>NC_133164.1:10295000-11557500 GCF_040802235.1 Manis javanica
ATTCATGATAAAAACTCCCAACAAAATGGGCATAGAGGACAAGTTCCTCAACATAATAAAGGCCATATATGATAAACCCACAGCCAACATCATACTGAACAGCGGGAAGCTGAAAGCTTTTCCTCTGAGATCAGGAACAAGACAGGGATGCCCACTCTCTCCAGTGCTATTCAACATAGTACTGGAGGTACTAGCCATGGCAATTGGACAAAACAAAGAAATACAAGGAATCCAGATTGATGAAGAAGTTAAACTGTCACTATTTGCAGATGACATGATGTTGTACATAAAAAACCCTAAAGACGCCACTCCAAAACTACTAGAACTAATATCGGAATTCAGCAAAGTTGCAGGTTACAAAATTAACACACAGACATCTGTGGCTTTCCTATACACTAACAATGAACTAATAGGAAGAGAAATCAGGAAAACAATTCCATTCACCATTGCATCAAAAAGAATAAAATACCTAGGAATAAACCTAACCAAGGAAGTGAAAGACCTATACCCTGAAAACTATAAGATACTCTTAAGAGAAATTAAAGAGGTCACTAACAAATGGAAACTCATCCCAGGCTCCTGGCTCGGAAGAATTAATATTGTCAAAATGGCCATCCTGCCCAAAACAATATACAGATTTGATGCAATCCCTATCAAATTACCAACAGCATTCTTCAATGAACTGGAACAAATAGTGCAAAAATTTATATGGAACCACCAAGGACCCCGAATAGCCAAAGCAATCCTGAGAAGGAAGAATAAAGTGGGGGGGATCTCACTCCCCAACCTCAAGCTCTACTACAAAGCCATAGTAATCAAGACAAATTGGTACTGGCACAAGAACAGAGCCACAGACCAATGAAACAGAATAGAGACTCCAAATATTAACCCAAACATATATGGTCAATTACTATATGATAAAGGAGCCATGGACATACAATGGGGAAATGACAGTCTCTTCAACAGATGGTGCTGGCAAAACTGGACAGCTACATGTAAGAGAATGAACCTGGATCATGGTCTAACCCCATACACAAAAGTAAATTCAAAATGGATCAAATACTTGAACATAAGTCATGAAACCATAAAACTGTTAGAAAAAAACATAGGCAAAAATCTCTTAGACATTAACATGAGTGACCTCTTCTTGAACATATCTCCTGGGCAAGGGAAACAAAAGCAAAAATGAACAAGTGAGACTATATCAAGCTGAAAAGCTTCTGTACAGCAAAGGACACCATCAATAGAACAAAAAGGTATCCTACAGTATGGGAGAATATATTCATAAATGACAGATCCGATAAAGGGTTGACATCCAAAATATATAAAGAGCTCACACACCTCAACAAACAAAAAGCAAATAATCCAATTAAAAAATGGGCAGAGGAGTTGAATAGACAGTTCTCTAAAGAAGAAATTCAGGTGGCCAAGAGACACATGAAAAGATGCTCCACATCGCTTGTCATCAGAGAAGTGCAAATTAAAACCACAGTGAGATATCACCCCACACCAGTAAGGATTGCTACCATCCAAAAGACAAACAACAACAAATGTTGGTGAGATCGTGGAGAAAGGGGAACCCTCCTACACTGCTGGTGGGGATGTAAATTAGTTCAACCATTGTGGAAAGCAGTATGGAGGTTCCTCAAAATGCTCAAAATAGAAATACCATTTGACCCAGGAATTCCACTTCTAGGAATTTACCCTAAGAATGTAGCTGCCCAATTTGAAAAAGACAGATGCACCCCTATGTTTATTGCAGCACTATTTACAATAGCCAAGAAACAGAAACAACCTAAGTGTCCATCAGTAGATGAATGGATAAAGAAGATGTAGTACCTATACACAATGGAGTATTATTCAGCTATAAGAAGAAAACAAATCCTACCACTTGCAACAACATGGATGGAGCTAGAGGGTATTACGCTCAGTGAATTAAGCCAAGCGGAGAAAGACAAGTACCAAATGATTTCACTCATATGTGGAGTATAAGAACAAAGAAAAACTGAGGGAACAAAACAGCAGCAGAATCACAGAACCCAAGAATGGACTAACAGTTACCAAAGGGAAAGGGACTGGGGAGGATGGGTGGGAAGGGAGGGATAAGGGCCGGGAAAAAGAAAGGGGCATTACGATTAGCATGTATAGTGTTGGGGGGGGGGTAAAGGGAGGGCTGTACAACACAGAGAAGACAGGTGGTGATTATACAGCATCTTGCTACGCTGATGGACAGTGACTGTAGTGGGGTGTCGGGGGGGACTTGGTGAGGGGGTGAGCCTGGTGAACATAGTGTTCTTCAGGTAATTGTAGATTAATGATACCAAAAAAAAAAAAATGCAATCATGTCCCTCCCAGGATGGAAAACTTTCAAGATGCTCCTCCTGACTTAGTTCTATTTCCTTGGCCTGGTAGTCCAAAGTCCTTCTTTTAGTCTCCCATCCTTCATTAAGGATACCTATTTTTAGAGCAAGCATCTAGAAATTACAAACAAATTGTGTTTTAGGAAATGATAAACTGCCATGGGAAATTCCACATAAAATAATTTGGATAGTGAGAACTTCTTAAGCATCATTTATATAGATGGAATCGTCTAACTTAATTTCACTAAAATTAAATAATAGAATGAGAAAAGACGCAGGTAAGGAAACCTAACAGATTGACTAAGACCAAACTTGTCCTGCAGTTTCAGGAACTCTGTCTCTAATCTTGAAATGTGTACTGTGTGGACTGCACAGAATACCATTTATATCTCAGTTGTAATAGCTCTTAAAAGATAAAAATAGGGGATCTTTATGGGGAATGAAAAAGAAACTTAATAATATCCATGTAATTGAAGGCAGGTTTTCAGTGAGCTAGGTAATCTTTCACAGATGAAGAAAACAAAGCAATAAGTTGAAAGCAGCATTCAACTTATATTTCTTTTTTGTAAAAGTTAGGGTTCCTAGAGATAGCCAATTTTTTTAAGGCTTATGACTTTTTTCCTTTTTTCAAAAGGGTACATTTTATTTACATAAAGAGGGGAATAGGCATCCTGGCAGTCACCTGGTGCCTCTTCCTCTTTTCCTTTGATTCTTAAAGGATACTGTGACAAGAGCCTGTGGAACTTTTGCAAATGACTGGATGGAAGGAGGAAGGGAGAGAGGGAGGGAGGGAGGAAAGAAGGAAGCAAGGAAGGAAGGAAGGAAGGGACAACCCACATGTTCTTCAAAGAATCTAAAAGCCCTTAATGCCTCACTTCTGTTCAAAGCTGAGGCCCTGGAGAAGCACTGGTGGTTCTACCTAGCAGCTGAGGACACCTCTGGGGGCTCTGCTTCTGTGCTGAACGATACTGCCCAGCTCCTTGATTGTTTTGAACTTGGCTTCTGTCCCTCCAACTCTCCATCTACATGAACACCTTGATTCAAAGTTTGGAAAAGTGGGGGATACCTGCATAGGCAGCAACAGATGACAAACAGGGAAACCACCACCAAGGAGCCCAAATACCACCAAGAACGTTGTAAAGAGAGCAGGGCATTGTAGACTTTGTTAATGTAAGTGGGTTTGCAGATCTGAAGGCTTTTTGGGGCAGTGGAAATTCTCACATTAATAGTGTAAATTCTGCACCATATTTTGACACCTGCTACATCTGATTCAAATAATAATAAAAAAAAGAGTCTGAATACTGAAAAACCATTCATTTTTGCCTTTCCAGTCACAGCAGGAATAGAAAGCAATTCCAAGCCACTCTGCAAATGCTTCCAAAGTTGGAGATTTCGGAGGGAGGAGCCAGCCAGCATTGCATGCCCCATATCACTGAAGCATTTCATTAGACTTAAAATAATAATTTAAGAAAGAAGGGAAAAAAACCTTCAGGGAAAAACCCTGTGAGATTTGAGAGTTCTGGTGTGAAACAGGTTCTTTCTAGAACTGTCTCAGAGGGGTTTATTATGTTGGACCCAGTCTCTGGGGTCTTCTCCAGATGGCACACTCACCAGAGTAATCCTAATGTGGTAAGGGTCAGACTGCTCAAAGATGCCCTGGCGTTGTCACAGTCCACACTTGGCTCCTTGCTGGGGTCTAAGCTTGGCAATACAGTAGTTTCTCTGGGTGGTATCTACTTATCTTCATCACCACCCCCAGACTCTTCCCAAATGTCTACCCCTCTTTCCTTAACTCCCATCGGCACTATTCTCCATGTGGCCTTCTCAACCTTGCTGCCTAGAAAATGCTCCAAAGCCAAGTCCCCCAGGCTCCCTCCCCATGCTGCCTCTAGCAGGTAGACCTGTGTTTGGGAGGTCTCTTCAGTCTCTTCATCCTCAGCTCCTCCAAATAAAAACCTCATTAAATCCCTCCCCAGACATATCTTGGAAATGATTAATCTCTCAGATTAACTGAATGGGCTCAAATATAAAAATATTTTTAAAAAACAGTAGGGTCGTTAAAGAGTGACAGATTTAAGCGCCATCTGGACTCGCTGGTCAGGGTGGCGTGAATTCCATCAAACGGCTGAACGGTGCACGATCTGGGAATCCCATCTGTTTTATCTAACATGAATCAGTCCAACAGTTTGGCCATTTTGATGTTAGAGTTGTTTTAAAAAAAACCCAGACATATAATACCAATAGTTTTTCTTCCTCTAAACTTCTAGTATGCAAAATAATGCTTGATTATCACGATTAAAGAGAAATGAAGCTTAACATGATCCTAAGAGTTGCCCTAGTGAAATTCTAAATAGGTTATTTTTCATAAAATGATTATTTCCTCAGTTTTGTTTTTGTTTTTGTTTTAAACATTTGGGACCATATGTGGAGGCTTTTATTAGGGTTATCATATGAAAGTTTACTTCAGTACTTTGTTTTTCAACTGAAAACTATATTGGTAAGATATTGAATCTTGTGAAATAAAAAAATTTTTTTGTCTTTCTTCTCATTTTTAGTCTTCTTTCTCTGCTCTCCTCAACCAAAATATTTTTATGGTAGTATTAAAATGAAAAGTAGTCAAAAATACCACTTCGATAATGCTAATTATTCTTAAGAAACATGTATTTCTTTTTGTTTTTTAGTAAGTAAAGTTTTCCCCTAGTTTTTATAAATTTTTTTAACCTTTAGCACTTTGGACTGCTTCCCTGCCTTGCTGTGCTATAATAATTCTAAGAAACACTGATCAGACATTCGTATGCCAAATAATATAGTTCTGTTTCTGAATGGTAGAGTAAATTGTCCCAAAACAAATACTCTGACTACCTAGTCTTTAATAAGCAGGAGAAAAAAAAAATTTCTAAGAGCAAATATATTTTGGCCATTTTGAGATTTCATAAGGAAAAAATATTTTGATTTTAAACCAGACTAGTTCTTTAATTGGGAAACATTTCTTCTGCTATGATATTATATTACAATATCTATTTAAAAAATACGGAGGATAATTTTCCTGTTTTATTACTATGCTGTTATTATGCAGCATATTATTGTGTTTTACACATGAAACACAAGAAAACAAAGCAATTATAGAACCAAAATTCATGTGATTGTGCATTAAAAGGGGGATTGCATATTATCACATGATTTTATTCCTGTTTTTTGTTACCTTTAATAGCTATTATGTGGAACAAAAATAACTTCTTCAGTCTTAGATTTGTGTTTTCTAGCCATTGTATATGCCAAACATATTTCTTAAAACAGAATTCTTTGGAAATACAAAGCTAGCTCTATATAACATGCGTATGTGCATTTATTATTTCCTCATCTATAAAACCAGGATAATAATATCTTCCTTGAGAACTGTTTCAAGGATTACATTGAATAATGTTTGTATGAGCATATTAAAAACTATAAAGTTCAATGCAAATGTTAGGTATCATTAATAATCATTAACAATAATTTCATATTCTTATGGAATAAAAATTACTGAAAAATAAAACCTTTCTCCAAATTTCCCTTATGATTTAAAAGCATGTTTACATGAATTCTTTCTAAAGCAGCATTTCACAATTGGCTTTAAAGTATCCACTTCAGGAAATTACAAAGTTTCACAGAAAAATTATTTCTACATTTGACAAATCTTAAAATACAGAAGCAAACAGTCAAATTGTCATAATCTTTATTTGTACCCTTTACTTTCCTAAAAGTGGTTGTGGCCAATTCAGAATTCTAAGAGCACATGAAAACTTTTGTCCAAAGGGGACGGTCCCAGAACTACATAAGGATATAGCTCTTTGTCTATGACCCTGATTATCTCAGTAAATGTCAGTGGTCAAGAGTAATAATCCGTTTAGGACACCAGCTAAGGCAAATATTGGGAACATTGACTTTTTCTCTTTTACATTCAAGTTTATAAAATAGATTACAAATGGAGAAAAAGAAAACTTGGAGGATAAATGCTGCTTACACAGTCTTCCAAGAAAAAAACTCTACTGTTAGTAAAAGTTCATTATATTTGCAGTCTTATCCCCCCTGCATCATCTGAAACAAAAGAAATGGGTCTAGCATCAGGCTCCCAGTTTATTCTTCCCCCTTCCCCAATGACATCCAAGCCTTGCAGCATGCTCCTAGAACAGCAGTCTCAAATGGGATCCATTTGAACCCAGCTTTAGTAACAAAGGAGCAGCTCAGGTTTGTCCCTGTGAGCTGCCAAATGGCTTCTGCACAAAGGTAACAAGTTTCCTTTGTTTGTTGTTAATCTCTTTGGCTTTTTTAACATCCCCAAGTCACAAAGAGAGACACTGGACACTTCCATCAGGCAGCCACAGTATTATTTGGTCTCCATGATGGCGTGGTGCCCACATCCCAATGTATATCCTTAACTCCAGAACCTGGAGCACTCATTCAGTGGGTCTAAAAAAGAGGTCAGTTATACTGGGTTTTGAGATGGTTCTGCTGCCCAGCAGTAGAATGTGAAGACACACTAGTCGATAGCATATGGGGTGGGCAGCAATGGGTAATTCTAGTAAAAATGGCAAGCAATTACAGTTGTGGGAGAACTACCACTGAGACATTCTTCACTGGCCAGGTAAAATTATTCTAATGAAGCAGTGCACATTCAAAGATGCCAGCCAGAAAACATTATTATTTATACTCGTACATGTGGCTCGTATCAAACAAGGCCCTGTTTGCTCCAGTTTCATACATTGTTCAATCAATAGATGCCTATCTCTAGGATTTATAAAGTATAAGAAAATATTCCCCTTGGGGTTCACCTAAGTAGCACAATGTGAGCTAAAAGCAGTGATAAGCTTGAGCTGCCCTGTTTTCATTCTAGCATATTCCTTGACAGAACAATAATATTTTGAAACCATAGTTCATTTAACTATATTTTGCACTCCCTGTGTCTGGATACATTTGAGTAATTTTATTTAACCTTGGTTTAAAGAAAACATTCAGTGTCCTGCACCCAGTGAGAGGTATTTTTCCTTTGTAGCAGCAGTGGCCATATTGGATCTCAGCACTGTATTTTGAGCCACTAAACAGTGGCTCGTTTAAAAGTAAGTATAAACAAATGTAAAAATTACGAGAATGATGCCAATAAATAACAAGGAAAGTGCTTTGTGCAATCTAAAAAGTACTCAATTCTGAATAAAATCTCATCATTCCTTATCAAAACTGGTATAATGCTCATTGAGAACTGGGACGTATTTTGTAAGTGTGCTGTAGTTTACATGTTATTAAATCGATGGTGACAAAGGATAAAATGGCATTTGTCAGGTTGGCCCACAAATCTGTACTTCTAAATGTGGCAATTTGTCACATTAGCAATAATAATGAAAAAATAAGCCAGCCCTAACAATCTTTATTTTTGACTCATTATGACCATTGCCTGACAAAGACAATGTTTTAAAGACTTAGAAGATATAAATTAATTTTTGCAAAGCATAAATTCAACAAAGCAAGACCATTGGTGTAACATCAGTAGCTAATCTGATTCTCTCTCCGTGAAAGTAGCTATAGGGAAGAGATACTAGAAAAGATTTAGAATTTATTTTGGCTCAAGATAATTGATGAAATTCTATTCCCTTTAACAAAAACAGTAACTATTATTAGCTCTTTCAGAATGTTAAAAAGATTTTAAGTACTAACATCTAGTCAAATTACTAAAGATCATACAACACAATTACATCTGTGCTGAGATGTATCTTAAATAATCCCAAACTTCTAAAACTTCTGTGGCTTTAGTAAAAGCATCATGAAGTATGCAACAACCAGAGTAGACCTCTTTAAGGTGACAAAATGGCAAGGAAAGGTCAGGGAGCCAAGCAGGTCAACAAAGTCCTTCTTCCCAATTTGGGGTCATTCTTTGCTCGAGCACGGATTGGTCTCCCAATAAATTCCACATTAGCTCCTCCCTTCAGCTGCAGCAGAAACACTTGAACTGCCTCCTTTCTCCACAAAAGTTTAGTTTGCTGATTGGGCATGAAACAAAGGGAAGACAGCAGGGGTACAATTTATAAGAGGGCAGGCGAGGTTGACAGGCTATTGTGCTCTGGAGACATCCACAAGCTGTTAATTCTATTTTAACATCGTTACTAAGACTGTTAACACATCAGACTTTGTTTAGAGACCTTGAAAACATCAACAAACTATTAAACGACCCACCTGAAATAAGGTAGTATCTACTTTGGAAGCATCAAAATCATACTTTTTTTTTATCCTTAAAATTGAAACACTACAGGAGGTGAAAAGGAAATCTATTACTGCAAATTGTGTGCCAATACCGCAAACGCTAAAGTTTAATATTCTCAAAACATTCTTTTTAATTTTGATGTCATCTTTCATCTATGGATTTTCTAAAAGAAGAAGTTGTATCAAAATAGAATCACTTCCATATGTATATGCAAAAAGGGATGAAAAAACACATAAATGCACAGGTTTAATAAAAAACTCTAAATGAATTATAAGTCTGAAAGAGTAACAGCAGCTAATTTTTCAGTAGAACAGAAAAATGTTTTGATCTCAGTCCTTAAAGAATTAGGAAAACTCCATGATATAAGGGAAGTTTTTGTATTATACCCTCACACCCAACTAAAATACTGTTCAGTAATTTTGGCACAAGTAAAAAGTTTCAATTCATGCCTTAAGGAGAATAAAATATTCCAAAAATAATTTTACTTTCTTCTCTTTTGCTTCACTTATCTTAATTTTAGGTATTAAGATCACTCAATGTAAAGAGTACTGTGCTTAAAATCAAGGAGACCAAATAACCAGTAATCAACATTCAACAATCAATGTTTGTAAGGAAGAAACTTCCACTTCAATTTTTCAGTGTAAATGTACTTTTTGGTGTCAAACTTTTTTCAATTGAAACAACATATTTCTTACAGTCTACTAAAATTAGTATAATGGACATTTAACTATCTTTTCATGTAAAGCAAAGAATTTTTCAAAGTATATTGCAAAGAATTTGTAATAACATTGTAAAAACAATTTTCTGGACATCTGAAAGCTAATTATTGAAAAAATCTGAAGCATTCTGGATGTGGCTTACAGTATTGATTTTCCAGCATACTGTAATACAAATGTGTAGGTGTTAATTTTAAATATCCTTGCCTATGATTTAAAAGGGTAATTATTTTACCATTGGCAGCATCAGAGAAGAAAATTTAAAAAGCAGGAGAAAATAAGATAGAATCAAATTACGTAGATGGGACCTTCAGATTTTAGAAGAGAGCTGAGAATTCTAGGGAATGTTTAAATATTTTGACTCCTTTCAGAGTTGCTATTTGTTGGTGACTGGGTGGGACAGGGTTCGGGGAGACGGTGAATGGAATGACTATAGAGACTATTAAACAAGGACATTAATACAAGAACAGAGAAGCATGAATTCATGGCAAATGCTGAGACAATTCTAAATGCAGTCTCTGTATTAAACATAATATGAGAGTGTGTTCTCAACAGGTCAAATGACCAATAAGCAAACACTGATACAAGTTATGGCCACTTCAGGCAACACAGTCTGGGAAAGCATCAATCACCACATGTTTTTAAAAATGGAAATTGAGGCAGTAATCCTTAATGATGACCGAAGGAAGAATAATATTTGGTTACAACTGTTCAATTGCCTTTCTCAAATACAATGCCGTGCTTATTTCTCTGGCTTCCTACAATCTTTCATGTTTCAGATACACACATTTCAATCCAAGTGTTTCAGTTGCCATAACAACTTCAAAAAATTGGTTCTCAGATGTCCTTTTTAATCACATCATTTAAAAAAAGCTGGATGGGTTGGGACAGTGCTTCAATTTATTTCCATCACACCTAACTCAGGAGGAGTCAGAGTATTTGTTCCTTTTCTCTAAAGAAGCTCAAACACCTGAAAATAACATCACTATTCCTCTCTAACCATAGGCAAGGGTGTGTGTGTGTGTGTATATATTTTTTTTTTTTTAAATCTGTTTGTGTGTGGCCTTACTATCAAGTTTTTAAAACCCAGGCAACATAATGCCAGGAATCGTCCCCTGCTCATGGGAGTACAGGGACTGCTAATGCTGCCCAGGAGTGTATAGCAGGGCCCTGCTCACAAAGCGAAAGCTTTATTTTCAGATATCAATTATTTATATTGCCAAACAGGTTTCCAGTTGGCTTTAATTGGCTTCTGGTGACTATTACTATTTAGTACCTTTAAAATACTATTTACTTTATGATGGGAAAGTAAAACTATGCAAACATGTAAGTTTCAATGGCATGCTATTAAACACAGCAGATGGAAAACTGTGAAGTCCACTTAAGTGAACTTTAGCAGGCTTAAGTATAAAGTAAAATCAAGAGTAATGGGCAAGTTAGGGGAATTGACAATTCCAGAGTTTTATTTTTAATTGCACTATCATTTTATTAAAACAGAAATATAGATATTTAAACTTAAAGGAATGAGGTAGAGGGGGAACAAACTGTTTACAACCCCATATTGAAAATTAAAATGCAGGGTGAATGGTAGGCAACTAAGTACCAGCAAAAAGTAGGTACTGGTTATATTTACGAAAGAGATAGGAACAGATGTTATATAAAAAGTTAGACCTTTTTAACTTCAAAAAATACTACACATGTTCTTTGCCATTGGGAAAAAAAAACTCTTAATTATGTAAAGAGTGAAGAAAAGGTAGGATTCTTTACCTTTGAATACTAAATTACGAAAACAGCAGCATCAAAGGCAGGCTCGATCTGTTCTGCCTGAAAAATTAATAGGCTTGACAAGTCCTCTACAGTGTCTTCTAGAATAGCTGAAAAAGAGGCTCTAGTGACACCCACAGTCCCAGGAACAAAATGCAGGTGTGAAGGAGGGCTTGAATGGGGGGGAGGGCTTTTTGTTTGGTTTTTTTTGTTTGTTTTTCTTTCATCACAATGGATAACGCATAACCCTACTGAGGATCTGAACAATGCTTTTTCGCCACCTTCCTCCGGTTTCTCTCTCTCTTCATCCTTCTCTGTACCACCACTGCCCCACTGCCTGGCAGAGGCTGCCTATAGCTACAATAGGGCCTGGCTGGAAGGCCTGGCCACCCCATCCCCACAGTTTCAAAGGGCAGAGAGTTGAAAGGAGGGGGGACTGGGAGAGGGGCAGGGATGCCGAGGAAAGACATCAATTCAGCATTCCTCAGTGGCTTCAGATCTTCACACTTGTTTTCCTTCCCCCTCTTCCCTTCTGCACTGGTGAGGCGGGAACCAGCACTTCAAAGGGGAAACTTTCTCGGGGCGTGGAAAGACTTATCTAGCTCTCACTCTTCTCATCAGCATGATTAACACTAAAGGTTGGTATTATTGATAAAAACAAAATTATCTCTGTAAGAAACTGCTTTTCATTCCAAGTCACTTGCTGATGAAGCTGTTGGTGTCAGAGAGGGTAAGGGAGGGTGATAGCACAATAGCCTTGCCTTTGCCCATCTCCTTTCAGAAAAATGTAAGGAACACCTCTGCAGAATGGGGCACTTCTGCTCACGCATCAACTCTCATCCTCACCGTCTGCCCACCACCTCTCTGCACTGGACTCCTGCAGGAGGGATTCGGGAGGACTGAGAGGGGCCAGTTTCAACAGGAAGGGGAGGGGCGGAAAAAGATGGCCAATTCAATAGTAGGAAACAAACCATATGGGGCAGGATAAGGTGCAGAGACTTGGGCTCTGTCTGGGCCTGAGAGGAAACATAGGGGTTCAAGGCAAGTATTTCCCAATGAAACAAACTTGGCTTACTGTTACTGGGAAACACTGATAAAGAAACTAGCTGGAGATGACTATTTAAAGATGAAGGAAAGCAGAACTGCTAATTTACTCGATAACAAACCTTAATTGCTCAAAACAAAGCAACTTAGTTTCAAGAGTGCCTAAGTGGCCTTTCAGAATGTAACATGCAGCACAAAGTGTGCAATACTATCTTTTAAAAAAGATTTTCAGGATCAAGGATCAAGCTAGAATTTTACCTTCATCCTTGTTTTTAAGGGTTTAATTTTTTCCCCATTATCCCCAATTAGGTCAGAATTTAAATAATGCTATTACAATCTAACTACAAGCCATTTACTTTTACTGCCTTTTTAAAAGAAAAGATGAAAGAGACCCATGTACCTTAATCCTAAAAAAGCTCAAAATTTGAATTTAAAATAAAACATTAATAACCAATTATACAGAAAGCCAAGGTTTTCTGAAAAAGCTATCAAAAGACAGTATTTATACTGAACGTGAACATTAGCAGCTAGCCTGACACAGCAAAACCATTGTATTTTCCACTAGTTTTGTTTTGCTATATACAGCTGTGTTTTCACAGATGCAAAGCCATGTGTCTCCACCAAAAGGTCTAGCCTTCCCTTCAGATGTGAATGCAGATCAAAGGTTCAAACGCAGAAATACAAGATCCTTTTCCCTTTGGAACATGTTTTTATTTTTCTGCAGTGGCTGCAAACCAGAATTTCCATCTGTTGTCCTTCTGCAGTGTACAGGTTAACCTTAACAGTGGGGCTCAGAGCACTGTTATCTCAGCTAAGAAGTACCCAAATGAAGACGCCTGCATGTACACCCCGAACAGCTCCCAGAGATGTCCACACAGCAAAGAACGGAACCAGCCAGGACTAGAATCCATTATAGTTGATAGAAAAAAATTAATTTTCAACTTATTTGAAATATCAAAATAGAATATAAATTGAAGATGGTGTTTTGCTTTTTACACAACATGCACTTTGATAAAGATTATAAATCCAATGTGATTTGCTGCCTATTCTTTCTCCTTCCTATTCCCAGGAGTAGTCAAAGTCAACAGACACATTCTGCATTTGAATCTCGGCTTACAGAAAATAAGATTTGATAAAACAGATAATAATTTGATAAAATAACATTCATCTGAAATGATTTTTTATTTCATTACAAGTTAGTAAACCATATTTTGGAATGGAAATATTTTTAAACATTTCCATTACCTATTACCTTTTTAAATAACTCCTTTCCCCTCAATTTCCACTCCTCTATTGAACATACCCTCAGAATGACTGAAGAAACAAATTTCTCTGCTACCTACTCTAAAAATGGATTTACTGCCATATAAACATTTGCTTAGGAGAACAGTAAAAATACAGCACCGAAGCTAAAAAGGTGGGAGGTTTTGAAGGTATTTTTGGCAGGCTTTTAAGGTCACTAAATCGAGAGAGAGAGAGAGAGAGAGAGAGAGAGAGAGAGAGAGAGAGAGAGCGAGCGCTGTGTCTACCTATCTGTAGAAGATCAAGCGAAGTTAAGAGGAATAGACGGTTGGCTGGATGGAGATGGCAAAAGCAAAGCTTTGGCTAGTCCCTAGAGATTTTACGAAAGCCGTAAGTGGAGAATGTCGCGGACCAGTCCTACCGCTAATGTGTGAGTGCCATCTAGTGGTCTACCTAGAACTGCAACCTAGTCTAGCTACACCTAAAAACATTCTGTAGGGCTCCCGACCCCCATTTCCCTACTCCTTTTTGGCTTATTCCAGCACTCTCAACCCTTCTGCCCAATAATTGTAGTTCTTCTGCCCTAACTACCAAACAAGCAAACAAAAAATAGACTCAAAAAACAAAACAATAAGAAGGATGATCTCACAGGCTGGGATGGGTCTACCAATGTATCACAGGCACCCCTGTCAAAGGGCTGCCTGCGAACCACGTGGGGAGCTAAAAAGAGTTGTTTCTACATAAGGATTGCTGTGAGCACACCTGAAGAACCAGACTAAATCAAAAGGAAGGCCTGATGTCTAAACATGTCCATTCTCTGGTGTATGTTATCTTTCTGGGGGGAAATAATTAGCTGTATGACTGGGCATTAATATTCCTCCACAGGTACAGAGGGGTACGTAGCTCATTGCAGCTCATTTACCAGCTCCAGTGACTCAGAAAGGTAAAGGTCCCTCCCCTGGGGGACACATTGTGGGCTGAACCTCCCAGGAGTATCTGCATTTTAAAAGAGAACTTTCTTTCCCTTTGGGTAGAATGGCTTGCTCATAATCCCTACCAAGTCACAGGGTACTAGAGTGCTGGAAATGGAAGATTCAGTTCTGTGTGAACATCTATTGGCTATTGACTGCCCCAAGATCCACTCCACCTCTTGAGGAACTGCCTCATCCTATCAATAGCTTACAGAGGTTGAATTATCATGAAGATGCCCAATTCTCCCAAAACCAAAGCACAGGCCCATTTAAACCAAGCAGACACTCCCACCATGGAGTCTGCATCAGTTTGCATCTTCAGTAGAGTTAAAACGAACATGCTGGTGGCACCATCCATCCTAGAGGCTGAGCTGGGACAAGATGGGGGAGTGATGCTGGCGCCAAGGTGCCTAGAGCTGCCTTCCCACTGATTTCTGTGGTGTGTGCTCATATCCTTCTAATAAATCTCCTTTTGCCTAAAAGTTGCTTAACTAAGAATCTTAATTGATAAAAACCCACAACCCAGAATTCAATTTCATTCAAAAAATATTTATGCAATTCTGTCATGTGCTATGCACCAAGATAGGTGCTAGCTTTCAACCAGGCACAAGGACCGGCCCCACTCTCCAAGTGATTTAATCTAATATGGGGGACAGAAAAGGGTGCAAAGAACAATAGTCACACATGAGCAAAGCTATAGGGATGTGGAGGAAGGGTGTCTGTTAGCCAGGGTAGGTGTGAGTGAGTGGTAAGATGTCATAAGAGGAAGGTGGTATTTGATCAGCAGGATTTCACCAGGTGGAATATGGGGAGGAGGGCACTACAGGGAGAAGGAACAGCATGAACAATGGCAAGAACACAGGTCAGAACAACAAGATCTTGTCGTAGAAAGAATTTTAATGTGATAATGAGATATTTCTGGAAGGTAATTTCGGTCAGGGTATAAAGGAAACTATATCATTCATCATGACCATGTAAGATGTTTATTCTTCAGTGTTGGGAGCTGACACTTTCAGAGAATAAAGCAATGAGATTTGTGTTCAGAGACCTCCTTCCGGGAGACAGAAGGGAAGAGGGACTGGCAAGAGGAGAAAGGAGTGAGTCGGGACAGCAGCAAGGAGAGGACAGCTGGGAGCCTCAGTGGAGATACACAGAATCTAAGGAGTTGAATGGGGTCAAGGACAACTCTAAAGATTTCAGCCCATGGTCTTGAGTGGTTCAATGACCAGAACAACACAACACACCTAACACAGAGGCCTCCACACTTACCCTGCTCCTCAGAAGAACACTTTTACCTTTGGCCAAATCAAAGACTCAACCTCATCTCTGAATGAGAATTTAGGGATACAGTTTCTGTCTCTTGGGCAGTGAAGGTAAACACCTGAGGTTTCTAACACTGTTCTTTATCACTTCCCCTCTTGAAAAGGTTTCTTTCATGAAGAATCATAGAACATTTACCATGTAAATCCTTCATCACTATCTCAAAATTTCCCCACCCTTCACCCTCTTTAACAGAAAACAAGCACGATCTGCGAAAGAAACCATGACATTGCAAAGGTTCATCTCACTGAAGCCTACTTCACTGTTACACTTGGTTAGCTTTTGTACCTTCAAAACAATTTCTAAGGGTGCTTACAGTCTTCATAGAACTGCCCCGGGGCTATCCTATGAAAATTTGGTGCCAGTTACAAGCATTTTAGTTGAAACCAGTTCCTGCACATCATTGTCTTATGCTAGAAGTGAGCTGGCACCACCAACAAAGGGTTGCTATTAATAGAACAACACAGAACACAAGTGGAAAACTTGAGTGAAATTATGTTTTTTAAAACCCACTGTTTAGTGCCCAAAAAAAGGGACAGACTGTGCAGCATCTGTGCTGGGGGGATATGGAACTAATAAATCACTGCCATTTTTATTACACACAGGCAGAACATCATAGTACATCCAAAGCCAAACATTTGCTGTCCGAGAAAAATGATTTACATTCCAGGGCTTTTTTTTCACTCAATGTGAGAGTTTATGCATTTAGGCTCCAAAATGATTTTATTAATTCAACCTTCCTGTAATCATTAACAGCATTTTTTATTTGAGGGAGGTTAAATTCATGAATGAAATACTAGTATAAACATATATACATAATTATGTTCAAATGTAAAACATACTCATTTCAAAATCCGATTTTCAGATATAAAAATCATATAACATAAGATTGGGCTGAAAAAATAATAATTTGATGTGTATTAAAAAACTACTAGTTTTTGAAAAACTGCTAGTGAAGCCAGATGGCTAACTTCCCATTATCAGTCTAAGACAAGCATACGTATCTTTTTGTTAAATTAATTTTATCAGAATATTAAAGCAAGTTTATAAAAGACACTAAACATTGATGATAGTATATATTCTTCTTCAATAACTAATAATCTTAGGGTGATTCCTGAATCCTTAGGCACATTTGGGCATCCTATCTGCTCTGGAATACATTCATGTAACAAAAGGAGGTCTCTAAATAGTAACACATGCAGTCCCTCTAATCAGATTATCATCATAATGTACTGACAATGAGAGATGTCACAGAAAAAAAGGATTGACATGAAAATGGTTTCAGGATTCAAAGAACAATGGACTATTTTTATTTTTGCATTCCATAATTATTTTCCCTAAAAACTCTTTAAAAAACTGGTAAAATTTAGGAAGCAGAGCTTTAAAAGGCCTAATACATATTTGGAGCCTCCTGAACAGTCAATGACATTCAGATTTTTGTCCTAGGACTGGAAAAGTTAAAGGCATGGTCCTGCCAATTGTGAGATGCCCTCTCCAACACAGACCACCCACAACTATGGATTTTCCATCTGGTGAACAAAACAGACAGCTCCCTAATTATTTTTAAAAAGGATTTTTTCCCCCCTAACATACTTTCTTTATTTGTCTGTGACCTGGAACCTAATGGAAAACCTGGTGTATGCCAACTTGATTTCTCATAATGAAACATCCTATTTTATTGTTTTAACTGGGGTTTTTCAAAGGCTCTATGATAGAAATTATTACCCCCAAAGATAACACTCCCAACCACCAAGACAATTCCAATGAATAACTGCTTTCTCTGCACAGATATCTTGTTTAAATATTAACCACTTAAGTTTTCTCTCACAACCAACATGATGAAAATAGGAAGGAAATTATTTTCAATCTTTCTTAACTGGGCACCCATACTGCTAGTGTCAAAATCTATGGCTTTTCCGACAAGATAGCCACCTCTGCCAAAAGCATGCTCAGAAATGCCAACTGTAATTAAAATCTGGCACCTGTCTTGGGCACCAAATTTGCTTCTAATATCTCCATGTTGAAATGTGTCTCAGCTTTGAGAGGACGTAAGATGCTTCTTGCCCTCTGCCCTCCGGAAAAACACTTGAGTGGAAAAACTGATGGCTGTTATCCCGAAAATTACATATTTCACATCTTAACTATACTAAATATTCTCTGCTTTCGTTCTCTGAATCTGTTTGTTTAATTAGTCCCAAGAGAATCAGCATACATTCCTGTCACACATTTTGTTTTTATAAACCTCAGAAAAAACAGGCAGTGAAGTAAGTTCTTTCTGGTATGGAGTTGTACTTGGGGGGTGGCAGTGTGACTTGGATAGATTTCACAAGAGGTTACACACAATGAATTGGGAGGCTTTAGGTGGGGTAGGGTGCTTCCCTGAAGAAGGTTTCCAGAGACTGGAGTAATACGTCTTGATGTGATGTACATTGTCTTCTCTGACTGCTGTCTATGAACAAGCTTGTGCCCCAACTCTTGTTTTGTTGAGCCAGGACACTCAAAATCTTACTTAGATTTTCGTTCTTTAAAGAGTCCATAGCATTTTCCAAGAAGAAACTCCGTTCTCTCTTACAAGTCTTTCACATGCTCGACACCTGGCTCTACCTAGGTGAGGACAGCAGTCCTTGGGTCCAGCTGTCACCTTGGAAGCGTCAATCGATGGTACACCTTCGCCCCAGCAAACCCAATGGACAAAGGCCAGAGGCCTGCAGGAAAGGAACCTCCTAGGCAGGACCCCTGCCCACCTTGCTCACTGCCTTATCTCAGGACCCAGAGGAGTACCTTGCGCAGATAGCGTACTCAATAAATGCCTACTGAAAGAACAGTGGGCAGATCCAGTGTGAACGTACCTTTGTAAAGAGTACCTTATATTCATATAAGATCACAGCGGCTTCAATGTAAAAGGAACCTGAAAAGGTGGGTTATCAATCGTTCCAAGTGCAGGAAGGCCTCTCTCTCTCTTGAGACCTGTTAGGGGCACAGACACACACACATTTTGATCTGTGTCCTTGTCAGCTGCCTTTCTCAGAAACCCTGTCAGCAACACCACTCACCATAACACACCCAGAGCTCCTCGAACACATCACTCTTTATCAGAAATGAAAAAGGGGTAAAGGAGTGTGACAGACCACTATTTGTAAGGTACAGATTTTACTATTAGATAATACAGGAAGTGTATAAAAGCAGTGCCTAATTTATGACAGGGTTGTACTAAAAAAAAAAAAAAGTTGCTTCTTTGGGACTGAACATGAATTTTTCCCAATGGGAAGGATGTTACAAATGATGGTTAGGGCCTCAGGAAAGCTTATAAAAGCCCATTTAACCCCACAATGTCTCCAAATGCTGGTTTAGCTACACACCACCATTCCATAGCAGTGTGTTCATAGGAAGAGAATCCTGAGTTTAAACTAGGGAACTCCACAGCCAGAGGAAAAAGGACCCCCTGGACACTGCTAGTAGCTTATAAACCCTCCATATTTCCTTAAAGAAAACCATTTCCCAAGATCTGAAATTCCTCTAATGCAGCATTTTTCCAAATTTATTTTACTGCAACTCACAGGAAGAAACATATTTTATACTGAGAGTTGATAAACACACACACACACACACACACACACACACACACACACACACACACGTTTAAAAGAAACAAAAGTTTTATAAAACAAAACTTAATGAGAAAAGGGAACCCTACACTATTGGTGGGAATGTAAACTGGTGCAGCCATTGTGGAAAGCAGTATGGAGGTTCCACAAAAAACTAAAAATAGTAATACCATACAACCCAGCAATTCCACTTCTAGGAATTTACCCAAAGAAAAGAAATCTCTGATTTGAAAAGACATATGCCCCCCCTGTTTACTGTCATATTGTTTACAATAGCCAAGATACGGAAGCAATGTCTATCAATAGATGAATGGATAAAGAAGATGTGGAACATAAAAACAGTGGAATATTATTCAGCCACAAAAAAGAAATCCTGCTATTTGCAACAACATGGAGGGACCTAGAGGGTATTGTGCTAAGTGAAAAGGCCAGACAAGGAAAGACAACTACCATATAATTTCACTTGTTTGTGGAATCTAAAAACAAAACTAAACAAAATGAACAAAATAGCAGTAGACTCACAGACACTGAAAAGTGACTGGTGGTTACCATGGGGAAGGAGTTGGGGTAGGGAATGGAGGATGAGGGCGATAAAGGGGCACAAAAATTCTCAATAATAATAAAAGTTGGTGGGGGCAGAGCCAGGACGGCGGCGTGAGTAGAGCAGTGGAAATCTCCTCCCCAAAACACATAGATCTATGAAAATATAACAAAGAAAACTCTTCCTAAAATAGAGACCAGAGGACACAGGACAACATCCAGACCACATCCACACCTGCAAGAACCCAGTGCCTTGCGAAGGGGGTAAGATACAAGCCCCAGCCAGGCGGAACCCAAGCGCCCCTCCCACCGGCTCCCAGCGGGTGGAAAGAAACCGGAGCGGTTTTTTTTTTGGCAAGTGCTTTTTGGAAGCCTTAAAGGGACAGGGACCCCTGTGCTAGGGAGGCAGAGCAGCAGGACCGGTGAGCAGGTGCCTGAGACCGGCGCCTGAGGACAGAGGAAATCGTGCGTTTTTCCCTTTTTTTTTTCTCTTTTTGGTGAGTGCTTTTTGGAAGCCTTAAAGGGACAGGGACCCCAATATCAGCGAAACAGGGCAGCAAGACTGGTGAGCGGGTGCCTGAGATTGGTGCCTGGGGACAAAGAAAATTGCGCGTTTTTCCCAATACTAGGGAGGCAGGGCGGCGGGACCGGTGGGCGGGGGCCTGGGGCGGGCGCCTGAGGACAAAGAAAATCGCGCATTTCTCCCGTTTTTTTCTTTTTGGCAAGTGCTTTTTGGAGGCCTTAGGGGGACAGGGACCCCAGTGCCAGGGAGGCAGGGCAGCAGGGCGGCAGAGCCGGTGAGCAGGTGCCTGGGACTGGTGCCTGGGGACGGAGAGGGTCGCACGTTTCTCCCCTTTTTTTTGGCGAGTGTTTTTTGGAGGCCTTGGAGGGACGGGGACCCCAGTGCTAGGGAGGCAGGGCAGCAGGACTGGTGGGCGGGTGCCTGGGACTGGCGCCTGAGGACAAACAATATCGCGCATTTTTCCCTTTTTTTTTTTTTTTGGCGGGTGCTTTTTGGAAGCCTTGAAGGGACAGGGACCCTGGTGCTAGGCAGGCAGGGCAGCAGGACCAGTGAGCGGGTGCCTGGGACCGGTGCCTGAGGACAAAAAAAATTGCGTGTTTTTTCCTTTTTTTTTTTTTTTTTTTCCTGTTCCTCTGTCATTGTTGCTGTTGTTGTTTTGGTTTGGAGAGTGCTTTTTGGAAGTCTTAAAGGGGCAGGACAGGACACTTAGACCAGAGGCAGGGAATCTTGGGATCTCTGGGCACTCTAACCCCCTGGGCAGCAGGGAGCACAGAGGCCCCTTACGGAGATAAATAGCCTCCCGGCCGCTCCCCCTCCAACGGGGCTCCACCATTTTGGAGGAGCAGCCCCAGCCAGGCCACGCCCACAGCAACAGCGGAGATAAACCCCATAGAAACCGGGCAGGTAACAGAAGCCCTGTCTGCGCACAGCTGACAAGCATAAGCCACTAGAGGTCGCTATTCTCACAGGAGAGGAAGGCCACAAACTAACAAGAAGGGAAGCTCTTCCAGCGGTCACTGGTACCAGCTCTGCAAACTATCTCTATTACCATGAAAAGGCAAAACTACAGGCAGACAAAGATCACGGAGACAACACCTGAGAAGGAGACAGACCTAACCAGTCCTCCTGAAAAAGAATTCAAAATAAAAATCATGAACATGCTGACAAAGATGCATAGAAAAATGCAAGAGCAATGGGATGAGATGCAGAGAAAAATGCAAGACCAATGGGATGAAGTCCGGAGGGAGATCACAGATGTCAGAAAGGAGACCACAGAAGTGAAACAATCCCTGGAAGGATTTATAAGCAGAATGGGTAAGATGCAAGAGGCCATTGAAGGAATAGAAACCAGAGAACAGGAACATACAGAAGCTGACATAGAGAGAGATAAAAGGATCTCCAGGAATGAAACAACACTAAGAGAACTATGTGACCAATCCAAAAGGAATAATATTCGTATTATAGGGGTACCAGAAGAAGAAGAAAGAGGAAAAGGGATAGAAAGTCTCTTTGAAGAAATAAGTGCTGAAAACTTCCCCAAACTGGGGGAGGAAATAATCGAACAGACCATGGAATTACACAGAACCCCCAACAGAAAGGATCCAAGGAGGACAACACCAAGACACATAGTAATAATAAAAGTTGGTCAAGGGGATGGTAGTCAGCATGGAGAATATAGTCAATGATTCTGTAACATCTTTGTATGCTGATAGTAACTGAACCAGGGGGGTAAGGATTTAATAATATGGTAACAGCTGAACCACTGTGTTGTATACTTGAAACCAATATAAGATTGTTTATCAACTATACTTCATTTAAAAAATGATAAAAAAATGAAACTTAACATATGATGTAGTCTGAAAAGGACAGTTTCTATTCTGTTGTAATTCATTTTTTAAATGTTCATCATGACTCAATAAATTAATTTCCAACTCACTAATGGGTTAGAACTCCCAGTATAAAACATCATTGCCCTGAACAATCCAAACTGAGGAGCAAAGGGTAGTGAATAATAGCTGCTGATGTGTGTTCCCCTCAACTTCCTATACCAAATGCCTAAATTTAATGTAATTATGAATCAAAAGATAAAAATGTGACAGTCTCCTACAAATGCATCAGAAATGTATGTGCCTCTTGGTTCAGGCTCCCACCTGTTCAAGCAATTCCTTTCTCTTCCTTTTTTACCTTGTCAAAGATGTAGATGTTAGCAGAAAAACCTTAGGATCTAGGTAATTATAAATACTAGATAACAAAGACAGAAACTGCAAATCATGTTGATGAAAAGCCTAAAGGTCTGTAAACTTAAAAAAAGAATGTTTCTGCTTATTCAGAATACAGAGTATCAATGAATGAACACTTGGGCAACGTGCAAACTTTGGCTCGCAGTGGGAACCACTCACTGCTGCCTGCTAGGGGCTGCCTTGAGAAGCAGACAGAACATCCCAAGCGTTCTACCCAAGCTGTACAGACCTAGTGCATTTTCTCTCCAGGGAAAAGTCAACGACTCTGGGTAAAGGGATGACTCAGGTGACTCCAGGGACAAATAGGTACCTGAGAGGAAACCCATGAGCCCAGGGGCAAAGCCTTTGTGAAGGCCATGCCCAGTGAGCACTGGAGTGCAGGTGATTAGAAAGGGGCCAGTACTCTTGACTTTATCCCAGTGGCAGATTCAAGCAACCTGCCCGTGCCTGCTGCCAGCCTTCCCACACCGGGCTTTGGCTGACAATGACTAAATTTTCCCATCCCCACAAGAGGTACACATTAGCCAAAGCTGCAGGAATAAAGTACCTAAGTGCAAAGGACCACATGCTGAGGCCCCATCCTTTTGTAGTAACTGTGGGATTCCCAATCAAACTTACCCATGGATATAGTCATAAAATGAGGATTCTTTCCAACAATCTCTCAGAATCATCTTGTACTGATGAGAAACTTACAGCCATTCCTTGTGGGTGGGATGGGATGGGGAGGTGGGGGAAGGGGTCCATCCTTGAAATGTGACCCATGGGTTTTCATTACTATAGGTATGTACTTTATGTATTCTGTCACATTTTATTTTAAAATTTCATTCAAAAGATTGAGGAGCATTATTTTCAAATTAAACTTTAAAATGTTTAATTTCACTTGACATGTCAAAAGGAAAATGTACCAATTTCAGAAACGTTTTATTCCACTGAGCTCATATTGGACTTTTTATTTCTGTACTCTTTCCTTCTGTTGTAAGACTATTTTTAAGAAAAAGTGATGGGGGGGTGTAATAAGTAACAGGAAGATGCATATAGTGGTTAGTATCACAATATAAATTGCTTTGGTTCATTTGGGTTCCTACCTTTATCCATTTACAATTCATTTTAACCTATAGGTTATAAATATTAATTACTCATATTCTAAAATCAGCAAAAAGCATAGAATTTTCAATTAAGTTTCCCACACTTGTCATTTGGCAATATGGTTCATAAAACCAACCAATGGAAGTTCTATGTTAGAAAAACAATAAGTGTGAAACAAAGTAACATTAGATACAGGATTTTTTTGTTGTTAAGTCCTCCCATAAAGGGAACATTTTTAGGAAATGTATTAGCACAAGTAGTTTGGATTTGCACCTCCCACCTCATTAGTTATATACATACGCATGTATTTCAATTGTCTATATATGGGTACATGCATACATACTTCCAGAGCACTAAAATCCCACAGTACAGTCCTTAAGACAAAATAGCAGGGGGCACTGCCATTAAGCACTGGTACCAGGCCTTCACTGCCTAACTGGCAACTTCAGGGCCACTTTCATCACTTGTCAACTCCAAACCCACACTCAATTTTTTTCTTTTAGATGATGTTGCATCTGTAATACAGCAGTTTCTGACACACTGCAGCATGTTCTACAGGAATATTTCTTCCAAAGCTCAGCCGAATATAGGATGGAAAGAGAGGAAATCAGCTAAATGTTTCCCACATCTAGCAACTACTCAGAAGGATACTGTGGGGGAAAAAAACACATTTCTACACATATTTTCTACCAGCCTTAGTAATAATTCAAACTATTTAAAGCAAATAGATATGGATTTAAACAAAACACAAATGGGTACTTGATACCACTAAATATGCCTTCAGCCTAACATGACGAAGCCAGTGAAACATTAAAGATGACATTTTGTCAATTAACATATGAAAACCATAGTGAAATAAATATATCTAGCTCCAAAATAAATGATTCTTAAAACTCATGAGGAGCATAAAGATTTAACAACTAAGATTGCAATTGTCAAACTTATTAAACTACCTTGTATGAAAAAAAGGAATTGTTTTAAGTTGACAGGTGCTTTGAGCATGTTTTCATAACTAAAAATTAAACACCAAAAATAAAATAATGAATTCAAAACTTACTTTTATAGCATCAAAAGTTCAATTAAAATCAGATCATTCTGTTTAATTAAACTACATATACAGCAATCACATGCCTGGAATTCTCTTGGGTAATGTCATTTTCAAATATTTTGTCCCATTCTCCACTCCAATCATGTGCTCAGACTATGTACACCAATTTGTGGTTCTAAAAATAGTCACCTTCTGTAGGAAAAATGAGTGGGTTTTATTTATTTAATTAAGGTATCATTGATATACGCACTTGACGAAGGTTTCACATGAAAAATGTGGTTACTACATTCACCCATATTACCAAGTCCAGACGGGTTTTATATTTTATTTTGATTTTTGATCTTACTTTCATTTGCTACATATAAATGCATTCAAATAACTGCTAAATCACTGGAGCACTCTTAAGAATGACTCTAAGTGCTTATGTTCTAGAATTGGATTTGGCCAAGTATTTATTGTTATGGTACCAATATTATTTATGAAACAATGCTGATTAAAGCAAAATATAGTTATTTCTGCATATTTAGAGGCTTATATTCCAAAAGATAACAGAATTTACAAATAATACACACACTGCGTGTGCAGAAAATAACACGCTATGTGCATGCAGAGTGACCACAAGCCCTGGTGTGCCTGGACGGTCCTGGCTGGCTCCCACTGTCCAAGCAGGGAATATTAATAACACTGCTTTTACTCTCAAAAGTATCCAGGTTTGAATGATAAATTCTAAGGCCATGCTGTTTATCAATGTGACTCGTAGACTCCTGGTTTTCTAACAGCATTTATCACTATTATCAGCAGAGTCTTCAAGTGGGTGACTTTTCAAAATTCAAAATGAAATTGGTTGTGACCTAAAATTAAGCCTCAGGTGAAAGAGAAAACACAAGATACTAGGTCAGCAAAGCCTTGTCCAAAGAGTCCCAGCTTTGGAACAGGACCCCAGCTCTGCCTCTTAGTTTGATATTGAGGGAGTTATATTCCCTTCTGCTCCTTGGTTCTTTGATGTAGCAATGGGAAGGGTTAAACTGACATAATGCGTACCAGCCAGGACTCCACAGTCACTAAGGGGCCTGTGAGTAATACCACACTGCTCAAAGCCTCACTCTACCGCTTAGTAGCTGACTAAACTTGGGTGGCGGAATCAGCCCTGGGGCTCTGATAGCAGCAGCTCGCTGCTGAGTAAGCATTAAGCCAGACTGTGTGGTTGGATGGCAGTGCTGAGACAATTTTAGAGCAAGAAATGCCTCCCTGGAGTGGCCCTGAGTGAGAGGGGGAAGACTGGGGATGGAAAGAGGAAAAAGTGTCAAAGCCCAGAGAACACTATATGACCTCCACCTCAGCCTTAGTCAAATGACGATGTCTTGGGGACAGAGAAGGAGAGAAACTCAAATTCTGACTTCTCATCCCCATTTTCTGTATTTCTGTCAAATTCCTTATAAGGTAGAGAAAGAATATTATTTTCCCCCTTCACAGCAAGCATCCCTATTTTCCCATGTTTTGATGTTTTAAAGTTTATTTTTCAAAAATAAAAAAGATAATGCACAAAAAAAACATATTCAAAATACTAGTCTTGCTTTCCATATTCCTAGCCCTCAATCTCTTTCCCCAAAGGTGACCATTGTTACAGACTTGTGTATTCTCCCTGAAAAGATTAATATCTTATGTACTTTTATTATATAAATGGGATCATACTATATGAATGCTGCCTTGTTCAAGTAATAATATATCTCAAGAGGCCGTCTAGAAGAGTGGTTAAGAGAACAGCTTCTGGAGACAAAATACAGGTTTGAATCCCACCTGTTACCAACTAGTTATGTGACACTGGGCAAGTTACCCTGTGCCTGTTTTCACATTTGTAAAATAAGATTAATTAATAACAGGATTGCTGTGATGGTTAAATAAATTAACATATCTAATGCACTCAGAACACTAATTGGTGTATTATTATTATTATTATTATTATTATTATTGTTACATGATCATATCAATGCATACATATCTACCTGATTCTTTTCTTTATCATGTCTGGTGAGTTACATTTTTCCTTGTAGATCTGAGTTATTATCTGTGATTATTTCCCTTCAGCCTAAAGAACTTCCTTTAGCATTCTTTGTAGCACAGATTTCCTTCTAACAAATTGTTTTTTTATATGAAAAGGTTTTTATTTTGGCTTCATTTTTGAAGGACAGTTTTGCTGAACATAGTTCAGCATAGCATTTTGACGGATAGTTTTCTGGGTTGACAGTTTTTTTTCTTTGAGCACTTTCAAAGTGTCAGTCCATTTACCTTCTAGTTATTCTCCATTGTTCTTGATGAGAAGTCTACTGCCATTCACATCACTGTCCCCTGATAAGTAGTGTATCTCTTTTTTTCCTCTGGCTGCTTTTAAGACTTTATTTTTGGATTTCTGCAGTGTGGCGTTCACATGCATGTGTGCATGTTTGTATATGAGTTAAATTTATCTTGCTGGGAGTTTGTTGAGTGATCTGTAGATTAATGTATCTCATCAAATCTGGGAAGCATCTAGCCAATGCCAACTCCTTCAAATATTTTTTGCCCTATTTTTTCTTTTCTTTACTTCAAGAATTCTAATTACACACATAAAACTGCCTGATACTGTCCCACAGGTCTCTAAGGCTCTATTTATTTTTCTTTAAACGTTTTCTCTCCTATTCCTCAGAATGATCTATTTTTTAATTCACTGACTCTTATAATGTCCACAGTCTGCTATTAAGCTCATCTAGTAAGCTTTTCAGTTTAATGTACTTTTCAGTTTTTCATAAAATTAATTTTAACCATTTTAAAGTATACAATCCAGTAGCATTAATACATTCACAACGTCGTGCAAGCATCACCACTCTCTAGTTCAAGAACATTTTCATCACCCCCAAAAGAAGGCCCACACCTATTAAGCAGTCATTCCCTAGTTCTTCCCAACCCTACCCCTGGCCACTGGCCATTACTAATCTTTCAGCTCTTTTTAAGTCATTTCTATTTCTAAACTGATGTTCTCTATTTACTCATTGTGCAACTATTTACCATTAATTCCTTGGACATACTTATGATTGATGATTTAAAGTACTTCTCTGTTAACTGCAACATCTGGATCTTCTTGAGTTTGGCTTCAATTAACTGTTTTTTCCATTTCTTCATTTATATTGTGACTTTTTTCCCCTTAGTTTCACTGATATAATTGACATATAATATTGTATTCATTTAAGGTGTATAACATAAAGATATTATACAGTGATTTTTTTATAGGAGATTGGACATTATGATCAGTATGTTGTGGAGACTCTGGATTCTACATATTTCTCTGAAGAGTGCCTTTTTTTCTAGCACACAGTTGACTTGGCTGAACACAAACACCACATTCTGTCTCCCCTGTGGTAGGCAGCAGCTAAGATCTCTGCTCAGTTATTTCAGCTTCCAGCTGCTGCTTTTTCACCAGTCCCTTTGGGAGCATCCCTGCACACACATATAGTTTAGCGGCTAGCCAAGGATTTGTTACATTTTTTATACAGGTTTTGGGGTGTGCCCCCTCTGGAGCTCCATCCCCACTGGGATTTCCCTGCTAACTTTCTGGCTGCTACCTTTCTGGCTGCTCTGTCAGTTCTAGCCTCTCAATACAGTAAAGCTGTGGCTTTTTGTTGTAAACTTAAGTTAGGTGGATTTGGGAGTACCTTCAAGTAAAAGGCCACAAACTTGCAAAACTTATCTATTTAGTTTTGTTTTTCAAGGGTAGATTCTGCTCAAGTTCTGTCTGATTTTGCTTATTCTCCACTGCCTTAAAATAGTTTGATTTAAAAAATATTTTGTGCAGATTTTATAAATAAATATCTATAGGCAGATTAGTGCAATCAAGCTACTTCACCATTCATGGAAACCATCTTATTATTTTTAATAGCTACATCATTACCACAATTCATTTAACTAATTCCCAGCGTATGGACATTTTACATTAGCACCTCTTTTGGTCAGAGTAAAGGAATCCTCTTTTCCAAAGGTGTCCAGACTAGATGACTGAATTGCTGTGGTTCAGCAAACAGGCTTCAGAAACAGGGACTTAATTTCTTCTCTACCCCTTAATAATTGTATAAATTTCAGTAAGTCAGTAACTTCCCTAAATTTCACTTTCCTCAACTGTAAAACAAATAAAATTCCTCATGATAATATTAATATACAGAAGCACAGTGCTTGACAGAGAAGACAAGTAGTGACTCTATGGCATTTTACTGCACTGATGGACAGTGACTGTAATGGGGAGTATGGGGGTACTCGATAATATGGGTGAATGTAGTAACCACATTGTTTTTCATGTGAAACCTTCATAAGAGTGTATATCAGTAATACCTTAATAAAAATTGTATTAAAAAATCACTGGGCTTTAAAACAAATATCAATAAATGCAAAAGCATTCAGTTTGGAAAAAAAAAAAAAAAGCACAATGCGTGACACACAGAAAGAGCTCAACAGAGTATAATCCTCCCCAAGAATAAGAACAAGATCCAGGAGAGGGCAGAATTGGGACAAGAGAACTCGGCCAGAACGGGAGGCCACGGGAAAGATGAAAAAAATGAGGGGAGAAGGAAAAAGAGGCGAAAAATAATTTGTATGAGGTAAGGTTCCACCAAAGGCTTTTCTTATTCAGAACTCCTTTGGCCAACACAGGTCAAACAGGCAGAGTCCCGCCTGCAGCCCTCTCCCTTTCAGCACTTCTCCGAGCCTTCTGGGCTCCTACCAGCCTGTGCCTGAGCTACAACCAGCTAGGAATGCTTCTCAGGGCCTGTACTAACCAGCAACCCCACCCACCTGAAGCCTCCCTCAACCCCAGGAAGACCATCCTCAAAAACACATTAATGCTGGCACTTCAAGGGGCTTCAGAGTAAAGAAAGTGGAGAAGGCATGAAAGAATGGAATGGCTTTGAAAGAGGTATTTACTAATTTATCAGAACAATATTCCCCATTTTGCCTCTCAGAAAAGCATCGCTTAAAGTGGTCAGTTAAATGAGAAACGCCCTGAGCTGCCTCTGCAGGAGAGGACGGAGCTGTGTGGCCAGCATCCAAGCATCCTTCTGCCTGACGGGAACGACCTACTTCGAGCTTGGACCCCACCCTCACAAGAGTATGGAACACAGGGGCATAAAGCAATGCTACCTAAGAAGAGAAGTCACCTCTCAGATAGTGGGGGTGAGCAGAGCCTTTCTGGCCACACCAACAGAGGAGACTACCTGGTGACTCTGATTAGTGTGTTACCAGAGGTTGCCCTCAAATGAATAAACACCAGCTCTGAGCAGAAAGGTGCGTACTGGAACAGTTTGAGAGAGGATCTCTCAAACTCTCCTTAGGAAAATCTCCTTAGGAAAGCAAGAAATCTTAAAAAAGGAGCCAGGCTCCAAACAGGAACCCTGAGCAACAGGAACTCAGGGCACAGAAGCAGCAGTGGTTTCTCCTAGGTAATACTGATCTCTTGGCATGGGCCACCCCCTCCAGGCCCCATCCCACCTGTGTCCTCTGGAAAGAACTTGGGCCTTGATATGAAGGACAGAAATATTACTGAAAGCCTACAATTTCCTCCGTGGGAGTCCCTCGGGGTCACCCATGGGGATTAGAAAGGATGTTTCCTGTTGGCCAGAGAAAGAGACAAGTGGGAAGGCTGCAGACAAACCAGAGTCTCTCACTGAAACAGGACCCCAGAGCAGGAGGACCACCACTGAGCACCAGGGACAGCTCTTACCAGACAAGGGCTAACCAGGGACAATCAGGCAACACATCTAACTCCCAGAGGTGGGCAGGTAGGGGGGACTTGGAGACTGAGATTTCACAGCCACACTTGTATTGGTCAGGAGGCAAAGTCTCGAGAACCCTGGTACATACATCTTTTATGCTCAGGTAGATTCTGTAGACTGTTCTTGATCTACAGAATGAGCTCCTGAATGCTTAGCTAACCTTCATAGCTTTCTTTGTGATTTCAGTTAACAAACCATCCTTAGAATTATTAGCAGAGATCCTGAAGCTGGGCTGGCCCCCTGTGAGAGCCATTTGTCACTTACACAGGTGGCTAAGAACCTGAATCCTGTGCCCATGTTGGGAAACCCTCCACCTTATGAGCCAAATGGAAGCTGGAGGTGCTTCCCCATTCCCTGGTCCCAAGCTCTGCATGTCACACACACTTGCCCCAGCATGGGAATTCAGAGCCAGCCACATAAAGCAGGAACTGTGCAAGAGAAGCTGTTTCCAGGGAAAACCTCCTTATTAGCTGTAACACAACCATGATCATGGCCAACCTTTTTTTTCTAACAAAAATACTCAGTTTTACTTGTTCCACTTGCAGCACAGCCCCCTTCTCCTCCACCCACATAAAGGAAGGCAGAAAAAGAAAATAACACTATTACAATAACGATTAGGATATCACTGGCCATTACCTCTACCTTCATAGTCAGACACTTCTTGGGATTTGCCCACAACACTTAAAGGCATGGCTGTGATTCTGATAACCTAAGACTTCAAACTATATTACAAACTGATTACCATCCAGAGCCTGGTGCTACAGTTTACAAGCCTGTTCTGCCTTCCTTTAGGCTCTCCATGCTTATAAATGGCACCTTCCAGTGTCTTAAAGCATGAGAGGCAGCTAGCCCCAAATTCTCAGGCTGCTAATGGTTTCACATAAAATGAGCTCCTACAATTTTATGACCATCCTGGTGTGAATTCACAGGTGAGGGGCCACCAGGGAAATGAAGAGGATATGTCTATCACTCCTGGCCTCCTGACTTTTCCAAGTGCAAGGAACTTTTCCACTCAATCTTTCAAATGATTGCTCTAACTCCCAAGGCTGCTTGCTGATTAAGCCAAATAGGCTTTACCATGTTACTCAGTGAAAGCAGGATTGAGTCATCTAGTCGTTTCTCTGGAGAGAGAGGACGTGAACTGGCAGCCTAACTTTATACCTGATTTAAAGCTGATTAAGCAACTGATCCCTGACATTTTGACTTAAATATACATTTAGAGGGTATCAGTCAATTAGTATGAGAAGCAACTCCTGGAAAATGTTAAATTTCACATTCCAGTCAGATGAGCCAGACATCAGTTAGGTACAGATGGATGACACAAGTATCTTACAAAACAAAGACTATTGTTACTTGAAAAGTGATCACGACAGAGTACGAAGCTCTGTGAACTGCACAGTCCAGTACCTCTGCATTTATATGAAGTTTTGACAACATACATCATGCCAAATACAGCACCAATGAGCTACTTTTGAAAGAATTCATAGAAGCCTTTGAAAAACAGGGCTGATTACCAAGATGATTGATGAAATTCCCATGTTCAGATAAATTTAACTGTGTATGAGTATTTTCTTACCTTTGAAAGTGACTTACAGTAGGCTAAACAGGTACAGGGAGAGATTGTACGTCTAAGAATATTTATATTACTTCTCCTGGGAGGTGGGGGAAACAACCTAAAACCATACAAAGTAAAAATAATTTCCCAATTTTCAAAAGCAATTGACAAATAATAACTGCTGAATGGGGTAACTTAATTTTTTCAGTATCTTTTAAAAGTAGAGAAGGCAAATTAACTTTTAAATGTCAAATATGTGGAAAAAAGTTTAATGCAGCAGACTGTACTTTTAAAACTTTTTAAAAATTTCAAATTCAAAGAAAACAAAATTCCACATAAATGGCTTACATAAGAAAGGCTTCAAAAAACAACAAAACTGACTTAAAGCTCACACATAAATAGTCTTCCTTTTTTTTAAAGTTAAAATATCATTAATATACCTTAAACCCTACATTGGTTTCAAGTGTACACTACAGTAGTTCAACAGTCCCCATGATCAAAAAAGTTCTCCTTTTTAAGACCAAAGATCTTCTAAAATCATTTGTCATGGGCTTAGAAGTGGTGAAAACTAAACCAGCCGCCAAAAATTATTTACTTTGTAGCACATAACACCCACTAAGTAACCTGCAGAGAAAATGCAAGGTTGATTTACCTTGCATGCTTCTGGGTTTTCTGTTAAAATAATACTCATCACCATATTCAACTCTTTCTTCATGCATTTTTACCTTACAAAAAAACAGAGGTAAAGGAAGGAACACAGGAAAAAAGTAGAGAGTGGCAAGAAACAAATCAGGATTTCTCAGAAATTTAAGATCAACACTTTCATTAAGAACAAATCTATGATACGGTACATCATAAATACTTTTTCAAAGTTTGGGGTTAAAAATTGGTATTATTACATTTACTATATTCTCAACATACTTTTATGTACATGGTAGCTTTGGGGTCTTTTCAGATTCAAAAGCACTAGAGAATGCAGTGAACTGAAAGCACTGAGCACAGAGCCCATGTCAGATAAGCCGTAACTGCAGACAGTTCTGCAAGCGTAGCAACAAGAGGGCTTGTCCTGTTAGTCCTGAAGATACAGAAGTTCTTTGTAACTGAAGCTCTGGAATGTCATCTGTCTTAAATTACACCCACCTGGGATTATGTTCCAATGACCAATATGGGCAGGTTACTGAAATTTGAAAAACCTCAGTTTTTTGGTAGTTGACACTAAAACTATTTGAAGTTTCTCATTAAGGTCTCTTAAGAAATTAACTGCAGATGTAGGAAACTAAGTGTAGAGTACTCAGAAATGACATCACCTTGAAGGCCCCAAGTCACTGCAACCATTTCTGTGCAGTCAATGTGATAGAAGGAGAGGATGTCCCCACAGGCTGCGGTTTCATTACTTTCTCTATTCCAATTAGGTTTCCCAGCACCTACCGAGTGTAATTAAAAGAGAATAGCAAGAAGGTGAAAAGATGTGGGATTACCATATAGACCAGAATATCAAGTGAAGTGCTAACCTGATGGGGATTGAGAGAGACTAAACTGTCCACTGCCTCCCTGTTGCCCACAGTGTAAATCTGAAATCCTGCCCCGGTCTTAGATACCCTTCACAGCCTGGCCCCAACTCACCTACTCTACTTCATGTCCAGTCCCTCTGCCGCTAGGTACCCCACAGTCCACAGTGACCCACTCGTCACTCCCCTGTGGTGTCTTTGCATATGCAGTTCCCTCAGCCAGCAATGCTCTTCCCTCTCCTGTCATCCTTTCAAATCTGCTCAGTGGTCAGCTTCCATGGGATTAGTCCCCATGCCCTCTTAAAGTCACTCCTGACTCTGCTGTACCACTTCCCGTAATACATTCAGTTTGGTTAATTTACATTTACGGAGTACCTGCCACAGGCCAAAGCACTCTGCTAGCTATTCAAAGAATAAGATACAACAGTGGTAAAATTATTCCTTTCAAGGTCTCTTTCCCCGACCCAGCCACCTTAGCCCACACACACACCCCACATGAGATGTACCAACAAAGCACCTCCAGGAGCCTGGCACAGAGAAGAACCTTGAGAGCTGCCTAAGACTTAGGAGGGACATAATTCTCATTCCTTTCAGAAGGATGCATAAATGAATGACTGAATAATAAATCTGTTGTAGGTACCTCTTACTTAAAAAGAATACCATTGATATGTCCTAGAATTTCTTGTTGTAAGTAAATGTTCTATGAAGTATTTTTTCCTGTTACCTGCATAATAAAAGCAATGATAATGATGATTCCTAGAAGAACACAGTTTTGTCCTTACTAAAATAAAAGCCTCATTTTAAAACACTTAAAAAAGAGAGAAAACCATAAGCAATAATCCACATGGCTGTGAAAATAAAATTTCTTATCCCTCATTAACAATAACCCTGGAAATACTAACATTTTTACTAATTCCTCAAAAACAGTATACTAATTAGTAAGAGGCACCTGCGTCAACAGTTCTGTTGCTATTCTTTAAAAGTCATTTCTTCAGCTGATGCCTGGAGTCCTCATTTGGGACATTAAATGTGTGTGGAGCCTAAAAACTGCTCATCGCTGCTGGTCACTGGCTAGTTACTAACGCTTGGTGGGTCCCACATGCAACAGAATGTGTGGAGCCACCCGGCTGGTCTCAGAAATCTGCTAGTTAGCAGTTCCGCTCCGATGCTGTGTGGAGACGGAGAGGAGGAAACGTGGAGTGCGCAGCCTCACGGAGCATCCAGCCCAAAGGGCATCACACGAAAAGCAGAACTCCGGCCCAATCAGCCTATGGCGGCTTTAATTAATTCCTGACAGAGAAGACACAAGAACAGAGGGGATCTTCTCCAACACCAGCTCAGTGACCCCAGCGTTGGCCACAGGCATTCACAGTCAAAGGCGGAAGTCCCCGCTCTCAAGGACACTCACTCTAGTAATAATAAGAGTCCCGGGGTTGAGTGAGGGAATGGTAAGGAGTGGAGAAAAAACCAAACCAGAAAAGCTAATTTCAGAATGAAAGTGAATAAATATTGTTTTGGATCCTGCTAAGATTCCTCCACTGAACTGAAAGACCATGACTTTTCTTTTTGACACACCTTCTCGATGCTGAGTTGATCCTGAGTTGAGGTAAAGAACTGGGTTCCACAGGTGAGAAATTCCAAAATAAACAGTGTATCTGGAAAAATAACACTGGCTGGGGAGGACTCAGACTGGCTGCATTCTCCCAGCAATACCTCAGTGCCGGGGTAAAGACATGTTCCACGATTAAGATATCCTGGCTACCCAAAACTCATTTGCATAAACAAATAATGCAGAAAAGCATGCACAGAAGATACCCTCTTCATGCTTTCAAAAACTCTTTCTCAAAAAGGAGAATATTGAGAAATCTGAAAACAGCCCTGGACTGTGTTCAAAAACTCAAGCCAAGGAAGAATCTTCAGATTTGACATCTTAAATTAGCAGGAATGTTTAGACAAATCTATAATCTAGGAAAACATACATACACCCACACTCACACATAAAAAAAGTCTGCCTTTCCATCCTCTCATATCAAGTGAATAGTTAGTAATGAATTCTGCTTACTGTTACCATATGATGATTTTTTTCACTCAAGAATGTTTTAATAAGTGTCTACTATGTGTCAGATACTGTGCTGGGTGAAGAAGGCATAAAGGGGTAGATGTGGAATTTCCAGTTTAGTGGGGCAGACCAAACGTAAGAGGAAAATACACCCCCATTCATGCTGCATGACTAAATTATAAGTGCAATGGAGAATGGGATGCTTTGAGGGAGGCAAACAGGGGTGGGAGGGAAGACATGCTTTAGATGGTCATCCCTCTCCCCAGGGATGTGGCTTTTATGTATTTATCTTATTTCTTTTTTTGCATCCTGTTTGTTGGTGTTCTATGAGCCAGGCACTGTGCCCAGCATCCAGGGCATCATCTTACTTAATTCCAACATTCCCTGTGGTAAGTATCATGAGCCCCTTTTACAGATACAGAAACTAAAGGGAGCTGGCTAGTAAGCAACAGGGCCAGGGCTCTGGCTCAGATTTGTGCAACCTTGGGGAAGTGTCTGAACCTCTCTGGGCCTCAAAGTCCATGGTCTTCACTGCCCTCCAGGAAGCAAGAGAAGGCTAGTGGTGCAGGGGTGCTCAAAAATTTTAAAAAAGGATTACCCCATGACCCAGCAATTCCATTTCCAGGTATTTACCAAAAAAAAGCCTGAAAACAAATACTCAAATATTTGTGCATGAATGTTCTTCACAGCACCAACTACAACTGCCAAAAGGTGGAAACAGCCCAATATGTCCATCAACTGATGAACTGTTAAACAGAATTACAGTATATACTTACAAAGGACTACTATTCAGCCATAAAGAGAATGAAATACTGAGACACGCTACAACATGGATGAACCCTGAAAACAGTATGCTGCATGAAAGAAGCCAGTCAACTACAAAAGCCACATACTGTATGATTCCATTTGTATGAACTATCCAGAATAGGTAGATGGGCAGGGAAGTTTCTAAGGGTAACGCTTCTCCCTATGTCGCTGGATTACCTGGTAAATCCCAATTGTTCTGCAGACTGGGAGATACTGATGACCTGAATCCACAGCCCAGAGCCCTGCCCAGAGGCTGGGGGTTGGGAGGGATACCACAAGCCTCTCCCATGTTCACAATTGCTTCCCTCATAGAGAAGAAATTCTCTTTACTGGCCCACGTCCTCTGTAGGTAAGGCATTTCAGAGAGGCTGGCTACACATGACATTAGCACACACTGGTTTTCTCAGATTCACTGAGCATCACCATGTGGACTGCCAACTATGGGACCTAGGACAGGTAGGCCCTAAGAGCACTGTGCTCTGAGCACTGGGGAATTTGTGAGTCAGCATGAAGGCACGAGGAGGGCAGAGAAAACTGGAAGGGGATAGGATATAGGCAGAAATCACAGCTCCATTTTTCTAAGTCAATCTTGTAGATTAGACTAAAATTTAGGACATCCACCTCTTCTTACTCCTGAGTTATAGGTTTTGAATTCCCAGTACCCCAAATTATTTCAAAATCATAGCCCCTCTGAACTATGGCAGTCACTTAAACTGAGGCTTGAGTAGAGCACCTGGCAGCAGTCCCTGCTGCAGAGAAAAACAATGAAGACACCGCCTGTCTAGCCGATTGGAAGGATGAGGGTGAACAACACTCAAACAAAAATACCTCCAAGGTGGCAGGAGTTCAAATCAACTGAATGCAGACTGTTCCCATAAATTTGGGGGAGGTAGAACTTTTACTCTCTTCAATCTCTTGTCAAATTGAGCTGAAATGGACCAAAATAACTCAAAATTCAAAAAGCCACATATTTTTTATTTTGAATTCTCCAAAGTCCTCTTACTTTAGGTCAGTAATTTCTTTCTAGATTATGGAATGTCAACCGACAGGAGGCATCTAGTCCACTCCTTTTTTTAATTATGAGAAAAATAAGGCTCAGTTTAGACAAGGGTATTGAATAAGATCAAGGGCTAACTACAGCGTCAGCACTGGACCAGAACCCAAGTATCTGTCCAGGATCTTTCTGCTTATATCATAGAGTTAGTCATTTGATTTTGTGAACTGGGATTTTTTTTTTTAATATTTATAAGAAAGACCCAAATAGCACCAATAGGGATATTAAAATAATTCTGATTTTAGGAGATTGAAAAAGTTTTTATTTTAATCTGAACTAAAAGTATTTTTCTGAAGGCAGAAATCACCCAAGGGTGAACTGTGACTCACAAGTATAATTTAAAGATATTATCACTGTTTCAAAGAAATCTACTTAAGACTCAAAACTTTAACATCATGTTTCTGTGCCCTACACAAAATATGCACTAACACTAGCCAAAGGGTAGAAACAACCTAGATGTCCACTGATGGATGAGTAGATAAACAAAACGTGATATATACATATAATGTTATTCATCCTTAAAAAGGCAGGAACTCTGACACATAGATGAACATTAAGGACATTACGCTTAGTGAAATAAGCCAGATACAAAAGACAAATATTGCATGATTTCACCTATATGAGAAGACAGAATAGTCAAATTCGTAGAGACAGAAAGGAGAATAGGGCATACTGGGGCTGGAGAATGAGACAATGAGGAGTTACTGTTTAATGGGCACAGTTTGAATTTGGGAGGATGAAAAGTTCTAGGGATGGATGGTGATGATATTTGTATAACAATGTGAACATACTTGAATCCAGTAAACTGTGTACCTACAAGCAGTTAAAATAATAAATTTATGTATATTTTGCCACAATAAAAAAGGGCACTAATCTCCAGAAATACCACTTTAAATACTTCACTTCCTAAATCTGTTCTTTTTTCATTCAACAAATTTATATTGGGTGCCTATTATGTGTCAGACATTGTTTAAGAGTTGGGGAACATAGTAATGGGATAAACAAACCAACTCACTGCTTTCATGAATATTTGGGGGTGGGGTGGGGTACAATAATAAACAGGTAAATGTACATGTCAGGTGGAAATGAGTGCAATGGGAAAAACATTAGGCAGAGTGAGGGGATCAGAGAATATGGAGGCTAACTGGTTTGGGAGTGGGGATACTGTTCTCGAGGGTGGTTGGGGGAAAAAGACCTTTCCAGTGGATGACATCTGAGCAGAGACTTGTAGGGGGAGGGTGCAGCAGACGGGTGTGGCTGGAAGGGGTGAGTGGATGGAGGAGGTACCAAGAAGGCCAGGGGCACAAACCTAGTTCTTAAGTTTCTTATAAGCTTTCCAAGGGACCGTTTATAGGTCAGTATAGAAATATTTCCTCTGCCATCTATGTGTCATCAATTTGTCTTAAAAATGAACAAGAACACCAACTCTCCTCTTTTCGGAAGACACATGTTTGTAAGGAGACAATTTACATCTCCCATTGCTAGAGCGCCCTCCAGTGCCTCTGTAGGAAAACAGCATGTTGTTGTTTTTTTTTTTCATTTCCTAAACTTTCATATTTGGCCAAAAAATAAAGTATCATTTCGGCATATCATTCTTCTCAGAAAGAATACGGTGAGACTAAACAAAAGACAAGTGTAAGTGCTGTAAAATAAGTCTGTACTACTTGTAAAGGGGTACAGTGCACACATGTGCAATGAAGTTTTTAAATGACCATAAAACGTTTAAAAGCACAGAAAGGCCCTTATTTTTAAAATACACAATTTTTTAGCAATGTCTAATTTGAGTTAAACAGTGAACACAGTCTACCACTAAATTGTGACCCTAATAGTGGGGGTGGCAAGTCGGACAATAAAGTAGAAAGTGTTGTCTTTAAATTCTTCAGTATTTGAGGGTTCTGAATACTAATATTTGAAAAGTGCCCTGCAAATACTGATAGAACACTATAGTCACTCTGCCTCCTCAGCCACAACATAGTGAGGGGAAACAATAAATAAGATTTGCCCATACCAAGCATCCTATTAAAACAGAATCCTCACTTGCTCACAAAGATTGACTTTGATTCATTCATTATGAAACTGGGCACCTCAAAAGCCTACCTAAGAGGAAGACATCATGTGTGGTGTAATTCAAGAGAAGTAAAATTTCACAGCTGTTTACAGAAACACCTGTAGGCTTGGTCAGTGTGACAGCTGAGGCCACAGAGGTGGAAAAGCCAGAAGTAGCTGACAGTCAAGGATAGGGTTGTTTCTAGGCCCAGTGCTTCCGGTTGCATGGTGTGATCAGGAAGACAATTTGTGCTTACGTTACCTACCGTGCACTGGCCTGATGATGTCATGGGAAATGGACAGATAAGCCTCCAAAGGGCATATTGCAATCCAGATATGTATCACCCTTTCTGGAAGGTGATATAACAACACACATGAAAAGGTTTAAAATGTCCATACTCTTACCCAGCAAGTTCACATATAGAAATTTACCTCCAAGTACATAAGTAAGGTAGCCACAGAGATTTGGGTAAAGGGCCACTTATCTCTGCTTTTCCCAAGAAAGAAACTTGGAAATAGACTAAATGAACAACTGTGGTTACAATATCTACAAATCTCTATGTGATAGTCGTGGAACAACAGGAAACAGCAGTGCTCCAAGATTAGATAAATATTCTATAATTTAACCAAAACATAAAATCAAAGCAATTACATAAAAAGCCATCTCAAACCTGGCATATAGCAGGTAAAGGAAGGGGGAAAGGAGTGAAGGGAGAGAGAGGAAGAAAGGAAGGAATAAATACATTTCAGTTTGGGGCCATGTATTATCTACATCATTCAAATGAGTTCCTTAACTGATAAGCTATAGAACACTGAAGTAACAACATGAAATATATTAAACCCGTTCGAATTACAATGGATTTAAATTCATACTTAAGTGACCTATGTGAAACACATATACTATATCCTTGATATTTTCTTTATTGACTAATAAAATTCTATACTTAACCTTTTGAAATCATGAGCAATGCATAGAGGAATAAATAAGCAACATGTAACAACAGAACACAGCACCAGATGCATTCAGGGTAGGAAAACATGTTGTTTATACAATTAACAACTCTTCCAATCTTAAGAATATTCATCAAGCCTACCAATAACCACTCCCCAAGGAGCCCAGCTTTCTTCTCCCTGCCTTCCTAAAATTTTAGCCACATGTACCTGCAGACTTCCCTACAGGGAGTCACACATAAAATAGAATCTCCTACAGAGTGGCCAGTCACAACATTTAGTTAAGGACACTGTGACCAAAGGCTGCTTTCAGAAATTACATCAATCAAAACTTGGCCATTACAAAGCCATCACTGGAGAAAATAACCACTTCAGGAAGTACTGATGCTAAGTAATGTCAGCCACTCTGGATGCCACACTCTGGACGACTGTGGGTGATGTCTGCCACCAGGCTCACCGTGCTCACCTTCTAACCCTCAACACTCACCCTCGGTGTACCACCATGGAGTATTTCTAGAAGAATGAAGTGCATATGCCACTCAAACATTCTGCAAAATAGGCACTCAAGAGAGTTCCCCGAGAGGACAGAAACTGAAGGCCAATTATTCATTCAGAGTGGAGTAGAATAGGGAAAAGCACATGTGATGAAACTGTCCTCAACTCTCCTCCGTATCCACAGGGCCAAGGGTGCAGAGAGTGAGAGTTTCCAGTCAAGAGTTCATCTTCAGGTCCTGGCTTTTCATCTCAATTCCTTGACATCACCCATGGAAACCATTTGGGCCACCCACTGTCCTTCTTCTTGGCCTGCACCCACACAGATGTTCTAGTCCACAGCAGAACTCTATGACAGGGCAATGGTGTAGTGTGGAAGCAGAAGCCCTACACAGCTGGAACAGATCCCCAAGCAAAGGTTATGCTATTCAGTGGGGTCAGGACAGCCCTGCATTAGCAAACAGCCCCTTGCTGGGGAGTTCCCCCTGTAGCTGCACATCCTCCAGGAGGCACCACTCACACACATCTGTGTCTTCCAATTCAGGCCCAGCTCCCTCTTTAGCTCTTGCTTGCCAGCTTGGCTAGTGTGAACAGTTTTCACTCTGGGATACTTCACTTCCCACCAATTCCTCTGTCCAGCTCAAGGGATATGTTTAGATGATTTATGGTTATGCTATTCCCAAAAATACTTCTTTAGCTGCCTCTAGCAAAACTGTGAATCATTTCTGATACTTATAATCTCTTTTCACTTCTTTTCCAGCTATCCTGGCCTACGTAGCCTTTCACGGTATTTCCAGTTTCCTCAGTCTCCTCCCTCTTTCTCTTCAGTCCTACTCCTACCTAGCAAAAGCCCTTCTTTCTCCATAAAGCATTCTGAATACTCTTTCCCTTGACATTCCTTTAGGAGGCCATTCTAGAAGGCTCTTTTTGAACCTCTGGCCTACCAGTTCAGGCTTCTTTACTTCATCCCCACCCTTCACTTCTCTTTCTCTAGGGTGAATAACAATCCTGGTATGCCTGGGACAGAGAGGCTTCCTGGAATGTGAGAGTTTTTGGTGCTAAAACCAGGACAGTCCTGGACAAGTTGAGATGACTGGTCCCCTACCTCCCTGGGCTAAAGTTATTTTCTGCCTCACAACCCAAAACATCATTTTTGTTTACAGCATTCCCTTTAAGCTTCTCACCATGCATTTGGGCAACTTAAGTCAATTTCTAATGATGTCAATAAACATGTTAGATACCTAACACTTCACATGGATCTCTTAATCCCAGTTCTAGTGACAAAGTACACATACTAATTCTGAGTTCTTTTCCAAATGATCATTTAAAACTTCCTCAGTCCTTTTTAACCTCTGCCTCCTTTTTAGCACCTTCCTTCAAAGAAAAAAACACTTGCTTCCACTCTTCTCTGCCCTACAATCTCTCTCCTTTGCACCCTCTTCTCCTATTTCCAACTTCCTTTTGGACTCCCTCCCTCCTTTTTTCCCTTAGTGGTTCACAGTAGTACAGAAGGACAGCAGTGGTTGTCACCACAACCTTAGGTGGCTTCAAAAATTAGGCCAACACTACAAAAGGCCCTATCAGGGCCTCTGACAGGTAACCCCATCAAAGCCCTCTCCAGTCACTTCCTGCACAGCCCACACTGTCCCTTCTTGTTTACCCAGAGTATCAGTGCTTAGCTTGTATTTGTCACCTCCTCAAACTGTCTTCACCTGCTTTTTTCTGTACCAGGTTCTTCTCTAACCTGCCACTGCAAAGCAAGAGACAGCAGCGCGGCACATTCGTTCCTGCTACCTTGAAGCACATGAGGTCACCAAGCCCTTTTCCTTTTAGTTTTTTACTACTAATTGTTTTAGAAAATTACTGCTAATTGCTTTAGAAAACCATCAACAAGAAGTGAAAAGAGATTATAAGTAACAGAAATAATTCACAATTTTGCTAGAAGCAGCTAAAACAAGCCTTAGAGCGAAATTTTGCTATTAAATGCTTACATTAAAAAAGTAGAAAGGTCTATAATAAATTACTTAAATTTCCACCTTAAGAAACTAGAAGAAAAGGGAAAATCAAACCCAAAGTAGGCTGATGATGGGAACAGAAATCAATGAAATAGAAAACAGAGAAAGAGGAAAAATCAATAAAACCAAAAGATAGTTGTTTAAAAAGATTAATAAAACTGATAAAACTAGCTGGACTAATCAATTGAAAAAAAAAGAGAACAAAGAATTATAAATATCAGGGAGAGAGAACACATCACTACTGACAATATGAACATTAAAAGGATGACAGGACTGGAGGTGGGAATAAGGGCTAATTGCAAATGGGCTTGAGAGAATATCTGAGATGATGGAAATTTTGGGGGTGATCTAAGTTAGACTGTGATGGTTGCGTTACTGAGGATTATTTAATTCACATTTACAAAGGATGAATTTTATGGTGTGCAAATTATACCTCAAAAGCTGTAAGAAATAGGATAAGGGATATCATAAACAACTCTATGCCCATGAATTTGACAACTTAATGAAATGGACAAATTCCTTCAAAGACACAAACTACCAATGCTCACTCAAGGAAAACTCAATAACCTGAGCAGCCTTGTATCTATTAAAGAAATTGAATTTGTAGTTTGAAAAGTTTTTCAGAAGGACAACTTTAAACACAAGCATTTAAGGAAAAAAATACTACCTACTAACCATTGCAGAAAATAGAAGAGGGAACATTCTCCAGTGCATTCACCTGGCCATCATTACCACCAAGACCAAAAGAGCATGAATGCAAATAATTTTATCAAAATTTTAGCACATTCAATCCAACAATATGTAAAAATCATGTAGCACAGAGAAGACAAGTAATAAATCCTCAGCATCTTACTACATTGATGGACAGTGATTGCAATGGGGTATGCGTGGGGGGACTTGATAATATGGGTGAATGTTGTAACCACAATGCTGCTCATGCAAAACCTTCATAAGACTGTATATCAATACTACTTTTATAAAAATAAATAATAAATAATATATCATAAACAAGTAGAGTTCATTCCAGGAATTCAAGGACATGCTTAACTTTAAAAATCAATCAATCTAATTCATCATATGAACATGCTAAAGAAAAACCATACGATTATCACGATAACAAAAAAATATCTTATAAATTCAAATACACTTGATCAAAACTCTAAGCAGGGGTGACTTCAGCAAAATTGCACAGGAAGTACCTTCAAAAACCCTATCCTCCATAAGAAGTAATGTGAATATTGGCAAAATTGTCAGAATCAACTTTTTACAAACCTAGAAATTAACCAAAGGCTTGCAGCAATCTGGGAGCATTTACAGAAGAAACATGGATCAATCTCGGTAAGAACAGCAAACTATGTGGGGTTTTAAATTTACCCTATGCTCTCTTCTCAGTTCAGTGGTAGCCTTGAAAATCACAAATGTGGCAACCATGGGAGGGGGTATGGAATGATAGAGCTCTTTGAAAGCCCCAGTCCAGAGAACTGTCACTATTTGACTTGTTTGGTGGTTCCCTGGAAGACCCCACTTGCAAGGCTGACCTGACTCAGAGCTCAACCAGCAGGAACAACATTTTCCCTGAGGACGTTAGTTGAAAATAATCAGAAGCAATTACTTAACATCATAGCTATCTGAGGCGGTGGATCAGGTACACTAATTCAAAAAGGTATATGCCCGCTATGTACACTGCAGCATACTTACAATAGCCAAGGTAAGGAAACAACCTAAGCATCTACCAATAGATGAATGGGCAAAGGAGATGTGGTATGCTTATACAATGGAGATTACTCCTCAGCTGTAAAAAGGCATGAGACCTTGATGTTTGTGACAACATGGATGGACCTTGAGGGTATTATGCTGAGTGAAATAAGTCAAAGAAACTGAAATACCATATGATTTCACTCAAATATGGTATCTAAAAAAACTAAAATAAGTAACAAAATGACCCCATATGTATCTATGAGAACAGACTAGCAGTTACCAGAGGGGAAGGAAGTTGGGGGTGAACAAAATGGGTGAAGGTGATTAACAGTATGATGGAAGGTAATTAGACTTGTGGTAGTGATCATTTGTAGTATATGCAGATGTTGAATTACAAAGCTGTACACCTGAAACTTATATAATGAAAAAGAAAAAAGAAAAGATGGAGACTGAGAGGTCCATTGGAACTTTGAAAAGCTCTGACATATTCTTGGGAATCTATAAGGCTGTGTACATGTGTAGGACTGTTGCTAGCAGACCCATGTTACAAGAAAGTTGTTCTTCAGGAAATTTTTCTAAGGGAAGTTCTTCAGGCTAAAAGTAAGTGACCCTAGACATTAATTCAAATTCACACACACACACAAAGAGCAATGATAAGGTAATTAAGTATAAATGCATATTTTTGCTTTCTTCTCTTCCTTAATTTAAAAAGTAACTGTATAAAATAATATCATATAATTATACTATTAGGCCTATAACATACAGAAATGTAATATATACTCCAATAACAACACAAAGGAGGTAGGTGGAAGCAAAGATGTACTGGGCTAAAGAAATGGCACCAGATAGTAACTCAAATCCACAGGAATGAATGAAAAGAATCAGAAATAGTAAATAAAGTTACTATAATAAATACTATAAAATATGTATGTGTGTGCTTCCCCTTCTCTAAGTTCTTTAAAAGACATAAATTATATAATTAATAACTACAGCAATCTACTAGTTGGTTTGTAATTTATATTTATATGATAATAAAACCATAAAAAAAGAAAATGGAATAGAACTATAGAGGTAACATTTCCCTATCTTCTGGAATTAAACTAGTATAAATCAAAAGTAGATTCTAATAAGATGTATATGGTAATATACATACAATGAATACTACCCAGCCATAAAGAAGAATGATGTTCTTTTCCATATATGCTATAACATGAATCTTAAAAACATTATGCTAAGTGAAATAAGCCAGAAACAAAAGGATGAATATTATATGATTCCACTTACATGAAATCCAGAATAAGCAAATTCAGAGGGACAGAAAGTAGATTAGAGATTACCAGGTACTAGGAAGAAATTATTGCTTCATGGGTACAGAGTTTCTATTTGAGGTGGCGAGAAAATTTCGGATATAGTGGTGATGGTTGCCCAACAGTGCACATGTGGTAATGCCACTAAATTGTACACATCAAATGGTTAGAATTTCAAAATTTGTTATATATATTTTACCATAATTTAAAAAAAGATATATATGGTAAATCCTACAAAAAAGCATTAAAGAAATAAAAAATATAACATTAGAAAATATTCACTTAGTGTAAAAGAATGCAGTAAAGAAGGAATAGAGGAACAAAAAGACATGAGCCATAGGAAACCAATCCCAAATAAACATATTACAAGAAAACTACAAATATGTCTCATGAACACAGATGTACAAAGCTGAACAAAATATTAGCAAATACAATCCAACAATGTTAAAAAGAATTACATGCCATGCACAAGAGGGATTTATTCCAGGTATACAAGACTGGCTTAACATTCAAAGAGTCATTAATGCGATCTGCCACATCAACAGGCTAAAGAAGAAAAATCATGAGCATATCAACTGATGCAGAAAAAGATCTTGACAAAATCCAACACTCATTCAGAACAAAAACAAAAACTAAATCAAAAAAAGTTGTAAGAAAATGAGGAATAAAAAACATCTATAAAACACCTATAGCTAACAGGTTTAATGGTGGAAAACTGGATGCTTTCCCCAAGATAGGTAATAAGGCAAGAATGTGCCCTCTCATCACTTCTATTTAACATTTTACTGGAACCACCAGTAACTGCAATAAGGAAACAAATGCATATATATTGGCAAGGAAGAAATAAAACTGTGTTTGTAAATTAAATGATTGCCTGAAAAATTGACAAAAATAGAACTGACAAAAAATAAATCATGGAGTTAGTAAATGATTATGACTAGGTTGCAAGACACAAAGTTAATATTAAAAAGTCAACTGCTTTCCTATATACCAGCAATGGACAATTGAAATTTGAAATTTAAAACACAACGCCATTTACAACAGCACCCCAAAAATTAAACACTTAGGTATAAATCTAACAAAACATGTACAAGATCTATATGCTGAGAACTATTAAACTCTGATGAAAGAAATCAAGAAGATTTAAATGAATGGAGAGAGACTCCATTTTTATGGATTGGAAGACTCAATATTGTTAGAACACCAATTCTCCCCAACTTAATCCACACATTCAATACAGTCCTAATCAAATCACAGCAAGTTATTTTGTGAATATCAACACAAACTGATTCTAACGTTTATATGGAAGGGTAAAAGACAAAGAATAGCCAACATGATAGGAAAGAAGACCGAAGTTGGAGAATTGACACTAACTTAATTTAAAGCTTTAAAACTTAGTACAAAGCTACAGTAATAAAGACAGCATGGTATTGGCCCCAAATAACAGACACACAGATTAATATAACAGAATAGAGACACCAGGAATAGACCCACACAAATACAGCCAACAGATCTTCGACAAAGGAGTAAATACAATTGAATGGAGAAAGAATAGATTTTTCAACAAATGGGCTGGAACAATGGGAGCAATATGTAAAAATAATAATAATTAAAATAATTAAACACAGACCTTACATCTATCATAAAATTTAATTCAAAATGGGTCATAGACCTAACTATAAAGCACAATACTTTATATAGGTGAAAATCTATGTGACCTTGGATTTAGCAATGAGTGTTTAAATATAACACCAAAAGCATGATCCATAAAGAAAAAAACTGATAAGCCTGATTTCATGGAAGTGAAAACCTGCTCTGTGAAAAAGAATGAAAAGACAAGCCACAGACTGAGAGAAAATATTTGCAAATATGCACACTTAAATCTCAACAATAAGAAAACAACCCAATTGAGAAATCTATTGAGAAATAGGCAGAAGATCTGAACAGACACCTCACCAAAGACACACAGATGGCAAATGAACATATGACAAGATGTTCAACATCATCTAACATCAGGGAATTTCAAATTAAAACAAAGTAACATACTAAAACAGTAACAGATACCACTACACACCTATTAGAATGGCTAAAAAAAAAAATGTAACTGACAATTCTAAATGCTAACAAGGATGTAGAGCAACTGGAACTCTCACTCATTGATGGTGGGAGTACAAAATGGTACAGTCACCTTAGAAGACAGTTTGGTAGATTTTTAAATGCTAAACATAGTCTTACCATACAATCATACTCCTAGGTTTTACCCAACTGACTTGAAAACGTATGTTCATACAAAACTTGAACATGAATGTTTACAGCAGCTTTATTCATTAACAATAAAAACTGGAAGCAACCAAATGTCCTTCAATAGGTGAACAGATAAACTGTTGTACATTTATGCAATAGTATAGTATTCACCAATAAAAGGAAATGAGTTATCAAACCATGAAAAGACATGGAAGAACCTTAATGTATACTGTTAAGTGAAGGAACTCAGTCTAAAAGACTATATACTATTTGACTCCAACTACATAACAATTTTGGAAAAGGAAAACTATAAAGACAGTAATATGATCAGTGCTTGCCAGAAGTTTGGGAGGAGGGAGGAATGGATAAATAGGTGAAGCCTGGGGTTTTTGGGGAAATAAAACTACTCTGTATGACACTGTTTTGATATGTCATACCAGATACATGACATAATGCATTTGTCAAGTCCCATAACTTGACAGCAAAAAGAATGAACCTTAATACATGAACTTTAAAAAAATCATTTAGGAGATAAGGGGATCCCAGGAAAGAATGCAGACTGTGACAAGAGAATCTAACTGTATTACAAGTAGTTGAAACAACCTCAGGGAAGGGGATGGAAGAAAAAGGTGCTGACCTGTAACTCTGGAAATGAGTGGAGCCTGTAATACTAAATGGAAAGGAACTGCACCTAAGCACTGTACTCCAGTTGATAAAAGTTTTCTCCCATGGAGTTTGGTCTAACAGTTCTAATGTGTATATGTTGAAATTAAACAATAAAGTAACTGGATGATGCATGGTGGGGGCCAGGTTTCTCACTGTTGGGGTGAAAATTTACAAATAAGCGAAGGGGAGGAGGCTAGCATGGCTATGTGGTGACAGATCAGAATTGGAGCCAGTATGAACTCATGTTTAGTGTAATACAGAGATGGTTACACACAGAAATACTTATAGATGTATGTATATACATAGGTTACTACTCACACATATATTTCTTTGCTCTGTCAGCTGGGGGGCTTAAAAGATTGGTCCCTGTCCCCAGCAATAGCACACCTAGGAGTAGGGAATATGCTCCCCCAATATGAGGGTCAGGTATTCACATAAACCGAGCAGTGGCTTCCTGGAACAACAGGGCTGGAGACAGGATGGGCAGGGAAGCATCAAGGGCAGCACTACAAGGCCAAATGTTGGAGGGTGGGGATGAGGGGTCTAGAATGGTCCCCGCCTACAGCAACAGTGCTGAATTTCAGAAATAGAAGGAAAAAGCCACACTGGCCTGAAACTTAAGTGCAACCCATGTGAGGCAGAAATGAAGGCATCTCTAAGCAGACTTTTCTCAATTACAGTCTACACTTTCATGTCTCTCATCCCCATGTGTTCTGAAGGTGCCAAGACCCAGAGTACTTAAATGGCCTGCAGGCTCTGTGAAGTGCCCTGCATGAAAGCCTCCTGCCACTGACTTAGTGGGGTGTGTGGGTGTGCTGATAATGAGCCCAGTAGTAAGGCTGGTGACGAGCATTCATTCTGAGCTGAGCCCCAAGTATCTCAGAAGTAGGTGATATGCATGGTCACTAGACCCACTGTTGTACCAGTCACAGAAGCCAAGCCATTCACAGGCCAGAAAAGGATCTTCTGGAAGGGCCTGGGTATACCACCTCAGCAGTTCCTCTGTTTCCAAGGGTGACCCCCTAAGCCCAGGACCACGTACCAGACCTGGGTCTAGGAAAGGGAAGATGGGATTCATACGACCAGGTGGAGCCTGGCATGGGACATTGGTGAGTCAGGAAGCAGGCAGACGTAAAAAGTTCCAGAGCAGGAGCCATAGATTTGGATTCTCAACCAAACTCTGCCATTCTCTGCTCCGACAGTATCACTTAGCATCTCTGAGCCTGTGTCACCTTTATAAAGAAGTCATCTGACTTCTTCACATGGTGGTCAGGGAATCAGATGAGATCATGTAGGCACCTGTAGCTGGCAACCAGGCAAATGCGCCACCAGCTGTTCTCAAAATGTGGTCTGACGATATCTGGGGGTCTCTGAAGCCCTTTCCAAGGTTCTCAAAGGTCTTCCCTTTCCCATCTGTGGGCCCGTAATTTCTTTGCAAACTTCCTCTAAAACAGCTAGTATGACACCCAAATCTCTTATTAAACCAAAGAGATTTTAAAAAATATAAAACCAAGTCACTCATACACACACACATACATATTACGTGGTGTGGAAAACAGTTTGCTTTTTTTTCATTAAAGATGTCACTTGTGTTAAAATCTAATGCGTTTGCTATTTTTAAACAAATATTTTGAAAATTCCCGTTTTAACTCCTCAAACCATAAAAACTGATAATAAGCAAAAGCTCTTCGGGGTCCTCAAAATTTTTTCGGAGTGTACAGGGGTCCTGAGACCGGTTTGGGAACCGCGGTGCCGAACAAACGAGCGGAAGATGTTTTTATAAAACCCGCACGTTCGCGGTTTCCACTGCAGGGGAGGCTGGGTTTGTACCCATTTTCCGGGCCCAGGCAAAGGTCCTCACACAGGGTGGCGCGCGGCAGGGCGACCCTCACGGGGCGCCGGCGACCTTGGCAGAGGTCGCGCGGCGCGCGGGAGGTTCACGGCGCTGCCCCCAGCAGGGGTTCCCGCCCGGGATGGGGAGGCCACGCGGCGGGCTGGGCGGGGGGACCAGGGACCTGCACTCACAGCCGCCACAGCGCCGCCGCCGCCGCCGCCGCCGCTCCGCGAGACGCCCTCGTCAGCAGACACAGCGCCATCTTCCCGACGCGCGCCACGCCCCCGCCCCGAAGCCACGCCCCTTAGCGCTCTCACCGCTCGCCTCGCCCCCGCCCTGCAGTCCCTCCGGGCCACGCCCCGTCCCGCAAGCCACGCCCCCTTCCCACGCGCCACCCGCGGTGGTGTCCCGGGGGTCAAAGCCTTCTTCGCAGCATGGTGGTGGCAGACCCGGGGTCCAACGGGATGACCCCTTCTTGAGCAGTTTTTCTGGTAACTGAGTCCAGTTGTCCCCATGCTTCTTGGCTTGTTAAGGTAGCTTTGAGAGAGCTTGGGTTTTCAGGGCCAGAAGGCCAAATCATCTAGGGATTTGTTGTTTTTGTTGTTAAAACACTCCTAATACCAGTATCAAAAAGGCTAAGAACAACAAAGCTGGCGAGGATGCGGAGAGGGGGGAACCCTCCTACACTGCTGGTGGGAATGTAAATTAGTTCAACCATTGTGGAAAGCAACATGGACGTTCCTCAAAAAACTAAAAATAGAAATACCGAAATACCATTTGACCCAGGAATTCCACTCCTAGAAATTTACCCAAAGCAAGCAAGATCTCAGATTCAAAAAGACATATGCACCCCTATGTTTATCAGAGCACTTTTTACAATAGCCAAGAAATGGAAGCAACCTAAGTGTCCATCAGTAGATGAATGGATAAAGAAGATGTGGTACATATACACAATGGAATACTATTCAGCCTTAAGAAAGAAACAAATCCTACCATTTGCAACAACATGGATGGAGCTGGAGGATGTTATACTCAGTAAAATAAGTCAGGTGGAGAAAGACAAGTACCAAATGATTTCCCTCATTTGTGGAGTATAACAATGAAGCAAAATTGAAGGAACAAAACAGCAACAGACTCACAGACTTCAGGAAGGGACTAGCAGTTACCAAAGGGGAGGGGTAGGGGAGGGAGGGAGAAGGGGATTGAGGGGTATTATGATTGGCACACATGGTGTGGGGGGGATCACGGGGAAGACAGTGTAGCACAGAGAAGGCAAATAGTGACTCTGTGGCATCTTACTACACTGATGGACAGTGACTGCAGTGGGGTATGGGGGGACATGATATGGGTGAATGTAGTAACCACGTTGTTTTTTCATGTGAAACCATAAGAGTGTTTCTTATATATCAAGTATTCTTAATATATACATTAAGTATTCTTAATAAAAAAATAAATAAAGTAAAACATTGCCTAACAAAGTTTGTGAACCTCACCATATGCATGCCCTGGTCAAGACTTAATCCATTCTGGGACATATATTCCTGTAATAATATCAAAACAGCTGTTGACAGCTTTCTGGGCGAGAGACATGCTTGCTGAAGACTCAAGACAACAAACCGCTCTTCACTCTGACCCCTTCCTGCGAGGCCTTCAGCGGTACAGCCCCTCGGGTGTCACAGCCGGGAGATACTAAACCTGAGTTCTCTAGCTGAGAGACTTCAGGCAAGTTACTTAGGCTCTCCCCTGCTTCCCGCTCCTCCTCTGTAAGATGGGAATATAAATAAAACTCACCTCGTACGGCTGTTATAGGGATATATGAAGTCAATATATATAAAGAGTTTAAAACCTTGCCTGGCTCAGAGCAAATGCTCAGTGTGAATCACTTCTCATTATATCACCTCAGTTCCCTTCCTAAAATCCTTTGGTGGCTTCCAATGCGAATCATTTAGAATAAACACCAAATTCTTCACTACAGTCCTGAGGCCTTGCTTGACCTGACCCCTGCCTGCTCTCCAATTTTATCTCAGCCCCACTGTCTTCTTCCCACGCTTTCCTAAGTTCACTAAACCCTCTCTCACTTCAGGGCCTTCCTGCATGCTGTTCCCATCCCCAGAACGCTCATATGGGCTTTTAAAAAAGGTTAGACCCTCTCCTCCTTCAGGACATTTAAGCTACCAGCCACCTTCTCAAAGGGGTCTGTTTTGAGGACCCGAACTAGAGTATCTGCCCTGATCTATTTCACTGTCACAGCAACCTGATGTTTCACCACAGCACTCATCACAATGTGGATTTGTGGATTTACTTTCTTACTGTTGCCCTTCCCTCCAGGGTTCTCAAGTCAGGAGGAAGCTGCTGCTTATCAATCAGGTGGGCTTTTGGGGTGTGCTATTGCCATTTAGTGGGCAGGGCTAGGGATGTGTGGGCAGTTCCACTGGTAGAAACGCTGCTAGAGCTCTGGTTTAGAAACTCTCTGGGAACAGAACGGGAGCTCAAGAGCAGGGACCTGGCATATCTTCTTATTCCTGTGTGTCCCCACTACCTACCTGTCTCAGGGACTTGTGACCAGTAGGTATTCAATAAACACAAGATGAAAATGTTCATTAGAATTCTGAGAACTGCCTTATAAGTAGTTATCCTTACTAATATTGCCCTGGACCTTACGGATTTTTAGGTAAAGTAGGACCTACTAATTGCTAACTGATTTCATTTGTTTCAGGTTCTGCTTGAATAAGTTGTAGTTGGGCCCATTCTCACCAAGTCTATTGTGACTTCCTGCATGCTGTTCCCATCCCCAGAACGCTCATATGGGCTTTTAAAAAAGGTTAGACCCTCTCCTCCTTCAGGACATTTAAGCAACCAGCCACCTTCTCAAAGGGGTCTGTTTTGAGGACCCGAACTAGAGTATCTGCCCTGATCTATTTCACTGTTGAAATTCTTCATTAGATTACTAACTTACAGGTTTTAAGAAATGCTTTCTAATATGGGTATATTTTTAAATAAGGCCTTATAAACTTTTCTACTTGGTGTGTGGATTTCTGGAGGATGTAAGAATCTGGCAGACATCTAAGAAGGATAGAGACCAGAAATATTACACCTTTAGAGCATAATGGCTTCTGGGTGGCAATTGTGGGTAGGAAATAATGAACCAACACTGATAATTGTTGAAGCTGGGTCATGGGTACATAGGTTGGGAGTGGGGCTTTTTACACGATCCTCAGCTTTAAGTTGGAAAATATTCCTAACGAAAAAAGTAAAACAAAAATCAATTCAACTAATGCTTTGCATAGAAAGAGCCAGATTTTTACCCAAAGCCAATGGAGTTAAGCCTTTGGGCCCCTGACTTGCATAAGCTTCTTCCAAGTCCCCACTAATGTGTTCACAAGGTCACTTGTTTTTGTAAAATGTACAGAAGTAAGATATTTCAACCACCATTGGTTAAGATGCTTTCTCTGTCTACTCCAACTTCCCATCTCCCGGACTTTGTTTTGGTGGCACTGGAGTGACTGCACCATTTGGGAGGTTCAGCTAAGGGGAAGTTGAGCTGGGATATAATCGGTTTAGCTTTAGAAGAATATGTTTATGTGGTTTGCAATCACATCCGTGATTAGTTATTATTAGCAGCAGTCCTAGTTTAGGGCTGGCTTCCAGGATTACTACTGCCCACTGTACTGACTCACCTGCAGAGAAGTGCAAGGTCAGAGGTCATATTCCAGTAAGAATGTGCCCCTATGGCACTTGGCACCAGAAGTACATGGTAGTAAATGAGAAACAAAGTTTGCAGTGTACAGTGCCAGAGACCATCTGTGCAAAATTCTAGTCATCAGATATGTAAAACTGCAGAGAGAGTTTGGTTTTTTATCTGTCTAGTCAACATGGAAACGCTATCCTCTCTGGAATACACTCTCATTGTGATGACTTTCACGTTGATGACCCAGATCAACTGGAACCATGTTTCCCAGAATTTCCTTGCCTGTGTGGTTCAGTTTGGGATTGTTCACGAGAGAATGTTTGCGTGAGACCTGAAGGTGGAAGTGAAGCAGCAGGTCAGCGTGGGGCACCAGGCACTGTGGCCATGTGTCTGCCTATTGATCTGTTGACACAGAGCAGTGTCAACTTCCTCTTTTTTAGATTTTTTACAGATCTCATTACATTCATATCCACCCATTTTTTTCAACAGACTTAAATATTTATTGACAGGATTCCTGACCTCAAGAAGCAATCTGAATGAGATTCAGACACATTACAACATGGATGAACCTTGAGGACATCATGCTAAGTGAAATAAGCCAGGTATGTGTGTGTGCACACTCACACACACACACATACACTGTATGATTCCACTTATATGAGTATCCTAGAATAGTCAAATTCAGAGACATAAAGGAGAATGGAGGTTGCAACAGGCTTGGGGGAGGGGGAATAGGGAGTGACTGTTTCTTGGGTACAGAGTTTCTATTTAACAAGATGGAAAAAGTTCTGGAGATGGATGGTGGTGATGGTGGCACAACAGTGAAGATACTGGACACCACTGAACTGCAGTATACTCATCTGTACACTTAAAATGGTTAAGACTGTACATTTTATGTTATATATATATATATATATTTTTTTGCTATGTATATTTTACCACAATATTTTTGTGTGTGTTTTGTTTTTGTGTTTTTGTATTGCAAGGAAAAAAGATTTTAAAAAGAAGCTATTCAGTCTAGTGAAAGAGGCAGACAGGTAAACAAAAAACAATGGACGGGTTCTGAGGCCTGCTAGAGGTTTGGGGAAAGGGAACACAGAAGGAGAAAGGCTGCTGCAAGTCCTTCTGTGTGAGGGGGCAAGGAAACAGGGGGCTTTTCAGAGAAGAGGACAGCCACCTGGGATGTGGAGAGTGAGTCTGAAAGTGCTCAGGAAAGAGTAGAGAAAGCAGAGGGAATATAAGGGCTCAGATACTGCCTGGACCCAGACTGTAACCATGTGAGTGCTCAAGTGTCAATCAGTGTTGCCCTAAAAAATACAGGTTTCCAGAATGGAAATGCATTACATTGTTACCATGTGGTCCTGTAATTGTTATGAAATTTATGTAATCTCACTGTTAATCTTAGAAATATTGGGCTTTTGTATTGGTTTAACTACATTTTTGGCATATAATCACACCCAAGGAGATACTGGATTAAAATATCTAATCAACTCATGGTTTACTGTAACCACTTAAAGCTTAAATAATTTAAATACCCCCAAGCAGTAACGATTAGGAAAATGAAGCTGCATTATTCTTTTGTTATAAACACCAAAGGCCTTTATCATGAGCCATTTTCCCCTTCCTTTTGGTGTCTGGCTGATGTAGGTTATTTTCACCAAAGTTGAGTCTCAAAGGCTGAAAGGCCAGTGTTACTGATTTAAGACTTCAGAATGCTACACTTAGAAAGAGACATATTAGAAGTTCTGTGGAATGATTTTTCAACTGTGGAACTGATAGAACTACACTCTGAGATCATCCATCCCTCCCGCTGCGCAGGTACAAAACCCTCCCGGCCTCACCTCCTGGCAGGCACTGCCTTTGATAACAGGAGGGCTATGTCTGGCTTTCTCGGGGAGAGAGGAGGAGCCTCTCAAATTAGGCCAAATGCAGAATAACTAGCGACCACATTGCAGACCTTATGAGCCTTAGCTTTCTCTATAAACTGAGGAAGTTAAACTAGTTGACATCTAAAATTCCTTCCGGCTCCCAAACACTGATTGTAATCATTTGCTAATCTCAGCCGCCTAAACTATGCTGCAGCTCCCCCTAGTGTCCACAGGCAGAGGGCTCTCCCACACTCACTCCCTGCTTCCCCACCCTTCCCCATCCACTCTTACTTTTTTCCAAAGCACTTATCCATTTCTAAATTACTAGGTAATGGGCTGATATATGATGTCTTTGTTGAATATAAGCCCCACGAGGGGAAGGATTTTTGCCTGTTTTGTTCACTGATGTATCCCAAGAACCTGCAACAGTGCTTGACACATGCCAGATGTTCAGAACTTACTTATTGGACTCAAAAGTGTTGAATTTTGAGACATCCTCTGCCAATATTCTTTCCATAATTCCCTGTTACTGTAATTCACTGTGTATGTTAATAATAATTTGCTCCCCAGTTGCTGTTTCTTAATCGCCTGTGTGGTAGACTGAAGAGTGGCCCCTCAAAGTATCCACATGCTAATCCGTTACTTTGCAAGCAGGATCCTTAAATTAAGGCTTTTGAGATGAGGAGACTGGGTGGAACCAGTGTCCTCACAGGGTCCTTAGGGAGACAGAAGCAAGAGGGTCAGAGTCAGAACGAGATGTGAAGTAGAATCAAGGTTCGAGTGCTGAGGGACCACTTGTTAGTCCCTAGTGACACTGTATACAGTTCAAATGACCAAGACCTCTGTCAGTGTCAGACAGAATCAGCAAGCCTCTGCTCTGGCCAGAGCCTCCTTGAGTAGAAAAGTTTCTAAAGAGAGCAGCTTCAGTAATTTTTCAAGACAGAATTGAAACCCTTCCCCTGTACGTCATTTGAAAAGGACTTTTTGCTCCAAACCACTAATAACACAGAGCATTTATCACTACCTCAAATTACATTATACATTTGTTTATTTACTGCCTGCCATTCCTGTCATTTTATTTGTTTATGGCATGTTACTTTCCATTAGAATGGAAGCCCCATGAGGATAAGAACTGGGTTTACCTTATTTGCTACTATATTTTTAATGCCTAAAATGATGCCGGAGTTGCGGATGTTAAGTAAATATTTGTTAAGTGAATGACTGAGAAGTTGACTTGTCTCGAAGATGCAAGAAATCATTCAACATCACTTGGTCCTACCTCTCAGAAGGTAGGATAGCAATCTAAATGCAGTTTAAAACAATGAGATTACAAAAAACAAAACAAAAAAGCAGCCACAGGTGGTTAGTTTTGAGTGGAAACTAGGGAGTTATGTAGGCATTAGAGCAGGAGAAAGGGTCACAGGAGTTATAGCCAGGCTTCAAAAATGATCCCATGGCTATCTCTATGTAATTCTCAATTGGGGAAATAAAAGAGAATGTTTGCCTACTAGAAGAATCTATTAGAAATTTTGTTTATTAACTTACAGAGTCCAGTGAGAGGCCCCTGCCTTTGTCACTACCAGGCAGCCCTATAGTCATAACATGTGAAAGAATTTATATGCAGAATTATTCACTACATCATTGTTCATTATTGCAAAATATTCTGGAAAAAATCTAAATGTCCATCAACAGGAGACCAAATTGTAAAAGTATGGTACATGAAACAATAGAAAAGTATGCAACCATAAAAAGATTAAGGACCATTTCCACATGCTAACAAAGAAGATATATTGTTATGTATAACAGAAGATATATTGTTAAGTGAAAAAGAGAAGGCACAGAACAATTGTATTCTCTTTTGTGTAAAAAGAAAAAGAATAAATAAAAATGTTTTGTATTTTCTTGTAGCCAATTATTTAAAAACTCTAAAACTTTTAAAAAGGATGAAATTATTTCTATTATTAAAATTAAAAAGAATAGCTCCACATCGCTCATCATCAGGGAAATGCAAATCAAAACCACACTGAGATACCACTTCACACCAGTCAGAATGGCCACCACCCAAAAGACAAGAAATAACCAGTGTTGGCAAGGATGTGGAGAAAAGAGAACCCTCCTACACTGTTTGTGGGAATGTAAATTGGTGCAGCCACTGTGGAAAACAGTATGGAGGTTCCTCAAAAAACTAAAAACAGACATACCACATGACCCAGGAATTCCACTTCTAGGAATTTACCTGAAGAAAACAATATCCCTGATTTGAAGAGATACATGCACCCATGTTTACTGATGCATTATTTACAATAGCCAAGTTATGGAATCAATAGATGAATGGATAAAGAAGATGTGGTACGTATACATAATAGAATATTATTCACCCATTAAAAAAAAATCCCTGCCATTTGCAACAACATGGATGGACCTAGAGGGTATTATGCTCAGTGAAATGAGCTAGGTGGAGTAAGATAAACACATGATTTCACTTACATGTGAAATCTAAAAACAAAACAAAACAAAATGAACAAAATTGCAGTAGACTGACACTGAAAAATAACTGATGGTTACCACGGGGGAGGGGTTGAGGTCAGTGGCTGTGGAGAGGGAGGGGGGTAAAGGGGCACAAAAATTCTCAATCATAATACAAGTTGATCATGGAGATGGTAGTACAACATGGAGAATATAGCCAACGATTCAATAACATCTTCCTATATTGACAGATAGTAACTACACTAGTGCGGGTGAGGATTTAATAATATGGGTAACTGTTGAACCACTGTATTGTATACTTGAAACCAATATAAGATTGCATACCAATGGTACTTCAATAGAAAATTTAAATGGATAAAATAATGATTATTAACAAGGATAAAACAATTATTAAAAAGTATTAAATAATGCTGCTGATGACAGGGGTTACCTGCTGGGGATCTAGGAACAGAGCAAGTGGAGAAAGGGATGGGAAAAGATTTTCACTATATCTCTTTTGCAATTAAAAATTTTGAACCATGTATATGTATGACTTATTCAAAACAATCATATGAACAAGAAAGTGAAAAGAAGAAAAAAACAATCTCACTTTCATAAAACTGTGGTCTCTAACTCAACCTAACCCAGAGTACCCTGCACAATCTTAGTTTTTACATTTTTTTTCTAAATTAAGGTATCATTGATATAAAATGTTGTGAGGGTTTCACATGAGCAACATTGTGGTTACTATATTCACCCCTATTATCAAGTCCCCCCCACATACGCCATTATAGTTACTGTCCATCAGTGTAGTAAGATGCTATAGAGTCACTATCTTCTCTGTGCTATACTGCTTTCCCTGTGTACCCCTACATTACGTGTGCTAATCATAATACCTCTTAATCACCTTCTCTCCTCCCCCCCATCTCCACCCACCCTCCCCACCCGCTTTCCCTTTGGTACCTTCTAGTCCCTTCTTGGGGTCTGTGAGTTTACTGTTTTGTTCCTTCAGTTTTTGCTTCGTTGTTATACTCCACAAACGAGCCCTGCACCATCTCTTTATGTGGTCTCTTTATGCATCTCTCAAAATGCATATGTATCCCATATGTATCCCATATGCATTTTGGCATCTTAACAGCTACTGAATTCTGTATGTGTTCTACATCCCATACTGGACTTAAAACTCCCGAAGTCCCAGCCTGTGTTTTGCAGAGTGGGGGCCCAGCCTTTCACAGCTGAGAGAGCCTTCGCAGCCTACCTATGGACATGATATGTGATAAGATGTGTAATGTTGAACCACATAATGAAGGTTGGTTTGTTAAGACCCTCTGGGTTTTTATGGAATAATCTTTAATGCAACAGACAACAAGACTGCTAACCAGCCTTATTACTGACAAGTTCCTATTACCGCATAGGGCAGGCAGATGATTTGAGGATTATCTGAGCCTGACAAATCCCCTGGGCTCTGACAATCTTATTTACAAAAGAACAGATCTGTTTATTGCTGATAATAGATGGCGTGCCCTCAGGTTTGCCTGTAAGTAATATGTGCATCGCTTCTTATTTTTTCTTTAAGCAATGGGAGCCAAACTTGGATCCATCTTGATAAACTAGGCATTTGGGACTTTGTGATCTAACTGATCTGATTTGCTCCTAAATCCTGTTTGCTAAACCTCTGCACCCCTGCCCACAATTGCATAAGCACCTTGATCCAGGATGGCAAAATGGTCCATCTAGCAAAAGAGCTGCATACTTGTTCATGTGGCTGAGGTTCTCTGGTCACTCTTTTTTTACTTTATCTTCTAAGAATTATTTAAAATAAAAGGGCAAAGCAAAGCTTGAATTTGTTGCGGTGATAAGCAGAACTCCCTGAATGCAAAGCCCATTTCTTCATTGTTTCTGTATTCCCTGCAACAGGTATAGTAGCTAACACATAGTAGGTTTTCAAATCCAGTTGTGGGATTGCCTGTCTATAAACTGTCATAATTTCTCCAGCGAAATTTTCTCAGATATCTATATTTTAGATGACTACATTTGGAAACACAAATACATATTCATTTAAATTAGATCTGTAATTCCTTTTGATTTAGAAGAAGATGCCATTCGCCAAATTCTAAACCTATGCATATTGTTAGTATTTAATCTTATCCACAATATCAAAATGAATATGATTAGTTTTTAAAGTATTGTTACACAAGAAATATTTTCTAAGCATAAGTTACTATCTCACTTAACAAGATCTTGATCTTATGACTCCTTCCCTGTCAGCTGCAGATGAAATTCTGATACACAAGCCCCGACTCAGAGGTAACTCTGTTTACCTCTACTTCTCCCCCACTATGCATACTACTCTAGAGACCTGTTAGGACAAGCCCCGTGAAGAAGGCAATTGTTGGGATAAAAACTCATCCTTTCCCATCTCTTATTTTCATCACTCTAATTTTCTACTAATGAAACAATACAGCTAGCCATATAATTTCTAGCTTTCAAGCAAGACCGCTACTGAAGTGTTGTCATTAGTTTTCCTAAAATTAGAGGAGTTTTAGAATTCCTTAGGCAGAAAGACCCAATAGTTATATATATATTTCTCTTTAAAAACATCCCATTAAGTAATCCAATTAAAAAATGGGCAGAGGGATGAACATAGATGCAAAAATACTCAACAAAATATTAGCAAATCAAATTCAAAAATACATCAAGAGGATCATACACCATGATGAAGTGGGATTCATCCCAGGGATGCAAGGATGGTACAACATTCGAAAATCCATCAACATCATCCACCATATCAACAAAAAGAAGGATAGAAACCACATGATCATTTCCATAGATGCTGAAAAAGCATTCAACAAAATTCAACATCCATTCATGATAAAAACTCTCAACAAAATGGGTATAGAGGGCAAGTACCTCAACATAATAAAGGCCATATATGATAAACCCACAGCCAACATCATACTTAACAGCGAGAAGCTGAAAGCTTTTCCTCTAAGATCAGGAACAAGACAGAGATGTCCACTCTCCCCACTTTTATTCAACATAGTACTGGAGGTCCTAGCCACGGCAATCAGGCAAAACAAAGAAATACAAGGCATCCAGATTGGTAAAGAAGAAGTTAAACTGTCACTATTTGCAGATGACATGATATTGTACATAAAAAACCCTAAAGACCCCACTCCAAAACTACTAGAACTAATATCTGAATTCAGCAAAGTTGCAGGATATAAAATTAATACACAGAAATCTGTTGCTTTCCTATATACTAACAATGAACTAACAGAAAGAGATATCAGGAAAACAATTCCATTCATAATTGCATCAAAAAGGATAAAATACCTAAGAATAAACCTAACCAAGGAAGTGAAAGACCTATACCCTGAAAACTACAAGACACTCTTAAGAGAAATTAAAGAGGACACTAACAAATGGAAACTCATTTGCTAGGAAGAATTAATATTGTCAAAATGACCATCCTGCCTAAAGCGATCTACAGATTCAATGCAATGCCTATCAAAATACCAACAACATTCTTCAACGAACTGGAACAAAATTGTTTTAAAATTTATATGGAACCACAAAAGACTCCGAATAGCCAAAGCAATCCTGAGAAGGAAGAATAAAGCAGGGGGCATCTCGCTTCCCAACTTCAAGCTCTATTACAAAGCCACAGTAATCAAGACAATTTGGTACTGGCACAAGAACAGAGCCACAGACCAGTGGAACAGAATAGAGACTCCAGACATTAACCCAAACATATAGGGTCAATTAATATATGATAAAGGAGCCATGGACATACAATGGGGAAATGACAGCCTCTTCAACAGCTGATGCTGGCAAAACTGGACAACTACATGCAAGAGAATGAAACAGGTTCATTGTCTAACCCCATACACAAAAATAAATTCAAAATGGATCAAAGACCTGAATGTAAGTCATGAAACCATAAAACTCTTAGAAAAAACATAGGCAAAAATCTCATGGACATAAACATGAGCAACTTCTTCATGAACATATCTCCCCGGGCAAGAGAAACAAAAGCAAAAATGAACAGGTGGGACTATATCAAGCTGAAAAGCTTCTGTACAGGAAAGGACACCATCAATAGAACAAAAAGGCATCCTACAGTATGGGAGAATATATTCATAAATGACAGATCCGATAAAGGGTTGACATCCAAAATATATAAAGAGCTCACACACCTCAACAAACAAAAAGCAAATAATCCAATTAAAAAATGGGCAGAGGAGCTGAACAGACAGTTCTCCAAAGAAGAAATTCAGATGGCCAACAGGCACATGAAAAGATGCTCCACATCACTAGTCATCAGGGAAATGCAAATTAAAACCACAATGAGATATCACCTCACACCAGTAAGGATGGCCAACATTGAAAAAACTAAGAACAAAAAATGCTGGCAAGGATGCAGAGAAAGGGGAATCCCCCTACACTGCTGGTAGGAATGTAAGCTAGTTCAACCATTGTGGAAAGCAATATGGAGGTTCCTCGAAAAGCTAAAACTAGAAATACCATTTGACCTGGGAATCCCACTCCTTGGAATTTACCCAAATAATATAAGTTCTCAGATTCAAAAAGACATAGGCACCCCTATGCTTACTGCAGCACTTTTTACAATAGCCAAGATATGGAAGCAACCTAAGTGTCCATCAGTAGATGAATGGATAAAGAAGATGTGGTATATGTACAGAATGGAATATTATTCAGCCATAAAAAGAAAACAAATCTTACCATTTGCAACAACATGGGTAGAACCAGAGGGTATTATGCTCAGTGAAATAAGCCAGGTGGAGAAAGATAAGTGTCAAATGACTTCACTCATTTGTGGAGTATAACAACAAAGCAAAACTGAAGGAACAAAATAGCAGCAGACTCACAGAGTCGGAGAAGGGACTAGTGGTTAGCAAAGGGGAGGGAGAAGGAGATTAAGGGGCACTAATTCACAATCATAATATAGGTAAATCATGGGGAAGGCAGTACAGCATGGAGAAGACAAGTAATGACTCTACAGCATCTTAATACACTGATAGATAGTGACTGCAATGGGGGCATGAGGACTTGATAGTATGGGTGAATGTTGAAACTATAATGTTGTTCATGTGAAACCTTCATAAGATTGTGTATCAATGATACTTTAATAGAAAAAATGATATAACAGCACATACATGTAGAAAAAATTTTTTCAATTCCATTTAGTAGTATACAGGTAATAATTTATTTTCATTATAGACAAACTGAAACATAAAAATAAACAGGGGCATGGGAAGAAAGTTCTGACACATTTTTCTGTGTATTTCTTTCTAGATACACACACTCACATATATATTAACAAAAATAACATCATACATACATACAGTTATAAAACCTACTTTTTTTCCTCTCAATAAATCACTGAAGCATATATTTTAGGTAATATTGTAAAACTCCAACACACATGGTAATATTCAGGCTTTTGTGGAAAAGAGAAGAAACAAATTACATACATAAAAAACACTAAAGACAAATCCATGGAAAGTTCCAATGTAAGTTGTGAAAATGAGTTCTGAGTATTAGAAAATGAGTTTATTCCAATTCAAACTTTTTTACTCTGGAAAACTTTATTTTTCACTCCATAAATCTTTGAGAATACAGCTGGGAGATTCTCTATTGTCATGCAGTCCTAAAGTTAAAGTTTGCAAAATCTAGTTTTTACTTCTTTTCCTTTTTTATTTTAAGCCTTTTAATTTAACTTATTGACCCCAGTATTTTCACTATATCCATTGCTAGGATCAAATCATTATACTTTTCAAAAGCATTCCTTTAACCTGAGGTCAAACAAATGTGAAATATGAGGAAGTTATAAATAGACTGAAATCTAGAACAACCATAACCCTGATGTATTTTATCTAAATTGTTATAACTTTGAAGTGCACTGAATACCGAAAGAATGCAGAGCTTTTTATTTTCCAGCCAGAGAAACCACACAGAAAAAAAGAATAAAAAACTATCCTTTTCTCATTTCTGTAGTCAACCTCTCAATCCAAAACAAAAAAAAAGTGGTGGGGGGGATTCAAGTCAATCCAACAAAAATAAACTATTGCCATTGTTTACTGAGAAAATAATTTCTTGTAATTTTTTTTCTCCAAAAGAAAAATAAATTCATAAAGAAGATCTGTGTTTTGATTTATTTCCTAGAGGAAAAATTATTTAACATTTCTTTATTTTGTGAAAACTACCAATAACAAGTGGACCCATAAAATTCCTCCCTCTTCTTTGTGTGGTGGGAAAGCAGGCAAGCTAAGTATGGCCTGCAGTTGGAATATGGTTTGCTGGCTGGAAATACTCTACCTAGTCTGGCTTCTGTAAGATTCCCAAGGTCCACAAACTGTGTCCCAGATGAAGAGCCCAAGGTGGGGGAACTGGGTTGGATGAATGGAGTAAAGACCAGACAATGGAAGACTTTGCAGTCTAGGCAGTGGGTTTAGACTTGACTCTCTGCATGGTGGACTGAGTTGATGACCTCAGTTCTTCCCCCTCCTCTGCATCCCTTGCATAGGTTCGGTGTGGGCAGAGTAAATTGCCTTGCCCCTTGACTTTGAGCTTGGCCAATGTTGACATGTTGGTTCCAGCTCTAGGCCTTGAGAGGCCTCACAAGTTGATTGCCCTTTGCTCTGCTGCCATCAGCCTGAGAAGAACATGCCCTAGTAAGTCCCACTGTAGCGTGAAGACTGAGAGATCCATGGAGCAGAGCTGCCCCACAGACCTGCAGTGAGAAACAAAGCTGCCCCCGCCTGAAGCATTGCTTTTGGCCAAGCCCAGGCCAGCCCAGATAAGCCAAATCTCAGCAGACATATAAACACTTGCCAGTAATAAGTATTTATTGTTTTAAGCCCCTGAGTTTTGGAGTGCTGCACTCTGCTGCATTATTGCAAATACAAATCGATACACATTTTTAAGCAAAAAAACAAAAAAATCCCCCAAAATTCTGTACTGTACTTTAGGGAATTTAATACATGGTTGTGTACAGGATGGACTAGTTGGGGAACAGTTAGTAGAGTGACCCAGATATGGGATGATCAGCCCATGAAGAGGTGTGCAGGCAGTGGGTATGAAAAGGAATGGGAGAGGATGGAAGAAAAGGTTGAATCAATGGAAGGAGAGGCAAATATTCACACCTGGGAGACCCAGGAAATGGCAATAATATTTGGAGACCAAACTTTGGAGATGATTTTAGGAAAAATGATGAGCTTACTTGTGCCATGGTAAATTTAAAGTGCACAGTGGAAGCAGCACTGGCTTTAACAGAGCCCTGCTTGTTTATCCTGGCTTGGCTTCTTACAGCTGGTGGGGCTTTTCCAGTGTCAGAGAGAAAACCTTTTCCCTTCTTCCCTTCTAGGTTCCTTGTCTGGTCTAATAATTATATTGATATAAGACAGATTAACAGGAGAAAAATTTAATTTCATAGTCACAGGAACCCAAAGAAATGAGGCTCCCAGACAGTCAAGCAATTGAGGCTTCTATGCCATCCTGAGCTAAGGGAAAGGAAGCAGAGGTCCAGAACTTCAAATGGTAGGAAGACAATTCACAGCAAGAGGGGAAGAGCAAATATTTGATAAACTGTTTGCCATGCAATACAGATTAGTCTTTCTGATGTAAAAAGTTATCTCTGGTAAGAGCTCTCTTCCGGATTCAGGCCTGCTGTTTAAATTCTTTTAGGTAGTTAAGGGAGAGGTAAAGAGAAAGGCTGTTGGGCTTTGACTGTCTTTAGCTCAAATATTCTACATGCCAAAGTGATACACTCTGGGCCGGCCTGACGAAGTAATATAAACTCTCTGGGCCTAGTGTCCTCTGCGTAACAATTCTTCCAGTTGGGAGGATTGTGGTACATGTGGTGGGAGGGAGGGCAGGTGGACATCAGTGGGTGTTTGGTCTGCTTTTTTGGGATACTCCCCTGCTAGATGGCAGGGTTGTCATTCCCATGGCTGCCTTCTCTGCCACCGGCTGACCCAAGCAAGGGCATGTGATCCAGAGTCCGTTTCTGGGGGTGGGTATGAATGTTTAGAGAGAAAGGGATTGCTTCAGAAATGAGGGGCTGTAAGACACTGAAAGCCTGATAGTATTGCCATTGAGGCTGCTCCGAAGAGAGACTGCCTGATCGTACAGGTCAAAGAGAAAGCAGAGATGAGAAATTGAGAAAGAGGGAGAGAGGGCCCTAATATTGATTGAACCCTAAGATCTAACAGAGTCATTCACTAGACTTTCCAGTTATATGAGACAATATGTATATATTTTTTAAATTAAGGCAATTTGAGTTGGGTTTTTGGCTCTTGAAATAAAAAATCCTAATTCAGGAGGCATTCAATAAATAGTAACCTACCAACATTTCAACAGGGACCATCTAGAGCTTACATGACTTCATATTCTGCGTTTTGTCCTGTAAATAAAGCCAAATGGCAGTATAAAAGGCATGAAAAAGTGTGGATCACTGAAACATGTGAATTCACGGGCTTTTGAAATGAAACATGAAAAGAGTCATACCATGAGATATGAAGACACACCACAAAGCCACAGCAATAAAAAGTGTGGTGTTGGCAGAAGAACAGGTAAATAAGCCAGTGGGACAGAATAAAAAGCTCAAAAATAGATCCCACTTATATTTGGGAATGGATACATGGGAGTTGATACTTCAAACCTGTGGGGAAAAGGATAAATTATTTAATAGATGGTGTTGCTACAACTGGTTCACTAGATGGAGGAAAATAAGCAACACTATATATAAAGGTCAATTTTGGATAATCCAAAATGTAAATGTGAAAGGTAAAAATATAAAACCAGTAGAAAAAAGTGTCAGATAATTTGTCATCTTGAGGTTGGGAAGAACTTAAATTCTAAAAGCACAAAGTGAGAGACAAAAAAGATTGATGGATTTGGACCTATCAGAATGAAATAGCTCTGATCAACAAAGGACACCACAGATAGAGTGGGTAATAACTATAATGTCAAAAGCCACCAAGGAAGTATTATCTAGAACAGAGGTGCAAGAACCATCGCTCACAGGCCAAATCCGGCCCTGCCCTGTCATCTGTTTGTATAAGTCAAGTTTTATCAGACCACGGCCCTGCTCGTTCATTTATGTACTGGCTGTAGCTGCTAAATGCTACCACAACAGAGTTGAGTAGGTGCTGCAGAGAACATTTGGCCAGCAAAGCCTAAAATATTGATATCTGGGCCTTTTACCATAAAGCTTATCAACATCTTATGCAGAATATACAAGAAAATTAACCATAAAAAAAAAAAGGAATCCAGTAAAAGAATGGGCCAAGGATATGAAAGGGACAATTTGAAGAGATGCTCCATTTCATTATTTGTCAGAGAAATGCAAGTTATATAAAATGAGATTCCACTTTATATCCACAACACAGGGAAAATTACAAAGTCAGGTGACAGCAATTGTTGATAAGGACATAGAGAAACAGAAATGACTGTCACTTCAGATGGGACTGTAGACTATGTAGGTTTCTGGAGAGAAACTAGCCTAGCAGAACTCAGTAAAATTCCTATTTGTACCCCCAGCAGTCCCACCCCTGAGTGTGCCTCTGAGAAGCTTTACACAGGTCTGTAAGGGCATGTGTACAGGGGTGTACCAGTGAGAGTCAGCCTGGGCATGTGAACGGGAACGGGCATATCGGCGGTGCTCAGTGCGTCCCAGGGAGGGCTGTGTAGCAGTTAGATATGAACAAGAGGGTCATAAAGCTGCGTGGATCAATCCTACTATGGAGGAGAGAAAAACAGGAACAGAATGAGACCTGTAGCCCAACACTGTATGTATGTACATATGTGTGTATGTATATATTTATGTGTGTATATATATATATATAATACATATGCAAAACAATTCTATGTATTTTTCCAAATTATATGTATATGTCCATATCCAAGGACATACACCAAGCATGTTACAGTGGACAGAGTGCAGTGACAATGAGAGTCAGGTTTGGAAAGTAAGAGAAAAATTAGGGCCTTATACATACAGAGGACAATCGTGAAATTAGCTAAATTCTGTGTATCTGAATTCGTGGATGTGCACTCGAAGTGAATCAGAAAGTGCTGGCAGTTTCCAGACTGGGATAGAACTTGGGTGACTAGATGGAACTAGAGATGGCTTGAGAGTTCTCCAGAGAGGTTTATCACGGGAGCTCAAACATGAATGCACTTTCATATTTAACTTTACTGCTCTTCCATTGCGATATGTCCTGTTTGTACCAGTTATCAGCGTATCATGTAAGAGCTCCGACTCCATCCTTCTTTGCCCTGCTCTGTGATGCTGGAGCTGGACTCTAGAAACATTTCTCCACTGCCGTCAGTCACAAATGGTAAGTGTTATCAGAAGCAGGCACTAGAGGAACACTGCAGGTGAAATGGGCTTTTCTTCCAGGGTCTGTCTGCTTGTTCTGATAGAAGGAAGCCAGTGGGACCAGTGGGAGAGCCCAAGGTGCACACCTTTCAGGAAGTGTCACTGTCACCTGACTCCCCAGGATGTCTCACCAGCATGCCAGCAGGTAGTTTTCTGCTTGCCAGCTGTGTCCTGCAGCACCCCAGCAAAGCGCCATCCTACCCAGTGGCCACAGGCACACCCTCTGCAATGGGTCCCTGATCAGCCTCAGAGGGAGGCCCTCTGCCAAATTTGTCCTCCTTGGATATTCTGTCTCCGCCCGAGGGGTAGAGGTTTCTCCCTCTATCTGCTCTTCCCAAGTTTTCAAGATTCTCTTTACCCCTCTTTATAGTTAACTCCCTTTTAACAACTTAATAATGCTCTATATTAAATTTTCTCTGCTCAAATTTCTGGTGTGGCTTCTGTGCTCTGTCTGGACCATCCTCACACTAAAACAGCAAACAACAACACAACAGTCCTCATTACTTACCCTTCAGAGTGGACAGTCATATCTTGTTTGCCTCTCTTCTTGATCCATTGCAATTAGACTCTCTCAACTGAAATGGAAATTTCTTTGATAAATTCCTCATTGCCCAAAGAAACACCTTTCTAACTTTTCTCTCTTAATCACTCTCCCTGGAAAACATTCTTCGCCCTCATCCCCTGCCATGTTTCAGACCATTCCTTTGAAGCCAGTATAGTTCATACACAGTAGCAAGAGTAGGAAGGTTGGAACTGTACAAAATGCACTGGATTCTCAGCTCTACAATTTATAACCCATGTGACCTTGATTTTTTAAAATAAGTATCATTGATATACAATCTTATGAAGGTTTCACATGAACAACATTGTGGTTTTAACATTCACTCATATTATCAAGTCCTCACCTCCCCACCCCATTGCAATCACCCCATTGCAGCATCTATCAGAGCAGTAAGATGCTATAGTGGGATCTTGATCTTTGTGAGCTGTGGTCAGCCTTCTCACCCTAGTTTGTAGAATTATTTTAAGGAATAAATAAGTTAACTTATGTATGCTGTATGCAAAGCATACAGCCTGGCAAATAGTAGGTGTTCAACAAGTGCTAGTTCCATATTCTAGCGGCCCTCCAGCTAGCCCTTTGTAGATGTTGGTGATCCTGGGATCCCTTTTCTCCTCCTTTCTATCACCTTCCTTGGGCAATGTTACCACACATGAGGCTTTAATACCCACCTATTTATACAGTAATGACTTTTAGATCTGTATCTTCCTCCTAGACCTGTCTTCTAACCCAGAGAGGACTCTGATGTAGGCTGAGTGCCTATCACACCCAGGAAGCGCTGGCGAGCCACATGACATCAGGCTGTTTCTCATGTATATATCTCCACATGTCCTGGCTAGAGCTGATGGACAGGAACTGGTACTCAAGCAAAAGCAGCTACCTCTAACTGGCCACAGCAAGGCCCCACCCAAATGGGGGGAGCTCTACACTGACACAGCGGCACCAAAGACCCAGCTGGACCGCTCAGTGGGCTCTGTGCACGTGAGATGGAGAGGAACTCAGTATTGGCGACCGGACTAGAAGAAAACAACAGGAAGTCCAATCTGCAGACCCCTCATGGCAGTCACACCTAGGGGTAAGCAGTGGCACTGAGGAGCAGCAACACTCGCCGGAGCAGCAGAGATGTGATGAGGCTGCGTCATACATGAGTGGAGTTCCTAGAGCCAGTCAGAAAGGACAGCCACTGTTGGGACTGCTGGAGTGGCTGGGAGTTACCGCTTGTTGTGAAGAATATTCCAAGGTTCTGTGGAGCTCAGACATTGAGATGATTTCCTATATTTCTTATTTTTTTCCCCCGAATACAGTAAGATATGACCATTCTCGTTATTCCTTTACAATAAATGCTACCACTTGAAAAAATCTGAAAGGATCTTTGCTCCTTTAAACCTGAAGTAGCTGAACTAACATCTCATCAGAGCCTCAGACCTATCTAGATTCATCTGGTAAATGGACAGGGCATATCCTTTCCCGGCTGTCTGCTGAATGAATACATGAATGTACACACGCATACAAAATACACAAGTGTACACAGGGGGATGCAACAGCACTGAGCCAAGATAGGACTCGGTGGTGAAGAAGCTGGAAAGGCAGCCAAGAGACTTAAGATGATGCATTGCCCAGATGGCAATAGATTCAAGCTTTGTTTCTCAAACATTAGTGGGCAATAGAATCAACTCAGTGGTTTGGTGAAACTTGGGTTGTTGCAGAAACCTGCAGAGCATTTCATCTGCAGGTTTGGGTCAGGACCTAAGAACCTACATTTCTAACAAATTCCTGGTGATGCTGTTTGGGGACCACACTAAGAGCCCAGAGCTTCAGGGAGTACTGAGGGCTAGACATAAAGTAACAGGCAGGTTGAGAAAATTTCTGTTGTCGGTCCAGACAGCAACTTCCAGAAAATAGCATATTTTGCTGCTTCCTGTACCCTGAAAAAATACCAAAAAAAACACAAAAACCCTGACCCCTGGAATATCCCATTGTCAAAAGCTGTAGGTACCACGGGTGAGTCCTCTTCATGAAGCTGTCATCACACTGCCTGGCACCCAGCCCTGACCAGACGGTCAGAGCAGGTTTACAGGTCAGTCAGCATTTATCTATCCTGGAATCCTTCATTTTCAGCTAAAACCCTCAAGTCAAAGGCATTCAGTGCATAAAGGCATTCATGGCCTGAATCTGTATTTCAATAGAACAGAAACTAAAAATAATCAAAATCACTTTGAAAGGTGGCTAAGAGAATCACCTCCCCCAAATAGCTATTATTTGTCCATCTTCTAGGTTAGAGTCAAATTAGGACAGGGGAAATGAAGGCTCTAGAGCTCCCTCAGATGGATAATTTTCAGTTCTGTCCCCAGTTCAGAGCAGGTTTCATTAACTTACTGAACATGGAACATTACTGATTGCTAACTGAATGAATTTCCTAGGCCTGCCATAACACATTGTCACAAACCGGGTGGCCTAAAACAAAAGGAATTTGTTCTCTCAGTTTGGGAGGCTAGAAGTCAAAGTCGAGGTGTCAGCAGGGTGGTGCTCCCTGACCTGTTGGGGAGGATCCTGCCTGGCCCTTCCCTCACTTCCTGTGGGTGGCTGGCCGGCCACGCTGGGGGCTCCTTGGCGAGCAGCTGCAGCCATCGAGTCGGCCTGAGCTGTCACGTGGCCTCCCTGTTCCTCTCTTCCTACAAGGGCACCACTAATATTGGAGTAGGTACAGAGTGGGCCTTACAATGACCTCACCTTATTACTGTCTTATTGCCTTATGACCTCCTAATAATTACATCTGCAACCACCCTATTTTCAAACAAGGTCACATGCTGAAGTACTGGGGGCTAGGACTTCAACATCTTCCCTTTCTTAAATTTAACACAATTAACCTGTAATATTTACCAAGGACCCTTTATTCTTTTCCCTTTCCTTTCTTGCCAGTGGGTTTCAGCCCCGGGCAAGTTCATTATGGATTCAGTGAGACCAAAGAAATGACAGTGGAACATTCTTGGGGTGAAAGGGTTATACCCAACTTTATTCCCACGGTGGCAGGTCAGTCACTAGAATCCTGTCCACTCAGAGCGAGTCTGCATGCAGCAGGCCGGTCTCTGCCTCCGGGCCCCTCTGCCCCCTGCAGCCATCTCAAGTCTCTGTCCTCTGTGCTGCCACTGCTCCAGCCTCTGCTCTCCTGCAGCCGTGCAGCAGCCATACCACGGTGTCACCCAGAGCACTGGGCAGAGCTCTTTATAGAGTCAATAACAACATATTGCCCACACATGTGTAGTGAGCTAGCCAGCCAGGGCCAGGGGAGAATCCTGGCCCCAGGAACCTTCACTTTATCCACACTCCACGCCTCCAGGATTTGCCTCTCAATTTAAGTGCCCTCAATCCTCTGCAATGGTCCCTGTGCGAGGAATCTGGAACATTGCAACCAAATTTCATGACATAATACAATGTACAAATAACAAATTACAACAAATATATAATAACCTTCAAGACCGAGGAGATCCATTGCCACCAACTGGTCATCCTGGCTGTATTCAAACCAGTTAACCAAAAGAGCCATGGGTGGGCCTTACAATACCCACCTTCTCCAGCAGAAAGTCTTGCAGACACACAGGCCGATCTTGTTGCTTTGTCTCTGGCTTCTGCTTCGTCCTCAGAGGCTGGAACTGCTGCTCCAGTCTCAGTTGTTGCCACAGCTCCGGTAATATTTGACTTTCCATCCAATTTCTTTCTGTCTGCTCCTGCCTTTATCAAATCAATGCACATCTGGGTCCTCGTGACCTTCACAGGGCCCTTTAAATTCTTCCTTCGAGAAGCAAACCGTATTTCCGTTTGTGCTTTCAGTGCTTGAGCCTGAGGATAGGAGCAGAGCCAGTGTTCCCCGGCCTGGGGAGGGAGCTGCACCTCTCCTGCAAGCACCTGCGGTTGCCGGTTCAGGCTCTCCAGAAGCTTTCAACCAGGTGGGGTTTCAACCGAGGAGATGCTGATGCTTCTGGCACTGGCAGAGCCTCCACCCCAACCCGTTCATCAAACCTCCGCTCCTCCATTTCTGGGGCTGACGGCTCTACCACATCCTCCACCTGCCCCACATGGCAGCCTGCACGCTCGTGCTGCTGCTTCCTCTTGGACTACAACATCCTTTACCATTTCCACAGCACCTCGTACTGACGCCATTTCAGTCACCAAGAAATTTACCTGCTCAACGGCATCTCGCAGCTCATGTTCTCGTGCTGCCTCTTCTCATACTTCCTGTAGGAGGGCGTCTTTCTCCCCTACAGCCTTTCTCAATATTGTAAGAAAACTCCCCAGCATTCCCATGGCCTCACGGCACTCTGTTTCTCTTAAGGAATTCCCTATTTTGCTGAAGGCCAACTTTACTGCCGCAGGTGTTGCGTACCCCCTTCCCAGTCTTGGGATGGAGCCCAGTCCTGCAAGAGGCAAGCCACAGTGGACCACGTGTCCACTGGGGGACACTCTAATGTCTCCCCATCCACAGGCACAGTCCGCTGAAACATTCCTCCCATGAGGGCACCCTGTTCTTTTCCTTGGTCAACAATGAATCCTGCCCGTGTCGCCAGTTGTCTTGCCAATGGGTTTCAGACCCGGACAAGTTCACTATGGATTCAATGAGACCAAAGAATGACAATGGAGCATTCTTGGGGTGAAAGGGTTTATACCCAACTTTATTCCCACGGTGGCAGGTCAATCACTAGAATCCTGTCCACTAGGAGCGAGTCTGCACGCAGCAGGCAGGTCTCTGCTTTCAGGCCTCTCTGGCCCCACAGCCATCTCAGTCTCTGTCCTCGCTGCTGCCACCGCTCCAGCCTCTGCTCTCCCGCAGCCATGCAGCCCAGAGCACTGGATGGAGCTCTTTAATAGAGTCAGTAACAACGTATTGCCCACATGTGCAGTGAGCCAGCCAACCAGGGCCAGGTGAGAATCCTGGCCCCAGGAACCCTCCCTTTATCCACAAACACTTCCTCACAATTCCTCTCCTTTCCAGTGATCGTGTTATGATTTTTAATAGATAAATAATATGGTACTCTTTATAATGTGTATATATATATAGAACATCTAAACATTATAGAAAATCTGGTAAAATTAGAATATTGAAAATTTCAAAGCATTGTGTTTGTGTAACTAAACACTGGGTAGCAGAGGTAATGATTTAATATAAAATGACATCTTTACCCAACTCCCTTTTAGCCTTTTATCACTAGCTGACTTCTATATATTTACTCACACATAACTGTAGCAACCCAGAGATTAAATATTTGAATGTAAATGTAAGTCAGTGTCTTGCCAATGGGTTTCAGCCTTGGGCAAGTTAGCTATGAATTCAGTGTGACCAAAGAAATTGACAGCAAAACATTCTTGGGGTGAAAGGGTTATATCCAGGTTTATTTCCAGGTGGCAGGTCAGTCACTAGAATCCCGTTCACTCAGAGCGAGTCTGTATGCAGCAAGCCAGTCTCTGCCTCTGGGCCCCTCTGTCCACACAGCTGTCCACACAGTTGTCCTCTCTCCTTGGCGCTGCCACCACTCCAGGCTCTGCTCTGCTCTCCTGCAGCCTTGCAGCCCTGCCACCATGGTGCGCCCAGAGCACTGGGCGGAGCTCTTTTTATAGTCAAATTGCCCACAGGTGTGCAGTGGGCTAGTCAACCAGGGCCAGGAATCCTGACCACAGGAACTCTCATTTTATCCACACTCCACCCCTCCAGGATTCTCACCTCTATCTATGTGCCCTTAGTCCTCTGCAGTGGCCCCTGCACAAGGAAGCTCGAACATTGTTCTCCAGCCTCTCCAGCAAAAAGTCTTGCAGACACACAGGCCGGACTCATGGCTCTGTCTCTGACCTCTGCCTCTTTGGTCTTAATGGCTGGAAGTGCTGCTCTGGTTTCAGTTGCTGCAATAGCTCCAGTAAGATCCTGTTTGGCTTCCCATCTAATTTCCTTCCATCTACTCCTGCCCGTATCAAATCAACCCACATCTGGGTCCTTGTAACCCTCACGAGGCCCCTCAAATTCCTCCTATGAGTAACAGGTCTTATTTCTTTCCGGGTTCTCGTTGCTTCAGCTACTGTACGTGCCACCTCACATTTTGCAATCACTGCCTCAAGGCGGGCTGCACTGTCAGGGAAGACAGCTTTTCCATCTCTGATCCCGACAGAACAATTCCATCCACCCCTAAGTCCCACAAACGTGGGAGCCAAGCTGATATTGACTCCGAGGGCTTCTGCCTAAACTGGGAGCCCAAATCCACCGGCTCAGCCTGAGTATAGGGGCGGACCATAGAGTGCTCCCCGACCTGGGGAGGGGGCTGCTCCTTGGGGAACTTTCAGCTGCTGGGTCTTTATTTTCTTTACAACCACTGGGCACGCTTTCCATACAAGAGGCGCCAGTGCCTCCGGCACCACCCCTTCATCCTTCCCCAGCTCCTCCATTTCCGGGGCTGATGGCACCCTTCTCTCCCCTCCCCCGACTGCCTCCTCTGCTACAATCATTACCTTTTCTACTGTGCCTCGCAGCAATGCCAGCTCAGTCTTCAGAAGCTCTCTTACCTTCAGCTCAATGCTGCGCAGCTGACGTTCTCGTGCCACCTCAGCCTGTGCTTCCCTCACGAGTTTGTCCTTTTCCTTGATGGCCTCTTCCTCCTTCAGAACACCTGGCACCGTGCTGCCGGCGCTCTCGTGCTGCCTCCTCCCGCATCGAGGCCATTCCCCCCCTCAGCATCCACAGAAGTCTGCAGCTCGCGTTCTCATGCCGCCTCTGGCAACAGTGCCACTTCCCTCCTCAGGGAATCTACTGAAGTTTGTAGCTCGCGTTCTCACGCCGCCATTTCTTGGGTCTCCTCTGTAGACCTTTTTAAGACTATGAGGAGCAGCCAACCCACAGTCCCCGCCGCCTCACGGGCACTCTGCTTCTCAAAGGATCGCTCACTCTACCAAGAGCCACCCCTACTGCCTCAGGTGTCCCCTCCACTTGCCTCCAGTCCTGGGGTGGGGCCCAGTCCTCTAGGAGGCAAGCCACCTCAGACCACATACCCATTGGGGGACGATCCACTGTTTCCCCATTCACAGGGGCAGCCCACTGAAGCACCCCTCCTCCCATAAGGGCAGCCTGTCTTTTTCCTTGGTCAACACTGAACCCTGCCAACTTTCGCCAATTGTCTTGCCAATGGGTTTCAGCCCCGGGCAAGTTAGCTATGGATTCAGTGTGACCAAAGAAATTGATAGCAAAACGTTCTTGGGGCGAAAGGGTTATACCCAGGTTTATTTCCAGGTGGCAGGTCAGTCACTAGAATCCCATTCACTCAGAGCGAGTCTGTATGCAGCAAGCCAGTCTCTGCCTCTGGGCCCCTCTGTCCACACAGCCATCCTCTGAGCTTCTCTGCGGTTGTCTGGCACAGCCGCCCACACAGCCGTCCTCTGGCCCTGTCCTCAGTGCTGCCACCACTCCAGCCTCTGCTCTGCTCTCCTGCAGCCTCGCAGTCTTGCCACTGTGTCGCCCAGAGCACTGGAAAGAACTCTTGAGAGTCAAATTGCCAACAGGTGTGCAATGGGTTAGTCAACCAGGGCCAGGTGAGAATCCTGGCCACAGAAACTTTGATTTTATCCACAGTCAGAAACGATGAAAGTAGATTTTACAGATTTTTCACAGGTTTGAAAACAGGCTGCCTCTTCCAGTGGAGGAGGGTAACTCATAAACCCCGTGTGGGGTCTGCTGTTCTTCCTCAGGAAATCTTTCACCACCTCCTTGGGGTTAAATTGGTAAGGGGGTGGGAAGTGGGGGGCCGCCTCACTCTCCTGGGACTACCCTGGGAAGGAAGGGCAGGGTAGGATGTCTGGGGTAACTGCTGGAACCTGGAGCCTGAGGCTCTGAGGCCCCTGTGCACCTGGGCTCTCAGCCATGGCTGAGGACAGGCGAGGGAGACCAAGGGTTGTAACCTGCACACCAGCCCTGGTGGTGTTGCTCCAGAGGCATAACAGGGGCCACAGCTGAGCTCACCTAGAAATGTGGGTGAGCAGAGGAAGCAGCCCTCTCAGCAGAGCAATGTCAGGGTGCTGGGAAGGAACTGTACCCCCTCACCTGTTCACGCTGACCTTTGGTGTTCTTTTTTTCTGGAAAACAAAGCTCATTCCAGTTACTCTAGTGATTAAAAATGCAACCACCCTGAGAGAGATTTTAAAGAACAAAACTCACATCTGAGGTAGAAATAAACCACATGGTGACTTCTCCTGAATTGGAGCTTTGATGGCAGGGATTGGGGTGGTGGAGAGAGAGCTGGGGGAGCACAGGCGGCTCCTGAGGTAAATGGAGGTGCAAGCGTCAAGACAAACTGCCAAGTGCTTGTTTTAGCCAGGCATCAGGTTATTTTTAAGTTGTTTTTCAACGATTAGTAATCAGGGGCCCCATTTCTGTGTAGCAATGCATGGAACTGGATGATGCATCAGTTAGTTGGGATCTGGCAGGGCTTTTACTGGTTTTTGTCATCATATACAAACTGAGAGTAGCTGAAGTAAAGAGCAAGTTTCTCTCTTCAAACTTCTTTCCCCAAACAGGTCCTAAGAGACGGCTTATACCACTGTACATATTTATTAAATACTGATGAGGCATCATTTAGTAAGTGATGCTTTGTACTATTACGCCACTCTGCACAATAAAAACACAACCTCTGCAGTTACTTCTTAAAACCCTTGTGCCAATTTTGAAACCAAATACTATTAATAATGTCAGCTAAACTGGGGTCTGTATTTTTCAAGTAGGTAAATGAAAAATGAAGATTTGATTTCTGGAGAGAGAGTTAGCAACCTGCTAACAGTGGTTGGCTTCAGGGACAAGAACTCAGTGACAGGAGGAGGCTGCACACTTACTTTTCTCTGTATTCTCTATTACAGTTCACATGTGTACTGTGTGCACGGATTACCTATTCAAAAGGAAACACTGAATTCAAACAAGTGAAAATGAAGAGTCAGACTCTAAGTTGAAACTGAATATCCCGTTACAGTGAATTTTCTTAAACCTTCAAGATAATAGCTCTATTTTAGAAAGGCCCCCCTCCTCTACCTCTGGCACCCCAATAGCTGTGCATCATTCCTTTAAGGAGCCTAGTAAGCATGTGTGGGAGTTAGAAATGTGTTTAATCCCTGCCCACCCAACCCCTCCCCAGGTTGACAGAAGGGTGGCAAGGAGGGCCATCTGTTTTGTTGGAATGAGAAATGACCCAGCATTCTGATTTCAATTAGCCTCTTTGGAGCTGTACGTTTGAACTGGCTCCATGGGTAACAGTTCCAACTAAATGCAGAGAGGAGCTGGCCAAGTTCTTCCAGTGCTGATTTAACAACTATCAGCAAACATAGAACAAGTGTACAAGGCAATGTGGCTGGATGCATATTAAAATGCATGTATTTATGGAATCGAAAATAGCACATTCTGGAATCTGAGTTACACAAAATGTTGAAATGGTGTCTTTAAGCCATTATATCAAAAAATTTTAATATTTCAAATCATTATCACTTATCTAAATCCCTAGTTTCAATCAACAAATATACACCTACTATGAAAAAAATACCGTTATGCCCTGGGCATGAACCAAAGATGATAGAAGCAGTGGTTCCTGCCCCTGAGAAGTTTGCGATCTATTTGGGAAGATAAAATTGCAAAGTTAAACAATAATTTAAGTAATATTTATTAATAGGAGAGCTGTCAAACAGTGTTTAATGAACTGAGTTCAGAGGATGGAAAGTGATTAGTCAAAGGCTTTATATTGGGAGGGATACGATCATTAGCAGTAGAGTGGGACTGAAACACACTCTTATCGCTCTAAAGCCTGTGCTGTCCTTTCCACATCACCTTAATTCAAATTTTATACACACACGTTGAGCAGGTTTACAGCCCCTAAAACAGTTAAAGGTAACCCAGATGCATCACTGCATTGGTGAAAATCCAAACCACCTCGTGGCTCTTAGGAAAGCCAGCCTGAACCTCAGGCCTTGTTGTCACTGCATCCCAGGGGGTGCTGATTAAGACTCCAGATTCCTGGGCCCTCGCCCTGCACAGGTAGGTCATCCAGTTCTTTGATACATTCATGCAATGGGTCTCAAGGAAGTCATATGAATGGGGGAGTCATTTTTGATGGCAGCTGATTTGTGCAATTCCAGTCATGACTGACTCACATTTTCCGGGCATGTAAAGAAACACCACTGCACTCAGGTGTTCTCAGTCCTTACCATCTGGTTTCTTGATGTCCTAAAAGATGATTCTACCATCTCCACTCTGTAGCTTCATGTTTCTCAACACTTCCTCTTTCCTGAAGGGGTTAGCAAAGTTCTTCAAAGTCACTTCATCAGGGCAGGGGAGAAGTCTGGAAGATGTCCTCTGAGTCCTGGTAGGGGTGGCCACTGAGAACGCACCCTGGGTAGGACTCAGTGGCAGTATCTTGGGACCGGTTCTGGGTGCCAGCTCCTTCCAACCTAGCACTGCTGAGCAGGAAACAGGCAGCAGCTCTCAGTGCCACTAGGCCTAGCCCTGCCACCTTAATTTACTGCCAGTCAACATGCTGCAACGTAACTTGTCCAGGTATAGCACTAGCCTTGTTCATTCTGCCTCCTGTGATCTTCTTTGATAATAAAGCTAACCAAAAAAAATTTAGCTTATATTTAGGAAATCAGATCTGAATTCTATGTATCACTGACTGTAATGTATCAATAAAAACTAACATTTAAAAGTGAACACTAATTCTTTATAATTTTTGACTACCACTTTTAACTCTCTTTAAAGAAATTAATGACATGACCTATTATAGTGCTATTTATTGATCATGGTCAAGCCCATTCATGTGGCACACACTGGATTCTGCTAAAAATATCCAAAGGAAATAATATAGGACTATTAGGAGCCTGTGTTTTCTTCTTTACAAAATAATTCATTATTAAAGTGTCAAATATATGTTAAAAAATGAAAGAAAAAAAATCAAATGTGAGAATGAAGAAAACAAAGTTCATATGAGTAGACTGAAGAAATCCAGAATTTATAAAGCTAGAGGAATGTGCAAAACAATGATTTTCGGTATTTAGACTTCAAATAACATAGGTAAGGAGAAAACAGGTAAGTGGAAGGAAACAATTTTGATTCTACCAAAGTAAAAATATCTGAGAAAGAGCAAAACATTATTCTTTACATATAGATCTCATTGTAGGCAATGATACCTGCCACCTTACCATCTCCTAGGTCTATAGGAGACAAGTAATGAAAAACATTTTCTTAAATTTACACATTTAATAAATCCTATGAATTTAAACGTTAATTAAATATGAGAATGTTCTGCTATCCATAAGCAGTAGGTTAAGAATTCATTCTGTTAACAAGGGCTACTTATTCTGTTTATTAAAAATTAACAGTGGGCCTTTATAATAAAAATCCTTAAGACCTGTAATGGTTTGTAACTTTTTTAAAGTGTTCTGCGACTTGCGACATTATATAATTTTAGCTAGCAAATGCAAAAGTGTGAGGCACTGATAGCACAGCTTTAAGGTACTGGTAATTTTCAAGTCAAACATCAAATAGAACAAAGGAACTGGATGCCTATTTATGACAACATAGCAACTTCTGGGCCGCACTATGCACAGAACTTGTATCTTATACACTGTGATGGACACGGAGAGTTCTATGTTTACCTTCTCCAACCATCCCATTACCTATATGGCACTTCTTTCAATTAATAGTTACTCCTTTCAGTTAAAGAACTGATTATATATACCACAAAACCCAAAATGCCAACTGTTAAAAAGCATTATTAAGACAATATTATACATTGGCATTGCCTAATCAAATGAGCCAAAAGTTGGACACTGAGAAAAAGGCATGACTAGGTAAATTCTGAAGTGACAAGGAAAGGACTCGGTAAACATGTGACTCCCTTCTGTGCTCACACTATGTATGGCAAGTAAGATGAGTAAGACAGAGCCCCCATCCGCAAAGAGCTTACCTGTAATCTTAACTGGGGGAGACAAAACATCTAGTAACTGCATTGTAACGTATGAAGGAAGAGATCTTTATTCGTGAGGGCTTTTAAAAAACCCTTCTAAACAGCGGAGGTTCATTGGTTTTCTGAGCAATTTTGGTTTCATCAGAAGTAGGATATCTATAAACCCAACCCAGAAGCAGCCCTTCATCCTCTGTGCGGTGTAGTTCTCCGTGCTCACTCAGGAAAGCCCAGTCTTGGTGCTCAGACCACAGTGCAACCTCTAACTGTTCTTTTCCTAAGATGTATTCAAACTAAGGAAAAGGCTCCTCAGATCCTAACCAACCACCTCAATATGCCATCACCTGGGCGCTTTTTCCTGAAGAACTTCCTAAACAGATCCCGGCAGCCGACTCTTCAAGAGTCATGATCACAGTCACGGAGACGAGCCCATTTCCTCCACTGCCCTTCTTACCTCAGGAAGGGCTTGCCTTCCTTTTCATCGTCTCCTTCCTCTTCTTCCTCCTTCTTAAGCCTTTTCCTTTAATACTTATACTTCTCCACTGTTAAGGTTTGAAATGTGGTTACTTCAAAGTGTAAAGAAAAAAAAAGTTACATCAAAACAGTAAATTGACTGTTTTAATCACTAAGCTAATTGTTCACTGAAAGAAAAATACAATTGAAGAAAGTTAACTGATCAAAAACACTAGCTTAGAATCTGAATCCAGAGTTTTTTTTCAAAGCCTTCATTTTGCTTAGTCAACTAGCCTATCTCAACAGTACCTTCACAGTATTGTATATAAAAAAACTAAATGTACTGCAAGAGATGTGTAAAGTAATTTTGAAAGGAACTTTCCTATCTTAAATCTTCTATGGGAGTGGTTAAAAGCAACTAGAATACCCTCATACTTCAAAATAACAGGCCCGTTTTTTTTTAAAAAAGGGTATCAGCATAAAACTATAAAACCCAGCAACATCCTATCAGCTACAGCTAGTAATTTTAGTTTAAGTTTAATGACAGTATCTGATTTGTTCTTGTAAGCAGCAAGCCTGAGCCCCTAAGATACAGGGTGAATATTCTCACAGACGTAAGCAGACTAGTTGACAAAATCATCCCAAACGTCTAAATTCCACATAAATGGAATTCAATTTTTCAGACGAATGTGATATATAGTTATTTCTTAAGGGTAAGAAATAAAATTATGAAATCTAAATTAAGACAATGAAATCACAAAGAGGAAAACTTGATAGTCATGCTAACATATACATCATAAAAACCAACTTAAAAAAAAAAGTACTGTATTTTGAAAAATAGGTAAAAGATATAAAATCCTTAATGACAATGTAATAAGGCCCATATTAACTACCAGACTTACATCATTTATCTGGCTAGACATGCATGACTAAAATTTCCATCACTGCCTACTAATTAAAAGTTATGATTTTTCACAAAGACCAGGAGACTGGAATTTCATTCAAATCAAAACTCAGAAGTGTTACATTACCAAAAATCAGTAAAACCTGATAAACAGTATAAATCATTTGAAAACACCCTTGGTAAATAAATTTGTATTTACAGAATTTCCTTGAATATGTAACAGATAATGATGCAATGAAGACGTTTTTACAATATTTATTAAGATAACAAATTTATAAATTGAAAGACTCAGAGGCACATAGTTTAAAAGGCCAGTACCATGGGAATAATGAAGTCAACACAGAAATAAAGATATGAACAGTTACAACCAATACAAGATTTTTTAAAGCCACACCCCCCAATAAACACATCATATGAATCATCCTTCAAAATTGCCATGATAAAAAGTTATTTCCTTCAAAGAAAAATAATTCTTTCCACCTACCGAGCCTAGAAAATCCTATTTACAATAAACTGTCCTGCATTTCATCAGTATTGTTTAATATGGCCTCCTCTCTTCCACCATGAGAAGTACTGAAAATTTTTATAGCTATTGTATTTACAAATGCACATATTTAAATTTGCTCTTCATTGAGAACAACTGAGTATATACTTAATCAAATCACAATACAAATGTTTTAGTGTTGAAAACACATTTTGTGGGGTCAGGAGTATAGGGAAAAGGTGTATTTAGAATTATGTTGTTTCTGAAGGATTACTAGGCCAATAAGTCTGATAAAACTCAAGGTAGTCACAAAAACAGGTCTTTGTTGATGAAGAATTTAATTTATTTCTGTTTTAACTGGACACACTGGCTTCTTCAGTCAACCTTCACCACACTGTATATTTTGGTAACAAACCAAAAGCATGCAAAGAAGCCAATTGTTCCTATAAAAGAAAAAACAAAAATAAACCCTTTTTCAAAGGAAGTTTTATAGTTTACACAAAAATACAGACACAAAATGGGTGGACACTTAAAAAAAGCCATACAACTATGAACTATTACCTACCAGGAATATACCATAGATACATGAGTTCTAAGAATTATGCAAACACCTCAAATCAAATTTCTTATAGAAACTGACATAAAGAACTTTTTATACTGTAAGATTATCGAAGCTTTCTGTAATAAACATTCTTTTTCTCATTACATGTAAAAGACTGAAATTAATAAAATGAAAAGGATGCCAATTTTCCTTTCCTATTTAAGAATACTTACTAATCACAAAATGGAAAACTGTTCTTGAAATTAATTCAAAGTATAATATGAAGAGCTTAAACAGAATATTGAATTCATAGAATAATTAGAATGGGGATATTTTCTAAGTATGGTCATTGAGAATTATCAGTTTTCAAAGAATAATAATAAAATAACTCAAAGTTTTTTCGAAGTGTTAAAAGTGATATAATTATGATATTTATAAAGACACCCACCCACTGAATATGAGGTTAAGACACAGCAGCTCTCATGACTGTGTGCATGATCCTTGGGCTAGTCAAAACAAAATCTCCAAGCCCCCTGACTTTTCTTCTGCCCTAGCTGCTGCCATAGACCATTACATAGAATAAATGAGATGATTCATGAAAAAATATATATATGCCTTGATTTTCAGGTATTGTCATTAGTCTAGATTCTAAAAAATTTGAATGCTAGATGGGTGACAAAAATGAAGCTCAAATGGGTTAAGTAACTGCCTTATGGCCATGTGGCTGGGTAAGGAGGACCCTGAGAATAGTTGATTGGTTGAGGTAAAGAAGAATACAGAAGCAATATACATACTCCTTGTTTAAGTTTTATATTTAAAGTTCCAATGATTTTCACCATTATTTTAAATGTGATAAAAAGAAAAAGTCTTGAAGGAGATTTTCAAAACCAAGAGATTATACATAGGACATTATTATGGGAAGTAATAAGCATTATTATTGTACTTACTCTTATATCATACATGTACTGAATACCTACTATGTGCAAGCCATTGTGTATGTTTTGGAGGACATATAAATATGCTTGGGAAGCAGTTGGGGTTAATTTTAGAAAAGTAATGAAGTAACATATATAAAATATAATATTTTTAAACTTGATGCTTATACCAAGAACCTCCAGACAACAACAGAGGATATTTTAAGATGAGAAAAAACTGGCAACCCTAAGAAAATTAATTACTTATTTGGTTCTTAACAAAATACTTTAAGTATTTTGTTTTGTTCTTAATATGGATATAATGTACATACCAAAAGTACATTATGTGACAGAATATTTTATTTTGCAAAACAGACTATGTGGATACATATTTTTCTCAAGTTGTACAAGGAATTTTGGATTTTAAAGTAGAGACAGAAATTTGTGCTTAAAACTTCTAGAATAAGGGATGTACTATGACTATCTTTTCTTGATATAATTTATTCTCAGTCTCAACTTCACCTCCTTAATTTCTACCTACTCCTAAACTTTAGGTAGCTAGAGCTTTTTACCCTATTTCTGAAATGCGCAAAAGACAGACTGGAGGGCTGAGTAGTAGAAGCTTTCATGGGTTTTATAAAAGGAAAATATTTCCCCTTTTTTTTCTCTCTTTTTGCCAAATTTCTAAATAATCTGCCTAGAAGCTTAGTAACTAGACAGGGACCCTGGTGCTATCATCGCGTGTTTTTTCTTTTTTTTTTCCTTTCTGTTCCCTCTCTCATTGTTGCTTAAGGAACAGCCCCAGCCAGGCCAAGCCCACAGCAACAGTGGAGATAAACCCCAAAGCAACTGGGCAGGAAGCAGAAGCCCTGTCTGCGCACAGCTGCCCAGCACAAGCCACTAGAGGTCGCTATTCTCCCAGGAAAAGGCTACAAACCAACAAGAAGGGAAGCTCTTCCAGCGGTCACTTGTACCAGCTCTGCAGACTATCTCTATCACCATGAAAAGGTAAAACTACAGGCAGACAAAGATCACAGAGACAACACCTGAGAAGGAGACAGACCTAACTAGTCTTCCTGAGTTCAAAATAAAAATCATGAACATGCTGACAGAATGCAGAAAAAAATGCAGAGCAATGGGATGAGATGCAGAGAAAAATGCAAGAGCAGTGGGATGAGATGCAGAGAAAAATGCAAGAGCAGTGGGATGAAGTCAAGGAGATCACAGATGTCAGGAAAGAGATCAAGAAGTGAAACCAAGGATTTATAAGCAGAATGGATAAGATGCAAGAGGCCATTGAAGGAATAGAAGCCAGAGAACAGGAACGTATAGAAGCTGACATAGAGAGAGATAAAAGGATCTCCAGGAATGAAACAACACTAAGAGAAATATGTGACCATTTCTAACAAACCACCTCTACAGGGCATAATCTGCTTAATGCACCAATCAAAAGACATAGAGTAATAGAATGGATAAAAAAGCTAGAAGCTTATATTTCAGGCAAACAACAGTAAATATCAGACAAAATAGACTTCAAAACAAAGAAAGTAACAAGAGATAAAGAAGGCCACTACATAATGATAAAGGGCTAGAAAGCAAATCTGCATACCATTGACAGGTTCCCAAGACTGACCAAGGAAGAAACACAAAAGTTAAACAAACCAATTACAAGCAAAGAAATTGAAACAATAATCAAAAAACTACCCAAGAACAAAACCCCGGGGGCCGACGGATTTAACTCGGAAATTTATCAGACACACAAAGAAGACATAATAACCATTCTTCTTAAAATGGTCCACAAAATAGAAGAAGAGGGAATACTCCCAAACTCATTCTATGAAGCCAACATCACCCTAATACCAAAACCAGGCAAAGACCCCACAAAAAAAGAAAATTACAGACCAATATCCCTGATGAACGTAGATGCAAAAATACTCAATAAAATATTAGCAAACAGAATTCAACAGTATATCAAAAGGATCATACACCATGGTGGGGTTCATCCCAGGGATGCAAGGATGGTACAACATTCGAAAATCCATCAACATCATCCACCACATCAACAAAAAGAAAGACAAAAACCACATGATCATCTCCATAGATGCTGAAAAAGCATTTGACAAAATTCAACATCCATTCATGATAAAAAACTCTCAGCAAAATGGGAATAGAGGGCAAGTACCTCAACATAATAAAGGCCATATATGATAAACCCACAGCCAGCATTATACTGAACAGCGAGAAGCTGAAAGCATTTCCACTGAGATCGGGAACCAGACAGGGATGCCCACTCTCCCCACTGTTATTTAACATAGTACTGGAGGTCCTAGCCACGGCAATCAGACAAAACAAAGAAATACAAGGAATCCAGATTGGTAAAGAAGAAGTTAAACTGTCACTATTTGCAGATGATATGATACTGTACATAAAAAACCCTAAAGACTCCACTCCAAAACTACTAGAACTGATATCGGAATACAGCAAAGTTGCAGGATACAAAATCAACACACAGAAATCTGTAGCTTTCCTATACACTAACAACGAATCAATAGAAAGAGAAATCAGGAAAACAATTCCATTTACCATTGCATCAAAAAGAATAAAATACCTAGGAATAAACCTAACCAAGGAAGTGAAAGACTTATACTCTGAAAACTACAAGTCACTCTTAAGAGAAATTAAAGGGGACACTAATAAATGGAAACTCATCCCATGCTCATGGCTAGGAAGAATTAATATCGTCAAAATGGCCATCCTGCCGAAAGCAATATACAAATTTGATGCAATCCCTCTCAAATTACCAGCAACATTCTTTAATGAATTGGAACAAATAATTCAAAAATTCATATGGAAACACCAAAGACCCCGAATAGCCAAAGCAATCCTGAAAAAGAAGAATAAAGTAGGGGGGATCTCACTCCCCAACTTCAAGCTCTACTACAAAGCCATAGTAATCAAGACAATTTGGTACTGGCACAAGAACAGAGCCACAGACCAGTCCAGGGAAACCCTGGCAAGTACTGATCCAGGCCCCTGTATGCTAGAACAACGGGCCCTCTTTAACCTCCTTCCCTCAGGTTCTGTTTCCTCACCTTGGGTTTACTGATTGTCACTTCAAAGCGGCCCAGACCAAACTATGCTTATGAGGACTAAATATAGGAGGGCTGAGTAGTAGAAGCTTTCATGGGTTTTATAAAAGGAAAATATTTCTAAATTTCTAAATAATCTGCCTAGAAGCTTAGTAACTAGATTCATCATCTTAGTTCTTACCTGTAAAAAGAAAGAAGATCAAAACCATTATCATGGTATAACCAAAGTACAGAATTGTACTTGCTGTTCCTGTGATTTGCAGTTTTGAAAAGAAGTAGTGTATTGCATATATTAAGAAATACACTGCAGTAAAACCACTGGTAAGGAATGAACGCCATTGCCAATGATAATCCTAGGGAGAAAAGAGAGAATTGAAGGAAAAAGAATTACTTTCCAATTATAGATAACACATAGCACAATAAAGTTAAAATGCAAACATAGCTAAGTGAAATAGCCCAAGTGCTCCCGCTTCCAAACCTAACTTTTCTTATGGGTTCTAGTCTCTTTCTCCTATTGAACTTTGCCCATTTCCCTCCTCCCTAGGGTGGGGTGCTAAGAAGCACCCCCTATCCTTGGTGGAGCTACTTAAACACTGGTTGAAAATGTGGAAAAGTCTTAAAACAGTTTATGAATAATGAAGCATTAGACTATATTTTAAAATGTATGCTTCCCAAAGAAAAGCAATGTACAAAGAGCTGACTTACATACTCAAAATTAATTATCACTTATGTTATAGTCTAGTTAACTCTGTAGTTGGAAGCAGATTATTCTATTAAGGTCTGATTGAAAGCCATTTCGTTATTACTAACATAATTTAAACAAGGTAGGTTTTCAAAACTGCTCGACTTTTATGTAAAGTGGCTTATAGCTTAACAGATCTTTTAAAAGAAAATACTTCATTATCTTGCCTACCCTTTGGTATATGTCAAAAAATAAATATATTTGAAAAGCACACCAACATTAGAAAATCCTCAACAGTCCACATATAAAACTGCTATAGCTAAAAAACAAATTCAGCAAAGTTGCAGGGTACAAGATCAACATGAAAATCAGTTGTGTTTCTATGTATTAACAATGAACAATCCAAAAAGGAAATTAAAAAAGTAATTCCATTTACAATAGCATCCAAAAGAATAAAACACCTGGGAATAAATTTAACCAAGGAGGTAAAAGACTTGTACACTGAAAACTACAAAACACTGCTTAAAGAAATTAAAGACATGAATGAATGGGAAGACAACCTGTGTTAATGGATTGGAAGGCTTAATATTAAGATGGCAATACTTTGCAAAGTGATCTGTAGATTTAATGCAATTCCTGTCAAAATTCCAACTTTTGCAGAAATGAAAAAGTCAATCCTCAAGTTCATATGGAATTGCAAGGGGCCCTGAATAATCTTTAAAATGAAGGACAAAGTTGGAGAACTTACGTGCCCTTCCCAATTCCAAAACTTACTACACAAAGCTATAGTAATCAAAACAGTGTGGTACTAGCATAAGGATAGCGTAACTACCACTGGAATACAGTTGAGAATCCAGAAATTAACACATACATCTATGGTCAATGGATTTTCAACAAGGTTGCCAAGACCATTCAATGAGTAAAGATTAGTCTCTTCAACAAACTGCTGTGAAAACAGGATATCCACATGCAAAAGAATGAAGTTGGATCCCTAATACCATGTACTAAAATTAACTCAAAATGGATCAAAGACCTAAATATATGAGGTAACACTATACACTTACAGGAAGAAAACACAGGGGTACATTTTCATGACCTTGGATTTAAGAATGAATTCTTAGATATGGCAACAAAAGAAAAAAAAATCAGACATTCAAAATTTAAAACTTTTGTACAAAGGACATTATCAAGAAAATGAAAAGACAACCTACAGAATGGAAAAAGGTACTTGCAAATCATATATCTGATAAAGGTCTAATACCCCAAATATATAAAGAACTCTTACAACTCAATAAATAGATAACCTAATTAATAATTGGGCAAAGGACCTCGAAAGACATTTCTCCAAGATATACATATGGTCCACAAAGAAGAGAAGATACTCAACATCACTAGTAACTGGGGAAATTAAAGTTAAAACCACAATGAGATACCATTTCATGCCTACTAGGATGGCTGTAATTTTAAAAAACAGGAAATAATAAGTGTTGCCAAGAATGTGGAACCCTTGTGCGCTGCTGGTAAGAATGTAAAAATAGCGCCACCAGTGTGGAAAAGTTTGGTGGTTCTTCAAAAAGTTCAACAAAGAATTGCCTCAGCAACAGAATGACTCAATTCTGTTTCTACATATACCCCAAAGAAGTGAAAACAAGTACTCAAATATTTGTACACAAATATTCATAGCAGCAGTATTCACAATAGCCAAGCAAACCTAATGTCCATCAATATCATGAATGGATCAACAAATCAGGGTATATCTATACAAAGGAATATTATTTGGCTATACAAAGGAAGTACTGATCTATGCTACAAAATGATTAACCCTGAAATCATTCTGCTAAGTCAAAGAAGCCAGACACAAAAGGCCATATATTGTATGATTCCATTTATGTGAAATATCCAGAACAGGTAAATCTGTAAAGACAGAAATCAGAGGGGTGACTGCCAGGGTCTTAGAGGGAGAAGAGAATGGAATTAACTGTTTAATGGGTATGGGGTTTTACTTAGGGGTGATGAAAATATTTTGGAAGTAGACAGAGGTGGTGGTTACACAACATACTGTAATGCAGTAAGGGTCACTGAATTGTTCACTTTAAAATGGCTAATTTTATGTTGTATGAACTTAACACCAATTTTTAAAAAAAGCATCTCAAGTTGAACAAAGTTAGATTCCCTGTATAGAAAATAGCAATGAAAGAATGATTTAACACAACCTGAATCTTTAAAAACCAATTCTATTTATTATATAAGGATGTCATCATTTTGTCATGAATATAATTCATTACAATATAATAAAAAATGTTTTAATGAATTTCTCTACTTAAAATGTTTATTTTTACTAAATTTTCAGTCTAGAAATATCTATATTATAAAAAACATTAATTTTTAAGTTAGACACTTAAAAACTCAAAAATGAAAATTCAGCATAATGTGCTACTTTCAGGAAATTAACATCTTAAGGTTAAGCTCTAAAAGAATGTACTGAACCAGGATACTATCTTAATTCAGTGCTAAAGAGGACTACATCTGATTTAGGAATAGAGGTCAATGTCTGTCTTAATAAACATATATCTACAGAAACTATTTCAATTACTAGTATTCAGAGTAGCCTTATGCTAAAATTATAAATACTGTTAACAAATTAACATAAGTGAATATTGCTAATACATACCTCTGCACATAGGTGGAAATAGCAAAGGAGTATAGTTGCTTCAGAACATGTAATAACCAAAATGATAAACACCAGAAATAGGAAGCCAAACATGTAATACATCTGGTGTGACCTATAATCAAACATGTCAAGATGAAACTATAAATATTTTCTCTTTTACACAGTAAATGATAACAATCTTTTCACTTTCCTTGAACTGAAGAAGTCTGCATTTTCACCCAACTAATCAAAGAAAAATTCTCAGATTTAGACGGTGATAGGGTGGGAGTGGGGCAAGGGAGGAAGGCTATGGCAATGCATGGGGCTTGCCTTCCTGCCTAGGGTGTACCTGAAACATTTATTCAAATATGCTTAGTCTACTTATCTACTGTGAACCAGACAAATTCAACAAAAAATTCATGGAAAGGCAGAACTAACCTAAGAAAAGGTTATATCTGATATATATTGTTTCTTACCGTACATCATAAAATCAGCTGAAGTTTGAAACTGCTATAGCAATCAGGGAGGAAAGATACATTCTGATCACTATAAAGCTCAAACTTAGTTCTGACCTGATGCTACCTTGAACCTTCCTCCTTTCTATAACCTATGTCAATGAGATCAAATAATGCTCATAATATACTGCAATGTACACACCATAACAGAGTGGCTAAAAATCACCACTATGAGTTTTTCTATGCAAACAAGAAATCAAAGACTGAAGGAATCTTGGGATTAGAAAGGAGTCAATGTCATCCAGCTCAGTGGTTCCTCCAATGCTTGCCTGAATCCCCTCAAATCAGAGTATCTTCTCTCTGAAGCAGTACAGATCACTTATTTAAGACATACATTTGAGGAAACAAATTAATTTCCTGTCACATGGTAGCTGTGTGACACAATTACTTAACCCCCAAAGCCTCATCTTCATCTCTGTTAAATGGGGATAATATCACCTCAGGGAGATCTGAGAATTAAGTAAAAGAAAGAATAAGAATTAATAAGCCCTCAGTTAATAGCTGTTATTTGTATTCTTTTTCCCAAATGGAAAAGATAAAATAACCTTTTGGATCTTAAGATTTCTGATTACTGGAGAATGACTTACATTTATGAGATATAAATAGTAATCCAGATAAACAAAAAGAGAAAGCTAGTATTACATATAGTGGTAATGGGAATCTGAGGACTTAGTCCTTAGCTTACCAAATACTATTCAGTATGAAGAAAAGCTGTATGAAGATGCACCCAAAGGGCAAAATCCCTCCCATGATAATACCAGGCAATGGCTTTGTGTAGAAGGACTGTTCAGGAATCTGACGTGGAATCTGATTCGTTCGAACTGGGTGTTCAATGGCCTTCAGTGAAGAAAGAAAAGGATTCATAATCATATATCTAATTTAAAAATTCTTCTCTGTACTAGATTATTTTCCACTTATTCTCAGTTTCCATGCTAACATTAATAGCAGTACAAGTCTATTTCATTCATCAAACTGAAGTTTGTATTTAGAAGCAACGACCTGGGCACTACAGTCTGTCTTCTGGAACAAGACACCACTGTTTCCATCAGTTTATCCTCTAATGGCTTTAAGCAAAGTAAGAAATACATCAAGGGAGATGTTATAGTGCTTGAAATACAAAGGCAGAGTTGGTTTTTTTCCTTTTAATTACATACTTACTATAGGAAATTAGCTGGTTCTGAAATTTTCAACACATTTTTATTTGGAGAAGGGTAATATCATCTCTATCAAAACTGTTCAATTCTACTAAGACTTGCGAACACAAACAAGACCATGAATGGCTGTATGAAGCTTCGTGACTATAAGGTATTGGTGATATTCTCAAGTATTCTCCCTTTCATAATACACATGGTTATAAAAATAACTGGAACCTAAAATACCTAAATGTAGCTTACCTGAGGTGTATATGTAGAAATTCATTTTCTTACGAAATAGTTCAAAAACATATTTTTTAGTTTTTTGTAATGATATGTCAAAATTTAAAACTTGGTATTCTCACTGAGATTATATTCCATGATTAGATTATTGTACATGTAGATACACATGTATACAGGCAGGGAATCATATCGTTCGTAAATTTTTGTATTTTTAACTGGCATATTTTTGGAATTTTAAGTACTTATTTAATCTACATAATTTAAAAAATTTCAAATCATGTTGGTTTACTATTTATGCTATATAGATCTTAAATCATACATTAAACAAAATGCCAAATAACTAAAAAATTTTTCAGTGTCCTGGCATAGTAAGTGAAGTAGAGAATATAAAAAGCAATGACAGTTTCTTCCAGAGCATTCTGGGTCCCCCTCACAAAGTATATTATAATACAGTATTTATTTTAACCTTATCGATCAGGTATTTTTGAGAAGGGCAAGGATAGTGAAGTGGAATTACAGGTCTGAAGAATAAATTCTCATTTTCCTCTTAGTTTGAGGATAGAAGTGGGAAAGCAGAGATGGAGACAGATAGGAAGGAGGGAAGGATTCTTCCAAAAATCAAATATTAGCAGGAAAGGCATACAAAATTTATTCCAAAGCTACACATTAAAAAAACTGCTACTCTTCTTACTTTATAACCAATTTTCTTACAGCTTTGCTTCCTAACCCTAGCTTTCCTTCTATACTCTTGGTTTACTTAGTTAAGTAATGTAGAAGCACTTATTACTGAGGGAAAAAAAATGCATGTATTTTTTAGGTTAAAAGAAAGTAATAAAAATAATTTATTTTCAATGTTACAAAGTCAAAGCTTTCATTAGTTTAAATTGTTATTTCATTTTTTATTAATCCATACACATTTCCATTTACTTACAAAACTCTGAAATTTAAATGTATCTGTAACTTCACCACCACACTCCTAAAATACTATTTTAAGAATGATCACCATCAAACTAAGAGGTCATCAATATTCTATAAAATTCAGATCTCAGAGAACAAGTACATACCTTTTAGATATCTTTTTAGGTAACATATGCTCATTTCCTGAACTGAAATTTGTTTGAATAAGTTAACACCTATCAACTTACATTCTTCTTAAAACCGAAGTATGCACCAATAAACGTCAGGGGCACAGAAATGCAGAACCAAAGGGCCAATATGGCAACCAGTGTTCCAAAAGGAATAGCTGCTGAAGATCCTTCTCCCCAGAGAATCAGATTCATTATGAAGAAGTCAGCAAATACAATCCTGAAAGACATAATAGGATTCTGGGTAAAACTTGAGTTAGTAGCAGAATGGTAGAGTAGCAATCACATGTAATTAGTATTACAATTCCTGGTTATATACAAAGATAATAGAATTGTAGAGTCATGGGGTATGTGAATATAAAACTGTACTAGACATTGCCAAATCACTCTTGACATTGGTTTTGCCTGACTCAAACGCCTACTAGCTGCTTATGAAAGTTACCTCTTTACATATTTCATTATGCTCAGAAGGATTAAAGATGACGGTGTGAGAGGTGAGACAGTTCCTTCTAAAACTGCATATAATATGAAAATATAATTAATACAACTAATCCTGAAAGAGCAACAGGAAAGAGGACTGTGCCAGACTGCATACACCTGGAGAAAAGAGCAGACATCACAGAACAGGGTAACATACCAGAGCCGTGGCCCGGCGGGATCCAAGCCCTTCCCCAACCCCAGCTCATGGGTGGGAGGAAGAGAAACAGAGCCGGGAGGGAGTGGAGGCCTGGGAGTGCTGAATACCTAAGTCCAGAGATCTGCTCTGGGAGCACAAACCTACATGTTGTGGTGCTTGCATGGTACTCTCATGATTAGGGGGTTGGAAAGCTAAGACAGGCAGAATTCCTGGAGACTGAGATTCCAGTCACTTGTGGAAAGCAGGGATCCGTATCTGGCTGCTCTGGAATAAGAGAAACGGGGGCAGTCTGAGAGACTTCCTAACAAGGAAGCCCTTAGCAATAGGCCTGCTAAAGGAGCAAGGATTACACAGAGCTTACTGCTCAGGAGAAAGCACAGGTAGACAAAATTGTCCAAGTGCACTCTGCCCAGCAGCTTGGGAACTTTCAGGATCTTCAGGTGCTCCAGCTCCCTAGCTGGCTACACAGCGCCAAGGACCCCCTCCGTGATACACAGCCTACTGCACCTTTCTCCCGGCCAGCCCCACCTGGCTTGCAAACCGGCAAACGCAAACCCTACCCTGGCGTTAGGCCAGCCGGAGGGAAGATCTGTTTACAGCAACTACAAATGCAAAGCATAGAGGCTTATACCTGTGTGCTTGGCCCACTGGTTCAGGCAGTGGAGACAGACATAGCAGCTGGGAAGCAGGAAACAGCTCTTCCCTCCTCCCAGGCACCAATATCACTCCCCTGCCATCCCCTGCATTGCTTCAGGGGCTGAGCAGCTCCATGGAGTAGAGCTTGTGGACACTAGAGGGCGCCATATACAAATATGAAATGCCAAAGGAACCTGGTTCAAAGTAAAATTATTAATACAACTCCTGAGAAAGATTTAAAGGTCATCGACCTCATGACTCTTCCTGAAAGGGAATTCAAAATAAAAATCATTAACATGCTCATGGAAGTATGGAAAGATTCCAGAACTCGGGAATGAATTCTGGTCAGAGATCCAATTGTTGAAGAGCACAATGGAGGGTATTAAAAGCAGATTTGATAGGGTGGAGGAGCTGATAAATGAAATAGAAACTAGAGAAGAGGAATACAAAGAAGCTGAGGCACAGACAGAAAAAAAGGATCTCTAAGAATGAAAGAATATTGAGAGAACTGTGTGACCAATCCAAACGGAACAATATTTGCATTATAGGGGTACCAGAAGAAGAAGAAGAGAGAAAAAGGGATAGAAAGTGTCTCTGAGGAGTTAATTGCTGAAAACTTCCCCAATCTGGGGAAGGAGATAGTCTCTCAGGCCATGGAGATCCACAAATCTCCCAACACAAGGGACCCAAGGGAGACAACACCAAGACATATGGTAATTAAAATGGCAAAGATCAAAGATAAGGGCAGACTACTAAAAGCAGCCAGAGAGAAATAAGATCACATACAAAGGAAAGCCCATCAGGCTATCATCAGACTTCTCAGCAGAAATACTACAGGCCAGAAGGGAGTGGCATGATGTATTTAATACAATAAAGCAGAAGAGCCTGGAATCAAGATTACTTTATCCAGCAAGATTATCATTTAAATTGAAGAAGGGATTAAACAATTTCCAGATAAGTAAAAGCTGAGAGAATTTACCTCCCACAAACCATCTCTACAGTGCATTTTAGAGGGACTGCTATAGATGGAAGTGTTCTAAGGTTTAATAGCTGTCACCAGAGGTAATAAAACCACAGTAAAGAAAGTAGAACAGCTAATTACGAAGCAAATGCAAAATTAAATTAACTATCCCCAAAGTCAATCAAGGGATAGACAAAGAGTACAGAATATGATACCTAATATATAAAGAATGGAGGAGGAAGAAAAAGGAGGAGAAAACAAAAAAAGAACCTTTAGATTGTTTGTAATAGCATATTAAGAGAGTTAAGTTAGATTCTTGGATAGTAAGGAAGTTAACCTTGAACCTGTGGTAACCACGAATCTAAAGCCTGCAATGACAATAAGTACATACCTACCGATAATCACACTAAATGTAAATGGACTGACCAATCAAAAGACATAGAGTCACTGAATGGATAGAAAAACAAGACCCATCTATATGCTGCCTACAAGAAACTCACTTTAAACCCAAAGACATACACAGACTAAAAGTGAAGGGATGGAGAAAGATATTTCATGCAACTAATAAGGAGAAAAAAGCAGGAGTTGCAGTACTTGTATCAGACAAAATAGACTTCAAAACAAAGAAAGTCACAAGAGACAAAGAGGGACATTACATAATGATAAAGGGGTCAATCCAACAAGAAGATATAACCGTTATAAATATCTATGCACCCAACAGAGGAGCACCTACATATGTGAAACCAATACTAACAAAATTAAAGGGGAAATAGAATGCAATGCATTCATTCTAGGAGACTTCAACAGTCTCCACTAACTCTGAAGGACAGACCAACCAGACAGAAAATAAGGAGACAGAGGCACTGAACAACACATTTCATTATGCTGGGACTGTCAAATGGGTTGTTTTAATTTGCATTTCCTATTGACAGCTGCAGCTGAGCATCCTGTGCTTGTTCCCTTTTTAGGTATTAGCTTCTGTGACTTGTTGATTGCATCCAGTGCTCATTTTTCATTTGGGGTGCATGTCTTTTGTAGAATCATAAATGTGAGTTGCATATATTCCACCTACAAATTCCTTGTTAAATATCTTGTTCTTCCAGTTTATGGCTTCTTCTCAACCTAAACAATTGAATGTGTGTACTTAATTTCTGTTCAGTCTTTCTTCTACGAGCATATTTTTAAAAACATGGCTGCAATTATACTATAATCACTTCTACATACCCCCCAGTTTTAAATGCTATCAATGTCATCAGTTTTCTCTTTATCCTTTGTACAATTTGCTTAAGGAAGGACAGCCTTTCCTAACCTGGGATCATGAAGAATACTCCTCTATTTCTGTCTAACAGTTATGCCTGATACAGGTAAGCTTCAGCCTACCTGAAACTGATTTCGTGTGTGAGAAATAAGAATAAAATTTTTCTCCCTTCATACAATCGTCTTAGCATCATTTAACAGGTCCTCTGGTTTGTGATGCCACATCTAGCATGCTTCCATGTATACATGGTCTAGTGTTCTCTGTCCTGGTAGCCACAGGACATTGCCAAACCCTTTCACAGTACTTGGTCTTCCCCTCAAGTAACAAGGTGAATTTGTATCTCATACAAATTAGCTTTGTAGACTTGTCATATGAATGGATATTTTGAGAAGTTATTTCAGGTATCACAAAATTTTCTGTTGCTAACATTCCTATGAATATTCCTCTTCCTACACAATTACCACAACCATTAAAATACTAAATTTGATATTGGTGATATTCAGGTTCTTAGAATATTAGCTGGTATCTAGCCATTCTGCCAAACTCTTTTATTAATTGTATAAATTTTACAGTTGAAATGTGTTGATGTTCTCTGAATACAAATTATGTCATCAACAAACAGTATAATCTCCACCTTCCTGAAATGCATTCCTCTTGTTGTATGTCTTACTGTGACTGGAACTTAAATAACTAAAGCCATGAAAAGTAATTAATGAAAATGTCTCTAGTGTTTGATCATTAAATGACAGTGGTTCTGAATTAGAGATGAGAGTTTTATTAATATAAGGAAGCATTCTCTCTCCATCAAATTCTCTTTACATCTGGAAATAATGTTTAATATTATCAAATGCCATTTTGTTGGGTCTACTGCAATAATTACATGGAGGTCTTTATATAAAACTACATGAATTCATTTAATATCATTAAATGATCGTTTTGAAACTAGGTGATTACCAATTCTCCCTGCCCCCTTGAGTTCTTGGTGCTCATTCTCTTGGTCTCTGTCTTCCTTTCTCTTTACTTACTTCACGGGTGAATATGTAGTGTTAAGGGTAGGATGAAGAAGATAAATCAGAGAAGGGCTGAGCAGAGACACGAAGAACTGGTTTTAGGATAATTTCTATGAAGCCAAAGAAAGCAAGGAATTTCAAGGATAAGTATCCCAATGTCAGACAATGTTGAGGGGTAGAGTGAAGACACAGAAAATGGTTTCTAGACTGAGAAATGGGAATAGAATTGGTAAGCTTCTAGTGAAGCTTTCACTGAAGTAATGGGGAAGAAAGATGGATTATGTGTGTTTATGTTGTAGGTATGCTGAGCAAATGAGAATAAAGTAGTGTATTTTTTCAAGGCATTTTGTTGGCAGTGGAAAAGAAATAAGATAATGGAGGGGAAGATATTTCTGGGGAGCTCTTTTTAGGATTTGGCTAATATCTACATCTAGATATTATATCTATATTTAAATAGATATTACATACATATTATATATACATTCTAATATCTCTTGTTAGGATTTGGAAAATATCTAAGCATATTTGTAGGAGTAAGAGATGAAACACAAGAACAGAACACAGAGAAAGGAAGAAATGGAAGATGTTAGAGATCAGGGGAATATTTGAAAGGTGATTCTGAAGGAAATCACCTGACAGTTGTGATAAGGGGGGACATTTCTTTAGTTGACAAGAGAGGGAAAGAAGACAGAAGATCTGGCTTAGGAAAAGCCTAAAAATATGAATAGAACATGAATGGCTGGGAGGCATGTACATCTTCAATGGAGACAATAATCTAAGAAAGTATCCTAAACATGTACAAAATTTGTAGCTGCTGCCACTCTTTCTGGTCTGCAAATGGAGTAGTCCTGGCTTCTGGGTTTGACCTTTAGCTTTCCTCCTTGCTGCTGACTGCACAGAGGCCAGTTCTTGCCCATAAGAAATCTGGAAGTTAGGGAGAAAGTCAGTTCTGTTTCTAGAACTAGCCACATATCAGATATTTGCTATCAAAAGCTATACTCCAAAGGGTCATAGTTGTTTTGTTTTCCTATGTGGTGGTTGGTTTTTGAAATTTTTGGTATTATGTTACTCTACGTAATGGAATAAACTTTAAAAAGCAGAATACTTTTGATAAAAATTTGAAATTGTATGACTGCCTGAACTATTTTCAGTTTGTGACTCTGTCCTGTGATAAGGTCAAAAGCTTGTATGTAGCCTTATATAACAACATGCCAGATTGAAAGACTAAGAAAGAGACTTTTAAGAAAAAGAATATAATAATTTTTCATGTTTAAAGGTACTTTTTCCAGGTAAGGCATTAGTAAACATTATATTTACTAAATATTTTAAATATTAACTTACCTCTTTTTACAAATAATGTTCATTTGCTAGAGTACATGGTTTAGAGACAGAGAATATTAAAGACTTAAGGGACTGGAAATATGGCATCTAAAATATGACTATATTAAGAAAATTACTGAAAAATTCACTTACCCAGGACAAAGAAATGATGTTAATAAAACATTTGTTTTCCACTTTTCACCTCCGAAGGCTGTAGAAGAAAACAAAAAACCAAATATCCATGTTCCAAGTCTGGTACTGGACAAATTTTCCTAAAAAATGACACTGGCAAATATGATATTCCCTAACCAAGTGACCCAAGTCAGAGATGTGCATGCACACTGCCCTGGATAAGATCTGCTCTCAAGATTTACTTCAGCATAAAGTTAATCTAATGTTAAAGGAAAGTTATCCAGACCAGTTTTTCTTTTCTGATCTTTTTTTACTTCAAAATAAAAGAACCCGTAAATTCTAAGCCACTTTCAATCAACGGGACTGGGAAGAGAAAGAGCACACAGGGATTCTCATTTATACTGAGGTCAGTTTCAGCATTTGTACAAACCAGGAACCCTCAAGCCAGACACACTACACATTTAAATTTCCATAGCTGGTTCACATTTTCAGGCTTCCTCTAGCACTGCTGCTCCTGGTAGGGGGTGGGAGATCAGTATGTCAGATCAGGTGACTGAGAAGAGAAGGGTTATGGCCACTTGACAGAATAGTGAAAGCTCAGTTTACTTTAGGTACAGTTTATTTTTATAAATATTGAATTGACACAATTTTAAGCAGGACCTCTCTTACGCAGGAAAAGTTATTATATATATATATCACTTGTAGTTGACAAATCAAGGATACACACTTGCATACTTTCTTCCTTTTTAGTCTCTGTATGTTTTTATGAAAGTAGCAAATCTAAGTTGTTCAGTCAAAACTTCAAAGAAAAAGGAAAGAGAGGATGGAGGAAAAGCCAGCACCTTAATTTGCTTACCTCACTGTATAAGCATTTTCAACAGAGACCTAGGGACAGTCACCCAATTCACAAGCTTCTAGTAAATAAGAACATACATCTTCAAAACATATTGTTTGAAGAAAATCACCTACCAGACACAAAGGCTCAGATGCACTGATGCAGCAGAGTTGGCTCTAGATCTGACAGTCAGGGTGGCTTTTACTTACACTTATAGAATCTGGCAGCGACATAGCCTGCAGGGGTGCCCAGCAGCACCCACAGGACCACAGCACAAGTCATCAGTGCTCCTCTGTTGGCAGGTGACAAAAATCCCAGGCAAGCAAAAACTAAAAAATAAGTAATTTAAAGTTATAAATATTATTATTGTTCCCTTTGTTAGGAAGTGATACAAGACCCCTCTCATTTTTTACAGAAGAAACCGAATGCAATTTCAGGAAAATACGTTTCTTACCAAGCAGCTACACTGAATCTCACTACTATTTAGGTACTGCATCAGTAGGATTATACATCGGCAAACTCCATTTCAAAAATTTCTTGTCAGGGACCCCTACACCTGTCCTGTTACCAGGTAAGGCTGGCAGTTCTTCTGAGATTCAAGTACAGCTTTGGAAGTGCACATGAATATAAATATTCCCACTATGAAATATTCCCACTTTTTGTTCCTTTTAAAAACAATACTGAGTCCTCTGGAATGAAAAAAATCTTATAACATTCAAACATGAGACACAAGAGAGAATCTAATCAAAGAATAAAACAAGGGAAGAAAAAAGATTTCATAGTACCATTAACTTTTTGAACAGAAGTTACGGAACGACTTAGATAATGACTAAGGGAAGTTCTGGCTTCTACCCTTATTCAGTTGGTTTTACTTGCTCTTACATCTATAACCCTCCCTATAGATAAGAATAAAAACACTATTTAGAGAGATTCCTAGCTTTATGCTGTGACTTAGATAGAAGTTATGACTTGCCGGAAAGAAATTCAAACGGCTTTCTAATCCCAGGGCAAGCAAGCTCCCAGTGTTTTCCCGAGGTATACACAACCAAGCACATGTTCACGCACACCTCCTGAATTAGCAGAGGCTGAAGGGTATAAGAACAATCTAATGGTCCGCAGGAGACTGGTCAGGGTAACTCCAGAAGACCTATTGTAATCTCCCAGAACTGAGAAATGGGCTGTTCTGAAGCAGAAAGATCATATTCGAGCATTTAAGGAAAATGATCTCTATCATTTCCTATCCTAGGTGCTCTGAAACTTTCCTTCCTCACAAGTTCACTTTTTAATTTTGTACAACAAAGACCAGAAAGTTCTCAACAAAATTTTGAAGCAGAATTTCATCCTCAAGCATCCATTCTGCTCTAACTCCATCCTGGCTCTCTGGGTATCCAGTGCCTTTATGCTATCCTCTGGCTGTGTCCAACCCTCTGTCATGACACCTTCGCCTGACCTGCCCTCTTCAGGATAATATACTTAAAAATTCTAGCTCTACCCATCACAGCTGCACCTCTTTATCTAAGCAGATAAAGATATACATTCTAGTTCATCTTCAGCTTAATCTTCAAACTGAGCCTGGAGGCGTAAATTGGTGATTCCCCAAATTATTCAGGTGCCAGACAGTTGGCACAGATAATCCTCTTTGTAAAGCATTTATGTAGTTAATTGCATCACAAAAATTTGCAACAATTTACTAACAGAAAAATGACTTTAATATCACTTATTTAATGTGCAATAATACATAAGAGCAAATGTTCACTGAAAAAAAAAAAAGAATTACTAAAGGTCAGTGTCTATTCTTCCAGTAATATTCATTTGTTACTATTCATCAGTAGCAGACATCAATAAAGGAAACAGATGGGAAATAAATGCAAAATTTAGAAAACTCTACTTATAAACATTTTTCTCTTACAATTAGGAAAACTTGATGACCATGGAAATAATGTACCCCTAGAGAGTAGCCTCAGAACCACCTGTGTGGCTGGATCAACAGCTTTAAGACAGGTCTATTAAAAAAAAAAAAAGATTGTCCTAACTGACAAAAATGTAGTAAAATTTCTGAATATTTTCAGGTGGCACAAGGAGATATTTTTTGTGTAGGAAGATTTTTCCTGAACACTGCTATAGAAAGAGAGAGGTCTTGCTTCCTACATCCTCCCAAGATGAAAAAGGTCTACAAAAGCTTACTGCCCTATCCCCTCCTCTCCTTTCTGTCTCTCTCAGTAAAAGCCAGTGTCTTGGAATCCTAATCATTCTGCTCCCTGGTGGGGTAGGATTGTCAACCTGAATGACCCTGGTTCCAGGCCACCAAGACTCAGACCCAGATGGTCTTTAAGGACCTAGTCATTTCCAGCTCCAGTGCTACCATGACAAAGTCTTGGTCTCTATGCAGCTCTAAAGGAGATATAAGTCAGCTTTCAGGCATTGCAACCCTGCTGCAAGTCATGTATGGCCAAAGCACACAGATCTGAAAGCCGAAAGGACATTCAGAAACAATCTAGCCTAGCTACTTCACTTAGGAATACAGGTTTTCCAAAATTATTTAGAGAAAGTATTTTCTCATATTTAATTTTCACTTACACTTACATAAAGTCACAAAAGTCATAATTAAAATCTGTGTCCCTGATCCCAGAAAGACTGACAGCAGCATCCCTTTTCTTGGAGGACGGAATATGTCACCATGAACTAGTTTCCATCCAAATTCTTCCTGGGCATCCTCCTGAAAAGGGAATGAAATCATTTAACTGTCATGCGGCATCACCAAGACAACTAGATAGTTTGTTGTCTGTTGAACAAAATTCTTTTAAACCTACAAATGTTAATATTTATTTCAATTTTGAAGTATAAATCTTGAGACTCATATAAAGTTTTATAGTTTGTTTGTAAAGGAATGTTGTGTGTTAAGGTCTGTAAATATAGTCGCTGAGAAACTGTAAAAAGAAATAAGTAATATGTACCTAGTTCTAATCTAAGTCAAGTTTTATGATTCAACTTGATGACTTAATATGTAATCACACTCTATCCTTTCCAATCTACACTTACTAATCTCCAAAATTAGGTCTCATAGCTACTTTGCTGGTATAGTAGGCTTGGCTGTGAACTTATTAAGTTTCTGTCACCAGCCCAAATTGCTCCCCCAACACCAGACACAATTATACAATTACCTAATCAATTACTCTACTTGGTTGTTTCAGACGTGTTGAACAGAATTCTACCAACTGAATCGATTCTGTCTGTCTACCCTTGCTCTTACAGCAGTCTCCCCCAGTACATAAAAACTCCATCCTGCCAGTTGCTCAGATCCCCAAACCTTAGAGTCATCCTTGATTCCTCCCTATTTTTATACCTTAAATTCTCTAACAAATTCTATAGCTCTACCTCCAAAATACACCCAGAGGACCCACCACTAGCCCCTGGTTCAAGTCATCACCTCACCAGGCTACTACTGATCTGTTCCTGCCCTTGTCTCCAATCACGTGATTCTCAATAACCAATTGGGTGGTTTGGACAAGAAATCATTCACTGACTTCTCTCCTACCATTCCCTCCACTGTCAACCAGTCAATCAGTATTCCATCCTACTTCCTAAACAACCTCTGTATCTATTTGCCCACTTCCTCCTTTTCCCCTGCTATCATGCCCTTTCTCTAGCTCTTTAACAGCCCCTGAACTGTTTATGTACTTTCCATCTTGTCCTGCTCTGAACAGTTCTCCACATAACATTCAACATGATTTCCCTAAGACATGTGTCTGACCATGTCACTGCTGCTTAAAATTTTCAACAGCTTCTCAATGAACTTCAAACTGTAAGGCTTACAAATCCTTCAGAATCTGGCCTCTGCTACTTTGTAACCCTATTCTCTTAACATTTCCTCCAGGGTACATCTGCATCTCTCACCCAAATTTCTATCCAAATTTTGTGACCAGTAGACAATGCTATTGCTGATGACATTACATTTACACATGTTTTTTAGTAAATATAAAGCAACTGAAATTTGAAATACAGAAAACTTTGTTTAGGTACTAATCCTGCTATTCCCATGGCTAATTTATAAAACAACAGTGAAAATAAAAATAGTTCCTTTCCCTTGGGACAAAATACTTCCACACTCACTGGGGAATTAGGAACTACCTGGTCATTTACGAGGAAAGTACAAATTGAAGTTTTATTAAAAGTACATGGGGTCTAGGTAGATAAAATTATATTTTGGATTCTCTTCAAAATAATTGAGGGGAGAGTTAAATGGGATTTTACAGATAAAACAAGACTGAACATGAGTTGATAACTGTTGGAATAGGGTAACGGATATACAACCCTCTTCACTTTTGTGAATGTCATGTTGAAAGTATAGGGGGCAAATACATGCACCTCTTTTTGGGGGTAGTGTCAGACAGACAAGGGACCATTTCTAACTACTTTTTAATTGAGTAAGTAATAAAAGTTTCAGAGTTTAAGTGAAAACTAACTCTCCCAAAGAGAGCCAAGTCCCCTTTCTCTGGAGCAAACAAATGTGACTAGGTCTCATTATCCTTGCAGAGGTTATTCTACCTACACATAAGCAAAGGCATGGTATCATAAGATTCAAAAGGCATAGAATGAGATGCTTTTTCATTTTTATGTACAGAGTTGCCTTTTTCTTTTTAATGATTACACAGTATTCCACTATATGGATATTCTGTAATTTACGAAGTCAGTCCTCTATTGATTGGTATTTGGGTTTCTTAAGAGTCTTCTGTTATTATAAACAATAACATGTACTTACTATTAAAAACAACAATAATAAAATCCTTTGCATCCAGGTTTGTCTGTAGGAATGGAATTGTTGGGTCAAACTATTTACATTATAAACTAATACTTTCCAATTACATTCCGTAAGTTATACCAATTTACATTCTCATAAACTATGTATCAAAGTGCTCATGTCCTCAATCTTCCAACATATCATACCAAACATTTTAACCTCTGCTGATGTACCAGGTGAACAATCCTGCATTGTAGTTTTAATTTCCATTTCTCTTATTATAAATAATGTTGCATTTTTTAAATGTTTAAGAACCATTTGATTCTTTTTTATGGACTCACTTTTTATGTACCTTGTCTGGTTTCTTACTGGGTTGTTGGCTGTTTTCTTAATGAACTTTGGATTTCTTTTATTTATTAAGGAATTAATTTTTTGTTTGTGACAGGTAATAAAGTATTTTTCATTTGACATTCATCTTTTTACTGAATGGTATTTTTATTTATTTTTTTATTTTGTATCATTAATATATAATCACATACTTAATGGTATTTTTTGCTATTAAGATTATTTAAAAATGTAGTAACCATAGAACAATCATTTCTCTTATGGCTTCTGGCTCCCTGTCATACTTATAAAATTTCTACCCTTCTCCAATACTTAGAAACAACTTCTCATGTGTTTTTCTAGTATTTATAGTTTTACATTTTTATTTAAATCATTAATGATATCAATATAAGGAATAAAGTAATCTTCCTCAGTTTTTTTAGATGTTATTAATTCATCAAATCTGTTTTTTCTCTGTCAATACACTTTTTTAACCTCCAAATTTAGATTCATTATTATATACAGAAAATGTTTTCTTGGAATTTTTTTTGTTCATCAATCCTAAATCTCTCTCTGGGGTTGATTTTTATTTATTTACTATTTATTAATTTTCTGCTGAAGTACTTCCATAGAAATTCCTTCAGTGAGGGTCTGTTTGCGGTCAACTGTTTCTATCAATCTGAAAAAGCTATTTCACCTTTATTCTTGAAAGACAGCTGCTCTAGGTACATGATTCTACATAAGTGTTAACTTCTCTCACCAACTTAAAGACATTATTTTGCCTTTAAGCTCCCACTGCCAATTTTCTTTTGCAGATACGCAGTTTTTTTTTCCTCTGGCTGATTCTAACACCTTTTTTCTCTGGTTTTGTCAGTTGATCTAAATGTGGATTTATTTTTATTTATTCTTCTTGCGATACACTGTGTTTCCTTTATTTATGGATTCTTGTCTTTCATCTGTTCTGGAAAATTCCTAGCAGTTACTTTTCCATATATTTTATACTTTGTTTTTCTCGTACCTGAATCTTGGGGAAGGGGTCTAAAGCTGTAGTTTATTGTAAATTTCTGATATCTTACTGATCTTAAACTGGGGGAATCCTGCAAACCTAAATTTGGGAGACTTTCTTTCATTGTATTTTGACTTGATTTTGCCAAGAATCAGAAAGTGTTCAATAACCTAGAATCATCCCCCTGCCCACTGGCTTTAAGAAGATAGGTTCAACACAGGCAGAGATTGAGGCTCAGCCCTGTAACTAATGACCCAAGGTTGAGTCTTTCAGTTAGTTAAAGACTATATGAGTGTCTACCCGAAGGAGAGCTTTAGCCTCTCACGCTTGCGTTGCTGCCTGCTCTGGTCTCATTTCACTTTTTTTTTGGGTAGGGGGAGGTGGGAGGAGTCATTGGATACCTTTTTTACATATCATGAGTCCAGCAATGTATCAACGAATCTGGTATATCAAGGAATGACTAATTTGTTCATTTATTCATTCAACACATATTTACTGACCACCAACTATATACTCAGCACTGTTGAAAACATCAGATACTATAGTAAGTATAACTGAAAAAATCTTTCTTCCAATGAGTACATGTTCTCATTGGGAGGGCAGACAATAAACAAAGTAAGTTAAGTATGATATTTAGTAAATTAAATGGTGGTTAAGTGCTACAGACAAAAATTAGGAAGTATGGATGTGTGTAGAGGGCTGAGAGAATTTAACTTAACAGGACAGTCTGAAAGGTCTCACTGGAAAGATCATACTTCAATGAAGACTTGAAAGGGAGCTAGCCATGTAAATATCTAAAGCACAAACATTTGAGGTAGAAAGAAAAGCAAGTGGAAAGGCCTTGAGGTGGGAACATGCCTGAAGTGTCTGAGGAAAAGCGAGTTGGTCAGTATGGTTGGAACAGCTCCAAGAGGTACCACAGGGCCTATGGGCCATTGTAAAGACCGTGGTTTTTACTCAGTGAACCACTGGAGGGTGTGACAGTGAGTGAACCAATCTGACTAATGCTTGAACAGATGGCTATGGCCACTATGGTAAGAGATTGGAAGAAGGAAGAATGGAAGCAAGAGCGGATGCTGGGCTGCCCTGGTCCATAACCCATGCATGGCACCTCTGGGCAAACTAAGGAGAAATTCCTTTAACCTACCAATTACTCAGAATTGAACAATTATGACAGAGTATTTTGAAATTACTTAAAAAATATTTTTTAAAAATCAATATAAATTATGGAAAGAGCTGCAGGGTAAAAGTACTAAAAAGCTTATAAACATTAATATGCTCTTTTTTTCAAGTAGAACAGAAAGGTTGAGGGGAAAAGGCTAAGAAGCTGGGGAGCAAAAACAATGAAAATCTGAGTTTTCTGTATTCATTACAAATCACGGTGATTCTTGTAGAAATTTTGTTAAAGAGCCGCTATGACATGAAAAAGTATAAAATGTATTTATACCATGATACAATTTAAAATGTTTGAAAATAAGTAAGGTTGGAACATTAAATTACTTTGAATATACCAAAAGGTTGAAATTAATTTTTAAAAAATAAACATGCACATAAATAAAAACTGCTTGGTAGTTATTCCATTCAATTTTGCTGTTTAACAAAGTGGGTGTGTGCTGGGAATGGAGCATCTGACATAACTGACGGCCCAGATGTGAAAAGGACAGAACTGGAGCAGCACACCCACGCCCATCTGCACCAATCCACTGACAGGTGATGCTGTGGGCCGGTCAGGATGAATGCTATGGAGACTACTACATTTCTAGAGAACACCACTTTTTAAGGATCACTTTCTTATTTGAAAATGTGAATTCATGATGACTTTTTAGATGAATGCTTCAGAAGCAGATTCTGTCTAAAGCTATTATTTAAACTTTTTTCAAAGAAAAAATAGACTATCCTTGGCACACCAAGTATTAATTCAAATGTTGCACTCACCGTAGAATCCATCTGGTTATATCTGGCAATGTCTTTATGCAGTGTCCGTAGCATAATCATAGCCACCATTCCAGACAAGAAGAGGACAATGACCAAGGAATTCATGATGCTGTCGAACAAGCGTGTCAGGATTAATCTGTGGCTTAATCTTCATAATAGTGCAACTTTTTAAAAAAAACACTCAATGGAATGATGTTAAAACAGCATTGATCAACATCAAAATTTGACCTAAAATGCAACAAATTCAGTGACCTGTGTTCTGCTTGTGTCCTTTTAGTGGATATATAACTTTATATATTTATCATAATATAATTTTTTCATCTGTTGAGAACTGGGAATTTTTTTTGTCCACAGTCAACATTACCAAATAATGACTGTGCCTAAAGCAATGCAACACAAGGTACAAGGATCAACAAAGGACTTGTCTGTACCTTAAAGAAATTTACTGAACAAATTCACTCAGTAAATTAGTGAGTATCAAAAGGGTAGTAGGCAAAGCAAGAAAAGGAGAGCAATGGCACCACCAACAGCTTTTTTTAAGATTGATACACATTCTTATTTTAGTTTCAAGTATACAATACAGTGGTCCAACAGTTACCCATATTATTAAATCCTCACCGCCACTAGTATAACTATTATCTGTCAACATAGGAAGATGTTACAGAATCACTGACTATATTTTTCTCCATGCTGCACTACTATCCCTGTGACCAACCTACATTTTAATTGAGAATTTGTGTGCCCGTTTGTCCCCCTCATCCTTCCCTCCAACCCCCATGGTAACCACCAGTCCCTTCTCAGTGTCTATGAGTCTACTTCTGTTTCATTCCTTCTGTTTGCTTTGTTTTTATATTCTACAAATAAGTGAAATCATATGGTATTTGTCTTTCTCCACCTGGCTGATTTTACTGAGCATAATATCCTCTAGGTCCATTCATGTTGTTGCAAATGGTAGGATTTGTTTTCTTCTTATGGCTGAATAATATTCCACTGTGTATATGTACCACCTCTTCTTTAACCATTCATCTACTGATGGACACTTAGGTTGTGTCCATACATTAATAGCTTTCTAGATAAAAGTTTTGTCATGCTTTGAAGAGAGAATAATAATAATAGTCATAACAACAGTAGCAACTTCTGAGCACTCTCCTATGCCAGGCAAGATGCTCAAATGCTCTGTTTCACTATCTCCTTTAATCCTCAGAACACTTCCATGAGACAAGTATTTCTAAATAAAGACATGAATTCTGAGAAATTGGATGACCTGTCCTGACTCAACCAGTGACTAAAAGCCAGAATTGTACATAAATCTAACCAATTTAAAAGCCTAGACTTCTGAATAACTGGGGAGGATTACAGAGTGAATGAGATGTTAAAAGGGATGAAGGACAGAATAAGTATAGAACATAAAGCAGATTAATTCTGTTCTCTTACCTAAACCACTGAATGTGCGTATGAGGCATAGATTCCAGAATATAGTCCCATCTAGATGCCCATCTGATATTTGGATCTTCCTAGTGGGATAAAAAAACAAAACAAAACAAAACAAAACAAAAAGCTCTTTAAATAAGCATTTCCTGACAAGGTATATTAAGAATCCAAAAATTTCCATTCACAGCTTTACCTTCCATTTAGTCAAAAAAACGAAATTTCTCATTATCATAACTTGGGTTAGTCATTAGATTCAGGGAGTTTAGATTTACTTAAATCTAAACTCAGGGTGAGATTAAGCAATAAAAAACATTAAGAGTTCCTCAAAGTACCTAGGTATTTGTATTTTTAAAAGTCTTGTTTTAAATTTTAACTAGCAAAGGTTTATTTTAGATGTAAAAATATAAAATTTAGAAAATGTTTCATTTTTTTCAGAGAATTGAGTGGAATAACTCAAGTTTTATTCTCTTTGATGTCATACCCAATCAGACCAGATAATAACCTAGGTATACTGAGCATCTGGCAGTTGTCACCCACACTGAGCTCTTAATACCTAGAATAAAACATACACTGTTTACTGTACTAAGCTTGCAATACTACGCACTATATGGGGATAGTAAATGTCACAACTATATTGGATGGCCAAGATAGTTTATTAAAAAGAGGGGGAATACTGCCTAAGATTCTCATAAAATGAACTTTTACTTTCCTAAGAAACTTCTCCATTAATGAAAAACTGTCCCTTGAACTCCTTAAAAACCTATATAAATTATCTATCATGAGGAAATTATCCATCTAAGTTTATATTCAAATATAATTTTAAAAATGGTGTTTCCCAAATGCTTGTTACATATATCTTTGATACTTTCATTCTATCTTTACGCCTATTTCCTACCTTTTGCCTTAAATCTATCTCTTATGGTTTACCCTTTAATCAATTCTCCAATTTCCTATACTTCTCATTTAAATGAAGACTTAGTTTCGAGTGTGATTATGTTGCCTAGTACACTGGCAAACTACTCCAAAAATCAACTCATTAAAAGCTTATCTATTTGGTAAGTTTAATCAATATTTTAATTAGTTTAAATGGTAATTTAGAACTTAAAATAAATTTCTAAGATATAGTAAAAGATAGAAACAAACTCACGTGGAAGCTAACAGAGTAAGTATAGGCAATTTTGATCTCCCCAGAAGCCTTATTACTTATATCCATAGGGGGTCCAGAGCAGTCCGGTTTATCTACATGGGTATGTTTGAAGCTGTGGAAAGAAACATTTTGGCAAGATGCTGATAAAGTTGAGTTTTAAAAAATTAAGTAAAGTTTAGAGATTTCTGCACATATTTCACAATGCTACTAATAGTCAAGGGTGGATTAATGTCACATTTAATAGTACAAATATTTATTTCCTATAAATAATGGGCTTAATTTTAAGTATGTGCATAAAATTATTACTCAAAATTAAAAACAAACTTTTGAAAACAGTGTATGTGAAAAGCTGTTAAGATAATCTTAATAAACAATCAAGCAGACACTGAGCGACTTTAAATTAACTACCACCTTATCATGGCATGAATTTCATTATCACCCAGTGACATAAGAAAATGGCCAATTCAATTGGAGGTGAAGTGGCGGGGGAAGTTATGGAAAAAATGGAATATTCAATCAAAAAATGATCTCACAAATAACCGATAGGTATTTTCACATTAAAAAATTGACAACTTAAAGAGATGTCCTTTCAATGACTTGTCACATACTGGCATCTAACACTGCAATGGCGAATTTTGCAATGACAGCACTGATCAGCTCATTTGGGCCTCTGATAAGCAGCCAAGCTGCAAGTAACTGAGGCAATGCAGTTCCAGTGTAAAAGCGAACATGCCAACCACTCATGTTCTCCATTCCAAACTGACATGGGAAAGCTGTCAAAACTTCCTGACTGAAAAGCAAAACAGAAAGTATGTTGGCTTGACTGCTTGCCATGACAAGAAGAAAAAAAAAATTGGCCAACTCATAACTCATAACAAATCATGCTAAAGGGAGTTTTAGTAAACTCATTCCTGAAATGCCAGATTACATGTCAGAATACTGATTAAGGAAAAAGCTGATAGGGCCCCCAAATATTTATTCTTTGGGTTTAATTTATATTTATTTACTTTTTATCTATTTGTATAGTTACCTTTTTGGTTCAAGTTTAGCAGCCACTAATCTTGCTCCCATGGTCCCAGTTTCAACAACATGATAGTATATTTTGATGTCAATGTGGTTGAAGATATAAAATGTATCTCTTTCATGGAATTCTGACTGTGGAAAAGAACTTAAAGGTAGAAAACTAGCTATACAAGAGTCAAAACTTTAAAATGAATCACAAGTAGGGAAATTTGAGCTTGGACAGAATTTTAATCCTTCCTCATAAAAACGTTTTAAGCTTAAACTCTTTATAAGCCAAAACTGATTGGCAGAAGTGCAAATTAGGCTTCTTTAATGTTTTAATTCTTAGTAAAAACCTATTAGGTACCTGTTAAAAAAGAGCACATCTAATATTTTCTAGCTTTTCACTTACTATAAAACTAACAAAATAAATTTTAAATTATTACATGTTTCATGAATCCTAAATCTTAGACATTTCAACACTTTTCCTCCATGGAAGTTTATAACTTGAGATGAAAGTAATGACCCAAACTACTCAAGTCTCTGGCTGATTCTCACAGATATAGTAACCAGTTTCAGGATCAAGCTCATGCTAACTTCTATAACCAGGTCACATTCATTAAGAGATTAAATCAAGGTACCCTGATTACACAAAATTTAATGTATATACATAGTAATTTTAATTCCTTTCTATATTAATGTCTTCATTTCATTATTATTTTTAAATATAGAAGAATGACCTTCAAGACAGAATACCAAACTTTTGCAACACAATATTTTATAGACTTAAATTTGCAATATAAATGTCTTGACCTTATAATGGTTTTTTTTAAGATTTATGAGTAACTTTTAACAGAGTCAAAACATACAGAATTTTGGCTCTCAGGATAGTGCTTGGCTTGTAACAGACTCTCACGGCTGAACTGAATCTTAATTATTTTATTTCCTGAGTTGAAGTTATATACTAATCTGGTTTAGTTTAAGATACATGTAGTTGTACTTCAGAACATCCAAATGGTACTCATTCACTGACTACAACCATTTTTGTCCAGGTACAGACTGAATCCTCCTACAAGAAGGACATATTTTAAAAAGTAGCATAGAGTTTATGGGAACTTACATTAATAACACAGGCATCTTTTGCATGGCCTTTATCTGTAATGTAACAGCCAATAGGAAATCCGGGATTACAGAACCTCTGACTATCTTCAACTTCATAACACCATGTTACAGGCATATTATCCACAATCCTATGTACAGAAATACAAGTTAGAAATCACCAAACACAACTTAGAGCTACTGCCCAAATCTGTCATCATTTTGTAAAATTTAAATGTCTGTGAATGCCTTAAGAAGTCAAAATTACAATAAAAGAATTTTGATGAAATGTGGTATTTCTTTAGTAGTAACATTATGCCAGTATCTGATACACACTGTAATGGAGAAAAATACTCAATGACTTCTTTGAAGTGGTAAACGTTGTATATGAAAGGGAGTTTTATAAGTCAATTTACTGCAACTGCTAATTTAACAATATCATTATCTAGACACCAAAGTATAATTTACCTTTAGCAGGAAATTCAAAAGCTATAAATAGTACAAAGCACTATATCTAGATCTTTAGGACAGTTTATGGCACAGTATAGAAGCAAATGTCTTTTTTTTTTGTCTAATAACATCTTTTTTTACTAAAGTATCACTGATATACAATCTTACGAAGGTTTCACATGAACAACATTGGGTCTCAACATTCACTCATATTATCAAGTCCTCACCCCCCAACTGCAGTCACTGTTCTTCAGGGCAGTAAGATGCTATAGAGTCATTACTTGTCGTCTCCATGCTGTACTGCCTTCCCCGTGACCTGCCTATATTGTGATTGTGAATCACAGGGCCCCTTAACCCCCTTTCCCTCCCTCTCCACCCACACTCCCCAACCCCTTCCCTTTGGTAACCACTAGTCCCTTCTTGGAGTCTGTGAGTCTGCTGTTGGCAAATGTCTTTTATTATTCAGGTAACTCAATTAAAAAAAAGAAGGATATAATTGCAAGATATGGGAAAAAATTCAACTTAAGAGCCAGGTCAAAAAGTGAAAATCAGATTAATACCTACTAAAACTGAGTAAACCCAACTGTGTCTAAAAGAAATGCTGCTTTAAGGATAGAGAAACAAATCTTCTGAGTTCTATCGTGAAAAAGAAATTTTAACAAAAAAGGATACAAGCAAAAAAACAAAGTTCTGTAATAATGAATAACTACATTAAAGTCCAAGCATGTGCGCCCCTATCCCCAGAGCATACTGTGGGATACAAATTCTTAAAAATTATTACTAAAAATATGCCACCTATATTATAAGAACACTTCAAGGCATGTTGTATTTATTAATTAATGTATGACTAAGGATGTAAACTTGATTCTATATTCATTCAAGGTGAACGTTAATGATCTAATAAAACATGTGTTGTCCTATTTAAATGCTATTTAATAGTACCCAATGTATCAAATTTTAAAATCACATACCCTAGTAAGCTTATGATAACAAGCTAGTCACTCCCATGAAAAGACAACAAAATATTAGAAGTGTGAAATCAATGCTATATAATATAAGTTATTCAGATTTTTCTGGAGGCCTATAGATCAGTCACTTGCTCTAATTTTTTGAGAGAATGAAGTTCAATCGATGAAAATGTATTAGAAACATATTAATTATATCTTTATACTATCACATCAGCAAAGTATTGCATAAAAATTATAATGCTAGTTACAAAATGAGAAATTAAGAGGTAATACAGGTTTTTTAAAAGCAAACACCCTAAATCTATCATTTATATAATGCCTTGACACAATAATCTCTTCCTGGTAATAGGAAGCATTAAAAAAATAACAACCTTTGGAAGTAAATGTAATGACATTTAAAGAATATAATTTTCAATTACTGCCTTGCCAGTAAGTTAGGGAATAGTAGTTAATTTATTATTATATATATATATTACTTGTCTTCTCCTTTTGTTATATAAAATATATATATCTCCTTCTACTTTTGTTATAATATATAAAATATATCTCCTACTTTTACATATAATATATAATACATAATATATATTATTACATATATACTATATACCTAATTTTGTTATATATAACAGAAATATTAAAAATCACATTTTCAATCTGACATATGTAAAAAAAGTATAAGAAATCTCATAAGGATAAAGGTTAAATGAATGCCTCATTTTTTTTTTTAATCATTAAGCATGCCTTTCCATTCTATCTCCCTAACATCCATGGACTCCATTTGAAATACTTCACTCAGTCAAACTTCATTTATTAATAACCCATTTTCCTGACAAATTAAATTCCCAGAGTTTCTAATCAGAAATAAGTGAACATATGGTATTTGTCTTTCTCTACCTGACTTATTCTTAGCATATCTGCCTGCTAGCACCATCCATGCTGTCTCAAATGAGAAGATTTCCTTATTTTTTATGGCTAAGTAATATTTCATTGTGTATATGTATCCCATCTTTATCCATTCATCTGTCAATGGGCACTTGGGTTGCTTCCATATCTTGGTGATTATAAGTAATGCTGCAATGAACATAGGTGTGTATATACCTTCTTGAATTAGTGGTTTTGTGTTCTTTGGTAAGTTCCCAGAAGTGGAATTGCTGGATTGTATATTTCTATTTTCAGGTTTTTGAAAAGCCTTTAGTTTTTGAGGAGCCATATTGACTGGTGCTGAGGTGATAACTCATTGTGATTTTGATTTACATTTGCTTGATGATTAATGATATGGAGTATCCTTTCATGTGTCTGTTGGCAGTTGTGTTATTTTAAACAGGTACACACACTTTTATATACCTAAATATGAATAGAAAATCTGGAAACACATGAAAAATAATAGCACTGCCTCTGGGGAAGAGAATTAAAGAAGCTGAGGGTGGTAGATGACTCTTAGTTTTTATTTAATATTTTCCTGCACTGCACATTTTTTTTCTACAGGCATGTATATATCACTTTATAATTTAGAAAATGACTATGCTCTCCTCAGAAAGTCTCAGTATAAAGGTTAAAAAGACATTTTATTGCATTCATAATAAAATTCTGTAACAGATCACTATAAAGGTCTTTCAGAGTCCTAAAGTTTTATGCCATTTTCTGTTAACTCTGCTTTCTATACTTAAAATCAAGTTACACAGTAAAAAGGTTTTAGAAATAAGTACAGAAATATATTCAACTAGTTGTTCAAATAAATTCATAAATGTGAATCAACATTTTCCAAATGTGTAATGAACTGATTTAAGGACTAACAGCCATTGCCTAGAATTATCAGACCACATATTTGTGATATGATATGGCTCAGATTTTTTGTTACTGTATTCAGACTTTAAGTTACAAACTTTTCTGATTCACTAGAAAATCATTATTTACCAGCACTTTTCCAGTTTATTTTTTTAGGCAGAACAGTTTAAATTTGCAACTAATATACCTATCACAAATTATTTAGTAAATTTTACTATCAAATTCTTTCTTTGTAAACTATTTTACATTGTTTCTTCTTGTTATTAAGCATCTTGATACCAAAACAGTGCCTATGTTAACTGCATCACAAAGTAGTTAAAATATTTGTATGTAGTCTACTGTGAGGAAGCTACTAAAAAGAAGAGCTGCTTCTGTTACCTTAAGAAGCAAGACTAAAACAGTATTCTGGGAACAGAGGGTGGAAGACATAGCTAAAAATCACTGTCGTAATTGAGAGTCATTCCTGCGTTCAGTCAACAATGAGCAGCTGTTAGAGTAAATGGAGGTGGATGGGGCTAATATGAAAATATAAGAACTGAGCCTTAAATATGATTTTGAAGGCTGTAAAGAACAATTTGAAGCAAAGAGGGAAACCAAGGGAAATTTCAATTACCTACAAATTAGCAAATGTACCCTGTTACAATTTCAATAATTAAGTCATATTCTCACAGTAACTTAGAAAAAAGCTCTTGGCTTACCAGAAATCAAAGAAATGAGGAGATGGGGGAGACTTTCAAGCTCCTGTTTGCAATGAGGGTCAGATGAGAAAGACGCTGACAAAAGTGTAATGGGCAAGTTTCCTTCCTTCTCTTAACAAAGCCCCAGTAATGGGAAACTGTGGTTCAGTGGTATGTTACCCAGGCTTCTATTCGCTTCAGATGTACACTACCCCAGTCTGGCCAGAGTGAATCCCCCCAGCCACAGACTAGTTCATAGATGGCATGTGGCCCAAGGTTACCCCCTCCCTAGGACTTTTTTGTTCTGTATGTATGGAGGGGAGAAGGGAGGGGAGCTAAGGAAGCAAAAGGGAGTAAGAGGACCCAACCACAGTATTTAAGCCACAGGATGTGGTAATGTCCAAACTGAGAGCAATGGTTGCTAACCTCCCAGGGTATAACAAATGGGTCAAGGTGTGAGATACTGATAGGATAAACATTCAAGAGAAGTATATGAAAATAGTTTTCTATTCACTACCTCTAGCACCTTATACCTTCTAGAAGAGGCCAAACATATGTAAACTATGACAACATGTAGAATATAGGCATTTGTCAGCAAAATCATCTGGAGGAATAACAATGATTATCTTTGAAAAGTTGGGTTTTGAGGCCCTTTTTCTTATATGTTTGAATATTGTGTAATAAGTAAATAATCCTTTGGAAGCAAAAACAGTTTTAAATGCTTCTGATTACAACACCAACTGGTAAGGACTTGGTTAATATTACATCATGCTTACAAAATAAAAACCAGGTTATGCAAAATGTGTTTTATTTGAAGTATATGTTATTCATCTGACAAAAGTTATTTTCTCTATTGTCTTTTTCATGGTCTAAAAGGATAAAATAACACTTTTCTAGAAAACTGACCCAGGTCCTTTCCCAAAGCATAAATATTCCCTTGTTAACTGTGTATGAATAAAAGAAGTGCTCTAGATAACAGACCTATGAACCAAAAGTAGTACCAGATTATTACAGTAATCTAAACACAGTTAAATGATATTTCAAGCTGTAAACCTTAGAATCTTCTGCCAATCTTCTTACTATTAACAAAAAAAAGAAATTAACTTGCTACATTTTATAGAGTCAGTGAAATAATTTATACATGCAACAAAAAAGAGATTTCACCTTGTAAATGAAAGCCAAAAATCCAAAATCTCCATGTCTTACCAGTGATGTTGATAATTCAGTAACATGCTTTTTTTCAAGAATTCTAATTTTTGTTTGTCTTCTGCTTTCTCTGTGTGGTATGTTTTTGTACAGACAAGCTTACAGGTCTCCTTCTTATTAAATGTAAACTGTATTAAAATAAAGTAGAAAACAAATTAAGAAAAAATATCTAGACCCTTCAACCCTATGCTGTAAATAGTAAAAGTACTAGTCTCATTAAATTAGTGAAGTGCACTAATATTAACAACAAGCATTTTTTAATTTCTTATAAACTCACATCTATTTTCAATTTTACACTGTTCCTCTAAAAACTTAAGTCATTAACTTTTCTTTTGATAAGTAACCTGTTTAAATCAAATGCACAAGTAGAACAAAAGGGAACATCAGTCTTTCCATAGTAATGTCCCTGATCATGTTTTAGAAATTACGGAGTTGAAGGCTTTCTAGTAATAGGCAGGTATGTTTTTGTGTCCATATATTAATCTGATGGATGTTTGGTAAGTGCCTGTATGCGCCAGGGGAGAGATTCAGCAGTGAGTAACACAAACTGGTGACACAAGACAATATAAAAATTGGATGTCTAAAGTTGGAGCAAACATATTCTTTTTATTCACATCTGAAAAGACTGTCAATTTTTAGGATCTTACTTAATAATGAAGTTGAAAAAAATCGTAACACTTAATCAAAAATTCTTCATTTTTAAACCAAAATTTAAAAATTGAGGACTTCTCCAATTCTGGATTCTAGGACTTGATATTCACAATGTATTATAAAATGTGGGTTTACTTTATCAGGACCCATTTATGTCTTAATTTTGAAAACGTATGTCCCAGTTTTCTGAAGGGTGTAATTTACTAAACTATATATAGTTCATAATTGTATACCTTTTAACAAATTCAAGCTTTATTATAGGTGATTAAAAAAACTTACATATGTTTCATTTATAAGTAGTCCACGCTTCTGTACATTATTTACTAAAAACCCCTAAACCAGCTTCTGGGCATCAGCTGACAAGAATGCCTCAAGTGTAGCCCACTGCTGCAACCTGTCAGCCAACAGTTACGTTTTGGCTGCATTGCTACTTCTTTAAATATAGCAAAATTTGCACAAATTATTTAATATTTTTAACTTAAGGTTCCTTTTTAAAAAGTAGAAAATGAAAAAACCTAAGTACCCATACTAAGGAATTGGAGGGATAGGTGTCAAACTTAAATCAAGTAACAACAGACATTAGTTACACCAAAGTGGCATATCTTATACCTTAATCCAATGCTTACTGGATTTAAGCAAGTCACTGTATATTCAACTGTGAATAAAAACAGCAAAACTCAATATGATGTTTAATCAAAATAATAGACACCTTTTTATTATCTCATATAATCCTCTCAACAACCCCAGGAGGTAGTCTCCTTTGCTGAATTCTCATCTTCCTGAACTATTAACACCAAGTGTCCCGAGGCTCAGTTCTTGGAATTCTTCTCTTCTTTATCTACACCCACTCCCTTGGGGTTTTAATCAATTCCTGACTTTAATTAAATACCATTATGCACTATGATTCTCAAATACATGTGTCTAGGCTGAGCCGCTCCTTCAAATTCCAGATACACATACTCAACTGTTTATTCACCACCTCTACCTGGATGCCTAATAAATACCTCATACCATATCCAAAACTCACTCTTTCCAGTTCCCCCCATACCTATTCTTCCCAGAGACTTCCCCATCTTAAAAAACAGCAACTCCACAACCCATATCCCATCCCTCAGCAAATTCCGGTGGCCCCATCTTCCAAATACAGCCAGTTTCTAAGATTCTGACCACTTTACAACACTGCTCCTCTACCCATGGAGCCTGAGCTACTGTCACGTCACACCATCTCAATGATTGCAAGAGCCTCCAAAGAGGTTTCCTGGCTTCTCTCCTCGCTCTCCAGGGGCTTATCTTGAGCACAGCAGCCCTGGGCACCCTATCAAAACCCTGCAATGTGAACCATCCTGCTCAGGTGTATTAGCTGAACTACTTTATGTTGCCATGGAGTCCCATTCCTCCTTCTCCTCCTCCTTTTTTTTTTTTTGATGTATAAAGAGAATCCTTTATTATAAGCCAGCAAAGCTGATAAAATTTTAAAAACATGCCTTTTAAACAAAATTAAATATGGCTTCCCAGGATAACTAAAAGAACACTATTTGGCCAATAGTTAAACTCTCCCTTCAAATATTAGCACGACATGTATATCCTTCAACCTGGTAACCTTTTATAGAATGTTTCATTTTTCCTAAAAGCATATTACATGAATCACAATTTGTTTAAATTATTCTGATATTACATTTATAATAAGCATCTGACATTACATTTAAATACCATTAGAATGCACCTTTGATCACTGATGAAATTTCCATTTCAACTCAATGAAACATATCTATATATTTACATATATAATATGCAAAAAACAGTGCTGAATTCTCCTTTCCAAGAAGTTGAAACCATAGTAGTTGGGAAGGCTTTAGCTCTTTTTGCAACCACACCTTCCCAGATTCAGTGAGTTCTACTCCAGCCAATTTAACCAGCAAAATACCACACATCTCTTTTCTCCAATCAGATATAATAGGTAAAGTAATGGGAATATGTTCAATTTCTAAACCACTCTCAGTTATTCGGCGTACTCGTCTTGTACATTCTGATGTCTGGCCACCTAAGACGTCCCTCCCTTGCTCAAACTCCAGTGGCCTCTCACTCCACTTACAAACCAAAAAAACTCTCCCCGGGCTACAGGACCTGCGTGCCCTTCCTCCCACATTGCCTAGGGACCCGCGGGCGCCCGCAGCCAGCAGCCCGCAGGCCTAGCCACCACCTCCCTGGCCCGGGGGCCGCGCCCCCGCCGCCGGCACACGCGCTCCCCGGCCTCCTGCCCGGCTCGCGCCGCGAGGCCCAGCGCCCACCACTGCCCGGCCGGCGGGTCGGCGGCACCCGGACGAGACGGAGGTGGTCATCGGCCCCCTGCGAGATCCGCGCCACTGCGCTGGGCGCCGCACGGTCCCGGTCCCGGTCCGGCTGTGGCGAGGCGGGGGCCGCGGGGTGCCCCGCATGTTCCCAGCTTCCCTAGTCCCATTCTTCCGTCTCATTCCCTACTATTCTCTAGCTGCTTGGAGGCTCAAGTCGGGCACCAACGTTTTCTGTGCCTTGAACACACCAGGCAAGCTCACATCTTGGGACATTTGCATTTGCTGCTCTCCTCACCCAGGACATTCCTCCCCTATATTCACATGGCTCGCTCCCTTACTGCTTCACCAGGTATTTTGCTCAAATGTCACCTTCTCAGTGAGACTTTCTCTGGCCTATTTAAAACTGCGATTTCCCATACACCTTTTCTGATTTATTTTTGATACTTCTTTCACCAGCAACTGATACACTATACATTCCGGTAATTCATTTTGTTTCCTTCTCTTCAGAATATAAGATCCACAGAGGCAGAGGTTTCTGTCTGGTTCACTGCTGTATCCCATACCTGCCATTGAGCCTGGCACATGAAAGGCATTCAACAAACGTGTTAATAACTAAGTGAGGGAATGAATGTGAGCAGTTAGACTTGGGAGAGATTTTATAACCCTGTGAAATGTGGCTCCAGCTTCACACAACACATATTGTCTGTTCTGAACACACCGCTGTTCTCCTGACCTCAACAGAAGTCATAGATAAAAGATGGCAAAGCAGATTTGGGGTTTTGTTTTTTTGCTGATTGTTACTATTGGTTTTCCTGCAGATCTAAAATAAGGCAAAAGTCTTTAAAAATAAAGGACGAAATTAATAATGAATTAATACTGAAAAATATGGGTCAATATATTTATGGTTGGCTTGGGGGAAAAAATCTGATTTTTTCCCTAGCCTTGGTCTTAAGAAATGCCTCCTCTGTCTCTCTAGGCATGGGGCTTAAACAACTTGTTTTAGCACAAATCTCAATGCTAAAAATTTTTAGGTAACTCATGGGAAATGTTAAGTACACATTTTTCTCCATTTTAAAAGCACTCCTCCGGTTCTCTTTTACCTCAATGTCAGGACAAAATTAAATCTGAAAAGCATTAGGCCTAAAAGAAGGGTCCTTTGCATAAGCAAGGTGTATCTTTACATGTAAATAAATGTACCCTGAATGGGATAAGGAAGTAATTTGCCTTTAAAGTCTACCCCAAAGGGATAAAACTTCTCCATGGGTTTGAATATTTTGCTGGCTTCACTGCTATCGGTTACAGACTGCTCACCGCTGGAGACCCCTCTTGTTCCTCAAGTTCACTGAAGTGTTACCAATGCTCTTCCACATTTCTCAAGGCCAAGGTATACATAAACAGAAAGACCGGGTATTTTAAATTCATGGCACAATTTAATAAGTATGCCTAAAAATCACCCTATGCTATAAAAAGAATGCAATTAACATCCAAAGTAATCTTTCAAAGTATTACATATTTTGATACACAATATGTCTGCCCTGCTCAATACCACCCATGTCCATACATTTTGAGTTCCTTCTTCCCCAGTGACTTAACCCCAAGTATCTTCATCAAACCTGTCTTTGAAAAATTAAAAAGTCACTGGCATCTTACGGTTGAAAGTTAAAAACTTGTGATGGATTAAGCTTGCACAATTATGTGTCATTTCCCCCAGGGCTTCACAGTGTTGGTACAGTGCTGGAAGGAGTGAGATGGTAGGTGGGACAATGTGGGCTTGGGGAGTTGCTTGAAAGATGCTCAATGTAGTAATGTGCCAAGGGAGATAGGTTGCGGTGCTTAGTGAGCAGGCAGGGAAGATGGCTAATGATGGGGTTCAAGCCACAGAAGAGATGGATGTGATGCCAAGAGAGGGATTAGGCTGGGACTAAAAATGAGGTCAAGCTACAATCACTAAAATGAATGTGCTCATGTGGACCGATGCCCAAGATAGTCAAAGACAAAATGCACAGTGTAGAATAATATGTTAAAACATAAAAAAGTAAATGTAATCATATTTATATATACTTTTAAGTGCATGGGAAATCTCAGCCAAGATTAACAAGAAACTATGTTATGGAACTGGAGGAAAGAGAGACTTACATTCTCCTGTACCATTTAATTTTTTTACATAGTGATACATTATTATTATAAACTAGTTTAATTTTTCTAAAAGATAGATACCATTATTCTTTATGCATCAGGAGAGCAGATATAAAATGAACATGGAACTGTCAATGGAGAAGGATAATAGGTTTAAAAGATAATAGATTTAAAAGGTAGAATAAAATTGATGATAAAGTACATATACTGAAGAAAAGAATATCTTTTATTGTACTTAGTTTGGTTTAACTAATATCCCAAAAATGTATCAAAGATGTTCCAAAAATACTTTCACTGCTCAAAACAGAAACATTAGCTTCCCAAAAACCCAATGGGGAAGCCCAAGTAATGCTGTATTTGCTAACAGAGAAAATCTATGGATTCTGCTCCCAAAGAGATAGAGGGAGCTATGGAGTAGTTGGGGCAACTTTTCATGACAGATGGCTAGGCCCAGGTGTGGAAGGGGTCTGAGTATTGTCCTGTAAGCCACCACGTTCTCATTTATAATACTGGTTGTGTGAATGTCTATTAAATTTATCTATAACATATTGTGAAAGGGGAGGGATCCTTCTAAACTGTCACTTTAAGAAATTATTCCTGGATGCTAAATAAAAATGAATTACTCTCTAGCTATGAGAGTTATGTCAGGCTTTTCTGTAAGAGGGGGGAAAAAAAAGAGATGCGACTAAATAACTTATTTATAACATTAAATACAAACCTTATATGGCGAGGGTTCAATTCTTTCCCCAAATAAAACCTGACCAAGATTTTCAGATGGGCGTTTTCCTTCTGATGCTTGGCAAAAATCAAACCTAGGGGAAAGAGTATTTTAGCTTTTAAACATAAAAGGAAACAATGCATATCAAACCCCTCACCAATCTAGAGCACTAGTAGCAGATCCAGTGGATGATCACTCCAGCAGCTCTAGTAGATGAATAAGAAGTCTGGTCATACTCTATGTTCCGTGTACCACATTCCCCCAAAACCAGACAAAAAACCAAACACTGGAAAATTATGTCTTAGAATGCTTCCACTGCTAATGAATATTTTTACCGAAATTTAAAATACAAATTTTTAAAACTGACACACTATAATTTGTCTGTTAATTCCAGTGATAAAATTATTTACATCCATCCTCGTCAAGTGAATTTTGCATAGCTTATCTCCTTTTGTTCCAACTTTTTAATCCAAGCCTTTATTTAATGATGACATTTTAGGAAGATGTGTCATGTTTCCCATGATTTCCACCTCATCCTGACATACTGGCTCACACAGCCCAGTATGGGAATCATGGATAGACAGACCCTCTGAATACAGGGAGTTGAGAAACTATCATCTGTTGGCTGCAGGCTTCTCTCTGTGAATTCCTTTGTATTACTAACCAAATTTTTAAAGTTTTCTTTAAATATTACAGCCTAATTTCAGCTTTGCCACAAAAAATTGAAGGACAGTTTCAGTGTTTCCCTGGAATAATATGGGAGTACTTGAGACCCATACAGTGATGGCTATACAGTGATACCCATACAGATTAGGTTCCTAAGTGAAAGATAAATCTCGGGTGATAAAACACGGCTGGGAAGCACCCAGGTGAAGATTCTCCATGTACTTTAAGAAATTGTGACTTAATTATAGTTAAGACTGTAAGAGATCCACTAAGTTTCCCAGGAATACGCACCAAGATCTAAGGAGAGATGTCTGTTTATTTAACAAAAGCTAGAAAAAGCATTTCAGACTCTAACAATTACATAAATTGTGGTCCATTCATTCATGAATTTTGTCCTCTCTTCTTACACACATTTGGCCAAATGGACTGTGTAATATAGTGTCTTACTTTTATGTGTGCTTTTTTCTATAGTAAACACATTTTCTTTCAAAACTCTTTTTTAGATACCAGAGAAATTTAGAAGCCATCTAAAATTTAGGAACTACATTTTACAATTAACATGATATACAGTGGTTAAATTAATAAAGGATACTTATGCAGCATTTTTGTACTATCAAAAAATGAAAATAATTAAATGTTCATAGAGAATTAATGAAACAAATCATATATGGACTCAGTACAATCTCTACAGAAGACCAAGGTAGCTGTGAATTAACATGGAAAGAGGCCTTCAATAGGCTGAGTGAGAAAAACAAGGTACAAAACCAAATATGAACCTACCTTTGTTTAAAACAAAAATGTATAAATGTGATTATATACATTAGAATATGCAGACAATAAAGCAATTATTTCTGGGGACTGATTATGTGGGACATAAGGATTTTGTCTAAAGTGTGTGGGGTTTTTACAATTAAGAAATGTGAAGAAAATAAAATGGCTTTTTGTTCAGTCAGTAAAAAAGGAATTGTTTTCATTGGTGCTTCTGTTGTATTGCAAAGGGACATAAGAAGATCACTTTCACATTTTAACCCTACACTGGAAAAGAAGAATACCCATTAAAAAGTTTTTAAGCCCTGTACATTTTAAAAATGCATAAAAATTTATTCACAACTAATGCACGTATGTGAATGTGAACACACTGAGGGGAAGAAAAGTGATCATTAAGAGGAACAAATCATGACCCTGAGGGCATAAATGTGAAAAAAAAAAAAAACATCCACAACTATAGAGAAAATTAAGTTCAAAATGTATAAAATTCAGATGAGCCACATAAAACTTTTTATCAAGCTAAGCAGAAAAACTTACGCTGTATATTCATAAGGAAGAACGGATTCCACTGAGTCAAGCCTATTGACAAACAGTTCTATTTCAGCCTGAAAATGAGGAAATAAAGAATTAGAATATAAGCAACTGGAGATCAAAACTTAAGTCATGCTTAGAATTGAAAAAGAATTTAACATGTTTGAAATGTGAAATTTTGATAATTCAACCCATTTTAAACAATTCTCTTTTTAATCTATTCACTAAGTGGATTTCTATGCATTTAAATTACACCAAAGTAAATTTTTGAATTGTAGATGTGTCCAATATTTTCTAAATGCTTTTTAAGTTCTAAAATTTCTAAAAATTAAGATATTTTAACTAAATCATTTATCACATCAGTATAGATGCTATGTTAAAAAAAATCTAGTTTTCAAATTTAATACTTCATTCTGTAGCACAAAAATAACTTTAAATGACTTTAAAACATTCTCACAGAAATCAAGAAATGCTGCCAAGTGGGTAATAAATTTCTAGATCAACTACACTAAAATTATAATCCCTACTATTAGGCAGGCATGAGATGGACAATGACAGCATGGTCTAACTATGAAAGACTGCTTTGATCAATTTTAGATAGAACATTAACTACAAAGTGAAGTCAAGAAATTCACAAAGGCCAGATCAAGCTCAACAATGGGAAAGGGGGAGAAATGCTGTATCAATTTCCTAGAAATATAGGCTAATTTAAAACCACCTCTTCCTACTGAAGCTCCCAAAATTTCACCAAGGTATATTGCAAGTTCAATAGGGGTCATTGCTATTCACGACAGAATTCTTTAGTTGAAGAAGCCAGTAATTTGTGCGCTGAAGTACTTTGGTGCTAACGAAAAACAATTAAATAGGGGCTGTTTACCTGGGACATGTATTTTTACAAGGCTACCTGGAATGGCATAAAGCCACATATTTCATTTTGATATTCACTAGTGCTGTCAGCAATCCTCTGTACGTTATTCCAAAAGCAAGACAAGATATTTGATGTACAACAAACTAATAATACACTGGCATTGGGAAAGCAGCAAAACACAGTAGGTAAGAGTACAAACCCTGGCTGGTTCGCCTGGGTTCAAACTGCAGTTGCTATCACTATTTGGTCAAGTCATTTAACTTCTCAGCTTCCTTACAGTGCTTCAGTTTCTTTATCTGCAAAGTGGGGATAACAGTATTTACCTCACAGAGGGTTAAATGAATTAACTTTTCTAAAGTACTTCAAACAGTGCCATAAACAGGGCTATACATTAAATAAATAAAGTAAAATAAATTTAATGATATTTGAAATAGGAAACACCTCTCTGCTCATCTGTTTAAATGCTAATCCAATACTCATGATATACAACAGAAGACATCAGCCTTTGAATATGGTACCGAAGACAGTATCATATGCACCCCCCTAAAACTACTCAAATGAAATGGCAACTCAATGGCAACACTGTCTGAAACACAAAAAATTTAACCGTGTCTCCTTGCATAAAATATTCAAAATTACATCATTGGTCATTTCAGCTAAAAAGACAATGGATATGACATTTAAGTATTACAGAATGCTTGAATAATTAACACAAATACATATGTAACTGTTGGAAAGGCAGAATTCCCAGTTGATGGCTTACTCTGCCAAAGTAATTTTCATTAATTATAAAGGGTCAACACTGCTATGAAGATACATCAGAATCTAAGTACTCTTACTAAAGACTGGAAAGTCCCTAAAAAGCTAATCCAGTTCACATTTCCAGATCTCTTCTGAAGAAGGAATGCTACTACATTCTACACAATTTTCTGCTTTGAAATTCAGTATCTGTATACAGAGCTACATAAAGCTCCTCTGTGCTACAATAAAACATATTACTTATTCTCAACCTTTGTCAGTACAAAGCCTTTAAGAACAGAAACTATGATGCCAGGCTGCCTGAGTTTAAATCCTGACTGATTGATATTCACTAGCTGTGTGACCTTGGGCAAGTTTCTTCACTTTTCCTGGTTTTCTCATTTGTAGAATGTAGGTAATAATAACCCCTGCTTCAAGTGGTTTTGAAGATGATTCAAGAAATACTATGTACATATTTACTATTGTGCAGTAATGTCCAATAAAGCTTTAGGCAATGATGGAAATATTCTTTTTCAGCACTGTCAAATACAATAGCCGCTAGCCACGAGTAGCCACTGGTCACTTAAAATGTGGTTAAATTCGGCGAAAGAATTGAATTTAAAATCTTATTTAATTACATTTAAATAGTCATGGGAGGTTAATGGCTTCTGCACTGGACAGCACAGTTAACAGAAAATAAAATGCTTAGTACGATTTAAATACTCTTTATATACTTAATATTTTTACTCTAGTTACTACAATCATTTTTTTAAAGAATCATTGATAAACAATCTTATGAAGTTTGCACATGAACATGGTGGTTTCAACATTCACCCATATTATCAAGTCTTCACGCCCCCTGCCCCATTGCAGTGACTGTCCATCAGGGTAGTAAGATGCTATAGAGTCATTATTTGTCTTCTCACTGCTATACTGCCTTCCCAGTGACCTGCCTGTATTGTGAGTGCTAACTGTAGTGCCCTTTAATCCTCTTCTCCCTCCCTCTCCTTCCCTCCCTTTCTTCCCAACCCCTTTCCTTTGGTAACTGCTGGGCCCTTCTTGGAGTCTGTGAGTCTGCTGCTGTTTTGTTCTTTCAGTTTTGCTTTGTTGTTATACTCCACAAATGCAGAAAATCATTTGGCACTTGTCTTTTTCTGCCAGGCTTATTTCACTGAGGCTAATACCCTCTAGCTCCATCCATGTTGTTGCAAATGGTAGGATTTGTTTTCTTTCTTATGGCTGAATAATATTCCATTGTGTATATGTATCACTGACACTGTTACTTTTTTTTAGCTTTTGGCCATAAGCTTAAATTCTTCAATGACAATCTTCATCTCTTTCCTATGTTTGGAACTGACAGGTTAGAGTTTATCACCTCTAAAATATAATTATTTGTTCCTTAAATATACTTTCTTAACTTGTCTATGGAGAAATTAATTTACTACTTTTTGCTCTTCATATAACTTTAAGAGAGATTCTGAAAATAGATTGCCCTTGGCTTTACATTGTGTCTATCACTGGAGCTTAATACTACTGGCAAACTAAAACACGTTCTTTCTCTTTGCCAAATTTAAGATTCTAATTAGCCTGAAGCACTTGTTCTGGAAGTCTGTCTCTACCATTCTCTTTGGATTTATTGCCTACCCCACTCTGCCCTTAAGCTAACTCAAAGCGCTTCAAACTCCAATTTAAACTTAAAAAAAATAATAATCTCTTTGAAACTTTAGAAATCAAATTCACTGGCTCCCTCTAACTCCAACTCTGAATAACTCTAGAAGCCAGGAAAATTTCTTTTCCAAACACCATGCTAGTCTTTTGTTTACATAATTTAGTATCATTTTAATTATTACCACACTTACTCTATTTTCGTCTATAGCCCAAAAATCCACTCTTTCCCTCTCTATTTTCATTTGTACGTTACTAGTTTTTATCTCTTACACTTAGCATTTTACGTAATATCAAATCCCCATTAAATTTACCTTATCTGTCAACTTTTCCTGATCTGCTGTAATAGCTTCAAATTCTACTCCTAATAACAAAGGTGTTAACAATACCACTATTAACAAGTGTGGGAGGCTTTAGCTTTGACTTGTGATTTATAAGAATAATGTCTACAGTTATTGGGGGCTGTCCACAAAACTCTCCAAAACAGCATAATCCAAAAAACAATTCTTCTCACAAATCTTCAACTAAAACCAAAATGAATTTTAACACACAACATATAAACTCTGACTTCAGTTTGGAGGCAGCATAGTGTCAGGCTGTTGGGTTCACCTCAAATCCTAGGTTTACTTGACAAATATGTGCTCTTGAAAAAGCAACAGTTTTGAATCTGAGGAAAAAATGGTGATAATAAAGTAGAAAACAATACAGAAGCTGGTTCGTAGTTGGTATGAAATAACTGTATGTTAAATGACCAAGTAAGTGTAGGTATTATTACCTTTATTTTAGAAAAACTAGAGATTCCTGAATCTGAGCATTTCTTAGTAAAGGATAATCTTGAGGGTTTCTGTGAGAGGCCCTCACTCTCCCCCTCTGTTGAGGGATAACGTGCAAGCCTTATGATCTACTGTTTACGCCTCTTCATTACTCTCTTCTCAACTATTAGTCTAGGTAAGGGGAAGATAATAATTATCAAGTACAATTCTCATAACTCTATGAGCTAGGGATTACTTGCTCATAAGACAAGGAAATAAGCTCAAAAACTGGAATGCTGACTCAAAAAAGTGAGTAAACTCAACTGCTGCTACCAGCACTTTTAACTTCTGCTGCTCTCAGTCCTCCACTTTTGTACACTTACTTTTACAGGAAAGTTATTCTATCCTAGATATCGCCACTACATTAGTTATTTCTCAGTTGTTCAGTGAACTAAACAAAACACCCCTCAGTTATTCAGTTCACCTTAGATATTTCTGTAGCCTGTAGCACTTCCATTCATTCTTCCTTTTTTTTTTGAGGGCATCTCTCATATTTATTGATCAAATGGTTGTTAACAACAATAAAATTCTGTATAGGGGGGTAAATGCTCAATGCACAATCATTAATCCATCTCAAGCCTAGTTCTCGTCAGTCTCCAATCTGCTGATGCATAACGAACAAGTTCTTAGATAGTGAACGAATTCTTACATAGTGAATAAGTTCTTACATGGTGAACAGTACAAGGGCAGTCATCACAGAAACTTTCGGTTCTGATCACGCATTATGAACTATAAACAATCAGGTCAAATATGAATATTCGTTTGATTTTTATACTTGATTTATATGTGGATCCCACATTTCTCCCTTTATTATTATTATTTTTATTTTTAATAAACTGCTGAAGTGGTAGGTAGATGCAAGATAAAGGTAGAAAACATAGTTTAGTGTTGTAAGAGAGCAATTGTAGATGATCAGGTGTGTGCCTGTAGACTATGTGCTAATCTGAGCTAGACAAGGGCAATAAAACATCCACGGATGCAGAAGCTTTCTCTCAACACAGGGGGGGGTGAGGTTCTAAGCTTCACCACTGTTGTTCCCCAGTTTCTCACCTGATGGCCCCCCTGCGACTGTGCCTGTCTTAGGTTGTTCCTCCCTTGAGGAATCTTACCCGTCTCTGGCTAACCAGTCATCTTCCGGGGCCATACAGGGAAATGTAAAGTTGGTAAGTGAGAGAGAAGCCATATTGTTTGAAAAGGTTAGCTTTTTACTTCTTTGCAGATTTATGCCCTGTGGCTTCTATGCCCAGCACTTGTCTCGAGGTATCTTTACCACCTGGAGGAATTATGATACTCGGTAAATTCGATATGAGGCACGAATTCTATTTAAGGGTTGTAATTTTAATAAAATGCTGAAGTGGTAGGAAGAAAGAAGAAAAGCTACAGATGTAGCATATGGAAGGAAACATGGGAGGATTGATTATTTCTTTGACATATCTTCTTGTGAGTACCTTAAGTATGTATAGGTTTTAAACTACTAACTTGCGCACACATATTAACATAATAGGAATACGGTGACATAAACAAAGCAAATCTATAATTACCAGCCATCTCTCATTCCTTTTAACTTGAGAATTTGAAAACTTCTCACTTAAAACATGCTACGAAATGTAAATTAAAATAAGCAATACCTTTAATATAGAATACAGCAATTTACAACATATTTGAAAATATGCTACATTTACAATAGTCTATTTTAAACAGCAACCCTTACAGTGAAACAAGAAAATTTCAAAAGTATAAGAATGAGATCCACATAATATGACAGCAGAGTGAATGTCAGTAACTGAAAGGAGAAAGTAAGACGGCCAGTGAGTTTACGTGGTTTCACAAAGGGCAAAAGTAAGCTACAGATATGACATTCACCCCTAAGAAATACAACTATGTACAAAGATAAAACAAGTAGGAAAAATATAAGCAAACTGTTGGCTCTAGGGGTACAGGCATATACAGAGGTGATTATTATACTATTCTTTCAACTTTTTTGAATTTTTTAAATTGTCACAATTAAAAGTTGGAAAAAAAAAAAGGCTTTAAAGTTGAGATCAGACTTTAATCTTATTATGAAGCAAGGGAAACCAAATCAAAGCAATAAGGAATAAAGATGAAAGAGTAAAATTTAGTGTGGGAAGATGTTCTCAGAAGCAGGAAAGATGACTTCAAAAGAAATATTAAATAGGCGAACATAATAGAATTTGCAATGTATGTGAAAACCCAGGAACATTTACAACAAATCCTGAAAAACTTTGAGAAAGTCATTTACTGCCCACAAGTCCTGTACTAGGCACTGTGAGTGATATAATACAAAATGTATGAAGACTTACCTTCAAAGAATTTATAATCCAGATGGAGAGACAAGGCATACATTTAGGAAAGTAAAAAATTGTAAAGCTATTTATATGTTCTTGAGGTAGCTACTTAATCTCCATGGGATTTAGCTCTCATTATTAAAATAGCAATGTGCATGGTGGTGGTGGGGGTCATGGGGAAGACAGTGTAGGACAGAGAAGACAAGTAGTAACTCTGTGGCATCTTACTACTCAGATGGATGGTGACTGCAACGGGGTATCGGAGGGACACTCCATAATATGGGTGAATGTAGTAACCACATTGTTTTTCATGTGAAACCTTCATAAGAGTGTATATCAATGACACCTTAATTAAAAAAAAGGAAAAAAGAAAAAGAAAGGCATCTTCAGGACCTTGCTATTTCACACAGCAGAGGAGGCTGCACTGTGAATCCTCTTCTAGGGTCCTGAGGAATCAAGGCCCTTCCTGAGGATTCCAAACCTGTGAATAAAAGACCCAATAACGGAAAAAAAAAAAAAAGCAATATGCTATTCAAGAATAGTATTTGATTAACTTTAAGGTCACATTTCACTCTAAACATCTTTATTCCCCATCCAAAAGCTAAATAAGTGTATCTCCTTCTGGAAATTTGCCTTAAATAGAGACAGCCAACTCCAAAATATCACTGACAAAACTTAAAAGAGCCTTAAAGTTTACTTACTTCACATTCCCACTGAGTTAGTATAAGCATGAAAAGTTGTGACATTAACATTTTAAGGTAGTTACAAATAAACCCTAAAGACTGTAAATTCTAAAACAAGACTTAGACAAAGGGTTACAACCCCACCCTAAGAAATTTTTTATAGGAATGATTTTATTTAATTTAGAGTTCTGTGGTCTCCCTCCTAAATTCTCTAGTCCTAAGCTGCCCATTCTACATCTGATCCCAGCTTTGGTCACAATTATACTCTTTTATTGCTTTAAGGCACATGGGCATTGCCACAGGATGGCATTCCCTCCCTTATTTCCTTGTTCCTGCTTTTATTCCATCTTACCTGTCATCACATTTGTCTCACTTCACACCTACTATTGGTTTTCAAGGCTGAAAAAAATCTCAGTAAAGAAATGTGACTTGGTACATGAATCAGAGAAGTGACTAGTCACAAAAGGGGTTGAGATCCCAAGGCACAGCCATAGAAAAGGAAAACTACTGGATGTTTCAGCTGCTTAATAGTGGAGAAGGCCACAAAGGGAGAAATTCTGAAGGGAAATCTTAGCTCAGACATAAAAAAACAATCCTGTAGAAATGCTGGAGCTCATAAATGGATGTTGGTGACCCCTGAGTTATCTGACCAGCAATGCCTAGAAGCTACCTCCTAGATACTAAGGTTCTTCTTCTCTTCACCCCACTGAAAAATGAATTTCAACTTAAGGCTTTATCAAGGAAAAGAGTAAATATAAAATCTGACTACTTAAAAAATTGATTATACAGGTTAAAAACTGCATTAAATTGTGGAAATCCAGGATTATAAACAGCCAGGGAACTCCAAGGAAAGGCAGAAAAGGTAGAGAGTGTTTGGTGTGGGGGATACAGCAGAACCTGAACATGAGCCCAGACTTCAGAATCACTCTTGGAGTTACGTCTTGGCTTCACTATTTACTAGGGATGTATGCTTGAGAGCGTCACTACATCTTATCCAGCTTCAGTTTCCCATCTAGAAATGACAAGATTGTTCTGAGGATTAGCTAAGGTGAATATATACCTGGCACACACAAAATAAATTGTAGTCTTTATTATTGTCATTAGCAAAGGGCACTAAATAGGTGTGAAAGTTGAGAGTAAGAGCCAACGAAAAATATTCCACAAATTTCCTCCAAAGTCTGTCAATGGATATGTAAGTTAACCTTAATGGCAATCAGAGAATGACCTTGTAGAGCACATCTGAAGTAGCTACTGTTAACTACAATTAGTGAGAGACACCGATAGAAAGCTGAGGGAAGAATAGGAAGCAAGGGTTTCAAGAACTGGTGTCCAGGACTGAGAGCACAGATCAGACTCTAGAATTTATGTGTGTCTGTGTGAGTGTGTTGGGGGTGTGGGGTACAAAGTACGTATCTGTGGTTTTGTTTCAGAAGTTCAGACATACATCTTTGGAAGGGCTTCCATTTGTAGAGAGCCAAAGGCAGCAGGACAGTATTTTACCCTTTTCCCTTGCTTGCTTTCCCATTCTGAGGTTTCAGATCCACTACAATCAACAATCACAGGTTTACAATAATTTTATTCAAAAATGTAATTTCTGAAAGCAAATTTTCTAACTCAACTCCACAAGCTTTTTCACAGAAAGGAAGAACAATCCTTGGAATGTGAATTTATCATAGTCAAGGTCATTCTTTCCAGTGCCAGATCTCCTATTTGAAACAGTATCAGCAACCCATACATACCTATTAGTTATCAGAAACTAAGAATCCATCTCTTACTCTAGAGAAAACTGGAAACATGAAATTGAGTATCAATTAATAAGTATCAATTATATCAATAAGTTCATATACAAATTATATTTTTTCTTTCTGATTTCAAAATCTTCAACTATTTCTATGATCAATTTAAAACAGGTAGATGTACATTCATTCTTGTATCTATTCAGAGCAACATTTATAACTGTTTTCTTAAATTTGACTGCTTTCAAAATAACACAATCTATTAAAAACTTTTGGAACTATGTTTTAGTTAAATTTAAAAAGGATGTTTAAAAGTGTGAGTCTAAGTTTCCTTTTTATCAAAACGTTATTAAACTAATTCATTTAAACATTTTTTTTTTTAACCACCAGTGGGTATATTTGGTCATTTTTCCTTACTGGATAGGAAAAAAAGTCTTAATCTTTCCTCTGAGTACTTGGTCTACCCATTAAACAGTAAAAGAGTGGCAGATGTTTCAGAGTTTAGTTGTTAGGTCTGAATTCACGTTAACAAGCCAGTAATTACTTAGAAGCAGCAAGGATGAACCGCTAGTTTTCAGCTATTGGCCATCAGAATGCCACTCAGTACATTTAAAACTCGATCTAAAGCTAAAAAGCAAGCAGCAGCAAACTGAAAGTCAAAATTTTTATGAAGTAGATAGAACTGCATATTTTACCCTGTGAGGATCTACTCACTTCTGATAAGGGCTTTACTCTATGCACTGTATCAACCCACTTTGATTTTAAGTAAAATGGAATACCATGGTTCAGTCCTCTACTACTATGCTTTCAAAAACTAACAAAATAAGGCAAAAAAAAAAACAAAATTGAAAGAGAAACCACAACAGCAATGAAAGCAATGCATCATATATAGCACTAATAGCACATAGCTAGTAAATTGAGAAATGAAAATTATACAATATTGTGGAGACACAGGAAATCATTCAGCTAATGTCACTGTAAATCAAACCTATCTTATAAGAAAACCAGCAATATTAAATAGAGCTATAAAGCTGCTTCTTGCCTTAGACCTCATAATTTTGTATTTGGGCATATGCAAGTAATTCCTGCAGAAATACAGTCTAGCAAAGTTACATATAATAGAGAAAAATTGGGACTAATATAAATGCCCTACAAAAAAGAAATAATTAAGCAAACCATAGTATAGTAATAGAACAAAATACTAGTCGATAAAAACCAGTAAGAACGTGTACTAGTTGACATTCAAATATATTATGTACATGTAATAACAAGTTATTTAAAAAGCCACAGTACACACAGTATTTATGTAGGCTAATAAAGCTCATAAATCGGAAGTGAAAACAATATAAACAGAATTTTATGTTCACTGGTCTCCTGTCTCTGCCAGTAAATGTAACGTAAAATAATTTTGAGAAGAGAAAATTACCAAATCCTTGGGGTTCTTTTGACTGTCTCTCAATACACATAGTGAGCTAAATTCAGGACATGGACTTTACATGTAAAGATCATACTACAAAAATCACACTTATGCTGAAGATATACTTGTTTCAACCCTATACTTATGAATGTTTTATAATATCACAACCGATAATTATTGCACTTTTGCTTAACAATTTCCTCTAAGAAATATAAAATACCTTTCAAGGGGGAATACACAATAAGCTAATATGATTATACTACTTTACAGATGGAAAAAGTGATGGAAACAGTATCAGTGACCTGCCCAATTCATCCAACTGCCGATTCCCTATCCTAACAGCATCTTCTGGAAATAAAAACTCCCATTTCACAACTCCCATTTCTAATTTTTAAAATAAGTACTTTCACCTTTTCTGAACAGTGTATACAAGATGGTCTTCCTTAACAAATATGGATGGGAAGAAAGTTGTTGTTAACACCCTGATTTAAGTTATGAAAATTTAAACTATTTACTGTTTGTCTCCTTTGAGGGGCAGAGTAGAAATACTAAAGTTTACTTAAAACTCCTTCCACCAGTTAGTCAAACTGTAGGAAAACAGCGTTAAAAGTACATCTTTCTGCTCTTCTAAGTGTTGTTTCCATTGACAAGAGAACTGCTAGTTAACAAAGATGAAATAAAAACATTTCAGAAAAATGATTTGCCTTGCTTGTTTTATCCCTGAAATTAAGGATTCCCTGAAATTAACCCAAAGCTAACTAAAAACGTAGCTACCCACAGAAGTGCCTGTTGAGAAAACAAAAATCACCTAACTAGCAGATGGCCTGTAAATTTCACTCATTTATTTGACATCACTTCCTCTCTGTAGCTTTCCCTAAAGACCCCAATCTACAGATGCTTCCTTATTTGCGTTTTAGAGCACTTTGGACATTGATCTTCTATAACGTTTCAGGTGTCAATAATCTGTTCATAAGCTATATCCTTTACTTTGAGGTTCCCAGAAGACAGGGACATATCTTTTTTTTTTTTGTCTGTGAGGGACTAATATAATACACTATTCCTGTTAAGTTTAAATTTAAAGACCAAATGCTAGGTTTTAAAGGCTGGTCACTAAAATATTTAAGGGAAAAACCAGTGTGCCTTCAAGACCAGCTCTCCCTTCCACTTGGAAACACTGTTTATTCTTTCAGTCAAAACTAAAGAGTGAAAGTTTCTTGAACTGCAGGGTAAGAGAGTTATAGTATTCAAATGGTAAATGTTGTCTTGAGCAAGTCTTAAAAATCCTTAGATATTTTTAGAGATCCAAGTTTTTAAACAGAAACTAAAATACCATAAAAATTTTAAGTTTCTTTAATGCCCTAAAATAAGCTCAAAATTTACAGCCACAGTAAAGCTTACAGTAATTAAACACCAGCTTTTTAAAAAAAAAATCAAACAATAAATAAGCCTATTTATAGACTGTAAAAGTTTGCTGAGAGATTATCTGAATTGTTAAAATTATGAAGGGTTTCAAAGATATCCTCATACCCGAAATGGTAAGTTTTAGCAACTTAAAATAATTGTGTATGTGTACTGTCATGCCCTATACAGATTAACCTAAAAGCAGGTTACTTTACTTATGTGTTTCACTAGCAGTTAAAACTGAAAACCTTGAAATGTGAAGGTCGTAATGATCAAGGTTTTCAAGACTTGCCCTAGGAAGAAAACGCCAGTTTCTCCTATTCTCTTCTCCTTTTAAGCGTTTGAAACAATCTCAGAGAAACTAGTGAGATCTTACATATTTTTCGTACATTAAAAAAATTATTTTTTCTGTTAGCAGTGGAAACTGGTTTTCTTAACCATTACAGCAACTCTTCGTTAATGCAGTTTACACGGTTCTGGGTGTTATACCGCACAAATGAGGAACCAACTGAAGTTAGCCGTGGAGTTAAATTACCAAAGTCCTAGAAAGAACAAGCTCTAATAACCAACCAGGAGTTCCAAGAAAGTAGAATAAAACAGGAAGCAATAAAATTAAAAGTTATTGGAAGACCTGCTGGTTCACTTCTTGGGAGTGCATGACACTGCGCGGTGCTCAAATACTCTTCACTCGGGGAACGCTTGCTGCCTGCACGCATCCAACTCCACGGGAGCGCCTTACAGACACAGCCCTGTTCCAGGAAACCTGGACACAGTTGCTCCTCTGCTACCTGGCCCGCCGGACGCGAGGCGAACTGGGCCCGCTGCGTCCTGCAGGGGCCGTTCCAGAGTCTCCGAGTCACACCAGGCGGACGTCAAGACCCTACCCACGTCCCGTCGGACCCCAAATCCCCTCCCGATAGTTCACCCAGAGGTCCGCCAGGCCTCACTCACCTTGCACTCGTCGCTCTTTTTGTCTTCGTCGCAAAAGTTGACGGGCGCCAGGCCGGGCAGGTAGAAAGCGGCGCCCGGGCGCGGGCCTGGGGCCCCCAGCAGAAGCAGCGGCAACAAGAAAAGCCGCGGCCACCGAGGTGGAGACGACGCCGGCAGCCTCGCGCTCATGACGGCTGTTTTGGGAAAAGGGCAGCCGAGCCGAGGGGCAGAAAAGGGAAGGGCCTGGGAGGCTCGGAGACTACAAGGCCTCTAGAACTGAGGCAGGCCGTCCCCGCGACAGATAGTTCCGGTTGCGTTAGGAGACACCGCGGCTCCCGCAACAGAAACCGAACCGGACCTCAACTGAGCATGCGCGGAGTCGCCTGCACATGCTCAGTGAGAGCGACCGCAAGCACCCGAGAGCTTCCGGGAGGGAGCGTGGACGAAATCCACTTTCCAGGGTTTCAGTGAGCCGGCTGGGTGGTGCTGGGAAAGCGGTTCCGGAGCTCCAGCTGCGATTCCAAATTCAGATGTTGAGCTCTGCTGGGGCGCGGTCGGAGCCTCCCGCTAGCCCGGCGCCCCTGGGTAGCTGCCCCGCCTCAATTTCCCGTAAACATCATGCTGTTTCCCCACGACGCTGCCCACTCCCACCAACCCTATCACCGAGGGGTGCTCCAGAGAGTACTTTCTGAGAGAGGAGTACGTGGAGGGAAGAAGTTCGGGAGACAGCTGGTGGGGAACAGGACAAGGAGACAAATGGGGAGAAACTAGTCAGAAATCCTCAAATAGACCGCTACTCAAGGTGTTTGCACAGACAGGTTCCCAGCATTGGGTGAGGTAGAGTGGGGGCAGTGACTGCATAGAATAAACAAGACCTCTTTAAGGGTGAGTGGAAATGTGGTGGGGAGAAAAATGGGTCAAGGCAAATAGAAGGTAGCGTTGTCATTTTGATGCCGGGGTTCTTGTTTGCGGAGCTGAAGAATGAGCTTCACAAACAGTCTAGGTAGAAGAGCGAGGTACAGGCTTTTATTTGGAGATAAAGTGAAAGGACAGAGCTCCCGGCTCACGCCAGGAGGGGACAAGAGAGTCCGTCGTTGGTGCGTTGTCTAGGGGGTTTTATAGGCAGTTGAGGATTTTTTGAGAACATGAGAAAACTTAGGGGTGGGGACTTGTTAAGTATTCTCTGAATATTAAAAATTAACTTAACTGTAAGGAATTTCCTGCCTTGATTTCTCTCTGGGACACCGGCGCCTTGGTCTGGGAGCATATCAAAAGGCTGCCTGCCCAGCCCCCAAGGTGGGCTGAGGTATTGTCTACTTGCTAAAGAATCTTACCTCTTGAACTTCCTGGGCGTTAAAATGCAATCTTATCTTTAAGATGGAATTCTTCTGCCTTTTACCATGCCATCTACAGCTGGGTCTGCAGCTAAGTTAGTTGCTCAGTTTGCAAAATCACCTCGTCAGATCTGAAGGAGGAAAGACAGCACATAAGCCTGGGCCTTTTAAAATGCTAAAGTGAATCTTACACATGGTTATAAATGGTTAGCATAATAAAACATGTGCTACTCTTCTTTATCTGGGGAACATTAACTGATTTCACTGAAGAATGATTCTAGAGCTCAATGTTTAACATAGAGTTTTAGCAGGGAAGGGGTTTCCTTGCATGTAATTACATTGCTCTGACTACAGATATCCCGCCCTGCCCCCTCCGGAGGCCCTCACCCTACTCTGACTACATCTATGGTCCCTGTCTCAATTTCTTTACAAATGAAGACGTGGGCACACGTGAGAAACAGTGAGGAAAGAGCTCCAGCGGAACAGAGGTCTGGGCGTGATCTGTTCCCTTTCCAGTTGAAGTGATGTCTGTTTGTATGGAAACATACATATTTACGTGTGTGTGTGGTGCATCTTTCTTTTGAGTATTTTTCAGAGAAACTTGGCTTTTGATGACATAAAAGCTGAATAAATTGAGCTTAGAGTATAATCCAATACTTAAGTAGAGTGCATCAATTTAAACTATATAGCAAGGAATCATAATCCAGGAGTACCTCCAGTTTAGAATTAAAAGTATGAGCAATTTCGCTAAATGGACAATGCAGAGAAGTGCATTCCTATCTAAATTATTGTGTTTGCACATGTCCCTCTGTAAAGTTGATTATGTTCATTAAAATTTCAGAGGGTTCTATGATCCTGCAAAAAAAGTGAAGAGCCACTGATTTATACTGTGAGGTAACTAGAACAATGAAATAAAGTTCTTGCTTGCAGAGGCAGTTTGCACTAAAAACTCCAGCTTTGGACTGCTACTATCTAGTTAATGTGATCTTGAGCAAGTTAATTAATCGAGTCCTAAGTAATAAAGAGAACTGGGAAGCACAGAGAAAAGAATGTTAGTCTTTCCATTGTAAAGATTAAATGAAAATAAAAACAAAAAGTCCCTTAAGCGCTGAGCATATTGGTTGGCACGGAGGACTGGCAGCCATTTTTACTACAGAAGCCAATCTAGCAAGCACCTGAGCAATGGAAGGTCCAGATCACTTCTCCCACTCTGATCTCCCTACAAGTCAATTAACGTATTTGTTGAACATCTACTTTTGGCTAGGAAGTAGAATTTATAATAAACTGTACTTGAAGTCATGGAGATTCCCAATATTGTAAGAGAAAGCAGATGTTATCTCCATTTAGAAAGGCAAAGAAAATTAACATTTTTGTTCACTATTTTCTATTTATCTGGTGCCACTAAATACTTGGCTTGCACTATCTCACTGTCTCCACCTCATCCTTTCTTTTCCTTCCCCAGTACCCCCCCATTTCAGGAAATGGCACCGCAGCCCCCTGCTTTTCAGGCCCTAACCTTGGGGGATTACCTAAATTTTTCTTCCCTATTCTCCACATACAGTCTATCAACAAGTTCTGTTCGCAGAGTTGAATTAGGCTAAATCCTCTCAATACTTTCCATGTCCACAGTGAGACCCTAACCCAAGCCAAAATCTTAGTTCCCCTGGACTACTCAACTGCAATAACCTCTCAGCTTCCACTCTTGCCAAGAGCGATCCTACAAAACCTTTAAACCCCTCAATACCACGCCTCTGCTCAACCCTAAGCACCCACTGCTTATCGCCATCTGGAACTAACGGGGCGCTTTGTTTACTGCCTCGCTCTCCCTTTACATGTGAACTCTACGGAAGTAGGGAATCTCGTCTCTACAACTTACATCACCGCATTCCCAGAGCCTAAAGCAGCGTCTGGCACATAAAGGAGGTAAGGGAAGCAAGTAACTCGTAAGCATTCCAGGACTGGTACCGGCCGAACCACAGAAATTCAGGATCTGAATTTCGAATCAGACTTTCAGTGCTAAAATAAACCTGAGGATTTCCAGACGCGTTTAACCTCCTCCTTTTACAAAGGAAATAAAGGGGAGTGCCGGTAGTAGTCTAGGGCCCAAGGGGGTCCCAAACCTCTTCCCTCCAAACCCCGCCGCCTCTTCAACCCCCTAAGCTCAGTATCAGCTAAAACCAGGAGAAATGAAGCCTTTCTTAATAAAAAAAAAAAGGCCTCCGGACTCCAGACACAATGAAGTACGCCCTCTGTGCGACTCGCGCATGCGCAGGGAAGGAAGGCCGCATCTCACCAAGACCTCCTTTGGCGATTTCTCGGCTTCCGCGTCCAAGGTACACGTCATCCGTACGCGGCCGGGTCCAGTAGGCGGGGCTGGGGCGGGGTGCTCAGCCGCGGGGCGGAGCGGATTCCTTACTTCCGGATCTGGCCTCTATGGGGAAACGTCTTGCCTGGTACCCTGGGTCACTTGGAAAAACACTCCGCCTTTCTCCCTGGCCATAAAATGGGAGTCCTTGCTTTTGATATTTCCTCCTTGCGCCCTGTCATGCAGAAAAAAATCCAAACTAGGGAGAAATGAAGTTTTCTACAACCTACTACATGGGAGAATACATTTGAAAATTATGTATCTGATAAGCAGCTAATATTTAAAATTTATAAAGAACTCACACAGCTCAATATCAGAAAAACAGTCTGATTAAAAAATGGGCAGAGGTCCTGAATAGGCATTTTTCCAACTAAGACATACAGATGGACAACAGACACATGAAAAGATGGTCAACATAACTGATCAGGGAAATGCAAATAAAAAACAATGAGCTAGCACCTCATACCAGTCGGAGTGTCTAATATCAGTAAGATATGAAATAAGAGTTGTGGAGAAAAGGGAACCTTCCTATACTGTTGGTGGAACCGCAAATTGGTTAGCCAGTGTGGAAGGTAGTATGGAGGTTTCTCAAAACACTAAAAATAGAAATACCACATGACCCTCAATTCTACCTCTGGGAATTTACCCAAAAAAACCCAAAATTACTAATCTGAAAAGATATATGCATTACCACAGTATTATTTACAATAGCCAAAATATGGATACAACGTAACTATCCATCAATGGGTGAACTGATGAACAAGACATGGTATATATATTCAATAAACTATTACTCAGTCATAAAAAGAATGGAATCTTTCCATTTGTGACAACATGGATGGACCTAGAGGGTATTACGCTAAGTGAAATAAGTCAGAAAAGATAAATACCATATGATTTCACTTACATGTAGAATCTAAAAAACAAACAAACAAAATTAAAATGGACTTATAAACACAGAGAACAGACTGGTGGTTGCCGTAGGGAAAGGGAGTAAGGGGATGGGTGAAACAATGAGGGGGGGAAATTAGTGAGAATGCTTAATATCTTGATCAGACTGATGAGTGTACACACATGTCAAAATTCAAGGTATATATATATACATTAAGATTTGTACATTTTAGTGTATGTATATCAATATAAAACACTAAAAAATTTACTGCAGTAAGCCTTATTTTCAAGAATAAGGTTATTCTATCAAGTTTATTTTACTTTAAGGCTGAAACAGCTATGACAGGAAGTACAAAATATTTCTTAAATATTACACAAATAAAAACCCCTCTTTTTTTCTGTTAAAAGAGAAAGAAATGAAGTTATCCTTCCATCCTCTCCTTCACTGTGACACTCCCTTTCTTGAAGTCCTAATACTTCTGACTCAGCCACAAAACTTGAGGGATATGACTTTCTCTTTTCCTCTGTTGCTGATATCATTGACTGAATCTGATTTAAGGCTCTTTAACAACCTGGTGTTTGATTCTCCATTCCTCTCTGCCAGAGTAATTTAGACAACCCATTTTACTGCATTTCCCATGGCCTCTATTAACTTACTTGCAAATAAAAGTACAGGATACCCTGTTAAATTTTAATTAGATTAACAATGAATAATTACTTGATTTTGATTCATATTAACAATGAATAGCATTTTAATGTATGTATGTCCCAAATATTCCATGGGATGTGCATATATTTTGTCTGGCAACCCCTCTGCTATGTTAAGTTGCGGGAAAGGCAACTATACTCTGCTAGTTGTATGCCTGTAAATGAATAGGCTTCCAAGATTTCCTAGAAGACAGAAATCAACTCATTGTCCTCTGATTTCTGATACAAAATTGTGATAGTCCAAGGGACAAAAAGTGAGACGTCCACAGCCCTCTTCCACCCCAAGCTAAATACCTCAACTTGGAAATAAAACTGGCCCTGAAAATAGGTGTGAAGGCAACGCATGGTAGTTCAGAGCCAAGGTATAAGAAATCTTCTCAAGTTTTAAGGTAAAAGAGTGGTTCCCAGGACAAAAAGATTTGATTTATAAACTAAATTAGGAGTTGCAACCAGAAGAGGGAGTGTTTGGCAGAAGGACCTGGAAAAATGAAAGCCACAGAGGCAAACACTGAAGTGTCACTCAGGAAGACAAGAGCCTAGCAGAATGACCCCACAGCAGCAGCACTGGTGGTGGTACATCTCTGATGCAAATTGACAGATTTTAATCATATACCTAGTCCGTGTGCCCCAAATTTATGTCCACCAACCAACTTTCTGTTTACAATGTAGCTTGTCATGTAGTTTGTTTACAGAGGGAGAACATTTGCTGGATTCAAGTAGCTGGTCTCCTCTGGAATACTGTTTTAACAACTTTAGTGAGACATAATTTACATACCATGCAATTCACTCCCTTTAAGAGTACAATTCAATGATTTTTAGCAAATTTTACATACCATGCAATTCACTCCCTTTAAGAGTACAATTCAATGATTTTTAGCAAATTTACTGAGTTAAAACAGCCATTGCCATAATAGGGGTTTAAAACATCACTCCATTAAAATGACCTTTAACATTTAATCCCCCTTGCCACCCATCTCCAGGCGGCCACTATTCTACTTTTCATCTCTACAAATAGCCTTTTCTGCCTCCTCTGGGTTTTTAAAAAATAAAACAATTTTATTTATCCATCAGTTTCTGTGTCTGTGGCTAATGTAAATTCACTCCAGAGATAGATCTATTTTTAGTGTCCTGACAAGTTAGTTGTCTCAGGCAGCTGGATTGCTCTGGATTCTCCAGTGTCGATGCCCTCCAGCCAGTGACCACCAGGACCACACCAGTGGTGGGGTTTATTACTTGCCAGGTTTATTACTCAATACAGGGAGGGAGGATGCACTCCATGGGGAACCAAGGGATAGTTCAGTAAGAGGGTGTTAGAAATGGACTCTTTGTAGGCTTGGAGCTTGTATTGGATGATCTGAGAGAGTGTTTAAGGAAAAGGAACTTTGCTCTGGATTGAATCCTGCCAGGAAGCAGAGACAATTCTTAAGACTGGATATCTTGGTAAGTCTTATCTACAGGGAGGACAGACTAGACTGAGGCTAAAGCTGTAACTGTGAAGAAACATCAGTCACTGTTCTTAGCCAGAGGAGGGGGGTGTTTAGTCCTTTTATGGTTTGGACAACATTCAAATTTTTATCTGTTCTTAGACAAATTACAGTGGGGTCGTTTTTTGTCTTGATCATGGTCTGAATGGCCTTGTTTGATGTTTATGTTTATGAAGTTGCTTATACTGAACAAGGCCCAGCTGGGAGGACCAGCCTAGCTCCTCATGTCAGGGGCTGCTTTTCTCATTAAGATAATGCCATCCACTAGTCTGGGTAACTAACCAGCCATTCACTTTTGTGTATCACTAGATAGATTGCCTTTTTCTTGAACTTCTTCAAAAATATTAGGCACTGGATAAACTACAACCCTCAAACTCAGATTATTATCATTTTTATGAATTTAAAAATGGCTCACCTCATCTCATAAATGAGTCAGTGAACAACAATATTGGTGCTCCATTCATTTGCTTTCTTTTCAGGAAACTGTGTTGGGAGCCGGGGCTATGTCCCTTCCCCCACGTCTGAAGGCAGCATGGGAAAGCACAAGCTTGAGAGCAACCGGTGCAGTCCTTGGAAGTTATCTGCTCACAAAAACATATCTTGTCCTTGAAGATGAGCCAAGACTCCTCACTCTGAAAATAGGGAGACCTTGAGGATGTGTGAAAACACCTCCCCGCCAGCACCACCTAAGGTCCAATTATCTCCTGACCCACCCCTTACTTGCTACTTGTATAAATTGAGCCTGTAAACAATAAACTTTGCCAGCTTGATCAGACATCCTGTCTTGCTGGTCATTCTTTGTGTCTCTTGCTTGTCTCATTTCTGCAGGCGTCTCCGGCACACTCCACGTTCGTCCCGCGGGCAGGGACAAAACTGCATCTTTTAAATGCAGTTTAACAACATTTGCTGTACATATAACCAGCAAAGCATTGGTTGTATCCAAGATACAAGGTACAAGAACTCTTATAAATCATTTTATTTAAAAAGAAAACTCAATGGAAAAATGAGCAGGAGAGAGAACAGATATATCACAAACGTAAATAGCCAATGGTCAACAGGAATGAAAACATGTTCAACCTCATTAATTATTAGGAAATAGCAAATTAACACATCATTGATAGGAGTGAGGATTTAATAATATGGTAACTGCTGAACCACTGTGTTGTATACTTGAAACCAATGTAAGATTGTGCATCAACAATACTTCAATTAAAAAAAAAACACAGGTACATAAAAAATTTCAATGAGATACAACTACACAAACAACAGAAGAGCTAAACTTTAAAAGACTGACAATACCAAGGGCTCAAGGGCTGACAAGGATGTGAAACAACTGGAAGATGCATACGCTGCCGGTGGGAGTGTAAATGGGTGGGAAATTGTTTGACACACATAAAATATAACTCAGAAATTTCACCCCTAGATCTAAATGCCTACTTACATTCACCCAAAGATGCATTCACCAAAACAGAACTCTAATGTCTATCTACAGTAGTATGAATAAATAAATTGTAGTAGTTCTACTATAGAATACTACATAGCAAGGAAAGTGAATCACTGTTAAACACATGAATTAATCACAGAAACGTGATATAAAGTAAAAGATATACAAGGAGAACACTTGCATGATCCGTTTACATTAAGTTCACATACAGTCAAAACTAATACATGTTAGAGATCAGGGTAGTGGTTACCCTTGGGAGCTATAAAGAGACACTGACTAGGAGGGCCTGTGGGGGCAGCTGCTGCAGAGCTGATGATGGTCTGTATCTTGATCTGGGTGGCGGTTACCTGGGTGCAGTCATTTTGTAATAATTCATAGAGGTGTCCATCTATGAGCTGTGTACTTTTCTGCATGTATACTTCAAAAAAGCCTATTAAAATGTATATCATTATTGTGAAAAAGTTGATAATCATTGAAGTTTGGTGTTGGGTACAGGAGGTTCGATTGTACCATTCTCTCTTTTGAAGAGATTGCATTTGAAGTATTCCAGTAATAAAAAGTTTAAACATATGTATACATGTTTGTGTGTATGTCTATGTAATATGTGTGTATATATATATTTATGTATGCATACTTATTTGTAAATGTTTGAGTTGCTCCTTGACCTGGCAATCTATTAAAAAGTGAACACGATTTCCCAGAGACTATATCAATATTACTAGAGCCATGTGATTTTTTTCATACTATATTCATTTGGAAATTAGCATATAAGGAGAAGGTCAGTGTGCTTAGATAGTATTAGCCAACAACAGCAATATATCTAATATGCAATATGACAATCTGACATTTTTTAATAAAAAACAAACATTTTTATGCATGTATTCATAGAAATATAAAGGATATGCATATGTATATTATAAAAATAGATATAAATATATTGGAGAGAATGCAGATAATATGACAGTGTCTTTTACTACAGGCCAAATCTTATTAAAATGAACTTCAGCTAGAATTACAATTTTTTTATTTCATGTGAATGTTTTGAATATGGTAGAAATAAATGAGATTTAATGTAATTCATGAATTGTGTTTCAGAGAAATGAATACATCATTCTGTACATTTTGCTTTGGACTGTTGGCTAGTGATTGATTTGAACTTTCTGAGTTTCTCTAGGAATATTTCACTAAAAAAAGAGGTTGGGCAAAGTTCTTAGAAAAACGTCCATAAAAAGAAATAAAGACAAAGGTTGCCTGAAACAGGACACAATTGCACAAGTGATTTGAGGCCTGTCACCATGATTGCTCTTAAGGAGTAGCTGGGTGAGCCAAAATAGACCAGTTCTCCCAGAAGAAAATTATTTGAGTAATGTGGGGTTAGAATGTTTATTGAAAATAAAGTTTGGACTGAGGTACTTGGGGCACATGAATTGAAGGGTAACTGAATAAAAATAATTCTGTGGAGTTACAGCATAGTCATGTTTTTTTTGAGTGCTAACTTTAGAACATCATACCCATGTGAGATGAACTTTGCTACTGTATCTTGTTGAGCCACCACAGTTACCAATAAATATTGTTTAAACATCTTAGAAACCTGATATAAAACAGAAAATGCCTGTAGGCAAATAGGAATACTTTGACTTTCTCAAACTTATTTACACAACAGTGAAACGGTTTGAATGACCACACAGCTGCCCAGTGATTTTCTTCCTATTCCCGAGGAGTTCTTAACTTCATCTATTCCTGAGGAGTTCTTAACTTCACCGAGCATAAGAATTACCGTGTAAGACAGCAGGCAATATTCCATGCACACTGAACTTTGAAAACTAGTATATAGTCCTTACTTGATGGACAGTGAAAAGCAATTTTGATCTTACACAGTTTTTTCCAAATGTGCTGATTTTAGAACTTAATACCCAACTCAACTCTCTTCCGATGCAGTTTTGACTCCTAGCTAGGGTTGCCAGATAAGATAAAGGATGCAGTTATGTTTACATTTATATTTCAGATAAACAATGAGTAACTTTTTAGTATAAGTATGTCCTGTGTCTATTTGGAGCATAATTATTAAAAAATTACTTGTTTATTTTTATTTACTAAATGTGGCATCCCTAATACTGATGGAGCCTTGGTTTATAAGAATTTAAACAGGTACTCAACAGGTACACTCAAATAAAACTTTGGGAAAAAAACATAAAGTATTATTATAGAATAATAAGAAAAAGATGAATATATATATATTTATGAGTTAAATACCCTTTCTGAAGGACAATCTAGAATTAGTATTTTCTTAAAGCCTTAAACATGTATATAATCTGAAAGAACAATCCCACTTCTTGGATCTGTTCTAAGGAAGTATTTAGAATGTGTGAAAGATTTAGCACTCAGTATGTTCACCAGTGTAATGTTTTTAACTGTAAAAAATAGAAAACAACCTAAATATTCTCGAGAAGAGTTTGTTAAATAAATTATCATATTACAACCATGCAATGGAATACTCTGCAGACATGAAAATTATGTTAAGAAGAACTAATAACACAGAAAGAGGTTTAAGATACATTGCTAAATGAAAAAAATATAATAAAATATTATAAAATAGCATGCACATTGTGATTTCAGTTTTTGTTTTTTAGAAATGTATACCCACTGTTAAAAGAATAAAAAGACAAACTACAGACTGGGAAAAAATATTTATAAATCACCTACCTGACAAGGGACTTCATTTTAACACAAAGAATTCTCAAAACTCAACAGTAAGAAAACAAACAACCCAATTAAAAATGGTGAAAAACAGGCACTTTACCAAAGAAGATAGGTGGACAAAGTAAGTGCATACATTCAACATCACTAGCCAACAGGAAAATGCAAATCAAAACCATGATGTGATACCACTATGCAACCATCAGAATGACTAAAATTAAATACAAAGACAATACCAAGTGCTCACATGGATTCAGGACATCTGGAGCTCTCATATATTGCTCTTAGGAATGTAAAATGGGATAGCCGCTCTGGAAAATAGTTTGGCAGCTTTTGACAAAGATACACTTACCTCATGATTTAATAATCTTAGTCTTAGGTATTTAAACTCTATAGAAATGAAAACTTTTGTTCACATAAAAATTTGCAAACAAATATTTATAGCAGCTCTATTCATAATTACCAGCACCAGAGACAATTCAGAATGTCTTTCAATCCATACATGCATAAATAAACCATGGTACATTCATGCCATGGAATACTAACTATCAATAAAAAGTAATGAGCTATGATACACACACATCTTGGATGAATTTTATACATACAGATTGAAAGAAGCCAATCTCAAAAGTTACACACTCTATGATTCCATGTACATGCTATTTCCAAAAATCCAAAGCTATGGTGTCAGAGAAATGTTTGCTAGTGCCAGGGATTAGGGGTAAGGGATGGCATGATTATAAAGGGCTAACAGGAGGGATTTGGGAAGTGATAAGAAATGTTATGTATCCTGGTTTTTTTTGGGGGGGGGTTGCATAACACTAATCTATGCATGTGTTAAAATTTTATAGAAAGAAGTCTTTAAAAATTGAAAAATTATTACATATATGCATGTATGTATGTATGTAAAAGAATGGAAAGACACACATGAAAATACTTACAGTGCGTTATTTCCATGCAGTCAAATGCAGGTGATTTCCTCCCTCTTAATTATGTAATATTTCCATTTTAAAAAATAATAAACACATGTTTCACTTATGAGGAGATTTTTCTCTAGATAGGTGACAAGTAATATACATATACATAGATTTTGTTACAGGAAAACTTGATGCCTGCCCTTATTTCATATGGGTTCAGCCTTTTGGGGGCAAAGAAGCTTCACTGCATTATTAGAAAAATGTCTTTTGGATAAGATGTTCCTTTTGCTTATGAAAGAGCTGGCAGCACTAGCATCCCCCTCAAATCTTGTGCTTTGCCCTGGGCCGTAGCTCAGCGTCCTGGCCTTCTGCTACACCACTACGTCTCCCCTCCGCATCCCTTAACCCACGACTTCCATTTCATCGTGGTGCACAGCCAGAATCCCTTATGAGATGGAAGAATGTAGGGCTGATGAGGTAATCATACACTGAGCATTTGCTTCCCTTTCTCATCAATTCTAGTTTGTCTTACAAATGATCATAATTGTCATCAAGTATTAAGCATTAGGAAGCTGCCAAGAGTTCTAATAGCACTTGGCTTATTTTATTGTGTTTTACAAAAGTAACCGAAAGTTATGCTAGGTGAGTTTCTTTAATGGCTTTATCCAAAAATCTAGAGAGAAGAACTTAAACCAAGTGCATTTGCTCTCTCCTTAACCATTATTTGCCACATCCATGACAGAAGTCTGAGATTCGGAGAGCAGAATTTGAGAAGCTGATGGTGGCAATCAACACTGCTAACCCCTCCTTGGGGATTCCAGCCTCCGTCATCTATTCCTACCAGCAGGAAGTGAGGCCACAGGTAGCTTACAGGCCAAATTGTTTCTCAAAAATCCACAGCTATTATCAGACATTAGGCTTCAGTTTGGCAGTCTGAGCAACTGGCTGCCTTGAGAGCTACAACACCCAGAGCAAGGATATTACAAAAGGCTAGGAGAGGAGTATTATAATTTCTTAGGGGATTAAACTTGACTCCCCTTAATAGCCCTGCAACTCAAAACAAAACTAAAAATTCCATCTATATCCATGGCTACCCAAACATATTATGTACGTACATAGAAGATGATCTGGAAGGGTACACACCAGCCTGGTGACAATAATGGAGATTGGAAGCGGTGGGACCTTAAATACGTCTATAACTGCTGAACGTTTCACATCATATTATTTGTGCAATTTATAATAATTTAAGTCTTAGGATTCTTTTTTGGGGGGAAGGAAGAAAAATGCATAAATCCACCATTTTGCCATTTTTTAAGAGCAGGTGTTCTGAAGGAGGTAAGGACAGATAAATTTGAGAGGGAGGAGGGCCTTCCGTTCTTTCCTTGGTATGGAAGTCTGGAGGAGCGGGCAGCACCTACGGAGGGAATTAGAATCTGAGTAACAGTAGGGAAGGTGGTTGCATAGTTGGCGAAAGAACCTTGGAGAAATGATACAGTAGGATTTGGTGGTCTAAGGGTACGCAAAAAGTTCTCAGATTGGATTCTTCCTGTTCCTCCTGCTGAGTGTATGTGAAATGGAGGAATATCCGGAACAAAGAATGCCCAGATGACAGAAGGAAGGAGATGAGATCTGGAAGGGAATATATGGTGGACAGTTTATGGAGACAGGAAAGCAAGCTGGGATGAGGAAGAGGGGAATCGGTTCATGACCACCCACCACCCTGAGTGTCTGTATTTCATGTAAAGGACCATGAGAGGCCAGGTGGGGCTTTTTGAGACAGAACCTCACTGAACCTGCGTGTCCGCTGGAGAGGAAGGCGGCAGCACTTTACTGAGCATAAAGTGAAAAGAAAAGGCACCGGGCTTTGACGGACTCCCCACCGAAGGGGTATTTCAAAGGACCTTGTTTTTGAGGAGCAAGTGGTCAGTGAGGAAGCCAGATAGAAGAATGACGGCCATGCAGCACGACATGTCCCACAACGAAGTGCAAATCGAGAAGGGAGCAGAGAGGAGGTGTGGCAAGTTTTTTAGAGGCTTGATAAGTGGGCTAGTCTGGGAAGGGTGAGTGTGACTGAAGCTCAGAGGGAACAGCATGAGCAGGGGAAGAACCAGGAACACAAGGACCTGAAATTCAGGTCTGGCAGCAGAGAAGGTGGAGGTTCAGCATAATAAGAATAGCCTGAGGTCTGCTTAAAGGAGCGCTGTAAGAAGTATTGATATTAGTAACTCCCACAAAATAGAGGAGACAGAATTAAAGCATCGGTCTTAGGAAACCCTGAGAGCTGAGTCATTGTTTAGTGTTTTTTGTTTTTGTTTTTGGAGAAGTTGTGAACAGCAGGAAGGTGGCACAAAGCTTTCCTTTCTCCCTCTTTACCTCCCAGCCTCCCTTCCATCTTTGCTCCTTTCTTTCTTGCCTTCCTTCCATCATTAAGGAATTCTTTTTTCAGGAGAATCAAGAATGAGAATGTTTCAAAGGGACCATAACAGATAATATAATGGCCTTTATTAGGAAATTACAGCCAGAGATTCAGTGGAGGAAAAGAGTCACCACGTTAGGCAAAAAGTAACTGAAGTTCACAGAGGTAACAGGGATGAATGTCCCACCAGGGAGGGAACAAGCACTAAAGTAAAATACTATAGCTGTTAAATATATTCCACTTTTAAGTATTCAGAATTTTCAAGTAAGAAAATGAGACTCCTTGATAATGCCCTTACATTCTATTTTTCTTTTATTCTGGGTACAATCTGACATGTTTTAATAAGAAGAAAAGTAATATAATTAATGTGACTCCTTGTATATATGTAATTGTTTTTCCTTATGTTAAAATATTATTACTAAAGAATTACTAAATTATTTCTAAAATAATATTACTAAAATTAAATATAAACCCAGTGTCTCTCAGAAAATAGAATGGTGTTGGGCCATTCTATTTTTGAAGAAAAACATCTATTTTTAGAGAATATTTTCTTCCCTAATGTGTTTATTCATTTAATTCATTCATCCTTTCAGGTTCTTCGCATGATTCTCTTTAATAACAAAGTGAAGGACATTTACCCGAAAGTTAAGATTCTCTTGCTAATTGCAGTGGCATAATAAACTGATCAGGGACTCAGAGCTTCCAGGAGAGCTGCGTGCACAGAGCTGAAGAGAAAGACTTGCATGGCGGAAAACATTAAGAGGACAAGGCAGCCCACATAAATTGCTTTCCTAGGATTCCTAAAATTGACTCTCTCCAGCTCCTTAAACTGCTTTCTGTCCAGTTTTAAAGGTTTCCATTCTGGTGAATGGAAAACCTGAACTGAGTGAGGTGCTCTGAGAACAACCAGGAGATAGTACAGTCACTGTACTCTAGGCTCACGATAAAATGGAGGAAAGAGACTTATTAAGACTATCATTAAAGACAAGCAGTGGAAGTACAATAATCGGGGTACAAACTAACTATATCAGGGGGTATAACAGGTCCACAGAAGAAGAAGTGATATATTCTTACCGGGAAGATCTAGGAAGTCAATCACAATAGAATGTCAGCAGGGCCTTCACTGTGGTTCGAATGTTGACTGGCGAGGTACTGGGAGAAAAAGGGGAAGAGATTCCTACACTGGACCAGGCATGGGTACTGAAGAACACAGGGTATATTGAAGTGCGGCTTGGCTAATAGGCTCAGCCTTGGGGGCGAGATGGTGTGAAAAGGAGTGGCATGTAGTGGACAGTAGTGTTAAGAAAACTAGTGGGTGCCAGATTGTGAAGTGTGTTGAAGCCAGTTTGGATCTAGTATTTACTGTAATGGAGAGCCACTGAAGGTTTTCAAGGAAGGAAGCGACACATCAATACATGTTCTTTAGAAAGCTAAGTCTAGCAGTAGTGTATAGACTGGAACAATGCCAAGGGCACCACTCACAACTGGGTGGGATGCAACATGAATGGTGCCTTCTAGAGTTGTGCAGTGCAGAGGCCCTGAGCGTGGAGATTTGAGAGGCAGAGTGCTGGCATGTAGGATGCTTTGATTCCAAGTAACCGAAATTAACCCTGATTAACATAAGGAGGAAAGGGGGAATTTACTAGAGGGACGGAGGTAGCTCAAACAATTAAAAGAAAAGAGGACACTTGTAGGAACCAGACCTATTTCACAGCTCTAATGGAGAATCTCTTCAGGGCACTGCCATGGAGATGAATCACCTTCCATCATTTCCAGTCTTTTTGACACTCAAGAGTCAATTTCTAGGGAGAGAGAATGTGTTGGCCTATCTTAGGTCACGTGTTTACTCTTTGGCAAAGAGAATATAGGGGCATTCTCACTGAGGGTCCTGCCAAGACTTCAAGCAATGAGAGAAGGGAAAATAGGTGCTATTAACAAATGAAGGGGTACAGATGTTGGGCCAGGCAGTCAAAACCAAGGGTGTGAGCTATAATAGTTGTGGCAGAGAATGCTACTTGCCCACCAACAGCCAATCTATTTCTTCCTTACTAAAAGACATTAATTATATTCAGGTGACACTATGACTAGCTAAAAAAAAGTTCACTTTCTAAGTTTCTTTATAGCTGGACATGGCTATGTGACTAATTTCGATGTAAGTCCCAAAGTTAGATGTGACTTCCTCAAAAGCTCCTTATGAAGGTAGGCCTACAATTGGCAGGTACCATATTTCTTCCCTTCACCCACTCTTACCTTCTTTCTGAAAAGATGCCTGGAGCTCTAGCAGCCATTCTGTGATGGCAGAGTAGAAAGATAAAAGCTTGGGTCCCTGATGACACTTGGAGCGGCTATATTAGCACTGGACTGGCTATCACTGGACTTCACTTATAAGACAGAGAAAACACTCTGATGTTTTTAAATCTCTCGTATTTCCAGCCTTTGTTACTAATGACCTTAGCATAATGATAAAGACTATGACTTTTACAAAAGCTGAATTGAAGGGGTGCAGAGATAAAAGGTGAAGGACACCAAACATGAATCACTATAGCAATAGCAAACCAGGAGAAGACAAGGTTATAGAAGTCAGGGAAAGGGAGAATTTCAAGAGTATGAGGTGATGAGAGCCAGAAATAAGTCATGGGTTTTGATGATTTGTACCCATTGGAAAAGTAAATTTGGTACTTGTTGGAATTGTTGACTGTTTAGAAACAAATGAGGATGAGGAAGCAGAGGTGAGGCATGCATCCCTCTTTAGAATTTCATTCCCAGCTAAACTATCAAGTATGAAAATAAAGGCATCTGAAGCTTCAAAATTTTTACCTCCTGTGCACCTTTTCTTAAGAAGTTACTAGAGCAGGCCCTTTGCTAAAATGAGGGAGAAATCCAAAAAATATAAATATATAGAAACAGGATATGTGATACAGAAAAGATAGGAAAAGAATTCTCAGAACATTAACAAGAACAGCAAGCATAGTGCAGTCAGCACAGGGAGCGATATACAGTCCAGACTGGAGCAGAGGACAAAGGAATTTTTAAAGAAGAATAGAAGAAGAAAAGTAGATTTGTATATGAATGACCAATAGTGTTTAGAAATTAATATAGATACATAGAAATTAAGCAAATGGAAATACAATTTAATTATTAATTCTAGAACAATCAATAGTTTTGTAGGAAAGGAACTTATTACAGTGTTCCATGTGGCTCATCAGAAAGGAATAGTTACATTGTCATAATGTAAAGTTCATACTTAAAACATGTTAAACTATTATTTTGGGAGGATTATGAAGTGTATGTATTTGTGATGATGTAAGAAAGACTAATAGCCATTGATCATAAAATCTGAATAAGGTTGGTAGATTGCATCTATGTTGATATCCTGGTTGTGATATTATAGTACAGTTTTGCAATATGTTACCACTGAAACTGGGTTAAGTGTACACTGAATCTCTCAGTATTATTTCTTATAACTTCATGTGAATCTATCACTATCTCAACAAAAATTTCAATTAAAAAAATGCATTGCTTATTTTGAAGATTCACGATCATTCAGGTTGCAAGAAACAGGGGCACATTCAAAGTAGCTCAGGTAATAGGGAATAACTAGGGGGAGAGAAAAGTGTCTCAATCTGGGACAAGTGGCTTCAAAGGAAATCAGAAGAGTCCTCAAATCACCTGATGGCAACTCAGAAGAAACAAAAGCAGAGAGTCTGTTGTCCCCTGTGGACAATCATCAGTGTCTGCCACTATTGATCAATCAAATCTCTGAGCTTTGCCATTCCAACTTCCTGAGAAGACTGATTAATTTAGCCCCCCACTATTCAGTAGAAGGTGCTCACGGTAGTGAGAGTTCTTGGTTGCATGTAATAAACTGTATTTTCTAGGGCTGCCATAACAAAGCACTACTATCTGGGTGACTTGCACAACAGAAATTTATTGTCTCACAGTTCCTGAGACTAGAAATCTGAGATCATGGTGTTGGCAGAGTTGGTTCCTTCCAAGGGCTGCCAGGGAAGGTTCCAGGACTCTCTCCTTGGCTTGTTCATGGCTGTCTTCATGTTCTTCCTATATGCATGTCTGTGACTGAATTTCCTGTTTCATAAGGACATCAGTCATGTTGGGTTTAAGGCCCACCCTAATGACCTCACTTAACTAATTACATCTGCAATGACTGCAATTACATCTGCAGTTCTGAAGTTCTGGGGGTTTGGGTTTCAACATAACACAAACCCACCAAAATAGTTTAAGTTAAAAAGGGACATTATTGCACATAGGCAGGAAGGGGTCTCAGGAATAATGGGAACTAGGGTTTGGGAGACCACCTTGACCCTTGTCTTTACTTCGATGTAATGGCCTCATTTACTCTTTCATGCAGGTTACTTCCACAGGGCAAAGGACATGATAACTGACAGCTCTAGAGATCCATGTTTCCATCATTAGAAGAGGTGAATCATAAACTCTCTGGCCCCAAGTTAAAATATTTCAGGATTATGACTGTGGTTGGTCCAACATGGTTTCAGAATCCATCCTGAGGCTAATTTCTGTGGTCATAGTTCTTTCCAAATATGTGCCACATGGTCAGAAGGCATGTTTCTCAGAAGAAGGGGTGTATTTTTCTTGTTATACTAAACTGAAATATCTACTGCTTTGTCTCTTGTGGGTAGAGTTCTCACAAAAAGCCACCTCCAAAACTGCTTCCTGTTGTTGGACCAGGCCCCTGATAATGGTCTGATCAATGTGGCTGAGGTCAAGGTGTGCTGTGAAATTGCATGATCCCAAGCATGGCATCCTATATTTAGGGAGCTCTTTAGTAGGGATCTGTGGACAGGCAAGCATTTGTAGTTTTCTCAGAATTGGTCTTTTTCTTTTAATTGAAGTATCATTGATATGCAGTCTTATATTGGTTTCAAGTATACAACACAGTGGTTCAACAGTTACCCGTATTATTAAATCCTTACCCCCACTAGGGCAGTTACTGTCTGTCAGCATAGGAGGATGTTAGAGAATCACTAGCTATGTTCTCCATGCTGTACTACTATCCCTATAACCAACTTATATGATTGAGAATTTTTGTGCCCCTTTATTCCCTTCACCCTCTCCCTTCCCCTCATCCTGCCCCCATGGTAACCACTAGTCACTTCCCAGTGTCCATGAGTCTACTATAGCTTGCTTCTTTGTCTATCTGTTCTAACTACTTAAAAATCAAATGTAGAGGAAAATACGCTGGCTAACTGAGCATTGTGTATGCTAAATTCTCTGGATCATCAAGTCCTTATCATTTTTATTTAACGTATTCTAGACATGTACAGGCAACTTAAGATTTGCTAGGTAGAAAAGCACACTGAATACTACATTTCCAGAAAACTTAAGTCCACACAAAAATCCATACCCAGGATGTTGACAGCAGCTTTATTCATAGTTGTCAAAACTTGGAAGCCGCCAAAATATTCCACAATAGGTGAATAGATAAATAAACTGAGGTACATCCAGACAAAGGGATATTATTCAATGATAAAAAGAAATGAACTGTCAGGCCATGAAAAGACTTCGAAGAATTTCTAATCCATACTGCCTAGCGGAAGAAGCCAACCTGAAAAGGCTACCCACTGTGTGATTCCAACTACGTGACATTCTGGAAAAGGCAACACTACGGAGACCGTAAAAGATCAGCGGTGTCAAAGACGAACAAAGCCGGATGCTAGTTAAAGCAGTTAAGGACAGATTTCAATCATGGCAGTGGGGACAAGAATCCAGTGGGGAACTGAATTCAACCTTAACCTGCGGAGAGGTGACTGGGCGGGTATAGCAGGGTCTGAGAATTGTGGGGAAGTGAAAAATTACAAAAAGCAGGAAGGACAGTTGGTCCCTGGGAAACAGTCTGGGTTGCTAACTGGAGCTTATGGAAGTGAGGCTCTTGTCCCCACAGGTGCTGGGAGACAGGAGTGGGACTTCAGTGTGGCTGGAACAAACATGGGATGCGACGGGCATCCTTGAGTTCTCCCAGGCAGGTACTTCAAGGCGAGCTCGCCACCAGAGGGATGCGCCTGGAGATGTTAGAAGCTGTGTCAGTATCTGTACAAGTTCTTATAGGCCAAGGTTGAGATTTAGTCCAGGAGGGGCTCCAAGGGACCTGGCTAGAGTTTGCAAAGGATTATTGTCAGAGGTCGCCAGGGATTCAGGGGGAGGGAGGGCTGAACAGGTGGGCACAGGGGATTTTTAGGTCAGGGAAACTACCTGCATGATCTTGTCAGATGGACACATGTCATACATTTGTCAAAAACCACAGAAGGTGCAGCCCCAAGAGTGAACCCTAATGTAAACTCTAGACTTTAGTTAATAATATTGTATCAACACTGGCTCATCAGTTGGAAGAAACAGGCCACACTGATATAGGATGTTACCAACAGGGGAGGATGTACAGGGAAGGTGGGGGGATATGGGTGCTCTGAGTACTCTCTGCTAATTTTTTCTGTAGACATAAAACTAACTGCTTTAAAAATAAAATCTATTTATTAAAAAAGGGAACTTCCAGTGCTTTTCATTTGGTATTTTTTCATTGGGTTTGAGGGAAATCATTAAATGTGAAGTGAATAATGCTAATCATTATATTTAATATAACATGCTACAGACCTGAAGACATCTTTAGCACACTATGTGTAAAGGAAAAGGTATTGAAAGGTTGATTGCCTCAAATGTAACACATAATGTTAAGTGTCTAAAGCACCCTGCCCCACACAGGCGGCTATCCCCCAGCCACCCACGTTTATTTGGTCCTCCCGGAAGCTTTGTGATAGACTTTGATAGAGCAGGAAAGCTATTCCAGCGCCCACTCAGACAGCCAGGGCTGCAGGGTCTCTGAGGACAGTGTTCAGCATGTGGTCTGGACGAATTTCCATGAGAAACACCCAGAAGGCACCCACTCCATGCCTGGCACAGAGGAGGCCCTGGAGGAAAGATATGCCCCCTCTTTCCCGGGGAATGATTATTTGGAAATGTACCTCTTTATTTGAAGGAAAGCATATTTAAATGAGCTCAAACAAAAAAGATAGAAGGCTTTATAAGAAAAGTGGTTTTCCAAAAAACGAGAGAAGTTGCCAGGAGCTGGCTGACTTCCTTATTTCCAGGGACCAGCGTTATTAAGGCATTAGCAAACCCAAAAGGAAAACACAGCCTTTTGAATGAAAAGCCCCAGGACTGGGAGAACGTCGTGTAGGGCGCCCTATTTGGGTAATGACTCAGATTAGATGTCCAGCTGTCAGCGACGTTAGCATTTGCTTGTTTTATGAAATCTTTTATCGAGTAGGTATTCTGGTTCAGATTTTTTTTGTCCTTCTTCACCTGGGTAGGTTTTTATGACTGGTAAGGAATTCCTTATTTTACACATTTGCTTACATTTCATACTTGATACTTAATGAAGGAAATTGAGCTGTTCTTTCTATTGCCTTTTGAGCAGCACATCCTGGGGTACATGCTTCTGTGTGACAAGCCAGGACCACTAGAAGCACTAGGGAAACACGCTTGGAAAAGAGAGGTAATTATCTAAAATTAGATCAAGCAAAAATCACTCTGTTCAGTAAATCCTGTTGCTAAATTGCCAATAGCTAGCTAAGCATGGGATTATACTGTGTTCTATGAAAAAACAAATTGAAGGCCTTAGCAACAGGAAAGTGTGTCGAATATCTAGTGTTATCAAGCCCTCTCTTACTTTTTTTTTTACTTTCCAACTTGAAAGAAGACATGGGGAAGCACAGAGACAACTGATTCAGGGCAGGGAAAAAGATGACCCATTTTTTAAAAAATGTTCTCTTAAACAAATTAGTCACATTGAGATCAAGTGATGTTTCTGAGAAATTAGTGATCTTTTTCTAGAACTTAATAGATAGGTGATGTTTTCAAAACCAACCATTTGTTCTAGTTGCCCTACTTTAACTGTAGTCTCAGTACTCATACAAGAAGCTTTGAGGTGTCATGGGGATTGAAGTTTCCTAAGAAAAGGGCCATAAAATAAGTAATGCAGAACGAAAGAACCAGGTATCTTGGCAAAGTTGTAATTACAGCTGTTTGTGAAGTTCTACCGGAATTTCTTCTCTAGGGCCATGAATCCAGCCCAGCAGAACTTTGAACTATATACTGTGTCTAGTTATCTGCTCCCTGTTGAGAAAACCTGTGGGACGTGGGAGGCGCCAGTGAATGGGGAGAGAGGATGTTGTGTTGTCTTTCTTTTCTCTCTCTATACCCATCACATTGTAACTTTCACAGCACAGATATCGGACTTCCATCAAAGTAGGATTTGACAAATCATTAAAATAATAATTTTGGAAAGTATGTAATAATTTGGGAAAATGCTTATGATGTAATGTTACCCAGAAGACGTAAGACACAAAGGTAAACTTCACTGTGATTGCCAACTATGTAAGAATTATGGATATATACAAACAAGGTCTCCAAGAGAGCAGACAAAATAAAAAACACCTGATTTCTAGGGAGATGAAAAAAAAAACCCTTTTCGTTCAGTTTGCTTTCATCTTGCTCTGGTTGGTGCAAAAAGAAAGGAAAATAAAAGTGGGGTGACATTTGAAATACTGAATAACCCATACACCGTGGAAGCTGTTCCAACAGGCAGCTGCTCTAATTACGGAGGGTGCCAGATGGCAACAGGTAAACACAGCCTTGCAAAGCCAGGTCAGCCCTGGGTGTTGCCCGGCAGGTCTGGGGCTCACAAACCAGGTGGGAGCTGCAGCACCCCCAGCAAGATGCTTACCTGGGCCCAGGGTGGGTTTGAGAATTACCTAGTTACCAACCAGAACTGTAGTATTTCCATTTCTTAACAACAGTGCAGCTGTGACAGTGCTGGCAAGCTGACAGGAGTCCTGATTAAGAACCATCCTGAAAGAGAGGGAATGAGATAATGCTTGTAAAGGATTTACTTAAAACACCGAGCACATGGTACATACTCCACATATGTTGGCTGTTGTAATCGTGTTGCATTTCTGCTTACACTTTTATTCTTATTAATATGCAAAAAAGCATTCATATGAAAAGAGAGGAGGGTGCAGTGTCTCTTCCTCTTATAAGAGCAATAATCCCAAGATAAGAATCCTCATGAGCTAATCTAAACGCAATTACTTCACAAAAGCAACACCTCCAAACACCATCACATTAGAGGTTAGGGTTTCAATATATAAATTTTGAGATATACAAACATTAAGCCCCTAAGACAGATGTTATGCAGAAACCTTAGAGGGATAGCTACACAAATAAAGTGGATTCTAACAATCTGTTCGCTGACCCACCCTCCTTTTCACTGACGCATACAGTCTTTCACTCCCCACATACCCATCCTTCCATCCATCCATGCAGCCAGCTGGCCGTTTAACAAACATTTACTGAACATCTATCATATGTCAGAAGAAATCACTAATAGGGAAAATAAATGACACACTGCAAATTCTAAATGCTATAACAGACTATTCTAAATGCTTAACAAAGACCTATGGGAACTCGAAGAAAACTCACATTGATTGAGAATGGATTAAGTGATTTACCTATTTATCTGCCCTAGTGTGCCTGAAGAAATACATTGCTAGTTCCAAAGTGAAATTAGAAGCAGTCTTTTTTCCTCCTAAAGTGCCTTTCTTCCTTCCAAGATAGTGGGAAAGAATGGGGAGAATTTACCTCCAGACAAAAAGGGCGGCTAAAGGTTGCAACCCCTGCACATAAGGCGCAGAGGTCTGTCAGCGCGCGCCCCGGGAAGGGGGAAGGAGGGGCCTCAGGGAGCACCGGCGCCCGTCCTTCTCTGGTTAGTGAGGAACGGCGCGCGCTCAACAGGAACTTCAGCAGTTTCAAGGAGCAACACAGATGCCCTTGGGCGATCCTGCCGGGATGGCCTCAGGGCTTCCCTCTGACCGGTCAGCAGGGAGGAGCCGGGGTCTTCTAAGGAGTGGTCCCGGAGGCTGAGTGTGCCGGGGAGCACAACAATGCACAGAGGACAGGCAGGCAAAATACAAAAATATCCACGCAGCTCTTCAAAATCCACGCAGGCTCTTCTAAAAGGTAGCCACATATTTGTAGTTATGACGCACTGCTGCCAAATGCTTTATTATAATCAAGTTGCAACATAAAACTTCCTACCTGGAGCCTTCAGGTACTTTGAGGGTTACTTTAGCAATCAGAGGAAGAAAGTCCCATTACACACAGGTATTTGTTTTGTGGACAAAAGGAACCCCTTACTAAGACACTATTCTATGAAAGAGGTGTATTAATCCCATTTCATAGAGGGAGAAATTGAGGGGTCACAAAATTAAGTAATTTACTCAGTTCTTAAAAGTCAGGTGACCCCTTCTCTGGCATAAGCTCTCCCTTCTCTTTCTTTTTACTAAGAAAAAATTCACATTACACATAAATTGGGAGACACTCAAGAAGCTCCCTTCACCCCTCACCCAGCTACAACAGGCAGCACCTGGTGGTATCTCGTTTCGACTGTGATTCTTTTGATCACAGTGACATGGCCATTTCCCCGTATGATAAGCAGCGACCAGCCAAACGCGCAGAGCTTCCTGCCTTTGGTTTGCTCAGAAAAGTCTATGAATATCTACATAATCCGACAGCCCTTTGCTCTGAGATGAATTTTCCAAATGTCGGGCCTTTCTGGGACTCTGCTTACTTGATCTGAGGGACAGACAGAAATGCTGCTCGTGACCCACAGCCAAGCCTGGTGGGGCTGAGGCACTGGCTTTGAGGGGGGAGGGATTCAACTTGCTTTAGGGACCTCTCCTGGGGCACTTAGGAAGGGCCATGTGGCATCCAGGCATAATTCTAAATGGGGATTTCAAGCACCCTAAAGGGACCCTTCCTTCTCTATTCCTTAGTGGAAACACTATTAAAACAGTAAGGAAGAAAACTTCTTAGACAGGTTTCTCACAGGAGTTACCAGATTCTTTTTTTACTGCAACATGTATGATTTATCCTCTGAAAAAGATGTATAACTGTGACTTAATACCAATATACAACAGTGACAATTTGTTCATACTATTTTTTTACAAGAAAGAAAAAAATCATTAGCTATATCCAATTTATAAGCCTGTACAGAAGCAAGGGTCTTCCAGAACATAAGCTTCACCAAGCAAGCAAATGGCATAGACACAATCAGAAACTGCACAAATCAGCTTTGCTGTAGTAAAAAAAATGGCCCTTGTAGAAAAGTTTTCCTCTATCCTCTTATGCTCTGTGACTAGAGCCTATGAATTAAACTGACAAAAGCCAGATTAATAAGACGCAAAAAAACCCAGTTTATTTACACATGGGAGAACAGAGTGGTGAGTAACACAAAGGTAAGGTTAGGATTTGGAGCTTTATACCAACTTCATAGGTGAAAGAAGGGGAGAAATGCCCTTATGAGAAAACAAATGTCTTGTTGGAAAGATAAATGGGTTTTCAGGAGAACAAACAGGAGACAGGAAAATCTGTGGTCATGCTGTCTATGCTGGTTTGAGGGGTCATAGTGCCTCCTTCAGAGCCACAGAACTCCTCTGCAGAAGGGACATGGGGGTGGGTGTTTATTTGTATTCTCCTTTCTTAGAACAGATCTGTCCCAAAAAGGAATTTCTTTCCCAAAAGTTGCTACTGTTGGTCTGCTTCTTACAATAATCTTTATATCATGTCTGGATTCCGAGTGAGTCCCCGCACACCCAGACCTCAGGGGCTTATAACAAAGATGTGTTTCTCAACCATGTTGCACACTAGCTGTACAATGGGCACAAGCCCTCTTCCACGTGTCTTCCTCACTCCAGGATCCAGTCCGAAAGAGCCTCTACTGGGAGCAGGCCATTTTCGGTGGCAGAAGGAAAACAGAGTGGATGAGTCTTGCGATGTCTCGGAGCGCTTCCCTTCGGGTGTGTTTGCCACTTCCTTGCTCAGTCCATTGGGCAAAGCAAGCCACGTGGCCAAGGTGCGTCTCAGAGAGGCAGCCGAAGAACACTGCTCCGACAGTGAGGCCACTGCAAGTCACAGGGCACGAAGTCAGCGGCTCTTCCTGGAAAGGTGAGTGAAGAACTGGAACAACGCTATTAAAACGGTTCGCCGGAGCCTGCCCAGGTGGAATCTTTCCACTCCATTCTGCTTGGAAATGTTTCAAAGAAGAAGTAAGACTTGGATTTGCCAGGATGATTCTAGGCAGAGGTGAAGCAGACGCTAAGGCAGGAGCACTTGGGAAACGATGAGAAATCCCAAGAGGCTGGAGCCCAGGTCACGTGGAGCGGAGAGAGGACAAGTGGTGACCACAGAGCTGGAGGTGAGAGATCGGGCCAGACTGCAAAACTGGGGCAAATGGGAACTTTGGCCTTCTGCTTTTCAAACATTCTCACCTGAGTCTTCCTAATGGACCAGGAGGATTAATGCATTTTTCTTGAGGTTTTGGAAAATCATCTTTTAAGGCTTAAGCATCATCTTAAATAATAATGAGAACTTTGCATTCTGTTTCAGAAATATTCAAGTTGGCTTTATTATTAAAATAATGTTTTCCTCCTCTAAAAACCTTCAAAGAAAATTGATACACTAGGAAGCAGCACCGTGTTCAGCCATGTCTGTTCTTTGATTTGATATGCTTCCGGCACCAAACAAGCATCCCTCTAGGTACAACATTTTCCAAATCAAGTTTCTGGGGAAGAAAATGATATAGCTTCTCCTTATGACATACAGTGCTGGTATGATTGGTTAAAAGACTAACTATATTGTTCAGATCCTTCATTTCTTCAGTTTTCTTATTTCTGTTGCACATTAATAATCAAGAATTAAACTTCACTATTCCAAGTATATTTCTCTATATCCATTTCTCCTTACAGTTACATGTCTGGAATGTGTTTGCACGGTGCCTCCACTCCACCCCTTGTCTCCCGAACCAATCCCTGCTCATCACTTAAAGCCAAGTCACCGCTCTGTGAAGGCATCTCTGATCTCAGTGGTTAAAACCCTCATCCTCAGAAACAACCACTGGACTTTGCATACACAATTCTTGGGAGAAAAGAGAATGCAGGGCCACAGAAACAGGAGTGCCATCAAAGGAAGGTAACGATGCAGAGATGGCAGTGGAGGAGAGAGTGAAGAGAGGAAGATAAAGAATTTAAAGAATGAGCTGAAGGTCAGGGTGGAACCTTGGGAAATTCTCCAGCCAAAATGGCAAAGAAAAACAGTGGAGACCCCAAGAGCAGACACCTGCAGGGTGGTGCTCCCTGTTCACACGAGGAGCTGAGCAGTTTATTTCTCAAACATCTGTTTGCACTGAGTACTCTTGGCACTGTCACCGATCTGCCCTGCAGCGGGATCGCATTCCGAGAGTCTGAAGTGGGGTTATTATGGCCCGAGAGGAGCTCCCTTGCCTCCCATTTCAGACTTTCTGCCACACCAACCAACTCAGGGAGGAAAGTTCAGAAAGGGTTGTATCCTGCTCTGGCATCTGTTTTGAATTCCTGGGTAAATAAACCTGCAGACTAAGTGTATGGGTCAAGTCCCTTTTAATTATGAGTGACAGAATTAAGTCCAGCTGTGTTAAGCAGAGAAAGGGCATTCATCGTCTCAAGTATCTGAAAAAGTCCAGAAGCAGTCATAGTTAAGTCAGAGACGAAACTGACTTGGCATGATTGTCTCCATCTCTACCAGTCCCTTTTCTGAAGCCTCAATGCTTCGAGTGGGCATAAGTGGGTCCTGTGCCCAGCCCTGGAATTGAGGGTGAGGGTGAGGTGTCAAGGCCATTCAAAGTTTGAAGGGCTTTGGGGTTCTCTGGCAATACAACTCCAGTACCTGCGGTGTCTTTCCATCCAATTTGCATTTCATCAAATGCTTAGCCTAGTAATACTGACTCACTGATTCCACAAATACTGAGCACTTGCCCCTGCCCTACAAAATAGCGATGGAAAGGACAAAGTCCCTGACCTGAGGAGACACGTTCTAGTGATCTTGGGTACTTAACTCCTCCAGTGGTCAGTCATGGTCATAGTCCTGAAATCCTGACATAGACTTGGTAAGTCCAGCTGTGTTAAGCAGAGAAAGGGCATTCATCGTCTTTGGGTTTTGGTCTTAAGAAACAGGCATCAACTCCCCTGTTCTTCTAGCCCTCTAGGGCTCTTTTATTTCAAAGCTTGCCTCTTTTTTGAAAGATTCCACTCAAAGCCAGAAGGAGTAGCCAAGACACAGCATTCTTCCTTCAATCCCCTAAAGCTCTAGCCACAGGAGTCACACGGACAGAATTCCAGGATGCCACTGCATAGCCAGTAGATTTCTAACTACTTTGTAGGAATCTCTAACTTCCCAGCAAGGGATGGGGGTTTCTCTTGCTTTATCTTGACTCAACCAATTCTACATGGCAGCGTTTGTACTTTGCAATATCCCACTTGGAGGTGTTTGTCAGGGTTCTCTGTGTGTAAGCCATAGTGCCCAACCTACGTTAACTAAAGCAAAAATGCAATTTATTCAAAGTACATGGCTTAGCTTGCAGAGTCAGAGGAGAATCCAGGCCCCAGAAAGGGTGGAAACCAAGATGGCCCTGCAGAGCAAGGACTATTGGGTAGGGTTTTGGGTTATTTTGTTTTTGCACAGGCTTTAAAATAATCAACTTTCATTATTTTTGGTGTTAATGTCAAGAGTTCCAAGGAGACAGATTTTCACTGCTGACCTTATGTCAAATGTTCACTGCCACCCAGTCCTTCCCACATGCAATGGGGAAGGACATTCCAGCAAAGCAAAATCAAGGTGCTCCTAACAAAAGCAGGGCCATGGTTGCCAGGGAAGCAAAAAACTGTGATATTCAACACTCCAGCGCTTTCAGATTTTTCATGTACACACACATGGCTCAGCAATTTTGTTAACATGCACATTCTGATTCAGTGGGCCTGGAGGGAGACCTGAGATACTGCAATTTCATAAGTTCCTGGAATACACCAATATTGCTGGTTTGAGGACCACACTCAGTAGCAAAGCACTACATCATTTTCTTTTAAGGGAAATGCCTTCAACCATCCCATACTGATTCTTTTTTGTTGGTAACTTCAGATGGTGTGAACTTGACTGGAAACAACTGATATAATTCTAAGACATCACAATGAAGAGTTTTCTTTCCTCCTGAAATGGAGGGAATTTTTCTTAAAATATATTAAAATAATAAATTATATTTCCTACACATCAAAAGTAATCAAGTAGAAAATGCAATGGAAAGATGCTGACTTGATAAAAAAGAGTGGTATTTCAAGTCAGTGGAGGAAGGATTACTTACTATATAATGGTGCTGAGTAACTGTATCTATTTGGAAAAAAATAAAGTTAGAGCGCTACCTCACACTATACATAAAATAAAAGTTCTCAAATGAAACAAAAATTTAATTTTATAGAACTGTAAAAGAATCAGAAGTAAATGCAATAGTTTTTATAATTTTGTCATGGAAAGGGTCTTAAAGAAAAATTCAAAGGCCATAAAGTAAAAGTTGACAGATTTGTCTGCTTGAAAATGAACTCTCTGTATGACAAATGATATAAACTAAAATAAAAAACATGAGACTGAGAGAATTTATTTACATGTAAAATGGACAAAACACAGAAGGAGAAAGAGTTCTAATCAATAAATATATGAAAATATGCCTAACCTCAATTTCACTATCATTTGGGAAAGGGGATTTTTTTGCCCATTCAAGTGGCAAAAATCTAAAAAGTGATAATATTCAGGATTTGTTAAAGAACCAGTCACTCATAAGCCACTGGTGGAAGTGTATATGACTTACCTATGTGAACAGCAGGATGGCAATATCTACTGACACTGAAAATGCAAATACCCTTTGATCCACCAATTCCATCTGCAGGACTCTCTTCTGAAAAAATATTTGTTCAGCCCATATAAATCAAGTATAAAAATCAAATGAATAATCATATTTGACCTGACTGTTTATAGTTCATGATGTGTGATCAAAACCGAAAGTTTCTGTGATGACTGCCCTTGTACTGTTCACCATGTAAGAACTTATTCACTATGTCAGAACTTGTTCGTTATGCTTCAGAAGATTGGAGACTGATGAGAATTAGGCTTGGCGTGGATTAATGATTGTGCATTGAGCATTGAGTCCCCTATACAGAATTTTATTGTTGTTAACAACCATTTGATCAATAAATATGAGAGATGCCCTCTCAAAAAAAAAATATTTGTTCAACCTAAGCAGACACATATATACAAAGGATGCACAGTAAACTGGAAAACCAAGTGAATGTCCATCAATATGAGAATGGTAAAATAAACAATACTGGAATACTGTGCAGCAATAAAAAAAAATGATATAAATAAAAATTGCATTCCTTGTCCCAAAGCAACATTTACTTTATATAGATAGATAGATGATAGCTAACTAGCTAGATATAGATACAGGTATAGATAGATACAGATATAGATATAGATAAGCATGTTTAAAGATCATCCGGACTTCTGTAAGCACAAAAGGCAAGTTGCAACATATAATACCATGAAAACCACATGAGTATAAATAAAGTTTAGCAGGATGCACATTAAACTATAATAGTTGTTAAAGCTGCAGCAAAAAAGACAGTTGAGGTTGGTGGTGACAGTAGCAGTTAGGACCTCACTTTTCTTCTAGATACTTCTGGGTTGATTGAAACTTTTATGAACAGAATATATTCATGTATTATTTGGCATAATTAAGCAAGTTAAAATGCCTACAAGTAAAGTGAAGTACAACAATACCAATTTGTTTTAGAATATTTGCAAATTCAGAAAAAAATTAAGATGATCATAAAAATCACCAAAAGAGTCATTACTTTCTGTAAGTCAAATCATTTGAAAGATTTCTAATACACAGGATTCTCCTATTTTGATAAACATAGGAGATAAACAATTCTGAAAGTTAGACACCCATAAGATAATATTTCAGGAAACCCATCACCAAATAGCTTTAATCAGTTGACTTGATTTTGTTAGCAGCTAATAAAGTTCAACTTCAAAACACAGCAACCACAACTGATTCAAAAAGTATTGAAGAAAAATCATGACAGAAAACTGAGCTGCTAAGAGGTCTTAATGCAAGAGGAATTTCTGGAGTGGTGCTTAAAAGGGGGTTTAACTAAAACTGATAACTGGGTGGCATAAATCAATCATTTGGGGCATTCCAGCCAAGTTTATTACCTGCTTGAATCACATGGGGCATTCCAGCCAAGTTTATTACCTGCTTGAATCAAATCAATAATCTTGATTATATAAAGCATGCTTCAGTGATTTCAATTTTCTTTTGTCATCAGAAGGACTGAATAAGAGTTAAAGCAACTAATGGAAATTCCTTTCATTCTTCATCAAGCTGAGTTAGAGGTTTCCTGAAGCCACATTTTCTATGAACTATATAAATCACTAAAAGCCTCACACCCAGAAAGCGTGCTCTCTGCCATTTTGTTCCCTGATGCACTTCTCCTTATGTTCTATGCTGCACTCTTCTTTATTAGCACTGTTACATAATTCATTTTAAAAGTCTCATCTATTTTATAAAGTGCCCTGGGGCTACGATGCTTTTCCAACCCACTTTTGTTTGGATGACTATTCCATTACCATATTTGCCTCATCATACCAAGAAATCATTCCTAATGGCACTATGTAGCAAATACCCTAATAACAGACTTGGAGGTACTAGGTATTGCTGTGATTTCTAGAAAACACCAACATTGCCCACAAGGTGATGCAGCCCAGGGAGATCAGGTAACTTGCCCAGCTGACAGCCCTCATGTCTGATGGATTTCCCACAGCAAAGGTGCCTCTCCCAGGACCATCCAAATTCTGACTCAGAGGTAGCAGAGTGTCTGGAATGTAGGGAGACAAAGGATGAAGGCCGGCCCTGAATCCATGTGCCTGCAGGCAGTTTTAAGTCTCCATGCTCCATTCTTAAAAAACAGCTTTATTGATGTATAATTTACCCACCATAAAATCCACTTGTTTTAAGTGGACAGTTCAATGATTTTTATACATTTACAGAATTGTGCAGACAAAACCACAATCCAATTTGAGAACATTTCTGTCACTGCAAAAGAACCCTCCAGCCCCAGGTGACCACAAATCTGTCTCTGGTCTAAAATTTGCAGTAATTTTCTGGTCTCACCTCCAGCCCCAGGTGACCACGAATTTGTCTCTGGTCTCAAAAGATTTGCCTTTTCTGGACATTCATGTAAATGGATGCTTTCAATATCGGTCATTTCTCTGCATCATTTTTGTCTTTTTGATCACACGTTTAGAACATCATTTGCCATGGTAGTGTATTCCACTGATTGATTGCTCTCTATTTCCGCCATGTGTTCACATTTTGCCTTGATGGGAATTAAGCACCCTGTGAGCTTAATTAAGCACCCTGTGAGCACCACCTCATACTCCCTGCAAGGCACTTGCACAGTGACCTGCACATGTCTCCTTTCTCAAACCATTTCCGTGCACACCAGCCCAACTTCCAATCGCCTTTTTCTTTTCTCTGTGGAGGGCTGCCTCTGGGCAGGGAATCAATGCCTCTGGGAACAGCCTCAACCAATAGCTGATGGGAGATGGTATATAAATGCCCCAGCTCCTCCTGTCTTGGAAGACCCAAGAGGTGCGCTCTGTACTGATTCTCTCCCTAGAGGGACCCAGCTCTCCTGGTCCACAGAAGTTCTTGGCTTGACTGCTGACCCCACTTTGGCTCTCTTGCCTTCTGGGTCTCACTTCCATACTCTACTTCCCGCGTTTTTCTTTCCTCCAAAATAAACTACTTGCACTGGGATCCTTGTCTCAATGTCTGATTCTGAGAGAACCCAAATCAAGACCCTTCCCACAATGTGTTCAATACCCATTAAGCCTAATGTAGATGTCTGTTCCACCCCGATCTTCTTATGTGGCACTTTCATCAAATTCTTCCCTGACACACAAAAGCCAGCTGCTATAGGATGGCTATAATAAAAAAGGCAGATAAAAACAAGTGTTGGCAAGGACGAGGTGAAATTGGAACCCTCATACAGTGGTGGGAATGTAAAATTCCACTGTGGAAAACAGTCTGGCAATTCCTGAAAAGGTTCAACATAGAATTACCTTATGATCCAACAATTCCAATCTTAGGTATATACCCAAGAGAAAAGAAAACATATATTCCTACATAAACTTTTACATGCAGGTTCAGAGCAGCATTATTCATAACAGTCAAAAAATAAAAACACTCCAAAACTCTATAAGTGATAAATGGATAAACAAAATGTATCATATCCTTACAATGGAATATTGCTCAGGTATAAAAAGGAATGAAGTACTGACACATGCTACAGCGTGGATGAAACTTGAAAACAATATGCTAAATGAAAGAAGTTTGTCACAAAAAACCACATATTGTATGCATTCATTGGTATAAGATGTCCAGAAGAGGCAAATATATAGAGGCAGAGAGGAGATTAATGGTTACCTGGTTTGAAGGAATGCGGATACAGAGTCTCGGAGATGCCGGCTAAAGGATATGGTGTTTGTGGGGTGGTGAGAATATTCTAAACTTGGTTGTGATGGATCCACAACTATGTGCATATACTAAATTTACATTGAATTATATACTTTACATGGATAAATCTTATAGTAGGTGAATTATATCTCAATAAACCTTCTATATATTAAAAAACAGCTGCTAAAAAGTGTTTCTCTAGGAAATTACCCAGGCTATACTCTACTTATATTTAAAGTGTGGTTTTATATCTGAGTTCACAAATTTCTGGCATCAAACCCCAAACTTCAAGTTATATGGATGGCAAATACATACAAGAGAAAAACAAACGGAAGTTTATTAACCTATCTCTCATGCATACATGGGAGATACCTAGAGAAAAATGAGTAACTCTCAAGAGTTACTTAGAATTCAGGCTTATAGATTATCTATAGCTAAAGACAAGAAAGGCTGGTCGTGAGGAGGTGACCAAGAAAAGCATGGTGAACATGAGTAAGGCTTGTTGTGTAGATTTCAGTTGGTATCTTCCCCGCTGATAAGGGTGTGAAGTTGTCTGGAGATGAACTTTGTCCTTCCTGGCAAAGAAGGGAGGAGGGGCACCTTTATAAATTTATGTCGGGTTTTTAAGCAAATAAGAGGAAAGGCAGAGAACTTTTCTTGCATCTGTTCCTTCTGTATTGCCTCCAACTCAAAATAATCCTTAAGGCACAGTGGCACATTTGGAGTGGCATATTCTGCCACCCTTCAATAGCTAACCATCACTAAATATTGACAAAGTGCTATGCTAGAGGCATGACATATATTAGGTGCCCATGAGAACAGAAACTCACTCTGTGTTAAACTGTCACACATTAAGTGATACTAGGGTGTCAGAAAAAAAAAAAAAAGAACTTGGTAGTTGTCCTTTACACAAACACTGGAGACAGCAAGGGGATGTGATCCAACACGTGTCATTAAGGATGGTAACCTTGGTTTGCTTTGAGTCAAAACACTAATGCTTCCTGCATATGAAAGGACAAGGGAAGGAGACAAGTTCAAGATCCCCAAGTTGGGAGCTGGTGATCCTACATGTTATTGTGGCAGAGACTGGATTATTTTTACTTTTTCCAAATTTTAAAACATTTCTAAAACTCCTCTGAATTTTTTCAAACATACAGCAAAGTTGAAAGAACTTTACAGTGAATACCTATATACCCACCATGAAGATTCACAATTAACATTTTGCTGTACTCTGTCAGTGTCTGTCCATCTGTCCTTCCCTCTACCCATCCATAACCCATCTTATTACTATTATTATTTGGACAAAATAAATAGCAAACATGAGTGCACTTCCTCTTAAATATTTAATTAATCAGAGTTCAATATCATTTAGTGTTTTTAAGTGAAAAATATACTCTCAATAAAGTGAAAACCTCAAGTGTACATGCGCTATTCTGAAAATGTGCACATACTGCCTGCAACAGTCTGGATTCAGAAGTACCAGTGGGACAAAATTGAAGGTGCCACCTGTCTGGTTTGCTTTTACCTGGGATAGATGGCAGGGCTGGTACTTACCCTCAGAGTACTACATATATAGGTTGGATCCTCTTTTTATTTAAAATTTCTATATTTTGTTCATCATGGATTTTTGCATTGCTTTTGAAATTTTAAAATGTCATATTAAAATACTACTTATCTTAATTATGGAATTTTTTTGCACCCTGGTGCCTCTTAAATTTTGTATTGCAGTCAGTGTGAATGCCTCATTTGCCTTAAGTTATCCCCAGCTCTAAGCAGAAAGTCTAGGAGAAGACCAACTGGGAGCAGAGGAAGGCTGAATGGCACTGAACCTGCCTGTTAATCCACTGGCTAATCAACACAGAAGCCAGGGCGCTTAATCAGCAAGAATCGGGATTCCAGGTCACTTTCCTTGTGTACTTAGTTACTAACACCGGGAGATAAGCAAGGCGCTGTCTGACCAGACAGGTGCTGGCCAAATGCCCATCCACATAACGTGAAGGAGTCGCTACTTTGGAGAAGGTATTGGGAAAGAATTTGTTTTGTTTTAATAAGCAGACCTGCAGGGCTTGAAGCTGGCAGCCAGTACGGGCTCCCCTCCACCCGGGGACAGGGGGATGGCTCTGGGGGCTGAAGACCTGCTGGCACTTTCTCTGCAGCCACGCGCGGATTTTTAGCACCCAGTTTTGTTTGGCCCTGGAACCTGTAGCTGTGTTCCAGCTCCTGGCTCTTGATTTTTAGTGATTTCTCAGCAGGCTTTAGCCAAGGCAGGATAGTTTCTCTATGACCTAAGTCTAGGAAGTAGAAAATAAAAAAGGAACCTTTAACTGTCGCACACACCTTCAGCGGTAGGAGAAAGTGCCTTCCAAATGGAAAGCAATGCATTCATGGTAAACACACTCTTCTGCCTTATCTGATTCTGATTTTTATCTTCTGGTTCTAATTCTGAGCTATTTTACAACTCTGAGAGCTGTAGATAACTGGTACCTATGTAAATTCCATCACCTCTGGGAGAAATTTGCGCAGACTCCACTCCAACTTTTGGAAAAAAAGTTTTGCCTCTTGTACAGCTCATTCCAACATTTCCTTTACTCCATATAAATTTTTGCTTCTTGACTTCTTTATTGAACCAGTTATAAAATCTGCCTGATTCCTTCACTGAATGAGGACACATGACCATTTTTGTATTTGAATGAGTCATAATTTGACCTTTTCCTGAAATGTACCGTTTAACAGCCCCCACCCCACCTATTTCTTAAGTCTTTTTAAGATGAAGAAACCTCGGAACTTGGTCTGTGTGGCTTTGCAAGAGGAAACAAAGTGTTTTGGGGGAGCAGGTAGGGATGGAGGCTAACACTGACAGAATATGTACTGTGCGTCCACAACTTTACAAAGTTGAATCACATTCATACAACAACCGCATGAAACAGCTATTGCTACCCCATTATATGGAGGAGACAATTTATATTCTGAGATAATTTCAGAAATAAGTATTATTCAAAGAACAAGTATTATTGGCGATTAGTATTACTCAGAGATAATGTTCAAAGACAAGTAATTTGATCATCACTTAAGATTTGCTGCTAGGATTTTGAAGTCAAATGTGTCTAACCCCAAACTATGCTGCACTGTTAGTACAGTGTGAGAAGATGGCCCTTCCTGATGTAGTTTTTATGTTTGGGGAATATTTCCCCACAAGCCTGGGCCATGGGGATGTGGGCCTGGATAGCTTAGGAAACAGCTAAAGTGTTAATCAGTGGCCTTACCAGCGCCGAAAGAAATAAGTGGGATTCGCCTTCATTCTCTGATCCTCTTCCACCAGGAACAGCAGGCAGAAAGCTGTGTGTGAAACATGCTGTCCGGGAAGGGCCGTGAGGTGGTGGCTAGCTGCTGGGAGAAATGGGACAAAAAATCCTGCCTTCAAATTGGTCGAAATTGTGTAAAATAAGCAAAAGAATAGCCTGGCATCTAGTTCATTTGGATAATCTAAAAACTATCAAGGTGATCAGAATATCTGAGGAAATGCAATTTTAAAGGGTTTCTTTTGCCAAGAACCTAGAAGGCCCTTCCATACCATTATCACTATGGATCACATTATTTTTTGTATATTGTGTATATTTTAACGTGGCTAGGCTACTGTTTTGACTAATGTCCATTTTATGCTCACTGCATACTTTCATGTAGTACATAGAATTTAAAGAGTATTTCTAGCTATAGGATATAGTTTAAAAATAGCTTCAGTACCAACTGTTCTTGTACACATTTAAAAAATGGTATGGAAATTTTAAGAGTCAACAAATAAGATAGCAGGCTGAAAGTAGTTCCATATTCTGATGGCAGTGAATACATTATTAGTATTCTAAAAATAATATGAATTTAAAGGACATTTCTGTTTCTGCAGGAAAAATAGTACCGTAAAATAGCATTGATGCATATAAAGTTTTGCGTAGGTGCTCTAGTGCCCTCTCCTGGGTACTCTTGAGTAGTGCCGCTCCGGCAGAGCTGGAGGGCCACAGTCCTTCGGCATTCTGGGAAGTCTACCCACCCCTTCTCAGAAGAGTGTTTCAAGGTGCATTAAATAAAATAAAAAGTTATATTGAAATACAGTTAAGAGGATATCAAAATAGATTAAAACAAATTCATAAGTTATTAAACACCTCATTAAATAAAAAGATCCAGCTTTGTGTCTATTATAATTTCAAAGTGGTGGTGAGCTTAAACAATATCCTGAGATATCTGTAGCAACTATGATCCTGCATGAAAATATTAGTGATTTCTATCGGTGACAAGGTTATATTGTGTGTCTTAGTTGCCTAGGGCTGCCATAATGAAATTACTAGAAAGTGGTTGGCTTACAACAGACACATGAAAAGATGTTCCACATGGCTAATCATCAGGGAAATGCAAATTAAAAGCACCATGAGCTATCACTTCACCCCAGTTAGGATGGCCAACATCCAAAAGACAGGGAGCAACAAATGCTGGCGAGGATGTGGAGAAAGGGGCACCCTTCTACACTGTTGGTGGGAAAGTAAATTAATTCAACCACTGTGGAAAGCAATATGGAAGTTCATCAAAAAACTAAAAATAGAAATACCATTTGACCCAGGAATTTCACTCCTAGGAATTTACCCTAAGAAAATAAGATCCCTGATTTGAAAAGACATATGCACCCCTATGTTTATTGCAGCACTATTTACAATAGCCAAGACATGGAAGCAACCTAAGTGTCCATCAGTAGATGAATGGATAAAGAAGATGCGGTACATATACACTGTGGAATACTATTCAGCCATAAGAAGAAAACAAATCCTCCCATTTGCAACAACATGGATGGAGCTAGAGGGTATTGTGCTCAGTGGAATAAGCCAGACAGAGAAAGACAAGTACCAAATGATTTCACTCATTTGTGGAGTATAACAATGAAGAAAAACTAAAGGAACAAAACAGCATCAGACTCACAGACTCCAAGAAGGGACTAGCGGTTACCAAAGGGGAGGGAGTGGGAAGGGAGGTAGAAGGGGATTAAGGGGCATTACAATTAGCACACATAATGTGGGGGGCACGGGGAAGGCAGGATAGCACAGAGAAGACAAGTAGTGACTCTATAGCATCTTACTACACTGATGGACAGTGACTTCAATGGGGTGTGTGGGAGGGACTTGATAATATGGGTGAATGTAGTGACCACTATGTGAAACCTTCATAAGATTGTATATCAATGATGCCTTAATAAAAAAAAGGGGGGGGCATGGCTTAAACAACAGAAAGTTATTGCCTCACAGTTCTGGACACTAGAAATCCAAAGTCAAGTGCCAGCAGGGCTGTGCTCCCTCTGAAGCCCCCTATGGGTGGACCCCTCCTCACTGCCTCCAGCTTGTGGTAGGATATAAGTAATATGTAATGTAATATAATAATAATTCTAACTCAGGATACCCTGAATTCTACCCATGGAACATAGGCTAAGAACCCTTGAAGGTTATTTCCAGGTAATTGATATTTATTGTGTTCCCAGGAGAGTCTTAAGTGATGAGCAGAAAGATGTCCCTGTTTTTTGGAAGGGATGAGGCTTACAGATGTTGAACAGCCAGAAAAACCAGATGGGTCAGTGTGAAACATTTTGGGGTGAATTTTATCCTTTGCGTGCTACAGAGACTGAGAAGGAGAGGTCGTGTGGGTGGGGACAGCTGGGCAAGTTTTATGGAGGATGTGGGTCTTGATTTGGGTTTAAGATGATGGCAAGATTGTGAATCATCAGGACACATAAGACCATGGAAACACTATGAGCAAAAAATAAACCTCAGGAAAGAAAAGCACTACAAAATTTAACTAACCTAAAAATTAAGTTTGAAAATACTTATCCATTATTAAAGCTCACCATTATAATCAAATGTATTAATCTAATTCCCAGAAATATGAAAATTGCCTTATACTATTACAATTGAAATGAACTAGTCATTAAGTTAAAGAAAAAAATTTCTGCTTAAATGATACGTAATTTCCATTCATCATAGACATATCCCATGCAAAGGCTTGATTTGCCTAATATATAAAGAGCTCTACAAACCAATAAGAAAAAAAGAACATGAAAAGTGGTCAAAGAAGACCTAACTGTTCACAGATAGGAAAAACAAAAGCCTCTTAAACATTATAAGAAAAATGTTCACTTTCCCTCTTAAAAGAGAAGTACAAATTAAAATCATATTGAAATGCCATTTTTGACCCATTTATTCATTCAACCAATGATCATGTGGCAGGCACAAAAGCATGAGGGACAGCTTCATGCTCTCCTGGAAAGACTGCTTTGATCCCTAGGTCTTCAGAGCCTCAGATGTCTGAGTGGAGAGTCTCCCACTAGCACAGCCTTCTCTGACTCACATTGACCAACTCATACTAACAGTGCTGCCTCAGTGAGTTATGATGCTATCAAAGTTTGTTTTGCTTCATTCTGTATCTCTCTGTCTCTTGTGCCTTCAAATGCCCCATCCCCATAAGCAGGAGATTAAGAAAAGCAGTGGCTGCAATGCAAAGTGCCATTCCAGTACCACCCCAGGGGCATCCTGTAGCACCATATTAAGGACTTCGGGCACCAGTAGCTGCTGCAGGGCCTGACACGGACAGATTTGCTCTTTGGAGATAAGGTCTCCAGGATGGAGAAAGTGAATGCAGGGCAGCCAGGTAGGCACCTACTGCAATTATTCCAGTAATGTTCCAGGTGAGTGAAAAGCAGGCACATGTAGGAAAAGATACCCAGGCATTCTCCCTGGTCCCCTTCATTATTCATCCCTGGACAGCACCGATATGTGGTAGCTGCCTCTCTCCGTCAGAAATAAATCAAGCAGATGCCACAATACCTGAGTTGAACTGTAAGTGCAGACTTACTAAGGGCTGCAGAGACTAGAGTTGCGGCCACCCTTCCAGCCCCAGTCTCTCAGCTGAAGGTGTGCGGCGCTGTCCACGTTGTTCTACCAGATGCCTCTTGCCTTTGAGCTGCTGGCCTTTTCTCGGATTCCAGCCACGGGGAGGCAGATCAGCTCCAACAAGCCTTCACCTGCTGCGCACTGATGGGTCCACCTCCTGTGAGCGAGGCTGGTCTCTTGCTTTCCATCTGTGGCGGGCCCCCCCAGACATATACCCACGTATGTCTGGATCCTGTAAATGCCGCCTTATTTGGGAATGGAGTCTATGCAGATGTGATTAGGCATCTTGAGATGAGGCGATCATTCTGGATTAGCCAGGTGGGCCCTAAATGCTGTCACAGGTGTCCTTGTAAGAAACAGGCCGAGAGGGATGCGACTCACACAGAAGAGAAGATGAGGTGGAGGCAGAGACTGCGGGGATGCAGCCACGAGCCCCGGAACACACAGCCGCCAGAGCAGGGGGAGGCAGGGAGCGGGTTTTCCCCGGATCAGGCAGGCTTTACCTCCAAGACGTGGATTCAAATGAAAGTCAAGAAAAGACTTGGGAATCTTAAAAAATGTAAGATGAAAGGGCCATCCAAAGAGGAATACTCTTAGGAGCACTATTATATGGACACTGTGACACAACCACTTCTCTCTGTGCTCAAATTCTAAGCTGGTGTTTCCAACTGGGAGTTTTAAAAATGTCTAGCAGAGCCGATAGGGAAGGCAGAGCCTAGCTCCACATGCCTCCTGAAAATTAAATTTACCTATGGTTTCATTCAGTGATAATATAAAAAAAAAGAAAAATAGATTTATTCTGGACCAACTAGATGCACTCTCCAGGGAAGCCCCTTGCAGGTGACCCTTTGTGTCATATGAATAGCTGGGATCATCTAATGTAGTTTCTCAAAGGAGTCTCAACTTACTTTGGTTCATAATGAAGTATTTTCTTTTACAAGGGTCCAATGTAACCCACGTTTGTGAAACACTGCTCTGACTGGCCGTGGTGGGACTTGGTACAGTGGGTAATTGGTTAAGAGCAGAGGTGAGGCCTGGGGTTAAGTCTTGAGTCCATTATCTATTAGTTGTGTGGCTCTGGACAAGTTACTCAACCTCTCTGAGCTGTAGATTCCTGCTCTATAAATGGCAATGCTAACAATAGATAATACCATATAGTTGTTACAAATCTTCCGTGAAATAAAGTATGTGAAGAGCTTACTTAGTACAGTGCCAGGATATAGGGCTAATAGTATCCTCAGAAATAATAATATTCAGCCAGCAGAAGGTGGAATGGCAACAACATAAATTAATAATAATAGTAATAATAATAATAATAATAATAAAGTGGAGATAACTGACATTCATGCAAAGAAAACATTTTCAGTGCCACGGACCAGTCACACTGTCTTGCTCCCATTCTACCACAAGGGGGCAGAGTCGTGCGCTCAAACTATTTTATGAGAAAGGCACTCAAAGTTTACCCTCAGGGAGTGGTTTTGTATTCAAAGGCAGACACTCTTCTGGTGTCTTAGGTCTATACTCCTGGGCCTTCACTTTTGCTCACACTCAATTCTAAAGGCCAGATTCATCTAAAGCAAAAATAGCAATAGCTGTCCGTCATTTATTGCGTATCTACAGGAGGAGCTCTCAGTGTGTGTACATGGGTACGTACACACATAAACATATTCTAGGAATTAAATGTATTTCAGGGTGAAGGGTAGAGTTTAAATACTATGAAGAAAAATTGTAGAGAGAGGCAGGATATTCTCACAATCAAAACCTAGCCAGGAAGAAATTATGCAAGGCTGAGCTTGGAGTGTTTCCTCCTTTCGGTCCCTTTTTACACACCCACACACAACACAAAATCTCATTAACATATATACAAACATAAGCTTAAGCTTACACACCTCTTTATATATCCAAAGTGTAGCTGGGCTCTGCAGTTCGGAGATGGAGCAGCACAATTACCAGGGAAGATTTCACGACTCAAAAGGCACCCGCCACGTGAAGTTAAGCCGCGATGATATGAAAACCAACCCCCAGAGCTATGGTTCTGTTTACACTTCTGCTGTGAAATTGTGGATACTGCTGCCCCAAGCAAGAACAGGAGTGTGACAGCCATGCTGCATTTCATAAATGCCTTATACCTTAATAAAAGAACTTTTGCATTGTTATTTCCTGAAAATCCTGTGGGTTAGACTAATTTGCCCAGCCTTGCAAACCCACTTAGCCTCCTGGCTGGGTGCCCTGGCTGACTTTGGCAAAGGAAGGAATTAGCAGGCATTAAGCATTTGAGAAGTGCAAGGGTGCTGGCCCCAAACTGTTTTGCAAAACCTTGATCTGGGGAAAGGATCCGGTGTGAAGGGCCCCCTGCTGGTTTCTCCTCAACCGAAATGAAACCAACGTTACTGTATTTCTTCATCTAATAACATGGCACAGAACAAGACATCAAGAAACTCAGAGAAATTCTTTTCTCTAAATTATTTGCCTAACTTAAACAGGTACTCATTACAAGCTTAGAGGCTGGAAATATCCCAGAACTTTCCCAACTGGCTTTTTGATAGGGAAGCGGGTTTTACTATTCACAGGCAAAAATGTGAGACAGTGTATACAGATATATACAGATACTTCAACTAGTGAGAGAGGATAAGCTATCAGATACAGTTCTTCTACAAATGAGGTCTCACCTTTGGGGCCCCAGCAGCCAAGCAGTTATTCTAAGATGCTCTGGGGCAAATGCCACAGAATGCCCAGGTAGTTAAGACAGACAGACTAGAGTACACGTATGCATAGACAAAAGACTGGAAGGAAATACCTCAAAGTATTAACCAATGATTATCTCTGGATGTTGGAGTTGGCTGTAATATTTAATTTCTTGTTTATTCTTTAAAACATAGTCCAGACTGAATATAAGGAGAATGAATTATTTTTATTAGAAAAGCAGTTTGAAAGTTCATGTTCTTTAAAGGCAGTCCCCAGGTGAGCTGGATACAAGTGAGTGACTTGTGGGATGTGAGTGGGACTGGGAAATAAATTCACAGCGCTCTTATTCTGATCTCTGTGTACGTCCAGCATTACACTAGGGGAAGCCAAGTAGAAGCCATAGTTCTGCCATCAACGGGAGGGTCAGGGAAGAAAGACAATGGACGCTTGGGATTTACTAGATCCCAGAGCAGTCCGTGCATGTGTCACTCCCTTAATCCTCTCAAGGCCTTCTGTGGGGCTGTTACTAAGATTTCACTTAAAAGGAAGAAGCCAAAGCCCAGAAGGTGAAGCAAAGGGGCCAGCTAACAGCAAAACCTGTACATCCTGCCCAACAGGCTCCAGCCACGAGGGGTCCCCTCCCCCGGGGGAGGGCGCAACAGCATGTGGCATGACCCCAGACGGCTTACACAGGGGGCTTTTAGGGGTCAGTCACTCTTATTTTGGAAACCAACAAAATTGTCTGGGCTTTCTTAGGAGGCAAAGGGGGTTAGTCTCATTAGAGTGGAGCCCCGCCGGAGGCAGGCAGTGAGGGGTGGGATGGGAGGCGCACGGTTTCCCAAGTCCTCTGAGGCACTTCCAGGTAATCAGTGAAATGCATTGAAAATTTCAAGACTGTCTGCCAAGTGCCTTATGAAGCTGTAAAACTGGACTTATTTTTATTATTCTCTTTGACTGTAAAGTCAGGCACATTTCTAATAAGCCTGGTAGAAGACTAAGGCATGGCATGAGATTTTTTTTTTTAATATCAAAACCCAGTAACCTCCGGGCAGACATGAGCCATTTAACCTGACTCAAGACCTGTGGTTCTCCTTTCTGCACGTAAAAGCTACGTTAGCAAATATCAACTTACCATCAGGTGTGGGTCTCCTGACCTCAGCAAGGAACAACTTGTGCTTCTGGGAAATCCAAGCTCTGAAACCCTACTTTTCTTACTGGGTAAGCAGCGAGGTCACTAAATAACCAGATAACCCATCCTTAAGGCAAGAGGCCTTTCTGACCTATAAGTCCTTGCAGGGCATTTCTGCTTATTTCTCCTTTGTGGTGACAGAACGTGTGGGCGTCGCCTTTGGGAGCCCATTGAGAAAATTCATAGAGTGAGATCATTTCTGTTCACTTGCTAGGCTTGTCATAACAAATTACCATAGCCTCGGGGGCTTAAACAACAGAAACTGATTGTCTTGCCAATGCGGTTCAGCCCCGGGCAAGTTCACTATGGATTCAGTGTGACCAAAGAAATTGACAGCAAAACGTTCTTGGGGGTGAAAGGGTTATACCCACGTTTATCTCCAGGTGGCAGGTCAGTCACTAGAATCCCGTTCACTCAGAGCGAGTCTGCAGACAGCAAGCCAGTCTCTGCCCCTGGGCCCCTCTGCCTGCACAGCCGTCCTCTGGGCCTCTGTCCTCAGTGCTGCCACCACTCCAGCCTCTGCTCTGCTCTGCTCTCCTGCAGCCTTGCAGCCCTGCCACCATGGTGCGCCCAGAGCACTGGGCGGAGCTCTTTTTATAGAGTCAAATTGCCCACAGGTGTGCAGTGGGCTAGTCAGCCAGGGCCAGGTGAGAATCCTGGCCACAGGAACTCTCATTTTATCCACACTGATTGTCTCACAGGTCTGGAGGCTGCGGGTCTGGGATCGAGGCCTCGGCAGGGTTGGCTTCCTGAGACCTCTCTCCTAAGCTTGTGTGTGGCCGTCTTCTCTTTGCGTCTGCACGTAGTCTTCCCTCTGTGTGTACCTGATCTCTTCTTTTTATAAGGACACCAGACCGATTGGATTAGGGCTACCCGAATGACCTCATTTTAACTTGTCTTTTTAAAGACGTATCTCCAAATACAGTCTCATTCGGAAGGGCTGGGGATTAGAGCTTCAACAGATGAATTTGGGGGGCAAAAATTCACCCATAACATTGTTGGAAGGAACAGACATGGTGTAGAAATGCTCTGCTTTATCTTTTAGGGATCCTCTGAGGTCAGGCCCCTTGAAGAGGTGACCTTCCCCACATACTGTGAGATCAAAGATAGAGGTTCTGGTGAGGATGCTTTTGCCCTCTGCCGCGCTCACCTGGGGACTCACCCTTCTGGCTTGGACCATGCTCTGTGAAAGGGGATCCCTAATCCAGGCAGCTCAGACACCTGCTGGGACAATTCCTGAGACAAGACCTTGCAGTCCTGGAAGAGGGTAGAGGTGATGTGCATGTGAGTAGCCCAGGTGTGGGGCATTCCACCTGCTCAATGCAGTGAAGTTCTGCACCCACCGGGGTTTCTGTGTGGGTCTTCCCAGGTCATCTAGAGCACAGGGCATCTAGAGCATTTGGGCACATAAACACCAGGTAGAGAGACAGGGTCATGGCCTGCCCTGCCCAGCCACCCCATTAGGAGGGGTGGGGCTGCATTCAAATACCCCAATTCAGCAGCCGTTTGCAGCGGCCAGTTCTGTGCCCAGCACAGGTGCTCAGAATTCACTAGCAAACCAAACAGATACCAAGCTGTGAGCTCAGGCAGCTCTGCTTCGATGCAGCCGGCACCCTGAGGTACTTCCTGGGAAAATGTCCACTTGGTCTGAGGAACCCGGGGACTCCCCAGTCTCCGTCTGCTGAGGGTTTCTGGGTGGTTTCCTGTTTCAGCCCCACAGCCAGGGGAAATTTCTGCTTTTTGCTCCTCTGAACTCTAAGCTGAGATATGCAGAGGCTTGATGAGGGATTTTTCTAGTTAAAGGAAAGTCTTGTGTCTCTGTGCACACTTCTTAATATATCCTTAAAAAGTCAGTTCAAATGTCATTTCTTGTGAGAAGCCTTGTCTGAGTCCACCGCTGCCTCTGTGCTTTCATGGCTTGAATCACACCGCCCTGCAGTCGCGGGTCTGCTTCAGCTGTGTGTCTCACCCCCACTCCTGAGTTCCTCCAGGCAGGGTCCTGTCCTAGGGCAGGGCCACCAGTGTCCGGCACAGAGAATGTGCTGGGTTGAATGACAAAACCAAAGGCCCAGGTGGAACACCTCCACCCGCGCTTGATCTGGTCCTTAGGGTCCTACTCTTGCTGATACCCGGGGTCTATGACCATGTGAGTTCCAAGTAGCAGTGACCATAACCAATATTATCAGCAGCAACTGGAGCGTGGTATGAAAATCTCTATTTCTGTTTGTATGGCTAAATTGAAGTGGTTGTTGCCTATGTTCATAACAGAAGGAAATGTTCAATTTCAGTTAGAGGTTAGTGAGAATAAAGAGGCAAATCTTTCCTCTTTAGGTTCATGGAGCCCGAGTTCTATTCACAGATCCTTCGACAGACCCACATCTACTTGATTAGGATCCTCCATACGAGACATCTCAGCTCCCAAGTGGTGCTCAACCCTGTCACCTTGCAACCCCCAGTCATCTCAGGCGCAGGGTCCTGCCACCTCCTAAACCTTGGCGTGGCCAGGAAGCCAGGTGCCCTCCAGCTGCAGCCAGAATGTGCCCCTTTGTCCTGCTCCCCGAGAGGAGCCCAGCTGCACGAACACATCGGTGGCAGGGACTCAGAGCACACCTCCCAGGAGAGCGGCTGACTCCCGTCTCCCCGGCGGCCTTCCCGGGCTGCCCCACTGCCAGGGTTCGCCTGCTTTCCTCCTTCTCCTTTCTCCCAAGCACAGCCTGGTCTGCCCACCTCTCCTTCTTCCCATCCCCTCTGTCCCCCAGAGCAGCCAGCTCTGCCTCAGTCCTGCCCATCCCAGCAATCCAGGCTCTTAGCCTCACACAACGCTCTCCTTGGGTAGGCGGTTCAACCATTTCAAGCTATTACCAAAGGGTCTTCCAAATATATCCAGAACTTTCCTCAAGATTGGCTTTGATGAATTACATGTTCTCCATCTTATTACATAACAGGTCAAAGGTTTTTTGAAAACTCTTCCTCCTTTGGGGTTTTTCCCCCCTGATGGGCCCTCCTTGGGGCAAGGATGTGACCCATATCCATCCCTATGTCTTCTCTATCCGTAGCTGTTGGCTACCTGTTTATTTGGCCTAACTTAGCATAACCCAGGGACTCTACCTTAAACTTAAACACAACTACTTCAGGACAAGTAGGTTTATTCAACAAATGCAAGAGTGGGTTATCCTTAGGCATCTATCAGTGTAATTCAAAAAGCACTTGACAAAGCTGAATATTGTTGATACAACTCTTAGCCATCCAGGCAGAGAAGGCCACATTCGTAACTCTAACCAGGGTGTCCACAGAAACTTGCACAAATCATGACATGTAATGGTGAGACATGAGAAAGTAGGGATCCCTGCGATTCCTGCTTCTCCTCAAACTTGTAACGTGGTCCTTGACAATGTAGTAAAATAGGGAAAAGGGGCCCAAGTCTAAGGTAAGAAAAAAAATAGTCCCTTTTGTAGGTGATGCAATGAACTACCTAGAGATTCCAGGACACCAAATGTAAAGCTGACGTGAGAATCTGCTAAGATGTTTGGTGCAGATCCGCGGCTCACCAGCCATTAGGACGGCTATTACAAAACAAAAGGTGAGGATGTGGCGCAACTGGAACCCTTGCGCTTAGCTGGTGGGGATGGAAAATGGTGCAGCTGCTGTGGGAAATGGTGAGGCAGTTCCTCAGAAAATTAAACAGAGAGTTATGATCCAGAAATTCTTCTGGATTAATATATCCAGAGAAGTGAAAGCAGGGACTTGGACAGATATTTGTCCACTGAGCGTTCATAGTGTTTTCACAGCAGCCTTATTCATTGTAGCCCAATGTTGAAGCAATCCAAGTGTCCACTGACAGATGAATCTGTAAACAAAATGTGACATATATGTACAATGGAGTGTTATTTGGCCACGAAAAGGAATTAAGTACTGACACATGCTACAACATGGATGAGCCTTGAAACATTATGCTAAGGGAAAGAAGCCTGTCACAAAAGGGCAAATAGAGTCTGAGGTCCCTGGAGTAGTCAAATTCATAAAGACACAAAGTAGATCGGTGGTTGCCAGGGGCCGGGGGAGGACACAATGAACATTACTGTTTAATGGACACAAAGTCCATCTGGGAAGATGGCAGAAGTCTGGAGACGGATGGCGTTGATGGCTGCACAGCAGTGTGAATGTACTTAATGCCATAGAACCATTCATTTAAAAACAGTTAAAATGTTAAATTTTAGGGTATATATATTTTACCTCAATAAAAAAATCAATGGTTTTCTTCATCCCTAACTATATAGCTAATTAGAAAATGGAAGGGGGAAGGAATCTACCCACAAGAGCAACAGCATCCACAGTATAACCACGAATGAAACCATCAACTATACCGTTAGGACCACTGTAACATCACAAGCTCGGGGACAGGCAAGTAGGTGAACCAAGCTGATGGGGAGCCCAGGGTCTCCGGACAGCCCACTTCTAAGAACCTGCTCTGTGAACAAAGCTGTGGGCATGTGCACAAAGGCGGATGTCCAGGGAGGTCCGCGGAAATGACATCTGCAAAAGCAAACAATGTTGACCACGTGTGTTTTGTTGATGGGGGTTGGTTAGCAGTGTCACCTCACATTTTGAGCCTTTTTTGAAAAGAAGCTGAGCCAGGGCTTCTGACATGGAATGCTCTTGGTGACATATGAGAAGCCAGTTTTCACATAATTCCTTGATCATACTCTCATTCTCTTATGAGCAAAATAAAAACTGTATTTTTGTATATTTATCTGTAGAGGTAAATGCATAGAGAAATGTCTAGAGGTATATATACCAAACTGCTGTGATGAGTCCTGGGGTGCATTTCCTCTACGAATTTTCTGTGAGAACGTACTCATGTCCTGCTTGTGAATTCCAGGCACAGAAGCTCACCTGGGCCCCCCTCCCTTTTAGTGGGGGTCCTTGAAGGAAGGAATGGTTTCGGCATGACTGCAAATGTGTTTGCCCTTTGCTGATAAGAAACCAAGGCCCAGGAATACAATTCAGCAGTAAAAACAACCAACCTGCTGATACATACCACAACAGGAACCTCAGAAACATTGTGCTCAGTGAAAGAAGCCAGAAGCCAAAGGCTACATATGGTAGGATTCCATTTATATGAAACATCCAGAAAAGGCAAGTCTACATAGAGAGAAGTTGGCCCGATCTGGGCTGGAGTGACTATCAATGGACACAAGGGGTCTTTTTGGGGTGCTGGGGATGTTCTAGAGCTTGATTGTGATGATGGCTGTACAAGTCTAAATTTATAAAAATCACTGACTCACACATATGAATTCTTGATATGTAAATCATACCTTCATATAGTGCACCAAGCAAACTAGAATTAAGCCCTCTTTCAGAAAGCTGCTCTCTGAGGGTGTTGCACAGAGCGGCTGCCTGCTGCTTGGTTCGGGTGTAGGTTATGCTTTCAAACCGCTCAGCTTTGGCTCACAAACCGCGCAGCCCGGCTGGACAAACTAAAGGCCTAGGTCAACTGGACCCACCCCTGCCCGCTTTTACACTGGGCCTAGAGCTGTCCCTCTGCACCCTGTCTCCCTGGCAGAGGTGCCTCCTATCCTGGCACAGCGCTCCCCCTGAGGGCTGCGGGCTCAGTATGTCCTCCGGGTCTGGGCAGCTGCCCAGCTGGCCTCTTCTTGCCTGGGAAGGAAGCACGGAGCCTGAGGGCCACCGCTCCAGGCTCCTGCTGCTCCTGGGCTGCTGATCAGAGGAAAGGGTGCCCAACAGTTTGACAGGGGAAAACATCAAACCAGTTTTCGGGGAGTGACAGGCAGACAAAACTGCTCATGTCTTGCTGACAACTGGCTCCTGCCCCTCTTCCTTCCATCCTGTCCTTTGACCCCTGCACCCTTTCCCCTCCTCCCCTCCCTTCCCCCTCCTGCCTCCCCACATTGCATGTTGGCACCATCTCCAGGGCAGACGCCAGTTAGAAGGTGGGTACACAGCAGTTGGCAAAACCAACAGAGACCTGTCTTCCGACTTCACAGTTTACTGGGGAGAGACATTAACCCAATCACACAGGCCAAAGCCTGACTGGCAACATACCAGGTGTTTGAAGGAAAAGCCCATCAAGCCACAGGGGGTTCTGACTGGGAAGGGTCCTGGAAGCCCGCCTGGCGCCCATGGAGGTATGCAGGTGGAGGCTGGCAGGGGGATAGCAGCTCCAGGTGAGGAGCAGAGAGGGCAGGACGCCCCGGTGGCCGGGGAGAGGAAGGGGGTCAGTGGGTGGGCTCAGGGCAAAGGGTGCACCCCACGGCCCGCCCAGCCTGCATGGCCTCTTTGCCTCTTCTGCCAGGCCGCCCCCGAGGGACCAGAGCCTCTTGTTGGAAGCAGCAGCTGTTGGGCAAAGCCTCAGTTCTCCTGCTCTCTCTTCTCTTCCCTCCCACTCTGTCCCCTGGTCAAACATGATGGATCCGCCGCCGAGGGGCCCTAGCTGGGTTTTATTCTAAGATGCTGGGAAGGTGTTGCTGACTGTTTACTAGGGCGAGACACAACCTGCTTCAGGTTATGACACCACTGGCAGGTGAGGAGCTGTGGATGCTATGGGGGCCTTTCAAGCTGAACGACCCTGGATGGGTCCCTTTCTCCCAGGGGCTGTTTTGGGTGGCCTGGGGTGGGGACTGGCCAGCCTGGGTTTGATGGATAAAGAAGCAGTGGGGGTGGGGTGGGGTGGGAAGGCCCTCGGAAAAGCCCCGCCAGGGCTCCAGACTTGGAGACAAGCAGGTGTTCTGAGCACCCTTCCTCAGGGCCCCCCTCCCTGCTTTGGCCCCTTCTATTTATAGCTCTTCCTCTCCAGATCTCTGCACTTGAAAAGTGCCCTTGAAATATACACAAAGGAGAAAAAAATTCTGAAAAATGTCAAACCGCAGGTCCTTTCCCCACTCACTTTTTAAGTTTCTAGGTTTGTACTAGTCCTGGTTGACCCTAAAGCAGACAGGGTCAAATGGGGTGCCCCAGGGTTTAATAGGTTCAGAAGGTGCTGGTTGTTGGTACCAGATTCTTCTACAGCCTACTGGGGACCGACCCAGGGACAGGACCACGGGATCCTTTCACGCCAGTGAAGCACGGGGTCATGAGAATAGGGCCCATGGAGCCCTGAAGTTTTTCCTTTTCTGTCCTGTTTCATTTTCTATTCCATTTTATTTTTTAAAAGATTCTGATCATGACTCACCAAAATGATTTTAAAATATAAATGGTTAAAATGGTATATTTTATGTATATTTACCATAATAAAAATTTTTAAATCCACTGTAGACTTCAACCCAATGGCTGAAAAATACTGGACAACACAGCATCTAAGTTCTCCTCTTTATTATTTTAAAAATCTAAGATACAATCTAATTGTACAATCAGAGGAAAAAGCACCTCTGATAAAATGTTTAAATTTTTTTCAGATAATTAAGAAGATTTTCTCTTTGCTTTCTTTTAAAGATGAACACACACATACCCCAGGGCCCAGCAGCCCCGCCATAGGCATGTCCCAGTGGAAGTGAATTCCTACGTTCACCAAAAGGTGTGCTCAGGAAGGTTCATGGCAGCGCTCTTTGTAATAGCCTCAGCCGGGATACGACCCAGATGTTCATCAACAAGCAAATGGAGAAACAGGTGCTGGTACATCCAAGCAAAGGACTATGTACAAAAATGAGAGTGAATGAACTACAACTGCTAACAACGTGGATGAGTTACAGCAAAATAATGTTGAGCAAGAGAAGCCGGAGTTGACAGAGCACAAACCATGTGATTCCATTTATATAAAGTTCAAAACCAAGCAAAACTAATCTGGGGCATTGTGCTAGTTTTTTAGTCTAGGTACTAGTATATGTGTCTGTTTATGCAAATCTGAGTTTGATTTGTGCCCTTTTCTGTAAGCATGTTATATTTCAATAAAAAAGCTTACTAAAAGAACAATGAAAAGATTAAGGAGATACTCCTTTTGGGTTCAACTCCTGCAATAGTAAAACTAGGAAGGAGAAAGCATGCGTTCCTCCTGTGCACACACAGATTCCCGATGGTTGAGTCAGGTGCCCTGCAGAGCCTGGGAGGAGCAGCCTCCCCATCCTGGAGGAGCTCAGGCCTAGGAGAAAAATCTAACACAGGGATTACAATGCCATCTCATTTTGTTGATCCTGCGCTTTCTCAACCACTGCTTCACCAGTGAAGTCACATGGCAGAGTAGGGTCACAGGTGGGGGTTGATCAGGGTGGGGGACTGAGTGGAGCCCAGGGATCTCTCAGGAGTTGCTTTTCTGACTAAGTCTCTCTTGGGGTCATTTTCTGGTGAAATTTTTGCGAACCGTCTTCCTTGCCTGAACCACCCATCTGGCATTTCCCTCGCATTCTTGATCGATGTGCGGGCACACGGGTCTTGTCCCCACAGCCTGAAGCAAGGGTGGGTTTTTTTTCTTGGATCACTGACTGTGCCCAGTATAGTACCTTGAGCATGAAAGATGCTTAAATTAACAATTAGTGACTGAAAGAGAGAAAGAAGAAATAATGAAGCTGCAACTTTCTCTTGAAGGAAGAGTCAGAGGACCAGGAAGAGCCATTACGGCTGGTCTGGTCCGCTGAGGCTTGCATTCTGGGCGTGTGCTGTGTGTTGTGGGGAAGCACCCCACGCACCGATTTCTTGAAGACCACTTGCTTGGGAAGCTGTAGGCTGGCCTAGGCTTCTGTGTCATCTGTGGCTGCAGGTGACTCACGTCACCTCTCTGGGCCTCGCTTCCTCACCTGCAATGTGGGAGAAGCGGACAGAGCCTCTATCTGGCCAATGGTAGATTGAAGGGGTGGCTTTTCATCCCCAGCTGTCATCCCCATGTCCAGTGCCACATGGCTCTCAGTGACCTGTGCAAATCTCAACTTCCCACTCAAACTAAAAGTTGCCGTGGGTGTGCATGTGTACTGGTTATGCTGCAACCCCACTGCCAGCACAGGGTACAAAGCAGATACCATAAACCTTTGTAGGAAGAAAGGTTTGGATGAGGTAAGAAGACAAAACAACAGCAGCTGTGGTAGATGGAGTGGGAACAGCAGTGCCTCACCACAGCTCCTGTGCTAAGCGATCATCTACCAGTCGCCTGTTCTGTGTTGTGCCCTAGAGAGAAAAAGACGCATGAGAGCTCCTCCAATCCGACAGACAGTGGTCATTTGCAGTGCACACTCACTCACACAGAGGCGGTTAGGACGCCATGGGAGGCCACAAGTAGGGCACTCACATGAGGTGGGGGGTGGGCCAGTCAAGGAAGACTGCCTGGAGATGGTGCCAGAGCTGCCTCGAACCAGAAAGAGTCAGGCAGAGTTGACCAGGAAATGTAGGAGGGGCAGAGTGCATTCTAGGCAGAGTTCCAAACACCAGGGCAAGGAATTGGCATTGCGTCCCAAAGAAAAGCAGGGCCACTGTGTCTCAGCAAACTCAGTCTTCCAGTGGGATGGAGGGTCAAGATTGAGAGTCAAGACTAGTCAACAGGAAGCTGGGGCTGCCTTCCAGGAGAGAAGGCAAGGCCTAGACTGCAGCAACGGCCTGGGGCATGTCGGGAGGGAGAAGGAGGGGGTGGGCAGGGTGACCTTGGGGCTGTGCTTCCCGGAGGTGGGCCATCCCAGGAGCTGGGTGGCTCTAAGAGGTGGGGACATGTCAGTCTGACCCCAGTTACCCAGGAGACGGTCAGCAGAGGACTGGGCACACGCATCCTGGCTGAAGAGACCGACACCCTGAGTGGGTGGCTGTCTTTGGTCTCCTAATGTTTCTCCCCAGCACATGGCAGGATCCCACCTCCTGGAGCTCTTGAGGTCAGCATGGTCAATGAGACTTGTGTGGATCAAGGATATACGAGGAAAAATGACACACAGACCCAGTGCACAACTCTCCACTCTCCCTCTGCTTCGGTGACAGGAAATACTTGGCAAATTGTTTCTCATCCTCACCATTCGTCCGTGGGAACCCCCTTGACTCCCCAGGGCCGGGAGAGCCTCGTCCGGGTGTCCCTGCTGCCCAGAATGCGCTCTCTCGGCAGCACCTGTCTCTCCCTGGAGGCCTCACCTGTCTGCTTCTCAGAAGGAAGGGTTTTGTTACTATTTGTACCCTTCGTGAGTCCTGGAAGTTCAGTATAATGTAGACATTCACCAGGGGTGAGTGAGTATTATTCAAGTGTGTAGAAGTCCTGTTAATGATTAAATGGATAAAAAAAAAAGGAGAAGAAGAAACAAGTACATCTGCAGCCACTCCCAATCCTTTTCCTCCTCATCATAAAAAAAGAAGGAAAAAGGAAGCACTGGCTTTACAGACAAGTAGGTTACAGCTGGGGCTGGACAGCGGCTGAACTAAACCACACGGTGCCTCTCTGCTCACGACCAGGACCTAAGACGCTCATGCAACACAGCTGCGCAAACCACAGGGCTGAGACGGGGTGCCATCTCTGCTTCCTCGGGCAGGCACAATTGTGTCAGAAACCAGGCCCCTGTGAGGCTGCTTTAAGGGTAACACCCCGGTGGTCTGGAGCACAGCTGTCACCTGCCATCGCTCAGTGGCCCTGCCTGCCCCAGGACCGGCCCAGAGTCTGCATGTCCTTCAGAACGGGTGACACTGTCCCTTGGCCACCCTGCCTACCTCCAGCCCCAGCCGTAACCTCCTTGAAGGTGAACCCGTCAGAAGAACTGGATCTTTGTGCGGTTGGCTGTTGGCCTTGGACACATCACTCACTTCTCTGAGCCTCATTTCCTCATCTATAAAATGGGGATAATAATGCCTCTTTGTGGACAACATGAAGTATAAATAAATAGAGCAAGGAGTGTCTGATGCAGAGTAGGTCGTCAATTAAGGGCGCCGAAGTCAGTGCTATTGGTTTCCTGGGCCTGAGTGAGCAGGGAAGCCTCTGGGCTCTATTCAGGGCCAGGTGGAGGATGACACCTGGATTATGAGGACGGAGGCTTGTCATGCCACCTGGAAAAGGAATCAGCACTGTCCACGGTCAGGGCCCTGCCCCGCAGGTCCAGATCCCAGCGGTCGGAGACATCTGCTGAGTCACCATGCGTTTGGTGCTGAAAGGAGGTGGGGTGTCAGGATTAAAGGGCTCTGTAGTGTGAGGGGAGGCCCAAAAAAGAACTAGGAATGAGGGTTCCAGTCCTGTCTTGATTAATAAGCCAGGAGGTTTTGATTAAAAAAAAAAAATCCTGTGCTCAGTTTCCCCATTTGGAAGACAAAAATGTTAGACTAGAAGAAGGGCTCATCACCTCTTCTCGTGCCATGGACCCTCTGGGGGAAGCCTAGGATCCTTCTCAGACTAGTGGTTTTAAATGCATAGAGTAAAATACATAAGATCACAGAAAACAACTCACATTAAAATATTATTATCAAAATGTTAAAAACCAGATTTTTGATATAATGCTACATATGACAGGACCTCTGCCATTCCTGTCAGGCCAGAAGGCCAGCATTACCCTCAAGTGGCTGAGCAGAACCTTCCAGGACGGGGCTGCCTCTACGGGGTCAGACCCGAGGGGTAACTTCGGAGCCCTCTGGAAACACTTTTGACACTTCTTCCCCACCTGGTGGAACCAACTGACAACCCTTCACCGGGGGTGCCCCCTGTGCGCCCTGATCACAGCTCTCTGAGTCCCAATGGGCAAATACCCTTGTGAGAGGGCCAGGCCTTGGGAACCGCAGAGTGGAGCATAAACGGCCAATACTGGGTCACTTCCTAAGAGCAGAAGGGATGGGGGAAGGGGAGGGTCAGTTTGTGCTGTCAGGAGAACCCGGGGGGCAGACTAACAGGGCAGAGGAGCACCCTTTGGGCAGGAGTGGGCAGTCAGTGCCAGCCCACCGGGGACCTCACTCTGAGGGCTGCCCCACCAGTAAGCAAGGGCACGGGCTCGGCCACTGCGGGGGCAGCAGCGCGGTCTTAGACATTCAGGCCGAGAGCAGGCCCGTCTCTCCAGGGCTCCTGCTGGGGGTTCTCCCTAGACTCACAGCTGTGGCTCCACCTGCCCACCCACCCCACCGCCACAGGGGTGGATGTGACTTCCCGGGGGCAGGAGACCTTGGGGCTGACTTTCAGACTGACCTGGCTTCCAGCACAGCACTTGCGTTGTGCCAATGACCAAAAAGGACGAAGACTAGGAGCGGCCTGCAAGGGCCCACATATCTGAAGCTACAGAAGTAAACTCGGAGTGTGAGTCCCTGTGAGAAGCGAACCTGGGGTTCCAGCACATGCTACGCAAGCCCAGGGGGCAGGAATGTTATCGAGGCTGGAGGTTCTGGAGAGGAGGCAGCTCTCAGCCGGCCTCTGTGGTGCAGCGCGCCAGGCCTGAAGGGAGGGCCACAGGTACCCGGGGCTGTGGGGTGGACCCCCAGGCCCAGGTGCCGACGTGTCCGGGGGCAGAGGCCCAGGAAAATCAGGAAGGGGGGACAAGTGTCAAGGCCAGGGTCTCTTCAGGAGCCAGTCCCGTCTCTGTGCCCCATGAGTCCTGAGCAAACAGGGGAAAGGACGCACAAGTCTCAAACAGGCATCAAAAAACCGCTCGGTGGCTTAGAAAAGGCGATTCTAGGTGAGTGGACCTGAGGCTGGGACCCTCCTATGCTAAGCTCAGCTGGGCCCTGCTCTGGCTCTCCCTGCCCCGCCCCGGCTCCTGCGCGCCTCCCCCGGCAGCCCCACCTCCCTGGGTGTCAGGCTGTGTGGCCGGAGGACAGGATGGCTCCTAAGGATGAGCCTTCCCTCTGGAATAGGGGCTTCTGGAGGCGCTCCTGCTTCTCGTGTGGCGCTGAGCCCAGAGGGCGGCAGTTCCTGGGGCCACAGCGCTCCCTGCCCGCTCCTGGTGCTCGGCTCACACCTCCACACCACGGGGTGAGGGTGGGAGAGAGGATGGGGCACACAGGTGGGGAGCTGGTGTGTGAGGGTGAGAGATGTGAGAGGGAGAGTGAGAATCCGTCAAGGGCCATGTGCGGGCCTGTGGTCAGAGCGCTGGGTGAGCAGGCGTGAAGGGGGTGTTCCTTTCTCTGGGGAGTCCGTCCATCTGTAACTCTTGAGCCGGGCAGTGTTTCTTTCAGGGGCCCTTGGTCCCTGTTCCTCCCACTTGTTCTTCCCCAACACCCCCTTCCCTTCCCTGGAAGCAGCTCGGGCACTAATGGTGTGGACAGGTGACATTTACCATCCCACTTCTGTCCTCAAGCCCCGGCCAAGGTGGCTTCCCCAGTGCCCTCCAAGAGGCACATGCCTTTTTATGTCCTTAAGGGCTTCGGGTGCCAGAAAAACAACTCCCTTGCATGAGTCTAACTTGTAAAAAGAACAATATGAAACAGAAGAGCAGCGGGGGAACTTCATGGGTTTTTAACGTATTTGTGATTGCACTGGGTGTTACACTTCGTAGAAAGAAAACTATAAAGAGGGCTACGGATGACCTCTTTGGCAGTTTTTTACCTGCATAACTTGTCTTTTTAACCACAGAGTATAATCTTCAGGTGGTAAAAACTCGATTCTTTTGCATCTTCTGAATCTAAACAGTAGCTGGCATAGCACTGGCTAATTTCTTGATAAAATTAAAGATCTGCTTTAAAATCATTGTTTCAGTGAGTCTGACCATCTAATCGTCATCTCTGTCTAATCATCTGCCCTCTCTCCTTTCTGTCGCCACCCATCCATCATCCATCTGTCATCCTGGGGTTCAGAGGGCCTTTCAGCGCCCCTCTCCACCATTCAGCCTGACTTCTCTCACTGTCCATTCGAACGGAGGCCCCTTCCCCAGCTGCGGGGACGAGACAGAGCTCTCCAGGCCCGGGATGAAAGGAGACACAGTCTACAGCAGGATCCCTACCAGCCAGCCCCAAACTGGGAAAGGCAGGGACAGCTGTGTGAGGTCTTGGGGCTCATGGAGCTGGTTCCTAGCTTTCAGCATCTGACGGCAGAAGCTCCGCATTCTCCATTTGGACCTCTGGTCCTGGTTCTGAGAGCCACCGTGGCCCTTGGGGAAGCCACACACCCTCTGCACACCTTCATGCTCACAGGTGCTCCGCTCGGACAATCACCCAGGCCCTGCCTGCGGCGTGCGCAGCACCGGACAGACCCACCCCAGCTCTCCTCTCTGTCACAGTGTGCAGACTCAGAGTTAAAGAATGATCAGAATGGAGGTGACAGGAACGGAGGTGTATAAAACGGAGGCAAGGCTACTTTAGCAGATTAGGAAAAATGGACTGGCATTAGGAAGCCATACACATATAATCTGACAGAGAACCTAATAGAAAAGGGACAAAATACTTATATAGACACCTCATAAAGAAGATATAAACATGGCCAACAAACAAGTGAGAAGGTGCTCAATGTTAGTAGTCATTAGGGAAATCCACTTAAAACCACAAGAACATACTCCTAGGCATCCACTGAGATTCACCTGAGAGCGACTGACCCTGCTGGGCGGTGGTGAATATAAGGCACAGGAACTCCTATGTCCTGTAGGCAGATGAAGGGCAGCCTCTTGGGCAAACTGCCAGGACCGATTTGAGCTAACATGTGCAGAACCTGTGATTCACCAGCTCCACTCCTAGCTATGCACACAGCAAGATGTATGTAAGCATTTCACAGAACATACAGAGCAGAACTTCATGCAATATCCCCACACTGGAAACAATGGAAATGTTCATCGACAGCAGGGTGGATAACCACACAGCGGTGTGTTCATACGATGGAGTATCACACAGCAACGAGAAGGAGCAAACCACAGCTACTCCCAACAAGATGGGTGAATCTCAAACTAACTTTGACCCAAAAAGCTTTGCATGAGTAGGAATACACGTACACATAGTGTATACTTTCACTGATTTGAAGTTCAGAGGCTGGCACAACTGCCATGTGATTTTAGGAATTTGGAGAGTGACTACCCTTGAGGGGAGCAGAGGTTGACAGAAGGCAAAGGAGAGCTTCTGGGGGGGCTGATGAGGTGTGCTTCCTAATCTGGGTGCTGATCACACAGATGCACTCACTTTGTGAAAATTTTCAAGCTGTACACTTATGATTTGTACCCATTTTTGTGTGTATATGTTGTGACTTTTAAATGGCTACAAATTCTTTGGCATTCCTCCTAAATGAAAGGTGGGGGCTGTGCCCCTTCTCTTGATACTGGTGGGCTGATGACTCCTTGTACCCGATAGCAGGTGGTGGAAGAGATGATGCGGCGCTTCAAAGGCCAGTTAGGGATGGTGACACAGCGTTTAAAATACAGGGTATTAATGGAGAACTGGAGGTTTACCAAGGTCCACAGATCAGGGACGATGGCCATCAAAAACTATAGCTTGTTACTCACAGATCCCAAGAAGAGGGGGCACACCATGTCACAGGAGGGCCATGGGGAGAAGTCCCGGGCTGGGCAGGAGACGGAGAGGGGCAGAGCCTTTATTGTGGTTTCTGCAGAAAGAAATGGTCGAGGCGGGGTAAGGAGGTCTAGGACTGGCTAGTTTGAATAATTTCAGGGGGATCTGGGGCCTGGGGGCTGTCTCTAGTGGCCTGGTACCTGGCCCTGGGTGACTGGGGCAGGTGAGCAGTGGCCTGGAGTGTGACAGCCCCATAAAGAAGGTGGCCACGGGTGACTGACTGGAATGCTTGTCTGTATTTGAAAAGTGCATTCCAGGAACTGGCTAACCTGGGGAGGGGCAGTCCCTCCAGGGACATTAAGTCCCCCAGATGTCAAGGCAATGAAGACAGAGAATACAGGTCTGGGGGCCGGAGTCTGAAGTCAAGGTGCCGCAGGGTTGGTTCCTTCTGCGGCCGTGAGGGAGGATCTGTCCCATCATTGGTACGTGGAGCTTCTACCTAGTTTCTGAGACACTTTGTTTTGGAGCCCCACACTGCTATGTAGGAAACCGAGTCACCCAAGCGCGGGGAGTGCCGGCGCCAGTGTCCTGGCTGCGTGGGCCCTGCCCTCCCTGCTCACTGCCCAGGCATCCTGGCTCCTCCCTCTGTCCCCTTGACCTCAGGCTTCAGCCAGGGTCTGCCCTGAAGTCACCGCCAGGCCATGACCCCAGTGACCTCCTTCTGCTCCTGATGGTTCGCTCCTTGCACCCTGCATTTTCTGACCCCGTTTTGGGCACCTGGCTCTCTTCTGCACGGCCTCACACCACGCTCTTGAGTGGGGATTGTCTCCTGCGGCTCCCAGATGGGAAGGTCCTGCGGAATGTCTGTGGCTGAGTCACCTTACCTCTGCCCCTTGCACCAGGCCTGTGAGTTAGTACCCAGGTTGTTCCCACTGGTCCACGTCCAAGAGGGTGATTTCTCTCACGCTGATATATTGCATCCAATGAAAACCCCTCGGGGGCTCAAGACCTGGGCACATTTTCCTCCATTCTGTTCCTGTCTCTGACTCCACTGGGCTCTTGGCAGGGAGGATACCCAGCGTCAGAGTCACTCACAGGCAGTGTCTGTGGGCCTGTCAGTCGTGGGGACATCACGGCCAGCGTTCACAGTAGAGGCACTTCTGGCCTGCTGGGGTTTGATGGGGGTGGGGTGGGGGAGGGGGAGGGTTTGGAACTCTGCTCCTGCAGCCCCGTGGGTGCCAGATGCAGAGCCTTGGCCGAAAGGGCTGCCTGTGCATCTGCGTCAGCCACTCCGGAACATCTCAGGTGCCCACAGTTTGTGTCTACCCCCTGCCAGGATCTCCCACCCTGTCTGCAAAACCCAGCACTTATCAAAGGGCATGGCAATGGTGAGAGGACATCTGGCCAGCCAGCAGTGTGTGAGGGGAGGTGACCCGAGCCGTCTCCAGGCAGGCCTCCTCCCTGGAAAGCGGCCCACCAGCAGGGCTGCAGAGACCTGCCTGACCCTGGACCCAACAGATCCTTCTTGGCCATCCCCCGCAACAGTCCCATAGCCTGACCACAGAGCACGCCAAGGTTTCTCGGCTCCAAAGTTGCTTGGGGCCGGTTTGTTAGGAGCATGTGGAAGCAGGAAGTTGGAAGTCACATCCGGAGGGCATTTAGGAACAAAACAGGACCAGGAAGGAGGATGGGGCTCCTGAGATCCGTCCGGAAGCGGCAGCAATGGGTGGGGCGAGCGCAGAGGCGAGATGCCCCTCTGGTTGACAGCAGATGGATGGGGATGGCTTTCTTTTCCGACAAGGTGCTGACAGGTGTGATTTACAGAGAGAAATCCTAGTTCTGAGGTTGAACTAGCCAGACATGCTCCAAGGCAGGGCCTGAGCCCAAATCCCGAGTGGGGGGAGTCAGGAGGGCTACGTGTCTTGCTAAGGATTCAGCCCACACCTCAGCCTCATTTCCCTTGTCTGTAAAAATAGGGGCTCTAATATCTACCACCTGGGGTTATTGTGTGCATGTGTGTGTGGGAGGTATCCATGCAGCAACACACATATAAATCATTTAAAACTAAAGAAATCATTCAGAATGAAAACTCACTGTGACCACCAAAATTTTCTCTATGGCCTCGCACTACTCCAGTCAGTGGGATACACATCATTAGCACAGGGACTGCAAGGTCCCAGTGCTCAGGCCACACCCAGACTCCTAGAGCAGTGGTTCTCAAAGTGTGGTCCCCGGACCAGCTGCACCACCAGCCGATGTGCACGTTCTTGGGTCTCACCCCAGACCTGCAGAGCCAGCCAGTCTGGGGAAGGGGCCAGCAGTCTGCTTTAACAAGCCCTATGGGCAATCCTGCTGCATCTCAAGCCCTCCTTGGAGACTCTCGCCAACATCTCTCTGGCCTGTTGTATGAGCTTGCTAGGGCTGCTGTAACAAAGCACCATAAACTGGGGGACTTAAAACGACAGAAGCTTATGGACTTACCGTTCTGGAGGCTGGAGTCTGAATTCAAGGTGTCGCAGGGCTGTTCCCTTCTGAGGCTGTGAGGGAGGATCTCTTCCAGGCCTCTCCCCGGCTCTTCATGGTTGGTTGGCAATCTTTGGGGTTCCCTGGCTGGTAAAGCATCACCCTGATCTCTGCCTCCATCTTCACACGGTGTTCTCCCAGCGTCTCTGTCTTTATGCAGTATTTTCTTCTTCATATAAGGATACCAGTCATCTTGCATGGGCCCCACCCTAATGAATAAAACTTGATTATATCTGCAAAGACCCTACTTCCAATTAACATCATATTCTCAGGCATCGGGGGTTAAGACTTCATCCTATCTTCTGGGGGGATAAAATCTGACCCATAACACCCATCCATTTCTGAACACCCCTCTTTTTGGATGCTCTTCTCTGAGTCTCACCCCATCCCTGATCCCTCCCAGCTCTGAGTCCTCACACCACCCCAGAGCCCCACCCACCTCAAACGTGAGGCTTGGAGGAAGGAGTACGACGGGTCTGTTTTAAGCACAGTTAACTAAAATAAAAGTTTAACTGTCATGGTTTTTTTTTCAGGGCCTAGCCAAATTAACCATGTCAGAATGGAAGCATCAGAGTGACCCCTGGAAGGGTCGCCATGTCCTCCCTGTGGGGCTCAGTCCAGAGGAAGGCTTAAGGCCCAGGGCAGCCCTGGAGGTCAGCGTTCTGTAGCGAGGTCCCTGAGTCCATTCCCTGGGGGTGGACAGAGGGTGCCCAACTAGCAGGGGGGTACAGGGGATTCTATCTTTGGGTGGAGGGTCTAATGATAACTTCTAAGAATTTCAATCATTTGACATTTTAAGGGGGAAGAAGAGAGTTTCATAAATCAAGTGTGTACATACCCAAATGTTCCCATGGGCTCTTGGCTTTCTCCAGAAGCGCATTTCTGCAGAGAACTGTGGCTTCCTTGGCTTGGTACACACCACAAGTTAACCACTGTCCAGCTTTCAGTACAGTTTTTTTCTCACTCTGCCAGGTGACTGTGTTTGGGGCAGGCACAGAGGCTGAGAAGTTCCTCTGGCATGTGAGGGCTATGGGCAGCCAGGCTCAGGGCTGGGCTGTGCCACCCTCCAGGCCCCCAACCCTGTGGTGCATGGGTCAGATCACAGATCAGCACACAGGAATCCCTCAGCACATGGGTGCCCTGGTTCCTCTGTAAAGGTTGGAATCTTGAGAGTCTCATTGTCTAAAGGTCTCGACCTCCTTCTGGTGCTCACATGCCTTGACTCCAAGGAGCCCCAGCAAGTGTTCTGTGGAAGCTCTGCAATGGGACAGGCAGCTGGAGGCAGCCAGTACCGGGAAGAGGAGCCATTTCTGTGTGTGTGTGTGTTTGCATGTTTGCTGGTATTATGCCCTTTGGTGGGTTGCACACAGCAGGAAAGTGCTAGAAACTGACTAAGGTGGGACACCAGAAATTCAATCCCAGGAAACACCAGCCCATTCTGCACGTGTGATGGCTGCTCCCCTAACATTGCGGGAGCTCAGGGAGACATAAGAGGACCTGTGCAGAAAGGGAAGCTGGGGACACCCTGCTTCCCCCGTCATTTGCAGTTTGTCTCTGGGCCAGTACTCCTCCACATTCACTTCTTCATAATTCACACATTTATCAAGTAGTATCCTGGGCTCTGGGAATACAGTGGGAATATAGTGGGAATAATGGAGATATGGCCCCAAACCTCATGGATCATATAGATCAGTGGGTGACATACTGTTTTCATCACACGATGACAATACACTGTATTAGTGGTAAGTGGAGACCAATGGCCTGTGGCAGAAGAGATAAGGGAGACTGTTGGGAGGGCTCCTAGGTTTGGGCTGGGTGATTGGACTGACAGTGGTGTCAACCCCAAGATAGGGAATATGGGGTAAGTAGTTTGGGGTGGGAGAAGGTAGGCTTGGGTGCCCTTGGGACAGGCGTGTGGAGGGGTCCACTGTGAGATAGGACATATGAAGCCTGAAGCCTAGAAGAGAGATTTAGGGTGAGGGCATAGATTTGGGGTACATGAGATGGACAATATTTCTAGGGAGAGTTTGAGGGAGCATGTTTTGAAGTGTAGGTTCTATTCTTATTCAGATATGGTGAGCTCAACAGTCGGGAGACGCCTGCCACTGAAAAGTCAGCTTGTTACACGATGTGATGCGTTCCCAAGAGGAAGGGACATGCCAGATGTGCAGGGACCCATGGGGAAGCAGCAGGGGGGTCAAGGGGCAGAGGGAACAAGGGGAAACTGTGGGCAGGAGGCTTTGCTGCAGTTCCCAAGGGAAAACCAAGGCACGGTGGGCAGGCTTAGGGTTGGCCAGGCTGAATCATCTCAGAGGGCTCTGGGGGTGTTTGTTGTTTCCGCTAGCCCGGGGCCTGGCCCTGGGTCAGTAGGGCAGGTGGAGAATAGCCTGGAATATGAGGGTCTGACAAAGGCTAAAGGGCTCTGCACTGCTCCGTTTGTGTTTGAAAAGTGCCTTCATGGCGAGTCTTTTACTATCTCCAGGAATTGGGGAACCATGGGAGGGGGAGTCCCTCCAAGGTCAGAAAGGCCCCAAATGTCACAGCATCAGATACAGAAAACTAAAAGGTATGACTAATACAGAGGCCAAGCAAAGGGCCTGTGGAACAGCCACAGGTGAGGGAGGGAAGCAGCCGAGAAGCCCGCTGGAGAGATCAGAGGCAGGCAGACCAGGAGGCGGACGGTACAGAGGCCAAGAGAGACGAGGGACGGAGGAGGGACCGGCAGTCCAGAGGGGCGCCTACCCTCTGGCAAGACACTGGCCAGCTGGGGCTGAAGCCCGTTTGCAGGCTTGGGAGAGACAGAGCTGGGGGGAGGTGGACAGCAAGTGTTCAGACTTGTTTCAAGAAATCTGTCTTTAAGGAGGAATCAGAGGGGGATGTGGTGGGCAGGAGATGGGAAGTTTTTTTGAACTACAGAGAGTAGTTAGGGTTTAAATTTTGAAGGGAGTGAGTCAGAGAAGAGGTAATGTTGAAGATACAGAAAAAAGAAGAATGTGATGGAGAGAAGACTTGAGCGAAGCACATTGTTTTAAAACCAAATGTTTTTAAGGGAAGGACAGGTGGGCACACAGGCACATGAGCAAACGGACAGGTGCTGGGGAGGCTCCCTCTTCATCTACCCTGGGGGGAACATCTCCTGACTACGGCCAGCCAGTGCGGTCACACGATATTAAATATTTCAAAATATTTATTATCCACTTTCAAAATCAGAACGTAGTTTATTATTAGTTGGTGTCATGATACATTAGTAATGTCCCATGAGGATCATTTAGCAAGCAGGCCCACCCTCCCCAAGGCACCCAACCCTCGGCCGGGGCAGAGCTGGGCAGGAAGTCTCACCATACAGGAAGGCCACCAATGTCCCTGAGTCCCGCAGCTGATGGGGCCCGGGGGGCTAGGCCCGGAGAACCAGCTCACTGATGGGGGCCCGGAGAACCAGCTCACTGATGGGGGCCCTGGGGGCTAGGTCTGGAGAACCAGCTCACTGATGGGGGCCCGGGGGGCTAGGCCCGGAGAACCAGCTCACTGATGGGGGCCCGGGGGGCTAGGCCCGGAGAACCAGCTCACTGATGGGGGCCCGGGGGGCTAGGCCCGGAGAACCAGCTCACTGATGGGGGCCCGGGGGGCTAGGCCCGGAGAACCAGCTCACTGATGGGGGCCTGGAGGGCTAGGCCTGGAGCACCAGCTCACTGATGGGGGCCCGAGGGGCTACGCCTGGAGAACCCCCCACCCACTGCCTCCCCAGTGTGATCCTTGGCCCTGGTACAAATGGGCTGGAACGTGATGGCTGCCCTCCTTAGCTGCCTCCTTTTGGCACCAGCGACCATCAGCACGGCAGAGTGCAATGTGCAGGGCCGCTTTGTCAGCAGTAGTGCCCTTAATTCTACCCCCAAGGCTTAGTAGGGGCTGAGCTGCGTCCCACCCAAATTTATAGGTGAAGTCCTGACCCCAAGTGCCCCTGAATGTGACTATTTGGAGACAGTTTTCAAAATGAGGTCATTCAGTGCCCCTGAATGTGACTATTTGGAGACAGTTTTCAAAATGAGGTCATTCACGTGGGCTCTAATCCCAGAGGGCTGGTGTCCTCATAAGAAGGGGAGATTAGGACAGACATGCACAGAGGCAAGACCACATGAAGTCACAGGGAGAAGGTGGACACACACAAGCCACCTTGTATTTGAGGCCTCCGGAAACCAACCCTGCCGACGCCTTGATCTCAGGCTTCTGGCCTCCAGACCTGTGAGGAAACACACTCGGGTAGTTTAAGCCCCCGTCTCTGGTGCTTCATTCATCACAGCAGCCCCAGTGAACCAGTGTGGTGCATATAATCTCTCTACCTGATTTAAGGAAAATCAGTGCATCCTGCTCTCTGCTTTCAAACTTTACACCTCCTACCACCTGGTGAAGGAACAGTAGAAGCCAAAGTACAGTGAGTTAGTCCCACATATTTTCTGAGGCACCTGCAAGTGCTAAAACGTCTTAGACTGAAGTGAGTGTCGAGCAATGCTGGAGAGTGAGCCTACAGCTGGGCTGGAGCAGCAGCAAGTGTGGGAGGGGTTGGAGCAGCAGCAGGTGTGGGAGGGGTTGGAGGACCCCAGCAGGTGTGGGAGGGGCTGGAGCACCCCAGCAGGTGTGGGGGGGGCTGGAGCAGCAGCAGGTGTGGGAGGGGTTGGAGGACCCCAGCAGGTGTGAGAGGGGCTGGAGCACCCCAGCAGGTGTGGGAGGGGCTGGAGCAGCAGCAGGTGTGGGAGGGGTTCGAGGACCCCAGCAGGTGTGAGAGGGGCTGGAGCACCACAGCAGGTGTAGGGGGTGCTGGAGCAGCAGCAGGTGTGGGAGGGGTTGGAGCACCCCAGCAGGTGTGGGAGGGGCTGGAGTGCCCCAGCAGGTATGGTGGGGGTCTGGAGCGCCCCAGCAGGCTCCCTGCTCGAGGGACCACAGGAGCCCTACAGTTTGACAGCACGTTCTCTCTCTAGGTCAAGTTGATGACCCAAATTCATTAAGCAGCTTTCATGAGCAACCCCACCCATCCTACGGCCTGAAGGTAATTTTTCCAGCCTGCTCGATGCCTCACACTGTTAAGTACTTCTGCAGAAGTCTGTTCCGCTTATCTCTTGTTTTATCCATGCACTCATCTTTGATATTCACAGAGTTCTGGTATGTGTGTGGGGATGTGGCTGGGAGGACCTACAGTAACCACAGTCCTTTCTGTCGCCTCGCTGACGTCACCTGCCCAGGCAGAGCTTGTGAAACCAGCCAGCTCCAGACCGAGGAGGCGAGGGTCAAGCACCTGCAAGTACCTTCCTGGGGGAGCGCTGGCTCCGGAGCTGGCTTCTTACCTCCAACCCACACAGACAGCGGGTGGGGCCACAGGGGTCCTTCCTGTAGACGGGACCTCAGGATGCAGCCGCAGGTAGCCTGGGTGAGTCACTGGCAGTTCCAGAACCTGGCTTCATGTGTGAAAGGAGGACGTTAGTCAAGATGATCTGACGCCCCTTCCAGCTCAGAGAACTGTGATTTCTGTCCGTGAGGCCAGTAAGGCCAGTAAGCAGAGCTGGTTTCCCATGAGTTCATGGGTTTTGACCTGTATCTGTCTTAGTATCTTCAGCATCTCTCTTTTATGAGATTGTGGGGGAGGCCTGACTTCAACTGCCTGTTTGGCCTCTGGCTGGAATCCATCTCTCATCTAGGAAAACAGTGGCTGGTGTGGGGACTGGGAGCCCCACACGCTGGAGACAGAAGCCTGAGAAGAGGGGGAGGGGAGAAAGGAAGCGAGCCAGGGAGAGCAGCGGGCGAACCAGCCAACTGCCCTGTGCGCCTGGGTCGATGCTCTTCCCTTGAATCTCAGCATGAGGCAGGGAGATGGGTGAACCAGCTGGGAGACTCGGCTTGCTGCTCCCAGGAGCAGAGCAAAGAAACCCCGTCCCCAGGATTTGGCACGAGAGCTAGCATGCACTGTTACTCATTTGTTCAAGTTCAGTGGGGCTCCGGGGGCCACTTAGGAAGCAGAATGAAAAATCAGGGCAGATGCCCCTGAAGTTTTTTAATGTTGTCCTTTGGGAGACTGCTATGGCGATTCTCCCAACCAGAGTGACTTTCTCCACTATTCTCAACATTTGTAGCTTACATACAAATTCTTAGCAGAACGCACTTGGCTGACTCAGGAGTATGGGGGTCTGAGGGTCACCTAGAGCCCACAGAACTGGTCATGGCCGGTGGCCTCCCCCTCACAAATGGGTGCTGTGCTCACCAAGAGCAGCTGTGTTTGTTCTTAAATCTTCTCCTGTTGGTTGTTGTAAAAATGAAATAATTTAATTATTATGTAAACCGATTAAGTATAAAAGCAAAAACAGTTTTTATAAGAACTAAGCTGGAAGCTTTGGAAAGTTTGATAAAGGTAGGTTGCTAACAAAATCAAACCTGCTGTTAAAATAGGTGTGACTATAACAATTTTAAGACACGAGGAAAAAAATGTAAAGAACCAGGATGAAATGTGGCATGTGCCATTTAATATTAAACATGTGGCCATTCCCCAGAGGGCAGAGGTCACATTGTGTTAATATTGCATAGTCACTCACTCACATGAGGGAAGTCAGGGCAGAGCTGGTGGCCCAGGGGAACGTCAGCTGTTGGTGCACGGGGCACCCATCAGACAATCGCAGGCATTAGCAGATTTGCTGGCTACCTGTCAGATTCACTATGAGCATCATGTAACTCAGGTTCGGGGGGTCTCCTAGATGGTGGGGCTGGTTCTGAAATTCAGCGTCCTGTTGTCAGGTCCCTGGGTTCAGCCCCCAGGGCCTCCCTCAGGCCTCAGTTGCTCCTGATCTGAGTGGTGAGGCTGGGTGTGGGCATCCGGACTGACGTGCATTACTTCCCACCCAAACCCCACAGCCAGGCAGACATCAGAGGCCAGAGGCAGCCTGAGCCTGCTGCTTTAAGGCTATCCACAAGCTTTGGACAGGAGGGATAAGGTTTGGGACTTGTGGCAAGTGCAGGAATCTTCTGGAAAGTGTCAGAATCTATGCTAAGTCCTGAGGAAATGCCCTTCTCTCCCTTGGGCCCCAGTGTCTTATCCTGAAATGAGGTGGGTGAGTTCCTCAAGGCATGTCTTCTCTGGTTCTAATACCCCTGGGCTGTGGCCACATTCTCCTGCCAACACGGGGTGCACTAGGCCCTCCCAGTCTGCACCTCCAGAAGACTGAAAGCCCTTAAGAGACAATGCAAGATTTCCCTGGAGGGTTTCAACTTTCTGTGGCTGCTTCGTAACACCGAAGAGTACACATCACATATACGTTAAGAGAGTAAAAATAGTGCAACTGACACCAGACAGGCCCTGGGCCCTCCCAATCCTACCACCCCCTTCCTCTGTCCCAAAGCAATTACTTGATCCAAATCATCCTTGAATTCGATTTTACCATTTTGGAGTGGTTTTGAGCTCTAAATTTGGAAATTTCATAAATCTGCAACATCCCTCATACAAACAATCAGAAACAACATAGGCTGGGGTGGGCACTTGGCTTTATTTGTGCCTATGTTCACACTCAGGCCCTCTCTTCCCAGAAGGGGTGAGGGTCGGCCTGGGTGCCCACTCTGTTAAGGGGGCTGGCTTTTCCAATTCCTTGTTTGACTTTTTTGCTTAAACAAAGCAACTGTACCCCCCCCTTTTGAACAGGGCCTCAAGGCACCAGCAGATGTTGACATCATGTTCATCCTTGTGCAGATTTAAACACATGGGCCGGTCTGCTGGGCAGGCAATGCTTACCCACCACACCCACTCAGGTGTAGCCTTTGTGCGTTTTGAAAAAACCTCTGTGACCCTGGCAACTTTATGTATATGATAGTTTGGAGTCGGCCACAGGTGACAGATAGAAGAGGTTCACAAAATCTGCACAGATAGCAGTAAGCTGAAGAGTCTCAGACACAATGCAGTACTTCTGTTGAACATCACTACGTAATCTCACAGTAAAACTCCACACAGAAAACTGTCAAGACAGCAACAGCACAAAACTGACTACACTCCTGTGAAGAAGTGAAGTGAGGATCTTATAAGACAGAGCAGTTGGCCACCCGGGCTCCCGGGAAGGGCACGGTGGGTGGCTTTGGGCACAGTTAGTGGTTTGGGAAGACAACTTGGGCCCCTGAGAGGAGTCCTGGGCTGGGGCAGTGTTTCCTTGAGTCCCTTTATTTACACTGACTGCCCAGAGGTCCCTGTCCCGCATGGAGAGCAGCCCCAGGTGCCCTGTGGTGTGGGCAGGGCAGAGGGGAGGTGAGAGGAGTCAGGCAACCAGGACAGTCCCGGGGGGAAGTCTGGAGGTCAAACCCTGGAACTTCCCTTCTCTTCCTACTGCCCCTGCAGGTCCCACGGGGAGCTGGAATTCCCAGCCGGATGCCAAGCCCAGGTCTGGAGCAGCCAGACGGAGGGCGGCTAACTGGAGAGCGACCTGGGGCAGGGGCTGAGGGCGGAGACAGACCTGACCTGGCCTGGCCTGGCCGGTGGCTCCTTTTACCCTCAAGCTCATCCTGCCCTGGCTCACTTGCTGATGCCGCCTCGGCACCTGTAAAATGTGGGCCTGAACCAGATGCGTGTTCTCTTCTAGCTCGAGCATGCTGGGAGCCCATGAAGTGTTTATGACCAGGACAGCACACTTGGGAAGGGTGCCAGCTTTGCCTGGGGGAGCCTTTTCAGTGAGGCACTGAAGTCTGGGCAAACTGGCACAAGTCAGGCTGACAGAGCTCTCAATAGGCCTGGGCTCAGAGGAGGGATTCTGGAGGGTTCCCCAGGTCTAGTGACCGCGCCACCTGCTCCCCTGGGACCCCGTTGCTGCTGCTTTCATTTGGCTGCAGTGAAGTTGGGGGCCCTGGGGTATCTGGGCCTGGCCAGTTGGGGGCAACCTGCTGCCCTGGCCTTGGAGCAATCCCAGAGCCCATAAAGCATGTCTGTGTTTGGGGAGGGCTAGGGTGGGCCTCCGGGTAGTTGGAAGCCCGGGGTCAGCTCCAGCGGACCCCTCTGCCCTCTTGCTCCTCAGGTACTGGGCTGTTCTCTGCTCCCCACAATGTGCTCAGACTCCGGGGCAACTCAGAAGGGACGATCACAGAGCCAGTGGCTTCCCTGGAGATTGGGGGCGGCCTGAGGACACTAAGGGCAGTGCCCTGGGATAGGTTTCCGGAACTGCCTGAATTCCTGTCTAATTCCCTCGGAGCTCTGAAATTCCTATGGCATAGGGGGCTCAGCAGAACAAAATACTGCAGTCACTACACAAAGGTGGTCAAAGCCCTTGCTTCTGGCCCACAGAGACCCTGTGTTTTCCCCGGCACTGGTGGAGGACAGGCCCCTCACACCTTCCTTCCCCACCGGGTTTCCTGGACAGCTCTTGTCCGTAGATCGTCCGGGGAACTTGCCCCACCCTTGCTGTGCGGAGTGGCCATCCTGCCTGCCCCTTCTGCTTCTCTCCCTCTCCCTCCCCAGGAAAGGCAGGGCCTCCTCAAGATCCACGTGGGCCCCGCCCTCCCCTTCATACTCTCAGGCACCCGACTTGTCCCTCTCTAGTTCTCTAATTCAGCCTTTTGTCAGATTCATTACCAGCATCTATTACCAGCCTCTTTCAACCTAAACCATGTCCCCCGCCCCAAATCTGTCTGCTGGAAATCCCAGCTCTCTTAGAGGCACCTTCCATATTTCACTATCATGGATTCTCCATTAGGTTCACCCTATCAAGCAAGTTAGTAAATTCACTTGATTCTGGCCATTTTTCTTACATGTAAGACTACAGTTTCAGAGTTAAAATTTTAGTTTGGGCTGGAAAGTCAGTTCTGACATTCTTGGTCCACCCCTTTACAAGCACACTACAGGGTTAGGTGCTTTGATTCTCACAAATTATGTCTCATTGGAGCTACCTGATTAGACTAAAACTCATGTTTATGGTTCACTTTCATTTCTATTTAAGTACAACCACTGTAGGAACATAAACTCAGGGTCTCAGCAAATATTCTAAATGACACTGGAATGCATTCACAATTTTGTGCTCAATTTCCCTTTCTAACCCCAAACTCAGTCTAAGTGTATGAATCAGGAATTCAGAGGCAGGTTTTCTGTAATTTGGGAAGGGCAGGATTCACCATAAACAGTTTTCTCCTTCTCCCCCATATCATTTCATAATCTGGAATCTGCTTCCTTGAAAATTAGGTCCAATCTGTGACCATTCGCACAAATCCGAGTGTAAATTATCTTTTTTAGAGCTTAGGAAACCAAATAAAATGGCTCACTGATGCCCCCTTTCAGCATGTGTCACCATGCATGGGACACAAAAGGTTTTCCTTTGGGGGTCCCAACAGCCTGAAGATATCCGGGTATCTTGACAAGAAGTGTGGGAGTTATTGGTGTTCAAACTCCTGCAGTTTGTGTCAAAATCTGCAGGAAGCAAGAGTGGGCCAGGGATGGGAGCTCCCATATGGCACAAGAATGTGCCCGAGGGTGGAGTTCTAGAGGGCGGTGACTGGAGAAGGGGGAGAGTAGCCTGGCAGATGCATGAAAAGGCTGGACAATAGTGGGGCACCCCTGGGAAGCTGAGGCCTTGGCAGGCTGTAGGGAGTGAGCAGAGGCCGAAAAAAATCAGGAAAAACCTGAGCTATCTCTCAGCTCTGCTACAACTTAGATTTGGGTCCTATTGTCCCATCCCCAGCACTGGCCTCAGTTTCTATCCTCTAAATTAAAGGATGGCAGTCAAGGGTGAGGAAGTGTCCCTTTGGGAGGACGAGGATCTGAAAAGCAATCATACTTGGGAGGGAGTCCTGGCCAGAGGACAAACAGGAACAGTGGTGGGTAATCCTTTCTAATTTAGGCCTCACTGTGATCCTTACAAGTAGGGCTCTGGGCTCCCCATCGCTGGGGAGACAAGCAATGAAAAGCTTCAAGTGAGAGGGACTTCTGCCTCTGGTTTGGTTTTACTTTGTAAGGTGCTGTTTGGAGGTGAGAAGGCACATAGGCGACAGCGTTTTTAGGTGAGGGTTGGTCTCTCCAGTGACGACCTGCATCGGAAATGCAGAGGGTGGGCTTTGATTTGCCCAGAGGTCATACCTGAGTACACGCTCAGCAGACTCTCAGCCATCTTGCATGTGCTTAGTTGAGGATGTCCTTACAACTTGTAATGGGGTGATTCTGATCAGGTCGGGGCCTCTGCTTGGGTCCAGCTGAGTCCCGGTAAAGTCAGCTCAAATGCCCTCCCAAGCAGCCCAATGGCTCCGACAAACCTAAGGATGGGGCCTCACAGGGCCAGTCCTCCTCACAGGAACAAAGGGCTTTTCTCACTTCAAAAAACACACCTATATCTTCTGAAGAAAGACGATCAGTCGGCAACTTTTTTTTTTTTTTTTGGTAGTAAATAGTATAGCCTCAAACAAAGCTTTATGTAGGTTAAGTCTAATAAAAAACACCAAAAAGTAAAACACATTAAAAATTTTATTTTAAGTATCACACATGTCCAAATTTGCATCAATTTTGATATATTTATGCTCATTTTGCAGAACACAATAGTTGCACAATTTCCTTAAATCTTAAGTCACCTTGCTTTTGATCTTTTCATGCTCAAGGCCGTCCCCGCATTGTCCCCTTCTCTCTGTGACAGTGTCCTCCGCAGTCTACTCTGCAGTCATGCTGAGATCCCAGTCGGCCCTACTGAGCCAGGGAGGACCTGCTCCCAGAGGGGCTGACCTTGCACCTGGGACAGGCAAGGCATTTTCTCTAGTCCTAGAGCTGAGCCTGCACCGGGCCAGCCTCTGATCGCTCCAGGAGCCCACTCTTCTCTGTCCATCTTCATTCCCACTTGTGGGACTAACTCTGGATATTCTGAGCAAAATTAACCCCAGGCAGTTTCATGGGAGTACTCCAGAACCTTGAATTGGTACTTAATCATTATTTTTTAACGGAGTAAAAGAGTTGGGAAAACTTCCCTAGCTTAGAATGTGCTGGAACAGTGTGGAGTAGGATTTAGTTTTCTGTTTCTCCCTCAGCATGTAAGCGTGGCCAGTACTGCGTGCAGCAGGTAAGCAGTGCTCACGTGCTTGGACATGTGGATGCTGAACAGCCACATGTTTGAAAGCAAATTTGAGAAAAAAAATAGTGATGAAAAATAATTTGACATGTTCTTTCTGAATGATATTCCCCTCCCCTTTCATGGCATTTATGATCAGATATAATGTAGGATGATACATTATAGTAAAAAGAATAAGATTAAAATAGCAGTAAGTTCCCATCTGGAGTGCTCTTCAATCGCTTGCAGAAATCTGTTCCTAATGCATTTTAAACACTTTAGAAATAGGTGATGATTCTTCAAATGAAGGAAAATACCCAATAAAAAAATAAAGATAGACTATACATGCTGATTTAATGGCAAACTTATTTTCAATACTCTAATAGTAATGATCCTGGAATGAAGGAAGGGAGGGAACATCGGGGGCCCCCCTTTGCCGCGAGGATGCCAAGAACACGGGCGCCAGCGAGTGCCAGGCGCCGGGCTGGGCTGATTTAGGATTCCGGGACAGCGCCCGGCCGCTGCGGTCCGCACTGCGCTGTAGGCGGGACCGTCAGTGCTGCAGCAGGAAGTTGGTAGCCACATTAAGGTCGTTATTCGAAGCTCTCAGGGCTTCCAAAGCATCACCTCTGGAAAATCCCATCTCCATGAGCCGGGCAACCTAAAAACAGGAACAATACCAGAAACCTGATGAGGCTAACGACACTGCTCCGAATCCCCCAGCTCCAGAATGTTCTTTGTGCAAGTTTTATAGGACAGGTTAAAACAAACAATTTCCATTTCGGTGTGTGAAGTCAGATGTTTAAAAAATGTTAACAGGCACATTTAAAACGCTTAATATATAGTCTACAGATGTTACCTTATTTAATCCTTATTTCGGTGGAGGGCTGGGCTTCCACGGGGGACCTGCCAGGATGGGCAGAGGCTGGAGGAGCTTCCAGACGGGGCCTGGGAAGCGGGTCTATAGGGGCAGCCTGGTGCTCACCCTCCTTTGTGAAGAATACCTTTTCCAAGCTGCATTTCTGTGTGCATGAACAGTTGCTTCACTGTAGGTCTACTCCTGATGCTGGCAGACGCTGCCGATCAAAACGCCCCGAGGTTCTCGGCATCACTCAGCCAGAGACCTTCCTCTGGCTTCCCAGTCCTCGCTAGCATGTCGCGTCAGTACAGACATGTGCTAAGTCCTGGCCCAGGGCTCTGTAGGCAGCAGCAGCCATGAGCAAAGGCGGCAGAACCGAGGGAAGGAGGGCGCTGAAGCCACCAAGATAGGGAGGATGGGGCTGGCACTCTTTTAACCCCAAATCCTCAATCTGAAATACAGAGGCTTCCTGTACTTCTTCATGTCCAATGTCAAAATAGGCAGTACTACTAAAGTCTATTCATAACTTATTTTCCCATTTAAAAGTGTATTATAAAAAATATTTATGATCTTGGACTAACCACAGGCATTTTTCTTTGTAGTTATATTGAAATATACCTCCTTTGCAATAATATATAGTAAACAACCATACTCTTATAAATGTTGAGATTTCCAACAATGTGGAGGTTAGAGAGGCTTCTGTGGGCTGATGAGGACTTGGTCACCGTTTCTAATCTCCTTTCCTGCAGAGAACAATGTGCTCAGCACTACCCAGTGAGAGAGCCTCCTTCCCCCGTTGGGGAGTCAAGGTGTGTGTGTGAGCACGGGGCGGTGGGGGCGGGAGGAGGAGCAGGGGGTGCAGGTGCCCGGGAGAGGACGTGGCGTAACTTCCCGGCACCACGCAGACCCCCAGCCCCTTGTCCCCTCCGGCAGCCTTAGGGAGAGGCTAACCCAGCTGACAGGAAGGATGCCCAAAAGGCTTCTCAGAAGCCAGCGTTCTAGCCAGTGTTCTTCACACTGATGTTGTGACCCCTCATCAGTGGGTCATGGACTGTTAGGGCAAGACTAGGATTAAAAAATGTGTGTAGTGAGGGTCTTCCTTCCATGTAACTTCACTTAGGTTTTCTACATTCAGACATACATATGCCGTGGGCTGTGTTTCTTATTGGGGGCTGTGGTCAGAAACATGTGACAGTGGTTCCTACAGGCGTTGTTGGTGCCCATGAGAAGGGCCACCCACAGGCGAGAAGGGTGGCAGCCTCTGCACCACATGAGCGAGACTATGCGGGGCTTGCGGGCCTTCTCCGCTCAGCTCCCGGGTTGCACGGACGGCATGGACAGAATGGCAGGGACCTTCTGATTTTATTTCCTGCTCAAGGGAAGAACCACCTTTTCCAGAATATTACAAATATTCTTCACTCCCTGCCAAGATGGAAAGTTCTTCCTCAAACGGAGCAGAATCTGCTTTTCACTAGTTGCCATCCGTGGGACTTCAAAGGTCCTATTTTGCCCTTTGCAGTAACAGAAAACAGCCCTATTCCTTTTTCTGCTGAAACTCTGAGTAACTGAAGCACCTCCCCACCCCTCTGTCTAGGCCAGCATCCACCCTCCTGTCCATCCCAGGCCCTGTGATGCTGGCTCCTAGTGCCACTGGGGTTGCCTCTGCTGGAAGCCTTTTCCCTTTTCCCTTGGTCCGGTTCACTCCCCTTCATTCATTGGATCTTGGGGCACCTGACCTTTTCAGTGTCTCCTAGACCAGAGCAACATCTCCTGGCCCTGCTGACGTCTGTTCTGTGTTCATTACAATTGGGACTTTTATCTGGGTTTATAGGGCAGACTGCTTCTCCCGACCACTGTGCTAAGCCTCTCAGAGTAAGAACAAGGGCCCTGGCTGCTCTGGTCATTCCTGTGCCTCAGCATCCGCCACCTCCCAGCCCAGCCCGCCCTTCCCAATGCTTGCACACCAATGACATCTCAGAATATGGCACCCAGAACTGAGTACAGTCCTGTTGGTATGGTCTCACCAGGGCATAGGGAGGCTAGACTGCTGCTGTCATGTGAGCTCAGCACTTATTGATGTTTCAGCAATGCATACACACGTGTGGATATGTGTGTACACATCTTCTGTGTGTAGCTGCATCATACGGGAGTGGCCAGTTAAGCTGGGGCCTGCTAAAACACCCTCAGGTATTTTCACTTGAAATGCTCTCAAGGCAGACTTCTTGAATCCTACCCTGTAAGTGTAAATTTGATCTTCCAGGTATAGGACTGTACACTTCTCTCTTAAATTTCCTGTTTCCTAGCCAACCAAAATTAATGTTTAAATTCTGTTGTCTATTATGTTAATCAGCTCCTGCAAACTTGTATCATCCCCCAATTTGATTAGCAAACCTCTACAATATCATTCAAATTACTACTGAGCAGGCAAAATCAAAGACAGAGCCGGGGGCTCCCTAGAGACTTCCCACTCCATTCAAGTGGCTAATCAACATTATTTATTTTTATTTTTATTTTTATTTATGTTTACTAGGCTCTCCCCTACCCCAAGTCCCCACCCCCAACAAACCCCATTACAGTCACTGTCCATCAGCATAGTAAGATTCAACATTATTTTTTTAAAGAGATATTTTAACCAGTTTCAAACCGAATTCATACTATTATTATTATTATTTGTTCCACATGTCACCAACATTATCTCTTAAGGTGATGGGATGTTGTTAAATGTCTTGGTGACATCCTGTGTGAACAGGATTAGTTTGATGTTTTCAGACCACAACACTCTTTTCAACGTTTACAAGTCATCTCTTTGATAATCTATTTTAGGCATCTGCCAGATGTGAAACATCAGTTTTGCCATGCAGTTCTCAGAGTCCACACTTTCCCCTTTGCTTCGAGGCACCTCCAACCAAGCATTGCTTTCTCTGCCCCCACCAGTGCGCTCGGGGACAGGGGCTCCCGGACTTGTGCTGGACACATGTCAACAGGGAAGAAACCACCTCACTGACCCAGGGACACTCACTAGGTTATTTCCACTCCTGGAATGAAGTAACCTTTTATAATATTTATTTCAATTACTTCCAGTTAAGGACCACTGTCTTTAGCGGTGTTGACGTAGCTCAATGAGGAGTGGGCAGCTCTACCTGCCTTCTCTGTTATCTATGAACACAAAACCACAGCCCAACCACCTGGTCAGTCTTAACGACTTTGAACAGCATGTCAACTACTGCATTCACTGTCACCTCTTCATCACTTTCAGTCAGTACTTCAAGCATAGCTAAGGACCGGCTGCTTCTTGGCAGGAGGCCAGCAGGAACACATCTATTTGTGAACCATGATTCATAATCTGGAGTTGATGACGAGTGAGTCAAGATCAGGAGTGGGTACCAGGTGGGGGTGCTGGCCCACAGTTCCCACCTGGGACTGGAGTTTTCTGCCCACTAGCTCTGTATTTGGTTTGGAGTCTAGAAGATACTGAGGGGACCTACAGCACCTACCCTGCCCTGGAGGGAGACCTATCTTCCCAGGGTGGGATGGCTGGGCTGAGTCCTAGGCTGTTAGGTGATGTTTGGTTGAGGGAAGTTTTCTCTGCACGCCAGGCTTCCTCCTGAGGTCATGGTCTCTCTCTCTCAGAAACGAGCCACCGCCTGGGCATCATCACTGGGTTTGACACCTGAGCTGGGTTTTCTGAACGTCTTTGCAGAGGAGACTGCTTGCTGTTACAAGCATGCAGTGGCTGGCTCTGCATCCTTTAAAAGCTGGCAATCATGCCCTCTGTCAGGGCTGGCTTTGGAGTTTTTTGTTTTTTAAGGGGTGAAAAGACAAATGTGATTAGAGATTTTCATTTCTGAGTTACCTACTACTTGACCGGATGGAAATGCTGGTGAAACAGTAAGAGTGTTACTACAATTCTTTTAAAAAACTGAACAGTTACACTAAGAAAGGGTATCTGTAAGTTTCTCCTAGTGTCTAAAACTGCAATCAATCATAGATATATAAAATTGCACACTTGGGCTTGGAAATGTGGATAATAATCAGCCAGAAAAGATGAGAAGTAGAGACAGAAGTTGCGACGGGTGTTCTCTAACTGCCCCCAGCTCTCAGTGGGGGGTGCCCGTACGGGGCCCCATAGCTGAGCATTCTACCGCATCCTTCGTCCAGGCGTCTCGAAGGCTCACAGACCAGGTGATGGTAACTGGAGAACCCAGCAACACCTGAGCACTCTCGGGTGGACACCAACAATCGCTGGGTGGGCCGTAATGGTTCCCTGTGCTGAGAAGCCCGGCTTGCCCAGCCCTTGTGGATTCTGTCACTGTCTCTGTGTGAAAGGCTTAGGACGGGAAGCATGACGCCTGTGCTCACACAGCAGAAAGAGAAAAGCTGTAGTCAGGCAAGCAAAACACGGAGAGCATTCCAGAAGTTCACAATTCCTTACAGTAAGAACACAAGTGAGGCTGGCAGCTGTTTCAGATGTGACGCACGTGCAAGAGAATCACCCCTGCAGGGAGGCAGGAAGCCGCCAGGGGACAGACTTCTCTGCGCTCTGGAGTCAGGCCCCAGTGGGCCGTGAATTCACTGCGTGCCCCCAGCAGGGGACTGAAGCACCAGGTTCTCAGTCTTCTCACAGTTCTGAGGATAAGACATGTGTGTGTAGGAGGCCTAGGTAGGGCCTGGCACACACTAGGTGCTAGTAAGGATGGCATCCCCCTGAGGATGAGCAGTCCAGGGTCAGCCGCTGCGCGAGAGCCCTCCCTCGGAACCCATCGGGCCTGTTCGGAGACTCCAGCAACGCGACAAAACCATGCTCGGGTTCTGTTTGTGGCATTCACTTTACCTGCTTTCACTTCACTAGTTTTATATCCTTTGTTGGTCAGAGAACTGATGTGTCTTTTACGATGATCAAACGCAGGCTAGCATGGAGCGGCTGGAAGGAGAGCGTCAGAGCAGAAAGCCCCCCCTTGGGGACCGTGGTTACTGCCATCAAGGGAGAGGTGTATGCTATTCCCCCGATGACAGGGGCCTGATTAAACACTGGCTCCGCAGTCAAGCTCACCCATATGTACACAAGCCACCGTGGCTAAACACAGCCATGCTTAAAAAACAAATGCAAGAGTGGCTTCTGATACAGATTTCTAGCATTTAAACAGCAGAAACAAGACTAGACCTAAGGAAACTAATATGGCAAGACCAAATGATGTCAGAAAGATAGGAAAAATCTTCTTTCTAAAAGGTGAGCCTAAAATTCTAAAAGAAAGCCCATATTTAGTGACTTCTAGAAACACCTTATTTTGTATCTGTATAAATTTTAGCAAATATTCAATTCTGATTATATAAGTAATGGTATGTACAGATAGTCAGTTCACCTCACTCCCCATCCAAACCATATATATTTTAGCTAAAAACACATCAAATCACACTGAAAACCTGATTTGTTTTCTCTACAGGCTGTTTGCTGTCTTCAGTTCAGCTACTGGAATTAGAACCATCTGTTACCTGAGCAGATGTAACATCCAAGGGAAGAGAAAATTTCCGTGTAAAATCTCTTCATCTTATTTGACAAGAAGATGAAAATACATCCTGATCAGTTTAAATCATGTCGTGACCACAGAGGAATGTCCTTAATTCAAGGAATATTTACACGCCCTCCGTGGCTCTGAGGGTGTGGCTGCCCCGGTGACTTGGGTGTTATCCATCTTCCCGGCAGACAGTGGCCCCAGGAGGGCTGCCCACACCTGCTGTGCTCCCGCCTGACACACAGAAGGTGCCTGGCTGCGCTGAGAGGAGTGTGAGGTCAGTGATCTAGGTTCTTTAGGAACCGACAGTCCACTGGACGAAGCTGATGAATAAACATCTTGGGGACAACATGAGAAAGCTGGGGGCACACCTGGGACTCTGCAGAGAGCATGCGTGCACAGAGGCATTTTTTGGTCTACGCCCAGCCAAGAGCAAGACGATGCACATGCTGCATCTCAGTCAGCCTTGTACAGGCTTGGTGGGCAGTAAGCTTCTGTTTACTGTTTGGAAAACTTAAAAAATGCCCCATAGGAATTTTCCAAAAAGCATTTCCTCTGACATCCCTTCTGCATGTCAGGCCCAGTAATAAATACCTTCCTCCTTCTGCTTCTGCATCACAGGAATTTTTTGCCTAAAAATTCTCACCACGAAACATCACAATGGTCTAAAGACCTAAATGATCTTTTCCCCTAAATTTCTTTTAAAAATCAGTTGTAGTTGGGTTAACATCCAAAGAAGGCATTATGTTTTTCCTGTCTTCCACATCATCCATTCATAATAATTAAAGGTACCCGAATGTAACATCTCCAATGCCTGTTTTCTGTAACTGATCACTTTGTCTTCTAAAGACAAAGATGAGAGAAAATTTAACTTCAGGGACAGTAAGGAGAGGCTTCTGCTGAAATAACAGCTTGGCCTCAGCACTGAGATGCAGACGCGTTTGTGGACTGTCCTGCAGCAGCCTTGGGCTCTGCCAGCTGCCTTCATCAAGGACCCAGGGGGCCCTGCGTGCTGCAGCCCCCACCGACCCCCAACCCGGGCTGGCCAGCCTGAGGCACCCTGGCCAGGGAGCTGGGGCGGAGCAGGCACTGCAGGTGAGCGCTCCAGAAGAACAAAGGAGGAATATGCTTTCCTGTAATATGCTTTCCAAAGAGAAACTACGCTGAATGAGAAAAGACATCTACAGAGATGAGGAGAAATCTATACCAGTTTTCCTTCTCTTTCTTAAAAATCATCATCTATGATTGGGGCATGTGTCTCAAGATAATTCTTACTCAAATGAATGAAATCCCATTGGCATTCCATTCCATGTGCAATTAACTACTCTTTGACACAAGTGAAATAGGACATTCATTTCAATGAGATTTATAGTAATTCCTCTTAGTGAAATGCTCCGTGGCTTGTTTTGTTCATATCAGACTGTGGTTTTCTTTAACTTCCCTTTAGTTAAGGGTGTCAAAAACAAACTTTTTTTGAGTTCTTACTTCCCAAATTCTGACGCTTGCACAAACTGATGCCCACCTGAAAGGTGGCCTTGACAAGCCCCGCACCGGGTTGCCTGTTTTTGGCAGGCAGCTTTCCTGGGGCCCATGCATACCTGCTGCAGGAGGACCGGCCAGGAGAAGCCATGGGAGATGAGGTCCACCCTTCTTTCCTTTTGTCTGACTACTTGCTCCCTCTTGGAGTGAGTGCCCCACCGACCCCCCCACCGTGACCACACCACCAGCTGTCAGATCTGCAGGGTCAGAGCAGCCCGCTGCCCTATCACCTGACCTTTCCCCTCCTCCTCAGGCCTGCCCATCCTCTTTGATCACACCTGTTGGCTGAGCCAACTGTGTCCATTCTTTTATGTTCTTCCCTGAGCTACAGGCTGCTTGGCGGCCCCCCATCTTCCTGGCTGGTTCAGGGTTTGATACTGAGAAGGCCCTCACTACAGGCTGGACAAGCCCCTTGCTTGTATTTTTTAGAGAACTCAGCAGAATCAGGCACCCCAAAAAAGTTGGTTAATTTTTGATTGCCATCCAATATTTTATTCTGATATATTTGATTTTGGTATTTCTTAGAAAACATATATCCAATCCACTAGCACTGGAGAAGAAAAGGCCTGGCACGACACCACTCCGTGAAGCATCTGTAAGTGAGAATGAGTGTTCTTCTGAAACACAAGAAAGAGCAGTTCTTTTTAAAGAGAGCCCCCTGGTCACACCTTCCTGCTCAGCCCTGCTCTCTCTGCTGCCAGGCAACCTTCTGGGGGGCAGATGCTGGTCAGGAGGGAAACAAGGTGGGACCAGCCCCCACGGAGCTCACCGCCTCCCAGGGAAAAGAGACAGCATTCCAGTCACCAGACCAATACCCTCCCTGCGGTCAGGTGTCCAGAGCAGAAGTGCCAGGTGCTTCTCAAAACAAATATGTTAGTGGGATATTGTTTTTATAAAGTGAGTATTTTGGGAGTTCAGGTGGATTTTTCAGAGACAGTGGTGAGGATCCTGAGATGGAAAGAAAGAGGACCTCGCTGAGATTTAGATTCTCTCAAACAAAATACGTTTTGCTATTTATCAGTTAAGACTGAGAGTGACTTGTGTGCCTAAAGCCATTCTGTCTCTACTTGGGACAATGCGTGGTGCAGAGGACATGAACGGGACACACACGACAGTCTTACATGTATCATGTGGACAAGAGGTTCCTAAGCACCCGGACTGTAACATGTTTCCTGGGCAGGGATGAGAGAAGTCACGAATGTGGTTCTGGCTGTAATATGCCCCTTCCTCCATGTCTAGTCCATCCTCCAGGGAAATCCAATGAGGCAACTCCCTGTGTAAAGTCCTGCCATGGTTGCTTAATGCCTACGGCATAAAAGCCGAAGTCCATGCACTACTGAATGCACTGGGGAGCCTGTCCTGCCTCCTTCCGCCCAGCATCTCCCCCAGCCACCCCACTGCCCACTCCAACGTCACCCACTGTGTGTCCCCAAATTTGATGCACCTTTCGCCAGGCCACATCTTCACAAATGCCACAGCCCCCAACCCTCCAGGCCCTGCAATCCCTCCTCAGGGTCCGTGGCACTGGGACACTTGCGTAGTTAACTAGAGCGGACTCCACACCTGGCTCCCCCTGCTGGGCTCTGCACCACTGGAGGCAGAAAATTCTGCCTTATTTATCTCTGTAGTTCACCAACTAAGTCCAGTGATTGGCTAGGCGCAGAGCTGATAGCTGATAACCGTTGGCTGACTAAAAGGAAGGAAAGACACGAATGCGAGAGGAAGTCGAAATGTGTGACAAGTCTGTGTTTATCTTCCTTTCGATAAGTCTAGCTTTGGTTCAGTCTTGTTTAACTTCCTTGTCTGATTTCACCTGTGTCCCACTAAGTACAAACCAAAGGGTCACACTTCAAGCCTGGGGAGGGTTTAAGAGAGACAGCCTTGGTAAGTTGTTTCCCCCTATGAATAAAAAGAAAATATGAAGCCAGCATGACAAAATCTCGTTACTTGTTAATTTTGAGTGGAGGTAGAATCTTAAAAACCCTGGTTAAAACAAAAAAAGGAAAAAGAAAAATGGAATAATATCATAGTTATTTTTATGATGGTAGACATGAACCCATTTGATTACTAAAAAGAGTTTACTGGGTGGTGCTTGGTTTGGGCACATTCCTAAATGGGGGCTGAGGCAGCTTCAGCAAGGGCTGCCAAATGGCAAAGGTGCTGGGGGTCCAAGTCACCAAAAACAGGAGGAGGGGGTTCTACAGAACTAAAAACCCAGAAACTTGGCAAGAGCAGAGGTCAAAGACATGGCAAAAATTTTCGAACGCTGTATGTTAGACTATTACTACATTCAATAAGCATGCATATTCTTTCTTAGAATATTCTTGTTTACCGATCTTAAAGAACTCTCACTAAAATTCCTGAAGTATCTCTTTACATCAGGAAAAAAATAATTTTTCTTTCTTGGTTTAGAAATTAAGTTTCTTAATGCATCAAAATTATGTGACTGATATTTAAATAAAGAAAATAGAGCCCATTTGGTGGAAAAATTAAGCATAAAAAGGTTTTGTTAATTCAAGCTATCTTAATGTTACTAACAAATAATATTTTAGATAATGTCCAGCCTTAACAAACCAAGCAATTATACATTAAATACAGATTTCTAGACATTGTTGTAAATGTCTTGAGGGCAAGAACGTCTGTTTTCTCTTTTACAGTCTCTCTAGCAACTATCACAAGAACCACCAAGAGTCTACACAACAAATAATACCAGGGAAGACTCTACCTTAATGCAATGTCTATAGTGGCCATTTTCTGGATAATCAAGAAACACAAACAAGAAGATCGAGAAAAAAATCAGTGAATTAGGAAGCATACATTACAAACATATTTACATCTTTTCATAACAGAGTAAGGGAGAAGTAAACGCTGTTGAAACTGATATTGACATCATGTTAACCTCACTGTTGTCATTCTAGGAAGATCAAGGAAATTATTCATTAAAAAACCCTAAAGACTTCAATTACACATTCTCCCTGTTACCACTTTTTAACACGTTTTTTTCAAAGTGCCGGAATGAGAAACATAACGCCTATAAGTAGCTCGTATCATCAACGGCTGCTCCGTGAGGAGTGTGACTCCTGCTTTAGTCAAGTAAACAGTAATGCAATGCAACAGAGCTCTATTTCCTTTCATCTGAATCTGAGAGTATTAGCTTATTTTTTCATCTGTTACCATGAATATCTTACAGATGCCAACTATTATGCTTTATTTTCATCTCCATGGTGATAACATTTGTCTAGAAATTCTTTGATGGAGGCAGAGAGCTATGGCTCCTTAATCCACCTCTCAGGGACTAAGGAATTTCTAAAATGAGCAGCCGGAGGGAGAAGTTGCAAGGGGGAGCTGCTGGACCAGGTCACTGGGCACATTCAGTTGGTCTCTTTCAACAGCACTTACCGTGGCCCACTAATCCAGGGGCGGCAGCCTGCAGAGGTGCACACACCACGGCCCTTTACCCCTGAGTACTTCGGTGGGCATTTTCTAAGAACAAGAATATTATTCTCTTTCCTAATCACAAACAGTACAGACACCAAATCCTAGCAACTTAACATTAATATAAAACTATTATCTGATGTAAATCTAATCCAGAGTCCAAAGAGTCAGGACACAGCCATGTTGCAGCAACTGGGTACCTTGGGCTCACTGACCTTTGTTCACGTGGGGACGGGATCAGGGAGATGAGAGCCTGAAAGGTGTGGTCAGCTATGAAATGCTGACCTTGATTTATTTTGATAAGAAGAATGCAACACATGTAGAAGGAAATTTTAAAGTGTTGTTACAGCAATGCTCTTAATGAGCTTGAAACAACCATACTCAACATCGATACCAAGTCCTAGAAACTTAACATCAATACAAAAATCTCACCTAATTACAGTCCAATTTCATCAACTGACTCTTATTCATCACCTGGTCCTTTTACCAAAAATACTTCTCTAGTACGGAATGTAGTCCGGGATCATGCATGACACTTAGCAGGAAGCCCTAGCCTCCTCCCATCGCAGACGGTGCGTGACATCAACACTGTTGAAGAGGACAGGTCTGGTATTTTATAGAATGTCACTCAAACTGGGCTTGTCTGCTTTTTCTTTATGATCTGAGTTATGTAATTTTTATTCCAGTACATAACTCATGGGTTGTGGGCACACCACCTCTGTATTCCATTACTGGTAATACGAGTTCTGATAAATTTGTTAAGCTGTCCAATTTCTCCACTGTATAGTTATTATTCTCTTTTTATGATTATTAAGTAATTGTGGAGGGATATTTTGAGATTATGTAAATGCTGTTCTTCATATACTGATTTGTTTCTGAATTGACTTTTACTCTGGTAGTTGCAAAATGAGATTTTCAATACTATCATTATTTCTATACTTATTACTTTGATATTCTACTGAAAGGAAAAGCATTTCCCTCTTCCTTGTGAATGAATATATCTATGTAGATATTTATTTACCTACTGACCTCACCCGTGTCAGTAAGAACTCAAGGATTCTCCCCATACAATAGATATTATAGTGCTGTCCTTATTTATATTGATGCTCCAATCTGATATCCCAGTTTTGGTCAGTGGGACCCCAGCAAGCTGCTTCCAGCATCCTGGTGGCACGCCCACTCGGTTACGGAGCACTTCCTTGGGTTCTTTATATAAAGGCAGTCCAGGGTTATCCTGCACCTTCCCTATCCTGGGCCTGGGACCCACCATTTCTCTAAAGAGGCTGGCTCCTGGTGGGAGGCAGAAATATTTACAAACTAGATTTGGGCACTAGGTGTGCTCAGATATGCTAGGATGACACTGCTTCTGATTCCTTTTGGTTGACAGAGGTGAGACACCACACACACACACACACACACACACACACACACACTCTCTCTCTCTCTCTCTCACTCACTCTTATCAAATCATGAGTTTATGCTAAGAACTCTAATTCCAGCCAAGCTCCTCAGGGCTCTTCCCCGCCTTCCCCTGTTGTGTATTTGTATTTCCCTTCTTCCACAGGCAGATCAACCTATTTCCTCATTTTCCCAAGCCCCATAATTCACAAAACATAATCTCAGAATTGTTGTCTCATACCACTATGGAAAACAAGATTCATTTGCGTTTTTTTCTTTAGACTGAGGGTATATTATGATCAAAGTTACCATCATTAATTTTTCTCCCTCCCCTATGATTGTGTCATTCATGAAAAATACCTGGTCATTCTATTGATCCAATGGTTGGATCATTTATTTGCCTTTTAGTTTTATGGTCATCCCTATCATTGATTTGCTTTATGAACATGTAAAACATTGACTAGAGCCTAAAATCAAAACCATACAAAACGTAGACTCAGAGGGGCACCACTCCCTCCCGATCCTTCTGCCGCCTTTTCACCCACTCCTCTAGGGAACCAACTTTAGTAGTTTCTCATACACATGAAGTATTACAGAATTTAAAATGATGCATGCTTTTTTTTTTTTTTCAAATCATGTCTTCCTCAAACTCATAGACCCACAGGAGACATAAAGGTCAAAGTGTTGATCACTGTTACAGGTGGCAGTTTAACTGCTATCAAAATCTTTGTATTTATATGCTTGATTTCTTTTATGTCTTGTTCACCAAAATTGCTTTAAGTTTGAAACATGGGTTTAGGATAAATTCCAGGTGTTCCTGATTACCTGTTCTTCTGAAACCTCTAGAGGATGGGATGCTTCTTGTTCAGAATGCCGACCATCCTGATAGTTTGCATTTCGCCGCTGACGTAAAGGAGGGAAAAGACGATTCCAGTTGATCATGCCTCCCTAAAAAGAGACCAATACACACTGATGAGACGCAGAAGGAGCAGAATCAATGAAATACCTGTAAGGGTTTTCCCTTGCAATGCAGTCACATCTATAGACTGGGAAATAAAATGTCATAATGATCTGCTCAATGCAAGCAATGCAAATCCTAAATTATCATACCATCCTTCCTTCAATCAGTAGAATAAATCAGTAGCCTGCAATAGGTGCACAGAGAGAAAAGAAGGTACCTGGTACCAACAATATTATTAGTGTGATTTGGCTCCGGAAGGCAGACATCCCCAACCTCAGCCCCACTGACACTGTCCCATCTGGTTGGACAAGGGACTCGGTGAGGGGGGTATTGCTGGGGGTGACAGGAAAGAGGATTTCCCGCAGGCAGCCAGAACCCTGGAGCCTCCCTCCGTAGCTCTTATGTTGACATGCTCCTCCTCCTTTCTCTCCCTGCTCCCTCCCTTTCCTTCTTTTATTTACGCAAATTTTGAGCGTGCTCAGGGGAGGGAGACTGCAGGGGGAGATCACAGCAGGTTGGGGGGCTGGCTTGGGAATGAAAGTGAACTTCGCACACAAGGACAAGAGGGTCAGAAGCGAGGATCAGACCTGTCCTCCTGAGTGGCTCCGCGGGTGATGTAAGACTGATGGTGACGTCCTTTCTTGCTTATTCTATATCATCAATGAAATGAAAGCCACAGTGTGAAGAAAAATGTGCAACGCATGGTGCTTTTCAAAAAAATCTGTGTTTTTAGCAACATGCCAATATTTTAATTACCAAAAATTACAGATTAACACCCTGAAATGTTTCCTCTTATAAACATCTAAAAATGCTGGGCAAAATACAAAAATATTGCATATGCATAGCTGAACATAAAATGAAGAAATGGAAGCCCCAAGGTGCCAGAAACCAGCCCTGGAAAACCCAAGCAGTAAGCGAGCAAGTGGCCCAGGATGAATACACGGGGTGAGCACACCCTGCCTGGGCCTTATCGCCCGTCTGGGATCAGGATGAGGCCCTGGGTTTGAAGGAAATGGTGGCTTTGAGCTCATTACCCACTCAAAGGCACAACCCTCAAATGGCAGCACCTGCTGTGAAAGAGAAGCTGTGAAAAAACACACCAAATGGGCAACCTTTCTGAGGGGGAGAGCAGGAATCTTGGGCCTGCCTGTGAAATGAGAAAAGAGAAATCAGAATTTGGGGGTTCAAGTTACACTACATATGTGTTCTAAGAAACCATCAAAAATTACATACAAATTGGTTCTAGGATAGAGAGGGATACATCTGGGAAGCCAAGCAGAAGCAAATGTAACCTAAACTCTGGAGAGTCACTCTCTTATCCTGGGATTCCATGGGATTTATACATAAAACTCCAGGGGGGAAGATGCAGAATCCAAAATCACAAAACTCATGTGGAGAAAGACCACCATAAGCAAGACTCAGTGTGTACAATAAATAGTATTAGATCCCCAAGAACTTAAATTTACCACAGTCTGAAAAAGACTATAAAATTAGAAAATGACTAAGATATAGAAGGACTTAAAGATATTATAGAAAAAAAGATTTGAAAAAAATAATGGAAGTTTGAAACAGAGACATTATGCAAAATTGTTTTGGAGAAATAAGTGCAAAAATATTAGTCATCACAAAAATACAATTGACCCTTGAACAATAAGGGAGTTAGGGGTACCCACCTACCCTGCAGTCAAAAATCCACATATAACTTTTGACTCCCCCAAAACTTAACTCGTAATAGCCTACTACTGATTTTATGGTACTAAATGATAAAATAGACTAGTATGTACATATACTTTATGAATTCATGCTACATCTAACTTTCTCTTAATTTTTTGGATATTTCTAGGTGACAGAGCTTACCTGCAACTTTTTCCAAATGTTGAAATCTCCAAAATATTTTCCAATATATGTTGGATAAAACCCATGAATAAGTGTATCCGTGTAGTTCAAACTGTGCTGTTTAAGGGTCAGCTGTACGCACGGACAAATCTACCAGCTGAAAGGCTGATATTCTCAATTTTGAAGTCTTTCCTTTCCCCCACCCCCAACAACAGACAAACCTAAAATATAAAGACATAGACAAAGTGATGTAAAAAGATGGAAAAATATCAGAGGAAGTTGACCAAAGAAAGCTGATGTGAGTATATTCATGTCAAATAAACAGACTTCAAGGGCAAAAAAGCCATTACTAGAGAGAAAATCACTAGGCCACGTCAATATTATTTAGATATTACACAACAGCACCAAAATATAGAAGGCAAAAATGAACAGAACAAAGAAGTGGAAACAACCAGATATGTATTTAATTTTTAGCATATGTTGATAGATCAAGCAGATAAAAATTACAACTAAGAACATAAATAACATGTCTGTCTAACTGGATATGTATAGTCTGTACTCTATATTTATATAGAAAACACACATTCTTTCCATTTTATGTAAAACATTTATTGAAAGTGACTGTGTGACATATACACAATGGAATAGTATTCAGTCATAAGAAGAAAACAAATCCTACCATTTGCAACAACATGGATGGAGCTAGAGGGTGTTATGCTCAGTGAAATTAGCCAGGTGGAAAAAGACAAGTATCAAATGATTTCACTCATATGTGGAGTATAAGAACAAAGAAAAAAACTGAAGGAACAAGACAACAGCAGACTCACAGAACTCAAGAATGGACTGACAGTTACCAAAGGGAAAGGGACTGGGGAGGATGGGTGGGAAGGGAGGGATAAGGGTGGGGAAAAAGAAAGGGGGTATTACGATTAACATGTATAATGTGAGGGGGGGGGATGGGGAGGGCTGTACAACACAGAGAAGACAAGTAGTGATTCTACAGCATCTTACTACGCTGATGGACTGTGACTGTAATGTGGTACGTAGTGGGGACTTGATGATGGGGGGAGTCTAGTAACCATAATGTCACTCATGTAATTGTAGATTAATGATATCAAAATAAAAAAATGAAAAAAAAAAAAAGAAAGTGACTGTGTGCTAAGTCCTCTATGAAATAGCCACAAATACCCACACATGAATATTACACAGACTATATTCTTTGACCACAGTGCATTTACATTTAAAATCAGTATCAAAATTATAATTGATACAAAATAAAAATTCACACACAGGAAATCAAAAATGGAAAAAATCATAATGGAAATTAGAGGATATTTAAAGGTGAGAAAAATTGCAACTATTAACTTATCAAAGCTTGTGGGATATAGTTAAGAAGTTGATATAGTTTTAAAATATTGGCCATAAATAAAGAAAATGAAGATGGAAAATTAATAAGCTTAGTATATTATAGAAAGTAACAATAATTAAGGAAATTACAAAGAATAATACAGAAATTTTAGAGGTATTAATGAAGTGGAAAATAAAGACAAAAGAAGGAATCAATGAAACGTAATGTTGGATATTTAAAAAGTCAAGTAAAATGCATAAATTGGTCAGGCTTGATGAAAAGGCAAAGAAAGAAACACAAACAATATTAGGAATAATACAAGAGCTATAATGGCAGATATTAAAAAATCATACGAATACTTTATTCATATTAGGAACTCTGATTAAATAGACAATTTTCTAGAACAATGTAACTTATTAAATTGATTACCATCTTTGAAAACTATTGAGCATCTATGAAAGCTGAACACTTGTGTGGCTCAACAATTCCACTCCTGGACATCAGAAATGCAGACATACATCTGCCAAAAGGCATGGCCTACAATGTCCTCAGTAGCATTATTTGTAGTAGTCAAAGGCTGGAAACTACCCAAATGCCCATTAAGTAGGGAAATGGAAACTGTATATTGTTGATAAGTGTATAAATGGGCAAACAATCTGTCAAGATTTAGTAAAAACCAAGGTTGTTCTGTGACCCAGCAACTTCATCTCCAGGTAGTTAAGAGTGCCTAATTGGACATTTATGGGGACGTTTTGTGAAGCACTCATCATAATGTTGGGTAAGAAAATGGAAAAAAATTTAACTGTCTCTAGGTAGGGAAATAACATTAAGTGAGTGGCTCTAGTATATAAAAGACTATTATATGAGGAGCTGGGATAAACGAACTAGATCTACTGGATAAATCTCCCAAATAAAATGTTGAATAAGCAAGGAAAGTTGTGTAAGAATATGTATATACAATGATGTTTACATAAATTTAAAAAATACTCAGAACAATAGTATATTATTTAAACTATTTTATGGATATATATTAGCAGTGATTTTGACCCCCAGGGGACACCTGGCAATGTCTGCAGGCATTTCTGGTTGTCTTGGGGTGGGGGTGGGGGGAACATGATGGTGGTACCGCAGGCATTCGGTGAGTAGAGGCCAGGGATGCAGCTGAGCACCTGTAATGCTCAGGACAGAACCCACAATGAAGAATGGCCCCAACTGAGATGTCCCTGGGGCCTAGGTTGAGAAACCCTGATACATACACAGGTGACTGCGATAGAAACATGCATAGGCAAAAGACACCCACAGGCTGGTGGAGAGGGAGATGAACCCTTCGCTGAACGTGTAAGTTTTATTTCTTCAAAGGGAGAGTGAAAGAGCAGGCAGTATCAAACCAGACCCAATCCCTCTCCTCTTGTGAGAGCACGAAAGTGCTTAAAAAGCAGAAAGTACAGAGCTCTAGGTTCTAGGATGTTTTGACACTCATCTGCTCTTCATGTAGGGTTAAATATGAGCCTCTACAAACAGGAAACATTTCCTTCACTTTGTCTTCTTCAAAAGCAATAACCGCATATTTAAAAGAGGAAAAAGGAAACAGCTTGCATTTTGAACAGCCGTTTTATGAAATATCTGTTATTAGGTGGTGAGATTTTTAAACGAAATAAAGTTTCTTACGAAATTAAGTAAACAACTAATTTTCCAAATGAGGGCAGTAAATGTTTGCAACATTTTATCAGAGGTTGTTACATGGCCTAGAGGCTTTTGGCAGGTTCTGGAATGGGATGATCTGGCAGTGTCTACACTGAGACACCAGGTAGAAGAGCTCACTTCAGAGAACCCCGGGGGCACTCACAGCTCCCACGGGAGAGCAGGAGCAAGTTCTAGTCCTCACTGCCAGGGGCTCATGATCCGCTGGGGGGGAGGCAAGGTGTCCAGAGATGGAAGAGTCAGGACAAGGCGAGGGAGCAATAACTAAGAAGGAAGCCGTGTGGCATCAATTAAAGAGCCAGAGCATTTGGAGTGGGCATCGACCAACCGCAGCTTGGTGGTGGTGGTGAAACTTCAAAGAGGATGGGGCATAGCTGAATTTTAAAGCATGAGGATGATTTCAACAATGGAGAGGAGAACTAGACATTTTTGCCAATCTGTTCAAAGACAGTTGACTGAGGGTGGGTTTATATGAACTTCAAGGGCCAGAGCAATGCTAAGGAGTAATGGCGGAGGAACCGCTAGGTGCAGGCAGCTGAAGGACTGAGAGCAGTCACTAACTACAGCCAGAACAGCTGCTTCAGATCCCTGCTCTGCCACTTACTGTGTAACCTTAGGCCTTAGATTGTTTTTTTTAAAAAACACTTCTCTGCTCCTTAGTTTTCTCATCTGTAAGATGGGAGTAATAACTACACTCACCTCATAAGAACGTTATGAGAAGTAAATGAGTTACACATCAAGTATTTGAAACAGAGCTTGAAACTTCTAAAAACTTGTCTTAGCTATTATTACTGCCAGCTATTTGCATCATATGTCATGGTGTTTTCTTACCTTCCCGACTCTATCAGATGCTGGGGGCTGCCGTGGCTCAGATGTGTACATACTGCCCAGGGGAGCAGCATGGTTCTAAGCTCAGTGCCACCAAGCTGATTCCCCAAGGAGGTGCTCTCTCAAAGGGTGAAATGGAGAGCAATTACACAGTGGGCGTTAAGAATGTGGTGGTTTGGAAGAACTAAGATTCTTTCCAAAAGCTTCCTTATCTTATTTTAAAAAGGTTGGTGACTGGAAAAAAAATGCATCCTTTATTCTCAGTCTTTGGGGATCTGAAAACCTTTATCAGTGTGCTGGGTTTTGAAGTGTGAAGCAGGCAGGCAGGTTCACCCCCATTGTACCGTCTGGCTGCCTGGGAACCACGTCAGGAAGATTCTGAGGAAGGGTGTGGGTTCAGCAGAGGAGAATGATATGACTGTTTAGTGCTGTCTGCCTTAGGCACAGGGGAGGGGAGGTGACACCTAGGCAAGGAATTACCAACCTGGGTATAGAACAAGACTTTCCAGTATTTTCACATCCTGCCACATACAGAAAAAGACATATCTGCAGGACACAAAGGACAGCCAAGGTTGCTTGCAAACAGCTTTAGACCCTTCTAGTCGCCCTGAGGGCTGAAGGGATCAGTATCCGCCCATCTGTGACCACGACACAACCCTCAGGAAACACCTGTACATTTAATGTGAGCAATTTACATAGGGATGACTTACTGTGAAGTTCAGGGGCAAAAAGACCAGATTGTTTTAGTCACACCAGTTAAGGTAAAAATCAACAAAATTACTGAGTGTCTATTAACATTCCTGGCAGGACCTTCAGCAATGAAGCTAGGAAGAGAATTAAGACAACGTCCCTGCCCTCTAGACGCTCACAGGCTACTGTTCTGACCACTTGTGTTTTTCTTTTCCTTCCAGGAACCCGTAACGCCATTGGCTTCATCCAGGGAAGCCTCATCGGCTCCGCCTGACCGCTTCCGCATGGTGGCCCTGCTGACCAGTCCCTTCTCGACACCATCCTCTGCTCCTCAGAGCACCGCTACTTATGTCCTGTACGTGCCGGTGTCCCTTAAGGTCTGTTCAGGACTTCTCCTCTCTTCCCGCACGCTGTCCCCAAGCGCTCATGCATTCCCCGAAGGCTTAAGTCACCGCTTAGAGCACTCAGGGTCTTGACTCCCAAGCCCGTCTCCAAGTGCTGCACCTCAGAGCCACATAGCCAACTGCCTCCTGGGCACTTCCACTGAGATGTTCCAGAGACTTCTCAAAGGGGACACATCTCAAGCACAACTCGTCTGCAATCCCATCTCTCTCCCTGTGCCCCCAAACTTGGGGAATGACATCAACATTCATCCACTGCCTGAGCCTGACCACTAGGCTCTGTTAATTCTAGCTCCCAAATGTCTTTTGAATCCGTCCATTGCTCTCTACACTCGTGCCCTATTTTAGACCAACATTGAGGCTGGGAGTGGCTTCAGTGTGATATTTTTAAGCTACAAGTCTCATCATGTCACTCTTCTACTAAACAAACCTTCAATGGTTCCCTGTCACCTTTTCATTAAAATATTTATTGATTCATTAAAAACAACCACAAACTCATTACTTGCTAACATATATATTTTTATAAAAAAATGTTTTCCAAATAGAAAAAAATGAGAAGAATGTCACTGTTTTCTATTTTTGTAGATCTCTTTAATGTCTGACTTAATTGAAGATACTTAGATTCTCTTATCTGCCTCTGCATTCAATTCTGTTATACATTACTTTGGCCTTTGAAGCATATAAGGAAAATGTAGCCACACAGAAATACAGTCAGAAAAAAGAAGTGGAGCACATTAAGTCTTTTCAGATATTTGTAGATATTCTTCTTAAATACCAAACAAGTCCCCACTGCTTTTAGGATACAATTCAGGTTTCTTGCCATGGCTCGCCAGCCTCCTGTTTACCATTGTGGTCTTTCTCACCTGTCCACCCGCACATTCTAGAGCCTTCCCTAGTGGCCCAGGTCTGGGGTCAAGGCTCCTCCTCTCTGTTCCCGTATCTCACCATGTCCTTCCAAGGACAGCACTTGGTACTGTATACTTTAATTGCATGTTGACTGGTGGGGGTCTCGCGGCAGGCAGTGAGCCCAGGAGGGCCGAGACGATCATCTTGCCCTAGTTTGGGCACTCAGCCTCACTTGCCACCTGGTAAATGTATTTGCTGAATGAATAAATGAATGGACAAATACACAGTAAATCATATTGCTGAGTTCTGTGGGATTTTCTTGAGCAAAGACCTCACAGTTGTAAATTTAGGAACCTAAACAGTTGGTTAATAAGGGTGGGAGGGGCCAAAGCAAGAAGGCTCAGCGAACAAAGCATGTGGTGGGTGCTAAGGACATGAGCACCCTCTCCCTCTAGTCCAGGAAGCAGTCAGTACAAAGAGCCACTGCTGGGTGACCATGACGTACAAGTGGAACTGTAAATGGTAACTCCTCATTTGTAATTCATAGCACTGCTTCCAAAGACTCTTTGGAAGCTGCAGCTTGCAGTGTAAATGGGAATATGCTTAGTTTTATTCATTTATCTTGAATAATCACACTGCGCTGGGGCAAGGAAAGAGGGCTGGGACACAGAGACGTAAACAGCTTCCTAGGCCCCGAAAGCCCTTCTGTGAGCTGACCAAACAAAGGCACATTAGAAACTAAACAAAAGGCACTGAGGCTGTCGGGTGTGAGTAAGGGTTGAGTGATAGGCATCTTCTTAGAACTAGACATGCACTATTGTACAGAGGAAGGAAACAGTCCTGGGCTGCTGTCACCAGCAACAGCTTCACAGCAAACTGGGGAAAAAAGGAGAACTAAACCAAACCAACCCACCCCCACAACTGCCCCCACACAAACTAGCAACACGTTCCTGACTTGGAAGAGTGGCAGAAGGGACAATTATGAGGTGCAGGACAAATCCTATTACACATTTGGAAAACAGTTCCTTGAGAGGTGCCTAAAAATGCAAAGCGCAGATGCACTGGGAGACGTCCTGTGAAGGGCCACTCCGCACAGCTGCAGAGTGCTCCGAACACAGTGTGTGACAGTGTCTGGGCAGCAGGCAGGCTGAGCAGGTGCTGGGAGAACATAAACTGGAGGGAAACGAGACGACTGCTTGAACAAAATCCCAGGCTAGTTTTACAGCTCTTAGTTTCACTTTTTCTTTGTGGTTTACGCTACTGACCAGTTTAGAGAGCCCAGACACTTCATATCATTCCATTCTTAGCAAAACAGAAAGCATTTCCACAGCAGTAAGATCAGGAGACAAAATACACCCTTTTGCTCAGTTTGTAGAACCTCTAGCTTGGGAGACAAGAGTTTCTGGTGACACGCTGCTCCCTGCCATGCCTCCTCCTCTCTGGTTCCGGCTGGCTGGGCGCAGAGGCCGCAGCCTTGCCCGTCCTTCCTTCTCTGATAGGGAGGGCAGGGCGATGGCGCTGCTCCAGGGACTGGGCTGGGGTGGCAGCGAGGAGCGGGCATGAGGAGGTATCCAGAGAGCCTCCTGTCAGGAGGCTATGCAGTAGCCTGGGACACCACCCAACAGCTCGGCTGCTGCTGCTCCCTGCACGGAGCACCTCAGCTGGTGTGTGAGCCGACGGACAGGTGTCCCGAGTCCTGTGTGTTTTGAGTGTGACATTCTCTGTGAAGGCCTGTGACTCCTACCACAACTGTTGTTACTTCTACTGAGACATGGGTACCACTTTAAACACAGGCTAAATTAGATTCAAGTTCAGCTGCAAACTCAGGAGACACATGTATTTTCCCTTTGTTGCAACAAAGCATGGCACCAGCTAAATTCCTGTTGGGGGAGTCACGAAGGGGCAGGGGAAGGGACTCTGGGAAGAGAGCAGTGGGATTCAAATTCAGCTTCACTATTCACCCTGGGCATCGGCTCTGGGCAAACCAATTAGGCTGCCTGCCCTCTGCAGGGAGAGGACGAAGCATATTGGGAACACCGAGGGAACCAAGCAGACAGTGCTGGGGTCTGCCCCTGTTTGCCAAAGGCAGCAGACGGACCACTCTCTTCTGATGTTGACTTTTTCCTCCAGGGAGTGTATGATCAAAGACGTCCTCACCTTTTTCTGGAGGGGGAGGCATAGGGGTTGGTTGTGATTTGGGTAAGAATTGGAACGTGCAATTCAAAAAGGAGGAGGTGGAGTGACGATGGCCTGAGGGAGACAGTGAGTGCCCCACAGACCCAGCCTTGGGCTGGGGACATCTGGTGTAGGAAGATGACACCTTTCTCTTATTTAAAGCTTCTTACTATCTTAAATCGATTTACATGCTCAGGAATAGTAAGCCCAGTTATGGTCAGGGCCGCACAGAGGAGGCCTGAGGAAGAGCTCCCTTGGACACAGGAACGAAGGCATCGTCCAGCATGGGGTTACCGATTCCTGCACTGTATCTTTTCTTTCCTGCCTTCTTTGCCAAATTGTTGGTCATTTTTTCCCCTTAACTGTAGCTCTACATGAAATTGCTGAATGAAAGTAAAAATTAAAATTAGTTCTGCTACTTGTTACCAGTAAGTGTTTTGATAGAAGAGGTGAAACTTGTTATTAAAAATGAGAGAGGGGATCACTCAAGATTTCCCCTCTCGCCTTCCATCTCCTCCCCCAGAGGTCATCCCCTCTCGTGGGTTCACTCTCGTGATCACTCTCATCCCCTTACTCATCCTTCAGCCAGTGCCGTGTTGGGTGGACTGCAGTCCCTTAGGTTAGCAGGTTTGCCCAGGCTGCTCCACACCACTGCACCTCTGCCATCAGCCCTTTCACGAAGCCATGACCTCAACGGGAAGTCTTACTGCACTGCATCATTTCTAAATCATTCTGCCCTGGTTTGAAGTCTTCCAAAACCAGCCACATCTTAAACTGTCTCTTACCTCTCCCCGGCATGGCCCTTCCAGTCACTGTGTCCCTGGCATACTGTAGACTATGGCTGCTCCGACTGTGCCTGTCACCTAAAATGCCCTCCCCTCTTTCCTCTATCCTTCCTCCGACCAGTTGGCACAGAGCTCAGCCCTTGTTTATATCTGTTTTAGGCTTCTTTCTCAACAGCCCAGATCTTTACTGCTCTCCCCCTCTGCTGAACTTCTACAGAACTCTGTCAAGCTGCCAAGTTAAGAATACATAACACTGGGTCTAAGTTTCCTAATCTGTGAAATGGAAAGCTGGACAAGATGACCCTTAAACTAACTGTGAGTTGCCTCTTCCTGGTCAACATATTAAAGAACACCTTGGAAGCCAAGCAGCTCTCTCTTCAAGAAAGATCCTCACTGTTCCAGCCAGAGCCCAAAGGCCACCAGCCAGAGTGGCTGTAGGAGGGACCCCTAGGTGGACAGTGGTCTAGATGACCGCCATTTATACTCTCCTGTACTGCTTATGACTGTTACCTGCATCGACCGAGGATCTCTACCGAGCCAAGAGCTCTGAGCACCACCCTGTAAATGAGGAAGGCAGACGGGGAAACCAACTGCTACGCGGTAGCTTCTCTCAGCGTGAAGCCCTCTGAACCAGAAACCTGCCCCCACCCCTCATTTCCACCCCTATGAACCCAGGCTCAACAAGTGTGTAAACATCTCAATCACTTAAAAAGTATGATTTTTAAAAATCTTGGTATCGCTAATCTGTCCTATAATCTTGGACAGGAGATCATGACTCACAACTGTGTTAATTCCTGGGCTTCTGCTGCTTTGTGCACAAAACCACATCTGTGACCCACAGCACCAGGCTGCAGGGGCTGAGCCTCAGGTGAGCCCCATTAGCTTCAAGCCTTTTCCAAACCAGAAGGATCTGTCCTGAGGAACTCATGCGTGGTCTGTCCTGCACTAGAATTGTCTTCTGGTTTTGAAAACCCACAGGGATGGCCATTTTTTTAGGGGAAGGGGGGAATTTACAAGATGATTATGAAGACAATTTTTTTCCAATATAACTCTAATTAACATTATTTAATCCTCAGGACACATCTCCAAGTTCATTCATGGTTTTAAAAAGTGATTAGTAAGTGATAAAAGGAAAAAATTATGAAAAGGATTAGGATGGCTTATAACTTCTACTTCTCCAAAATACTGAGTACATTATCATCATTTACTTGTTCTCTTAAATACCATGAGATTGTACCAGACTCTTTCTTCTCAGGAAGATGCCAAGGCAGAATGGAAAATAGAAATGATTTTCTCAAGGTCACTTAATGAGTCAGTTTTGGGAAGGGATTCAAATTTAGATTGATCTTATCTTTCTGTTTTGAATTTTGTAAAAAAGGTCAGTATGATCAACTACAAGAGCCCCCAAAACGTAACAGTTTCTGCAAGGAGGAGCAGATTGAGATAAACAGCTTAGCTTTAATTTCATTCGAAAATAGAGTTCCTGCACACAATTTTAATTTAACTTGCAGATTTTTATCAACTAAGCACTAGTAGCTTATTCCACTCCTGATACTATACACTTCATACTCATAAAAGAACCAGTTCTAACTGATTAGATTGCTTTGTTGACAAGGCAGTACAGCAACTTGACAAGAATCGTTTTTTAAATCAAATTGCATCAAAAAGTGAAAGAGCAAAGCTGAAAAGGAAAAGTGCTGAGAAGTGTGCCGCAAGCCACGCGCCATCTTGAAGGCCGCCTGGGCGAATCTGTGCTGAGAACTTGCTCCCTTTGCATAAGGTGGACTGCTTTGCTACACGCACACACGCACACATGCACACATGCCAGGAACAGGCATACAGTCTCCAGGGCTCCAAGAAGAATGCACTTTCTCCATCCACACTCTGTTCATTGACCGGCAATGGCTGGGCTTCTCCAAGAATGCGTGTGACATTTTACTGTAATTGCCTCTTTGTACTCAGCTCAGGGGCAGGATTGTTCACTGGAGTACTCCCCAGAGCCTGGCCAGGCACCAATGTACACCTGCCAGCATAAAGCTCTACTAAGTGAGTCTTGCTATTTAAACACATTGAGGGATGAATAAGTAAGTATACTGCAAAGTGAATGAACTCAAAAACATGATGCTACATGAAAAGAAGCCAGTCATAAAGGACCAGATAGTGTACGATTCCATGTACAGGAAATGTCCAGAACAAGCAAATTTACAGACAGAAAATATATTAGTGGTTGCCTAGGGCTCAGAGAGTGGGAGGCTAGGGGAGTGGTTGCTAATGGGTATAATTTCTTTTTGGCATAATAAAAATGTTCTAAAATGGAACATGGTGACAGCTGCACAACTCTGTGCATATACAAAAAAATCACTGAATTGTACACTTTAATTAGATAAATTATATGGTATAATTTCAATAAGGCTGTTAAAAACCTTAAAAAATACATTGAGAACTCGAGAGCACTTTTAATACACTAAACAAATTTTGCTAAATAAAAAATACTTGATTAACAATAGGAACTCTCATGATTTGTAAGGTAGATATGACTCACAGCAAAACATATGTTAGATGTTACTTAACAACTGTTGCTGAGGTAGATGAAGAGAGAAACCATTTTCACAGCCACAAAATGTAACTAAGAGGGGGTGTAAGAATATAGCTAACTCAATTCAACCAAACACTGAGAAAATAACTGAAATGCACGTGTGAACAATGGTGAGCTGCTGCAGGCGTCAACACTTTCTTTCCGTGCAGGTCAAACAAACTGCTCATTACTGCAAACAGATGTGATCATCATTCAGGAAGCACTGGGCAGTCCGAAGACGTGAAGAAGCAATAAAAAAATTAGCATCAACTGGCTTCACTGCTTTGCTGACAAAATTCCCAGTTGCTTTATAACAACCACAATGCATTCATAATGGGCTTCACTGTGATTCTACTTCTACAGTAAGTAGAGATTTTACAGAAAAACTTACGGAAAACTTTATCACCAAGTTCATGTCGTGGTATACAATGGCATTATCATCATCAGCCATCAGAGAAATCGGTGGTCACATAAATAACACATAACCAAAACTCAGAAAGTCAGACTGCCCAATAGAAAGGTGCTGGCTACATAATCTAGAGGAGGAGGTTGGCAGTGTTTTTCTGTAAAAGGTCAGATAGTAAATGTTTTATGCTTTGAAGGCTAAGAGGCACCATTGAAGATATTATGTGGCTACTTACAGAACCACTGAAAATGAAAAACCCTTCTTAGTTTCAGGTTTGGCTCATGGGCCGTGGTCTGCTGACCCTTGTTCTGAAGGTTACAGGTTCTTGAGAGTAATAACTACCAGGTTAGGTCCTAAATTAGGAGTCTCTCTCAAACCTCCCGACAGAGAACAGAAGCCTAATGAGATCATAATAACTAATATTTGACAGATCTTTCAGGTATATAAAGTAGAAATTTATATAAAGTATAAATTATTTTATCCTCATGACAACCCTATTAGACTGTGCACAGATCTCCCTGTCAAGCCAAGGTTGATCCATTAACTGAAAACTCTCTGTTCCTTGGTTTGTCTTCTGGGCTTTTCTACCATGAGCATATGTGTCTTCCCTTATGACTGGCAAAAAGAGGGAAACAGGTGCTGAGAAGCTGTAGAGACTCGTGTGGCAACCCCACTGTGCAAACTGTTCGTTACCATAGGAAGCTTCGAAGGCTGCTCTGGAGGTTTGAATGTGGCCGTTTACCATCATTCGGCGAACAGCCTCCACGGCCCCACCATGAGTACCCTGCAGGCAGAATCCTCGTCCTCTCCCGACTGGTCGCCTTGCCCCGGTACCACCTTTTCAACTGATCACTCATGTTGGGACCAAAGTAATCTTTCTAAAACACAAATCTAACTTACTCTCCTGCTTAAAAGGCTTCACTGACTCACTGCTTCTCACAGGACAAAAGAAAAACAATTCTTAGTGTGGCACAAGGCCCCTAAGTTCTGGCCTCCTCTTTCACTGCCTCTTCCTAGTGGAAGCCCTGGGCTCAGGCACCTGCCATTACTTGTTTCCACAGCTGTTTCAAGCTCCCGTGTTTCCTCTCCAGGGTCCCGAGGCCTGAGACGCCTGCCTGATAGTCGTCCTCTTCAAACTGCCCCCAGCCCCACGGGCGGCACTGGGCCTCTCTCTGCTGCACAGACTCCAACGGAACGTAGCACCTAGAACTGACTCATCTACCTTCCCTGGTGGCCTGCACACTTCTTCAAGGCCCCGGCAGTGCCGTTTACTCTCTCAGGGCTGCACACTGAAGTAGAACCAGAGTGGACGACATAAATGAGGAAAACACACAGCTCCTGTCCTTCAAGAGCTCATATACTGCTGGATGAACGAATAAAACACAAACCCATGGTAAGCTATGCAACAGCACCAGCAGCGGAAAATGCCCCACAGCTGCAAGTACCGACATGACTCTGAGCTGTCAACGCTCCGCTGGGCAGAGAGGGTGTCTGAAAGCCCAGAGCTGTAGAGAACAGAGCTAGCGCGTAACCAACACACAGCCCCTCCGTGGATTTATAAATAATGGAAGATCACGGGAGTGGAGGGAGGGAGAACCAGAAGACAGTGCAGCAGCGCATAAGGGACAGAGCTAAGTTTCACTGCTATGAGGCTGTAGAATGATCGCCCAGCACTTTTGGGTAGCAACTCACGTGGAAGTGTCCAGAAAGATCATGCCACTGTGCTTGATCATGAACTTAGAGACACTGTAGGCTGACTCTGTCAGCACTCTGGTCTCCAGCTCCAGATGAAGCAAGGTCTACAGTCGTCATAATGTTCACCACCCTTTAGAACCATGGAATTCATATACGCTGCAGGGCATACTAGAAATATTTTCAGTAGTGTCATGTCATAGTTAACTTTAAAGAACATAGGGGTGACTACCACAGTGATGTCCTAGAAGGAGGCCAGCTGGTCAGAAGTGATTTTTGTTCTTCCTCTACTTCCAAGCACTCACAGCATCATAATGTGTTGCATTCCCTCCGAACCTCCCTTCAAAGGTGAACTCATTCTTGCTGGGCCCAGCAGGCAGAAGGAATGTGAATCAGAACACCCACTCCCACCCTCTTCCCAAAACAGTCCTCTCTCCACGCTCTCTTGCCTAGTTTTCTCCTCGCCCACTGGAACTCCTTTTCTTCCTCCCCTTTGCACTCTGCAAACACGGGTCTCAGGTTATCTTTAGCTATTTGCTTCATACTAGTGCTCTCGGAGGCTATCTGTACTTTCCAGCCTGACTGTTCACCATTCAGTTGGCCTCAGGGCATTAATTCTGTAAATACTTGTTGTATACATATCTAGTCATTTTGCCCAGATATGAGTTCCTACTATGTGCAAGGCATTATTCACATACAGAGATACAAAGAAAAAAGTGTCCACGTACCCCCAAGACACTGTTGGTAGAGAAAGAGAAGTAAATCAACAGTGAGGGAATGGTGAGTGCCAGGACACAGACATCTGGGGGCCTGAGGGGCAGAGAGAGGGTCAAACCTGATCGGGAGCTGGAGGGGGCTTCCCAGAGGTAATATTTGAAACAGACACTGACGAGTGACTAGGAGTTGGGCAAGCGAAACCTGTGTGTGTGTGGGGGGAGTTGGTACAGGGGAGCTTGTTTTAGGCAGAGGAAAGGGCAGATAAAGGCAAGATGTGAGAAACAACAGGGCTATGATATTCATGAACAGTTCAGCATGGTTAACCTATGGGTGGTTTGGGGGAGATACAGCTAAAAGCAGGAAGGGGCTTCTGTAGAATTTTGACCACCTTGACAGCTATGAAGGGCTTCCGAAGGATTTTAGTGGGAGTGAAAGAATCAGATTTGTGTTTCACAGAGATCGCTCTGAGGGCTGAGCTGTGGGGCAAGGCGAGGGGAGATGCCACGGCGAGAGAGCAGGGGGGGCCTGCTGCAGAATCCAGGGAGGGGATGCTGGTGGCCCGAGCCAAGGCCGCGGGGTGTAGGGAGAGGGAATGGTGGGCTTCTGCTGAGAAGGCAGACCACTGGGCTCGGCTGGGCCAGGGAGCCAGGAGGCATAAAGACGCCTCAGGGGGAAAGTCTCAGGGAAAGCCAAGAAGTTGTTCGGGCCTTTGGGCAGAGGCCACGCTTCTCATGGGGGTAGGGAACGAGAAGGGGAAGCGAATGTGGCACGGAAATGGTCTTCAGGGGCCTACGGAACCCTCGAGCGGTGACGTCCAGTAGGCGAGAGGAGACGGAGGTCGGGAGGCCTGGAGGGAGGATGCTCTCATGCGCGGACCTAGGTCAGGGGGCCCTGACTGGGTGGGTCACCTGCCGTGAGTCTCAGGGTGAAAAGCTCGGGGGTCTGAGGTCCGCACCTGGGACACACGGACTTCAGGAGTGAACAGAGGAGCCCAGTAAAGGGGCTGCCAGTGTCCTAGGAGGGCACTCACACAGCTGAAGGCTGCATTCAATGGCCTGCTAGCCGTCCCTTCTGCATTGCTCTCCTCTCCCCTCCACCTCGCGCACTGCAGTAAGATGGGCTTTTGTGAGATGACTGTCCCGCCTTTACTACTGACTAAGCCAGTTGTCACAGCCTCCTGTGTCGACACCCACATCTGCTGTCGGGTCCCAATACACTTCCTCCGCTTCGGGTGCTGCCCGCCTTCCCCCCACTCACTCTGCCCCTCCACACGTGAGTCACACAGGCCCCCCTGCACCTTCCTTCTAGGGGCCTCTGCAGCAGCTCCAGGCTCCCTCATGCTTGCTGGTCCTCTCCTGAGGTACCATCTGCCTCAGGCTCCCACACCCCATCCGACCCATCCTTCTGGGCCTCGAATCCTCCTTCCCCAGGGTCAGCCCACACTCACGGGGCTCCTCCTGGGGCCCTTACTGCCCTGAGCACTCTGGTGAACATGTCATTGTTCTCAAATGTTAACTAATTCAAGTATATATGCTTGAGCTCCCTGAAGCTGATCCCTAACTCATCAAGGGAAAGGACATGTTTTTCACTGGTTTTGTGCCTAGAGTTCTAGCCAGTGGCTTGGTCAGAGAGGCTCAGGTAACACTGAGTTTGACTATGATCCTAGAGCCAAACAAGGACCACAGGTGGGTGGGTGATAGTGAGCAACTCAGCAGCTGGCAGGTGGCAGGATGAAATATGATGGAAGCAGGCAAAAGAAATATAAAGGAATCCACTGAAACAAGATTTGAACACTATTTTGGAATGCTTGTAATGAAAAAACTGAGAACAGATCAATCTAATGTATAGTAATTAGTCATTGAGTGACTTTCTGACCAAATAAGCTATGACCATCTGAAAAACAAGTTTTTACATAATAGATTTATTTATTTATTTTAAATGCAGTAACAGAATTTGAGGTTGCCTACAATGAAGGATAAAGGCTACTAAAGCAAGCAAAGAGATATTTTAAAAACATATAGAAGATGGAAGCAAAACTTCTAACTTTGGGTTAAATGGTTCAATTGAACATTAAACTTGGCACTGAGTTTCTTGTCAGCCAAAGCCAAAAAGGAAAGAAAATAATCACCACAGAGTTCTCCTCCCTGGGAGGTAGTACAGTGAAGGATCAGGGCAGAGGCCTTGCAGTGAGACCCACGTGAGTCCCAATCCTGCACTGTGTATCCCTGGGCAAGCCAGCACCCCCAAGCCTCAGGGGACAGGGAGGAGAGAGGTGTACCTCTCAAAGCTGGCACTGGGAATAAGTGAGGAGGGTGCTGAGTAGGCCTACGACTAAAGAAACAGGACGCTCTTCACTCTGCTGCAGACGCTCAAGTCCAGAGGCTGGGATTCTGACTGGGGTCCCACAGGGGGCAAGACCAACCTCGGGAAGGAGAGAAGCCACAGAGTAGGGCCACAGACCAAGCACTTCACAGCTGCCTGGCAGGAATGCAGGAGGGCATGGAGTTTGGTCTGCTTCATTCACTGGGGTGTAGGTTGTGCAACCTGGTAGATCCTATGGTATTCAAAGGGTCCACGGTGGGGAAAAGTGCTCTGTGGGGTTTCTAGCAAGCCACAAGAGGCCACCTATGCTAGAGACCCCTAGGGCACTGCAGCAAGGGCATGCAAACAGAGTGGAGAATCAGCACTCTCAAGAAATGGGTGTTGCACCTGAGGGACAGGAAGAGCCTGACCTTAAAGCATAAGACCTACCAAGTTCTAAGGTCCAGTGGACCCAAAGAAATCCACTATCAGGGGGAAGTGGTGTATGTAGGGTCAGCATGAGCAGGGCCAGTGGGCACAGGTGTGCTACAGCAGCAGGCATGCCAGGCCACCATGTCACCTCTGGTGCACCAAAACCTCTGCCCCAGTTCACACCGCCTGCCACATGCGGGCGAGTCTGTTATGATCAAATGGCAGAGGAGGAAAATGACCAAATTTGGTTCCAGGTGGGCCGGCTCAGTATACAAGTGAAAGTTGAAAACGGACTGTATCTCACTGCAGCTCCACTCAGCAACTTGACCTAGAAAGGCCATGGGGAGGGGAGTCCTCCCAGTAGGCAGCGAGGGGCAGTGCATATGGTCATCCACTCTGTGTGGACAGAGAAGCGGCCTGAGGTAACAGCAATGATGGGTTCGCTGGAAGTGGTAAATGACTTGGCTGATCAGGGGACAGAGAGGGAGAAGACAAGGAGACCTGGGGAACAGGCCTGTGGACACAGCTGAAGGGACCGGTATGCAGTGTGACATCTGTGTTTGCTGCTTAGTGTCTTCCACCGACATTCACCACAGAAAAGGGGGCATAACACCTCAGGTGCCAGACATCAGCCAGCCTCTATCACTGGCCACCCAGGGTTGGCACATGAACAGAGCAGCCATGATAGTGGGATGGAGGCTGTGCACAGGCCCCTCTTTCTAAGGTGGACCCAGCTACTGACAGCACCAGAGACCAAAGCTGGCCCTTGATACACTGTGTCCCTCAAGGAGGACTAAGAGTCATTTAGTGCCAGGTAGACTTTACTGGGTCCTTTTCCCTCCTGAAGAGGCAGCGTGACGAACTGAAATGTGTCCCCCCAAAATTCACAGGCTGAAGTTCCTAATGTGCAATGTCACTGTATTTGGAGATGAGGCCTTTAAAGAGGTGATCAAGGTTAAATGAGGTCATAAGGATGGGGCCCTAATCCAATAGGACTGGTGCCCTTATAAAAAAGACCCCAGGGGCACAAACATGCCCACTGGTGAAAGGCCGGTGAGGATGCAGCGAGAAGGTGGTCATCTGTAAGCAGGTGTAAGGACAGCTCTCATCAGAAACTGACCCTGACAGCACCTTGATCTTAGACGTCTAGCCTCTAGAACACAGAGAAAGTAATTTCTGCTGTTTAAGCCAGCCAGTCTGTGGCCTTCTGTTAAGGCAGCCTGAGCTGACGAAACTCCCTGGCTGCTGTCGTTGTCGCCAGCAATTCATGTGAACTGGAATTGGAGCACTTCTGGTTATAGGTCTGTCTCCCTTTTCTGTCCGCTAGCACCGCTATCTGCAGGTGTACAGAAAGCTTGATCCACTGACCAGGCCCCAAAATGACACCACATCAGACCATATGGGCACTTAGAGCAGAGTGAGGGAAGCAGGGAAAAGACCATGGGATACACTGACCTTCTCACATACCACACGTCCCAGGAGCTGCCAGCTTGCTGGACCAGTGAAACAGCCCATTGGAGGTGTAAGTGCAGCACCAGCAGGGAGAGGATACCCTGCAAGGATGCCACTCCAGGCTCCAGCATGCAGTACATACCCTAGGCTTCCTATCCCTGCAACTGCAGATTCCATGGGTTTAGAGAGCTTGGCTCAAAGGAGGGGGAACACTTTCATCAAGGGACAGAGCAAGAATGCCCTTACAATTTAAGTCATAGCTGTCGCCCGGTCATTCTGGGCTCTTGTGCCAAAATACCAACAGACAAGGGGCCATTATCTTGACAGGGGTAGCTGACTGTGCTGGTGAGGAAAAAGTGAAGCTAGGGCACAAAAATGGGCGGGAAGAATATGTGTAGCACCTGGGTGATCTGCTAAGGCATCTCTTGGTACTCCTTTGTCCAGTTCTTACAGGAAATGGACAAGTGCAGCAGGCACAGTCTGAGAAGGGCATGGTGACCAGGGACTTGGACCCCACAGACACGAGGCTATGCATCACTTGCAGCCAAAGGTGAGGGGACTCTCAGGTGGCCAGTGGAGGAGGGAGAGGATGATCGGTGTGGCCTCAACACCAGCTCCCACAGAAGGGGATGTAGTTTGCCCTGCAAACCTTCCTTTTGATAGTTTCTCCCAGGAAGAGTGTCCCTGGAATCTGGGAGGAGCTGCTCCAACAACATAAAACAAGGAGGTCCAAGCACACAAAGGGTGGATGCTGTGGTCTGCTGCCCAGATCCCCACTTTTCTCAGGACCAAAGTGCTCAATCTGCCTGCTGCTGGGGTTGTCGGTACCTGATAGTTCTCAAGGGACACTCCTGAGTGGATGGCATGCATCTGAGGACAGCCAGTTGGCCCCAGATCTGCAAATCTGCACCCAATGCCTGGCTGGTGGAGGTATAAAGTTTTGGCTCCATGCACAAATTTGGGACAATTTGGAAAGGCTCACCCAGCTCCACAGCTCTCCACAGGATTAGCTCAGGCCTTCTTGTGACGGCTGTTCCGTCTCCCTCTGTCTTCCCCCACCTGTCCCCCAAAGATACTGCTCCCAACAGCGTTCTCCAATACACTTTATGGATAAACATCTGCCTGGGGACGCCCACCTGCGAAATACAACTTCTCTGGTTTGCCTGTGAGCACAAGGGCCACCGTTTCTAATACCTCCCAGGTATTCCAAAGGTACCTCTGTCGAAGTATTTCCCCCAGATCTGCTCCTCTGATATTGGTGAAATGGTGCTTTCATCCATCTATCCCATTATCTAAGCCAGAACCCTCAGGATCATAGGCCACTTCTCTCTCCCCCTCACAGCTCTGTCCATTCTACCTGGGAAATACTTACACTCACGATTACTCAGTTTTTCGGACATGACCAATCTGAGTTCTCACACTTTTCTTTCTTCCCTGTCTCCCTGAAGGATCCACCTCTTTCCCCTGATGGATGCAGGGCTGAGTCCACAGCCTGCGATCATCATTCTCTTACAGAACTCATCTGGCCCCTTTCTCCCATCTCTCAACTCTATGAAGTTCACGGGACGATCTACTCCCCAGCTTTGACCTAAGAGAGATATCTGTCCTCCATCTTTAACCACATCATGGGTACCTTTACTGTACATTCAAGAGTCACCTCAACTTTCAACACATCTGTGGGGAACAACCTTTGCTTCTCTGTTTCCTGCAGACTTGGCTCAGTGATCAGGGGCCCCTTTCTTACCACTCCAGATATAAACTCTGGGACCCGCATCTCCAGTGGCCACCTGGGATGTCACACCTGATTTCAGTCCTTCAGACCGTCGTGAGGCCTGTAGACCTGCTCCTCACACCCAGTGCAGGCAGGAGATCAGGAGATGACAAGAGAGAGGAGGAGCCCGTCACGCCCCAGGGGGCAAAGCCCATGGAGACAACAAACAGAGAGCCCCGGGCGCTGGGTCACAGAAGGGTCAAAGCAAGGTGAGGCATGAGGTTTCAGCCTGACACAGAGTAGCCCCTGAAGGACAAGCGTGGTATTAGGTTGTCTGCTGGATACAGCAGTTTATAGATAAATGCTTGATATTTCCTGATGATTGATGGAAAGGCTAAGGGCACACAGTTTATTTCATTTACTTACTGGCTATTCCCTTGACATTTTTCTTACCTTCACATTCTCTCCATTTCAATCAAGGAAAATCAAAAAGTTTTATATTTGCTCTTCACTGCAGAGCACATGATGATAAGCATTTTAACAGGAAGAGACTGTGGCTTTTTACAAGATTATAAGAACAGATAAATATCCATCTTGTTAACTAGGTTGGTGTTTCTCTAAGAAATAATGCTTATCTAATAAAGTGGAACAAGAATGACCAGTTTGACCCATCTTTCAGCTCTTATTTGTTTTTTTACCTTTAAAAAAACCCCAGAGTAGCCACTATCAGAGACCTACATTCTATCTGGAAACCCCTCAAAGTATCCAGCACAATGCACCAGAATGAAAGGGAATCTCTACGACACACAGTCACGGGGGGCAGCTCCCGCCGGCCCCCAAGAAGCTCTGGGCCTCGTTACCATCCCTGCTTACCGGCTGCCGTCGTTGCCGCCTGGCTTGTGCAGACGGGGAAAGCATCAGCTGCCGGTCAAGCAGCTCCATCCTCTGCTGCCTCTGGATGTCCACCGTGGCCCCCATGCCGATCCTGGCCTCGCCGGCGGGTTCTGAAGATGAGAAGATGGGCTCAAGCGTCCAAGAAAAGAACTTCGCCATCCAGCTGGGGATGCAGAGCACCTGATGAACTTGTAGCATTTTGCTGTTGTAGCACATACCGGAAATCTGCGAGAGAAAGGTCCCACTGGATTGTTTCCATATAGTAAAAATTTTAAAAAGAAATTTAACAAAGAAGTCAACTATGAAATACTTCAAATGGTATTTTTCTTCATTTTAGCATTCGTTGCGGGGTTAGGTGATAACTGAAACTCCTACCACATTGCAGGATACTAAGCACTGTGGACTAAACCGAAAATTTAATTTGTTTTTATTAAATCAGAAAAGGTAGCAAAGTCCCAACAATTTAACACTCAGAGCACTGGTAAAATATTTAAAAAACAATGTTTTCATTTTTTTTTAAAAAGCCCTAAAAGATCTGATTATCAAAACACTTTCACATTGTACTCTGTGGTTACTCTTTGGCAGATGGCCACCCAAGAGAGATACTGGCAGAAAACAACTTTGACGTTCAATGATGTAGCCAGCCATATAACAAATTGATCAGAAAATAAAGCCATCTAAAAGTTAGTGTTTAAATAAATTTTTCAAGTATTGACTTTCTGAGATTTTTAAAGCAATGCCAACTGTCATTAACAATTCTGTTTACACATAAGCCTATTTTTCATCTTTAAGGCAATTTGTATGGTAAGAGAAGTCTGAAGCTTCCCTATGGTCTTCTAGGTATGGCTATACCTTTGTGAAAAAAAATCTTTCATTTTGTGAATTTGATTCTTGGGGTAAGAAGTTATTCATAGCAAATTAGGGCATATTTGACAACTATCTAATAGGAGAATTTTAATGTTTTATTAATAAAATTTAAATTAATGCAGAATTTATGGAGTGTCTGCTATATACCAGGCCCTGTTCTAGACACTTAGGATACACTGAGAGACAAGACAAACAAGGTCCTCCCCTTACAGAGGAAATGGTGGTCAATATGGAGAATAGACAGTAAACAAGCAAACACACAAGAAAATTCCAGGTACATTCTAGGAAGGAAATAAAATGACTTGGAGCAGGGACCTTTAGGTCCAGTGTCAGGGAAGCTTTGGAGGACATGGCACTTGAGCAAAGATGTTAAGGATAATGAGGTGCCAGTGACTGAAGAACTGGAGGAAGAACATTTCAGCCAGAGAGAACAGCAGGCGCAATGCACAAGTGAGCTTGTGCATCTATCAGACATTTTACTGGAGGTACCAAGTGGGTGGCTGGATATAGACCTTCGGAACTCAAGGAATCAGCAGAGATGACGGTTTGGGACTCCTGGCATTAGATGGCATTTACCACCATGGGACTAGATGAGATGATCTGAGGGTGACGCATATAGCACATGAGCAAAGAGGACTTAGGATGGAGCCCTAAGGGTTCAAACAACTAGAGTTGTGCTAATGTCTGGTGGATGGATAGAGTAGGAGAGGCCAGTAAAGAAATCTGAAAAGGAGCTGCCTAGGAACAGAAGGGAAACTAGGAGAGTTTAGTATCACTGAAGCTAAGAGAAGAGTGTTTTAAGATGGAAATAGTCAGCTATGGTGAATGCAGCTCAGCGTTCAAGTAAGACACAGAGAGGATAACAGCCAGTGAATCTGGCAAAATGAAGGACTGTGGTGACCTTATAAAAGCAGTTTTCCTGCAGTGGTAGGAGCACAAATAAGCCGGAAGTAAACTGAGGAGTGAATGGTAAAGCAATTTTGGCTTCAAATAATTTCCATGCCACATCTCTCAAAAATGGTGTGCAATAACAAAGAAAATGAAAACAGAAACAAACTACATATTCAGTGAAACCAGAAAGCATTGCTAGAAAACACAAAACACACTGAGTAATTAGAAATCATTCAGCATATGGGGGGAAGGACAAATCCAAATGCTGGCAGAGGATCCCCTGGGGCTTAGACAGGCTCAGCGATTAGAGGCACCAGATCTGGGAAGGCAGGAGTGAAATGGAAGATTACTAACTCCGGGTAAAAAGCAATCAGTTTCCTCCCACATCCAACACAGTCCATGTTTACCCAACCTCCTCTACAGCGAAGGTGAAAACTCCACAGGGCATGAATCACAGAGGCTCTGAAGTGAGCAGAGCAGGCCCAGAGGGGAGGCCCTGGGCTTCACACAGGGGGTTCCACACAGAGAGGCCCTCAGAGTTCTAGAAGATGACAACAGAGGGATTATGGGGAGAGGGGATCACAATCCAGGAAATAATACTTCAGAGTTGTCCAGAATTAATAAAGATATAAATCCTCAGACTGAAAATGCAAGAGTCCCAAGATGGAAAATAAAATGAAATTTATACCTAGTTCCACTGTAGTGAAAGATAGAAATCTTTAAAAGTACCACAGATGAAATACAGACTGCCTAGAAAGGAAAAACAATTAACTGTTAATTGTTAACAATTAACAATTAAGCAACAAACACTATGAGATACTTGGGAATAAATGTAGTAAAAAAATTTGTAAGGCCGTTTACAGAGAAAGCTAAAAAAACTATAGTAATGGATATTATTGAAAACCTAGTAATAAATAAAAGTAGAACATTTATGAGTGGAAGACATAAAACTGTTAAGATACCAATTTTCATCAAATTAATATATAAATTCAATATAAGTCAAAATGAATTCTTAACTGGGTTTTTGGGTGGTATTTAAATGCCAGTCCTAAAATTCATATGAAATATTTAAGGTTACAGTTTTAAAAGTATAATGTTGGGAGAAAGAAGCCAGACATAAAAGAGTACATGCATTGTGATTCTACTTTTGTTAATGGATCAATCTGAACTATACAAGCATACCTCAAAGATACTGCAGGTTTGCATGAGAAATTTTTTCCTGGGCACATCTCCCCAGGCAAGGGAAACAAAATGAAAAATGAACAAATGGGACTATGTCAAACTATAAAGCTTCTGTACAGCAAAGAACAACATCAGCAAAAAAAAAAAAAAAAAAAAAGGCAACCTAGAGCATGGGAGAATATATTTGTCAACAATTTATCTGGTAAGGGGTTAACATCAAAAATATATAAAGAACTCACTCGCCTCAACACCAAAAAAACAAATAACCCAATTAAAAAATGGGTGAAGAACCTGAACCCAGAAGAAGAAATACAGATGGCCAATGGGCACAGGAAAAGATGCTCCACATGGCTAACCATCAGGAAAATGCAAATGAAAACCACAATGAGATATCACCTCACAATAGTTAGAATGGCCACTATCCAAAAGACAAGAAATAACAAGGGTTGGTGAAGATGTGGAGAAAATGGAACCCTCCTACACTGTTGAAGAAAATGTAACTTGGTACAACTGCTGTGGGAAGCAGTATAGAGGTTCCTCAAAAGTATAAAACTGGAAATATCATATGACCCAGTAATTCCATTTCTAGGAATTTACCCAAAGAAAACAAAATCACTGATTTGAAAAGATATAGGCACCCCTATGTTTATCACCACATTATTTGCAAGAGCCAAGACATGGAAGCAACTTAAGTATCCATCAATAGGTGAATGGATAAAGATGTGGCACATATATACAATGGGTTATTATTCAGCCATAAAAAGGAAAGAAATCCTACCATTTACAACAACATGGATGGACCTAGAGGGTATTATGCTTAGTGAAATAAGCCAGGTGGAGAAAGACAAATACCATATGATTTTACTTATATGTGAAATCTAAAAACAAAACAAAATGAATAAAATAACAGTAAAATGACACTGAACAGTGACTAGTGGCTACCATAGGGGAGGGGTTGGGGTATGTGTGGGGGAGGGGGAGGAGGATGGGGCACACAAAAATTCTCAATCATAATATAAGTTGGTCATGGGGACAGTAGCACAGCATGGAGAATATAGCCAATGGTTCTGTAACATCTTTCTATATTGACAGATAGTAACTGTACTAGTGAGGGTGAGGATTTAATGATATGGTAACTGTTGAACTGCTGTGTTGTATACTTGAAACCAATATAAGACTGTATATCAACTATACCTCAAAAAAAAAAGAAGACACTGCAGATTTGGTTCCAGACCACTGCAATAAAGCAAGTATTGCAATTGAGTCAAATGAATATTTTTGGTTTCCCAGTGCATGTAGAAGTTATGTTTACACTGTACTGTATGTAGTCAAAGTGTAGAATAGAACTGCATCTAAAAAATGTATATACCTTAATTAAAAAGTAGTTCATTGTTAAAAAATATTAGCTATCATCTGGGCTCTTAACAAGTAGTAATCTTTTTGCTGGTGAAGGGTCTTGCCATGATGTTGATGGCTGCTGGCTGATCAGTGTTGTGGTTGCTGAAGGCTGGGGTGGCTGTGGCCATTTCTGAAAATAAGACAACAATGAAGTTTGCCACGTCTATTGACTTTTCCTTTCATGAATGATTCTCTGTATCGGGCGATGCTGTCTGATAGCATTTTACCCCAGTAAAACTTCTTTCAAAACTGGAACCAGTCCTCTCAAATCCTGCCACTCACTGCTTTATCAACTAAGTTCATGTATTATTCTAAATCCTTTGTTGTCATCTCAACAATCTTCATTGCATCTTCACCAGGAGTCGGATCTATCTCATGAAACCACTGTTTTTGCTCACTGGGATGGAACAATTTCTCATCCATTCAAGTTTTATCTTGAGATTTCAGCAATTCAGTCACATCTTCAGGTTTCACTTCTAATTCTAGTTATCTTGCTATTTCCCTGCATCTGCAGTTACTTCCTCCACTGAAGTATTGGAATCTCTCAAAGATGTCCATGAGAGAAGGAATCAACTTCTTCCAAACCTCTGTTAATGTTGTTATTTTGACCTCTTCCCATGAATCGTGAATGTTCTTTAGTGGCATCTAGAATGGTGAATCCTTTCCAGAAGGTCTGCAATTTAATTTGCCTGATCAATCAGAGGAATTGCTGTATATGGCAGTTGTAGCCTTAAGAAATGTTGTCTCTTGAAGAATAAGACTTGAAAGTCAAAATGACTCCTTGATCCATAGCCTGCAGAATGGATGTTGTGTTAGCAGGCATGAAAACAACATGAATCCTGCAGATTTCCATCAGAGCTCTTGGGTGACTATGTGCACTGTCAATGAGCAGTAATATTTTGAAAGGAGTCGTTTGTTTGAGCAGGTCTCAACAGTGAACTTAACACATAAAGTAAAACATGCTAGAAATAGATGTGGTGTCATCCAGGCTTTGTTGTTCCATTTACAGAGCACAGGCAGAGTAGATTAAGCATAATTCTTAAGGGCACTAGGATTTTTGGAATGATAAATGAGTATCAGCTTCAACTTAAAAGTCACTTTCAAGCTTCAAAGCCAGGCATTGACTTCTCCTCTCTATGAAAGTCCTTGATGGCATCTTCTTTGAATCTACAGCTGTTTCATCTACACTGAAAACCTGTTTAGTGTAGCCACCTTCAGTAATTAGATATCCTGGGTCTGCATCAGCTTCTGCATCAGCACCTGCTGCTTCTCCTGCACTTTGATGTTACGGAGACGCTTCTTCCCTTGAACCTCATGAACTCTACTAGCTTCCATGCCTCATGTCTCTCAGCCTTCCTAGAATTAAGGAGAGTTAGGGCCTTGCTGCGGATGAGGCTTTGGCATAAGGGCATGCTGTGGCTGGGCTGATCTATCCAGACCACTCCAACTTTCTGCATTTCGGCAGTAAGCCTGCTCCCTTTCTTACCACTCGTGTGGTCACTGGAGGAGCTCCCTTACCTTCCTTCAAGGACTTTCCCTTTGCATTCACAGCTTGCCTAACTGTCTGGAGCAGGAGGCCTAGCTTTTGGCCTGTCTTGGCTTTTGGCATGCCTTCCTCACTGAGCTTAATCATGTCTAGCTTTTGATTTAAAGTGAGAGGCTGCTCTTCCTCTCACTTGAACACTTAGAGGCCATTGTAAGGTTATTAACTGGCCTGATTTCAATAGTGCTATGTCTCAGGGAACAGGGAGGCCCAAGGAGAGGGAGAGACAGGGAACGACTGGTTGGTGGAGCGGTCAGAATGCACAAAACATTTACTGATTAAATCTGCCATCTAATATGGGTGTGGTTTGTGGCACCCCAAAACAATTACAAAGTAACATCAAAGATCACTGATCAAAGATCACAATAACAAATATAATAATAATGAAAAAGTTTGAAATATTGTGAGAATCACCAAAATGTGACAGAGAGACATGAAGTGGGCAAATGCTGTTGGAAAAATGGTGCCAACAGACTTGACACAGGGTTGCCACAAACCTTCAATTTGTAAAAAATGCAGTATCTGTAAAGCACGGTAAAGTGAAGCACAATGAAATGAGGTATGCCTGCATATCAAGTGGGAAGCCATAAGTGAAACATGAAGGTGACAACTGCATGTCCCAGGAGGGAGGGACACTGAGGGCTTTGGCAGCTGGCAGCACTCTGATTTGTGTGGGGTTTCTGGGTGTGTTCACTTTATAGTGGTTTGTTCGGCTTCATGACATTTGTAATATAAAGATTTAAAAATAAAGAATAAGGGATCCAGAATAGCTAAGGTCATATTAAAGAAAAACAAGGCATACCAGATTTGAAGATAAGCTACAGAGTTTGAGTAATTAACATAGTGCAGTTTTTATGTAGAACTACTGCAACAGACCTACAGAACAACAGCACAGAGACAGACTGCTGAGGACCAGGGCATCCAGTATACAGCAGAATGGGTGAATAGAGGGAAAAGACGCATGAGCTGTATACCCAAGGATAAAGACAGAACAGGTTCCCCTTTACACACAAACTCCCAGTGGATTAAGGACACACACATGATTTACAAAACTGTAAATCTTTCTGCACAAAATATAAGGAATACCTTTATGGCACTGGGGTGAGAAAGGATTTTTAAATAAGAAACAAAGCACAAACTATAAAATAAAACATACATTTACTTACTTTACAATTTAAAAGCTACAGAATGCCAAAAGTTATCATAAATCAAGTGAAAAGACAAGTAAGAGCCTGAGAGAAGGGACTTGGAATTCTTGCAGTCAACAAAGGTAGCATTCAGAACACATAAAGAAAATAGAAATTTATGAGAAAAAGACAATCAGCCCAATTTAAAAAGTAGATGAGAAGGCAGTTTCAGAAGAGGAAATTCAAATGGCCAAAAAACACATGAAAAGTCATTTATCCTTACTTGTTTTAAGGAAAGTGAAATCTAAAATGAAATGTTAAATACAATAATAATCGGCAAAAATTGAACAATTTGGCATATAGTTCTGGTGAGGACATGGGGCTCTGAGAACTCTCGCACAGTTTCAAGGGAAGGTCAAGTGGTATAACCACCCTGGAAAGCGGCTTGACAATACAGTGTTATTTTTGCTTTATGCAATCATGTGTCTTCTAAAGAAATTAGGAAGAAAAATAATGAAAATTCATGGTCATTGCCTGTGCTTGAGAAGTTCACAATTTAGTAGGGATTCTTAATTTTTGGGGGTGGTGGTGGTGTAGGTCATAGATTACTTCAAGGAACTGATGAAGATTAAAGGTTTTCACTCTCCTGTTGATGTCTACCCTTGCCCCCCACCATCACGTATACACTCACAAAATTGTGTATTCAATTTCAGTAGGACCATCCTACGAAAAATTAGGATATCCCATCCAGTAATAAGCAATCAAATTCAGCCAGGGATAAAAAATAGAGCTTTATGCTCCTTTGCTTCAACTTCTCTCTAAGGGTTTGCTTCCTTATTTGAATGTATGCTCTGGAAGAGGAAGAATTTTGGTTGGTTTTGATAACTGTTTGACCTCGGCACCTAGAAGAGCATCTGGCACATAGTAAATACCCTTTAAGTATTTGCTGGGAGAATGGGGAATGAATGAATGCTCCACAAAAATAAATGTTATTTTAGATTCTTTTAAAAGAAATTGCAAGTCGCCAGCAGACACACTTTTTTGGTGTTAAGTTTATACTCTGCTATATGACGAAGAGGAAGACTTCGCCTGTCCATGCCTCTGGCGCACCGGCATGGCCTCAAGCCATCAAATAAATGAAGTGCTATCGTAAAATATTTTAGGTATTCACAAAGGATTAAAATCTGAAGAGCTTACTTAGAGAGTTTAGTTTCTTATAAATCCTTGATAATCATACCGCCCTATTGTATGACAAGACGGGATAAGAAAAACTGCATTAAAATTTACCTAAGTTGTATCTCATCACTCCCGAGAGCTTTGAGAGGGCATCAGTTACTCTTACACTCCCCCACGTTTATATGTTACTTTTAATTTTCATTGTCTCATAACCCTTTTTTGTATTGGGACTTCTGAATGCGAGTTTTCTTGAAATCCACAGGGTTTGTCAAACAGGAGGCTTTACAAATAGACCACACACTCAGATTTGCATGTCAAGAGGCGGGGGAAACACCAAGGCAGACCTCGGGGCGGGAAGCCCAAGATCAAGCTGAGGCCCAGTGACAGGCATGAGGCAGGAGCAGTGGTCTTGGGCAGGCCTGGGGTCGGGTTCAGGACGATCAGATAGTGAATCGAACAGTGGCGTGTGCCTGGGAATCACACAGCTGGAATCACCACCTTCAAGCAAAAGAGATCAGGATCCCCAGCTAGGAAAAGGGTCCAGAGGTCAAGCAACCAGCAAGCATTCTGGGCCACATGCACTTGAACGCCCAGGCCCAGGAGCAGGCCACAGCTCTGGGGTAGAGCTACAGGCTCTCTGTAAGACAACATTTAAGCTGAGAATGAGAAGCTATTACCTCATAAATCTGAGATGTAAAACAGCAAGTTGTTTTCATTTAGGCCAATAATAGACATGAGACATCTATTATACACTCTGATTTCTCAGACTATCAGTATTTTTTAGAAAGGGAATCATGAAATAATGTTCATCAGGCAAATAAGAAATTTAATTTGCTGGGTAGAAAACACACGAAACACTCTTGACCACAGAGAGTAAACCTCAACTGTCCTCTGGTCCTGCTCAGTGTCAGCATGAAATCACAGCATGCCAAGGTGAGAAACCATGGCCTGGCAATTGCACTCGGATGCTGACGGGTCTCTTTTTTCCAGCCCTGTGGCTGAACAAAAACCTACAGGGCAAAATGCACTGCCAGGGTCCGTGAGAGCCATGGTCCCAACATCCAGAAACCTATCACCTAATGGGACAAAGGAGCTGCCTTCCCAGGGGGAAAGCATTGCCTCCGCAAGACAGGGGAGAGCCGAAGGAATCAACCTCCCCTTGCACCTGGCCTCCATCCTACAGACTTCACATGCACTCAAGCCCTGAGGAAACCAGACACACTGAGGCCTTGTTCACATATTTAGTGAACATCTGTTATGTGCCAGGCTGTGTTCTGAAGACTGGGATACGTAGGCAACAAAACAAAGGAAATCCCTGCTTTAGTGGACCTGACATTTTCCTATTCTTTCCTCTTCACTAAAAATGCTAAGGAAGGAACTTTGGAAATTATTTATTTCATTGATCAAAGAATATATATGTAAATTAGGGATGCCTTGTTATTTCTGCCATTTGTGATTAATTATGAGATAATTATTCTTTTCATGACAGAATCATGTGTCTTTAGCATTTATTGAAAGGGTCTTCCTGTCTTGTTCTTTGTCAAATGTAAAAATGATTCAGATGAATTTCCCATAGCTCTCATCTCTTTTAATATCATTTTAAAGTATGTAATTAAAACACTGGGTATCCTTCTGATTCTTGGGAAGCTGAATTGGGACAGAATTAATTAGACAAATCACAAATTATCTGTTTCTAACAAATATCATAGAAAGCTCATAAATCTGATAGGTGAAACAACAGGAAGCTGCTCTAAGCTTTTCCTTTTGGAAAATCTAGCATCAGGAGGATTAGGTTAACTGTGCAAAGCAGAAAACCTCACCTTACAGTGGCTTAAATACAATGGATGTTTATTTTCCTCTGTGTTAAAAAAGTTCTAACCATCTTAACTGCATTCCAGGCAGCAGGGAGAAGAAAATGAGTAAAGACAAAAGGCTACTTTAGGAAGCCTTCCCAGATGTCCCACCAATATGTATGTTTATGGCTTACTGGCCAGGATGCCAGGACTTAGTCTGAAGGCTATACTTAGATACAAAGGTAACTGGGATATGGGATCTTTGTAGTTGGAGGCATTGCTGCCCCAAGTAAAACAAAAGGTTCTGTTACTAAGGAAAAAAATACATTGGGAGACAACTAGAGACTCTAGCACGTTAAAGGCTTAATCAAGTGTTTAAATGTAAATAGTCTTTAATATGCCTTTTAACAAGGAGACTAGCCAAGCCTCCCTTAAAATTATATTCACTTTTATAAATTGACTCAACAAATTAAAATTAAGGGGAAAATAGGTTTATGTTAAACACATTTTTCTTATAGGAGACTAAAAATAAAAAGTTAAAAATGAATGTGAAGACCTAGAATGATTTATACATTTATAGATATAGACAAAAGGTGAAAAACTCAATGCATCCCAAAACCAAGAATAAGGCAAGGATGTCCACTCACCACTTTTATTTAACAATGTACTAGATGTCTTAGCTAGTGCCGTAAAGCCAAGAAAAATAAAAGGCACAAAATAGAAAGGAAAAGGTAAAACATATAAACAAAACATATTTCCTGATGATGTGATCACATATGTAGAAAACCCTCAGGAAACCACAGAAAAACTACCAGAAGAATAAATTCAGCAAAATTGAACGATACAACAGCAATATACAGATATCAAGTGCATTTCTATATACTAATGGGAAACAGTTGGAAGAAAAATTATAAAAACAACTCTAATTAAAACAGCAAAAAAACCTAAAAATACTTAGGAATACATGTAATGAAAGATGTGCAAGGCCTATACATTGAAAAATTTTAAACTGCAAAGGTGAATGAAAGAATTGTTAAATTTATGTAGATATATAATGTTCATAGGATATTTAAAAATAGTGTTAAAATGGTGAATTAGTTATCTATTACTAAAGAACAAATTATCCAAAACTCAGTGGCTTCAAATAGTAAATATTTATTATACATGTTTTATGTGGGTCAGAAATCTGGGGCAGCTTAGTTGCATGGCTGTGGCTCAAGGTCTCCTGTTAGGCTGTAGTCAAGATGTCAGCCTACCTGCACTCATCTGAAGGCTTGACTGGGGCTGGAAGATCAGCTTCCACAGTGGCTCAAAAACAAAACTGGCAAGTGCTGATTTCTGGCAGAGGAGGCCACAGTTCTTTACCATGTGGACCCCTCCACAGGGCTGCTTTAGGGTCCTCATGAAAAATGGCAGCTGGCTTCCCCCACAGCAAATGATCTGAGAGGGAGCAAAATGGAAGCAGCTGTGTCTTTTATGACCTGCCCTTTAGAGTCATATTCCATCATTTCTGTCATATTCCACTTATTATAGGTGAATCACTAAGTATATCCCACACTCTAGGAGGTGGGAATTAGACTCTATCTCTTAAAGTATAAAAGAATTTGTGGGCATAATTTAAAAATCATCACACTGACAACCTCTCCAAATGATCTACAGTTTCAATGCAATCTCAAGCAAATCTTAACATTTTTTTTAAAGAAGTTAAAAATGCATTTGGAAAGTCAATGTTCCTAAAATAGTTATAAAAAGAAGAAAGTTGGAAGACTTACACTACCTAATTTCAAGATCTACCGTAAAGTATTCAAGACAATATGGTACTGGCATATATCACTGGAATAGAAAAGAAAGTCAAGAAATAGACCCACTCTGGTAAACTGATTTTCCATGAAGATGCCAGGGTGATGCAAAGGAGGAAAGAGTCTTTTTCAACCAATGGTGACGGAACAGTGCTAGATATCTGTATGGAAAAAAATAAATAACCCGGAGGCGGAGCCAAGATGGCGGCATGAGTAGAGCAGTGGAAATCTCCTCCCAAAAACACATAGAGCTATGAAAATATAACAAAGAAAAATCTTCCTAAAATAGAGACCACAGGACACAGGACAACATCCAGACCACATCCACACCTGCAAGAACCCAGTGCCTTGCGAAGGGGGTAAGATACAAGCCCCGGCCCGGCGGGACCCGAGCGCCCCTCCCACTGGCTCCCGGCGGGTGGAAAGAAACCGGAGCGGTTTTTCTTTTTTTGGTGAGTGCTATTTGGAAGCCTTAAAGGGACAGGGACCCCATTCCTGGGGAGGCAGGGTGGCAGGACTGGTGAGTGGGTGCCTGGGACTGGCACATGAGGACAGAGGAAATGGCGCGTTTTTCCCCTTTTTTTTCCCCTCTTTTTGGCGAGTGCTTTTTGGAAGCCTTAAAGGGACAGGGACCCCGGTGCTGGGGAGGCAGGGCGGTGGGACTAGTGAGAGGGTGCCTGGGACAGGCGCCTGAGGACAAAGAATATCCCGCATTTTTCCCCTTTTTTTCTCTCTTTTTCGCGAGTGCTTTTTGGAAGCCTTAAAGGGACAGGGACTCTGGTGCTACAGAGGCAGGGCGGCGGGACTGGTGAGCGGGTGCCTGGGACCGGCGCCTGAGGACAAAGAATATCGCGCGTTTTTCCCTGCGGGACCAGTGGGTGGGTGCTTTTTGGAAGCCTTGAAGGGACAGGGACCCTGGTGCTAGGGAGGCAGGGCAGCAGTACCAGCGAGTGGGTGCCTGAGACCGGGGCCTGAGGACAAAAAAAAAATCAAGTGTTTTTTCCTTATTTTTAAAAAAATTTTTTTTCTGTTCCCTCTCTCATTGTTGCTATTGTTGTTTTGGTTTGGAGAGTGCTTTTTGGAAGTCTTAAAGGGGCAGGACAGGTCACTTAGACCAGAGGCAGGGAATCTGGGGATCTCTGGGCACTCTAACCCCCTGGGCAGCAGGGAGCACAGAGGCCCATTACGGAGATAAATAGCCTCCAGGCCGCTCCCCCTCCAACGGGGTTCCACCATTTTGGAGGAGCAGCCCCAGCCAGGCCACGCCCACAGCAACAGCAGAGATAAACCCCATAGCAACTGGGCAGGAAGCAGAAGCCCTGTCTGCACACAGCTGCCCAGCACAAGCCACTAGAGGTTGCTATTCTCCCAGGTGAGGAAGGCCACAAACCAACAAGAAGGGAAGCTCTTCCAGTGGTCACTTGTACCAGCTCTGCACACTATCTCTATCACCATGAAAAGACAAAACTACAGGCAGACAAAGATCACAGAGACAACACCTGAGAAGGAGACAGACCTAACCAGTCCTCTTGAAAAAGAATTCAAAATAAAAATCATGAACATGCTGACAGAGATGCAGAGAAAAATGCAAGAGCAATGGGATGAGATGCAGAGAAAAATGCAAGAGCAGTGGGATGAAGTCCGGAGGGAGATGACAGATGTCAGGAAGGAGATCACAGAAGTGAAACAATCCCTGGAAGGATTTATAAGCAGAATGGATAAGATGCAAGAGGCCATTGAAGGAATAGAAGCCAGAGAACAGGAACGTATAGAAGCTGACATAGAGAGAGATAAAAGGATCTCCAGGAATGAAACAACACTAAGAGAACTATGTGACCAAGCCAAAAGGAATAATATTCGTATTACAGGGATACCAGAAGAAGAAGAAAGAGGAAAAGGGATAGAAAGTCTCTTTGAAGAAATAATTGCTGAAAACTTCCCCAAACTGGGGGAGGAAATAATCGAACAGACCATGGAATTACACAGAACCCCCAACAGAAAGGATCCAAGGAGGACAACACCAAGACACATAGTAATTAAAATGGCAAGGATCAAGGACAAGGAAAGAATTTTAAAGGCAGCTAGAGAGAAAAAGGTCACCTATAAAGGAAAACCAATCAGGCTAACATCAGACTTCTCAACAGAAACCCTACAGGCCAGAAGAGAATGGCATGATATACTTAATGCAATGAAACAGAAGGGCCTTGAACCAAGGATACTGTATCCAGCACGACTATCATTTAAATATGATGGCGGGATTAAACAATTCCCAGACAAGCAAAAGCTGAGGGAATTTGCTTCCCACAAACCACCTCTACAGGGCATCCTACAGGGACTGCTCTAGATGGGAGCACCCCTAAAAAGAGCACAGAACAAAACACACAACATATGAAGAATGGAGGAGGAGGAATAAGAAGGGAGAGAAGAAAAGAATCTCCAGACGGTGTATATAACAGCTCAATAAGCGAGCTAAGTTAGGCAGTAAGATACTAAAGAAGCTAACGTTGAACCTTTGGTAACCACGAATCTAAAGCCTGCAATGGCAATAAGTACATAACTCTCAATAGTCACCCTAAATGTAAATGGACTTAATGCACCAATCAAAAGACATAGAGTAATAGAATGGATAAAAAAGCAAGACCCATCTATATGCTGCTTACAAGAAACTCACCTTAAACCCAAAGATAAGCATAGACTAAAAGTCAAGGGATGGAAAAACATACTTCAGGCAAACAACAGTGAGAAGAAAGCAGGGGTTGCAGTACTAATATCAGACAAAATAGACTTCAAAACAAAGAAAGTAACAAGAGATAAAGAAGGACACTACATAATGATAAAGGGCTCAGTCCAACAAGAGGATATAACCATTCTAAATATATATGCACCCAATACAGGAGCACCAGCATATGTGAAGCAAATACTAACAGAACTAAAGAGGGAAAGAGACTGCAATGCATTCATTGTAGGAGACTTCAACACACCACTCACCCCGAAGGATAGATCCACCAGCCAGAAAATAAGTAAGGACACAGAGGCACTGAACAACACCCTAGAACAGATGGACCTAATAGACATCTATAGAACTCTACATCCAAAAGCAATAGGATATACATTCTTCTCAAGTGCACATGGAACATTCTCCAGAATAGACCACATACTAGCTCACAAAAGGAGCCTCAGTAAACTCCAAAATATTGAAATTCTACCAACCAATTTTTCAGACCACAAAGATATAAAAGTAGAAATAAATTCTACAAAGAAAACAAAAAGGCTCACAAACACATGGAGGCTTAACAACATGCTACTAAATAATCAATGGATCAATGAACAAATCAAAATAGAGATCAAGGAATATATAGAAACAAACGAAAACAACAACACTAAGCCCCAACTTCTGTGGGACGCAGCGAAAGCAGTCTTAAGAGGAAAGTATATAGCAATCCAGGCACACTTGAAGAAGGAAGAACAATCCCAAATGAATAGTCTAACATCACAATTATCAAAACTAGAAAAAGAAGAACAAATGAGGCCTAAAGTCAGCAGAAGGAGGGACATAATAAAGATCAGAGAAGAAATAAACAAAATTGAGAAGAATAATACAGTAGCAAAAATCAACGAAACCAAGAGCTGGTTCTTTGAAAAAATAAACAAAATAGAGAAGCCTCTAGCCCAACTTATTAAGAGAAAAAGAGAATCAACACAAATCAACACCATCAGAAATGAGAATGGAAAAATCACGACAGACTCCACAGAAATACAAAGAATTATTAAAGACTACTATGAAAACCTATATGCCAACAAGCTGGAAAACCTAGAAGAAATGGACAACTTCCTAGAAAAATACAACCTCCCAAGACTGACCAAGGAAGAAACACAAAAGTTAAACAAACCAATTACGAGCAAAGAAATTGAAACGGTAATCAAAAAACTACCCAAGAACAAAATCCCGGGGCCGGACGGATTTACCTCGGAATTTTATCACACACACAGAGAAGACATAATACCCATTCTCCTTAAAGTGTTCCAAAAAATAGAAGAGGAGGGAATACTCCCAAACTCATTCTATGAAGCCAACATCACCCTAATACCAAAACCAGGCAAAGACCCCATCAAAAAAGAAAATTACAGACCAATATCCCTGATGAATGTAGATGCAAAAATACTCAATAAAATATTAGCGAACAGAATTCAACAGTATATCAAAAGGATCATACACCATGACCAAGTGGGATTCATCCCAGGGATGCAAGGATGGTACAACATTCGAAAATCCATCAACATCATCCATCACATCAACAAAAAGAAAGACAAAAACCACATGATCATCTCCATAGATGCTGAAAAAGCATTTGACAAAATTCAACATCCATTCATGATAAAAACTCTCAGCAAAATGGGTATAGAGGGCAAGTACCTCAACATAATAAAGGCCATATATGATAAACCCACAGCCAGCATTATACTGAACAGCGAGAAGCTGAAAGCATTTCCTCTGAGATCAGGAACAAGACAGGGATGCCCACTCTCCCCACTGTTATTTAACATAGTACTGGAGGTCCTAGCCATGGCAATCAGACAAAACAAAGAAATACAAGGAATCCAGATTGGTAAAGAAGAAGTTAAACTGTCACTATTTGCAGATGATATGATACTGTACATAAAAAACCCTAAAGACTCCACTCCAAAACTACTAGAACTGATATCGGAATACAGCAAAGTTGCAGGATACAAAATTAACACACAGAAATCTGTAGCTTTCCTATACACTAACAGTGAATCAATAGAAAGAGAAATCAGGAAAACAATTCCATTCACCATTGCATCAAAAAGAATAAAATACCTAGGAATAAATCTAACCAAAGAAGTGAAAGACTTATACTCTGAAAACTACAAGTCACTCTTAAGAGAAATTAAAGGGGACACTAATAAATGGAAACTCATCCCATGCTCATGGCTAGGAAGAATTAATATCGTCAAAATGGCCATCCTGCCCAAAGCAATATACAGATTCGATGCAATCCCTCTCAAATTACCAGCAACATTCTTCAATGAATTGGAACAAATAATTCAAAAATTCACATGGAAACACCAAAGACCCCGAATAGCCAAAGCAATCCTGAAAAAGAAGAATAAAGTAGGGGGGATCTCACTCCCCAACTTCAAGCTCTACTACAAAGCCATAGTAATCAAGACAATTTGGTACTGACACAAGAACAGAGCCACAGACCAGTGGAACAGATTAGAGACTCCAGACATTAACCCAAACATATATGGTCAATTAATATTTGATAAAGGAGCCATGGACATACAATGGCAAAATGACAGTCTCTTCAACAGATGGTGCTGGCAAAACTGGACAGCTACATGTAGGAGAATGAAACTTGACCATTGTCTAACCCCATATACAAAGGTAAACTCAAAATGGATCAAAGACCTAAATGTAAGTCATGAAAGCATTAAACTCTTGGAAAAAAACATAGGCAAAAACCTCTTAGACATAAACATGAGTGACCTCTTCTTGAACATATCTCCCCAGGCAAGGAAAACAACAGCAAAAATGAGCAAGTGGGACTACATTAAGCTGAAAAGCTTCTGTACAGCGAAAGACACCATCAATAGAACAAAAAGGAACCCTACAGTATGGGAGAATATATTTGAAAATGACACATCCGATAAAGGCTTGACGTCCAGAATATATAAAGAGCTCACACGCCTCAACAAACAAAAAACAAATAACCCAATTAAAAAATGGGCAGAGGAACTGAACAGACAGTTCTCTAAAAAAGAAATACAGATGGCCAACAGACACATGAAAAGATGCTCCACATCGCTAATTATCAGAGAAATGCAAATTAAAACTACAATGAGGTATCACCTCACACCAGTAAGGATAGCTGCCATCCAAAAGACAAACAACAACAAATGTTGGCGAGGCTGTGGAGAAAGGGGAACCCTCCTACACTGCTGCTGGGAATGTAAATTAGTTCAACCATTGTGGAAAGCAGTATGGAGGTTCATCAAAATGCTCAAAACAGACCTACCATTTGACCCAGGAATTCCACTCCTAGGAATTTACCCTAAGAACGCAGCAATCAACTTTGAGAAAGACAGATGCACCCCTATGTTTATTACAGCACTATTTACAATAGCCAAGAATTGGAAGCAACCTAAATGTCCATCAGTAGATGAATGGATAAAGAAAATGTGGTACATATACACAATGGAGTACTACTCAGCCATAAGAAGTGGAAAAATCCAACCATTTGCAGCAACATGGATGGAGCTGGAGAGTATTATGCTCAGTGAAATAAGCCAAGCGGAGAAAGAGAAATACCAAATGATTTCACTCATCTGAGGAGTATAGGAACAAAGGAAAAACTGAAGGAACAAAACAGCGGCGGAATTACAGAACCCAAAAATGGACTAACAGGTACCAAAGGGAAAGGAACTGGGGAGGATGGGTGGGCAGGGGGGGATAAGGGGGGGTGAAGAAGAAGGGGGGCATTAAGATTAGCATGCATGGGGGGGAGGGAGAAAGGGGAGGGTGGGCTGCACAACACAGAGAGGACAAGTAGTGACTCGACAACATTTTGCTAAGCTGATGGACAGTAACCGTAGTGTGGTTGTTAGGTGGGACCTGATATAGGGGAGAGCATAGTAAACATAGTATTCTTCATGTAAGTATAGATTAAAAATTAAAAAAAAAAAGAAAGAAAGAAAGAAAAGGGGGATTACTCCTTGATAGGATAAAACTATTGGTAAATCAAAGATCAACGCATGCTTTAAATATCCTTAATGTTGATCACTTAAAGGGTGTCAGATGATCAGCTATGGAGGTACTCTTTTCTGATAATATTCCTTTCTCTTAATTAAAAAAAAAAAAAAAAGCAGTTACTGTGTGCTGACCTCCAATGAGTTCTGCACAGTGGTATAGAGGGCATGTCAAAGTGTGGGCAAAGGGTCTGTTTGTTTCTATGCAGAAGATCAAGGCCTAGCTTGGATACCCAGAAAATGAACTAAGGTACGATATGAGGAGGAGCTTCCAGCATCAGCATTCTCTGGAGGACTCGTGCCGGGGGATGAGCATCAAAAAGCCTCCACAGGGATCCGGGCGATGCTGCGGTTGTGGCTGCATCCAGCCCACCGTCTCCTGGACTTGCCATTGGAATGAGGAGGGAGATGTCTAGGCTGGCATGTGCATACAGTGAGACAACGAATTTGACCGGATCTGTACTGTTGGAACTCAACTAGGAGTTGGGAGGGGTGCAAGGCGTAGCACTCCAAAATCTCATGACTATAGACTATCTATGGTTAAAAGAACATATGGGATGTGAACAGATCCCAGAAATGGGCTGCTTTAATTTGTCTGATTTCTCTCAGACTGTTCAAGTACAGTTGGACAATATCCATCATATCATAGACAAATTTTCACAAATGCCTAGGGTGCCTAAATGGTTTTCTTGGCTTCACTGGAGAGGGATGGTAATTATAGATTTGCTTTGTTTATGTCACCGTATTCCTATTATGTTAGTATGTGTGTGCAAATTAGTTAGTAGTTTAAAACCTATACATACTTAAGGTACTCTACAAGAAGATATGTCAAAGAAATAATCAATCCTCCCATGTTTCCTTCCATATGCTACATCTGTAGCTTTTCTTCTTTCTTCCTAATTACAACCCTTAAATAGAATTCGTGCCTCATATCGAATTTACCGAGTCTCATAATTCCTCCAGGTGGTAAAGATACCTCGAGACAAGTGCTGGGCATAGAAGCCACAGGGCATAAATCTGCAAAGAAGTAAAAAGCTAACCTTTTCAAACAATATGGCTTCTCTCTCACTTACCAACTTTACATTTCCCTGTATGGCCCCGGAAGATGGCTGGTTAGCCAGAGACGGGTAAGATTCCTCAAGGGAGGAACAACCTAAGACAGGCACAGTCGCATGGGGGCCATCAGGTGAGAATTTGGGGATCAACAGAGGTGAGGCTCAGAACCTCACCCACCCTGCTTTGAGAGAAATCTTCTGCATCCGTGGATGTCTTGCTGCCCTTGTCTAGCCTGGATTAATACTTAGTCCATAGGCACACACCTGATCATCTGATCATCTACATTTGCCCTCTTATAGCACTAAACTATGTTTTCTACCTTTATCTTGCATCTACCTACCACTTCAGCATTTTATTAAAAATAAAAATAATAATAATAATAGAGGGAGAAATGTGGGATCAACATATAAATCAAGTACAAAAATCAAACGAATATTCATATTTGACCTGATTGTTTATAGGTCATAATGCGTGATCAAAACGAAAAGTTTCTGTGATGTAAGAATTTATTCACTATGTAAGAATTCGTTCACCATGTAAGAACTTGTTCGTTATGCTTCAGAAGATTGGAGACTGACGAGAATTAGGCTTGAGATGGATTAATGATTGTACATTGAGCATTGACCCCCCTATACTGAATTTTATTGTTGTTAACAACCATTTGACCAATAAATATGAGAGATGCCCTCTCAAAAAAATAATAAATAAATAAATAAATAAATAAATAAATAACCCTTACCTTGCAAGCATTACACTCAAAATGGAACTTAGAGCTGAATGCAATAGTAAAAACTATTAAATTCTATAAGAATTTAATCTTTGTGACATTAGATTAGCAAAGATTTCCTAAATAAGACATCAAAAGTGCAAACTATTTTAGAAATTGAAACACTGGGTTAATTGAGATTAAAAACTTTTGCTCAATGGAAGACACAATTCAGGAAACAAAGAGGCAAGCCATAGACTGGGATAAAATTTTTACAAAATTTATCCAACAGAGGGCTTCCATACAGACTCTAAAAATAATTCTTTTAACTCAATTATAAGACAAATGTGACCTAATGAAAAAGCGGGTAAAAGATTTGAACAGAAGGAAGATATACAAATCAAAGAAAGATATACAAATGGCCAGTAGGCCCATGAAAAGATGCTCAAATCATTAGTCATTAGAGAACTGCAAATTAAGTGTATCACTACATGCCAACAAGAACACTAAAGTTAAAATGACTTACAATGCTGAGTTTTGGCAAGGATGTGGAGCAATTAGAGCTCTCATGTATTGATGGTGGAAATGCAAAATGGCACAGCCCCCTTATAAAATCACATGGTACTACTTCACAATGCTAAACATACATTTATCATATGACTCAGCAATTGTGCTCTGAGGTATTTACCCAAGAGACATAAAAACATATGTCTGCACACAAGTATGTACACAGCTGTTCTCAGCAGCATTATTCATAACAACTCAAACCTGGAAGCAACCCAAAGGTTCAACTGGTGAGTGAACACACTGTGGTGCAACCATACCACAGATTAATACTTACATAACAATGAATGAAACAGTGATAAAGCACAGACTGATCTCAGAAACATCACGTTAAGTGAGAGAAGTGAAGCACAAAAGAGTTCATACTCTTCAATTCTAATTGTATGAAATTCTAGAAAAGGCAAAACTAGAACGGCATAAAGAAGGCTGGTGGTCACCTGGGCATGGCAGGTGGGTGAGAGGAGAAGGAGCAAAAGGAATGAAAAAATTTTGGGGTGAGAGGACTGTTTTCTATCTTGATTGTAGTGGTGGTTACATGACTCTATACCAAATATACTGTCAAATTCACTAACCTGAATACTTAAAACTAGTGAATTTTATTGTATGTAAATAACACTTTAACAAACAAGAGAGAAAAAGAACTTTTCATTAAAAAGTGATCTGAAGTAATAAAGGCCATAATATATGACAAACCCACAGCCAACATCATACTTAACAGTGAGAAGCTGAAAGCTTTTCTCTTAAGATTGGGAACAAGACAAGGATGCCCACTCTCCCCATTTTTATTCAACATAGTTCTGGAGGTCCTAGCCACAGCAATCAGACAACACAAAGAAATAAAAGGCATCCATATTGGCAAGGAAGAAGTTAAACTGTGACTGTTTGCAGATGACATGATATTGTACATAAAAAACCCTAAAGAACCCACTCCAATACTACTAGAACTAATATCTGAATTCAGCACAGTCACAGGATACAAAATTACTACACAAAAATCTGTTGCATTCCTATACACTAATGATGAACTAGCAGAAAGAGAAATCAGGAAAACAATTCCATTCACAATTGCATCAAAAAGAATAAAATACCTAGGAATAAACAAAATGAAGGAAGTGAAAGACCTATACTCTGAAAACTACAAGATACTCATGAGAGAAATTAAAGAAGATAGCAATAAATGGAAACACATCTCATGCTCATGGATAGGAAGAATTAATATTGTCAAAATGGCCATCCTGCCAAAAGCAATCTACAGACTCAAAGCAATCCCTATCAAAATACCTACAGCATTCTTCAATGAACTAGAGCAAATAGTTCTAAAATTCATATGGAATCTCAAAAGATCCTGAATAACCAAAGCAATCCTGAGAAGGCAGATTACGCTCCCCGACTTTGAGCTCTACTACAAAGCCACAGTAATCAAGACAATTTGGTACTAGCATAAGAACAGACTCATAAATCAATGGAACAGAATAGAGAGCCCAGATATAAACCCAAGCATATAAGATCAATTAATATATGATAAAGGAGCCATGGACATACAATGGGAAAATGACAGCCTCTTCAACAGCTGGTGTTGGCAAAACTGGACAGTTACATGTAAGAGAATGAAACTGGATTATTGTCTAACCCCAAACACAAAAGTAAACTCAAAATGGATCAAAGACCTGAATGTAAGTCATGAAAGCATAAGACTGTTAGAAGAAAACACAGGCAAAACTCTCTTGAATATAAACATGAGCAAGATTTTCATGAACATATTTCCCTGGGCAAGGGAAACAAAAGCAAAAATGAACAAGTGGGACTATATCAAACTAAAAAGCTTCTGTACAGCAAAGGACACTATCGGCAGAAAAAAAAGGCATCCTACAGTATGGGAGAATATATTCATATATGACAGATCTGATAAAGGGTCGGCACCCAAAATATATGAAGAGCTCGTGTGCCTCAACAACCAAAAAGCAAATAACCCGATTAAAAAATGGGCAGAGGATCTGAACAGACACTTCTCCAAAAAAGAAATTCAGATGACCAACAGGCACATGAAAAGATGCTCCACATCACTAATCATCAGAGAAATGCAAATCAAAACCACAATGAGATATCACTTCATACCAGTAAGGATGGCCAACATCTGAAAGACAAACAACAACAAATGTTGAGGAGGCTGTGGAGAAAGGGGAACCCTCCTACACTGCTGGTGGGAATGTAAATTAGTTCAACCATTGTGGAAAGCAGTATGGAGGTTCCTCAAAAACTAAAAATAGAAATACCATTTGATCTGGAATTCCACTCCTAGGAATTTACCCTAAGAAAACAGGATCACAGATTCAAAAAGATATAGGCACCCCTATGTTTACTGCAGCTCTATTCATAACAGCCAAGAAATGGAAGCAGCGTAAGTGTCCATCAGTAGATGAATGGATAAAGAAGATGTGGTACATATACATAGTGGAATACTATTCAGCCATAAGAAAGAAACAAATCCTACCATTTGCAACAACATGGATGGAACTAGAGGGTATTATGCTCAGTGAAATAAGTCAGAGAAGGACAAATACCAAATGATTTCCCTTATTTGTAGAGTATAACAACGAAGCAAAACGGAAGGAAAAAAACAGCAGCAGACTCACAGACTCCAAGAAGGGACTAGTGGTTACCAAAGGGGAGGGGGAGGGGAGAGTAGGTGGGGAGGGAGGGAGAAGGGGACTGAGGGGTATTATGATTAGTGCACATGGTGTCGGGGGGTCATGGGGAGGACAGTGTAGCACAGAGAAGACAAGTAGTGACTCTGTGGCATCTTACTATACTGATGGACAGTGACTTCAACGGGGTAGAGTGGGGACTTAATAATATGGGTGAATGTAATAACCACATTGTTTCTCATGTGAAACCTTTACAAGAGTGCATATCGATGATACCTTAATAAAAAAATTGGAAAGAAAAGTGATGTGATGATTTAGAAAGATCTAAACATTTCTAGACACATAAATCATTTTACATTTTATGAAAGGGGTGAGATTTTAGGAGACTAAAAACAACCTTTGGAGACAAAAATTGGTATCTTGAAAATGTTCCCAAGTAACATAAACTAACATGAGAAGACTTTTTGATTATAAGCTATGCTGTTGTTTACAATGAATAAATCCAAAATCACATGCATTGATTTTACCAAATTCCTTTCCAGAGGTTATCATCAAAATAAAAGAGAAATACCTATACAATCAGCTCCAAAGAGGAAGGAATACTGGACATGTCTATTTAAAAAACTCAGTTTAGAGAGAGTATCAAAATTGATTCAAGATTTTCCATCACTTGACAGGAAAACAATGTGAAGACCCTGTGGGAGAAGGTTCTGTGCTGGAACTGACAAAATAATCTAATAGTAATCATCTCAAATGTAAAAGCATGGGTGTTTTTCATGGTAACCTTTCCTATCTCCATTCCTTCTTCCTTTGACCAGCAGCACCACTGAACCAGCTTAATATAATTAAAAGTATTGTTTAAACTTTCTCAGAGACATTCTTCACATCATTTTCTTGCACATGATAATGCCAGAAATACAAGACAATAAACACAAGTTTGTTGAAATCAGAGGTTAGAGATGCATTTTTAACTCATCGTGAGTTCAAGTTAAGTATCCTGATGATCAGTGTAGCCTTGGCTGAATTCTTCCGATCAGGAAGAAGGTCGATGCTGCCAATGGGATAGAGTTTTCCTGGTTATCGGTCAGCCCATCACATTCACAGCAAAGGCTGCAGAAGTAGTTGTTGATATGTGTCCTTTGGCACCTCTGGGTACTTCAAAAACTTAATGAATCTGGGTTTCCCTCCAGAATCATGTCTGCATTGATGATAAGCAGGGCCTCATCTTAGTGCTGTAGTCAAGGGAAAATCTTTATATGTGAGTGGATGTATGTATGTGCCTTGTGGTTGAAACAGGCATGGATGAAAGCCTTGAAAGGCACAGTGGAAGGCAGTGGACCCACCAGACCAGGAACAGAACACCTGGCCTCTAGCCCCACTTCTATCACCCATCAGTTGTGCAATCTCAATGTCAGCTGCTTCATTGAAAATGGGAAGCCAGGTTCTCCACCACTGCAGAGATTGTGTCAAGAAACTTGTAAGGCAGTACACACTGAAAGCATCCTGATAATCACAGCACTGTACAGTGTTTTATAGCATTGTTTTTATATTATTATTTTGATAAAACTGAATTTTGAAACAATTATTGATAGAATGCAGATAAAATATCAGACATTATGCTAAGCACTGGGGATTAAAAAGAATAATGTACAATTCCTGAACTAAAAGACAGGAATGAAAGTCAGGACTTAAAGGAATAAGATTTTCCTAGGAAAAGAAGGAATCTAACAGTGAAAGAAGAGATATAGTTGGGAGAAACTAAATATGCTTATGCAAAGTTACCTCTTAAGAGCATAGACACTAAGGCTAGAGTGTCTGAATTTGAATTTTGTCTCCACTACTTATCAACTTGCATTCTTGGCAAATTACTTAAGTACTCAATGATACCTTGATACCAAATTTCAGTACCTTATATAGCAAGCATTTATTTGTCACTCATCTTACATGTTGGCCGCAGCCTTGCTCTATGTGTCTTCATTCTGGGGTCTGGGCTGAAGGAGCAGCTTCTATTTGGCACATGCTTTTCTCATGGCAAAGGAAACAAAGCAATGGTGGAATCATGCTATGGCTCTTAAAATGACTCTTGTGAAGCATTCATCACTTCGGTTGGTTATTTGAATGGTTAATGTAAGCCAGAGTAAAGCCTGGTGTTAACAGAGCACGTATTAGCCCTGTGAGGAGGCCCCTGCAGAGAGTGGCAGCAAATATTTTGAACAAAAATATTTGAACAAATAACATTATCTACTACGAGTGCTTGGTACATAATAAATGCCATGTGTTTTTTAAAGAAAAACAAGTGGCTGCACAATGGTACAGAATCCTGAGACAGGGCGGGACATTCTGGAATAGCCAAACACTCAGCGTCACTGAAGACCATGGTACAGGAGTGAGAGTGGTACACGGCAGAGGCCAGATTCTGAAAGGCTTTGAAAAGAGAATATACTTTTGCCTTTAGGTAAAAGATAATATATTTATTTTATAGCTATATTTTATATTAGCTATATTATACCTATATTTTATGAGGCACTTCTGTGACAGTTTTATCAAGACATGGTCTAGTTTCAGTAGATTCTTCACTGAACATTTCAAAATCAAAGTCTATTAGCCCCTCCTCCCCGTGTAGTATTTGTCTAATAAGACATTCCCTGTCAGAGCTGGACCGAGTTGCAATTGCTACGATCGGGCAGAGGTCAGAGGGCTGCTTCCAGTAGGTCCAGGCTACCTGAGGTCAGGACAGGGAAGGTGGCATAGAGAGGAAGAGGGGAAAAAGGGAGGAAGACGGTATGAGTCAATTAATATGGGAGAGAATGTGTGTGTGATGTGTAATGGACTGACAGGCACTCAGTGCAGTGTTGGGATTATAAATACTATGTCCGCTAAAAGGTGAATACGCCCTTTGACTATGGATGCTTCCTAAGGACCTCCTATCATCTTCTACTTCCATATGTGGTCCTTGCACAAGCTCAGTCAACCGCACAGCTCTAACCAGCCTTGACTTCCCTCTGCAGCTTCTGTCCTCATTTCCAATGAACTGCTAAGGAAAATTATCTCAATCCTTAAGATTCAACTGAAAACCTTGGGCATCAGATGAGTTATCTGACCTGCTACAATGTACCCCTCCTTGGTCAATCTGGAGAAGAAATCTAAGAGAAGAAAGAATAAGGAAGAGAGGCAAAGGAAGCATGAAGAGAAGAGAGAGACATGAACAGCCCAGGGGGGCACAGAGGACCGAACCCACCATTCTCAGTCACCCGAGAAGCAGCTCGGCTACCAAACATACTCTAAAGAGGTTTAGATTGCCACAGATTATCCTATTCCATAAACTTTCCCTGTTATGCTATTCTATGACTTGGCAAGCAAATTAACACAAGGTTATATTCAATGCTCTGTCTTCTACAGTTACTGTGAGACAATGTTTTGTGTTTCATCTTTAAAACTGCTGGGGAGGAATGAGAGGATAGCAAATCACAGCCCAGAAGTGAGCCATCCTGACTCCTTCAAGACTGCTTACTTTTCCCTTCCCCCTTTCTAGGATTTACAAACCCTAGTAAGATTCTATAATCATGTACCATTGTGAAGTTTTGTTTGAAAAACTTTAAAGATCCCCATTGCCTACAGAAAAAAATACAAACTTAGACCATATTCAAAGTCCTAAATAATCTGATGTCAACCTATGTTGCTCATCTTGCTATTGGGTAGGACAGATTTTTCTTTCACACTCAGGTTGCTGATAGCAACATAATCAAAATCTGATATACTGTACAGAACAGGTAATAAATACAGGAAATGGGTAGATCATGAAGGGATATGGTGAAGGGGAGAAGCCTAGTGTCTGAGAAATATAGGCCTGTGTGTTAATTTGCCCTGAAGCACCTTGAAAGAGGGCCAAATAATGATAAATATGTGAATCATAAAGAGATAAAATTGGCAAAAGCAGGCTCTTTCTGTTTTAATCATGCCCAAATCAGCCCAAGCCTGAGATTTCAGGTTTTGAGAATTAGAGTGTATCTCAGTGGTAATGACTACTATGATTCATAAAACGGCCAAAAATGAAGAAGTGCAAGGATACGGATTGCCCAAAGTCTCTCTGCAGAACGACAAAAAGAACTTAAAGTTCAAACATTTTAAGGGGGTTAAAGTAGTATTAATGTGCAACAAGACCAGTGGAAATGTGAATATGTAAAGAATGGCCTCAATTTTTGAAGGTCTCTCAACAAAGACATTAAGAACAGTTAAACATGATGGTGAGAATATGACAGAAGTGGGAGTATACTAACATTTTTGAAGTTCTTGCTTAAACTGAAATATTTCACTTGGCTATTATAGCCAAGCTTTCCAATTACACTTACAACCTTTCATGAAAATAGATGAATTTTCAATATTAAATATTGGCATTAAAAACCAGAATTGCCAAAGGAGGAACAATAAACATAAAAACACATTCACTGATACATGTGAATAATCTCAAAGTAATCTTCGAGCAAAACTGAATGCCCCTTACCCTTTCTGGGCAGCATCTGGAATCTCTGACTGATCACAAAATGGAACTGAAGAGTGACAGCTGTCCTCAGCAAACTAACTTGCTATTGCTCCTGGGGAAAGCTCAACACTTTTCCCTGCCTCACCCAGGAAAAAAAGCTTAGTCCTAACTCTTTTCTGTGACACCACTTAAGACCAAAAGCAGACTTCCAACTAATAAAATACAGCACTGATGTAACTTACCAACTTCCTCCTCTTTTAATCAGTGGGATATTTTATCAGAAACATTCATAATCACACAAGAAGAGGTGACATAAAGAAAGATAAAACCTAGCCTCACCAAAGTCCTTCAATAACTAAATGCAATAAACTCAAAGTTGGCAGCTTTTCAGGGAAGCATGAGTAAAGTCTGTGGTTTCTATGACAGCAGGTAACACATGACTCAAGTTTTACACAGATGTCTTTTTTTAAAAAAGCTTTCTCTTAAAAAACACAGTTGCCAGAATGAAATAAAATTACTTCCTTAACATACATAGTATGTTAGGACAACTATTCCTTTCAACACTAAAAGATAAAATTTCACCAAACAGGTTTTCTAATATTCCCCCCTGAACAATGAATACCATCTGTGCATTTCTTTTTGGTAGTAAGAGTTTTATTTTCCTTTTAGAATTTTATTTAGCATAAAAACCAACAAAAAAAAAAAGGGAAGTCCCTTGATATATATGGAGAGAGGAGAAGTCACATTGAGCAAGAGACATCTGGGACAAGCCGTGGCTTTGTGAATCTCAGACTCTGATCCTGTAATTAGTGGGGTGTGAACCAGACATTCACAAATAATTTTAATATCCTCATTTATTCTTATCTAAAGTATACCATAGTAAATTAAATATTTCATAACAAAAATGTGGTTTTCTGGAAAAAGTCAGAAATAAAATATTCATTAAGTTCAAAACATGCACCAATATTTATGGTTTAGCATGAAGGAAAACTGGCTCCAATTATCAATGATATTAATCATTTTAAGTAAACATCTTATCATCCAATTATGGCAGAATAATAAAGAACAAGGCTGATATGAAGATTTATCAGATCTATGTTCATGGCAGGAGAGCAGTAACACTGGCTGAATTAATCACTGTAAAAAGTGAAAATTCAGTTGGCTCATAAGTGTTTATTAATAGAGGGATAATTTAAATGCTAAATCCATCTAGGAATTATATTCTAAATACTGTGCAATTTGATTCACTCTTCTGAAACAAGGGATTTTTATGTTAAAAATGTGTTAAACTCCTGATTCTTTAAAATAAAATTAAAAGAAATAACTCACTACTTATTAAACACATATACTGGAAAAGACTGTGACCACAACTTGCATATTTTAGACTTTAAAACGACTACAAAGAGATGAAAAATGCAATCTCTAATTGTAGAGCACTAAATGTCACAAAATGAAACTTTCTGAGGTGATAGGAAGCACTTAATTTGAAACCAGGAGTCTGAAAAAGAAGAAAATTAGAAATCTTAAAACAAATGAGTCCCATAATGAGTTATCAACGAAGGGTTTGGATAATGACAAAAAAAAGTCCATCAATAATAAACTAACACAATGAAACAGTGTACAATAATGTACTTCTCAAATTCTTGAATGCTTTAGGAAAATATCCAAAGAAGGACTCGAGACCACCATTGCTAAGAGAAACAAAATACATCACGAAAGAAAGAGTTAATTCTCATGCTCTCATGAAAGCAGTGAGCTATTTATTGTTCATAGGCAGGTTAAATAGCCGTCAGTTGAGTCGGTAGTTCAAGTGGGGTGAAAGCAGACTAGGAAGAGCCTGGCAATGGTGTTCCAGAGAACCAGTCTGACCCTAAGTGACCACCAGTCCTGAGAACACCAGGTGGCTCAGAGGTTTGAAGACCTCACAATGGAGTCAGCTCGATGGTCCCGAAGAGAATCATGTATCTGGGTATCTGAGAAAAATACTTGAGAGAGGGGGCAACAAAACGACTTGAATCCCTAGAATTTTGGCTGGAAGTTGTGGGGAATGAAGGATTAAACTGTACATGAAAAGAACAAACACGGAAAAGGAATAATATAGAGAGCATAAAAGAAGGAGAGAAGTGAGCAGGCTAAAGTCATGACACAGTGGGCCGAAATACCAGTTCACCCAGGGAACGAGAATAGTGATAACTTACTCAAAAGTCTGCAGCGGCATGCATGATTATTTCCAAATCCTTTCGTTGTGATGTTAAACATACTACTATGAATTCACTCTGTAATTTTCTTAGTCTTTTCCAAGAAAGAAATGAAAACTACATTCTATACACACTAGTTATAAACTTATTTTTATAAAAATTTGGGAGCTCAAATTTAAGTCATGGATGAAAAATAAAGCTCAATTTCATGCTCTAGATTTCTTTTCAAAAAGCTCATAATTGGAGTTAAAGACAAATGCTTAGTAAGGTAAAAAAATGATAATAATCAAGGGCAGCAAGGGGATGGGTGAGAAGAGGACATTCCAGCCTCCGGAACGAGGACGCCACTCACATCCTCAGCTCATTCTCCTCTTTCCTCTCCGGCCACACAGCCTGGTGAGTCTTCTGTCAGTTCCAAACCACCTGACTTTCCATTTAGCCTTATTTTTTTTCCCCTTGCATGATAATGTCTTTTTACAAAACAAGCAGAACATCTCTCATTATTTTTCAACTTCTTCATTTTCTTTTTGTCACTTTTTTTCCTACTATGAGTGTGAGTACAAATGTAACTTAAAAATAACACTGACCAGAAACTCTACTAAAACTTTACTAAAACATCTACTAAAACTTACCCTGAAAACAGACAAACTGACCTCCTTCATCTCAGTTATCCCTGTAACTGGACCTTTTTCATCACTAAGTAACACAGAGACAGACTGGACATTAAGAGAGAGGAGGAGACAACTGAATACAACCTATAATCTAAATATGACATTTCTCCTAAAGTATCTTCAGAAAGGGGAGAGACTGGCGAAGAAGGAAAATCACACTTACAAGTCCACTTATGGCTACAATCCAGATGTAGGAACCAGAGGTGAAAAGCTATAAAAGAAAAAAAAAGCAACTAAAAATGAAATTCAACTGCCAGTCACGCATCCTTATTTTTACGTAATTATAGTCAAAACTAATTATGTTAAGTATTATGTCTTAATATAAGCAAAGAAAAATTAATAAATATCAATTCTGTTATTTAAAAGAAAATAATATATTAATTTTTCTTTTTTTAAACAAAGGCCTCATCCTTTCTATAGCCTAAAACAGATAACAGATTGGTTGAGCCTGGCCCACTGCCATGCAAAGAAAAATAGGGGAAATTCAAGCATATTCTTACTGGACACTAACTGCTTTAAACAAAGTTAAATACCACATATAAAGAAATTATTAGAATTAACAACATAAAAATATGTAGTCATCATCCAATGCTTAGTGTCAAGTAATGACATATAATATTAGTTTACATAATTCTCTCATTTTCATTTCTCATCTTTGTTACTCTAAATTTAGACAAGGCTTTTCTGCAAGCATGTCAGTCCATCTCCAATGCTAGTCTGCTTAACTGAGTATTCTCATTCCAGTTCACCAAAGTAACAAACAAAGTAAAGATACAAACATTATTTAATGGCAAAAGCAATTAAAATTAGGTCATATGAAGTCTCTCCCTTTGTTTTCTGTACCATTTACATTAGAAAATTGTGCCTAGGGTAAAAAAAAAAAAAAGTCCTAAGACATCTCAAAGTGTTCCTGCAAGGAAGAAAACATTTGTAGTCTGGTGCTTGTTCATATTTAGATCTTTAGTTCATATTTAGAATTTAGTTTAAGTACTTCTGCTTGTAGAGAAAGCAGCAGGATACCCAGGTGTGTTGCTGACATTGTGCTAGATGAAAGCCTTAAAGTTCTGCACATTTATCAAGGATACACAGGAAAAATAAGATACACAGAAAGAAGACAGAGACGAGGTAAGTGCAGGTAAAAAGGAGGCCAATAAAATATTTTTCTGTAATCATCTAAAAATCTAAATAATAATAAAATAGCTAACACTTTCAAAGCACTTAATGTGTGTACTACATGCCAAGCAGAGATCTTAATGCTTTTCCTATACTAAATTTACTGAAACCTCCTAATAACCCTATGAGGTATGTTCTATTATTAACTCTATTTTACACATAAGAAAACTGAGAGGTTATGTAATTTCTCAAGGTCAAGAGCTGGTGGGTGGTGGTGCTGGGAGTACACTCAAGTGGTCCAGATCCACAGCCCGTGCTTGTGACCTCTCCATGCAACAGTGTCTCCTGCCCATGTAAGAAGAGTGTATCATTCATCTTGTCAGTGAATAATTACTTCCTTTGGACTCTTAAGCCCCTCAACTTATTGTGTGTGTGGTCCCAATTGAGTCCGCTCATGTTTTTTTTTGACAGTATGTGTGTTTCCTCACTGCAGGGCTCCCTGAGCACTGTTGCTACATCTCATACTGTATTTTATCCTTTAGAGCCCCTAACACAAGGCATTACATGGCTGACTTTCAAACCATCTGATACTTACATGACCCTTCACAAACATTTTTGCTCTTCTGATAATGATTAAAGTCATTCATTTATCACTCATTCATTCATTCATTCATCAAATGTCCCTGGCTTCAGGAAATTGTTGTGCAGGAAACAGAATGGCACAGAAACATGTGCAAAGGTCCACAGGGGAAAGAAGAAAGGAAAAAACAGAGACTTTGAGAATAAGGGGTTCACTCCCACTTCAAGGAGGGGACGAGTGGGAGTTGATACTGGATCGGCAAGAAGAGCCTTGGATGGCATTTATGCTAAGGACTTCAGATTTTATCAAGAAAACAGTGAGGTATCTCCACTTCTGCTTTCTAATATCAACTTCTACCTCACCAAAAAAAACCCCCCACAAAACAAAACAAAAAACAAAAGCAAAAAAAAAATTCATAATCTCAGAAAAACCAATGGTGGTAGCTATAGAGACATTAATGATTAATTAACAATAGCAACCCAAACCAAATGGTTTAGTTCTTATCTGTTCAGATTGCCCTAAACAACCAATACTATTAATCCCTAATCCTTCAAATACTGTAAAATAGATAATATCATCTCTATTTTACATATGGGCAAATGGGGCTCAGAAAAGGTGACAGATGAAGGAAATAATTACCAGAGCAAGCGATTGAAGTCTGCTTGCCTCCAAAGACTTCCCACAATGCTCCACTGAATTCCTACTCTGTAATTAATAAAATAATGTTTTTCACCTCAATGATGCTATATAACTTTAGAGATAGAAGGAACTACAGGGTCAACATGAGGTTCAGAGGGCTTCTGTAAACCTGACCCAAGTCATGTTAGAACTAGAATTGGGTCTCCTGCCCCAGGTCCATGCGTTCTGCCTTCTGTTGTAACATCCTTTAAAAAAGCAAATGCCATAGCAAATCATAGTAATAAGAATAAACTGCAGAAATGGGCTATTTGGTTATATGAATTATTAGGAAGGATAAGGGAGAGTACAGCAATACGTAAGTTGAGAGATGGAGAATAAACATACTTCGTGAGAAAGCGTTGTAAAAGTAGCAAGGAAACATAACCCCAGATAAGCCACTGATAACACGTGACAGACTAGAGAAGGTAGAGGAAGTGCTAAAGGTTAAAAGGGGAGGGAGGAGGGCATTTTACAGAGACGCTAGTATCCGGTCTGATGTGTGCGGGATAAGGAATGTTATGAGTATTAACAGTGGATCAAAAGGCCAAGCTACACATGGTGCCACAGGAAACAGCACAACAGAGGCTGACATCAAAAGCTGCGGGAGTGCAAGGAAAGTGACAAGGGTTAAAGGCAAAACTGAAAATTGTATGTGCCTTCTGTCACCTGGCCTGGACGCCAGGAGAACGGTCAACATTCACTGAATATTGGTGAAGATGACCTTTCACAATTTAGATCAAATGATAAGAACTCTGAACAATCTTCCTATCAAACAATTTAGCAAATGGTGACAGTGCTGTCATGCAACACAGAGGTTACCAAGGTGGGAAAGCGCATCTGATGTCTTCAGACCTGTATTTGTGACACTGTATTCAGTCAATTAATTTTGACAGTGATTTTCCACTTTCTGCTTTTTGACTGTTCTCATTTGTTTCCACTTTATGCTATGATTTTTAAGAAGTACTTACACGCAATTGCACAATGAAATTAAAATATTTTCCACTGATTCAAATTACAGTGAAAGCTCTTATCAGATTTCTAAAGGCTATGAAAGTATTCTAGTACCTTATACACCTTGATGTTCTTGTTCTGTAACACTTCCTTTGAACATTTGATATAGATCATGAAGCCAAACTTATGGGGAAAAAAACACTGTTTTCAAGGAGATCAAATGAGAAAAAGACCAAAAAAAAAAAAAAAGATCTGGTTAAAGAAATGTGAACATAAAAATGCATACCGTACCTGCAGTCCCAATATATAAATCAATGTCTTGTTTGTGATGGACAACGGGCCCAGAATTTGTGCCACTTGGACTCTCGGTATGGAGCAGTAAAATGGTACAAACAGAGCAAACACAGGTGCCAGGCTATGCAAACAAATAAAAAAAAAATCACTATACTGTCATACTCAATTTAAAATACCAATGGCAAATGTATATTTGAAGTAATGCTGCTTATAATTTTATTTCAGCCTGAAAGCATGGTCTCAGATACACACATTGATTTATGTATGTTCCTCATATCTGAAATAATTTGTACTCATATATAATATTTTATGAAAACTCTACCTAATCCTGTCAACTCTCCCAACACCATTACAAATAAGTGGTTTGGCATCTACTACTTAATTGTCAGGCATTGTGAGAAAATTTAAAGTTGATGCTGTGTTTTCTTCCCATGAATGACCTAAAATTGAATGAGAGAGACCAGACAAACCAAAGCAACCAGCACCGTAATTCATCGTGGTCAAACCCAAAAGCCTCATCTCAGACTCCGTCCAATCATGTATCACCACAGCACCTGACTCCGCATACCACTCCTGCCCTCCCTTCCTCAAATTCCTTCCTCTTTTTGTCTTAAGCCCTGTTTCTTGCCGACTTCCCCATGATTTCTCCTACCACTCTCCTTTTACCCACTCTAGGGTTCCATAACGTCTTTTGTCCTTGCTCCAGCCTCTCCTTGTATAATCATAAGCCCTTCTTTGGCTTCAATTTAGAAAAGGAACTGGGTCCCCAAACAGTTTGCCTGTCGTTTCTCATTGGTAATGAAATTCAATTTGATACCTTCAACTTGACATGCAAAAGTCACAAGTGTCTTTCCACTTAAAAGTCTTGTTTCTCTCTAAAAAAACAGTTAACAGTATTCACTTCCCAAAACACAACTCTGATCACATCACATCCCCTTCCACAGGCTCCCAGTTTCTAAAGAGTAAATTTAAATATTAGCACGAAATAACAAAGCCCTCCAATTCTTTCTCATCAGGGCTGTCTCCCACAATGTCTTCCCCTCCTTTCCTCTGATGTGGCCCCACACCAATCACCCCCACTCGCCAAAGATGCTCCTGGGCAGGGCAGGTTCTTGTGACAATTCACTGACACAGGTGATGCTTTCAACTGAAATGTCTTCCACTTTCTACTAAGGAACTGTGTACTTAGGGTGCATGGCAGAGCTCAAATATCCCCCTCAGTGGTTCTTCCAACTCCTTCTTCCAGGTGGCCAGGAGCTCTCAAAGTGACCTCACTGACACTGTTTCAGGGAATCAACCAGTCACCTGGGCACTCTGTGCAAGGTGGCAGGCCAGGTGCAGAGCCCCGTCTACTTCTGTGAGAACGCAGCATGCTCTAACCTCCAGAACTGCAGATGCACATCCCTACAAGGGCAAGGCAGGCAACATGAATGAGCAGAGTGGTCTGGACACACACTTGTACCCACTCTTCATTAAACACTTGGCTTAATTACTCAGACTATCTTTAATTTTCCCATTTTATGGGTGAGTGGCATCAGTACAAAGAACTATTTCTCTACCATAAGAAAAATGCTAAGAAATATCCTTCACTTCACAAAGAAACGTTCTCACTACCATTTTTGTATAAACGTAGGACCCTCTTGGCCTATCATCTTTGATAAGAGTTCGTGTTATAAAGACATCATTCACTGTCCTCTTAGTTCTACTACTAAAAACAAAACAAAAGCAAACACACACAGAAAAGGTGGTAATGGTAGCAGCATCAACAGGACAAGAAATGCTAGAACAGGGAAAACCCAAATAGTGAATGCCGAACTGCCAGGCACTGGGTAAGGCCCAGAGACCGGCTGCACTAACTGCGGCCTCTGGCAGCTTGTAAGGAGAGGACAGGCACAAAGCAGCAGAGGTCCATGGACAGCACCGCAGATCAATCTCAAATGCTTCACTCATCGGCCCTCCTCCTGACTGGGTACATCCCTCGGCAGGCAGAGGAAACGCCTCCTCTTGGCTCTCCCAGCACCAATAACCCTTATTCTTGAACAGTTGTATGATGTCCATTTAAACTGACTACATAAGGTTTTAAAAAATTCTCCCATTAGATTATTAATTCTGTGAGAAAGCACCATGTTTTATTTAGCATGGCATCCCCTAGTGCTTAATACAGATCCTTACCAACAATCAACTCTCAATATTTGAGGGTTGCCATTCTAAATACTTACAAAATTAGCATAAGTATTTTTAATATAAAATTAAAAAATTCACAAAGTAATGTTAATGAACAGAAACTTATATAAGTTGCCATTCTAAATACTACACAAAAGAACTTTTTTTTCCCAATTCAATTCATCTAAACCCAAACACAGTTGATTAAGCAGCTGTGCACTCTTTTCATTAAAAGGTACGAGTTAATCACTTCTGGGCTTAAAATCCTTCAGTGACTCCCCCTCTAGAGTAAGAGCCAAAGGCATCACAGAAACCCACAGGGTTCTGCACCCCCACCCCGAACCTGCTCTGCTACCACTCGCTGCTGCAGCCACACTGGACCAGGGTGTCCCACTGAAGCAACCATGCACACGGTGCTACTGGCCACCCACATCTGCTCTTCCCACCCCTGACCATCTTCCATGGGCGGACATGACTTACTCCCTTAAACACTTCAGTCCTTTACTCCAATGGCATCTGCTCAGAGAAGCCCTCATGACTACATTCCAAACTGCAATCCCAGCGCACTTCACAGCCCCACCCCTCTCTGCACTGGCCATTTCCCTTCCCAAGAGCACCCGCAACCTTCTAATCTACTGCAAGACTTGCTTATCACCTGTCTCCCTCACTGGTCTTCTGTCTGGTTTGTTCACTGCTCTATCCCCACTCTTTAGAAGTCTGGTACAGAGCAGCTGCTCAATAAATACTTGCTGAATAAATGAATTTCTCTTTAAAATGGTAAAACCACATAGCAGAATTTGCCTTTTGTTTTAAAAAAAGCTTTTCTTGTTTTGTTATCTTAAAGGGAATAAAACATATGGTTTCAGATATTTACTGGTCTCTTCATAATAGTGAGAAAACTATTTTGGTTGCACAGAACATCTTCTTTGAGCTATTTAATTTACAGTTCTTCTGTTTACATATGTAGCAATACAGTGCAGAGTGATGTTAGAATAAAAAAATCAGAAGCATAGTTCTTGTTTGAGGTTACAATTCAATGTAAACTAAGAAAATAACTGATAGGAATTTTAATGGCCACAGTTCATGTCTTATATACCAATAGAAGTTTAAAAATTCCTTAGACATTATTAATCATCATACAGTTTTAAATGATGACTAAATATTAGACCACATATACCCATAATACAAAAGCACACACTTCAGACCACAGTTATACAGGTTGTTTTGTACAAAATTTCCATTTCTATTTCTATACACACAGACTTCACAAAATATCACAATGTTATTAGTCACTGACCAGTTTTTCTCTTTTCCTTATTTTAAGACAACATCTGTCCTTTATACTGTCAACAATAATTTAGTTTGACCTTTCTCATGTCATGAATAGCTCACTTCTGGAAGTTCTATCTGGCTTAAGCTTATGAGGCTGAAGAACAGAAAAGAGGAACAGGTTCCTTCAATGAATGCCACTAGTATTTATTGAGTATCTACTGTATAATCACAATTGTACTTGATAGAACAAATACAATTATAGAAACAGTTCAGGTCACAAATGTAGCTCTTCTACAGAAAAGGGCATTGACTCCACTTTCATAGTACATCTAAAATAATCCTGGTAATTTTCAACAACAATAAATACACGGTTTGGGAACTCCTGAAATGATCTCACACCAAACCTCAACAGCACCTCATAGGACAATTACCCCATCACCTTTTCTTTATATACCTGGCTACTCTAATACCAAAAAAGAAGCAGATTCAGTTTGCTGGAGCATTTCCTTTACCTAGTTGAGTTTTTCATTATATAACAATGTTTACTCAACAAGAAACATTTCAAAAATTAAAGAGCAAAACACGCCACCAGGATGTCCTTTCAACAAACTGACAAACTTCTCAATGTTGGTATCTTTGAGTACTCTTCGATTCAAATTTTAAATGAACTAGTCCTAGAATATTTATCATATTTATCCATCAAATCATAAAAGCTCTGTATTTCCCTCTCAAAGAATTTCTGCACTAGTAATTATCTGGGCAATCATTTGCTTCAATACTTTTATTTTATAGACTGTGAGGTAGTGGCTCAAAGAATTCAGGTAAGTTGTTGCTATTCGGTTTGTCATAGTTTCTCTACAGATCTTCAGCATTTTGGAGTTTAGAAGAACCTAATAAACTTCTGAATGGAATAATAGCACTGGAGGGCTAAAGTCATGAGGCCTAATCCTGTAGTAGGAGGCCTGTGAGGCCTTCAGAATTACAAATTCCTACAAAATGATTCAATTTTCTCTACCTCATCCCTTAGCATAGTCATCCAATTTATGGAAGCATATAAGAGGAAGCCTATTCCACTTTTTCATAATCCTAATTTTTGGGAACTACCTTCATATTTTCATTTGAAAGTTGTCCCAGAAGTTCCTCTTACTGACCTTCCTTCTATTTCTGGAATTAGAAAGATTGACATACGCAACCGAAGAGAGCTTTCAAATGTATGAGGATAACAATCACATCATTGCCGAGTATTAACACTCTCAAGTTTACTCAGTCATTTCTCCTAAGACTTAGGACCTAGACCCCTAACCACCATGGAATGCTCTAAACCTTCTACAGAATGCAGCATCCAGAGCTGACCAGGAATGACCAGGTCACTTGTGGATAAGAACAGAACCTCTCATGTGCTGACCACTATATGTCTATTAATTTAGCCTACAATAAATTATGTTTTGATAGCCGTGTTACATTGTTGGCTTAAAGTGAGTCAACTAAAACTATAAGGTGCACAGTGCGGGTCTTCTACATCCGTGCACAGAGGCTGGATTTTCACTCTAAGATGCCCCCTATCTGACTCTTCCCTTGTCATTCATGTGCCCATTCACTCAGCCTCCTGCCTGAAAACACTCACTAATCCCTGTACACATGCATCTTTCTCCCACTCACCACAGAGACCTTTGTTTCTGTCTTATAAGCTGTAAAGATACAGAATGAGTATACTACTCTCTGCAACAACTTTCCAGGTAGGCAGAATTATCAGCATTGATATTTTTTTTCTTAAAACTCATACTTTTACACAGAATATGGATACAAATAATCAGTATCTATGATTTTTTTTCTAGTTAAGGTTTCTTGCTTCACTCTCTCTCAAAGAACTTTTTTAATACTTACATCTTTATAGAAAATTTTATAAAGTTCCATAGATATCAGTAATTGATAAATTCCAAGGGGTTTTTGGATAACTGTTCAAAAAAAATCACTAACAGAAAAAATTTCACTTCCCATTAAAAAAAAAAGTGCACACGCATATATGAGGCTAACTGATCATTACTGTGCTCAGTCACAGGGTGACAGAAAAAAAGTCACCACCATAAAAGGATGTCTGCATAATCTCTCTTAAAACGACGTGCCAAGGTTAACCTACATCAGTTTTAGACAAATACTGACTGCCTCGACACAGCCTGAACAAGCCACTAAGAGGTAAGTACCGGATCTTCTACTTTTCAACAGTCTTTTGAGTCAAGAAAAACTTTGAAAGCCTAATTAAGGTATAAAGTAAAGGAAAGAATCTATTCAATAACAAATTATAAACATTTCTCACAAAAACTGTACCATTAATATAATTTAGACTCTCTAGTGACTGGCAGTTCTAATTAGTTAATATTAGGCTAAATAAAAGCAGATCATGCCAGAAATATCTGTCAAAAAATAGGACTTATTTTGTACTTCTGTGTGAATACACAATTACAAAAAACAGTATCAAGTATAAGTCAGCAAATAATGTTAATTCTTCAGGATACTTTAATACAAAGGGACAGGAACAAATTTACTTAAAAAGGGGCATTCTAACACTTGAATGCATTATACATATAACAAGATATTCAGTACAATTTAAAACAAAAGAGTTGTTACATTTTATTATCTGACCATGTATTCTATGTACATAAAAGTCTTTTCTGTGTTTCTATTAGTTCTACATTTTTATATTTCCTATTGTTTCTCAGGATAGAATCCCAGTAATAGAATTCCCAGGGCAAAGGATATACATTTTTTTAAAAGATTTAGATATAAATTGGTATTTTTCAGTTTACAAAAACATTTTGCCAACTCACCCTCCCACCAGTGATAGTCTAGGCTTCACTGCTTCTCAGCCAATGAAAATTTGAATCCTAAATATAAACTATTAATTTGATAAGCGAAAAAAGAATATTGCTGTTGTTTGCTTTATTTTTATTTGATGACCAGTGAGGCTAAATGTGTCCCCATATTTTTTCTAGAATTTCCATGTGCCTAAAAAATACCACAAAACAATGAATTGTATGCACTGATTCACCAATATTTCTATCTAGGTTGGGAATGGAGGTAATAGAAACCCTTGGCAAAATATAACTGTTGAGACTTCCTCTAAAGGATGTGTTTTTGGGTTTTCTGAGTGGTATCCTTCTACGTGCAATAGAGGGTAGTGGTTAAGAGCATGGGCTCGGAGTCAGGCTTGAGCCCCGCTCTGATATTCACAGTCTGTGAGGCCTCAGGCAGTCCGGCTTCAGTTGCTTCATTTATAACATCAGCTCTCACAGAAGTGCTAGAAAACTGTCTGCTTTCATTATTCTCTTCTTCCTCTGCCCATTAAACCACAAAAGCACGAGTCCAATAAGCAAAGTTTCCTTGCTCTATCATTTTGTGAGAATTATTTTTCTTGAGCTTACTTGCAGATATTTATGGAATATTTTACATAAAGACCAAGTCTGCAGACCGTTATACATCTGTCTGTGCTTACTGTCTGGCCTCTGCATTTGTTAGTATTTCAGTGCATGTTTTCTCTCTGGGGGAAAATCATACTTTCTGGACATAAGACTGTTCAGAGCACACACTCACAGGCTCAGCTGTCATAGGGTGGTGGCAATTCCTTTTGTAAATTTCTTTTAACTGGCTTCAAGAGCTTATCAGTAACATGACCAATCATTTAATGGAAAAAATACTAATTCACATCACTGTATGACTTTCATTCACTTAGTATTCTGTCAGCATTTACTAGCTATCTACTATGGGGGCAGTTTTGAAACACCCTGGGATAAATGTTGTGTAAGATAAAGCCATCATCCTTTAGAAGTTTACATTTTAAAAAATCACTTACTACACAGTAATTGACTTTGGAGGTGAAATTTTTTTGCCCTGGTATGGTTAGGAGTCTGCCAGTGTTGTTAGAAGGCCCGAGAGTGTGCTGTGTACTACGTGCTGACGGTGTGTGGTGCCCTCCAATTTATATAGTTTCTTGGATTCCCAAGAAGTTTGTAAAATACAGGCTTCAGTGTAGAATGAGATAATGTGTGTGAAAATACTTTGAAAACTGCAGAGGTAACGAAGATCCTTGTGGTGTCTTGAAAGCCCAAAGAAAAGAATAAAAGTATTTTGTTAAATATCTGCAATTACCTAAAAAGTAGTGTAAAAAATAAATTAGCATAAAAGCTATTGTAGATATTCACCATCTTCTTTCAACAGAAATTTCAATCCAAATTGTTTTAAAGAAATATTGTTAAAAAGTAAAATGCAAATTCATTCACAAAACCTTTAAGATAAGCTACAAATAAATTCATGAATTCCTTTATTTTAAATCAATGTGTTTCCCTCTTTCCCTCCATCTTCCCGTCTCCTCAGCCCTTCTCCTCTCTAGTTCAGACAGGTATGAGTTGGAAAGTGTTAAAGTTTTGAGATGTCTTCCTACTTTACTGGTTTTCTACCAACAACATCAGATCATGTTAGAAACACGAGATAGGAAAAAAAACGTACTGCCCTGAATGTGACTTATGGAGCCAACTGCTTAGATTGAATCCTGACACTTAACAGCTAGCTTTTTAGGCAAGTCATGCAAATGCCCTGTGCCTCAGTTCCACCACTGGAAATGGCTTTACGAAAGTTCTGTGAGGACCCAGTGAGTGAATACATGTAGGGTGCCCAGAGCAGTGCCCAGAACAATCTTTGCTTAATAATACTGGTTACTATTACTAATCAAAAGCTTACTGTGGTCTAATTACTAAGAACCTTTGGACAAGGATCAAGAAAATTGGGATTTTGTTATTCTTCAGCAGGCATTTATTTAGCATCAATCATGGGTCAGCTGGAGAGATACAAAATTAACCACACAGACCCCACTCACTGGATTTCACAGGCTGGCAGGACACAGGGAAAAAAAAATCAAGAGTACAGATGCTTTTAGAGGACCATGCCCCAGCAAGGATACTCCACACAGCCTTTCTGGGCACTGTGAGGGAGCAGGAGAGGAACAAATTAGGGAGGCTTCTAGAAGCAGCTGGTCTGGGAACTAAGTCTTGAAGGAAAGAAGGAGCTGAGGATACCAGGCCAGGGAAGAGGAGGCCCCAGGCAGAAGAGGTTCAGAAAGACACAGAGCTGTGAGAGAACACGGGACACCAAAAGACTGCAAGAAATTTGGAAAGGCTGGAGCAAGGGCTTCCTAGGAGGGAAGATGGCAGAGATCCAGCAGAAGAGGGAAGCAGAACCCAACAGGGAAGGAAACTAAGTCACAGCAGAGAGCTTCGGGTTTGCCTGGGACTCAGTGGGCACCATTTGGAAGGTGTCGTAACTACTGCAGAGAAGTGAGGGGGGCCTGAAGGCAGCAGGGTCGGTGGACGGACACACGCACAGGTGGGCAGACACGAAGCCTGGCGCACGGGAGAGGCTAAGTGCAGAAGAGGGTCAGAAGGCAGAAGGCCCAGCAATCACTGGCGGACAGGAGGCGCGGGCAGGGAGGCCATGGAGCCCTGTATGCTTCTGTGTTCCCTGACGTGGTACCTTTACTGAGGCAGGACCCTGGGCTAATGATCCAATCTCTCTGGAATCTTGTTTACTCATAAAATAAGGCTATTTAATGTTTCTGACTAACTTCTATGAGATAAAAGAGACAAAAATCCAAACTTGAAACTCTCTTAAATTTAAGAGAAATAGGTACATATTATTTCTGGAAACATTATGGACCAGAGGATAAAGATTATACAAACTCAGACCTTCATTATAAAGAGTCTTTTTATATTACATAGTTATTCTACATACAGGTCAAATCACACCACAAGGAAATGCAGTATTTGTCTTCCTTACACTCAAATGAGTACTATAGTGGAATTCTTTTTTTTACAGTTCCTAAACATTATATCATCTAATTCAAGTTCTTAATGTTACCACCTCCTTTGTCTTCATCTTCGATAACTTTCATACCATCCTACTCAGTACTAAAGCTGCCAGAAGCCACACAGGGAATAATCAGTGAAAGATGAAAGAAAAACAGCTGGAATATGTAAAACCCCAAAGGTGCAAGTGGGTGTTTAACCAAATAATTCAAATGTCAGGCACCTTTCATTTTCCCACCAATTCCAATGTACATGTTTACAGAAGCTGAAGTGTCCACTGGGTTCAGGACAGCAGTCATAAAGAAACTCCAGGCTGGCCAACACTCTTTCCTTTCTGTCTTGAAGAAGTTCTCCATGCACTGTCCTGTACATGACCCTTTGCGGACATGGTCTGAAGGTGGTCAGACCAGACTACGTCATGGGTCTGAAAGAGGTCATACTTCCACAAGTCAAAAAAACGCAAGCTCCCCAGGAGGTAGGGAAGCAGAAGGTCCCCTCAGATAGGCTGACCACAGGCAACTCTACCCTGATCATAAAGACTCCGGCATGTGTGAGGTTCCGTCCTGAGAAAGTGTGCGCAGCCGCCAGTGTGCCACCTTTCTGAATCATGTTCCCTATAGTCTTCCAGGAAAATGAATTTTGGACACAGACATAGCTATCAATTTAGGTTGGGAAAAAAAAAACACCACCTATCCGTGGAACATTTATTTCATTAAGCTAATCAGAGTGCAACCTGACTAGTCAAGCAATGGAGAGGCAGCGCATGGGAATGGACAGCCTGACGTCTGGTTTCTTTCCCACAATCAGGAATTAGTGTTTCCCACCTGCCTATTTTACAGGTAAATGGCACACAAAATTGCTCAGGTGAAGGTTGCTTAGTCAACTAAAAAGAAGGTGAAAACAATTCTTGGTTGAGTGCCAGACCCCAGCATGTGTGACAATGGATGAAACAGATGTCTCTTGGACTGGCTTTAAGAACAAGGAGGACTTTTCACATAATTGACAGATACTTACAAAACTAGGTGACTGGAGGAAGAGGAAATGATTTCTTTCTCCCATGGAGTATGTTTGTCCCCAAGATCATAAAGAGCCTTGGCCTGTTGTCCTGACGCATCTGTGCTTGTCTAGTTCCTCTGCAGACTGAGTCCTTGTTTTTCCAGTGAATCCTGAGCCTTTACTGGTCCTTTCCTTTCCCAGTGATTTTATTTTTCCTCACTCTAGAAATTTTCTCTCAATCTTACCTCTCTCAAGAAAATAATCGAAGGACAGAGCATCAACGGAAATCAGAGAAAGAATCAGATAAAACACTCATCACTTAACAATATGAAAATGTAATTCACATCTGTATGCCCACATTTCTGTCGCTCTGCTGGTTGTTTTTGAAAGCATGCTCCTGAACTTCCTCTTTGGTGCATGCCACTGTGGGCACTTTGAGTCAGATCATCTGGGTGTGTAAACATGGTCTTAAGCAGACTGACCTTATAGAGAAGGCACCTCCTTTAATTATCATTTTGGCATGACTTGAACTATTCAATTCATTGCTAAGGGATGAATTTAAACAAAATTACCAGAAGTTTAACCCCTTTTCATTTTAAGGTGATTTTCATTCAGTAAATAAGTAGTAGGGTAAAAGGAATCTTAAAGCAAAAACTAAAAGCTATTATTCTAGCACTCAGCTAAGTATTTAAATATAGTGAAGGCTTTATTCTGTTTTGCTGTAAATAAAGGCTAAGAAGATATTTATCCATGCAAGTAAACTGGGATTGTGGGAGGTACTATGTGGAAGAAATTTTTGTGTGAAAAATCACAACTGCTTCCAAGTTGGTATCCAGGGTAAATATTTCCAGAATACAAATAACATTAATTCTCTTAAATTCTAATAAATGAGTTTGTGGGGCTTTTTATTTTTTACCTTTCTGCGGCTAGAAAGAACTTGTCAGTTCATGTCAACATGTCCGGTTATGCAAAAATGAGATGACAGCATCTTAAGAAACGTTAGCTACTCTATTAGTAGTAAAATCAACTCCAAAGAGAAAAACATGCACAGACTCACTTCCAAAAACAGAAGTCAAAATACTTTGGAAGATATTTTTGTGGAAGAACGTGCTGTTTTACATACCGTAGGGTAACAGTAAAGTTAAGAGGATCGATATTGCCTGAGAGAGACAAAACTGGGATAGACCCCTTTGCTTGCTAACAAACTTTGTAAGAGAACTGGTAGAGTAGCTGTCAGGGTGGCTGCCGAGCAGTTCATTTTCAGGAGGAAAAGGTGTCCCTAGGGTGGAACCTGAATAAGGATTCACCCCGCATGCAGGCATCCCAGTTACCACCTGTGCCCTCAGGGCTCAGGCTGCAGTCCCCATTCCTGTCCTTCCCTGTGGGGAACCTAAGGACAACTTAGAGACCATGCTTATCCTTTCATTAAAAAGTATTATGAGGAAATTATAATTCTTACAAATACAAATATCCTAAGGAAAAATGATTTAGAACACTTCCTTGTGCTTTTCTGTAGTCAATAAAATGACAAGCCACAGAACCTGCAAGTACAACTCAGTGCATCTATTCTACATAACATCAAACTGTTGTCTAATAATTATGAAAATGTAACATAATTAAAATATATTCAAAAGTAAACAGAGAAAGGAAGGAAGGGAAGGAGGAAGGGACGTAGTTATGCCTGAAAAAAAAAAGATTAATAAAAGGAATTTGCAATCCAAAGGTTAATAAAGGAGCGCTGAAATGCAAAGGGCAAGCAGAGAAGGAACGCAGCCAAGAGTCCTGAGGTTGACACCTCCTCCAGAGAGCAGCACACTCCCAGCATGGTACACACAGCCTCTGGGTGGTAGGCCTCTGACTCAAAAGGTACTATTGCTGTATTTCCAGGCCCACCGCATGGAGGCACTAAAAACAGTTTTGGGCTGCATAAAAGAATGAAGTGAGTCAAAGTTCAGGAAAATAATCCTGGATCCTAAAAGGATTAATGGAAGGTATAAAATAGTATCTCTGAGGAAGATGAAAGTAAATTGAGATAGACTGATAGAAGAATGGGGCAACAACAATCAAGTGCATGAATGGATTTTTCTCTTGAATGGAAGAGATAAAATTGACTGAAACTATTGCATTAACACAAGATAGATATAAGCAAGAATTAAGACAATATGCTAGAGCTGATGACTAATGCAATCAACCCTCAAGAGATTACTGGATATTCAAATGAACATATCTGAGAACTGCCTAAAATCGCCCCGAAGCTGCCCAATTTACATGTCCGCGTTGCACAAGCGTCTCTCTTTGACCGACTCAGGACAAGGTGGGCGGTAGGAGGTCCCGCGGCAGTGACCCCCTCAGGGCTCTGTGACACATGTCCACTGGTCCGGCTTCCCATGTAGGAAGGCACCTTTCCCGGAAGTGGGAATCTTGCTGTTCTTAGGAAGAATCCCTGACCTGCAGCAGCTGGGCGATGTTGTCCCCCAGCTGTTTATTTACAAGTAAGTGTGACTCTTTTTAAAGCCTAGACCATTTGGAAACCACAGACTCTCAGTTCTTCAAGAGCAGCATGGACTAGAGGCCCCCCCCAAGGACTGGACAGAGTAGGAGACATGAAGCCCGGTCATTAGAGAGAAGGGTCCAGAGTGCCTTTAACCTCTTGACAGTCAATTGCCTCACATGGAAAGGAGGTAGGTGACAGCAATATTTAGCTTACAGGGTTGCTGTGAGGGTTCTTTGAGATATATGATTTAAAGTTAGGCCCCTGGGAAAAACTAATGTGTAAATCTGAATTAAGAGCACTGAAAGGCTAGCTTTGAAAAGTATTATCAGATGACAAGGTTTTTTTGCAAGAAGAGTTGTATTTTTAAAAACTTTTTCTTCAGATTAAAAAACATTATTTACCTATTTACTCAGTTCACAAGTCATGCTCAGTGTTAAACATTTAGAATATATTGATAAAACTCAAAAATTACATGTACAAAATAATGTTTCGCTGACATGTCCATGCAGATGTGTGTGTGTGTAAATACACAGTTGCTTTTCTTACCCCAAAAGTGGCATGTTGTGTAATCTGTTCTCCTTACTTAACATTATTCTCTGTCAAGAAACAGGCGTCCACATTGCCATTTCCAGTGACTACATATAGTATTCCTCTATATGCCTACACCACACAGTATTTAACCAGTCCCCTAACGATGGACATTTGATTTGTCTGCAAATTTTCACCTTTATAACTAACACTGTGTTTAATATTCTTGAATTGGAAATGTTCTGAAATCCCTGCCTTTTCTGGCTCTGCTGGATACCGTGTAACATTCAGTGAAGTGGAACACATATTTACAAACAAAGCACAGTGTTCTCTGGTTCTTACATTAATGTGACTTTCCCAATCTCTACAATAATTAGTCATATGGAGGATTTTTTCCCACTATGTATTTTTAAAGGCATTTCCCATGACTCTGCTTTGAAATACTCCTCAAAGTAAAATACATATGTTGATGTTTACAGAAAGTAAAATTTTCACAGAAATTACAAAAATAAAAAAGTTTTTGACACTTGTTCCTAAGCTGCAACCGTTGCCTAGAATTCTCACCTCTCCCTTGTATCTATCTAGTCTCAGTTCTTGAAAAGTTCTCATATGAAGCCTTTCCCAACTAGCTGGATCAAGTTTTTTCTACTGTTATTCCACAATCACAATTCCTATTATTTCCTTTTGAAGAATCATTCCATTTCTTTCCTGCACAAAATAGAAAGTCCATATTTATTGCTCTTTGTTTGGTTTGTTTTCTATTTTTGTATTAATTTCTGCAATTATCTTATTATTTTCTTCGAGCAAACTCAGTTCTCTTCTAGCTTCTTGAGCTGTATATTTAACTTATCTATTTTTGATCTTTTATAAAAAATAAACATATTAAAATCTTTGCGTCTCTCTTAGAGTAACTCTTTAGCTGCATCCCACAGTCTGGTATGTAGTAATTTGGTCATTTTGTTCTAAGTGCTTCAGAATTTCCATTGTGATTTCTTAACCCATGAGTTCCTTAGAAATATGTTTTTTCAGATTCTCAATGTATCTTTCATCTTTATATTATTAACTTTTAATTCAGTTGTTCTGCAGTCACAGGGAATGTGAGGTATACTAGATAACGATTTTCTGAAAGTTCTGGGACATCTCTGACAGCCTAGTGCATGTTGGAATTGCAAATAATGGCCATGTGCCTTGAGCATAAATTCTGTTATGTTTCAAGTCATGTTGGGCAAATCTTCTAAGACTTTACTTTCTTTTTTACCTGGCATATTCTAATAAAAATGTGTTAAAATCTTCCATTATGGGTAAGGATTTGCCAGTTTCTCCTCAAAATTCTATTTTTGCTCTTACATGCACAATTTATGATGATTTTTTAGGTTCTTCGTGAACTATTCTTTTTAGCTTTGGTAGTCACTTTCTTTATCCCTATTAATATTGAACTTGCCTTGAGTTTTATTTCTTTTTTCTGATGTTAATACTACTCTAGCTTCCTTTGGTTGGGATTTGCCTGGTATATGTTTTCCCATGCCTTTATTTTCAACCTTTCTGAATCACTTTGAGTCGTATCTCTTCTAAGCATCACACGGCTGGATTTTTTAAAATCCAGACTGATAGTCTCTGTCTTCTAATAGGTGAGTTCAATCCATTTAAATGTGCTGTGACATATTTCTACTCTCTTAGTATGTATCTTCTCTTTACCATCCTTATTCTTTATTTTTTTTTCTATAGTCTCTTTACTGTCTCCTCTAGATTAACAAAAAGTTCCACTTCCATTTTTGTTCCTTTTTGCTTTAGGTTGGATTCCCATACTGTAACAACTAATCTACCAACAATATATTGTACACCTATGGCATGAGTGCAATCCCTGTTAAACCTCAGTGTCTACTAGCATCACTGTTTTAGGACTGTTAGCAGTAAGTTAGCAGAGATCCAGCCCATTTACTACAGCAGCCAGGGAGCAGATCTGCAGTCAGTGCTCTGACATGGCTAGGGATAGAGTCCTTTGCCTTTAATATATAATACATCACCATCATCATTAGATATACCGAAGTTTTCCCTTAATTTGAGTCATTCAAGATGAGATCTGTGCACAGTGATAGTCCTCTCAGAAAACTACTTTTCCTCTAAAAGTAACTTCACAGAATTTACTGCTCAGCTCTTCTTTAGTTTTATCAAAGTTCAGCCTCATATATGGAGTTTTACCGTAGCAGTTCTCCACTTTTCAACTTAAAGACTTGAAATTTCATCTTAACATTATCTATAACAAGAATTGGAAATTACCCAAATATTTACCAAGGGCGTAGCTAAGCAAAATTATGCATTAACATACTGTACTACTATAGAAATTCCTATCAAATGTCTACATAAGATCTATACATATGACAGGTACATAGATTACACTGATCCATGAACATGTTAAGTGAATAAAGCAGAACACGAAATACCACATGTATAATGCTTACTATGATGTGCAAATATAGGTCAGTATACTGAATGTATTAATGTGATACCTGCAGAATAATGGTCTAAAATTAATTTTAAAATTTCTCCTTAATGCGGCTTAAGTTTTTCTTTCTCTTTTCCTTTCTCTCTCTTCTATTATGTCGTTTTTGTCATGGTTGTAGTGGTCACTGGCTTCTTCTTTTTTTAAAAAAAGAAAACCTAACTTTCAGTTCCTAACAAGGCTATAGCTTGTTTCTTGTACTTTTTAGGTTAACACAAATCAGATCACTGTGGTAAGTTCATATTCTACTACATAAATGTGTGACTGATTTCATTTCCTGGCAGTGATATGCATTTGGAAAAAAAAAAAAGTTCAACTGAAATTGAGCTTAAAAGCTAAGTTTTACACCCATACGAAATGTGGGGTGCTTTACATGATTTTATTCTTAACCAGACAATGAATCAGAAAAAGGAAGGGGTAATTTCTGCCTAAAAAGTTAGTGCATTCCCTCTTGTCACAGAAATGCATTTGTCTTATTGATGGCTCTATTTCCTTTGCCAGGGTTTTGCCAAAATTACCAAAGCTTGAGAGAACAGAAATTTTATCCTCTGTTCCTCCTGTTACTATACAGGTGACCACATTACATATCATAGATTTTTTAAAATTATATAAATCTTGAAATTTTAAAAATTAGATCTATAAGAGGTAGTTTATATTGCTTTTAGTTAAGTATGCTTTTAATTAATGAACCTTTCTTGTTTTTTTTCTAGACACCTCAAACACTGCTGATGGATATAAAAATGGACAACAATCTTACTACACCCTCTACAGCTCCTCAGGAAAGCAACTGTGATCTGTACGCACACCACAACACAGCCATGGTACTGATGCCTCTGCATTACAGCATCGTCTTCATAATTGGGCTCATAGGAAACTTGTTAGCTTTGGTTGTCATTGTTCAAAACAGGAAAAAAATAAACTCTACCACCTTATATTCAACAAATTTAGTGATTTCTGATATACTCTTTACTACTGCTTTGCCTACAAGGATAGCCTACTATGCACTGGGCTTTGACTGGAGAATCGGAGAAGCCCTGTGTAGGATAACAGCTCTCGTGTTTTACATCAATACCTATGCAGGTGTGAACTTCATGACCTGCCTGAGCATTGACCGGTTCTTTGCTGTGGTGCACCCTCTGCGATACAACAAGATAAAAAGAATTGAACATGCAAAAGGTATCTGCATATTTGTCTGGATTCTAGTATTTGCACAAACACTCCCGCTACTCATAAAACCTATGTCGAAGCAGGAGAGTGAAAGGACTACATGCATGGAATATCCAAACTTTGAAGAGACCGAATCTCTTCACTGGATTCTGCTTGGTGCCTGTTTCATAGGCTATGTACTTCCACTCATAATCATTCTCATCTGCTATTCTCAAATCTGTTGCAAACTCTTTAAAACTGCAAAACAAAACCCACTAACTGAAAAATCTGGTGTAAACAAAAAGGCACTCAACACAATTATTTTTATAATTGTTGTGTTTGTTCTCTGTTTCACACCTTATCACGTTGCGATTATTCAACACATGATTAAGAAGCTTCGTTTTCCTTATCTCCTAGAATGTAGCCAAAGGCATTCATTCCAGATATCTCTACACATTACAGTATGCCTGATGAACTTCAATTGCTGTATGGACCCATTTATATATTTCTTTGCTTGTAAAGGGTACAAGCGAAAGGTCATGAAGATGTTGAAACGCCAAGTCAGTGTATCAATTTCCAGTGCCGTGAAGTCAGCTCCTGAAGAAAACTCACGTGAAATGACGGAAACACAAATGATGATACATTCTAAGTCTTTAAATGGAAAGTAAAAAGGAATTAAATCCTGGATTTGTAGCAAAGTAAACAGTATGATGAACTTTGCAGGACTTTTCTTACAAAGCAAAATGGCTGTTCAACTTCCAATTAGGATTCTTTTAAATTCCTTTCATTGGGCACTATTCCCCACCTTTAACTTGGAAATAAAATGACATATATGTATTTTTTATACTCCAGAGAACATAGAGTGAAGTTCTAATCTGTAAATGAAATACTGTACCAAAAGGGAGCCTATTTTCATAGCTCTTAGTAAAGTTCTACATTTGTGAAAAATTAAATCATTAATATTTCCTGCCAATAATTTGGAAAAAGACAGTTAAGATTGTATATTGCCAGTGTAAAAATGTTAATATTGTAACATTTTTTTTTTGACAATGTATTTCTTCAATCCATGTTTCCTTCATTCTTACTTTATCTCCTCAATAACACCAGCTGTTAGTTTGATTTGTTCTGAGTCACAAGATTTTGTCTCAAACAAGTCTTTTGGAATAAAGAGCAGGATGCCACAAAATAAAGAGTATGTCTTTCAATGCTCACCGTCAGCTGTCATCAGAAGTTACAGGGAGAACGTAACGAGCAGTAGACAGACTGGGACAGCAGTGTTTAAAATGCTGATGGTGATGGAGGTGATGAAGGCACTGAGCTCTTTCCCACACAGTCAGCACAGTGTTTAAGGGCCACTGCTCAGGAATAAACAAGCACTTTACGTGGAGGTACCCACTGAGAGGAGAGTGTACCTGCTGAAGTCTTCATGGGAGTTAAGAAAATGCAAAATGCTTGGTGTTTCTTGGGGATCTAGGGTATCATTCTTTTTTTATTCACAGGTTGGTGGTAGCCTGTATCTGTATTTCAATGGTTTGGGTTACTAGAAGGAGTAGAGGGGGTAAGAGGGGGTGGGTGGGTATAGTTGTTGCTCATCTAAATAAGATAGGGAGCAAAATGCAAAACTATAAATCTAGAGTTCCCAGGAACCTTTACAACATTACACATGTGTCCAAATGAATACCTAGTGTGAGTAGCATGACTTTTGCATGAATAGTCACCCTATCTGACAGCTCAAATGTGTTCATTTAATCCCCAAATCACCCCAATACAGTTTTTTTTTTGCTATTAAAAATGATGCTTATTTTGATAATGGAACATAAGGAAATGAAATGTTATATCACGAGTCATACTTTAAATTTTTATTAGGCTTTATATCCTGGAAGAAACACTTACTGCTCACCAAACATCCTGAAGTTCCCCTAGAGGGGTACACATGCCTACTTTTGGCTAGTGGGTCGGGAGCAAAAGTGACATATGTCTCTTCGAGGCTGCAGTGTTAGACAGCAGCAAGGGATGTACCACTCCATTCTTCTCTCCTGCCACAGCGACCAGCAGTGCTCCAGATGGTGCGACCTTTGCCAATCTGGGTCCTTGAGTAAGTAGATAAAGAACATACCCCATCCACCACTGTTGGCCAAGCAATGCAAACAAGAAATACACTTACGTATTCAGCCATTGAGATTTCAGGGTAAATTTGTGGTTACAACATAAACTACTTTCTGATTAATACAGTTTTAACCTACTTAGAATGAAACACCAATAAACAGAGTGTAAGAAAAGTACAGACACTATCCAGCTCTTCTGGCAAACAAGTACAATCTTTCTTAGGCCCACTTTCACTGTGTCATTTCATGTTCAGTGACTGAAAACAGTTCCCCGTGATCTACCATGGGGTTCCTCTCCCACACTTTCAAGCCCCTCCAGCCTCATTTCCCTCCACTGCCCAATACATACCTTTCATGTTGGTCTAGCTGGCTTTTCTCTGCCCCATGATCATAACAGGTATTTGGTTCTCCCTGGCTGGATTACTCTCCTTCCTCCACTTATTCCTCACAGGCATACCCCACATCATTATCTCCTCCTTTACTTCTTTAATCACTCAAAGCTCCCCATCGTCCCTTCCTCAACTTACTTGGCTTTTGTAAAGTCTATGCCACACAGTTTTAACTTCAGTTGTGTTTTATCTTACAACAAAGGAAGAGAAAAAACACACTGGGCTGGGAACCCATGGCCTGGTTCTGCTTTGGTTGCTAATCACCTACATGTACCATGTAAAAACATTAAAATAGCCACCAAAAGCAAGCAAGGTCTAATAAGCAAAAGAAGAAACTTAATAGATCCCACAATCGAATGCAAATAAAATGAAAAAACCTTTCCCAAAGTCACAGCAGAACTCTGAATATAGTTTTAGTAGTACATAATATTACAGAATTATAAACAGTTTTGGTAAGGAAAGTATTACTATGGTTATATAAGAAAATGTCACTTTTTAGAGCCTACTTAAACAAATATAGTGTCTGGAAACTGCTTCAAAATACTTTAAAGTAATTAGTTTTTAGGGGACTAGAGGAAGGAAGGTTGGCAAAATGTTAATTATTGAATGTGGGCAATAGGACCCATTTTATTAATATTCTCTGCTTTTACAATAGAAAATTTTTATAATGAAAAGCTTTAACAGGTTATACCAAGAGAAACATGGGAAGTACAAATTATTTTCACCTAATTCTTCACGTTTAAAAACTTCAGTCTTCCCACATTATTAAAATAAGATCCCATCTTCTATAAAGTAACTGGCTTACACTCTTTAAAATGCCAAGATCATAAAAGACAAAGAAGACAGAATGAGGACTGTTTCAGATTAAAGAGTAAAGGGACATAACAACTAAATGCAAGATGTGATTCTGTACTGGACCATGGACCAGACTGTTTTTTTCTCTTTGCTATAAAGCAGGACATTATTTGGACAATTGCCAAATGTGAATAAAGTAATACACACTGATGCACTTAGGGGTAAAGGGACACTACATCTACAACTTGCTCCCAAATAATTCTGAAAAAAATACCACATGTACATAATAAAGAAAATGATGAAGCAAATATAAAAATGTTAATAATTAGGGCATCTAGGTTTAGGGTGTAAGAGAGTTCTTTGTCCTACTCTTGTAACTTTTGTATAAACCTGAATTATTTCACAATTTTTTAAAAAGTATAAAACGCAGTAGCAGCATTTGGGAGGTTGGAGGAAAAACAGCAGTTTCTTCTGTCCACTAAATTAAAAAGAAATTAACAGCTAAATGCTGGGAGTCAGTCAGTACTTTTTCAGAACCCATTCCATGGGGTATTTTCCTTCCAGTTCTGAAAATTTTCTTACAGCACACATTTATTTTGTACTTCTTATTTTAGCAGAAAATTTGAATACAATCATAAAGTCATTTTTAGACCTAAAATTTACTTTTATAAACATCTGCAACACTGCAGTTGAAAATGTATATAGGAAGTCTCTGTTTGATAAGCTTATACACTCAAATTATTTTCTAGTATAGTGAACAGATGACCATTAAGTACATTTTTTACCTAAAAAAACAGAAAGTAGCACTAGGCTGTGTTACACAGAGGGAAACACCTAAGCTAAGAGTCAAACAGGCATGAATTTCAATCTAGATTCTGCCAATTAAATAAATGTGACCAGAGTACTCAATCAATTCTCAAAACCTCTACTTTCTCATGAAGGTCACAGTAATATCTATTCTTGTAAGACTGTTGTGGCTGTTCATGCAAACCAGGAACACATGTAAAACAAAGCTCTATGGTACAAGGTAGTTGATCACTATACTTATCAAGATTGCTTAAGAGTAAATTCTACCACCAGAAAAATCTCCAAATAGAATGTGTAATATTAACATTTCATAATGCTGCTCTATGTTTTTCTCCAATCTGTTGCTGATATTAATGAACATATCCTTGGCCTAATAATTTTTACAACAAATATTTACTAAGGGCCTGCTGTGAGCTGGGCACTGTTCTAGGTGACAAGTTAAGAGCTGAAAAAAAGACCAAATTGCCCTCACGAATCTTGTTCTGTAAACCAACATCAGGCATCAAGGAAGCAAATAATACCAGTTTAGAGGATGGGATAATTCCGAGTGTTGTTCTGGCTTTGTTGCATCTAAGACTGGTTCTTGGCCCTCCCAAATATTCTCTGACCTACTCTAATAATAAGCTCTGGCTACTCAGTCAGCCAGAATCGGTTTTACTACTTCAGCTAACAGGCATGCCTGTGCTCTTGTAACTGAGAATGCCTTTTCTCCCTCCTGACTTCAGATAATAAAGTATATTAGAAAAATCAGAGCTTTACAGATGTCATACAGAAAAAAATTCAGCTCTAAGATAGGTATGAGATTATTTTTGTGTGTATATATTTTGCCATGGTTACCAAGACGCGGTTAGCATTTTGAAATTTTTTTCTTAGAATAATACAATGATCTGAATCTAAAATCTTTCATAAGGTGCAACTTTCCAATGATAAACAAGAACAGGAAGTGAATCTTAAATACAACCAGACTTCTAGTTGCCTTCACTGCTACCTACTCTGCTGTCATCTCAACCTGACTTAACATTGATCAAATTTTCACCATCATATTCTAATTTCAAGTTATTAATATTCTTATTTGTTTGAATAAAACATGTTTCCTATTAAACTGGAAATTTTGACTTACACTCAAATATTTTAAGTTCTAAGAGGAAGGCAACTAAAATAAAGGAATTGAGTAGCAAAGCAACTCACAAAAGCAGAAATGAAAACAGATGTTAAACTCCTTTGAAACAAATTTTTGCTAATTGCCTCAAGCAGAGCTATTTCAGTCAACTACTAGAAATATTTTATCTAGTCAAAGGATCTCAGCAAGTTCCAGAGGTCATCAGCTCCTCAGGGGCGTGGGCTCTTTTCAAGATCCTATTTATTACCCAGCACCATGCACATTATGGGATTTCAAAACAATAGTTGTTAAACTCTGTAAAAGCTCAGTTTACGTCAGTGGTCCTCCATCAGGGAAGACTTGTCCCCCAAGTATCACCCGGTAATGTCACGGCAGGGTGGGGGAAGGGCTGTTGCTAGCATCTAGTGGGTAGAGGCCAGGGATGTGGTTAAACATCCTCCAATGCACAGGACAGCCTCCCCACCCCCAGCAAAGACCTACACAGCCGAAAGTGTCGACCAAGGTTGAGAAAATCTGGTTTAGGTCAACTGTGACCCTGCCCTTCACATTTAAATATAGAAATTGATTGTGTGCTTTACCTAGTCCTCTGAGGGAAGCTTACAAGCCCTTTCAAACAGGATACATTAAGTCTGTCCCCTGGAAAGATGCTCTGGCCACTGAAATTGTCAAAGAAATCCCTGCAGTGTGAAAGCCCAAGTTTCCTTTCACAATTAACCAACGATCTCCAAGGGCAAGAAGCTCTGTATGCTAGTTTGATTCTGCAGACACTGGGATTCAGACATTACTAATACCTTGATTACACTGAGTAGCAATCTCGTTTCCTAATCATTCCTCAATGTCAAATGCCTAAGTAAGGCACTGCTTCCTCTCCTTACATATCTTCTAACATCATGAATTTTCTTTTGCCACTTTACAGAAAATGGTGGTCAAGATTTCTGAGCCTATTTCCTCAAAGAAGATGACAGTTCCCACTATACATGGTTATTCTGAGGATTACAGTGACATCAGTGTGATGTAAATGGCCTGGAACACATATGGTGCATGCTCACGGGATTCCTAAAAGATGATGTCGAACACACTGCATTAGATACCCAAATATTGAATTGGTAGGAAGTTTGAGAATTTTTGGTTGGGAAAACAGATATTCTGAGAACACAAGAATGAATAGATGACATATTTCTCTATAGGGTGAGATCCTGGAAATGATTGCATAAATGATCAACATTTTAATCCTTTAAAAATATCATTGAGCTCAAATTCATTCTCATGAGTAAAGAGACTTGAGGTGACTGACCAAAAAATTTTTTAAAAAGAAAGGGCATTAGTACAAAAGAATAATTGATGTAACTAGCATGTGGCTGACCAAAATTTCAACCAGTCAGAAATCTTAGGTATTAAAGAGTGCTCTTTTCACCACTACAGGCTATCTCCTGCATGCTCCATGCTGAAGAAGATATAAAAGACAATAAGAGCCTGCTCTTTAAAAAGCATCCAGTTGAGAAAGAGATCAATTAAGGTAAATAATTACAAAACCAAGAATAAATGTTATATCTAACTTGTAAGAATAAAGTCATCTGTAAGCACAAAAGAAGGAGTGATTAATTCTAACTGGGGAGATAGGTTTCATAAGAGTAGAAATGTCAAGGTGAAACTTCAAAGATGAGCAGAAATTTGTCAAGCAAGGAGAGAAAGGATGTCATCATCAGATCTGCATGAATCAATTCAGAGAGATGTGAAACGACCTGGGAATGACAGGTAGTGGTGAAAAATGCAATTTAACTACTGTATAGGGTACAAGGGGTCATGAGAGAATGAGGTTAGAAAGGTGGCTTGGAACTCAACTCTGAGGTACCTCACTAGCAAGTTAAACTTTATAAACAGCAGTAGGAAGTTACAGGTTTCTGAAGCTATAAAGATATAAGATCTCAGACAGAGAACCAAGATGGCGGGGTGTAGAGCAGCAGAAATCTCCTCCCAAAACCATATATATTTTTGAAAATACAACAAATACAACTAATCCTAAAAGAGAAACCAGAAGACACAGGACAATAGCCAGACCACATCCACACCCATGAGAACCCAGTGCCTCACGAAGGGAGTAAGATACAAGCCGTGGCCCGGCGGGACCCGAGCGCCCCTCACTCCATCTCCCGGCTGAACACCCAGCCCCAGCCATCCAGACCAGAGCGCAGACACAGTGCATGCGTGGGGTGCTGGAAACTAGGGAAACAGGACAGTAAGACCTGTGAGCGGGTCCCCGCAGCCAGCACCCCAGGGACAAACAAAAGTGAGTGCTTTTTGAAAGTCTTAAAGGGACAGGGACCCCACAGCTGGACGGAAGCACCCTGGGCCACTTAGCCCAGCAGCTGCGAATCCTGGGGAACTCTGGGCACCCGAACCCCTGCAGCGCTCAGAGGCCCCTCACCGGGATAAACAGCCTCCCACCTGTTCCCCCTCCGACGCAGCTCCACCATATTGGAGGAGCAGCCTGAGGCAGGCCACGCCCACAGCAACTGCAGAGCTAAATAAACTCCATAGCGGCCGGGCAAGATCAGAAGCCCCATCTGCACGCAGCTGCCTAGCAGAAGCCGCTAGAGGCTGCTGTTCTCCCAGGAGAGGAAGGCCACAAACTGGCAAGAAGGGACTTTCTCTTACCCAACATACGCGCCAGCTCCCCACAAATATATCTATTGCCATGAAAAGGCAGAAGAAATTGATACAGACCAAGATCACAGAGGCAAACCCTGAGAAGGAGATAGACCTAACCAGTCTTCCTGAAAAAGAATTAAAAATAAAGCTCATAACCATGGTGATGGAGCTGCACAGAAATATGCAAGAGCTAAGAGATGAAGTCTGGAGGAAAATTACAGACGCCTGGAGGGAGATTACAGAAATGAAACAATCTCTGGAAGGATTTATAAACAGAATGGATAAGATGCAAGAGGCCACTGATGGAACAGAAACCAGAGAACAGGAATGCATAGAAGCTGATGTAGAGAGAGATAAAAGGATCTCCAGGAATGAAACAATATTAAGAGAACTGTGTGACCAATCCAAAAGGAATAATATCTGCATTATAGGGGTACCAGAAGAAGAAGAGAGAGAAATGACAGAAAGAGTATTTGAAGAAATAATTGCTGAAAACTTCCTCAAACTGGGGGAGGAAATAATCGATCAGACCATGGAAGTGTACAGAACTCCCAACAGAAGTATCCAAGGAGGACAACACCAAGACACATAATAATTAAAATGGCAAAAATCAAGGACAAGGACAGAGTTTTAAAGGCAGCTAGAGAGAGGAAAAAGGTTACCTACAAAGGAAAACCCATCAGGCTATCATCAGACTTCTCAACAGAAACCTTACAGGCCAGAAGAGAATGGCATGATATATTTAATGCAATGAAACAGAAGGGCCTTGAACCAAGAATACTGTATCCAGCACGACTATCATTTAAATATGAAAGAGGGATTAAACAATTCCCAGACAAGCAAAAGTTGAGGGAATTTGCGTCCCACAAACCACCTCTACAGGGTATTTTAGAGGGACTCTTCTAGATGGGAGCACTCCTAAGACTAAACAGATGTCACCAGAGAAAATAAAATCACAGCAAAGAAAGCAGACCAACCAAATACTAACTAAAGGCAAAAAATAAAATCAACTACCCACAAAAGCAGTTTAAGGAAGCACAAAAGAGCACAGAATAAAACAACCAACATATAAAGAACGGAGGAGGAGGAATAAGAAGGTAGAAAAATAAAGAATGACCAGACAGTGCTTAAAATAGCTCAATAAGTGAGCTAATTTAGGCAGTAAGATACTAAAGAAGCTAACCTTGAACCTTTGGCAACCACGAATCTAAAGCCTGCAATGGCAATAAGTACATATCTTTCAATAATCACCCTAAATGTAAATGGACTGAATGCACCAATCAAAAGACACAGAATAATAGAATGGATAAAAAAGCAAGACGCATCTCTATGCTGCTTACAAGAGACTCACCTCAAACCCAAAGACTATAGAAACAAAGAAAGACTGAAGAAGAATCATAGAACCTAAGAATGGACTAACAGTTACCAAAGGAAAAGGGACTGGGGAGAAAGGGAGGGAAGGGAGGGATAAGGGTGGGGAAAAAGAAAGGGGACATTACGATTAGCATGTATAATGTGTGGGGGGTGCATGGAGAGGGCTGTGCAACACAGAGAAGACAAGTAGTGATTCTACAGCATCTTACTACGCTGATGGACAGTACTGTAATGGGGTTTGTGGGGGGATTTGGTGAAGGGGGGACCCTAGTAAACATAATATTCTTCATGTAATTGTAGATTAATGACAACAAAATAAATAAATTAATTAATTTTTAAAAAAGATATAAGATCTCCTTTGGAGATGAAATTAGGGGAGTGGGATAGACACTGAGGGCATAGCTTTAAGACGGTGACAGGGAAAACAGTTAGGAGGCTACTGCAATAGTCCAAACAAAAGGAGATGAAATGGAATCAAAAGACAAATGATTTTTCATTCACTTACTCTATCCACCACCCATTCACCCATCCATCCAACATAGGTGCTAATGGAGGCATGATCAACAGGTAAGACCGACATGGTCTCCTGCTTCCATAACGTTTAAATTTTCTTGGAGGAGACAGATATTAAACCATTCATTGTGTAATGAATTATTCAATATCTATGGTGAGAAGTGCCTTTAGAAAGCGTATCACAAGAGACTGTGACCTAGTCTGAGAGTGGGGACAGTCAAATCAAGTTTCTGTGAGAAGAGACCTTTCAGCTTTTCCTACAGCTCTTGTGCCAGGGCTATTTATTATTTCATACCTATCCCCCTAAATAAAAGCTTTGAGAAACTTCTCTTTCATTAGTCAACTTTGCTTTGTGCAATCACATTTAAGTACCTACTTAATAAAATCTCTGGTAGGCCTAATCAAACAAGAGGGCGTTTCTGGGAGGGAAAGAAGTAAGGGTAAGTAGAGAACAGTGGGAAGAAGTTTAGGGTAGGAGATAGGGAAAGAGAGAAGCGGGTAAGAGACAGGGCTCAGAATCCAAAGGCTTAGCTCCACAGCAGCAGACTTTATAAAGAGTAATTTATTAAGAGAGTCTAAACATTTGTTGTGATCAATACTCAAAACATAATCCTCTGCAAACTGATAAACATACTGAGCTATTAATCTGTCAACTTCTATTACTTTATCTTGATGGGAAGGCACTCTGTTGTCAGAGTAGAATAATCTAGGTCAAAATTCCAGCTCTGTCAGCTGAGTTATATACTCCTGGGCAGATCTCTTAATCTCTCTGAATATCAGTTTTCTTACCAGTAAAATAGAAATAACCATACCAATCTCATAAAGTATTTTTTAAAAAATAGGAATCAAAGGAGAGAAAATAGTTAAAATATCTATTGATTCAATTCATCTATTCTATTATTAATATGATCACTTCAAATTTGAGGCCCTCATTTCTATCTTTATTTTAAGAAATACTGCCTTACTTCTAGAGTGAAGGCTTTGATCATCATTCAAGCTGTGATGATTTTATGTTGAATACTTAGCCCAAGTTCAAGCCAGAGGGACAAATAATTTAGAAAGCTAACTGTCACTTATTGTTAACTTTGCCCACAATACCCACTTCCCTTAAAATATCCCAACGGTTGATATTCAAGATGACCACAGATGATTATAGGTGGGCTGCTACACTCTAACTGGCCCTCAGCTCTAGAGAACTCAATCCCTCAGCACTTTTGAGATTAAAAGTTAACACCACCTCTTGGTACCAACTCTGTTACTGCAGTAACACTGTAGTCGAAATGAAAGCCTAACATTGGGCTACAAAATTAAGAAAGAATTACATTAATTATTTTAGATACATCTATACAACCAAATAAGAACACCAAATAATTATGGTAGCATCATAATATTTGTTTTGCAGCCTCTTGAATCATCTGTGCCCAGTCCTATAATGTTTTATCCTTTGAAGTGTCAAGAGGCAGAATTAGAAAATTTGGATGAAGCAAGATCTATGTCAAACATATAATCTCATCAAGAACAATAGGAAAATGCCTTCTTTGGGGAGACTAGTAGGAAATTCATCCTGCTGGAAACTGGGTATTTGCAAAAATTAGAAGAACATTAAATTCCTGCAGGTGCAGGAATTTACACCAAGCACCCTCTTCTCTGCTCCCCCCTTCACTACCACCATCCCAGCAGTTTACAAAGTACAGTATGCAGATGCCTAAAACACAGTCTGCAAAGAAACAAAAGAATGGGCCTGGAATGCTCACAGTTGCTGTGACTAGGGGAGAACTGGTATGAGACAAAACCAACTGAAATACTAAGAGACCCAGAAACAGGCTCTTGGAAGTAAGACGGAGCACGGTGATGACAAAGTCTATTTTATTCTGAGTCAAATAATACTGTTGGAGGATGACATAATGAGCAATGACCTTGATAACATTTTTAAATGTCTTTAGAGGTAAACTGATACAATCAATGGAGAGAAAATAATCTTATTCCACAATTGTAAGTGTTCTTAAAACACACATTTTTAAAAATCAATACTGCCAATTAAAGGTGGTTGAGCATATCTATTTACATCCTTTATTCTCTCCTAAAATCTTGTAAAAATGGTGTTAAAAGATTCTGTCAAGGCATAAATCCCCAAAGATAAAAAAGTTGATGATTGTAAAAATTTTTCTGAGCTCGAAAACAGGAGTAGAGTGCTAACTAACTTGACAAACTTAAGAAAATGAAATGTTAATTCAGCCTTGGCGAAATCTAAGAAACAAACTGATTAACACTCAAAAACCCCAAGGGCTGCAGGATTAGCAGTACTGTGCTTTTACGGAACTGCAAAGAGGCAGTCAGAACACTGGTCCCCTCCTAACACTGCCCCCGAGCGGACTGCCCCTCCTTAGCCAGGCAGACGACTGGGGTTTTATTATCTAGAATTAGTAGCAAGGAGTGTCTTGGGACTGGAGACTCCCAAGCACAGTTGAGAGAACAAATACAATACTAAAATCAATGTTTATATACTAAATGTTGAGACTCCCAGACTTCTACCCTTCTGGGAGAGCATGCTTTGCGAAATCTGACAATTCATGAGGGAAAAAGAGATAAAAATTTATAGATTACAATACTAGGAGTTCACAGTGTAACATCTCAACCAGGGGACCCTACAATAAAGTCCATGGTCATTCAGCCACTCACACTGAATCCATTTCTTCCACCAGTTTTTTAAGAAGCTGGCTTTTAAATATAAATAGATAGCCAAAGGCCTAGAGATATTTAAGGAAAGCCCCTACCATCCAAAGCAGAAAATAAGGAGGAAAAAAAGGAACTAAGAAAAACCCAGAAACTGTAGGGAAATGAAAACCTTGAAGTGGTGGGGAGGGAGGAGTCTCCTTAATATCATGAAAGATATATGAAAAAATATTGCATCCATGAAACATAAATAGATGCCAGTAAAAATAAATATTCAGACAACAGAAAAGAACTACTGGAAATTAAAACTAGGATAGTAAAAACATTTAAAATGTACTCAGTAGATGAAAAAGTACTGATATCACCAGTCATTAAGAAAATGCACACTAAAACCACAATAATGTCACTACATAGCCACTAAAATGACTAAAATTAAAAGGACTGCCAACTCTCTTGGATCACTCACTCTGGGGGAAGCTGTCATGCCAGCTTCATGAGAAGGAGCTGAGGCTTCCTGCCAACAGCTATGTGAGTGAGCCATTTTGGAAGAGGGTCTTCCAGTCAAGTCAGGCCCTCAGATGACTGTGACCCATGCTGGCATTCTGACCATAACCAGCTAGGCTGCTCCCGAATTCCTGACCCACAGGAAAACTGGCAACACCTTCTAAAGCTAAACATACGCATTCTGTATGATTCAGCTTTCCACTCCTAGGTATACATCCAACAGAAATGTATACATATACAGCAAAAGACATATTTAAGAATGTTTACAGCAACAGTATTTGTAATAGTCCTAAATCAGAAGCAATTCTAATGTCCATCAACAGTAGAATGGATAAATGGTAATAATTCATACAATGATATGCTATACAATTATGATAAAGCATCAATTACTATGATGTGCAGCAACATAAATAAAACTGAACACGGTATTAAGAGAAAGACACTAGACCCAGAAGTCTACATTTACATTTATATACAGTTCAAAACCAAACAAAATTAAGCCAGGGTGCTAAACATCAGGATAGGCTTTGGGAGGAAGCAGACTGGGAGACAGGAAAAGTGGGTGTTTTAAGGTGCAGCTGATGTTCTACTTTTCATCTGGATGGTGTCACTTTGTAAAAATTCAAGGAGCACTAAACTTAGGGTATGTACACTTCTTATGTACATGTTGTACTTCATAGAAGTTTATTTTAAAATATTAATTAGAAGAGTTGGAAGACAGAGCTTAAGAAATCTTCCTTCAAGGAGAGCAAAATACAAAAAAAACATAAAAAGAGGGAAAAAAAGAGATTAAAACTAAATCTGTCCAGAAAGCTCTACATCTAGATACTAGGATTTTTCAGAAAGAGAGAACCAAGAAAATAGAAGGGGAGATGATCAAAATAATTCAGGAAAAATTCAAGAAGAGAAATAAATTAGTTTTCTGATTCTCATCATTCCATCATAATGAAGAGAAACAACTGAATGATATTACTAATGAAAGGAGAATTTTTAGAATAAATGAACCCCAAGTTAGAATATGTATTAATACCTATACTAATATGAGAGGTGAGAGAAAAAGTTAAAAATATAAAATCGGACTACATGGAAATATTAATTATAAAAAAACATAGCAAATGTGGTAAATACAGTTGAAGAACAAATTACCAAGCCAGAAAAATAAACTAAGGAACTCTCCCAGATGTCAGCATAAAGGGCTGAACAGGGGGAGGAGATGGAGAGCGTATGCTTAAAGAAATAAACACAGCCATTTAAAGAACAAAAAAAAATTCATTTAAAGGTTTCTTAGCTATACAGTTTAGATAAAGATAACCTACACATAGACACATTATGGCGATATTTAAGAAAGAGAAAGGGAAATTCTAAAAACTTTGAAAGGCAAAGAATAAACAAATGACAAAAACAAGATCAATCTCAGAATTCTGAAAAGACACAGGTGAATTCAATAAGAAAGTGCAATAGTACTATTAAAATATTAAAGAAAGAGAACTTCAACCTAGAATTTTTAATCCATACAAATTATTATTTTAAAGTGATAGCAAATGGAAAAATATCTTCATGTATACAGGATTCAGAGCTTTGCTACACATACTCACTTTGAAAATACTTGTAGAGAAAATACTCCATTAAGAATTAAGAAGGAAACTACAGAAAGCTGAAAGTCAGGTTGATCAAAAAGGAGAAATGGACAAATCCACAATTAGAGTTGAAGTATTCCAACTCACTTCATAACTAACAGAACCCGGTAGGGATACAAAAGACAAAAAAATATATCAATGACAACAACAAAAAACAACCTGATCTGACATTCACAAAACACACCACCCAACAATATCAGAATACACACTCCTTAAGTGCATCTGGAATACTCAGCAAAAGAGATAAAAAAACAAACTTCAGCAAATGTAAAAGAATTGGAATCATACAAAGTAGGTTCTTTGACTACTCAGAATTAAATTAGCAATCAATAACAGAAATATATTCTGAAAATCCTGGAAATTAAACACATTTTTAAATAATCCATGAATCAAAGAGGAAGTCACAAGGGATGTCAGAAAATATGTGTAGCTGAATGAAAATAAAACACAACATAAAGATTGTCAGATGCAGCTACAGCAGTATTTAAAGGAAATGTACAGCCCTGAATACCTACATTAAAAAAGGAAGGTTTCAAATTAATGGTCTTGGTTTTTACTTTACGAAAGTAGATAAAGACAATCAAAGTAACTGTAAAGCAAGTGGACAGAAAGAATGAACAATGACAGGAACAAAAATCAATGACACTGAAACAAAACAGAGAAAAATCTTCAAAACATTTTTCTTTCTTTTAAAGATGTTCTTCTTTTTAGAGAAGTTTTAAGTTTATAGCAAAATCAAAAGTACAGAGGTATCACTCACACATGCATAGCCTCCCCCACTACCAACATCCCGCACCAGAGTGGTACATGTGTTACAACTGATGGACCTATATTGACACATCATTACCAGACAGCACATAGTTTACATTATGGACCACTCTTGGTGTAGTACATTCTATCTATAATGCACAAGTGTGTAATCACATGTATGCATCATTACACTATAATACAGAGTATTTTCATTGACCTAAAAATCCTTTGTGCTCTGCCCATTCATTCCTCCCTCCCCCTTAACCTGGACAACCACTGATATTTTTACTCTTTCCATAGTTCTGTCTTTTCCAGAATGTTATATAGTTGGAATCATATAGTAAGTAGCCTTTTCACATTGCCCTCTTTCACTTAGTAATATACATTTAAAGTTTCTGTTTCTCTGTCTTTTCATGGCTTAATTGCTAATTTCTTTTAGTGCTGAATAATAAATAGTCCATTGTCTGGATATACCACAGTCTGTTTACCCATTCACCTGTTAAAGGACATCTTGGTTGCTTCTAAGTTTTGGCAATTATAATTAAAGCCACTATAAACATCCATGTGTGTATAAACATATATATATATATAAAAGCATCGCTACAGTTCTTTATAGTTGTTAATATGTAATAGAATCTGAATTCACAGAGAAAGAAAAAAAACCCATCAAAAAAGAAAACTCCAGGTCCAGATAGCTTCACTGGCAAAATCTACCAAGTATTTAAGGAAGAAATGATACTAATTCTGCACAAACACTTGAGAATAGGACAGAAGGAATATGTCCCAAATAATTTTGGGACATTAGTCTGATAAAACCAAAGGTATTATAAGAAAATAAAATCATAGGCCAGTATCACTCATGAACATAGATGCAAAAATTCTCAATGATATATAGCACACCAATTTCAGAAATACATAAAAGGGATAATACATCAAGTGGAGTTTATAATAGGAATGTAAGGTTGGTTCAACATTCAAATATCAGTAAAATTCACAACAGAAGCAATTTAAATAAGGAAAACTATAAACCATATCAACAGATTCAAAAAGATAATTTGCCAAAATTCATCGTCTATTCATGGTAAGAACTCTAGGCAAACTATAAATTAAAAAACATCCTCAACCTAATAAAAAGCATCTAAGAAATATCTGCTAACCTGCTTGGTGATGAAAGACTGAATGTTTTCACCCTAAGATCTAGAACAAATCAAGGGTGTCAACTACCTCCATCTATTCAACATCACTGAACTGGATCCTCTGGCACTGCAATCAGGCAAGACAATGAATAAAATGTATATAGACTGGAATGGAAAAAACAAAAATGTCTCTATTCTCAGACAACATGAATATCTATGTAGAAAATCCAAAAGGATCTTTAAAAAAAAACTACTAAAACTGCTCTGTGAGAAAACAGAATGGTGGATACAAAGGGCTGGGGACAGTTATTGTTTAATAGGTATAGTTTCAGGTTTGTGAGATCTGTTGCACAGTAATGTGGATGTATTTAACACTACTTAACTGCATACTGAAAAATGGTTAAGATGAACTTTACATTATGTAGGTTTTGTTTTTTTTACCACAATCTAAAATAAAATAAAAAAGCAATAGAAATCCATGCTTCTGTCTTAAGCATGGGCATGACTTGATTATATTTGAATTTTAAGATGATTAGTTTTTCTGCCTTTCACCTACTGCTGTAATGAAATGCATGACATATGCTAATAGATATCTTTACATTGAATTATATCAGTATTCCGGGAATAAACACCAACTGAAAAAAAAGTGAGTTATATTTTTATATACTAGGCAAGCAACCACTGAAGATGAAAGAAAATTTAAACACCATTCGCCATAATGCCTAAAACTATAAATCACGTAGCTATGACTCTAAAAAAATATGTGCAAGATTTGTATGCTGAAAATTATAACTACTTAAGAGAAAAATTTATTTAAAAAACAGACCTAAATAAATGGAGACATACCATGTACCTGAATTAGAAGACTCAATATTAGAATGGCTGAAATTTTTTTTATAAGTTGATACTACCAAATGACCTGAGGATGTGGAGTAACTGGAACTCTCATACACTGCTGATCAGAGTGCAAAATGTTACAGACACTTGGAAAACAGTTTTTCAGTTTCTTAAAAAGTAAAACACTTACCATACCACCTAGAAAAATGAATAGAATCAATAAACAGAATAGTTCAACATGGTTGCCAAATGCACAATCAACTTAACAAAAATCAGTAACTTCACTCCAGCAGTAAAATAACTACACTTATGAAACATAAATAAGTACAATATCATTCACCATAACAAAAACTATATGATATCTAGGAATGCAAAAGATGTGTACAAGAAAATTTTTAAATCTAATTAACAAAACAGGCTTTTCTTAAAAAAATCACTTTATAAATACATGGAGAGATATCCATGTTCTTTAATGGGAAAACTTAATAAAGGTATTAGTTGTTCCCCAGGTCAATACATAAATTCAATGCCATCTCAAATTCCAGCTGAATTTTTAAAATAACTAATTAACTTACTCTAAAATATGTATAGAAAAATGAAAACACATGAATATTTCAGTTAATTTTCAAATAGATGAATAAAAAGTCACTTTTTTAGTGGTTTGCTATACTATATACATATATATATATTAAAAAGCAAAATAATTTTAAGATAATAGATTATGGGGTAGATGAGTAGATAAATGGACAAACTGCAGAGAAAGAGAGCAAAGTAGCACACACACACACACACACACACACACACACACACACACACACACACACACACACACCCTATGACCTGACCCTACATTTCTGCTCCTGGGTTTATACACCACAGGGAGTTTACTACGGGTCCATGTTAGAATCACAGAATGAGGATATAGATAAAACAATGGCCATAAATCGATCATTGCTGAAGCTGGATGATATTGAAACTTACATTCATTATAGTGCTCTTCCATTTTTGTGTATGCTCAAAATTTTCTGTAATAAACCCAAATGTCAGAACAAACAGTGCTTTGCTTAGTGCTACTTCAGTGAACCCCCCACCCCAGCCCCAGGGGCCTGGACCTACATACAAGCCCCTGGAGTTGGACACTGGATTTTTAGACCTACTCAGAGATAGAACACATGATGTACATAGGCTCAAGCTACTCAGGAGGAAGAGCCGGGGATGAGGCCAGATGCTTAAAGACCTGTGCCTTTCACAGAGAAGGCTGAAAATACTCCATTCAGTCTGCTGAAGCAGTGAAGACATTTAGCTTACACCAAGGGCTTTGCAAAAGAAAAAAATAAACATACCCAACAAATAATTAAAGACCAAAGCATGCTTACACTCCCCCCTAAATTTGGGGTCTAGATTTACCCCACTTGAATGGTATGGGAACTCTAAGGTAAGAGAATAACAAAAGCTAGTCCAGGACAACAAAAACCCCTGGGGACCCAGCAGCAGTAAACAGAGTCCCTCTGTAAGGACACTTTCATGAGCTAGGGCACATGGGGGCTCCCACAGCAAACAAAGTCTACTGAACATGAGCTCACAGTCAAATACACAAACCACAGGAAGGAACAGACTGCCCTAAAGGAGAATTTGATAATCTGAGAAATAGAAGTAATAGAACATGTAAATGAGTGAACTATTTTTTTTTTATGAAATAAGAACTACAATAAAAAAATAGTACAGACCAGTTCTGCCTCCTCCCAAAGACTCATGAATGACTCCCCATTGCCTTCTGAGTAAAAGCCAAGGTTTGTACAATGGTTTGTAAGTCCCCATGACCTCCTACCTTCCTGACATCATCTCACTCTGCTCCAGCTACAGTTGCCTGAGTCAGGCCTCTACCTGAGGGCCTTTGCACTGACAGTTCCGTATGCCTAGAATACACTTCCCCCAGATCACCACGTGGCTCACTCCTCGACTCCTCCAAGTCTATGTTCCGTTCAAATGTCACTTGCTTACTGAGGCCCTTACTGACCAGACTGCTTAAACTGCAACCCCACTCATACCTTGTATCCCTTCCCTGTCTGGCTGGCTGGTTTATTAATTTTTACACAGCATATATCATCATTTGACAGACTATATATTATATTGTTTACTGCCTTCCACCCCCAATTATAATGTACATTCAGTGAGAAAGATTGTTACCTGTTTTGATCAGTCCAGGATCCTGAGATCTCAGAACAGTGCCTACCATAAAGCAGGCGCTCAATAAATATTTGTTGAATGAAGAGACAGGGAAATCAGAGGGAACTGATCATTCTTGAAAAATATGAGGTACAATCCTCTCATTCATTCATGCATGTATATATGCGTGCTCAAACATTTACTAAGTGGTTATCTTGTACAAGACAGTGTCAAGGTATTCCTTTCCTCACTGAGGAATTTCTTCCCTCTTTTCCTAAAAATGACTAAAATAGGCTTTTCAAAAAATAATTTACTATAATATATTATTAGCATATTTTCTAAGTTATTAGAAGTTACAGACAGTATAGTAAAAACCACCTTTTACAGTTTAGCTTCCTGTTCCTTATTTTTAACCTTCCTTAGAACTACTGTGTGTGTGTGTGTGTGTCCACTCCATCAACCATCAATTTCTATATAACTGTGTAACTGAGTACAAACTCTTGACTCCTACTTACTCAGCTTATGGATTTTGAAAATATTCTACTTACTGCTGATACCTATACCCTTGGATACTGATACAGAAACGCTAGAAGTAGGTATTAAAATCTGCCCAAGAATGAGCTTAAAGTATATTATTTGGGAAGATGAAAGCAGACAGCTACAATATGGTATTATAATATCCACCTCTACTAAATTCCAATTGCATTCTTATGAACATTTACATACATGTGCATTCTGGTAAAAATAAAGCTTGTGCTGCATGCAAGACTTCAGAGGCACAAAACATAAAACAATATTACTATGTGCTTTTGACAAAAATTTCTGCTTATAATTCTCTTTGGTTATCTAAATAATTTTCAGAAAATGGTATTTTTCTTCTTTACGGTTACTATTTGCACCAAGCAGGATGCCCCATCTTGCAGAGTTATAAATTTAGAATTATGCTGTGTTGAGCCCAATCATAATCAGAACCTAAAATTATTCTTAGGTTTATATCACAGGAGTGTCACAACTGTTATACTAATGGTGTTTGAAATACTGTGTCATGTAGTTTAGGAAAAAAACTTATACATATAACACCCATTTTAAATTCTAACTATAGTATACATACTGGAAAAACAGTCACAGAATATCAAAACTGTTAGAGCCATTTGTATAAACTGTCATACCTCTCTTACTTATTTGATTATAAAACTGAGCACCATTTAGTAACTTTCAGGGCACGTTCACAGCTTTTTCATGTTCTGCCCAATGCTGCCATCTCCTGGTTCACTGTGTGACTGAGGGCAAAGCACATAAACTGATGTGCTCATTCAGAAAGGGAAAGACAGCTTTAACAATGGAAGCCTAAATAGTCCATATTTAAGTACTGTAAGAATTGTTAGTAATATATGAAAAATATGAATTATTTTATAAACATTTCAAAGATGTCACTCTGCTAATGCATTATTTAGGTCTTATTTTATTTTTTACACTTATTTTAATGGTGTCAACATTTTTTCACAGTTTCTCCTTAAGAATTTTATAAAATATTTTCTGGAAGTATATACTTCAAATTTAAAAAAATTTTTTTTGCATATAAGAAAGCAAAACCTATCATTAGATCATAGAGGAAAAAATAAAATCTTCATTTTACAAATAGTTTAATTCACTAGTATAATAACTCTACACTGCGATCAATTATATCTTTGTTATTTTTACCGAGGTATGACATAAAACACTATATTAGTTTCTGGTGTACAACATAATGATTTTCTATTTGTATATAATGCAAAATGATCACCACAGTAAGTCTGGTTAACACCTATCACTATACATAGTTACAAAAAATTTTTTTCTTGTGATGAGAACTGTCAAGACCTATTTCCTAGCAACTCTCAAATAACCAATACAGTATTATTAACTATAGTCACTATGCTGTACATTACATCCCCAGGATTTATTTATTTTTATTTTACAACTGGAAGTATGTCCCTTTTGATCCCCTTCACCCACTTTGACCAACCCCACCCCCTGCCACTGGCAACCACCAGTCCGTCCTCGGTATCTATAAGCTTGGTTTGGTTTTGTTTTTTTAAGAATCCATATATAAGTGAGATCATACAGTATTTATCTTTATATGATTATTTCATTTAGCATAATGCCCTCAAGGTCCATTCATATTGCCACAAATGGCAGGATTTCCTTCTTTTTTATGGCTGAATAGTTATTCCGTTGTGTATATACATATATACAGACAAAATACAAACATATATGTGTATCCATGCACCACACTTTATTTATCCATTCATCCATCAATGAACACACATGTCCTTTTTATTTTAGAGAAGAGGAACAAGTTCTGTCGTACTGGTACTGGACTGCCCAGAACTTTCCAGGAAACCCCTTTGCTGGACTCTTTCTTCCCTAGTTCTCCAGGCCTACCAGTGACTCCCAAAGGAAAGAAGTGCATAGAATCAGGTACTCAGGCTTTAAAGGACTCTCACGGGGATTTGATTCTTGCTACCTGCCCAGTGTGTGCATTTCCTGGACAACATCCCACCCAGTGCTTTCCCAGTCACTCCTTGAGTATCTTCAATGTCCCCAAGGGCATCATTTCATCCCAAGACCAAATGCCATTGAGCTACTCCTTACCAAGCTCAATAACTTCCTGTAGCATCTCTCTGTAGTCTTAATTCACCCTTGGCTGTGCCCCCGCCACGAATTTTTAACTCCTCTTTCACAGAGCAGCCCTTGTATAGCTGAACACTGCTCTCCTGTCCATCTTCTCTCTGGGAAAACTTTGCCTGCTCTCCCAGCCCCTCGCATGGCAGGTCTGCAGTGCTACTCCTTCCTGAGGCCTGCCGAGCCCGCCAGAGCCGTGCCTGTTGCCCTGTTACGCCACTGATAGCAGCTACAAGCACACCTGTGTTAGCTGGCAGTCACATCACGATGCCACTTGGTAAGTTTCCCTTGCCTTTTCCAAAACAACAATGCCACCGTTTAGTGCCTAAACAGTTGATTTTTTAGGCTGAAGAGAGACTTGATGATATTTCCTATGTTGACTACAGAGCCCATAACGCCAACTTGCTAAACCAGTAAATGTGTTAATAGTTACTGCTCTTTGAAGGCTCCTGTAAGCAGTTCCCCCCAAACCCACTTTTCCCTTATCTCCAGAGATTTGGTTGCCTTGCTAAGAAGTGCTTCCCAGACTCTGCTATGATTAGGTGTGGCTGCGTGACCAAGGGCGTGTAAGCAGAAGTGACATTTACAACTTCCAAAGCACCTTGTGAAAAAGCAATCCTTGGACTTCCCTTCTAATTCCTCCACGTTGATTTTCAGTATATGAGAAGAAGCACTAGCAAATGGAAGGCTCTGAAGGAGCCAGTTCTGGAACAGAGCTTGTTTCTGCCCACCTTATTTTTCATGAAGGATGAAGGAAAGGTTTTCGGGACTGGGGGGAAGTACTCTTCTGATTAAGTCACTGGGAAAAGTCCTTAAAGGATACATGGATTTTACTGAGGAAAATCTATCCTACTCCACCCTGACACTTAGAATTTTAAAGCTTTTCAATTCATCCTTATCATGAGAATATGATAAATGGATGGGCCTAAACCCTTGCCAAAAAAAACCCTGTGTGCATCAAAGGATACAATCAGAGTAAAAAGGCAGCCTATGGAATAAAGGAAAACATTTGGAAATCATGTATCTGATTAAGTGTTATTAAGTGTTATTTTTTGAGTCTAGAACGCAAAAAAAAAAAGAACTTAATTAAAAAATGGGCAAAGGACCTGAATAGACCTTTCTCCAAAGAAGAAACACAAGTACAGTCAATAAGCACATGAAAAGATGCTCCATATCCCTAATCATCAGGGAAATAAAAATGAAAACCACAATGAGATACGCCTCACACCTATTAAGATGGCTACTGCCATAACAAAATGGAAAATAACAAGTGCTGACAAGGATGCAGAGAAACTGGAACCCTTGTGCATTGCTAGCGGGAATGTAAAATAGTACAGCCACTATGGAAAACAGTATGGTGGTTCCCCCAAAAATTAAAAATACAATTGCCACATGATCCAGCAATTCCACTTGTGGGTAGAGACCCAAATGAATTGAAAGCGGAGTCTTGAAGAGGTATTTGTACACCCATGTTCACAGGAACACTAGTCACAACAGCCAAAAGAGAAGCAACCCAGGTGTCCCTCAGCAGAAGAATGGATTAAAAAATGTAGTATATCCATACAACTGAGTATAGTTCAGCCTTAAAAAGGAAGGAAATTTTGACACATGGTACAATATGGATGAACCTTGAGGATATTAAGCTGAGTGAAATAAGCCAGGCACAAAGAATACTGATTCTGCTTATCTGAAGTATCTAGAGTTGCCAAATTCAGAGAGGGAAAGTAGGATGGTTGTGGAGAGCTGGAGCAGGAGAGCCGGGGAGCTGAGTATGGAGCTTCCATTTGGGAAGAGGAAAGGCGCCCTGGAGCTTGGCTGCACAACAATGAGTGCACTTAATGCTACTGAACTCTATGCCTAAAAATGGTTAAGACAGTAAATTTTATGTTGTGTATATTTTACCACAAATCTTTAAACCATCTCAAATTTGTTCCAAGGCCACCTTTATGTTTGACTTTTAGGAAAATATCAGGCATAAAATACATTTAAAATGGAATCTGCTCAAGACCCTACCCCAGGAATACACAGTTCTAGGAAAATGGTTTCCTAACAAAGATAGGATGCTTCCAATGAAGGCAGAAATGGTCAATAAGCAAAAATGTTTTAGAGGAATGAGGACATGTCTATGCATAACACCACACAGTATAGGCATATTTAGAAGTTAACTTAAAATAATTTTGTTATCTTCCAATGAATAGCTTTTTAAAAAATCTATTTCAATCTCAACAAGACTTCAAATCACGTAAAGCTGAAGGGCTTCAAGCCCAGTTAATTATCTGTAGGTGGCAGTAAAAGCACAGTGTTTATGTCAAAGCAGCCCTGACATGTCAGGATGGGAACACTGGTTAATGTACACGAGCAGCCTAAAATTATTTCGTGCCCTCTTAGCTGTGTAAGATATACATTAAATAAATTGTAGTAACTTTCTCCAATACAGCCAATGTTTCTCTTGCCCAAACAACTTTCCATCCCAGGGCCTCTGCTTGAACAATCCTTATCTGTCTCTTTTTGGTCTCATTTTTTGCTTCATAAGTCTCTGTGATCACATCTACCTAGAAACATTAGGCATTCATTTGTTAGGACATAGTTTTAGGCATAGTTTTCTTTCTTACAGAAATGACAAACACCAGTCACCCAGCATGGTGACTGAGGGCCTGGAGTGTGTGCAGCACCATGCTAGGTGCACTGAAATACATCAAGATGCACAAAATGAGAAGAAGAATACAAGAGATGAGAGTACAATCAGGGGATGAATAACAAGGAGGATGGCACAGACACCACTAACTCCCAGTCCTAAAAACCTGCAGTTACCAATCCTAAATAAAGAAATACATTAATAATAGAAGAATAAATCCTTATGCTCGAGGCAGCACGAAGCAGCCTAAGGGGGCTGCATCCCTCTATCCAAACACATGCACCAGCAGGCTGCCTGCGGGTCTCTGAGGGTTGTACTAACTACCCACTTCCTTCCCTATTCTGTCAAGATTCTACTTAGACTGCATGGCTTACTGATGGCAAGGGCTGGAAGTCCTAAACCTCTCCGAGAATATATGGAAAGTAACAAGACAACATCATTGCAAAAATTCAGCTGATATGTCCCTGGTGCTAGATTAATATTTAAGCATAAGAGGAAGAGTTCCGGTAAACAGCTCTTCTGAGTAACCCAGATGAGTGCAGTTGTATTACCAAGGCAACAAGAAGCTTGGGGATCACAATGTCTCCAAGGGGATCTCTACCACAAGCTCTCCTGAGAGAGTTTCAAGGGAACAAGTGACCAAGAGGGGCAGCCTCTCAGACTCAGCAACTGGGCTGCCTTGGACTCAGCCCATCCCCACAGCTGCCTGCTATATAAAAGGAATGGTTAAAGGAAAAATAGTTAAAGGGATATGGGCAAATTAGCTGCAACAATCTAACAATCTACCAGAAGTGGAAAACATCTAAAGAATAAAGTGAAATAAATTAAGAATAAGTTGACTTAGAGATAAACTAAAAATAATGTAAAAACATACACACTAAAGAACAACACAATAAAAGACATGAAAGGAGGGCAAAGGCCAGGAGCTAACAGGACGGCTCAGGGTTCTGGGGGCTTTGGCACAGAGGAGGTCCCAAACACCCCCACACACACTCAGGGCTCCTGGGATGAGGTTTCACAATGAATCCTGGACACATTAAGGTTTCTAAGCACAAGACCTCAGGGCACAGAACTCCAAGTCCTGTGCCACGGCTCTCATCTCCAGTCCTGCAGAAATGCAGAGGGAAGACAAAGAGGAAACACTGTGCAATGGGGAGGCTTCCTTAGACCCTTATGAAGCCCGAGCTGGGGGCCTCTTGGAAAAAGCTTCATCCAGTTCCCCCTTCTGCCAGGTGGCAAAAGTGATGATCACAGAAAATAACTTTTTAGAAAGGTAACTCGGCTAATTAACTAGTGACACAGGCAGAGCTCCCACACTGCTAAACGTTCCAGTCTGAAAATTCCCAGAAAAATTTAAACATGCCACCAAGAAAAAAGGGGACACTTCAGGCAGAAAGAGAGACAAAGGGAACTAGTAATTTGATGTCTAAAACATGTCTTATACACAAGCTTCATGAATGAGAAGTATTAATAGATGAGAACTGAGACTCAAGGCGCTTTAAAAAAATCATAGAAATAGCTTACAAGAAGCAGAAAACGACTGAATGCAGTTTTTGCCAACTCAAAGCCCAACTTCAAAAAAATGTTTTTTTTTTCAATGTGAAACATAACACATATACGGAAGAGAGCAGCGTGCTGGAAAATCCATTTGCTTCTTTTCCCATCTCCACCCTGTTCTGTCCCAGAGGCTGAGAGCGCAGATTCTGTCCAAAGGCTCAAGGGCCTCGCTTTGGCTGAACTCCGCTAACGGGAGCCTCAGAGGAGGTTAGGTGAGGAGGGGCCTCAGGCCAGGGGACTTATTTCCCTGATTCCCTCCTGCAAGGTTACTTCTGGCTTAGTGTCCCTCAACAAAAAGTCACTGCTGTTCTCCAGGGGTCTCTGCAGGGTCCCTTTCCCCAGGATCTAGTGCCTGCTCCCTCCCGTGGTCTCTCTGGGCCTGAGGGTGGAAGGCCAACATGGCAGCCCTGCCAGAGGTTCCCCTTTGTCAGTGGGGTCCATTCTTTTGACAATAGACCCTATGAATATGCTCTCCTTGAACCATTCTAATTTAAGTCTGTTTTCTATTGAGACTCTTACAGAGACAAGGACAACACAAACATATACAACTTAATGAATGATCACAGAACAAACACTAGAGTCATCAACACCCAGGTCAGTAAACAGAACGAATCAGCATTCTGGAAGCTCTCCCAGTACTGAGCACACGCTCACTACTACATGCGCTACAATCCACCAAAAGTTCAATCACCTAAGCACGAATCCCTAGACATTTTGTTTGGCCTGTTTTCTGAAATTCATATAAATGGAATCATACAGTATGGATTCCTTCCTCTGGGTTTTTGCACTTAACACTATTACACCAGATTCACCCACAGTGTTACATGTGCCTTCAGTGTGATTTATTCTGATTCTGGAAAGTATTCAACTTCCTACACCACAACTGATTTACCCATTCTATAGTTATTGGGCATTTGGATTGCTCCTAATTTGGAGCTACTGGATATAATGCTACTATGAACATTCTTATTTATGTATGTCTCCTGGTGCATAGGAACATGCATTTCTACCTGGGAGTAGAATCTGAGTATTCACTGTATCTTCATTTGTTAACCCAACTGTTTTCCAAATTTAATCTAACACCAGCAGTGCACATGAGTCCCTGGTTGCCCTATATTCTCGCCAACACACGTCAGTCTTTCTCATTGTTGGCCTTTTGGTGAGTAGGTAATAATATCTTCGCATGGTTTTCATTTTCCTTCTTCTAGTTAGTTGTGAGGTTGAGCATACCTAACATGTTTACCAACCATTTGGCTATGTTAATTTTTTTGTGCTTAAGTTTTCAGCCAATAAATGGCAGAGACCTTCCTAGGCACCAGAATTAAATTTACAGGCTGAACTCAACTACAAAACCTTTCCTTGGGAATATCAACTTGTTAGTGAGAAACAGGGAAAGGAAGGCTGGTCCAGTCCCTCAGGAGATTTTTCTTTTATAGATCAAATTACTATTCTGATGATTCTCTATTAAGTAGGACCAACTTCAACAAAAATTACCAGAACGAAGTATAACACCATAAAACAGAGCACAAGACAACTCGCAATCTGAGAGTCAAGACTAAAGATCTCTGGTAATACTACCTGGGCCACTATTGTGTCCTCCCTTACTTGGCTGCTGGCAAGAAGATTAGATGCAATGATGCTTGTAAAGCACTTAGACACTTGCCTGATGATTATTTACCTCTGATTACTTCTGACAATACAGACAAGAGGAATGGCAGAGAGAGTAAAAAATTCTAAGTAACTTTTTAAGCAACAACCTTCAACCTTATAGACATGCAGTTACCTCGGTATACAGCTGCTTGTACACCAAGATCCTCAGTCACACACACTATCAGGGCTTGGATTTAAGTAACTTAACACATCCCTCGTTTCTTTACCAATCCTGATTCTCTACAATACCTTTTTCTTCCAACCTGTGACTTCCTCGTATTACTAAGTATTTTTCCCTACACACACATCTCCATACATCTGGAGCAGCTCTTACCTGTGAGACCAGAATCTATAGAAGGTGGCCATGTACATCACAATAACCAGAGAGTTCTACTCAGTCAGCTGTCCCGGGCTCTGACTGGCTGTCCCGTCAGTCAGTGAAATGTCACTGTAGAATCTCGACCTGGAGTCCTGCAGTGGGTGGGACTGACTTCCCTACCACGTAGAAGCCTTCTCCTGAGAGAATCTTTAATATCTTTAGGGAACTCTACTTCATCGCTGATTTAGATTTATTTTAACTGAAATACCTATCACTTTGGTTATTTGGGTTCAACTTGTTTGCTATGAGGTAAGTGTCTGATTGTCAAGATGTCTGTAAAATTTTAAAACTGCACAAATTTGCCAAAGAAGGGGAATTTGGCATAATACACTTTAGGAAATCAAGTGGAAAGAAAGTTTATACTAATTTGGCTGTAAGCTTACAGATCTAAGTTATTGGCATTTTTTATAAGAACACAGATTTAGACAAATAGTATCTCACTCTTCTTTATCCAGAAACTACTGTTCAACATATCTCCCCTCTAAAAAAAAGCATTCAGTTTAGATACAAGTTTGAAAAGAGGGGTGAGGTGTGCAGGATAAAGATTCCATAAAAGCAAAGTGGGAGAATACTAGGGCCCAACAACAGGAGTCTTACCCTCATTTGAAAGAGCACGCCTCGCTTCCCTGACCCTTCCTCTTTCTGGGGACTGGCCATCTACCTACCACTTGGGGATTGTGTGCTGATGGCCACCCACGCTGGGAACAAAAAATAATTACACACTGGTGTGTGGAACTAGGGTAAGCCCCCTGTACACTTGCTGTGGTAAAGAGCAGTATGCTAATAATGAGAAATACAAGTTTATCTGTGGCACAAATGTCTAATATAAGAACATGTTTTATAATGGGGATTTAGTGTGTAAATCTATTAAGCACATAGTTTGTAATAATTATAAAACTGGTTTAACTAAATTATATTCACTCAAAAACTGGGCTCAAGTACTAAATAAAAATTCACTTAGGGCTTTTAACATCTAAACAAGAATTCAAAAATGGAGCTAAAACAGATCTATTTCATAAAGTGAAGAGAACTCTGTAGCCCCTGGGAATATGCAAAATCCCTCTTTCATTGCAAAGTGAAAAATTTCTCTTACATTCATATTCCAAACTAAGTGAGAAAATTAAAGCTGCATGAAAGGTCTCTGAATGAAAAGTGAGTTCTTTATTTGAATAAAAAATTCATTAGGTTCAAGTCTTAAGGAAGCAAGCTAGACACTACAAAAATTCAATTCTTGATCCATTGTTTACTTGCTGCCAAATGGTTTGGAGGAATTTGTTTCACTCTAATTCTTTTGCAACATAAAATTACTGTGATGAGCCAGGAACGCAGCGGCTGATGTTAAGCACTGCAGGAGTCATGGAGAGAAGGCAAGGAGGGTCCCTGCCCCTGCCCCTGTCTCCACATTGGCCTTATGACTGGCAGGTTCCCATCACAGAAGATGTTCAGTGTCCCTAAGGCTGACGCTGGCCTCAGTAGTCCATCTGTGACTCCCTCAACCCTCCAGGTCTTCACCTACCTTTTCAGTCATACATCTTGCCAGTACTTAATAAATGCCTGTTATACATGTGCATATACAACACATGCAAACCCTTGAATACCTCAATTTAGTGGAGGATAAAAGACAAGTATCACAATAATAACACAATCACATGCCACTGCAGGGGTCAGTACCAAGTGCAAAGGAACCTTCCAGAGTGAACAGCCAACCCAGCCTCAAAGGCCAGAGAAAGGTTCCCGGAGAAGGCAGCATTTCAACTAAAACTTTAAGGATAAACAGTGGCTGGTCAAGCCAAGCAATGGGAGCACAGTGGGAAGAATAATGTTACATGCTGGCGAACAGTGAAGGGCCTGGAGGAGCAAAAGCAGATGGCCACACAAGGCCACAGCGCAGAGGAAGTGGGCAACGTGCGAGCTGATCCACCCTCAAGGTGTGCCTGCGGGGATTTCCTAACCAGCCCCTTGCTGCCTCTCTCTGAGATGAGCAATCAGAAAAAAGAATTTCCCTGTGTACCATAAAAGACTCGAATCTTAATGAGGTATATGTCATTGTTGTATCTGCTCATTTAGCAGCATAGGAACCCTTAATATTTACTTTTTAAAAGTTTGTCACAGGCTATATGAAATTAAGACAATGACAAAATTAGATCTGCAGATAACAGGTTCCTATCTCCAGCTGAAATATACCAAACTCCTAGACCATATAGGAAACATAACTCCATGTATAAAAAACTGATTAATGTAATTCAGCAATGAATAAAGCATGTCTAGTGAATAAATCAATATAAGCACCTCATAATGAGAAGTTATTGTAGCAGCTGGGGCAGAAATGGGAGGACAATGAACTGGGCACCTCAAGAAGCTGGGCCTGCTTGTCTCTGAGCTTTTCAGCAGGTCACTGGCCCCCTCTGGGCCTGGAATCCTCATCTACACAAGAAATAGTTGCTTTGATTGCCAATGCTTCCAAAACCCATTATGATGACAGGTTATCACATCAAAAATACTTAATCACCACAGGCAAGATTTTAAACATCTTCTCTAAGTCACAGACTTACTATAATTTTAACTGAGGAAACAAAAAAAGAGCAGGGGCCCACAAACTATCTTAAATTCTAAAAACAGTTAAGTTGGTGTATCTTTTAAAAGTTGGCAGATCATGCATAACCAAATGTAAAGATAATTAAAATTTTAGGACAAGCAAATGACATGATTTTTTAAAAAGAGAAAGTAAAAAATTGAATACAACTAGGCAGGCAGTGATTAGGGTTACTCACTTCCCTTTCCATTGGTTTCATTTCCCTTCTTAGGTTAAAGTGCTCCTCATATGTAAACTATTCATTCCACTGAAGACTTCTAGAATCCTTTCTGAGTGATTTGCAGTGATGTTTAGGCAAAAGGAATTCTTTCAAGACTTCCATGTGACCAAAAAGGAATAGAAGCACTGGGGACTTAAAAATAAAGCAAACCAGGATGGGTAAACATACATGCAATGCGGAAGCAAGTGAGTGAGGACCCCAATTTTAACCATTTAGAAATGTTTTAATAATAAAAAGGGGGCATTTTTAATTTTAGGAACTTTGGTAGTAAAGGGTTAACTCTGTTTGGGAGTACCTACTAAGTGCCAGGTACTATGTTAAGCACTTGGGACTTTTTGGTTTAGAGTCCTCACAGTCCTATCAGATGGGTGTTCTCTCTATTTTAACTTTATAGAAACCAAGTAGGAACAAAGGCTCAGAATGGTTAAGTAACTAGACAAAATCACAGCTTAGAAAGTGAAGAAACTGTACAATGAATTCCATTCTAGTTAATTATCAAATCTCATTCTCTTTCAATATATAATGTAGACTTTAAGCATCAAAATAAACAAATTGAAGACATTTCTCCCTCTTCGATTCTCTTAAGTATATCCTATTACTGTAAGGGGCGCTTATGCAAAGCGTGACTTCATAAACAAATCATTTGTGAAAGAGAAAAACCACATCCAGGGTAAAGTCATAAGTTGAAAAAGGCTTATTTCAGAGAGTACTTCCTGAAGGGGACAAACCAGCAATTACAGCCAAACAAGTACCTACTCCTGCATCAAGTTCTATTTTTGAAGCCACTTTTTAAAGCAACAGAAGAGCCTGAAACAAAAGAAATATAGCATTTCCTAAATATACCATTTCTTGAAGGAGCTATTTTAACACAAGCAACTCAAAGATAACTCTTTGTACCAAAAAAAGTTTCTAAAACAGCCTTTTGATGGACACGAGGTAAGTTGCATTTGACTAACTTCATCAGACTATTGAAGTAAATGCTGTACTTACTCAATTTCAAAATCATTGTTTTTGTTTTAGTAATACATTACTGAAACTATTTTGAAGGACCTTGAGATGGATATGCTGTCATCTTCTTGCACTACTATGATTTTTAATTTATTTTTGTTTTTATACATTAATAGCAAATGTAATTTTTTTCAACTTAAGGAAAATGTCGACATGATAAATCATAAGTATATTTAGGAATCTTTGTCACTTGGTTTCAATTACGCTGTTTCACAAAATGTAGTTAAAGGCTTTAAAAAAAAGAAAGACAACAGATTATTGCTGACTGAAATGCTTTTAAAACACTTGAGAAGAAAGCAAAGGGGATTAAGATACAAATTTCATTATCATAAAATAAGTGACTCACAGGAATAAAAAGTACAACATAGGGAATATAGTCAATAATATTGTAATTACTTTGTATGGTGATAGATGGTTAACTATACTTGTCATGATTAGTATGTCATTTCCTAACATATGTAATTGTCAAATTACTGTAATACACTTGAAAGCAATCAATGTTATATGTCAACTATACTTCAATTAAAAATATAATTAATAAGTACAACACTGATTTGAAACTAATCAGTTTTTAATATTTATCCAGATTTATTTGTGTGTGCAGAGCACAATGTGTACTAGAAATGCCTTTAAAACACATGCATCACACACGTTTTTCCACCTTAAGCAAATGAATACAAGTGTTGGTGACCTAAAGGTAGCTTAAGCCCAATGAGGGAAAAAGACTTGCTCAAAAATGGTATGTAAGTATGGAATCAACTGTGACAAAATTTGGGGATGAGGATGGGTGGAGGGAGTCCTGATGCAATATTAAAAGAGATAAAAGGTTATAAAAATTTCACTTACATCACAATTATGACTATTTAAAAAGTCACTGAAAGTTCAAAATAAGCCAGGCCTTCAAAATTGCTCCACTTTGTATATATGATACAGGAGACTTAATTTTTTTACATATCACTTTTCTCATATGATAGAAATTAATATTCTAGTTACTCTTAACATTTGGAAATTTTAACTAATACAGACTTTAAAATATATAGAATTCTATTCCACAATCATATTTAACCTAAATATTTGGCAAACCAGCTGTAGTCAAAAAGAAAGGAAAAAAGAGGGAGGAAAAACAAACTCTTATTTTGCGTCTGTAAATTAATTTTAAATTATTAACAGCCAATGATGCCACTGACCAAAGTGCTCATCTCGCCCACAGTTTTCACAAAAGAGACGCTCGGGGCTGAATCAGAGACAGCCCACTCTGCAAAGCAACATTTTTGAAGGAAGCTTTTCTTACACCTCCATTTCTCGAGGGGAGCCACAAGATTCCATCCCTCTGTAGACTGCCTGTTTTTAAAGTCATTGTTGGGGTGGCATCTCAGGCAGTGGAAGTTTCACACTGAGGGGTCAGTGATATTTACCATCACAACTGAACTTCTTTCCATTAGAAATGGACTCTTTTTTTTTGGTGACGGGAACTACTTTCAGCACAAACATTTATTGAGTGACTTCTTATGAGCGACTACTTGTCTTTGATATTCCTTTCAAAAATTTAATTTGACAAATCATACATGACCTGTATCTAAGTAGAGCGAGGGCATGAAAGTCACTATGTTAGGACATCTTATTCTCAAGGTGTTGCCTTTTATACACCATCACAGCAGTGAATCTGCTTCTCGGACACTGGTAAACACCATCTGGAAAACCCACCACTAGGCACTCCCAACAGTGCAGTAAAACGGGCTGATCTCTTTGTCAAGTTCTTGATCTGTAGATCATAGCACTGCTGTTTCTAGACCTATGATTATTTAGAGAGAAAAGAATACTATGAACAAGTGTTTGCCACTTAAAAAAACAACAGGCTTAATGGCCAACCAAGCAAGTCTTTGCTGACAAACTAGAGAGAAGTTCCTGTGGGTCACCTCGCCAATGGTTCCTTTCTTCATTCATCCATCAATTCAGCAAATATTTACTTACTGAGTACCCGCTGTGTACTCAATAGGCAGTGGAGATATAGCAATGGAATGGAAAAATTCTTGCTCTCAAGTGAGCATTTCTGTCAATATTCAGTAATTAACCAATTATATGTTTCCTTTATTAGTTATCGAATACATATTTTATTTTTTAAAATTGTATTTAATGAATAAAAATTCATTTAGACATTTCTAATCTGGATTATAAAATACTTAAACAGAATGAATATGATAAAAAGTAGCAAGCTATTTTGTAAGATTCAAATCAGAGTGGTCTTTCCCCAATTAGTCCCAAAGAATGCTTATTATAATAGGAACAATTGCTACCCAATTTCATACTCTAGAAAAAAAATCACAAAGAAAAGGTTATTCTTTCCAAGAGAAGGAAAGTAGGCAAGGAGAAAATGAATAAATCTGCCAGTGCATTATGACATTTTAACAAGGTACTACTTATCAGTAATTATACATAGGGGATGTATTTCTTAATAAATACACGACACATACATTGATTCTACAACATTAAATGCTCTCAGAATTAAAATCCACTGGCATGCCAAGTGTGGGAATGATAAGCATTTATCTTTCAACAAAGGGTCTAATTCCTCTTATTCTTAACTATTTTACAGTTTCTAAGTATCATGCTCACCACCGAGCTGTAAGATGACCACCCTACACAATCAAGCTCAACCTGGCCCTTCTAACAACTCACATCCAGATGAATATAAAATCGCAGCCCTTGTCTTTTACAGCTGTATCTTCGTAATTGGATTATTTGTTAATGTCACTGCCTTATGGGTGTTCAGCTGTACCACTAAAAAGAGAACCACTGTAACCATCTATATGATGAATGTGGCATTACTGGACTTAATATTTATAATGAGCTTACCCTTTCGAATGTTTTATTATGCAAAAGGTGAATGGCCATTTGGTGAGTACTTCTGCCAGATTCTTGGGGCTCTCACGGTGTTTTATCCAAGCATTGCTCTATGGCTTCTTGCTTTTATTAGTGCCGACAGATACATGGCCATTGTACAGCCGAAATACGCCAGAGAACTTAAAAACACATGCAAAGCCGTACTAGCTTGCGTGGGAGTCTGGATAATGACCCTGACAACCACCATCCCACTCCTACTGCTCCACGAGGACCCAGATAAAGCCTCCGCCCCCGCTACCTGCCTGAAGATTTCTGACATCATCCACCTAAAAGCTATGAACATGCTGAACTTCACTCGACTGATATTTTTTTTCTTGATTCCTCTGTTCATCATGATTGGGTGCTACTTGGTCATTATTCACAGTCTCCTGCATGGCAGGACATCTAAGCTGAAACCAAAAGTCAAGGAGAAGTCGATAAGGATCATCATCACGCTCGTGGTACAGGTGATCATCTGCTTTATGCCTTTCCACATCTGCTTTGCCTTCCTGATGCTAGAAGGGGATGATAACAGCTATAATCCCTGGGGAGCCTTTACCACCTTCCTCATGAACCTCAGCACCTGTTTGGATGTGATTCTCTACTACATTGTTTCAAAACAGTTCCAGGCTCGAGTCATTAGTGTCATGCTCTACCGAAACTACCTTCGGAGCATGCGCAGAAAAAGCTTCCGGTCAGGAAGTTTAAGGTCACTAAGCAACATAAACAGTGAAATGTTATGAATGATAAGTTTTTTGTCTTCATTCTCTTTAAATTCACTTTACTAGCTACCCTAGGGCCAGTGGGCATTCTGTATGAAACCATCAAGTCTCTTATCTCCTGAAAAAAAAAAAAAAAACAATAAACTTTAAAAATTCTTCTGTGGGATCTTATTATTGTGGCAACATAGTCAAATATTTTGAAGTATTCCAATAAATTCACAATTTTTATTTTTAAAACTTGAATGAAACATTTCATGAGTTACCGGGTGAAAAATAGTCAATTTGTGTGTCATATTCAAGTCAGTAGGCAAAAAAATCCCAGCTTCTGGTCAAAATAATTTGATTATGTTATTAAAGTATAATTTGAGTAAACCAAAGCTCAATTTGCTTTAATTTACACTCAGGATTGGTGGTGTAAGTCCAATACTTTATGTTGTAAACACCAAACTTTCTGGATTCCTCCACAAACAACTATGTAGGACTTGTTGCTTGTCACTTGCCACGCAGCACAATCAGCAGGAGCCAGCGCCTGCCAGTAAAGGCCATCACCATCAGCCCTCAACTACTCTGAATTCCTTTCTTTTGGTAACAGACTACGGTCAGTCAATAAACACTGAGCGCCTACTATGCACCCGACTTTACTTAAGATCATTGGGGAAAACCCAAGTTAAGATCCTATTTCTGCCCAATAATCCAAGTTCATTCCTATGACATGAGGTTTCTACTATATGGTGAAGTTTTCTTTCTCCAATATAAATAGTTTGCTCTTCTTATGTGATTAAACATCACATTACAAAAGAGAATGATTTTTTTCCGGGATAAATGTCACAGTATAAATAGCACTAGTAGGGGCCTTGGATTCTTATCCTAGCCTTGCCATTTAAGTTCCCCTAGTAAAGTAACAAACCAAGTAACTTCTCCACTTTAAAAAGAAAAGAATGTGAACTATAATCTACAAAGCCGATATATTCTAAATATGATGGAAGTATACAAATGAGTTGACCGTAATTTCCTCTGTGCTAAATCACCTTTACTCTTAACATGATCACCTCCTAAGAATCAAATAAATGCATTAGTTATAAATGGATTTCTATAATTAACATAGGTAAATTCATATTCTTAAAAAAAAAGAAAAAAGAAACACAAAAGAGCCTAATCATAAAGCAGCATTTTAGCACTGAAAGATCCCTTAGATAATCTCCTAGTCTAACTCTATTTTAAATATAAAGAAATTGAGGTCCAAAGAGGTTCTGTGACTTGCTCAGTTAAAGAACCAAGACTAAAAACCAAGTCTAGTTCTCCTCCTGTGTCACTCACCAATTTTTCAATACTAAAAAGCAAACAAGCTTACAGAATGTAAATATCCTCACAGCTACACAGGATAAAGGAGTCACAGTGGTCCTGAAACGTAGTTTCTCAACAAAGCGAAAACTACTTAGATTTAGTTTGAATAGTCGAGTGGGGAAGATGCTTTAATAAATATCTTTAAGTGAATAACTATTTCTAAAACAAGGGAAATGGCCCCTGTATTCATACACAGGCTTACGGTGTGTACATACAGTCATAGCCTACTCTCAATTGTACAGATTAATCTGTTCTTACGTAATTTATTAAATGGCAAGTTCTCTGCAATGGCTTTTTTTCATGAGAGACATGTTATTTGGGGGCATAAAGACTTTGTTGACACATGTTGAAAATGTATGTTATGGTTCTCACAAAAAGACTATAGATAATCTAAAACAGTTAAACTAAAAATAATTTTATTCAGTGTTATGATCAGATACAAAATATGGTATATATTCCAAAATTCCACTTACTCTGGAGGCATTTTGATTCTGGGAAAAAAATATAAAAGCCACATGTAAATATTAACAATTAATATTTGGACAGGTATGTGATAGACATGGATTTCCAGAAACACCTAATATATAATAACTTTTAATAATGGAGCTATCTTAGGCAAACATCTCCTGAATATAAGCATGAGCAACTTCTTCCTGAATGCATCTCCTCAAGCAAGGGAAACAAAAGCAAAAATGAACACATGGGACTACATCAAACTAAAAAGCTTCTGTACAGCAAAGGACACCATGAACAGAACAAAAAGGCAACCTACAATATGGGAGAATATTCATAAATGACATATCCAACAAGGGGTTAGCATTCAAAATATATAAAGAACTTACACACCTCAATACCCAAAAAGCAAATAACCCGATTAAAAAATGGGCAGAGGATATGAAGAGACAGTTCTCCAAAGAAGAAATTCAGATGGCCAACAGACACATGAAAAGATGCTCCACATCACTAATCATTAGGGAAATGCAAATTAAAACCACAGTGAGATATCACCTCACATCAGTTAGGATGGCCAGCATCAAAAAGACTAAGAACAACACATGCTGGTGAGGATGCGGAGAAAGGGGAACCCTCCTACACTGCTGGTGGGAATGTAAGCTAGTTCAACCATTGTGGAAAGCAATATGGAGGTTCCTCAAAAAACTTAAAATAGAAATACCATTTGACCCGGGAATCCCATTCCTTGGAATTTACCCAAAGAATACAACTTCTCAGATTCAAAAAGACATATGCACCCCTATGTTTATTGCAGCACTTTTTACAATAGCCAAGATATGGAAGCAACCTAAGTGTCCATCAGTAGATGAATGGATAAAGAAGATGTGGTACATATACACAATGGAATACTATTCGGCCATAGGAAAGGAACAAATCCTACCATTTGCAACAACATGGATGGAGCTGGAGGACATTATGCTCAGTGAAATAAGCCAGGCAGAGAAAGACAAATGACAAATGATTTCCCTCATTTGTGGGGTGTAACAATGAAGCAAAACTGAAGGAACAAAATAGCAGCAGACTCAGAGAGAATGAACTAGTGGTTACCAAAGGGGAGGGGTGTAGGAGGGTGGGTGGGGAGGGAGGGAGAAGGGGACTGAGGGGTATTATGTTTAGTACACATGGTGTGGGGGATCATGGAGGGAACAGTGTTGCACAGAGAAGGCACATAGTGGATCTGTGGCATCTTACTACACTGATGGACAGTGACTGCATTGGGGTGTGGGTGGGGACTTGATAATATGGGTAAATGTAGTAATCACATTGTTTCTTCATGTGAAACCTTCATAAGAGTGTATATCAATCATACCTTATAAAAAAAAGAGAGCATAAAAACAATAATAATGGAGCTATCTTTACTTTGAAAACCTAATGACTATAATTTCTGAATTTCAAATAACAGTCATGAGAATCTATCAGATGCCAGGTATAATTTCTATGCAAAGCACTAGAGAAAGAGCTGAACAGGTTTATGGTTCAAAGATCTTACCTTACAGTCTTATGGGGCTACACTGTAATCAAGGCTATCCCTTCAACATCACTGAGCGTAAGGCAATGAGTACATAAGTAAAACTAGTTTTCCCTCAAACATCTAGTAGGGTGGACCAGAAGGCCCACATAGTGACTATGATAATGACCATGCAATGTAATAAATGCTGATACAGATCTTAAAAAATCTGTTGGAATACACATAAAGGGCAATTAATCTTGCCAAAGGTGACAGGGTACAGAAAGAAAACCACATAGGTATAAGAACACAAATACACAGCATGTCAAGAAAGCAGAATGACTGATGCAGGAGTGGCTTAAAACACTGGACTGGGGTCAGATTATGAAGGTTTTGAAGGGAAGAAAGGAAACCAATATGTTTCCGGGGGTGGGGGGTGCTACTGGTTATAATTCTCTCCACTGCCCTGTGAAGCATAGAGCATGACCCTCAATTTACATATGAGGGTCATCTATAAACTGAGCCCAGGAAATGGAAATTGAGAGAAGCAACTTGCTCAAGATTACACACACATAGTATATGGCAGAGATGGCATGTCAAATCTGGTCTATCTGATGCAAAGCTTATGTCATTCCAACAATTCCAGACTGCCTCAATGCTATCCTGGACGGGTTTGATTTTTCTTCTGACAGGAACAAGGATATAAAGGTTTTTAAAAGTAAGATTGGCATAGTCAAAGTAGTATTTTAGAAAGATAACTTCTGACAACATTGCACGGGATGCTCTAAAATTGACAGGAAAACTAGTTAGAGAATTACTGCAAACATCTAGGCAAGAAAATATTAGAGTTCAGACTGGCATAATCACAGGAGTAGAGAAGATGGAATATGTGAATGATTTACATAGGACTTGGAGTAAATAGGACTCAAGGCCTTACTCCAATGATGAGAAAAGAGAAAGATTTCCAGCTTGGATGACTGAGTAGATGGAAATGACATTAACTAAAATGAGGAATAAAAGGTGGAGGAGATGACAGTATAGAAAGAGAGGAGATCATAAGTGATGAGAGCTTCTAAACATGATTAATTTTTTTGAGTCTTAGAAGTCATTAGGAAGTATGATTCCAGAAAAATCTGGAAAGTAGTATGGGCTAGAATAGAGTAGGGAAACAAACAGCATGTTAACTGTAGTTGAAGTCATGGAGAGGACCAGAAAGCCCAGAGGAAGAGTAAGCCAGAGGAAGGAGCTGCAGACAGTAGGCGAGGTCAAAAAGGACCAGGAGAGAGAGCTGTGCTGGGGCTCAAGGAAGCAGGCTATTTCATGAGATAATGGGAGGTCAGAAGCATTTAATGTGCTACTGAAAGGTCAAATAAGACAACTAAAAATAAGCTGCTAGCTTTAGAGATTAGTTGGTTACTGGTGACCTTTTTAAGAGAAGTTTTAAAAGTGGTGAGGTTAAAAAAAAAAACAGAAGAACTAGAGAGAGTGCAGATAAATCTGGCATTGATGGGAAAGAAAAAGGTAACAAGATGTTATGTGAAAAACTGCGAATTAAAAAGCATTTTGACTAAAAAAAGAGAGTAGGTCTCTCTCCTGAGTTTCTGAAGCTTTGCTACCATCAAAGATACACAAAAATGCAGTCCAAGAAGTCTGTGTTTGAGAAAGCTTCAACACCATACTACATTTGGTGATTTCAAACACAAAGAGAAATATGTACTTACTCAGGTGATGTCTGAATTAACATTCATGATGTCTTTTAAAGGGGATCCTATAACTTGTGAATTTACTTAAGTTTGCAACTTTGGCTACAAATTAGATTTAAATAGGTAAATGTCTTCCTGCCTTCATAAATAAAAATATTTCCACCAACTTCAAAATTGAATCAATCCTCCTTATGTTTATCAGTTAACAGGATTTCATTATATAATGAAATGTTATTCATATAAAGAAATAACTGTCATTCAGCTCTACATGCAATAGAAAAAAACTCATCAGAAAAAGGGACAATGTAAATAAGAATTAAAAGCTATGTTACTCCCATCCCCAAAGTTTATTCTAACACACACATACCAACACACACACACACACACACACACACCCTTCCATAGCTTACAGAGAACAAAAAAGAACTGAATGAGAAATATTTGGGAAAAATTACTGATTTGGTATTGCTGCTTCTTTTCTGACTCAACACGGCATCATTTCTGATGACTAGACTATTTTCCACAATAGCAGAAGAGTCAACTTAAAGTTCTCAGTCTAATTACAATCACAACTGTGGAATTCAATAAAAGCCGCATGATAACTATGACACAGAACTTCATCTGTCTTCATTCAAACACTATTCAGAATTACACATTATTAAACAGCTAAAGGTCAGCAATCATGCCAACTAAAATTCAGTAAATCCCATAAAGGGCAGCTACAGTGTAAATACTAATAAGGTAGTATGAAAGCTATTAGATCACTGTATTTTTAAAATGGAGATCTAAAGTGAATTTGAATCAAGATATGTATAATAGCCTAATAGTTCTCAAAAACACATACTTAAAATTACAATAACAATGAAGATAGTACACACCAAGTTTTAAATACTGGGTACCTTTGTTTCATAGTATCTCATCTCTCAAATACATTCTCAGATACTTAATTCAGAGATGTTTAAGGTCATTTATATATGCTAACAATTCTGTTCCTAGATACTAGTTATTTCATAAACTAATACATTTTTGAAGATCAGAAAGATATTAAATCATATTTATATACACTCTGAGTTAGGTTGGCTATTGCAGCTTGGCTACAAAGTTGTAACTTGAGGGTTGACTTTTTTTTCTTTGGTGGAAGTATATACATTATCAATTTTTAAAAACATCATCCTTCTCAAGCTTAATTCTGTTATCCAGATGAATTAGTTTTGTTATCTAACCTAAATGTTGTATTTTCATGTTTGATTAATTCACAAAATTATAAAGATAAAATTTCACTATAGAAACACAAAATTAATTCTACCTTCAGGACTAGAAGAGGAAATTCATCAAAAATTCTTTAAAATATGGGATTTTAAAGCTGAAAACAGGAGTGAGTGTAAAATAGATTCTGTTTCAAGAATACAATGAAAATGTAAGTACACATTGGATATTTCTACATATAGAATCAATTTTGTTGTTTCTCAAACTTTTAAAATATTCTTTTACTGACTTCTATGTACAGTCAGATACATGATTGGATACTTCAAATTAGATTTATGTAGTTATAAAGTAAGCTAATCTTTCAGAGCTACTTACAATCCAGAAGGCAAATTCCTGGCTGCAGTGATACCAAAGGAATGCTGTGCAGCTTCAACAAGGATGAAGTCAACCAAGGCTGACAGAACCCAGGAGCCCAGCAAAAAGGACTAAAAATGAAACAGGAGGATGTTATAGGGGAGTCTGCTAAAAATAAACTAACATCTATTTAATTAGAACTAACTGAGGCACATATTTTTTTTAAGTTTGTTTTTATTACGACAGACTTTTCAAAATGAGGGAATAAAAACCATGAGTCAAATGCATTAACTTCCATTATTTCTAATTATATTGTAGCATGATTTATTTTTAACCATTAAGCAAAATAAGTGATTAGAATTTTATTAAAGTCAAAGTCTAAAATTTTCATTACCCACTCACACCTGATATTATCTATTATCTTTACCATTATTATTTTATTATGCTAGTGGCTTAAATTTAAACTTTTCTTTGATTAATGTCTATGTTGGAAATCTGGTATCATATAATTAATTAAAAGATAATTGTTAATACTAACACCAAGGTTAACAAAATGAAGCTATTTAAAACTAATAAAATAAGAACAAAAATATTTTTTCCATTTAAGTAGCAAAGAGAAAATACATAAAAACTTACTGCAAATTTTCTGCTTCCATATCTTCTTTCAAATATCCTAAAATTATAAATAAGCAGACTACTGCAGAAAGTATCTTTCAAATCAAGGCAAATTATTCTTCCACATATCAACCTCCAAATCTAGATTGGGATTTAAATAAGAACAGTAAATAAAAGTGAGATTTGTTCAGGTCTCTTTCTTAGCAAATACATTAATGTTTATTTTATACTGCTTATTTTTATACTCAAATTTGAGCAAAATAATGATGTACACACAGAAGAAAAACTACGTATGAGTTTTCCCTAAGAAATGGGCTCAACTCTTTCAAACTAAAAATTTATTCCATATAAAATTATTTTTTATAATAAAATATATTCTCATTATGACAACAGAAAACTTCCTGTAAAAAAATTTAAGACTGTATAGTAAGATTTTAAAAATTATATACATGAGCTGAAATGAAAGGCTAAAAGATGGTAATTTTTATGCTATTTAATAAAGTTGTAGCTGAAAAGCAACTGAGGGATAAACCCAAAACATACATTTCTGAGCTTAATTTTAATGATCAGCCTACTTCATAGCAACTATGTACAAGGCAATTTATGGTAACTGCTGCTACATATTACTAGTTTTGAATTTTAAGGTAATTTAACTTTTAGTTTATTTAAACTAAATCAACCTCTAGTTGGGTGAAAAACTTGCTAACGGGATATAGGACGAAGAAAGAGCTGCTCAAAGGTCTATTTTGAGTCTTCTCAAATGTTTTTGCATTTTTAAAGATAATCCCAACAACATTCACAAAACCTCATCTAATTTTCCCTTCACAATTACCTTATAAGATATGTAAAACAAATATTAACCCTTTCTTTTTTTGCATTATTTTATTTTGGTAAAATATACACAAAGTAATATTTATCATTTTAACTATTTTTAAGTGTACAATTCAGTGGCATTAAGAATATTCACAATGTTGAATACCTATTACTACCATTTCCAGAATTTTTTTGTCATCCCAAACAGAAACTTTGCACCCATTAAACAACCCTACATTCTCCCCTTCCCTTAGCCCCTGGTAACCATGATTCTACTTTCTGTCTCTATGAATCTGACTATTCTGGGTATCTATATAAGTGGAACGAGCCATACAATCTTTGTCCTTTTGATTCTGACTTATTTCACTTAGCATCATGTATGTCCTCAAGGATCATGCTGAAGCATGTATTAGAACTTCATCCCTTTTAATAGCTAAACAATACTCTACTCTATATACTGCATTAAAAATCCATTCATCTGTTAGTGGACATTTGGGTTGTTTCCACGTTCTGGTTACTGTGAATAATGCTGCTACCAACATTGGTAATATTAACTCTATCTTAAGATAGGGAAAAAGAGGCACAGGGAAAGAATTTTACTTATATAGAGTCATACAACCTGTGCTCTTGGCAACAAAGATAGTAATGAGAAAACAGACTATATACCCACTGTCACAACATGTCATATCTGTCTATATTCTAGGCAAGATACCAGGCTGTCTCAGTCATCAGTATAATCCAAAATACGAGGACTCTGGACAGGCTCAGGAATGGCCACTAGAGTTCACTTCACCTGCCAATCTTGCTAAAATGGGGATGGCCACCCACAAATCTATGTTAAGGTCATAGCTGGGATCAAGGAGAACTAGCACCAGGCAGTTAGCAATGACCATCATGGGCACACAGGTGGAACACAGGTGACATCTCCAAATCTCTTTTCTCCTGCAGAAATTCCATGACTGCACCAGAATCACATTGAAACTTTAGGCCAGCACATACTACCATCAACATGATCACGTGAGAAGGAATACATGAGAGCACTTTGTAAGCTGTCCAATACTTCACAAATATAAGATGATGAAGATGACTGTCATCTGCAGAAGAGCAGGTGCAGAAAACATGAAAGACAGTACCAAGTCTCCTATCCCCACATTTAAAAATCTAACAAAAGTATTTTACTCATGGCTGAGCCCTGAAAGTCACTAGGAAAATCTGGAAGATTAAGGAAATTAAGACTTTTCAATTACTAAAACTTAACAAATTGGGTGTATAAAGCTCCATTTTTTTTCCAGCTAATGACAAATAAAACTAGAAGCTACACTTCTATTTTTTTATGCCAAAAAAAAATCTGTTGATAATTTTAATCACAATTAATGATTAGCTGATTAATAGATTAACAATTTACTGAATAATTTAGATGGCATAGGTCCAATAAAGGGAAAAATCAAATAATTGTTCAGTGTGTAATTCTGCCCATTAGTAATACTAAGCCAAGAATTTGATAAATATTCTACTCAGTTGGGTTACGTGTTTCCATGTATGTAATCTGAGCAAAAATAAAAAAACAGGCACATGATATCAAGCCTTTTCCTTTTTCTTTTTTTTAAAATAAAGAATAACTCAATGATTTTGGGGGGTTGATTAGTACAATACAGAGAACACTGGGAAGAAGCACAAAATAGCACTTAACACCCCCTGCCAGTACTCATGTCATAATGGTTATAACTAAGGATACTATTAATTTTTGTGTTATCTGCTTTTTGTTAGAATATAAATCAATGCCATTAACTTGAACTTGAGGTATATACACAACTTTATGCAAAATACTATGCATAAGTAACATTACATTTTAAAATACTGGAAACTGAGTATTTGTGATTTGTATTTTGACTTATGAAACAAAGGAGAACATTCAACTAGGGAGGGTTATACTGATAATAAAGCTCTTAAAGTGAAAACTGTCTTCTTCTCCCTTTGTGCTTAGCACAGTCTACACAAAGTCCGAAGAGGATTCATTATGAGAAGAATGTCAATCAGCTTTAAGACCTGCTTTAGAAGGTACTAATGAGAAAGTAAATTGGAAGGTGAGACTTTGTATTTGTTTTCAAATAAGTTGTCTTAATTTTTCTTCTTATAGAAAAAGTTTAAATCAGTTTATTATAAAAATATCTAAACCATAAATTTTTACATCTTTCAGGTAAAGTCCAGCACTTTGTTTATACAAAGTCTATGAGAAGACGTCAGCAGAAATCATCTAATCTTGAATGGTGACATCATCCATTCAAGTCCTTGGCATAATCCCTCACTGGTAAGAGCAGAGCATGCCTGCATATGCCACTGGTGACCTTTAATAAAAGTTTCAAAAACTGGGAGATTTCTCCTACAGTCACACCTTGCTTATTAGCAAGAATCAGCAATCTAGCTTTCCTTAGCTCTCAAGGGCTAACATTTTATAGTTCTTTGATTACAGAAATCCTTTCTGTGTACTGTCTACAATCACTATTACAAACTCTATGAGCACAGTAAGTGTTCTGGGAAGAACGAAGAGATTCTTGGCCACCAACACCCCACGACAGGAAACGTTAACTATTCATTACTATCTCTTCTACATTACTTCCTATTGTAGGGGATGTATGTACAACTTCATTCATAGAAAATCAGTGAAGGATAGTAGTTTTCCCTGTGTTATCTAGCCCAACAATAACAACTTTGTGCTCCTGGTGATGGAACTGTCTCTGTATCCTGGTGGAGAATTCCCCTTCTTGGGCAGAGGAACCCTGTCCAGCCACCGGGGCCACCCAGCCTTCTGCAGCCCAGGCTGAAGGGGAGGAGAGAGAGGCTCCTGAGCCTAGGCCTTGCTGCTCCAGCATAACCCATCGGCCCACTTCCTAGGAACCCGGGGAGTGGGCGAGGCCAGGACCCGTCACTGCCTCTGCTGTGTCTGCAACAGGCCTCATGGTCACTGCCCTCCCCCAGCTCCTCTGTGGCAGCTGTGGTGGCAGCGACTGCACGGGCAGGGAAGGCCTAGAAGTTACACTTGTAAATAATTTGTTTTGTAACTGCTCTAGGACACCAAAGCTTGTAACTGGTATACAAATAAACCTCTAGGTATCACCAGGATGGTGACTGCTTTCTATGAGGACTAATGGCCGGCTTGCAATCAACAAAGCACTGCTTCCGCACTTCAACATGAAGAACACCAGAGGTAGGATTTCTGCCTTAACTGCCAAAATCAGGGAGATTCTCAACTTGCAGAATAAAGCCCTTCATCAAATGCTCCTCCTGTCCTCATCCAACCTAACCTTGCATTAGTTTCCGACAAGGCCTCCTAGGCAGCACTCCTAAGGGCCTGAAGTTCATACTGCTTCATGGAGTAAATGCCTTTCTCTATATTTAAGTGTCATCCATTCCTTCATAAAAAATGGAAAATGCACATTGCTAAGGCTCTTCAGGGATTTTCCACCCTCTACTGGTCCCGCCTTCATTTATCACCTCCCCACCTCCCAGGGAATTAATGTACACTTGTGTCCCACAGTATCAGGTTCTTACGTATGTGTATGTTCAGATTTCCCATGGCAGAACTGGAACTCCTCAGATCTCTGTGGTAACTCTTATAAATATATGCTAAGAGCTGCTTAGGGGGTTCTAGCACCAGAGTGTGGCTGCTCACATCCCTGGACAGAAGAATGGTTGTCCTCCTCCTAGGCCACTCACCCTCCTTAGAGTATGGATGCCTACAAAGTGGGGCAGCAGAAGGGGATGCTTGCCTACTTAGCCAGATGAGCCAAATAACTTCCCCAAAGCAGGAAGGTAGCAACTCAGGGCCACAGGGCTCTTACCTTCCCTTATAGCTGTAGTTCTCATCTTTTTGAAAAGTACACATTTTTTCTAAATGCCCAGGTCCTACCACTAGACTCTAACTCAGTTAATCTAAGGTGAGGTGCTACCATCAAAATGTATATATACGTACATATTTTCTTTTAAGTTTATCCAGGTGATTCTAATATGCAGCCAGGGTTGAAAACCACTGTATTATAATAACTGAAATAAGACAGAAGCTATACTATATATCCTGATAGAAAGCAGCAGTATGGATAGATAACTGAAAGACCTTCACAGGAACTTGGTGAAGCTAACCTGAGCAATGGTACTAATTACATCACTGTGAAGAAAAGGTGTCCATGTTCAAGAAGTAGATTATTATGAGTCAAATGTTAACCAAGTATTGAGCAAAGAAAAGATGGCAGGTTATATACCATAATTTGCATTATCACTTTGTGACCCCCAATTTGGGCACAGAGCTCTTAAAATCTTTAGAATCTCTAAGTGATGAAAGCCATTTAAAAGAGCTTTCGCTACATTAATGAGGTGACTTTTGGATCACACCTAAGAATGGGTCTGATTGCCAGAGGAATTAACCTTGTGATTAGAGGGTTGGGACTTTCAGTCCCACCCCATGACCTCCAGAGATGGGAGAGGGGCTGGAGGTTGGATCAATAGCTAATGGTCAGTGATCAATCATGCCTCTATAATGAAGGCAACATAAACACCCATAGGGTGGGTTTCAGAGAGCTTTGGGGTTGGTGAACACATGGAAATTTAGGAAGAACCGTGCGTTGGGAAAGAGCGCACACCATTCCCCACACCTTCCCCATGCTTCTTTTTTCCATCTGGATGTTTATCTTTCATCTGTATCCTTTATCATATCCTTTAAATAAGCAGGTAATCCAGTAAGTAAAATGTTTTTCTGAGTTCCATGAGCTGTTCTAGCACATCTATCAAACCAGAGGAGGAAGTCATAGGAATCTCTGGCTTTTAGCCAGTTCATCAGAAGTACAAGTACCTGAATTTTCAAATGGCATCTGAAGTCTGAGGAGGAGGAGGTCGTTGGAACCTCCAATCTGTAACCAGTTGGTCAGAAGCACAGATAGTGATCTGGGCTTGTGTGGGCATCTGAAGCAAGGGGCAGGGGGCAAGGGACAGTCTTGTGGGGCTGAGCCTCAACCTGTGAAATATGCTCTCCAGGTAGACAGTGTATCCTAAGTGAGGTGAGTTGTAAGACACACAGCTATGGTCCCAGAACTGCTTGTTGTTGGTGTAAGGGAACCTCCTCTCAACCCCAGGTTGGAATTTGTATCAAAACAATCCTTTTACAGTCCAAGTCACAAACAAGACCCAGCATCAGCATTTTCAGAGAGATCAGCCTAAATCTTGAAAGCCAGAGAGTTCTGCTCCTCCCAACAGCAAATACCCAAGAGCAATTTCCTTCTTGGTTTAACCACCCTATAAAAGTAATTTTCAGATTCATAATCTGTTAGAGCTAGAAGAGCTCAGATCATCTAATCAATATTCAAACTGAGGCAAGTTTTTTAAATGTTAAGTATGCATTTGTGGGGTAAACTGCAGAATTTCCACAATCTCCCACCTAGCCTTAACATTTACATTTCAGTAGGTGTTTACTGCTGCAGCCTCCTGCAGCCTCTGGGGCAAGGGGTGGGGAGATAACGGCCATTCTCTCCTCCCCTCTGTTCCTGGTACATAATTGGTCTGGGTTCTGCCACTCACCAAGTACCTGCCAATGGATTTCCTCCCAGAAGGGGCTGACGGGAAGGGGAGAGTGCAGTGATGGCAAAGCGTGAGCTAGAGGAGACGCACAGAGCCGAGCCTGGCCAGCGAATTCAAGCAAGCTGTGCGCAATAAAAAAGTTTCCTCCAACCTACCCTTTCCCTTGACTTATTTGGGTTTCACCAGTTTCATGGGGCACTTGCCTGAGGTCAGGAACACCCTTCCCCCTGTAGCTACAGCCTCTAATCATAAAAAAACAGATTTAACATTGTTTTAAATTCTCTTGAAATTATAAATTTCATTCCCATGACTAGATGGTGAAACTGAAAAGATGTGCCTAGTAAAAGGAAATACTACAGTTGCTTCATTATAATCTACTTTGCTAACAAATACCAATAAATGCAACCAGAAAATTAACTTGTTAATGAATATTAGTAATAAATGATATTTCTTCCAAATTTAGAGGCCTTAAGGGAGGACGAACAGCATAAAGGAAGGGCAAATCATGAAAAAATTCTGCCTCCCCTCCTCCCAGAGGCCAGTGAAGCAGAGCTTACCTGAAAGTCATCCTTGACTGCTTGGAGGTCATACACAAAGAACCTCTGACAGTGTGGCAGGAGGAGGGCCAGCAGAAGGGACAGAGCACTGGGGACCAGTAAAAGACTCTTGGACAGAGGCGCCTTGTCTGGAGGGAAAGCGAAAACCACTTTCAGAAAGATGGTTCTACATCGTTTAAAAAACCACATGGGTAAAAAGAAGAGAATTCACTTCATTTGAATTAAGGTGAAGACAAAGTTCACAAACTCTGAAATTTACTTCTTATTTACATATATTTTCAAGACATCTACCTGCAGAGGTAAGTGATCAAAGGACATTGGAAAACAAGTAGAATTCACTGGCAGCGGCTTTCATGTCACTGGGCTCTTAACATGAGACCAAGCCAAGTTTACAGCCAGTAACTTCCACAGAATATCTTTCAGGAAGGTCACCAAAGTGTAAAGAAATAGATGAGGAGTATGTTTTCTATCAAACTGACCACTTACCTTCTGAGCATGCACAGGATTCACACACATAAACTTTTATTTTTTTAAAGTTTAAAAGCAATTAAAAGTGCTAACATTGCTGACAACAATGGCCTACTGAGATTTTCCACCATGTGTACCAAAGTCAGTTTTTCATTTGAGAACCTGGTTTAAACTTACACAGCCTTTAAATTACAGCTCAATTTCCACTTTCTCCATCAGGCTCAGTGAACCATTCTAACCTATGGGATTTTTCCCCCACTCTGCACCCTTCTTTACAGGTACTACCTGAATAGTCAGGGTTTTGTACCTGTTTTGCCTTGCCACCTACATTAAAGATCCCTGAAGGGAAAAATTTGTATCAGAATTCTCTATATTGGCCATAAAGCCTAGCATAGCCCCGTGTGCATATGAAATCAAAGGCAACACCACAGGCAAGTATCAGTGACAGCGACATTCTCAGTTATGTGATTAAAGAATACTTTAATTGTATTCATTAGAAATTCCCTGGTAATAAATTTACTAGTTATAATTGGTAATGTAATCATTGCACTTGTTTAAGAATATAAAATAGCCCAATTATTTCCTCTTTGGTGAAATCTTGCAAAGGTCTAAATGGAAACCATCAGGACAGTGGGTGCATCCTGTCTTCATGACCAGGATGCAGTCAAGGCTCCAGGGCATTGTAAAGCTAATGACTCCCCGTGCCTAGTACCTCAAAAGTACAGGAGAGCACCAGGCTATGAGCTTGACCAAACTGAATTCTACCCTGAGCAGTTTAAATCTCAAGTTTTCTTCACCTATAAAGTGAAGATAAGAGAAGCTACCTCAAAAGTGTTACGAGAAGTAAACAAAATAACGAATATAGAGAAAACTGCTCCTACTAGGGCAGTCACACCACCCCAGGAGAAAGGGCCCCCTTGCTTCAAGGCGAGCTCCTTTGTTATTCCAAGGTGAAAGGAATCCCTGAAAACACGTATGTGATAACTTAAATCAGATTCCTCCTCCTAAGATGAGAAAAAAAACAAAACAAAACCAGTGTGCAGATAGCAACAGGATAACACACAAATAACCAAGAAGTCTCACATCACAGAATACATACATAGTATTACTATGGACAACAAGAAACCTCCAGGCCTGATGGCTTCACTGGGGAATTCTACCAGGCAATTAAGGGATAAATAATACCAATTTTATACAATCTCTTCCACAACAGAGAAAAGGACAGAACACGTCCCAATTCATTTTATGAAGCCAATTATTACCCTAATACCAAAGCCACATAAAGATAGTAAAAGAAAACAGATCAATATCTCTTAGGATCATAGATAGAAATTCTCAAGATTATGTTAGCAAATGAATCCAAATATACATAACCAACTATACATGACTGAGTAAAGTTTACACTGGGAATGGAAAGCAAATCAGTCAATGTAATTCACCCTATCAATAAAGAAAAATGTACCATGTAACTGTATTCACATCCTGCACAATTATCTCTTATTCTATGAAACCAATTTTTGTCAATTCATGAGGCAAATCTGGCGCCTTACTTTTGTATAGTTAATACTAGGCTATCCATCCTTTTGATCTACTCTTACTACTAAAACTAACATTTACCGAGCACTTACCAAGTTCAAAGTACCACACACAGCATTTAAGTGTACTTCCTTGCTTCTGATACAGTTCAGGACCTTTACACCTACTATTCCCTCTACCCAAAATGTTCTTCTCACATCTAGCTTATCCTCATCATCCATTCCTCATTTCAAACAGCATCTCCTCAGAGTGGCTTTCCCTCATGACTTTATTGCTCTGGAGCACATCATCCTGTTCTATTTCATGGCATTTTTTTCTATTTGAAATTCCTCTGTTTACTTCTGTGTCTATCTCCCTCATCAGAATGTAAACTCTATGAAGGTAGGGTCCTTGCTCACTGCTGTATTCCCATACCCAGAACAGCACCTGGCATAGTTTCAGTAAGTATTTGGAAATGAATGAATTACTTAAGGTAGATACTACTCTCTCCAAATTTGTACATACGAGAAAATTGTTACTCAAAAAGTGAGTGACCTGTGTATGATCACAATGGAGCCTGCATTCCACTGAAAGAAAAGGGTGACACAAAGGCTCGAAGGCAGGTAGTTTATTTTGGAATGTGATTCCAGGGAGGAGGAGTGAAGGACACAGGGAATGAAACAGGCAGGGTCAGTACAAGGATTCATTATCATGTTGGGCACCACTCTGAATGGACAGATGTTTCTGACAACTGCTTGATCCTGTAGGATTTTGTAAGAAGCCTTGTGAATGTTTCTCAGAACTATCACCCAGGAAAGAAACAGGAAAGTATTTTCATCCATTATCCCTCAATCATCTAAAGTGGCCATAGAAAAGAAGTCCCATGGGAGGATCAGAGAAATAAGCTTTACCAAACTTGACGGGCTTACACCAAATGAAACTGTAGAAATAGACGGAATAAGAGGTGAGACAGAGCACGCTGAAACGCCGCACAAGAAGGTGTCTGTGGTAATGGCTAGGGAGTGGCAGAACCAGGTTCAAACCCTGACAATCTGACTACAGATAAAACTGCTTCCTATGCTGCACTGCCGTAGAACTCCACAGTCCAAAGGGGTTTTCACTAGCATGGCAGGTTTTAAGTGAAAGACATAATACAGTCACAAACATCAAAAATCAAAATCAAAATGGTGCCCTGTTTAACAAAAAAGGTAAATGAAATTGTGAATGGAGATATAAAAACACTGAAGTCTGGGAAGGGTGCAACACTTATTAAATACCAAACTGATCAAAAAGTTCTTAAATTATACATAAACTCTCTGATCAATAAAACCTCTATCTAGAAATTTAGCCCAAAGTAATTATCATGGGTATGTACAAAGATTTTGCTATAAAGATGCTCATTGCAGCACTGGTTGTAACAGCGAACAGACTAGAAACGAGAGAATAGAGCTCTTGGCTCACGCCAGGAGGGGACAAGAGAGCCCCAGATTTTTATTTTTGTATAAAAATCTACTTTAAGATATTAGAAGAAATAATTTTTGTTTGACTAGTTAATAACTGAGTAAAAAGTTTCCTTAAATCCTTATACACGGAGATAAGGTAAGTTCACGAGCAACCTTCTGGCCTGGGAGGAGCCAGGAAGTGGTTCACACGTGAAGACCCCATGCAGTGATCAAATGAAGGTTGAAAAAAAGGCACTTCTCTGCCACATCCTTCCACCTTTGAAAACAGGGATGTTAGACATTTTAAGAATAATAGACAATGCATTAATGTAAAGTAAAAATGCAAAACATCTAGGACAAAGATAATATAAAACAGTTTAAGATGTTTCCTTTTGGGCCCTTCACCTCATTGGTACTAAGTACACAGCCACCTCTTGTGACAATGAACAGTAGTCAGGGTTTGGTGACTATGAGTATTATCCTAAAATAATTATGACAGTCTATGTGGGTTACTTTATGCCAAGCAGTGTGCTAAAAAAAGCACTTTCTGTGTGATGTCATCTCAGTGAATGCTTACAGTAACCCTGAGGCTGCAGTTAGTTATCTACATACTAACAGGTGAAAAAGTTAAGCAACTTGCCCGAAGTCATAGCTAGTTAGTAGTAGGGGGCTGGGATTTGAACTACAGTTCTTTCTGACAAAAAGGAAAAAGTCTTCTCAGATGTAACAAGGAAATATGATATTTTTATATTATGGCCCATGGTTCAAAGGGATTTTCATTATTACTATTTTTAGTATATTTAATATTTTTATCAAAAAGCTAAACACAGAATTACCATATGACCCAACAAATCCCCTCCTGGTTATACACCCAGCAGAACTAAAAACAGATTTTCAAACAAAAACCTGAATATGCATAGCAGCATTATCATAATAGCCAAAAAGTGGAAATAGTCCAAATGTCCACCAACAGAATGGATAAACAAAATGTTGTACAGCCTTAAAGAGAATATTATTCAGCCATAAAAGGAGTGAAGTACTGATACATGGTACAATAAGGATGAAAACATCATGCTAAGTCAAAGAAACCAGACACAAAAAGGCACCTGTTGCATGATTCCATTTACATGAAATGCCTAGAATTTAAAAATCCATGGGGACGCAAGGCAGTTTAATGGTTGTTAGGTGCAGGGAAAAGCAGGGAATGGAGAGTGACTGCTTAACGGGTAATGGGTTTCTTTTTGGGGTGATAAATCTGCTTTGGAATTAAATAGTGGTTGGTGATGACTGCACAATGTGAATGCACTGGAAATCAACAATTGTATGCCTTAAAATGATGAATTTTGTTATGTGAATTTTACCTGAATAAAAAGATGCATCTTTTATGTACTGAAGACAGTAACCACAGGTCTTGCCATGTGGGCGTTACAGAAGCCTCACAGCTGCAGACAGATGGAGGGGGTAAGGATGGGGTTGGGGGGTCAGTAAGGAGCAACCCTGCAAGACCGCCTACCCCACCGTCAGCCTGTGAGAATTCACTCGTCAGAAACCCCGGTGTGGTCCACACCTCTGAGCAGAGAGGCCGCCATAACCTACCATATTGGTTTCCTACTTCTGACAACTCAAATCTCTGGTAAACTAAGGGTTCCCACAAGAATGCGGTGATCTTAAAAAGTCAAGTCCCAAAAAGTAACTTCCTTAAAGCTTTTCATCAGAAAGGGACTAAACCAAAGTAAGTGTGGAAGTCCACAAAGTGCAGTAACCCATGCACTGCAAGGGACACCTGCTTCCACCATGACTTACTGTCCCGGCTTGTGAGCTTTTTAGAGGAAAACTTAACGAAGCTTATCCTCAGTGACCAAGTCAGGGAAGAGAAATGCCATCTGTTGACCATCTCAACAAAGACTTCCATGAAACTGCCTGGCAATCAAAAGGTCCCATGTATATTATTGTTACACTTATTCCCCCACTATGCTCAAAGTAAAATGCTTTAAGCCGTCCATGAATCTGCTATTTCTAATACACTGGGATGAATTCAGGGTCCCTGAGTGCCTGCCACACTGACCAATCCTCACTCAGGTCACCAAACAACTGAGCAGAGGGCGTGGCTCCTGAAGGCAGCCAATAAACACTTGTTAGGACCAATGCTTTAAAACTGATGAGGAAAATGAACAGGAAAAAAGGCTAAGAAGTTTCCAAAAGAGAGCAACAAAAAGAAAGCGAGGAGAAGGACTGGCCCTCTAGATACAAAAATGTATTCCACAGCTAAAATATTTAGGCAGTGTGAATTAGGAAAAAAGAAAAGGTAAATTATTTTAAAAAGGAAGTTCTCCAAGAGAGCCTAAAATAAAGGCTGGCATGCCAGAAAATAGTGTTTCAAATCTGCAAGTCAGTATCAGTGGCATTAGTCACCTATGCTTTCATTTTGGTCCTGCCACCATGCTGGACACTACTTGGATTTATCCTTCCTAGCGAGATTTTACACATACATAAAGTCTTTCATTATGTATAAAAGCAGTAATTGTTAAGTTCTAATTGGAAAAGGAATACAATTATAATGAAATAACTTTGAAAGCCAAAAGAAGTAAGCAGGAGAAAGTGTTACCTTCTCAGATGATTAATGTAGACTAAATTGGTCTCTTTGGGGAAAAGGTGCAAACAACACATATCCGCAAGATGGAAAAACCCAATTTTGATTTTAAAACTTTGATGATCCAAGAAACATCTTCCACTCCTCTCCGATGAAAAATCATGAGAGAACCAACCCCAAAAGTCTTAAAATCCTGTACATGCCCTTTCAGTGTCTAATCTGCTTATGAGTAGAGATGCTAATAAACATCTTTAACCACTGGTGCTAAGATTGGCTAGTTGATGGGAACAAAAAGCCCCACTTAAACTCTAAACACTAAAATCAGTTCCAAAGGGGTAAAGGAATCAAACAAAAGCAATGAAACTAAAAAGAGCTAGATAAAATTTCAATTCAAGAAGACAGACTCATACACCTGTCCACTTTCCCTCCTTTCCAAAGTCATACTGACATAAAAGAACCCTTGAAACACCAGAGGAATGTCTCCTCCCAAACGAGTCCCAGGAACTAATCAACAAACACCAAGGCCTGGGGAGGAACATGAGCAATCAGAATTATTCATCAGAGTAGAGTATTTCTTAAACTTCAATCATTCCCATCATAGCACCACAATTTTTGCTGTATCACAGTATAACCGATTCTATTATTTAATATTTTTATTTAAATCGCTTTACTATGATTTAGTTAAAAACATAAAGTTTCCTTTATGTAAATAAATGCAAAACAAGTGTCACTTTGTCATCTGTAGGTGGTAACTATAAAAATAAACACACTTTATTAAATTCTAACTAACATTTTACCACAGAGAGCTATGGGCCTGCTTCCTGTTAGCGGCTATTAGAAAGGTATTTCACTCTAGCACCTAATTGAGACTTTCTCTTTGATACAATCTGGGCAAAAAAGAACTGAAAAGGGAGTCATTATCTTATTTGTTTTGGTGGTTCATAATGGTGGGCCCACATCCTGTTTAAACCAACCTCTTGTAGCATAAGTGCCACACGTGCAGTGTGATAGCTGGACCACTACACTGTAAATACACACAGCAGGTCACAAATTAGGAATCATAGAGTACAGAAGAGACACACATGTTCTCAGGCTAATTTCTTGTTTTCACAGTGGAGTCTACTGATTGTGCCAAAAATTGATAAATTTAAAAAAAGGAATTTTGTCCATTATTACAATTATAAAGGTAATTACTATAAGGGAACGAGACCAAAGCTAAAAGATGAAGGAGAGGTTGGAGGTATGTAAATTCCTCATCTTTCACTATGGGGAATCTATAAACAGAACCAGGAGTTGACAAATCAATAAAGGCATAAATACATCATTTAAAGCAGTAACAGTAGTTATAATAGAAACAGCAAAGAAAAAGGAACTTGAAAGTGGTTACTCTTAGTAAGAATTCATATTACATCCTTATTTAAAAATTTTTTATTATATGCTTATATCATTCTTACACACACACACACACACACACACACACAGAGGATCCACGGGGAAAAACAATCTACATATCTTCCAAACTGTCACTGGGATTGAGAAGAGTATTTCATATTTCATTTTGTATTCTTCTGGGTTATTTGTACCAGCAATATTTATTATCTTCACAATTAGAAAAAAATATGATACAAAAAATGTTAGAATGAATATTTAACAGCTCCCAATAAATTTAGGACTTAATAAAAAATATGAATTTGGCCAAATAAAATTTATGACCTAAATTCCTTTATTTTAATGACTTATTTATGAATGAAAACCTTTTATGAAGAAACCTGATGAGTAAAATTAAAAGGCAACTGACAAGTGGTTAAAATATTTGTAACATGCACCAAGACAAAAGCTAATACTATTAAAGGGCTTTTATACGTGAACTTTTTTAAAAACCAAAAAACACTAATAGTCCAATAGAAAAGAAAATGGGCAAAGAAATAAATGGTCAAATCAGTTTAAAAAATGCATTAAAATAGCCAGTAAGTATGCAAGAGAGAAAAAAGTTCACTTTCCCAGGCATTCAGAAAAATGCAGATCAAGACAACAAAATACTTTTTAATCTCTTTGGCAAAAATTATTTTAAATTTATCATGCCCAACTGTTCCAAGAGTTTGTGAGAAAGATAAACTCTTCAACCGCTGAAAAGTGTAGTAACACATCCTTTGTGGAAGGATCTGGCAATACAGATCAAGAGCTTAAGAACATTTCTATTCTTCAATTCTGCAACTCCACATTTGTGATCATTTCTTTAGGATGCAAAGAGGTGATCGATAATTTAGCTATAAAGATGTGGTGTTCACCGCATTGTTTACATGGGAAAACAATGAAGAAAACATTTTAATATAACATGTTATAATCCTTCAGTCATGATTTTGTAAGATAATGCAGCACAACAAAATGTATATTTGAATGCCATTGCCATGAAAGTGTGCATGTGCACAGACGTGTGTTTCTAAGAAAAAAATGCATACGTAAGCACTCAGAAGGAAGAAGTCTGAAAGAATGAGCATTAAACTATCAGCAATGGTTATTTAGGTGGGGGAGTAATTACATGGATTCCTTTCTATATTATATATTTGTGTAATTTTTAAATTTTTTGGCAGCAATCATGTCAGTTTTGTAATAAGGCAAAACAATGTTAAAGTCAACATTGAACATTATTAATATAGGGCAAATTCATTTAAGAAACTTAAATGAAAACAGCAAAATATGAAACTATATATGCCCTATTTTGCTCTTAAAAATGTTTCTACACATATGTACGGGTGAAAAAATTTACACAACACCAATATGTAAACAGGGATAAACTCTGGGCAGTAGAATGAAATGGAAATTTGTTTCTTATATTTCCCAAATTTTATATAATGAAAAACCATACAAAGAATTATTAAAGTTAAATTTCTTTGTTGCAGGGCCACTAAGGGTCTTGGATGTGCTAATCTGCATTATTAACCTTTAAAAAAACATGGTAGACAATATTAAGGATATACTTGACTACAGAACCCTTTCCAAATATTAATAGTGTGCTCTTTCCACTGTGTCATGCTACAGTCAAGGGAGTAAAATGACAAAACCACTGAAAAATGGCTGAGAACAGTGACAATGTAACATAAAAGCTGAGGAAAAATGTCTGGGAAAGAGAATCCTGATTTAAATGAAGGTAAAATTATAACTCATTTACAATCATAATTTAAATGAGGGTTAAAACTTCAGCAATGTATATAGCATGGTGACTAGAGGTAATAGTATAGTATTGCACACTTGAAGTTTGCTGAGTATATTTTACATGTTTTCACCACACAAAAAGATAACTATGTGATAGATGTTAATATGCCTATAGTAATCATTTCACAAAGTATACACACAACGAAACTTAGCATATAATGTAAATACATAAAGTTTTGTCAATTATATCTCAATAAAGCTGGAAAAATTAATTAACAATGTAATTTTGCTATAAAAATAAACTTAAAACAATTTTTTATTAAGGTATTATTGATATACAAAGACAATTTGTTTAATTATAAAAACTTAAGAGTCCGTTACTGTACCAGCATTCCACAAAGCACATTTCAGAGATGCTGGAGTAAATTATTTACAATATATTATTTATCAGGTTGTACTTATTAAAATTCTATAGAAATTCATTTTTAAAGTAGCTTGATTTAAGGTAGGTTCCACCTTCATTACTAAAACTGATATTGAAGACAAGTTGAAGAAGGAAGATAACTTGACTAAAAAAGGGAAGTGAAGGGAAATAGAATATGCAAATAAAAATAAGTATAGTGCATTAGCTACTACAAAAAGATTCTAATTAGGACATAAAATATCTCTACTGAAAGCAAAACTGAATCTTGGCTCTGATTAAGGAGGAATGGGTTCAAAGCCATTAAAAGGACCATGCTGGAGCACAGGGGAAAACAGCTGCAATGGCTGGTCCTGGGGAAGGCATGAGAAGCAACGTGCCAGGACACAGTGGTGCAGTTCTCCATGACTCAGAAATCAGCCCCACTGCTAAGCTGAGCTATGACATTCAGCACTGGCTTAGGGATATCTCAGTGGTTAAGAGAGAGAAATGCAAATAAATTTCCTTGGGTCTGAGAAGCAGGAGTGTGCATCAGTTCAGAAAACAGAGTATGAAGCCAAACTGGGCTCAAATTCTAGTTGTGCTTCTCACCATCTATGTGTGTGATCTTGGGAAAGTTACTTAAATATCTGTGCCTCAGCTTCCTCATTGGCAAATTGGGGAGAATCATCATCCTACCTCATCAGATTGTCCTGAGAATTAAATGAGTTGCCATATGTAAACTACTTAGAACAGAGCCCACATAAGAAAAATTTATGATTACAGTATGTGTTACATCAATAAAACTAACAGTAATTCACAGTACTGATGAAAAATTATAAATTATATAGATATGTAGAACACTGACTCAGATGATGATTCTTTTTCCTACATGTTTTTCTAAGGTTTAGAAGTTATACTGCCATTGCTTCTCATCATTTCCTTTAAAGGATATAAATTTATATTCAGTTATGGAGTTAAGCAAACCTGGGTTCAAATCCTAGCTCTTCCACATACCAGCCAGGTGATTTTAGATAAATTATGTTCTGAGTCTCAATATACTCATTTGTGGGGTCGGAGGAAAAAACAGTAACAGTACCTAGAGTTACTCTGAAAATTAAATATGGTAACTTAAATAAAGCAATCTTTTCTCCCTTAAATTTCTGGGTAAGTTATAAATATCATTTGGAACTGGAATTTGTTGATATATATCAAGTTATAAAACAATACTCTTTATTTAATCTTCTGTCATTCTAGGAACATCTGAAAATTACGAGGCTCTCAGCATTACTACAATAGAAAAAAGGGAGGGAAACACCCACCTAATTCTGCAAGAATAGCACACCAAAGACATGCTTATGACAAAGGAGAAAAAAGCAGAATACACACAGATTCACTGCAATTACATTTTAAAAGTCTGGTCTGTGAAATAGAAGCAAGTTACAAAATAGTGTTCAAGTGTGGTAATTTTATTTTTAATTATTTGGATATTAATTTTCGCACTAGAAAAACTATAAACAAGATGTCAATAAATGCTATTTGTATGTCTTCCAACTTTCCCATATTTCAGAATTTTCTTTGATGAAAAAGTACCCATTTCATAATAAGAAAATCAGTTCACTGAAAACAAAAATATAATACATAAGGGGAAAAAGATGAAGAAAATTAAATGAAATGCCAACAGTGGTTTTTCTTTATCTTGAAAACTTTCTATAATGTGGTTAATCTTACCTTGAGACAGAAAGAAATGTTTTTAAAAGCATCCTCCCTCCAGCTTGTCCTAATACACGTCCTTCCTTTCCAGCTAAAAATCACTGGATAAATTAGCATATTCTTTGAGAGTTTTAAGGATACACTCCTCCAAAACATAAGAAATGCGGAAGTAGTTTATCTCCAAGATCAAGCATTAAAGGCAACTGTGCAGGGTTTGGGCAAGCCAGGCTGCTGAGTTAACCCTTTTCTGCAACAATGAATGACATTAAAGCAGAAATACATATATGCTAAAGTCACCTTTAAAGAGGCCAGCCAAGTGAATCTTGGCCCCCAAAACAGAAATCCAACTAAAATAAGATGGAAAAGCTAGAGTTTCCACTAAGGCGCCAAATACAAGGAGTGTTGCGTACCAATGGGAGGGCCACACCAACACACAGAATTTACAAAGAAAATTAATCAAAAGCAGTTCCATGACTCAGACTCCCCTCACAGTCAGCTTATGAATATAGAGAGTGAGTGGAACGGTGGAGAGGACATGCCAAGGAAGATGTGCAGAGTGAACCTCCAGGTGCTGTGAGTACAACCACACTCTCAGCAAGCCGAGTGGAGGCTCAAAGGGCCTGTTGAGTGACTCCTGAGGTGGGGGTACAGTGGGTTTCCACCCAAGGAAATCTGGAGAGCAGAGGGAAGGGAGCGGTATTGATCGCTGGGATCAGAACCCACAACCAAGGCAAAGACAGAAACTCCAGCGGAGCAGAGGAGGATCCCACGCACGCCCAGCGGCGGGGTCAGCTGTGGCTCAGCCAACAGTGCCACCAGGCAGGCCAGCAGGACCTCCAGGAGGAAACTGTGAGTGGATCCAAGTTCCTAGGAGCTAAGGAAGAGTCACCACATAAGCCACCAACATAAAGATGCATCCTCCCAGGTGAGTGGGGTAGTGGGTACAGGAATCCCTCCAGAGGCGCCAGGGCCCACAGCACAGCGGCTTCAGCCACGGGCCAGGCTCTGAGAGCCACAGAACAACCCTAGCTCCTCCCTATTCCCTCCTCCACCCTCCCCACCCCACCTAGAATCTCATAGGATCAGAGGCAGAAAATATAGTCCACAGAGGAGAACACAAATGGACAGAAGCCAACGCACCCCTTTCCCACACAGCGACTGGTTGCCAACTACAAGACTTCACTGGAAGAAAGATGGAGAAGTCTTACCTTTGAAGACTGAAGTGTTGATTAAAATATTGAACTGGATACTTCCCATTTTTAAATTGAGCCTATGTTTTGTGACTTCTGCTCCCTAAGGTGACTGCCACTCAAAGGTTCGTTTTGTCTTTTATTCATTAGTGAGTCCTGAGCACCTAGAACTGGCGTTGGCTCACAGGAGTGCTCATTAAACAGCTGCTGAATCAGTAACTTGAAGAGTAAAGCCACAAGGTCTGATACCTTTTTATAAAGGCAAACAACTTTCCAAGCTAAGTACATTTTAAAGAGATGGTAAAAGACAAAACAAAGATTTCTTCTGATTATCTTCTACAAGCTATTATTCGACGCTGAATACCTAGTTAAAGAAAGAACGTATCAGTAACAACAACGTTTGGTACCTCCTGAGAGCACAAAAACAGCTGCGGTGGTAAATTTTCAAGGATCCTAAAGCTGACACGAAGGTGGAGGGTGCAGGTCTTGGATGACCTCGCCAGCCCTTACGGCTTCACCCATCTCCAGAATGAGATGAACATCCTTACCCCAGACGGACGCCACTGGACCTCAGATTCATCAAACTTCCCTAACTGCATTGGACTCCAGGCTCTCTACCCAATGCTTTGGGTCAAAAACAATTTCACTCAAGGAAAAGTTCCAGCTCAGTTGAAAACTGTATTTCTCAACTCTAATAAATTTGCATGGCTCCCATCTCAGTGTTTTGTGAATCTTGGTTAGCAAGACACCCAAGCATCTGAGTCTTCCAGGGGCTGAGTGTGGCTGGGTCTCCCTGAGACTGACCAGGTGCCTATCCCTATGGCCCCTCTCGCTATTTCCACTCTACCTCGGGTTCACTCCTTACCTCAACAAAGCAGGTTTTTGTTTTTTTTTTGAGAGAATATCTCTCATATTTATTGATCAAATGGTTGTTAACAACAATAAAATTCTGTATAGGGGACTCAATGTACAGTCATTCATCAACCCCAAGCCTGTATCTGAACAGTCTCCAATCTTCTGAAGCATAACAAAAAAGTTCTTACATGGTGAACAAGGTCTTACACAGTGAATCGGTTCCTACATGGTGAACAGTGCAAGGGCAGTCATCACAGAACAACAAAGCAGGTTTTGACTTTAATGAGTCACTGAAACTGCTCTCCTTAAAGAAGCTAGCAACCCATTAAGGACAAATCCAGTAGGCTCTGAGGATACGACAGAAACGAAGTAGATGTGCTCAGGAGGTATGAAGAGAACCAGTTGAGTATGGAATTTAAAAATAAAAGTCAAGCAGTACAGAATTTTAGAAAGAGATGTTCATGGAGGTCACTGCAAGAGAACATGCCACCAAGATAAGGACTAAGAAGCACCCGGTGGATCTGTTGGCAGTGAAGTCCCTGGTTACCTCATCCAGAGCGGGTGGGCGGGGAGCAGGGTGGGTGCAGAACCAGGCTGCGAGCCAGCAGACAGCACAGCCATGCCGCAGTGCATGGCCATCAAGGACAGCTGATCGCGTGCAGCGGGGTAAAGTGTGAGGGGAAGTGAGAAAGGGAATAAGGTGAAGACCATCCCGTAAGACCAATGGATGGGTTATACTTTTGTATTTTTAAGAAAAAACTCATAAGGATCCAGTTACACACACCTAACCCTGGTCTAAGAGCTGTACACATATTAACCCTGTTAAGCTTCACAACCACACAATAAAATAGCTAATAAAAATCACCTCCTTTCACAGATAAGGGATCTAAAGTACTCTGGGAGTCTATGAAAGCCCACAAAGCACCACAGGTGCAGACATCAGCTCTAACCACATGCCAGGCTCATTCTTCAGAGGAAGGAATGAAGACAAGCTAGAAAAGGCAGCAGAGGGAAGGAAGAATAGGTGGGCGGGGGTCAGCTAGGAGAAAGGCGCCTCGTTCTTTTAGATGGGAGGAAAGAAGCAAAGTCTTCATACCTGAAAAACCCTTAATGACCTTTCACCAACCAGCTCAAATACTGTCTGCTTTGGGAAGTCAACAACTGTTAGAAGTGTGGATATAACAGGTGAGGGAGAGGCTGTCCCAGGTGACAGCCCTTTTTTTTGGGTGGTTAAGAGCAAGATGGGTACGGAGCCTGGGAAGAGTCCTGAGGACAGGCATGAAGAGGAAAGAGCACAGGGAGGTAACCGAGTCCAAGAAACGGAACTGAGCAAGTGTGCCAAGGACCCGGCTCAGGGGCCCCGCCGCACAGTAACAGGAGGCGGGGGTTTTGCTGGATGAGTACCGCGGGAGTATCCCAGAGTGCCAGGTCTCTGAGAGTCTTGACGAGAAAGCAACTTGGGTAACTGACTACAGGTTCCAGACTGCATATGGGAGATGCCAGAAATGGGCTATAAAGTGGAGACAACCAGATCACGACTCTGGTGCTGCGAGTCACTGTGGTCAGAGGGTGAAAAAGCTGCTGGAGTTTGTTTACAACAAAAGAGGGCAAATCAAATTGGACTGGGGGGAAAAGAGAGGTTTCTCCTACAGGAATACCCATCTCTGCCTACTCTGTTTTCTCCTCTTTTCTTCTTTCTTTTTTTATTAAGGTACCATTGATACACAGTCATATGAAGGTTTCACATGCAAAACATTGTAGTTACTACATTCACCCAAATTATCAAGTCCCCCTCATACCCCATTGCAGTCACTGTCCATCAGTGTAGTAAGATGCCACAGAGTCACTACTTGTCTTCTGTGGGCTACACTGTCTTCCCCGTGACCCCTCACACCACGTGAACTGAACATAATACCCCTCAACCCCCTTCTCCCGCCCTCCCCCACCCCTCCCCTTTGGTAACCGCTAGTCCCTTCTTGGAGTCTGTGAGTCTGCTGCTGTTTTGTTCCTTCAGTTTTGCTTCGTTGTTATACTCCACACATGAGGGAAATCATTTGGTACTTGTCTTTCTCCACCTGGCTTATTTCACTGTGCTTTCTCCTCTTTCTCAACTATCTCTTAGATATTGGAATTGCCTAGCTTTGTCCTTGGCCTTCTACCTCTACTCACTGCTTCTTGTGTCCTCATTCACATTCAGGGCCTACCTCCCACTTAACTAACTGTTCATGCCCAGTGCAGTTCCCTCTCTCCAAATGTTCCTTGGGTATCTCCAACTGGACTTTATAGATTCCTCGACATTAAACACGTCCAAAATCAACCTCACCTTTCCCCAAAATGAGCTCCTCCTTTTCTGCATTCCCTATCTGAGTGAATGGTCATACCATCTGTCCACCCAAAGTCACCTTCAACTGCTCTTTAAACTCCCAAATCTGTAAGATTTACTGACACAACCTACCTGCTTACACATCTTTATAATCCTTCTCTCTCCTGTCCTGTCTCACTGCTACCATCTTAATCAGGGCCTTCAGCAACTGCTGCTGGACTCTGACTATTCTCTCTGCCCCTCCTGCTGGCCACCCTCTTGCCTTGATCTAAATCTGTTTGTGCGTTAGAATCACCCAGGAATGCTTTAAAAATTCAGATTTCTTATGCCCACATTAGCCCTTCTGAATCTGACTCTCTGGAGATGGGACCCAGGAATCTGGACATCCAGAAAGCTCCATGGCTGACTTTTTTGCAGCCAGGACACAGGCAGTGTTTGGAAAACACTGCTTCCATCACCCACAACAATCTCTGTCTTCCCTCCTACAGCTGTGTGAAGCATCGCCTCCGCAGAGCAGAGCTCCAGATCGCCCCTCCTACTGCCTCCTGGGACGCTGCTTGGCCATTCACTCCTGTCTATATTCCTGAAGAGGTGCCTCGCCCCTCCCGGGCTTCTCCTGGCTCCTCCTCTTTGCCTCCTTCTGCCCCCAGTTCTCTTCTCACCTGCCCTCCGAATGACTTCACTGCACACTTCTTAGGAACTGCTCATCCAGCCATAATCAGCAACCCTCTAATTCATCACCTCCTGTCTCTGTGCCAGGCCCTGACCCTCAGAGAGACCCTCCCCACTTAAATGCCCGACAGTCTTACTCATCCCTCAAGAGTCAGCTCATATATCACCTCCACTGGGAAATCTTCTTTAAACTGTGCCTCTCCTCCTCCAGCCCCACTCGCCTACCCTGCAATAAATCCGCAGCACCAAGTACAGCAGTTGTTTTCTTTTTACAAATTTTCTCCAGTAGACACTGAACCTCTTGATGGTGGGAGCTCTACCTGGAATATATCAACATGAAATCAGTGTTGGATGAGTCCATCATTACACAGTGAATAAGTAATGGGAACACTTATTAATAAAAGTAATAAATGATACATCTATTACCCAACACAAGGTTGACTGGTGTAGCATTGTCTAAAATAAGCAAGGAGTCTAGAGTCAGTTAAGAACATGATTCCTATGCAGTTTTACCCAGTCATGATTACATGACTGGAGAGACAGCAACAGTTTCAAAGACATGGTGACAGGTGCCCTTCCCTCAATTCACTGCCCTGGTGGCACCAGCTTTCTTTATAGTGCCTTGGTGTGCCTGCCACAGTCTTTGTGCTTGCTGTTCCCTTCTGAAAAACGCACATTTTGTAACAAACTCTGACATGGCTGGCTCCTTCAAACCATTTGAGTCTCAGCTCAAGTGCCACCTTCCCAGGTACCTTTCCTGCCATCATTTGTTACAGCAGTACACCCCCATAACCTCAGTGTATGCCATTACTGTCTTATTTTCTTCATGACATTCACCAATATGTGAAATCATGTTATTTGTTAATTTATTTGATGTTAGTCTCCTTTATCCTCTTATCCTCTGTACACAGTGTGTGACTTAATGGCGGGAGTCAATAGACACTTATAGAATAAATTAATTAATGAGAGAAAGGGAAGGAGAGGAAAGCAGGTATAATACTTACACAACATTGTCTACTAGTCACAAAATGTGGGAAATATGCAGGTGGTAGGACAGGGCAGGGATTTTTTCCTTGAAAAGAGAATGTCATTCACCATCCAGGGGGCAGAGGGAGGCAGAATATTCTTCCTCAGGATACTTATTTGGGATAAAAACTTCGACTTACCAAAGAGCCACACAACATCTCTAAAGGAAATCATTTCTCTCTCAGTAGATGGCCTTGTAAAGAAAAATTTTAAAGCAGGATAACTGCTCACACCTACTTGCTAAAGAGCAGTTCTGAAAGAGCTGTGCCTTAACCCCACTGTGAGCACTGGAACTAAGACTTGTTCAGTGTCATGGCCCCAGCACCTAGAACCATTTCCAGCCCCACAGGAGGTGCTCAGAATGTTGCGAAGTGAGCACATTAAGACATGGCCTTCTGAGGAATAGCCATTCCATCAATTCTTACGCTGCAGGGCAAGACAGCTGAGGAGGAGCCCTTGGCCTAGGCCTCTCCCTGAGCAGCAGTTTTATTCCTACAATTCAATCCTCATCAATCTTGTGCCATAAGTGATCAAGTATTACCTTCCAGTCACCCTGTATCAAATCTGAATAAACTTTGCCGGTGTAATGGCTAATACAGTAATCAGTAACAGATTTCTCTTGCCTTTTGTTCACTGAACTTTGGTCAGTGAGGAAGGATAGCTCAAAATGCTGAAAGAAAGACCTAAATTTGAAAAATTCCACCATTAATTTTGTATCCACCAGTGTATGTGGCTCACTGTGTAATCCCCAGGAAAATTATACCACCTTCTGGAGTGTCAGTTTCAATAGTCATAATGTTCTTCATCCAAAGGGCAGTTTGGGGAAGACAAATTAACTAATAGTTGCAACCTACTTGGAGGCCAATGCTTGAAAGATGCAATAAACCAAGTCAATTATGAAACAAGGGAAATCATAAATATTATATTTCAAAAACCTTTAAAGTTGAGAAAGGAGGCATATTTAAAATTATGCCTGCAGTCTGATACTAACTCACTCTTAGAGGAAGACGTGCATTCTCAGAAATAGATTCCTAACATTCACAAGAGATCTTTAATATTAGGAAATGACAACTATTTCTGTACTCGGCCAAGATTAACTTCACATATTTAAAGATATGAGGTACTAACAATGACAAGCAACAATTCGCTGTTGTATCAATGCCTAATCTCAGTGCTGTTTAGTTAACAGTCTACCTGACCAAAAGCCAATTAAACAATTTCAGCGAGAAAAAGTTGTTCAAAGGATACATGTATTTCTCCGTCCTCTATCTGCTGGCCGCCCCTAACACTTTAAGTTAAATACCAAGCAATATCCAGCAGTAATGTCCCCACTTTTTGCCAAATGACTTCTCAACTTCCTTCCACACTTTAAAGTACTTTAATCGGTTTTTGTCTGTCTTAAAAACTCTTACGGGAGACCGGAAAAGAAAGTAATTCTAGTAAACCTGAGGAGTGAGCTCCTGAAGCAGAGGTTGGAATTTGCGTGTGGGGGCAGAGCCAGGTACGTCCCTCTGTCGCCTAAATGGAGCAAGGTGACTGGGAAGGGGGCAGGCATCCAGCACCGCTTCACCAGGACCGCCTCGTCTTTCGGCCTGGCACACGCCGCTGAGGGCAAGGGGCCGGGCCTGCAGACCAGGGCACCCAGCCCGACCCCAACTGCCCAGCCACCTGCAGCAGCCCCGGGAGCACCTGAGCATCGCACCTGGGGCTCACAGGCGGGGGCCAGGGCTTGCGGCGGGACTCTGTCCCCAACTGGCCGCTCCAGGCTTAGGTGGAGACGGTGCTCGCTTTCCCCCACTGGCGGGACCCGAGGTGCGTGCGAGGAATGGAGGGTCGGTCCCCAGACCTCCTGCAACCCGAGGCTCCCGGGTGCCCCCAGCCTCCTGAAGGAGGTGCCCAGTGTGGCGTGTAGGGTACAGCCAGGATGGCGGCGGCCGGTACTCACAAAGCCCACTGGAGCCGGTGCCGGTAAACATGGTCCCGCCGGACCCGGAGCCCCCGCGGGGCGACAGTGGGAGGGGAAGCGGAGGTGGAGGGACCAGGCGACCGCGCAGGCGCACTCCCGGCGGGGCGGTGAACCTGGCAACTAGATTCCTCCTCAGGGGCTGCCTGCGAGTGGCGCATGCGCGGCCGTGGGGGCGCGCCGCGCCGTCGGTCCCCGCCCTTCCTGAATGGGAAGGGAAGTGCGTCCGCGGCTGGAGCGGCTGTCGCCTCCGGCCGCGGGCGTCCTTTGGGAAAGGAGTGGGGGCGTAATTTCTTGTAGCTGGTGCTCAGCTCCTCCCCACGCCCCGTGGAGCCGCGTGCGGCGGATTCCTCGCGGTCTCCAACCTCTTCCGCGAAGGGGCTCCCCGGCGCGGGCCACGCATGCTCAGTGGTTCCTGGCCGGCCCCCGTGCTCCGCAGACTGGTGACAGAACTGTCTCGAATTCGCGGTCCAGCCAGTGCGAGATGCTCCCGTCCCCGAGAGCCGTATCTGTGGCAGCACCTCCTTTCCCACGTCGGTCTCGCCCGAAATCTCCACAAAAAGCGCCGAGCGGGACCCCCGGCCTTTCCCGGGCTCTGGTTCGGAGTCCCATGCGCGACGAGTCGACGGAGCAGCCTCGCTCGCCAAACTGCCCTGATGTCCTGTACCCAGGATATTTAAAATTTTCCCCTTGCAAAATGAAATTACTCGTTGCAAAAGCAAAGTTTAGGGTTTTAAAATGCGTTTGAGCATGAAATCTGTATTAGGCAGTCGTTAAAAGTACATATACTCCGGGAAAATTGACCAAACGCAAGATTAAACGTAAAGGACAGGCTAAAAAACTGTGTACAGAATACTGAAAAAAAAAAAAAAAAAAAAACACTTCAAATGCTTATAACGGCCAGGCATTGTGCTAAATCTGGAATTTGTAAATCAGTAAAATACAGTCCTCCGGCCTGTATTTCATCTAAATGTGCAATAAAGTGTTACTTTAAAAGTTTATGTTTGGAGACGCTGTTGATCGACTATGAAATTAACATAAGACTGGTTCTAGACGTGCTGGGACCACCTGACTCATTTAGGGATTCTAAAGGCTAAAATTTATTTTCATAATAATAGTAGAAATACACTGTCTTTTTTTACTCGTGTTCCCTCAGGAGTACACAGTGGAGATTTCTGGTGTACAGTTGGACGGGCTCATAAATTTCTGAACCAATATTTTTCAGTTGACCAATGCATGATGTATAAATTATGCATAGTTAAAAAAATCAGTTCAAACTGCAGATTAAACCAATGCATTTTACTGAAACGTACAAAAAAGTTCATTGATACGGCCTCAGATCCCTAATTGCAACTAACCCTTAAACTACTTGTTATGTGTAGTATCAAAAAAGATACCTATATTATCTGAAACAACTATTAAATGCTTCCTTTTCCAGCTATACATCTGTGTGAGGCCCGATTTTCTTCATTTATTTCAGTCAAAACAAACGTAGCACAACAAACTGAAAGCAGAAGCAGATATGACTTTAGACATTTGCAAAAATGTAAAATAATGCTGTTCTTCCCCATAATTTTTTGCTTAGGAAAGTACAGTCATTTTTCATAAAAATATGTTAGTTATGTTAATATGTGATGGGTATATTATTATTTTTAAATGAATTTCAGATATTTAAAGTGTTTTCTGTTTCTTAATTAATTTCCAATATTAGTTAATTTCTAGTGCCAATAGATCTAAACCTATGTTAACAAAGGTCTTGTAGTTCTCAATTATTTTTGCAAATGTTGAAAGGATCCCAAGACCAGAAGGTGTGAGAACTGCTGAAATAGAAGATAAAGTGTCCTGACGTTTTAAAACACAAAGACAAAACAAACCCTTCACTTATTTATGTTCAGTTCTGTGAACATTCTTAACTAAATACCTGATAATGTGGTATGCAGACCTTGCTCAAAAATATTCTCAATGATCCGTACCTTGAACATACATCTATCTGCACTCTGAGCACCTGTTCCAGTTAGCTGGCAGAAGGCTGTAGGTTTGTCTTCCAAGGAGCAAGTGTTGTCCTAGGACAGGCAGCATCAGCCTTACCTGGGATCTTGTTTGGCCTAGAGGGTGCCAGGCTGTACCCCAGACCTATTAAAGCATCATTTAGTAAGGCCCTTAACTGATCCGTATGTACATGTGGGTCTGAGAATCAACAGTGTGGTGATTATCAATAGGGGGCAATTTGGGCCCCAGAGGAGACTTGCCAATATTTGGAGACTTTTTGGTGTTACAGTTGGGGGGAGGGGCCATTACAGGCATCTAGAAGGCACAGGCTGAGGGTGCTGCTCAGGTTCTACAACACAGGGCAGCCTCCCATGATAAAGAATTCTCCTGTCCAAAATGTCAAAGAGTGAGGTTGAGAAACCCCACACTAGTGTAATTCACCCAACCTTTAGCATACAGTCCCAGATCTCTTCATGTATGTCATCCCTGTTGTCCTGGCCTGTATTTTCACCTTCTCTCTTCTCTAGATTGTATTATGGAGAGCTAATTCTGTCAGTTACTAAGAATCATCACTTCCCTGGTGATGTCCTGTTGAATGTTTCTGCATTAGGTAATAGCTACATGCTTGAAAGAGTGAGTCCCTAGCAGGCAGGGAATGTGTCTTACAAAATGTTGTATCCTATCTATTTTGAGTTTCTTGGTGTAAAGACATTGTCTCCCTTTAATAAATCACGGCATCTCTAAGGTTAAAGTACCAGAAAGAGAATCTTGTTATTATCTGTCCTGGGGGCAGGTTGCTGACCAAACACGCCTGACAAGGGCCTTTCCTGTATATTTCACCCTGCCTTTGGCATAGTTTTCCTTTCACATAGCAGAGGCAGAGGGGAATTCTTCCTAATGGTTTCTAAGTAGTAGTTGCGGCCAACGTCAACAAAAATAATCACAAATTTCCAAAGTATCAAGTTCTGGACAGGTAAGAGCTACAATGCTTTAAGGTTATAGGTCATATCCTATTCTGCAGTCTGGCCAAGGAGCCCCTTTCCAAATTCCTAGAGATATTAGTTAGCAACCTTTTGGAGGAATCAGTAGATGATGAGTGGGACTGATGGTCCTTGGATAAAGTAACCTCTGAACTGCATCAAATGCACTTTCAGCATATAACATCTGAGAAACTACTATTTATGAGCAAATAGGCCTGGGAGCTTTTTAAAGAGTACTACATCTTTTTAATGACTCAGTTGTATTCATAATAGATGTTTACTGAGCAGGGAGCACTTTGGAAATTCGTAAGGGTATTTTTGGTTATCACAGTTAATTGAGGGATAATACATGGGGTCCAGGGATGCCAGATGCAATATCCATTCACCAAAAAATAAATTGTTCTCTTTCCTAACCAACTTACGACTCTCCCACCTCATGCTTCTTATGTAATTAAAAGTCTGTATTTGAGTCTAGAACCAATTCCATTTTACAGGTAAAGATGTGCATGTGCTTTGCAGAGTTTTAATTCATGCTGAGTTTTCCAAGAATATAACTATTATACTGTTTTAATACTATTATATTATTTGGAACTTAATCAAGAGTTGTTCAGCCATTCAAAAAATCTCACCATCAACAACAACCCTACTCATTTACATCTGAGTCACCAGTGTCAGTTTACATTTAAGGCTGGTACATTCTTAGTGATTCTGTATCTTTCATAAAGATGTACAGATTTAGTCCTTATTTAAAAAATACTATGTATAATGTTAAATATTAGGAAAAGGTGTTGAGAATATTCAGTTGAATATTTAGAAGTGTACATACTGACAACATAGTTTTTTTCTAATTTTATCTAAATGAACCCATCAAGACTAAGTGAATATTTTATAAAGAAAGACACAGAGCTGGCAAAGATAGAAACTTCAGAGTTTAAAGTAAGTTTGAGAATCATAGTCTTGTCCCTGAAATGTTTATTTTTAATCAGATCTGAAGGAATAAAAGGTACCATAGCAAAAAAATTTTACCAGCTGTATAGGAGATTATTATTATGACACTAAGAAATTTAAATCATTTCCTCTATCCTGTTGAGCAATAATATTGTACATAGAAGGATCTATGAGAAATCCAAAGAGGTTGAAAGTAGGCCCATGAAGTGATCTACAGACAGAAGAATGTTTGTTGCAAGTGAATGCCAAGTAACTTGTATGATAATGAAGCTTTGATGATTCTTACACAAATGTAAGGTTCATGAGAATAAAAACCTTAAACAGAAAATTTATTTCCATATATACAGACTGGATATTAAGAGTTGTGGAATTTTGCAATTCTTAAAAATTATTTCACAGGAAGCTTTTTTTTTTTCCTTTCCCAATGTCATTGTGGAACAGATGGAACACCAGTTGTGGTCAGCTTGTGACATGGGTTTATAAACAACTTAAAAGCAGAAACAGCCATATTAGCAAGTTATTGAATTACTCACTGATAACTTCAGTAACCAAAAACCTTAATGAATGATCCACAAATCAATTAATGCTATCAGTGCTATTAATAAAAATAAAATTAATGCCTTGAAAAAAAATTATTTTGTGATCTTTGCAGCCACTGTGAAAAGGAGTTTGACTTATCTTACATCTGGAAATAAGATGGTATTCCAAAGAAAATTGTTTAAAAATATCTGATTTTTTCTTTAATATTAGGATGTCATTTTTTTTCATGTAATGAAAAAATTAGTGAAATCAATATTTTATGAAGCAATTTGAGATACATTTCATATGCATCAGAAAAATTAAATGAAATCCTTAAACTGCAAGCAAATGTGATTGAGATTAAACAGGAAGGAATTATGATGAGATGTTTCAACAAATTCACACCACTAAGAGATGCTTTCTTGCCCCAAATTTTCACAGTTCCATTATCTGTAGCAGATAAGACTAGGTCTGAGATACTGGTTTGGGGTTACATTGCTAATTTTGATGCTATTTAAAAACATATAGTGATTAGGTCTAATGATCAATATGGATTTATAAGATTGATTAGGTGATTAGTCCACCTGAAAATGATGCAACATATTAGCCAATGTTTGTGGGAAAGTAAGCTAAAACATGATTTGGAGCCCAAATAATTATTTAATCTAATTACAAAAAGTAGTGAGTTCAGCTGAGACTTTCATCCGTCCTTCCTTAACATGGGATCTATATTATTTGTTACAGTATTTCCAACTGTATATTTAGGCAAACTGCATTTTAGTGCAGTGGAACAATTCCTGCAAAGCAACAAAAGGTAACAGAACATCTGAGCTTTCTCTTAACAGAATTAGAACCTCATTAAATTTCATCAATCAGATTTTTAAAAATATTTCAGATTATCACCATCTGCTTGAGTTTGGGACTCCTCCAAAGCAGACGCTGAGAAAGGTTCAGGTTTGTGTGGGAGTGGTCCTAGGGAAGACCAGTGGGGAGAAGAAAGTGAGGCAGAGAAGGAAAGGAGGAGGCAATGGAGACTAAAATTAAATTATTAAGCGACTTAGCACTGTGCGTAACTGGAGCTAGTGCGCCAGAGTCATCCCACCACAGCGTGTGGCAGCCAGGTATTCATCCACGGACTGCCATTGTCACTGAGAGCTACCTGCACACGGCACAGTTTCCCAGCATCTGCAGCCCACCACATGAGCGGGCAGGGCCTCTGGTGGCAGGGCAAGCCCGCAGCCTAAGAGTTGCGATGGGCAGTACGCCCTGGTACAGTTAAGGCTCAGGGAATAGGGCAGGATGCTGATCAGCATTGCCTGCACCATCCTGCCGATGGCTTCCATGTTTTCATAGCACGATGACAAGAAAGCTCTACTGAAAAAATTAATATAGTATTTATGGTGTGAAGTTTTTTTTATTGAAGTGATAGGGTTTGTTTCTTTGTCTTCCTCTAGTTCCCCCCGTAGAAGTCCACCACATCATTTTTCTGCAGCTTTTTCTTTTTCTGATGCATCTCTGTTTCCCATCACATATTAAAGAAAGTGGTCTCCAGAGTCTAAATTCTAGAGATGAAACACGTCTGCCCTGACTTGTGGTGAGATTTCAGAACAGGAGTTCAGTTTTCTGTCAAACTTCATCACTAACGCTTTGAAACATAGGGAAGTATTTTAAGTCATTTATATGGAGGCTGCCACATTTGTGAGACCATCACACTTCCTCATCTTCTCCACCCTGACCATCTGCTCTTTTTCGGAAGCTAAGTTAAGGTTACTTCTCTTTCTCATGTCACATACAAACATGTCCAGTCTGTACCAAGTAGCAGATATGTACCTATTCATCCTACCCCATTCTGCTGTGCATTGTCCCTCTCCTCTTTCTTTTTTCTGAACATCCTGTGTGGTATCACTTTTGTCCACTAACCACAAGGGCATGGTTTATCATGCTTTTTATAGCCCCTCATTGTCCCGAAGGTAACAATATGTTTGATCTCATATGCCATGTGTACGATAATAAGATCATGAACCAGAACATTGTTCTGGTAAAATCTTTTTACCCATAATGTCTTCCAAACCTAAAATTGCCGCAAGTTAAGGCTGTTGTTTTCTGGTCTGTCCAGCATAGAGGAGAAACTGTTACTCAGTCCCTAGCTCCAACCCCTTGTCACTAACTTATTCCCTGTAAGTCTGGGAAGAGGAAATCCTGGGGCAAAATACCTCTGAAAACCAAAATCAGCCAAAGGGAGAAATAAAGTCAAAATCTCATTTATTGCTTACAAACAGCAGTCCAATGCCGGCTCTCTCCCCTACTTGGAAAGAAGGAAACAAGAAGGGAGCCCCTCCCTTAACCTCTCAGGTTCAGACATGACCTCGGTTGCCCAGGTAATTACCCATTGACATGGAGATGAACTTCTCTCCACCCCTGAGGATATGCAAATGAACCAAAGTCATGCAAGATATTCTGGAAATGTTACAGTTTTACCCACATTCCCATAGTCATGGCTCACCTGGAACTCCCTCTGCTGATGAACCTGTGGTCCAGTCATGAGGACCAATTCTAATATTAAGTTAGAATCATTTGCAAGATTAACATTCAAAGTTAACATTTAAATCAGTAGACTTTGAGTAAAGCAGTTTACCCTTGGTATTAAGTAAGGGAGGTTCTGGTCCACTGCCCTGTGATGGTGGCTCATCCACGCCCTTGGGCTCCTTTTGTTCCTGGGCATTGCATTCTCTATCAAAGCAAGCACAAACAACCCCATGGTCGTCATGAAATTGCCTATCCCCTCCTCCCTGCTGCAAGCAGCACCTGTCTTTCATATTTGTTTCTCCAAGGCTTAGCCCAGTGACTGAAACACATCAGGGTATCAATATATATATTTGTTTATTTACCGAATGAGATGAATTAGGGAAATGCAGCATCAAGTCACACTTGCTGCTTCCCCAGTCCTGACAAGTGGGCAGGCTTCAGATTTTCCAGAGACCCGGTGTCTAACTCATACCCCAATGGATGTGTACTCCACTAACCCATCTGCGATGGTGAATTTTAATGGCTACGTGGCTAGGCCACCATACCAGACATTTGGTCAAGCACATCTGGATGTGGCTCTGAAGGTATTTTTAAATGAGGTTGACATTTTAATCAGTAGACTTTGAATGAATAGATTACCCTTGGTATGGGCTGATGTTTGTGTCCCACCCCAACCCCCAACTCAGCCAAATTCGTATGTTGAAGTCTTAATTTCCAGTGTGATGGGGTTTGGAGATGGAGACTCTGGGAGGTAATTAAGTCATGAGGGTGGAGCCCTCATAAATGGGATTGGTGCCCCTATAAGAAAAGACATGAGAGGAATGATCTCTCTCCATGTGGGGATACAGCAAGGCGTCTGTCTGCAAACCTGGAAGATGCCTCTCACCAGGCACCAAACTGACTTTTACCTTGATACATACATATAAATGTAAGCAGGTAGGTGGATATGGAGAGAGAGAGAAACAGATACATAGTTATACATCCTACTGGTCTGTTTCCCTGGAAGTCCTTTCAAAGACCAGCAATCTACCTGGGAATGCCAGATTCACAGGCACACTTGCCGACAGACAGTCCGTGTCTGCACGACTCTCCAAACAGAGTATGCTTGTGGCTACCATCATGCTGTACAATCAGTGGACACTCCTGACCCCATGTGCTTGGACAGACACCCCCACTGCTGGTCACACCACTCCCCAGACTGCCTGACTAGACTTGCCCTCAGCCTTTCACAGAGGTCACTCAGATCTGGTTGTGGAACACCAGTTTCCTGTACTAGTCATGTTTTTGATAATTATACTCTGAACATCCGGCAGGGAGGCTGAAACAGCTCTCAGAGTATGGTGCTTTGACATATGGTGCACCTCCCAGGGCTAGCTAATTCCTAGAGTTAGCAAACCTGCCTGGGGAGCGTGCCTTTGATATGCAAACCAACCAATCCGAAGCCATACCAATCCTCCCACCACCTTCTTTATCCTCATGCACAAGCGGATATTCCCCTGTCCTACATCACCCCGGGGCCAGGGCCCAGACAACTAGAGACCACCACAATTACTCAAAATGTCTTTTCCTAAACTTTTTCAAATTTGCCTACCCTTCTCCTCCCTTTCTCCCTACAGAAAGCACAACAAGGGTTCTGGGCCGTGTTCACCCCTCGCCCCTTCTGCCTCGGGACTGACCCTGCTACTTCCCCATGTGGCTCTGCGTGGCATGCTGGGCTCCCTCTTGGGAATTACAAGCTATGAATTTTTTTCAAAGGCACTTGTCTCCATGTCTGTTATTGTACCATACCTGGTTAAATCCCAGGCACATTTCCAGACAATCTCACCTCCCTCGTCTCTACCCCTCCACCAGGTATGGACAAAGGATTTCCAAAACACTTGTTAGATAAATTATGTCCCAGGAGAGTCTCGAACAGCCTCCTGGTAGAACTGCATAAGCAAGGGGATTTAACATTCTCCTTTACATGGCCCCAGTGATATTAGACATGCATAGAAACTGAGGTTGGTCTAAATGTTGAAGTGCAGTGATTGTTCTGATTTGGCAATTATTAATGTCCTTATGCTTGCTGGAACTGGAGTATTTCTTTATAAGGAAATTTCTCAGCAATGAGTGTCCCCAGCAATGGCCAAAAAGAAAGAAAACAATAACGACCTGAGTTTTCTGAGGCAGCAGATAGCAGTATGTCCTCATGTGCAGGCCAAGGTGGTTTTACCCTGTGCAAACACTCCTGGCTGGCTGGGACTCAGGTGGCCCCTGCCTGAGGGATCCTGACAAAGAGAAGGAATGCCACAGCAGTGGTGGGTTCCTGACATTGACCTTGGATAGTCCCTGTGACCATATGCCCACCTGGCTGATATCCTTTAATAAACCACTGCCATTGTGCTTCTACAGTCTTCTGATGAAAACATGCCCATTGTTGGTTACAAGGCTGACCTCTGGTGTTGCTGCCCCTATTTTATTCCCTTGCAGTTTCTCTGTGTAATATCCTTAGCCAAACCTGCTCCCCCAGACACCAGATGACTAAAACATCTGTTCAATAAACTCCTGATTTGTTTTTCATCTCTCAAGTAAGTTGTTCAAACACCTTCAGCCTTCTCTTCTCCAGACTAAATATTTCTGTAACTTTTCAACCCTTTGATCATTTTTATTCTGTTTTTTTGAATCCTCTCCAATTTTCCATATTATTCTTACACCACAGAATTCAAGTGGTGTGTGAGACTCCACCCATACAAGAGGCATAAAATACCACTGTTTGTGATATATTTGTGATGATAACTGACAAAGTCTAATCTCTTACACCCAGACTTCCCAAAGGAAAGGAAAAGAGACTCTAACACCATCTGCTAATAACCACAGAGTTGGATTGATAAGGAAAATAATCCACCTGAATTTTTAAGATAAAAGATGTCATGTAAAAAATTATTCCAAGCAGATTCACAGCAGAATAACTTTTTCCACCAGTAGTTTATAGAAATTCTAGTTAACAGTCCATCATGCCAAATAAAAAAGGCCAGGGCCTTTGTTCAACATTTTTTTATATGAAATAATTTCTATACTGTTACCATATGTTATATGTTCTTTATCATCTTAAAACGTGAACGCAAGTGTGTTATGTACATCAAATATAAGTCTTCTGTGTTTTGTATAGCACGTTGATTTATTGTAATGTCGAACAACTCAATTTTGGGGGAGAGCCAGTATAGTGTGGTGGTGAAGGGTGCCAAGCCAGGAGCCTGGCTTCAAATCCCAGCTCTGCTTTCCACTAGTGTAGACCCACAGGTAGGTCTACTTAACTCCTTACTTCCTCATCTGTGAACTGGAAATGACGGTAATAGCAATAACTGCCTCTAGGGGTCTTCTAAGCATTAAATAAGTTAATATCATTGTAAAAACACACCTTGACCAGGTCCTGACTGCAGTGAGTTCTGGCCCCTGTCATTTTTGTAATTATACTCAGAACATTAGCAAGGAGGCTGAAACAGTTCTCAAAATCAAGCCTCTTTGTGCCAGTACACTCATGAGACAGTTTGTTCCTAAAGTAGTAATTAGAAATAAAGATTCGGAACAGTGCGATCACGCCGTTTGAGGAAGGACCGGGCACGCAAGTTCTGGCCTGGCTCCGCCCGCTCCTGATTCTCTGGGGAGCTGAGCTACTCCCACCCTGGAGTTCCCAGGCCTGCTAAGCTAGAGGGGAGGGAACAGTCATTCTTCCTCCTCCCTTCTTCCTCCAGGATTCACCTTTGGTCTGTTCATGGCTGCTGTTTATCTTGCAGTCCTGAACTCCAAAGAGGGCCTTTGATGTCACATGGGCGCTCCCTGAGGGAAGCAGGCTGGGCAGAAGCAGTCAACACTCTCAGCTTGTACATTAATGACACAGTTAATACTCTCCCACTTGCACAATTAAAGGCACTCCCAGTTTTAAAACACAGGCTCACTTGATTTATTTTCATTTTCCCACTTTAGATAGTGACCCACATACAGAGAGCTGTTTTTCCCCCCATAGAAAATCAACATATAGGCATGATAATGACATGCCCTAAAATGTTAGGAACGACAGGGAGTGGTGGGATCGTGCTGAACTGACCAGCACACCTCCCATCTGAAGAGCTGAGTTGGACCTCAGCTCTGTGCAGGATGCTATGAGGGAACACGGGCCCAGAGCTTGGACTTAATGAAGAATTTCCTGATTGTTAAATGTTGGCATGATTGATATATGTAGACATATGTAGACTAATCAAACCATTCAGAAAGGCCTACAGCAGGTGAACGTGCTGCATGCTCAGCCCGCAGCTTCCCGAGGTGCTGTTAACATTGTAAATTGGACACAAAGCCAGGTGTGACCCCAGAGCTGTGCAACACTGTGGCATGGGTCCAACCCACAGTAAGCAAGGAGGCTCTGTATTTCAGAGCAGAGATTCCCTGTGACACTGCCTTTCAGACCCTAGTGTGCACATAACCCCTAAGATGCTGATTTACAATGCAGTGTCCTGAAGCTCATCACATGAAGTTCTGAGGGGAGGCCCAGGAATATGCATTTTTTTAAAAAAACAGACATTTGTCATAGGCTTTATTTTTTAGGAAAGCTTTAGATATAAAGAAAAACTGAGAAGATAGTAAAAAGAGTTCCCATAAACCCTGCACTTGGTTTCCCTGTTACTATCACCTTACATTATTACAGTGTATTTGCTGCAGTTAGTAAACCAGTATTGATACATTATGATAAACTAAAATCCATACTTTATTCAGATTTTTTTTTGTTTTATCTTCTGTCCTTTTTCTGTTCCAGGATCCCATCTGCTCGAGGATGCCACATGACATGTAGTTGTCCTATCTCTTTAGGCTCTTCCTGGCTATGACAGTTTTATGACTTCCCTTGTTTTTGATGACCTTGACAGTTTTGAGAAGCAATGGTCAGGTAGTTCATAGGTGTCCCTTTGCTGGAATTTGTCTGATGTTCTTCTCATGATGGGACTGAGGTTACGATTTTGGGGAGGAAGACCATGGAAGTAGAATGCTGTTTTCATCACATCACACCAAGTGTACACCCTGTCAGCCAGACTCATCAGTGTTTATGTTGACCTTGATCACCTTTAGTCAGGTTTCTCTACTGTAAAATCACCACCCTGCCCACCTTCCTCTTTTAAAGGAAGTCGCTGTGTACAGCCCACACTTGATGGGGGAGCTATGCTCCACCTCTTTGAAAACAGTGTCTGAGTAAATTATTTGGAACTCTACTGCATGGGAGACTTGTCTCTTCTCCCTCATTTATTTATTCAACCATTTATTTATACCAGAGTATGGACTCATGGACATTTACTTTATACTTTGGTTTATAATCCAATATTACTTTGTTTTGCTGCTCAGCTTGTCCTAACTTTGACCACTGGGAGCTCTTTGGGTTGGCCCCATGTCCCTTTGACCAACTCTATCAATGTGGGTTTTCGGTCAGCATTTTTAACAAGCTCCCCAAGCAATTCTGGTGCAGGTGATCTGAGGGCCACATGGTGAGAGATGCGGCCCTAGGGTGTGCACTGAGCTCTGCTAACTATGCAATCCTATCCATTCACTGATTGCTTCAGGAAGAAGGTAAAGAGTGACTCCTGTATCCATCTTATCCATGCAGCGAACACTGAGTGTCATCTCCCTGCCTCCTCCTACATGCTGGGAAGGCAGAGCTTGCCCAGAAATTCAGACTTGGAAGTGGACATGTTATGGGGGAAAAAAGAAGTACCTATGATTATTTTACCTGGCCTCAGCTCCCTGGAGACTATACAAATGAGCATGTTAAGAACTAGGAGAAGATATAAAGGACAGAGCAGGATCCCAGGGGACATGGGAGAGGGCTGGGCTCAAAAGCAACTATGGAAAATTTGGAATTAAATAGGAAGAAGAAAGAAGAAAGAGACAGAAGAAAACAAATTGGCTGTGGACATTTTTATGGATTGCATGGTGGCGTCATTGGAGGTGGGATGGGACATGTTTGAGGTCACCTAGAACGGCTTTAATTTTCTGGGTGAAGCAGGAGGCCAGATCATCCTTACCAGAGGGAGGGGTGTGCGGTAAAACACGGGGCCTGGGAAGCATTAAAATTTCAACTTAACAGTTGGGGGCTGCATCAGTTAGAATCCAGTCGAGATAAAAACCACCTCAATAATTTGAAAAGAGCACAAAACACAAAGAGCTTTTAACTACATTAAAGTTGAAAGAGAGCTCCTGAGATACTACAGAGCAGACAGCTCCCACTCTCAGGCTGGGCAAACAAAGGGAAGTGGTCAGAATTATTAAAACCTAACAACTTAGAGGAGTGGTCCTCCGGGACTGGGTCCCAGAACTCCGAGGAGGGTGTGCTGGCAGGCTGGTGACAACTGCGGAGCAATGAAGCTGTCTGTGCAAGCGTAGAAACAACAGGAAAGTGGGTTCAGTGGCTGCTACAGGAAGGCAGTGCCCTCCGGGGTGCAGAGGCTTTGTTGGGTGTTGCTGAGAGGAACCACAAGCGGAAAGGAGCTGGCAAATCCCTCCTCCTTCCTCCAGGCTTGCAACCTTCCTGTAGCACCCCTAACTGGTAGGGCCAGTATGGGGTTTGCAGGGTCTTAGCTTAGCATCCCAAAGCCAAGTTGGGAAGCATGGATTTGGAACTGAGAGGCAATGACTGTCATGGGGAAGCCACCCCTCAGTTGCATGAGGGATCGTCTACACAGGTGAGTCTGAATACAGGCTGAATTTCTGTCCTCCCTTGTCTGCAAATAATTTCTTGTTCTCCTAGGTCTTTGCTGTGTTGGAGGTTTGTTCTTGTTTCAGGGGTCAGGCCCTGGTTCCCCCGGATGCCTAACCTCTCCCAGAAAATTCATTATGGACCATCTGATTCAGAAGGAATTAAACAAGGATTGCAGATGTTCATCAGCAGAGGAGTAGATAAACAGAATGTGTGTATATACGGTGGCCTGTTAGTCGGTTAGGAAGGAAATGCTGACACATGCTACAATATGGATGACTCTTGAGGACATTATACAAGCCAGTCGCAAAAAGACAAGTACTTTATGATTCCACTTATATGAGGCAGCTTGAGGAGTCAAATTCCGAGACAGATAGTAGAAGGGTGGTTTCCAGGGACTGGGGTGAGGAGGTGGGGATGGGGAGTTATCGTTTGACGGGTAGAGTTTCAGTTTTGCATTCTGAGAAAGTTCTGGAGGGGGTGGCAATGGCTGCACAGCAATGTGAGTGCAATGAATGCCCCTGAACTGTACACTTAGAAACGGGTAAGGGGGTGAATTTTGTATTAAGTGTATTTTACCACAATTAAATGTTTTTAAAAAGGAACTAAACCGAGGTTGCAGCTGGAGGGGGTAGGAGGCAGCTCCTGGCCTCTGTGTCACAGGTCTTTGTCTCCCCATGGTGACCCATTCCCCAGTTCACCTTCGTGAGCAGCGTCTTTCAGCCTTTGCAAGTTCAATGTGCTTGTGTTCATTTGCTCTGCTGCACACCCGCCCCCATATGCACGTGTGCAGGGGCAGCCTTCCCCCCTAGTTTTCCTGTGGATAGTACATTATTTCAGTGGATGACAATGACTTACAGTGTGCCAGGCACGTGTCTTGTCCACGGCAAACCTCCACTTCAGACATTGTTCTCATCTCCACTGTACAGAAAGGGAAACTAAAGCTCAGAGAGGTTGTGACTAGCTTTAGGTCACCTATCTGCCAAGTGAGACGCCAGGACAGGTCCCAGCTCCTGACCCCGGGCCTGAGCCCTTAACCACTGTACTCTACCGCCTCCTAGTGGATCCCTTGGTCTTGCGTTTTCTCACCCACACCTTGTACTGAGGTAGGAGCCCCAGTGTGTCTCCCACTCAGCAAAACGTCATTTCACAGTGGTTGTTTGATGCTTCTGGTGCAGCCTGGAGTTCGGCGGCACTCCCCCTCCGTTCGGCCCTGGCTCTGCCCTGGCTGCGTGGCGTGTGTGGCTGAGTTTTGCTGCACGCCTAGCAAGACTCCTCAGAGTCTCACCTCTCAGGAGCAAGCATCCCTCGGTGGCTTCTGAGGCTTGGCGCAGGATTGTCATGTGTTGGTTACATGACTTCCTGCAGGAGCACCTCTGATAGATTTAAGAATTTTCCTAAGCCTTTCTGGTTGTACTGATCCTTGGAGCTGTAAAGAAACTCCTGGATTTCTATATGAAATGTTTTTCAGAGTAAACAATGCCCCAAGTTTCTCTCCCAATCTGAGTGGTCAGTGTGGGGTTCTGAGTACTGTCCCTTGAGAAGTGTTGTTTCCATACCCAACAGGTCATTGTGGATGCCTTCAAGATTTGTGGCAGGGAAGCCCAGGTACACTGGGGGGCCCAGATATCTTTTATTGTTTGGTCTGGATTCAATTGAGGTTCACACTTGCATTCGGTTGTTATATTTATTTAGTTTCTTTTAATTTAGAAAAATCCTCCCTCTCACTTTACTGTTTATTTTTTTGTCAAATGGAACTTTTTGAAGAGCCCCAGTGAGTTGTTTTAGATTGCCTCCCGTGTGGAATTTATCTAATAGTTTCTTCATGATTGGATTCAGGTGGACTATTTTTGGCAAGATTACTCTGTAGATGATATTTTGTACTCCTTACTGCCTCATACCAGGAGCCACAAAAACCTCATCTGGGAATTGCACACTCAACAAATATATATTGACAGTGTGTCATTGTGCTGAGCGTTCTGCTATGCAACTAGGACACCTGGGAGCCATTGATAGGCTTCTGAAGTGAAGAGGTAAGGAAAACAGAAGGGCAGATTTATCGATTGGAAATAGGTTTGGCTAACCATACAGAAAACTTGACTCACAGTAGCTGAAGCAATTAGAGGTCTGTTTTTTCCTCCCACACAGCTGCAAGTCCAGAGCTGATAGGACAGCTCTCCCATATTCAGGGTCTCTTGTGTGCCCTCTTTCTCTTTTTATCTGCCATTGTTAGGGTGTGGCTTTAATTCCTTTGCATGCCTGATGGCTCCTGCCCCCAGACACTGACCTCCCTGTTGGCAGGAAGGAGAAAAGGGCACGCCCACTAACTCAGCTCCCCTTTGAGGAGCTTTTCCAGGAGCAGCAGCTGATGATTCTGCTCACATCTCACCGGCGAGGACTGTGCCACAAGGTCAACCCAGTATGCAAGGTTGTCTAAGAATATTGTTACCCTTAGGTTTTGTTAGTAAGGAAGAGGGGAGAATGGATATTAGACAGGAAATTGGCAGGCTTTACCATGGAAGATAAGGAAGATCTTTAATGGCTGAAGAGACAGCTACACAGATTATACATGAGAATTTAAAAGTCACCACCAACCTGGGAAAAAAATGATTGTTCTGTAGCCATGGTAACAAGTAGCCACAGGAACCAATTTTATGTTGTTCCATCCATTAATGATAACTTGACTCAGTAAACATGCTTTTACAAGCTAACCAACCAGGTCAATCCCTAGCTTATGAAAATCAGCCGATCAGAGATTGACTCACTATAATAAACATACCCCTGACAGCCAACAAATGGACAAGAGCTCAGCCAGCAGCCATAGTTCCCCAAATGACGTTGACCCACTTGTGCCTCTGGACAGCAAAGGTGTCCAGTCCAGGTTTTCTGCTGGGAATTCTGCTCCCACGTCCCTCCCTGCCTTGCCAACATCATTACTACTCTCACCCCTTTGCATGGTTATCTAGTCTCTATTTCAAAAAAGTCATGACTAGGGGACATTCTGAAGGAACATGGCCAGATACACTTTGGCGACAGGAGTTGATCCTGTCCCTTAGTGGAGGCAGCTGGGACCAAACTCATGTCACATTTTTCTTCCTCCTCTTTGGCTCAGCAGCAGAAGACTGCTACAGTTTCTGACCTATGACATGAAACTAATAAAAGAAAAAAACCCAGCCCACATGTCCCTGTGCTTCAACCCCCAACTGACACAACAAGAATAGAAACTGAAATGTTTAGAACAAAAATTTCACATGGACTGACCTTGTTTCATTTTAGGACACTGGAACAGATTCTAGTCAGATGAATTTGAAGCAGCGGAGGTAAAAGATCCAGTTGCAAGAATTATAATAAGATGATCCTTATAAAAACCATAAAACCAGTACAGAGCTCCAAAACTGCCTTGAAGAACATAGAATGGTTTGCTTCAGGTTGTGGTTCTTGACATAATCAAAGGAGATACTTAGTTCCAAAGTACATTTAAGTAAGTGGATCTGATATTAAAAATAAAAGATTCAGGCAGGCAGTGTATAAGTGCAAACTCCTAAAGTTGTTGGGAGGAACCTCTTGCTCTACTGGCCTGTACAGGGCGTTCCTTTCCTGAACATCCTCTCTCTAGTCTTTGTTACCTGTAACTGTTGCTTTCAGCAGCATTTCTCACTGTTTCTTTTCAATACATTTCATGGGCCTTCCTTTTCCTGCCACAGTTTTTCCTAGTTCAGACCTTATTTGTTTCTATCAACTTTCAGATTCAATATTCTCTCCTGTTCGGACTTCACATCCCCTGAGTAAGGAAGCCCCAGTGCTTCCAAGAATTAGAAGTCCTAGTATTAGAATCCGGTGCACCATGGTGGCTGACCTAAAGGTTTAATTCTGCTTTTTGAGTGGCCCTCATCCTTGATGGGGATGACTCACATTGTCAAGTGACTTTATACAGCTTCTGGCACATAGTACATGCTCAGTAAAGTTAGATACCATTACTGCTGAGCCAGGCTAGACCTAGCAAGACTTAACCGGATGACAGTGGAGATGAGCAGGTAACTCAGCCCAGGGAATGTGAGGTATATAAGTGAAGTCTGTCTCAGAAATAAACTCAATGTCACCATAGCTTTCCTTGGATCCACAAGGCTTGTGGTCCATTCTCTTTGCACCTGGGGTCCCCAGAGGAGTGCTCCTGGCCTGCCTCTCTAGATGGTGCCCCCTGATTTCCCACCTCTAAGTTGCTCCTGGATGCCTCAACTTTGCTGTAATTAAGTCCAAAAGAAAAGGGCTCTTTTCATCACTTAGGACCTGTCTCTTAATTCTAGTTTCTGGTGTGAAAGATTTACCCTTACCCGCGGTATTTTACATCATGAAAAGATTCAATTTCTTTCCCTACCTTCCATTCTACATGCAGCTCCTGAGTGTAGAGCGCTGGTCCAACTGTATAATACCTTGCACATGACATACGTTACACACACACAACTACACTTATACAGTAAGAGAAAGGCGGCTCCCTCATAAGCAGTCTCATGCTTATTTAGAGTATAATTTTAGTATCTGCCTTCCAGGTTGAGAAAATGCCCACTAACTTGTCCCAAGGACTTCAAATTCATGAAGCCACAAAATAATCAATCTTAGAGGGGGGAGAGACATAGAGATTCCAAATCAGAATTTGAACTCTAGAACTGAATTAAAACCCCAAATTTCCCCCAAAGGAAGTGAATTTGCTAACTTATACTTCAGTGTGATTTCATTAACAGATCAGATTGTGGGAGATTGAGTCTGGGAAGAGATACAGTTAAAAAGTGAAGGTGTTAGCCTGAGATGAGAATACAGAACTGTACCTTGATCTGATTCACAGAATAGACAGGAGCAAGGCTGGGTGGGCAGCAGCCTTCAGTGAGAGAGAATAGAGCACGCAGACCCATGTGATCTTAATTAAGGTCAGAATATTGGTTTGGGAAGACATCAAAACCATCTTAGTACAGGAATGAAGACAAAATTGTGAAACAGGTACACTGTTTGATTACTTCTTTGACCTTAAAGTCCTCTCTCCTTTCCTTTCTTTTCAGATTCTCTTCCTTCTGAAACAACTGTTTCATATATTCAAAAGATTTTAATATTAATATAATAAATACCAGTGTACCCACCGGTCAGCTTAAAAAGTAGAACATTTCCACTAGAAACTCGTGTATCTTTCTCTGCTTGCTTATTCCTTCCCCCTCCTGGATGTGACCACTGTCCTGAATTTTGTGCTTTATATTCTTTTCTATTCTATATCCTTTCACAATATATATGTATATAACTTTTGAGTATTATTTAGTTTCAGTTTTATGAACTTTACATAAATTCATAAATTCTCACATTATTCAGGTGAGTTCTATTCAGTGGGGGAGGGGATTACATGAAGTGCATGAATGCCAGGAGTGACATCAGAGGCCATCTTGGAGGCTGGCTACCACAATGACTATGTCACAGCTTATTTATCTATTTTCTTCTTGTTGATGACTTTAGTGTTATTGCAATAGTATTTCATTTTATTTTTTGCTATCACAAACAGTGCTGCTACGATCATTCTTGTTCAGGCTTCCTGGTCAATATGGGCAAGTCTCTCTGGAGAAAGACTGCTGGGCCATAGGGCATGCGCATCTTCAGATTTCTCAGCTAATACCAAAATTCTCAGCTAATTACCCCAAAGTGGTTTACCAATTTATACTCCCACCAGAAGTGAATAATATTTCCCATGCTCTATATTCTTGTTGATAATTGCTACTGTCAGATTTTAAAATTTATGCCCATCTGCTGGATATAAAATGGTACCTTCTGAAGATTAAAATGTGCATTTTTCCAAATTACTAATGAGGTTGAACATCTTTTCATATGTTTATTGCCCATTCAGGCTTCCTCTAATGAGAAATGCCTATTTATGTCATCTTCCCATTTTTCTATTGGGTTAAGTGTCTTTGTCTTACTAATTTGTAGGAGTCCTTTATATATTCAGAATTATCAAGCAGTTTCTGGTGATTATATGTGCTGCAAATATCTCTTCCCAGTTTGTGCTTTGTCTTTTACTTTTTAATTTGGTTTTCTAATGAACAGAAATTTAAAATTTATTCATTTTTCCCCCTCTGTGGTTTGTGCTGTTTATGTATTGCTTTATTGCTTTTTAAAGACATACTTCCATTGACCGAGGTCATAAAAATATTCACCTACAGAACTTTAAAAAGTTGCTAAGTTTTGCTTTACACATGTAGGTCTTTAATCCCAGGGGAACCTGTTTTTGTATGCAGGTAAGGTGGAGATTTAACTATAACGTTTGTTTTTGTATGGATAACCACCCGCTCAAGGTTCCCCCTTCTACCACTTTCTTCATTTGGCTTCAGGGATGTCACACCCTCTGGGCTTTCCTCCCATCTCATTTGTTGCTTCTTGGTCTCCATTGCTGGTTCTCCTTCCTCTGCTACCTCTAAATGAGGGAGTGACCTGGGGTGCCCCTCTCCTCTTGTCTGTCTAGATTCTCTCAATATTCCCTCTCTAGATAATTTCATCTAAGTCCATGGTTGTGAGGAACATCTGTATGCTGAACGTTCTGTGTGCACATCTCTACCCTCTTCCATTGCATCTCCACATGGCCCACTTTGTCCCGTCTCTCAGGGCTCCTGTCTGTTGCCATCTCCTCAGAGAGGCCTCCCCTGACCATACCATGTAATTATCAGCATCTGTAACTCTATACACTTACCTTGCTTTATTTTAATTAAAGCATTATCAGTCACTGCCTGACCTTATATTTGGAATCTCTTATATATTGTCTGTCCAACACTTGAATAGATGTATCATGGACTTTGAGTTGTTTGCTGATGCATCCCAATGACTAAGAACAGGGCCTGGCATTTTAGAGACGTGCAATAAACGTTTGTAGTAAAAGAAGCAGTGATACGGGGAGAACTGTGTAGCACAGAGAAGGCATATAGTGGATCTGTGGCATCTTGCTGCACTGATAGAAAGTGACTGCATTGGGGTATGGGTGGGGACTTGATAATATGGGTAAATGTAGTAACCACATTGTTTTTTCATATGAAACCTTCATAAGAGTGTATATCAATAATACCTTAATAAAAAATAAAAAATAAAAAATAAAAAATAAAGAAGCAGTGATAACCTTCACTTGATATAGTACTTTATAGCTTACAAAGATCTTTTATAATCGTGTTCCTTCTAGCACCAATTTAATCTTCAGAGGTGTGATTTTGCCTATGTTTGTGACTATTAGAAAAATAATGCCTCTTCCTTTGGCAATCTCACCACTTTTTACTTGGAAATCTTAATTTTATTTCTAGTTCTATGCATTTATTAGGTATGTGGTTGTCACTTGAGAAGACTGAACTATGAACGAACATCTCTTAGATGACTTCAGGCCATGCCATCTGTCACTGTTACACATAAAAGGAATGTAGTTTCTGAGAAAGCAACAAACAATTCAAATTAATGCATTTACAGAGGTGTCTGAATGTTAAATCTCAAAAAATGCAGGTCTATTTAGATTAATGGTTCTCAACTGTTTCTTTTCAACCAAAATACATGCCCAGCTCCTTTGATTTTTATACAACTGCAAACATTTTTGCTGAAAGCAGAATACTACAAAACATTTTTACTCACCACCATTGTCAGCAGCTGACTCCCAGATCACAGCCTGCATTTACAAACAGTTATCTGACTGACCTGGTCTTTGCTTCAGAACACCACCAAGAGATGTACAGATGATAACCAGACCTCTGTCCACTTTACATTGTTGCTAAGCTGGTAAATCTAGGTAGCTAAGTCCATGTAAATATAAATTTGGTGAGTTTTGAGCAGCCAGAAAAATTTATTCATTTACTATGTCTGCTGAGGGTTTTTGAGCCTAATACATGAAAATTTGGTTCCTTGTGTCAAATTACTGGTTTGCACTCTGACTCATTCCACAACACAAATAGAATGCATTTATGCATATAGCTCCCTCAGGACACAAAAAGGAACTTGAGGATGATATTAAAATAGATTTCTCATTCTCTGAGAGCTCAGTGGGCTGGTTATGTTATCGAAAGTTCTGGCACTGAAGGTCAGGCTCTACTGGGTGCTGACAGTTCACAATCTCAAAGCACATATTCAAGACAATGTGGGAAATGTTCTGGCACTTGGTGGGGAGGCAGGAAGGCTCTAAGGTCTGTTGACAGAGCTGTTGAAGACAGGGATGACAAACTGTAAAGCAGTGAATTCTGGACAGTCAAAGCTTCTTATCAGCAATGCAGCTGACTGTCCTCACAGAAGTCTCCTGCAAAAGTGGTTGAACAGATTGACAGTGGAACAGAAGCTGAATTAAGAGGAGTGATTTGCCTGGGGGACTAAAAGAGCATAACACTAATCTTAAGTAAATCCTGAAAAAACAGCTATGTCCAGTGTTCTAGAGATTTGGGGTTCAGAAACGGTACAGGTGTCACCTATAAAGTCTTAGCAGGTACATCAGATACAGTGTATATCAGTCAGGAGAGGCTCACTGCCATAATACACAGTAGCCAAATCTAATTGGCTTAACCAAAAAGAGTCACAACCCAATACAGTTTGCTGGGAGGCAGTGGGCTCTGCTCCATGTAGTCATTCAAGGATTCAGGCTTCATTCATCTTGTGGCCCCTCCATCCTCTAGAGCCCCGAAGTCTTCAGAAGATTCTTTGCATCCAACCAACAGACAAGGAAAGAAGGACACATGGAGAATTCAAGGAGGGATCAGGGACCACATTCCACTGGCCAACATTAGCTGCATGACCACCTCAGACAAGAGGAACTTGGGAGGTGTAATCTGGCTGTGTGACCAGGAAGGAGAGAGGACAGTTTGATAATTGGTGAGCATCAGCAACCTCTGTTATAAATGTTTCATGAAAGAATGAGACTCAGTTTTGAAAACAAACTTGTAAATTTGAGAAAAACCAAAACAGGACTGACCTTCCATGCAGGTTCAGTAGGAGGTCATGTATTTAATTTAATTTAATAGTGCTGTTTTTGAATCCAAGAATGGACTAGTGGTTACCAAAAGGAAAGGGGGTGGGGAGGGAGAAGAGGATTAAAGGGTATTATGATTAGCACTCATAACATGGGCGAAAAAGAAAGTATAGCACAGAGAATACAAGCAGTGACTCTAGAGCATCTTACTACACTGATTGGCAGTGACTGTGATGGGGTATGTGGTGGGAACGTGATAATAGGGGGGAGTGTAGTAAACACAATGTTGCTCATGTGAAATCTTCATAAGACTGTATATCAATGATACCTTAATAAAAAAAATAGTGCTGTTTTCAGAAATGTTCTTTGGCCTCCCATTCTTGGAATTCCCTTCAGAGACAGCAAAAAAGCTCATTTCTTCATAGTCACACTGGTTTAAGTCAGACTGAATTTATGCATCAGTTGAGTGATCTCCATCCCTGATATCCATCAATCTGATGTTTGATTCTAAAGAAAATGCCCTGAGTTGCTCAGATTTTATAGTCAGAAAATATAATTCTCTGCAGAGTGTGAATGAATGAAGAGAAATTAATCTTACAGGGGCATTCTCATTCTTTAAAAGGCAACCTGCTAGAGTGATGTCAGCAAAGTGGTAGAATAGTTTTCTACTGTCTTCCCCCTAAAGAACACCAATTTTGACCACTGCTCACTGAGGACAGTGCCGTTTTGGAAAACTAGGCGTCCAGCAGAGAAGCTCCAGCACATCACTGAAGGAAGAAAAATTCAGATTGGGCATATTGAAGATGGCTAGAGGAATGGTTTTCTTTTTCTCCATCTTTCCTCCTGCAAAGTGGCACAGCTCAGTGTCAAGAGAGACCTTGTGGGCTGGCACTCTCAGAAGGCATCAAAGGGATGTGACCCTACACACTGTCTCTCCAGCTCCATCAGGAAGCCTGCCCAGGAGCCACTGGGACATCTTGCCTACAGGTTTCTTCAGTACAACAGTAGTGGCAAGATCTTTCAAGGTACTACCAAAATAGAAAACATACTGGACTTCAAGTCTGAAAACCAAGGGTTTATTACCTTACTATGCGGGGACTGTGCCTCAGGCAGCCAGTGACCCCATCTGTGATGTGAGAACTAACCATTTTGCTATAGGAAAGAGATTTTCCTCTTTATTGTAACACAGTAGAAGCAGAATTCTTTGAGATCAATCTTTCTAAAACTTCCTCTGGTCATGTTCTTTCATGTACAAACACCTTCAAAGGGTCCCTTTCTCTCAAAATCTGAGAATTCTGTACTCTGGCTCCAACCAGCCTTTCTAGGGTGCCCTCCAAGAACTGACACCACACCTCGGGTTCCAAGTGAACCCTATAATCCTGTTTGTGCACCCACCCCTCACTCTCTGCACCTGTGCCCTGCTTCCCTCCCTCCACCTGAAATGTGCCCCACCTCCCTCTCGCATACTACCAGTGGGAATCCCACCCATTCTTCAAGGTCCCGGAACATTGCCTCTTTCTCTGTGCATTTGCCCTGATCCACCTGGCTCCCCATAACGCTGAGTTCTTCTCTTGTGTGGAGTGCTTTATTGTTTATGTAATGTTTTCTCCAATCCCTCACCCCCAGAAGACTTGATGTTTCTCTCCTTCAATGTTCTGTTCCCCCAAACATCCTAGCAAGATGACTTCTGCCTAGTAAAAATACACTAAGAATTTGTTACATATTTCATGGACTTAAATTGAAGTGAATTAAAGATACCAATATCGTCAATAAAAACCAACTTTTATTGAGCACTTATTAGAGCTAGACCCTGTCTTAAGAATTTTGCATATATTATATACTTTCATTGTCATGTAGATACTTCATATCAGTAATACTTATTTTCTATTTGCCTGACTATTTATAATTAAATTTGGCTATTTTATAATTATTTTATATTTGGATATTTTATGTATAACTCTTAATAATGCACTCATTTGTTATGTGTAAGCTCCTAAATTAAGCTAAGTATCAGAGGAAATAAAACAAACTTTCTTATTTAGGTAGACTTATGTTTGGGAATTTCATATCTTTTTAAATTAGAAAGGTTTTGATTTAAAGTACTTCATGAGTTAAAATAATCAGTGTATGAGAGTTAAAACAATAACATAATGCATAAGGGAGGGGTGACAATTTAAAAACTCAGGGAATGGATTGCACATAGATTGTGCCCAAGGTAACAAAAAAACCCAGTATCTTTTCTAATTAGATCATGATTATCTACTACTTTTTAAAAGTGGCTTTTAAGGAGAAATTGTACAGGATCCCTGCTCTGTGAAATTCTTTTCCAGCTCTACATGCTTCTCATTGCTAACAGAAGGCACAGGCCAAATTTTTGACCTCTTATCCTTAAGAGTATTCTTTTAATCACATTCTCAGTTATTCTGTCAGCATGTCAGCAAATGGATTTCTATTTTACAGTGAAAACCCCAGAATATTCCTTGACTCCTTGAAGCTGTTGATTTTTATAGTCAGTCACGCATAATCATCAAGCTCATTGTTCATTGCCAAAGAGGGGGTGTAACCCCCTGAATCACTCTTGATAGATATGTTTCTGCAGTAGCTTTTTTTGGTGGTAAAATACATATGATGTAAAGCTTACCATTTTAACCATTTTTAAGTTCAAGAAGTAGCATTAAGTACATTCATACTGTTGTGCAACCATCAACACCATTCATCTCTAGAACCACCATCCAAGCTCCTGTCTCTACAAATAGGGCTATTGTAGGTACCTCGTGTAAGTAGAAACAAGCACCAAATATATTTTTTAAATTTTTTATTAAGGTATGATTGATACACACTCTTATGAAGGTTTCACATGAAAAAACAATGTGGTTACTACATTTACCCATATTATCAAGTCCCCACCCATACCCCAATGCAGTCACTGTCCATGAGTGTAGCAAGATGCCACAGATTCACTATGTGCCTTCTCTGAAGCACTAAATATTTTTAAATCATCTCTTATCTTTAAAAAAAAAAACCCAACAACCTCATTTTATATGTTGTAAGTCTTAAGCATCTTTGATTAAGCAAGTTGGCTGAATTCATTTGAAAGCCTAAATAAATCTCCCCTCCACCCCCCAACCCCTAAAACAGAATTGCAGATAAGGAATTATTTAACCTGTATGTGTATGAAAACTCTTCATCAACATGGTCTAGTGCCATTTGGAGTCTCTGAAGATGTTTCACTTCTTAGTCAGTAAGAAATAGCCCAAGAATTCTGGGATCTCTCCAATTTCTAGGAAAGGAGGAATTCATGCTTTTTAATTGTTAAAGTAAAAGGTTTTGGTTTTGTTTTCTTCCATTACCATCAGTTTGGGAAAATATTTCCTGAGGGGAGCACACACTTTTTTCTTTTTCACATTGAATCAAATGGCTAAAGTTAACTGGCTAAAAACTTAAGGATTCTTTTAGAAGTAGTCTAGTTTTACCAAAAATGAATGATTGATTTTAGTTTGGCTCAAACATGTCATTAGAAAAATCCAGTTTCTTCCTGGTTTTATGTAACAATTATTGGTATACAGACTCCTTTTTAGTTTCTAAATGTAAATTTAGACAAATGGAGCTACTTGCTTTGGTTCAAATACCTCTTTCTCTTCAGCAGACTCCAGTCTCGGCTTCTCCCAGCACTTCTGGAAGCTTTTTGCACCGAAAATATCTCCTTGGCACTCAGGCATATGCAAGATGTAGGTGTGGGGGAGTGTCCTGGTTAACTTTGTGCGTCAACTTGGCCAGGCCGTGGTGCCCAGATATTTGGTTAAACATCATTCTGGCTGTTTCTGTGAAGTTACTCTTTGGATGAGGTTAACATTAAATCAGTGAACTCTGAGTGAAGCACAGCGCTCTCCCTAATGCAAGGGGGCCTCATCCATCAGCTGAAGGTCTAAGACAAAAAGACTGACTCTCCTCTGAGCAGGAAGGAATTCTGCCAGCAGATGGCCTTCGGACTCAAACTGCAGTGCTTACTGAGCTGCCAGCCTGCTAGCCTCCCTCATCAGATTTTGGATGCCCTGAGCTTCCACAGTCCCATGAGCCAATTCCTTAAGACAAACCTTTCTACCCTATCATATATCTATCTCCTGTTGCTTCTGTTTCTCGTGGGGAGGAGGAGTTAATGCCTCATGGAGCATCCCTCGATCCAATGGGAGACTAGAGTTTTTGGATAAAGGCTTCCCCCTTCTAAGAGTCTCAGGCTTCTTAGAAGGTCTCAGTGGGATCCAGCCTCAGTACGTCACTTGGTTGGGTGGGGCTGACCCCAACACCTGGCTCCTGACCCAAGCCAATGATTGGTTTAGAAGGGGCCCACTGCCTATGCCAGGCCAATTAGTCAGAAAGCATCATGCCGAGAATTATGCTAGCACCACCAGGGGGAAAAGCATGCATTTCTCCCCTGCAAGCTTGCAAAATTATTATATGTAAGCCTAAAAATGTGATGGGTGTCTTGACTCCAGTTGAAGTGAGCTTAACTTGCCAAAGATTGAAATGCAGAGGAAAGCAGAATGTGTGTATGAGAGACAGAGACACAAAGAGGCACAGAGAAACATGCAGATGGATGAGTCAGGGTGTCTGAATATGGAACCAAGTTCATGGATGTGGAGATTTAATTGCTCCTTGATCTCATTCTACCCAAATTCCTTCGCCTTCTTCCCCTCAAGATAGCCAGGAAGCCAGTCTTATCGCTCTCTTGATTACCTCCTGGCTTTGCACCAAGTGAGACTGAACTGAATTGTTCATTCAGTTAATCAAAATGACTCCTTCCCCTTTGGGATACAAGGGAAGACCTTACAAACACAGACCTTCTGGAGGACAGCTGCTTGGCTATCCTAGTCCATGATCTGTATCACCCTTCTTCACGTGACCCCTGAGGTGTTGGTTTCCCTACACCAGTAGTGTCCTACGGTTCAGTTCAACTCTGACACTAACTACCAAGTAAGTGCAGCCCCACAAGTTAAGATGTGTTCAGTTCTATAAGACCACTACCACTTCTGATGCCAGCCTTACATCCCCAGGGGCCATCTGCACCTCTGCCAACTCAGCTGCAAATTCAGGAGTTCTCACATGTCCCCCACCCCCACCATGTTTGATAATGCACTGGAACGACTCACAGAACTCAGGGAAGTGCTATACTTATAATTATCATTTTATTATAAAGGATACAAATGAACAGTCAGATGGAGAGGTACAGAGGGCAAGGTCTGGAAAGGTCCAGAGTTCAAGAGCTTCAGTTACCCTACATAATTGTTCACCAACCAGGAAGCTCCTGTAAACCTTGTTGTTCAGAGTTTTTAAAATCATTACAAAGGCATGACTGGTTAAATCATTGGCTGCTGGTTAGTACACGCAATCTCCAGCCCTTCTCCCCTCCCCAGAGGTTGGGGGTGGGGCTGAAAAGTCTGACCTTCTAAAGGTGTAGTTGGATTTTCCAGGAACCTGCCTCCATTCTGAAACTACCTACCTGCCACCCGAGGCACATCATTAGCGTAACAAAGACACTTGTGTGTCTTAGGAAATTTAAGGGTTTTTGAAGCTCTGTGCCAGCAACCAGGGCCAAAGATCAAACAGTATTTTTATTATACCACACTCTTCTTTCAGGATTTCCAGCCTAAGTGGTAGGTCACTAGGCTGGAGGAAAAGATCCTGGCTGCAGAGGGTCACAGTATAGCCCAATATAGGCTCTTGTACTGGGAGCCCCCTCTTCTACCAGCGATCAGTGCAACTGACTTACTTTTTGTAAGTGAATGAGCAGACACACTTACCAAGGTAAGCATTAATCTACGTTCATAAAAGGAAAGATATTATTCTTATTAATATGACCTTAAGCTTTATGACCTCTTTGTGCTGGACATGGAGACATGGAGATTCAGAGCTTATACCTCAACCTTCCGCCACTTCAAGGAAGGACTTGATGCCCAGCTGTGGGGGGCAGGGCCAGCAGGCAGCTCCATCAGGGTCAGTTTCAGTGCAGAGGGCCACCCCGCCTGAGTTCATGCCCCACCTGGGGCAGTTCACACCTATGAGTGAGAATACAGGCCCAGCCCTTTCAGCCCAATGCAAATGTAACTCCAGGGAGAAAATAAGTTCCCAGCCTGAGGCAAATTACCTTTCAAGCCAAATTCAGTCAAAGGGAGAAATAAAGTGGGAGAAACTCATTTATTGCTTACAAGCAGTTGTCCACTTCTGCTCACCTGTGTCTCTCAGGACTCCACCCAACCTCTCTAGTCCAGATATGCCTTAGCTCCCCCAGTAATCACCTACTGATATGGAGATGGACTAATTCTCTCCACCCCTTGGAAAAACCTACTTGTACAGAGATGCACTGAGGCCAGGCAAGAGATTCTGGAATTACTGCAATTACTCACAGCAAGACAACTGTAATGGGCAATACTCATTCCAGAGCAACCCATCAGGTTGGCCAAGGTTTTGTTGGGTCTGCATTGCATTTCAACGTTTTCCTCTCTGTCTAACCCTCTTTTCTTTCTGCAGGGTGCCCATCCCTATAAATATCTTGCCCCCAAACTCCACCTCAGTATCTGCTTCCAGAGCATTTACCCTGTGACATCTTTGCAAAACCATAAGCATGGTGCATTCAGCTGAGAAGGACATGGCCTCTTCCTGAACCTGGCTTCAAGAGTAACTGAAATAGCTGGAATGGCCCCGCCTCACCAGCTGGCATCAGTGGTCCCAACTCTAGTTAGATTACCTTTGACTCCAAATTTCCCCTTGGTTAGAACAGAACCACTCAAGATTATTGTCATTTCCCTTAACAGTGATAATCTCAAATATTGTTAATTCCCTTAACAATGATAATCCTCTCCCTGAATGGTTCTTCTTCTTTCTCCCAGTCAATTGGAGTTGCTTTTGAGGAAACTGGATTTAAAAAAAAATAAATGACCACTTTAAAAACAAAGTGTTTTAGGGGCGCAATTAAAGTTATCTGGGGACTGTCTACTTGTGAAAACTTCACTTCCATGGTCTCACCTTAACAGAAGCATTTCAACCTAAAACTCTTGCTCTAACCTTTCTCTTAACAAGCAGGTAGACTGTTGTTCAAGGTCCCCTCTTCAGTGTCATCACCTGTTACAGAAGCACATAAATCCCATGTTCAGCCCAGTCAACCTATTTTATCTCTGAGAGCTGGGCCCATCTCTGAAGCCATACTCCTGTGTCCCTGCTGCACTCATAGTCCTCCTCTGGCTGCAAGTACTTTCATCTTTCAATTCCCACTTCAAGTCCCCCCTCCGTGAAGACTCCCAGTCTACAATGATATTTTTTATTCCCTGCACTCCTGTATTTCTGAGTCCTGTGCTACCTTGAACCATCTGTTACTCTTTCATGTAACTGCCTGTCTCCCTGTCTCAACTGCATACATACTTGTAGCTTCCAGAGAGTCTTATGCTCAGTATATATTTGTTGCTTTTACTTTCCCTGACCCCTATTTCACCCACAGGGGCAGATATATCAGCAACTTCTGCCACATGATAAGCCGTCCACAGTCCCAGGGGTTGACTGAGCTCATCTGGGAAGTTCTCACTTGGAGTCTCTCATGCAGTCACAATCAGATGTCAGCTGGGGTCTCAGTCATCTGAATACTCACCTGGGCTGAACATCCAAGGTGGCTCACTCTGCTGACATGCAGAGGAAGGTGGCTATTGGCTGAGAGCTCAGCTAGAGCTGTTAACCAGAGCACCCATCCATAGCCTTGCCATGTGGCTCCTCAGAGCCTGACAGCTGTGGGCGAAGCAGTGGGGACCTTCCCTCTTCTTCAGGCACTCAAGTCTAGCAGAGCCGTCATGCTCTTCCTAACTTGCCATCCTGTATTCTCCACCTGAAACTGATAGTCTGGGGTCCTAGATGTCCCCTAGGTCTCTTTAGTGCCCTACACACCTGTTTGGCAAGGGGAGAGTTAATTCTAGTCAATTTATGTCAAAGATGAGTCACTCAACAGGTCTTCTTAACCTTCTTTAAAATAAAGTATCTGAACAGTAGCCAGCTAGAGATAATACGTTCCTGCTGGAGAGACTAATTCCAGCAGCCCAGGGAAGACAACCTTAGAAGCCAGCAGGAAAGCGTGGTCCCCACCCCTCCCCCATCCCCTCAGCACTGCACTTGCTCAGTCTACCTCAGGTAGCTCTGCTGCTCCTGTTCACCACTGTGTAGTCACATGGCTGCTCCTAGACTTAATCTCACTTCAGATATTGCAGCGCATCAGGAAATAAAACAGGCTTCATGAGAAAAACCAGTAACTAGGCAAAATGATAGCAAAAGAGTTGGTAATTCATGTCAGTAGTTGAACTAAATGGTTGGTTGGCAGGTGCTCTTCAGCATGTCCAATAATGCTGTGCATAAATTTTACTTTCAAAGGGATACATGGAAAAGAAAGATGAACAGACTCTCAGAGATTTCCTTGAGAATGGTTTAATTCTCAGAGATCATCCCATAACACTGTTTTTTCCCTTTAATTAAGAATCTTTCCCACTGCTTGCCAACACCCATTATGTTGTAGAGAAGCATTAATCATCCATGTGGAATTTTATGTTTTCAAAGTCTCTGAGAAAATCAACCTCTTCCCTGCCCCCATCAACTGAGCTCACAGACCATGGTCCTTTGGACATGTACAAACCTGTCTGATTTTTTTTGTTATTAGGTTACCAGGCTAAACTGCTAAACTAACTCGACTTGTCAGTTAAATACCTGTGAATTCAGGGAAAAACAGTCAAACTCATTTAAATCAATCCCAGACACAGAGATGGGTCAATGTTTCCCCATTTATTTCATAGCCTGTGCTAAAGTCCCCAGGAGGGATCACAAGCCAGGTGAAGTCATGACATTGCAGGTATTATGTTAGCTCTCTTGGTCTCTATGAGTATATGCAACATAGTAATGACAGTTTCAGACACACTAAATATATAGTTTGACTCAGTATTTCGCTTTGATGCAAAGAACCTCAGTATACAATGAATGAACAAGACCTGAATGTGTATCACCTTACAAAACCAGGCACGTAGAAGCATGTTTGCAAACAAATTAGAGACTTGCTCCTCCTAAAATCTTGCCCATCTCAGTCAGTGGCATCTTTGTTCATCTGGTTACTCAGGCCAAAGCCTCAGAGTCAACACCTCTCAATTTACCCACCCCACCCCCACCCCCACTGCCATAGTTAATACATCAGCCAAGCTCTGGCTTCACAATACCTCTGTCTTCAAATCTACCACTTATCATCACATCCGTTACATCACTCTAGCCCAAGCCGCCTGACCCTCCTATGCAGCATTGCAGTAGTCTCCTATAGACTCCTAACTTATTAATATGTGTAAGTCCCAAAATTATTTTCAATTTCTGCAGGATAAAAAAATACTATAACAAAATGAATGACAAATGGCTAAACAGGAAAAATATCACACACGCACACATACACACACACACACAAGTTTAGATTCCTTAGTATGTAAAGAGCTAATAGAATATTATTTTTAAAAATATATTTAAATAGACACATGGTCAAATTGAGCAGTTTGTAATAAAGAAAATATAAATCATTTAAAAAATGATAAGAAGCTCAGTTTCTAACAAGAGAAATAGAAACTCAAAGTTGAATGAAATGCTGTTGACATGTAAAAAATTGGAAAAATTAAAAAATTTTAATAACAGCCTAATGGTGATAAGGGAATTAATGTTGGTGGGAGGACAATTCAGAAAGTACCACCAAATATTCAAATGTATGTACTTCTTGACTTAGCAATTGTACGTCTAGAAATCTATTTTACAGCTATATTTGCATATGAGCTTAAAGATACAAATATATATTGCAGTAACAAACAAATAAACAAAAAAACCCGCCAAATGCCCATTGGCAGTGAGTTGGTTAAATATGTTCAGTACATCCATTGAGTGGAATACTATGCAACAATGAAAAAGAATGAAACAAAATGATGGCATTGGTAAGAGAAAATTTCCTGGATGTATTATTCAATGGTAAAAAGCAAGATGCAGAAGGGAATATATAATATGCTATCATGTTTACAAATATTAGTGGGAAATGTACATATATTCCTTGCATATGCACAAACTGTTTCTGGAGGGGTATATAAGAAACTCATAACAGTGGTTACCTTGGGAAAGGTGGCCTGAAACTTAGGGGTGAAGAAGAGAAGACTGATTTTTTACTGTATTTCCTTTGTTATGGTGTTTGAATTTGTACTATATTTGAGAATTACCTGTTTTTAAAAAACCATTATCATTAAAAATTTTTTCCCATGAAAGGAGTTAGACTAATAATCTTATTTTGGTAATATGAATTTAAATTCAGAAAGAAAAGAACTTGTAAGATTCTGTCACTTAAAAAAATATTAGTAATATTAGTAATTAATAAAAATAACTAGTATTTTTAAATATGTAATTAAATACTAATCGAAAACTAGTAATTAGTAATATTTTCTTTTCAAGTGTGAGATTTTTACCTAAAGAAAAAATTTCCCTCCTTCTATGTCTTTTCATTTTCAGAATTATGATGTATAAACTAATACTTCAGACAAAATAATATCCGATGTTTATGGGCACTGTGCAAAGCGCTCCAAAATAATGGTACTGTTCGTATCCCCCTGTTATGGATGGAGGACAGACAACTTAGAAGGATTAGTTCGCTTCAGGTCACAGAGCTGGTAAGTTATAGAGCGGAGGCAAACCTAAGCAGTCTGACAACAGAGCCCACATTTTTCACCATGGCACGGTTTATTTACTGTGTTATTAATGACTCATTTGTTTCACACAAACCAATCCTTAAGGGTACATAATTTCCAATTCAAAAGAAGTACTTGTCAGAAAAGAATCTAACCTCAACTGTAGGAAATGAAAACGGAAATTTTTTTATAAGTAAATTTGTAAGCCCCATAAATAAAGTCGTAATATTGTTTCTGATTTTATGATCAATGATTCAGAAACACAAAAATACAGACATTTGAATAACAATTGGGAAGTATGATCAGAGGGTTATACGTACAGTACATGCTATGTTTTGTGTTTATATTCTTGACCTTCATGAAATCTTAAAGTAATAAAGACAGTGTTTTGGGTTTTGGGTTAGTGTGAAGTATTGAATTGTGTCCCCCAAAAGATATGCTGAAGTCCTAACTCCTATTACCACAGATTGTGAGGTATTTGGTCTTTACAGAGGTAATTAAATTAAAATGAGGTAATTAGGGTGGACCCTCACCCAGTGGGACTGGTGTCCTTATAAAAGGGGAAATGACACAGACAGACATGCACAGAAGGAAGATGGTGTGAAGAGACACGACGAGAAGCTGGCCGTCCTCAAGCCAAGGACAGAGGCCCAGAGCAGGTCCTTCCCCTGCGGACACCCACCCCCCTGACCTGCGAATGTGACCTCATTTGGAGGGCCTTTGCAGACATAATCAAGTTAAAATGAGGCATGCTCGTTAGGGCATGGGCCCTAACCCAGCAGGATTGGTGTTCTTAAGAAGAGAAGACACCCAGACAGAGGGAGCAGGCCACGTGAAGACGGGGCAGAGGCTGCGGTGACGCGTCGACAAACCAAGGCAGGCCAAGGACTGCGGGCAATGCCAGAAGCTCAGGGAAAGGCACAGAACAGATTTTCTCTAGGTGCTGCCGCACAAGCGCACCCCACCCCAACCCTGATTTCAGACATCTGGCCTGCAGAACCAAGAGAGGACACTTTGGAGCTTTAAGCCCCCCGGCTGTTGCAGTAGCACCTGCGGCAGGAGCGCTGGGAAACAGACTGCGGTCGGCTGCCTGGAATCGGGTTGGTGTGGGACTCATGGCTTAAGGAAGCGCTCCTGGCGAGACCGTTAACGGAGGGCCGGGAGAGCAGACGGGGAAGGGGACCCACGGGAGCCCAGCCACGTTCCACAGGTGGTGATGTCACCTGGGGGACTCTGGAGTGTGAATGATGCCTGGAGTGGTCCAGGGTCCCTGCCCAGGCGGACACAGCTTACAGACCACCCTCGAGGGACCTGTAGGCCCGTGGGGTCCGGTGGGGTCTGGTAACCAGAGGGTAGCTCTCCATTAGAGTGCCGCACGCATTGCTTGTTAAAATCAAAAGCATCCCAAAGAGGGGAAGAAAGAAATGGTAAAAATGGATGTGAGGGATGAAGGCAGAGCAAGAGCATTGTCCAGCCCATCAAATGATCTGGTCTGGGACTTCTGGAGTCCAGGAAGCTGGAAGCTCAGTGCCATCCCTGCTACTAACCTGGGTAAACTTCGGGAACATACACTTGAATCTTGGGCCTTTGCTGACTCTTCTGTTAAAAGGAGATGATGATGCTTTTACTAATTTTCTTACAGAATGTCTGCTCTCAGGATTGATGTTCAGTGCAGTTACATACTGATTGTTAAAACTTAAATAGTTCTGTATTGAGTGGTAAAACTTCACTTCTCTGGGGCCCCTAGATGCCTCCTGCTACTTTAGTCACTTCTTCGGAACCCCTGGACTTTTCTACAATTCAGCAGCTAAAGTGCTGGACATAGCTGGGGTTCTCCTAAATGCTACGGTCAGTGTTCTTTCTAATTAGTTGGCTGTTAAAGACTTCGACTATCATCCTAGATTAAGCACGTACCTAATCCGGTGATAGGAACAATGAGGGGAAGAAAAGAATTAGACAATCCCTGCCAGCAAGAAGTTTAAACTTAGTGGAAGTGGGAACAAACAAAGATTAAATAATTAGGAATAAGTATGTGCTAAACTCTGACTTAGTTCACTTGGGCTGCTGTAACAAAATACCATAGACTGGGTGACTCAAAAAACAATTGTTTTTCACAATGGAGCCTGGACAGCCCAAGATCAAGACATCAGCAGATTCAGAGTCTGGTGAGAACCCTCTTCTAAGTTCACAGACAGCCATCTTCTCACTGCGTCCTCGCATGGCAGAAGGGGTGAGGTCACTTTCTGGGGTCTCTTTCATAAGGGCACAAATCCCATTCATGGGGGTACCACCCTAATGGCCTAATCAACTCCCACAGGCCCCACCTCCTGATTCCATCACATCGGGGATTTAAACTTCAGTGTGTTCATTTGGAGAGAAACATTCAGGCCATAACCACTTGGCAATTTTGACACATAAGAAGTGAACATTATCTGGAAAAAAGTGTACAAATATGGTACAAGTGTACAGTATTATCTTCAATGTTCCTGAATGGTTGAATCCACCCACGGCCCCTAGATTCAGTAGGGCCCCAGGATTTTCAAATGTCCATCACTGTCAGTGGTTTAGGTTATGTCATTTCCACCACTTTTACTACATTTTTCACAAACTTATGAGCTCTTCTGACATTGTATATACAGATACAACTAAATATAATATAGAAGAAACATGTAAAATTCTGTAGTCAGTATTTTCTATAACACAATCAATGGCATGTTAGTTTCCAGTACAAAGAGACTTTCTCAGAGGAAAAATTAAATAGCCAATGTAAGGATGCCTGCGATTTCCTCTGGATTATTCCAAGCCATGTAAGTGGAAAAGGGAAAAGAAGATGGTGGAAGGCTGCAATCTTCCTGTAAGGCTTTGAACTGTAAAATTCATTCCCACTTTGGTGTCCGAGCTTGACCCCAGACCAAGAAGACTGGCTTTTGAATGAAACCACACTGATTGACCACTTGGGTTGCATTTGGCTAAGGGTTTACCTCAGTTTCCATTTTCTCAAGGCCTATTGAGGTTCAAAGAGGACAAATACAGCAAGAGAGTGATGAACTAGAGTCTAGGACCCAGTTTAGAATAAAGTAGCAGGCATCACGGAGATTCCTAACCTGGTATTTTGCATAGACTTTGGAAAATAATTTGGGAAAACTATGAACCCCTTCACATAATTTTACACTGATATCTTATTGTTTTCATCCTAAGTTTGCCATTTCTGACATATTATAAATATTAATTATTTAATTCTTAAACTGTCACATCACCTTCAAAAACACCCAATGGAATCTAAATACCATAGCAATTTAATATTTATATCATCCAATTAAAAAATACAGATCTTTAACCATTGGACAGTTCACATTATTTCTTATTTCCCCTCAAACTCCTATTTCTTTTCTACTTCCTCCTTAGAAGTTTATCCTAATGTAATTTTTTATGCTTGGAAGTTTTTTTGCTCGCCTTTTTATGATACTTTGCAACAGATACATGTCTATACATTTAATTTAACTTTCCGTGACTATAAAATTGAAAGTAATAAAAATTTCTTTTGTATGATATACTCTATTCTTAGTTTGCAATTCATTAAAAGAACAAAAATATATTACAAACGTTGATAAATGATAGCTAAAGTACAGTTTAATGAAGAGGTTGCCTCAAACTGGAAACAGCTTAGGTGTCCATCAATAGAGGAATGGAAAAACCAGCTATGGTGTAATCATACTGTGGAATCCTACTTAGCAACAAAAAGCAGTGAACTACTTATACATGAAACAACATGGATGAATCTTAAAAACATTATTCTGACTAAGAGCATTCAGTCACAAAAGAGCACATACTGTATTGTGTGATTCCCATTTATGCAGTTCTAAAACAGACAAAACTAATCAATAGTGGGAGAACAGAACCGTGTATTTGGAGTGGGGACTGATTCGGACATGGTGTCAGGGAACTTTCTGATGATGGTAATGCTCTGTATCTTGATGCAGGTTTGAGTTTACAGGTGTATGTGTTGGCTGAAGCCTACGTAGCAGTTCACGTGAGATTTGAACATTTCAATGTATATTGATTTTATCTTACAAGATAATGTTTTGAGGCAGTAAATTAGCTTCCTATTGCTGCTGTAACAAATTACCACGAACTTAATGGCTTAAAATGACCCAAAGTTATTACCTTACAGTTCTGGAGGTCAGAAGTCCTAAAATCAACATGCTGGCAGAACTTCATTCCTCTGGAAGCTCTAGGGAAGAATTCACTTCCACATTTTCGCTAGCTTGTAGAGGCTGCGTGCATTCCTCGATTCGTGGCTCCATGTTTCCATCCTCAAAGTACATTACTCCGACCCCTGCTTCAGTCGTCACGGCTGCTCTGACTGCCCCTCCTGCCTCCCTCTTATAAGGACTTTGTAATTACACTGGGCCCACCTGGATAACCCGAGATAACCTCCCATCTGCAAGTCTTTAATTATATCTGCGAAGTCTCTTTTGCCAGGTAAGGTAACATATTCCCAGAGTCCAGGGGCTAGGGTGTGGACATCTTTGGAGGGGCATTATTCTGTCTACTACATTACTTAAGCAGAAGCCATTCTGTGAATGACGAAAGGGAGATAGTGCCCACCCCTGTGGGCCACAGTGTGGCAGATGACAAGTCATCAGTTCTCCGTTATGACACGGGGAGGAAAGCTTGCCAACGCCTCATCTGCTCAGCTTCATGGGCTTATGTAGGTTCTCAGCCTCTGCAGTAAAGACACATTTACCTCCCCGCTCCTCCTCCAGCTTCTGGAATTCAGGAAGACCAGTGGGTTCTTCCCAAGATACCAAAAGGGACCAGAATCACCCTTCTTCTTGGGTCTCTGATGGTTAATTTTATGTGTTTACTTGGCTAGGCCACGGTACCCAGATATTTGGCTAAACACCAGCCCAGATGTTGAGTTAGAGGTATTTTTTATGCGAGATTAGCATTTAAATCACTAGGTACTGAGTTCAGCAGATTACCTTCCATAATGGGGGGTGTCCTCATCTAATTAGTTGAAGGCCTTCAGAGAAAATCACTGAGATCCCCAAGAAAGAGGAAGTTCTGCCTCCACCCTGCCTTCAGGCTCAAGCTGCAGCGTCAACTCTTCCTGGGTCTCCAGCCTGCTGGTCTCCCCTGAAGATTTCAGACTCTCCAGGCCCCTCAACGGTGCCACCCAGTTCCTTAAAATTTCTCCTTCTGTCTGCATATATATATTTATATTCCATTTCTCTGATAAAAACCCTAATACAGGTCCATAGATCTCCACAGGCCAAACCCTCTCCAAGAAGACTTCTCCAGTGTCTCCTGTCCCTCTGCACCTCTGAACCCTTGGGGGACGGTCCTGGGCCAACTTCCTCTAAGAGGATGGTGGCAGCACCCAAGGCCCTCTCCCCACTTCCCACTTTCCCCTGGAGCTGTCTGGAGTCAAGGAGGGCGCAGAACATAGGGACATTTAAGGCAACGTTTCCTCCAGATTTGTGTCAGGGTTCTTCTTAAACATGATTTTAAAATCCAGAATTTTTCTAGCTTTCCAGAACTGTATCATTCTCTAATTGAGTAATGCAGCTTATGTTTTTATCCAAGACATTGATAAAACCATAAAATAGCTGAGAACCAAATATACCCATCCTAGAAACTCTCTCTTTAGGATCCAATTGCTTTTTCATTTAATCCCTCATTTTCTAAGATCGTGTTTTTACAGTTAAGTTTACTTTTGTTCTCATTCTCCTTTGGGGCAGTTGGTGGCTTTTCAATCATAGGTCTCAATTTTAAAGAGAGGGATGTGTCCCTCCCTTTACTTCTTAGAAATCGACATTTTCCTTCCAGGAGATGAAGGGACGCCTGCCAGGCTCTCTGCCTCTGGACCTGCTCCCTCCCATCTCCTCATGAGCTAACACAGGCTCACCAAGCTCAGTAAATAACTTCAACCTGCCACTCTTAGCTTTGGGGCCAACCCTCTCCTAAGCTGCAGGGAATTTAAAAAGCCATGTTGAGTGAATGTATTGAGTATGACCAATTCGCCATGTTGCTGGTTTTCTCGACTCTTGGTCCCAGGTCCAGTGACTCAGGTCCTCACTCCCATCTGCTTCTCAGTGCAGAGTCACTTCACTTCGAAGCTTACTTTTGTAGGCTGAGAAAGGACTGTCGCTTCAGTCAGTCGTGAGGCTGCCTGACATTACTGCTTGTCTGGATCATCACATATTACCCAGTCCCTGCTGCCGTGCCTCAGTGGTCTGCACAACACCCATGCACTACTTCTTTCTACTTCTTTTCTGGACTTCCAAAGTGCTGAACACTGCCCAGTGCATCGACAGCCACGCTCCTCTCGGCAGGCGGCGCACTGCCTGCACGGGGTCCTGTGAGTGTGTCTGGACTCCAGGTGCAGAGCCCTCCTGGGCTGACCTGTCCCTCTCCTGTGTCCCGAAGCTCCTGTTCTCCTAGAAAGGATGTGGAATTCATAGGCTTTCCAGCAGAGCAGCTCCTCGGACGTGGGGGCCTCGTTTTACGCATGCTCAATTACATTAAATTCTTAGTTGTTAGGGGGAAAAATCTGATTTTCACATTCTCATTTCACCTGCAAAAATATGTAATTTCATCAAACTCCCTCTCACAAATGGCTTTTATATGGCTCATGAACTACAGAGTTTTGTTCTCTTATAAAAATACATTAGAAAGATTTGAGAGTCTGAAACTGTGATGAAAACCCCGTGTCCTCCTGAGCAAGTGAGGAGAATGGTCAGGAACATTTTCTCCCAGTTTTCCTCAGACAGCAGGCTGGAGAGTCTTCAACAAATTCTTTTTACAGTGTCTGTGACTCATTTCCTCACTTGTAACATAGAGATACTAATGCAGAGCCAGCCAACCTTCAAAGAGTGTTAGGAGAATTCTGGTCACAGAGTAATTAAAGCTTTATTTCATATATGGTTTTGGCAGTCTGTATTTATCATATAATACTCTAGGGTCTGAATATCTTCTCTTCTTTTTGGCTTCCATTCTTGTGACTAGAAAGTGTGAACTATACAGCCTGGGATGGAAAATCACTCCCTCCACAGCACCCTGGGCTGCAGTGTCCATAAAAGGCAACATGCTGGCTCGAGAAAGTGGATGATTTCATAACTAACCTGTAATCCTAGTTCTTCCCTTTCCCATCTGAAAGCACACTGGCACAGAGGAGAGAGAAGTCTCTTTTGTAAAATATGTTTTCATCTCACAGGGTTCCAGGTCTTCTGGTTGGGAAGACATTTATTTCTCCATAGGAAGGTTACTGCTTCCAGAAGAACCCTTCATGGGCATATAGTGCAACCTCTCTCTCAATGCAGAATTCCCATCTACCAAATTGATAGATGACCTTCTGAGGATTAATTTATTTACTGAGTGCCTACTGTGTGCTAAATGTTGTGCCAGGCATCACACATTGGCCAACCCTGAGAGAAAAATTTGAGTGCAAATAGTTTATTTGAGAGAAGGTCCCAAGAAACACTGGACATGGTGGAGGTGAGTTGGGAGGGGAAGGAAGGCAATAAAATGTCCATTATCAAGCAAGTTACCATTGTGGACAAACAGTTCTCAATCCTGCTAGGGAACTAAGAATCCATGGCTCAGAAGGAACCCAACCAAGGCACAAGGGAGCTGGGTTATCTATCCACCAACTCTCCATCTGTCATGGCTCAAGGTGCTTTGAGGGGAGTTAAGTGCCCGGCACTTCTGACTTCCCACATGGCACAGTGTGTTCCCAAGACCAGGAAAAGCCTTCAAGCAGAGATTTTTAGGGGTCATCTGTAAGCAGACTTTGACTTTGGGAGGGAATAACAAGGGGTTTGGAGTGGGGCACCGATAAGAAGTGAGATCTCCTCCCCACTTTTGACCTGAAGGAGGGAACAGGACGTTTACTCCATGAACCCAGTGATGTCCAAGGTGGGGAGGGATACAAGCAAACAGGGGGACAACACTGGAATAATGGGGATGGCAAGACTCAGGGAACATGTGTAAACCTGAGTCAAACTGAGGTGAAGAGCTGTGAGAAGAACAGGTCTAGATGACTCAGGCCGTGACTAGTTGCCAGTAGCCCAGATGATGAGGTCATCAGGAATGACGTGGAATACCAATCTTCCCGCAGCTGTGGTTGCGCGAGACCCGCAGCTGTGGTTGCGCGAGAGTTTGTGACTGCTGTGCCCTGGGGGCGAAAAACCTAGGAAGGTAGGGTCAAGCCTTGGGCAAAGAGGTTGGAAGGAAGGGCTTCCAGCAACAACTCTTTGCCTGGGGAGAGCTGGCCGAAAACATGAGTGTCTAGGAGCCAAGCAGAAGGGGCAGCAGGTGGCTAACCAGGGGCTTGCAAGGTACAAGGCCTGGACTGCAGCACTTTGCTAGCCCTGGCCTGTTTCACACTGGGTACCTGGCCAGTGCAGGGATGCCAGGACTCACCTAAGGCCACCTGCTTTCATCTCACAGGAGCTGGAGGAATAACAGCAGCCAGCTGAATTACAGGTTGTTTGGGTTATAAGACGAGTGAGAACTAAGGCTGCACAAAGTCAGAGATCACTGAGGGAGCTGCTGGGTGCTGGGGCAGGGGGGTGACTGTCCAAGGTAAAGCAGCTTAGAGTGAAGCACTCCAAGTGTTTTCCTCTGGGTTGGACTGAATTTTACCTCCCTTGAACTTTCCCAAAGGGAACTGCCCTTTGGAATTCCTTGATCAGTCCTGAGAAAGTTTTTGGCCCATGGCAGTTAATAAGAACTTCCCTTTGGGTAGGTGTTTATGTTTGTGAGATAGTAGGAAGGTTATGACAAAAATGTTGTGACTAATATCCCCTCCCCTGGTTTCAGCTAGATTGTGCTATTGCAGATAGTTCCAGGGAAAGCAACTCTGCCACAGACACCTGGAGGGCCTGCTCTCCTGCCCAGCTCCTCTTTGCTGACCTTCCAGTTCCCATCTCAGGCTCACAATTCAAGGGCCATCGCAAACAGGAATATCTCCGTTCCTTCCGTCGGCCATTGCAAATCCCCCACTGGGACTTCTCCCCATTGTGATGATGCTCAACCTCTTACAGAATTTTAAATGTACTCAGTATTTGTTCAGGTGATCTCTCATTTAAAGAAACATATTTGCTGCCTGCAAACCTACCAATAAGAACTTATATGGATCAAGAAGGGCTTTAATTCATTTTTTGCTATCTGAAACATAAAACATAAGGAATTTTTAGACTGAAATGCTCTACTTGTTAGGTGATAAACATATTAGGCTGCCATCTCATTCAAACCAACCTAAAAGGAAAACCAAACAAACAATAAAATAACTATCATTGTGTTATCCAAAGCAGCATCTTTAAGAATGAATAAGAGTGATGCACACGTATTGGCAAGTATGCTTGGTAAATTTGTATAAATGATACTCTTACACTCTAATTAGAATTTGAAACACTGTTCCTTTTAAAATTGAAGCAAGCCTTTATACTGTTCACTCTGTTTTATAGTACCATTCAACTACATACGGGAGACAATTAGATTAACATAGGAGTTATAGAAGGGAATTGAAAAGTTTGGCTAAAAGGTCTTGTACAGTTTGAACTAAACATTTTCTATTTTATTTTAATTGCATGTGTATGGATTTCTGAGAAATTAAAATCGATGTGCTCTTATTACAGCAGGTGCAAGGGGCAAGAATGAAAATTCTGCAAAAAGGAACTCAGAGGGAGAGAGAGAATTATTTTTCTCACCCAACCAAAAAGGGGCTGGAAGAAATGGGGCATTCTCAATATAGAGAATAAACTTCTCTTTTTCAGTTCACCTGTGGTTGTCTCCAACTTTCATTCATTTTCCTAGAATTGCTAATAATGTTAAATATCCCAGCAATGAATTTTTAATCATAGCTTTTATTAACAATATAGTTGAAAAACTTAAACCTTGGGAGTTGACATTCATACATATTCTTTGAGTTTAAGTGTGTATATGTGTGTGTGTGTATAACACATAATGTGTGATTTTTATATAATTACATATACATATATATATATAACTTTTTATAAATGCTTTCTTTAATATTATTGACCATGAATCTGACTGTATGTTTTTTTTATTGAAGTATCATTGATATACAATCTTGTATTGGTTTCAAATGTATAGCACAATGGTTCAACAGTTATCCATATTATTAAATCCTCACTCGCTCTAGCTTGGTTACTGTTTATCAAGATAGAAAGATGTTTAACTGTATGTGTTTTTAATGTGAATATATTTCTTTTCTAAATGGTCTTTCTTCTTTTCCCATTTTCTTAGGGAATTCCATTTCCACTAATTCTCAATATGCCAAAAAAGGAACCATTTTTAAAGTTAGGTTAAAAATATTCTTTCTTTTCTTTTAATACTCTTAAAAACTGACATAAAAGTAGGTCATGTCCTACTTCTACAAGACAGCCTGTGCAGACGGAGGAATACATGAAGGAAGTCGTAGTTTAAAAAGTCATTCACAATCCTCTATTTCCTAAAATGTTGAAATATTAAAGCTGAAATCATCCCTATAAATGATTTTGCTTTTTGTAGAGGAGCAAATGTGGGTTTATATGATGAAACCCAAATCCTAGAGAAAAGGTTACTATGTTTAAAAGGAAAAACACGTTTTCAAAAAATAAACAGAGGGAACTATGGTAGAGTTATAAATGAGGTCAAAATAGAATAAGAAACATCTGTTGCTAATATTCCTTTAATATGTATAGTAAAAATTTCCAAGTTAAGTAGGTCTTATTTTTGAAAACTTAATTTCTGAACTTTCATTGATAGAAGGGAGTCAGGAATTTCAGCAAACCATTTTTGTTTCATAATTTTTCTCATTCTTTTTGAGTAAGATAAAATTTTTCTTTAACCTTCACAGCATTGTCAAATACATTTTATTTAGATTTTCTAAAGCAGGAGTTTAGAATGATGTCTGGGATTGAGGCCTAGGAAGGAATCATAAAGGAGGTTGCAAGAATGTTAATTGCCTCTATTAACCATAAATGCCTTCTGGACATTACTTTCTTCATTCCTCAAAACAGTCCTTTAAAACAGGCAGTATGATGTCCATTTTACAGATAAAGAAAGGTGAGTCTTAGATTGAACAACTTGCTGAAAGTGGAATGACGATTCAAGCAGAGCCTGCCTGTCTCTAGTGCCAGTGCACCAAATGACTTCCATGTAGGGTCAGACTGATAGACAGGTAGAGAACAGCATGGAAAACCTAAGGTTAAAATGGGGCCATTCCCTCAGAGGCGCTAATGAGTAGATTTGGAAGGTAGAATTTGAAGGAGAATAGGGTGGGAATTGAAGTAAATCATTAGGTAAGGATTCAGTGTAGAGCTGGCACTGGAGTTAGGACTTTATCAAGAGTTTTGAGGTAGGAATGGCCTCTGTACTTGAGATTGAGACAGAGTTTAGATTCAGAATGGAATTTGCATTGAGTACTGGGAAGGGATAGGAACATGACAGTGACAGTGTTAACTCTAATGAGAAGATTCACCCAGGCAATTGCTGGAAATACAACTCCTGGTCCCTCTCAGACCTGCAGAATCCCTGTCCCTCAGGGAAAATGATATGCTCACAAAGGAACAGAGGAGGGTCTGATCACCAGGAAAGTAGAGAAATGCTAGGCAGTGGTCCCAAATTGGGCTTCTCATTAGAACGATGCGGAGAGCTCTAAAAAAATACTGATGTCTGAGCCTCATCCCTCAATTAAATCATAATCTGCGGTAGGGGTCGGATTATCATCTTTAAAAAGTTCCCCAAGTGATTACAATGGGAAGCCAGGGTTGAAACTGTGATAGTAACAGATAAAAATATCTACAAAAAAGGTCTCTCTTGGATTCATAAAGCTCTTCAACAAACCTCTTTTATGGCCAGTTCTGCATACTGCTTGATTTTAAAATACCTGCATATCTGGTGTCTTACAGCAACATTGTAGCCTTGAAGGGCAGAGACTTACTAACTTTACCACCCACCTGCTTAGTGCTGTGACATTGAATAAATGTGTACTTGCTCTGAGCATGTAGGCTTTTATAGGACATCTTTGGCCGCTCTGTTCAAGGACAAGAAATATATATCATGTACACTACACACAAATTCAGCCAATGACAGGGGCTTTCCTGTCTAGGTATTTTTTTTTTTTGAGAGGGCATCTCTCATATTTATTGATCAAATGGTTGTTAACAACAATAAAATTCTGTATAGGGGGGTAAATGCTCAATGCACAATCATTAATCCATCTCAAGTCTAGTTCTTGTCAGTCTCCAATCTTCTGAAGCATAACGAACAAGTTCTTACATGGTGAACAAATTCTTACATAGCGAATAAGTTCTTACATGGTGAACAGTACAAGGGCAGTCATCACAGAAACTTTCGGTTCTGATCATGCATTATGAACTATAAACAATCAGATCAAATATGAATATTCGTTTGATTTTTTATACTTGATTTATATGTGGATCCCACATTTCTCCCTTTATTATTATTATTATTTTTATTTTTAATAAACTGCTGAAGTGGTAGATAGATGCAAGATAAAGGTAGAAAACATAGTTTAGTGTTGTAAGAGAGCAATTGTAGATGATCAGGTGTGTGCCTGTAGATTGTGCTAATCTGTCTAGGTATTTTATGAATAATCAAGGCTTCCTGGATGCTAAGCAGTTTATTCATCGACTGGAGTCTGGGGAGCCTTGGCCCTCCAGGTCACTATCTCATCCACAGGCTATTCCTGGCACCAGCTCTTCCTGAGCAGCTCCCTCCTTGGCCTCCCCTGACTCCAGGCTGGCCCACAGTGACATGCTTGGTAAATAGACTGTGACATTTGGGGACTTCCAGTACTAAGTCATAAGAGTTCTTGCAGTTACCTTCTGGAGCTCCAGGAGCACTATGGGCCCTGAGCTGCTGCGTATAAAGGCCATCTGTCCTGAGACCACCATGCTCAAGAAAACACAGAGTTTTTGAAACTACGTGAGGAAAGAGACACCTGGACAGTCCCTGAAGCATCTCTAGACAAAAGGAATGTTAAAAGATGTAAAGCCCTCTACAATCGACCAAAGTACATCATTTCAAAAGTATCACTAACATGCTCCATCTATAATGTAAAGAAAAATAAAAATAAGGTAATTTATGATAAAATATGAATTTCAATATTTTAATGCCTCAGGTAAAGCACATAGAGTAGTCAAAAAGAAGAAGGCATGTGTGTGTAGAATCACTGGCGAGCGCAAAGCTGCAAATGCAGGCTTCGACAGGTGTGTCAGGCTAGCGACTCAAACACCATGGGTAATATTGCCTTTGGTAACTGTCGAAGATAATAGACATATTTTTGTAAAGTTCTAAAAATTAAATGTAGTATCTCCTGGTTTTACATGTTGGGTGCTTTCCTGCAGAATAGTACATGTTAAAAAAATATAAAAACTGCCTTGTGTTTAGAGTTCTGGTGTTGGGTAGATGGGAGATCAATTGGGAAAGAAGACTAGAATTTGAACTACCATCAAACTGCAAATAAGTTTCCTATATTTGCACCCCCTACCCCAGTATCCCTGATACCTGGACTCAGCTAAGTTTGAGACCTGGAAGTAGGCCCCAGTCATGGACAGGGGGGCTCCAGGGAAAGCTCCCTAGTTGCAGCTGAAGCAGCTGGGAAGGGGGACTCCTAATAGTCAGAGCTGGGGCATGGGGGGGATTACCCTATTTTCCTTTTTCCTTCTTTTCTCCATTCTCTTGCACCCCAGCCCCCAGGCAATCCCTGCCATGAAGCAGCAGTGGTATATGGAAAACTCGGGGGCAGAGAGCCTTCCTCTTTAATCAGAGGAGCTGTGATCCCAAGACAAGGAGCAAACTCCCAGTGCATTTCCCCCCCTCTGTCCTTGTATGTCTTGGTCCTGGACGTGGGCACGTTCTGAGAACTGTGCAGCAGAGTGGGATAATGAAGGCCCCAGCTTTCAAGATGGAGGACCAGAAAGGGAACAAACTGCGGGGAACAAGAAAGTGTTAGTGTCACGGCAGAAAGGGAACACCTCAGGAAAGCTCACGAACGCTTGGGTTCATCTCTGAGCTGTCCGTGCATGGATCTAACAGCACACTGAACCTTTGAGAACCGAACTGTCGGGTAGACACCCCCAAGTCCCAGACTGGCCACTGGGTGGTGCACTCACAGGACAGATCCAAACAGCACAGCAAAGACTTGAAAAACCGACATTGGAAAAAATCACATACAGAAAGAACAATGGAACAAAAAAGAAAGTCTGTAGATAGACTCACACGAATATGGTTATTTGATTTTCAGCAAAGGTGTAAAGACAAGTCAATGGAGAAAAGACAGTCTTTTTAGCAAGTGGTATTGGGACAATTGGTCATCTATATGCAAAAAAAAATCCAGAAACGAACCTTAGCCTAAACCTCACAACTTATACAAAAATTAATTCAAAATGGATTATAGAGTTAAATGTAAAACACAAAACTATGAAAATCTTAGAAGGGAACATAATGTTTGTGATCTGGAGTTAAGCAAAGCATTCTTTTACGTGACATCAAAAACATAATCCATTAAAGAAAAAATTAGTAAATTAGACTTCACTCTGCAACGGATGCTATTAAGAGAAAGAAAAGGCAAATTATAGACTTGGTGCAAATATCTTCAAATCACATATCTGGCAAAGGACTTATATTCAGAATATATAAAGAACTCTCAATCCTCAACAATAAAAAACAAACCGCCCAACTTAAAAATGCATAAAAACCTTGAACACTTCACTAAAAAGGATATATGCAAGTGACAAATAAGTATATGAAAAATGTTCAACACCATTAGCCCTTAGGAAAATGTACATCAAAACCATGATGAGATACCACTGTAAACCTATTAGGATGGCTAAAACTAAAAATATTGTCAACACCCAGTGCTGGCACACGTCTGCTGGGGAGAATGTGAAGTGCTACAGTCACTGTGGTAAGCAGCCTCACAGTTTCTTATACAGTTAAATGTATATTTGCTATATGAGCCAGGATCCCACTCCTAGATTTTTACCTAAAGAAATGAAAACTTTTGTTCACACAAAAACCTATCAGTTTTTATAGCAACGTTATTCGTAAATGCCAAACCTAGAAACAATCCAAATGCCTTAACTGAGTGAACAAATAAACAAACTGTGGTATATCCATACAATGAAATGTTACTCAGAAATAACAGGAACAAAATATTGATTACTACAATAATTTGAATTTCAAAGGCATTATGCTGAGAAAATGAAACCAGTTTGAAAAGGCTGCATGCTGCAAAGGATATATGAATATAAAGTAAATAGCATTTCTGGCGGAGGAACTACAGTTTTGAAAGGCAAGGAGGAATGGAGGAAAGATCTTCCCATCTCCCACAACTCCCATTACTCACATCCCATAGGGCTGTTTGTACCAGATGGCTCAGGCACATCTTTTTCTTTTCATTTTCAGAAGTGCTAGAATCTATTATATACAGACTTCAAAGGTCAACTAATCTTTGATAAACTGCAGAAAATTGGGAGTTGAATGTACCAGGCTCCAGGGTTGATTTTAATCTTGGTCTTCTAATTCATGAACACATTTATTTAGATATTTGATTTCTTTCATCAGCATGATGCACTTTTCAGCATACAAGTCCTGCACATGTCTTGTTAGATTTATACCTAACTATTATATATTTTCTGAGCAATTGTAAATACTTTTGTATTCTAGTTTTGGTGTCCATATGTTCATTGCAAGTGATTTTGTGTACTACTCTTGTATCTTGAGACCTTGAAAATCACCTATTCTAGGAGTATTTTTGTAGATTCCTTGTGATCCTCTATGAAAACAATTATGAAATATGCAATAGGAGTAATTTTGTTTCTTCCTTTCTTATCTATATGATTTTTAGTTCCTTTTCTTGCCTTATTGCACTGGCTAGAACAACACCACCATGTTGAATGAGAATTCTGAGAGTAGACATCCTCTTCTTGGTCCCAGTCTTATAGAGAAAAGCATTCAGTTACTAAGTAAAATGCTAGCTGTAGGATTTTTATAGATGTTCTTTCTCAATTGAGGAAGTTCTCTTATATTCCTATTTTTCCAAAGTTTTTATCATGAATGGGTGTTGAATTTGTCACTTCTTTTGCATCAGTTGGTACTATCATGTGATTTTTCTTCTATTCTGTTAATATGATAGATTACATGGAACAATTTTCAAATATTGAACTAGTCTTGCACCCCTGGAATAAACTTCACTTGGTCATGGTGTCTAATTCTTTTTATATACTATTTGATTTACTTTGCTACTATTTTTAAAGGTTTCTTACATCCATATTCATGAGGAATGGTGGGCTGTAATTTTTTTTTTTGTAAGTGTTTCAGTCCTTACACCAATACTACAGTCTTATTCACTGTAATTTTGTAGTAAGTTTTAAAAATGGGAAATGTGTGTTTTCCAACTTTGTTTTGGGTAATCTTAATTACCAATTTGCATATGAATTTAGGGTCAGCTTATCAATTTTCTGCAAAAACAGTAGCTGTAATTTCAATAGCTATTATGTTGAATTTGTACTACCACCTCTTTTTATTATGTCCATAAATTTGAATGGTGTTTACATTTTGAAAATTTTGGGAAAATATTAGAAGAAGAGTATTGCATATCATGTGAAAGTTGTATAAAATTCAAATTTCCGTGTGTATAAATAAAATTTTATTGGAACACAGCCATGCTCATTAATTTCCATTTGTTTATGGCTGCTTTAGGTATAAACAGAAACTGCATGGGCCACAAAACCTGAAATACTTATTACCTGGTTCTTCACAAAAAAAGTTAGGGGACCCGTGCTTCAGCAAAGACTTAACAATCATTGCCTAAAATTTTCCAAACACTTGAGCCGAGGACTATGACCATGGGCTGGAATTTCCGACTCTTATTCCAAGGATTCTTTTTGAGCTATGTCTAGACCTGATGGAACTTAGTCTTTAAATTTTTTTTTTCCTGCTGTGGTATGCAAAGGCAGAAAGAGCGAGGCTAAGACCATGTGCAGCAAAAGATAAGAAAAGGAAAGATCAAGAGATGAAAGATGAACACTGTGGACTTTAACGGAGCTTTGCGGAATCCAACTATTAGAGCTGGAGAGGCCTTAGGCGTCCTCTCAGTTTTAGCAGTTGAAGATAATGTGACTCAGGAAGTCTTGCCCCAAGTTACATAGTGTCTCTGACTCCTGCTAGTTCACATTAGCAAAAAGCAGTTTGTTCGTTTCTCTCCAGAAACTGTTCAGGGCCTCAACTCAGAAGACTTTGAGTTGAAGCTTAACAAGAGAAGAAGATTTCTTCTATGAGCAGGCTCCATATTTGGGGGGAAACTATCACTTCCTGACATTGATAGTGTAATTCTATTTTGTGTGTGCTAAAAACTGTAATTGTGAAGTGTTGGGATAATGCAACTGGCATTTTAAAGCCTATGGGCAGCTGACTCTTCAATGCACTCATGTTACATCAAAGAAGTGTGGAAGGGTAATGAGTGGTCATAGAATAGAGATCAAATTCAGGGCATTTGAAGTTGCAGTGTTATTTTCACTGGTCCAAATACATTCTTTCTTTGCGCGAACTGAAGGGGGACGTCATCGGTTGTATTTCCACTGACTGCCACCCACTGCCCTGTGTCACATGGGCACTGGCCGTGGAAGCTCGGGTTCAACGTAGACCTGACTTGAAACTCAGCACGCTGAGAGGATGAGAGAAATTCAGCAGCTGCCAAAGGAGGGCCTGAGAAGCAGAAACGTTTCCATCAGGCTAATGAAACCTGTCAGCAACAGCAGGGCTGCAGAGCCTGATCTCCCAGAATGCAACAGGAGTGGAAAAGGAGCCAAAGGAGGAGGAGGGGATGGGAAGAAACAAAGAATTCTTCATTATGCCCAATTACAGCAGGAGTGGGAGGAGTAGGGCAGGAGGCAGACATGAAACAAGATACAATAAAAGTATGGCACAACAACTGGCAAGTGCTGACTTTGTTCTCTGGACATTAGGTCCTATTGCGGCAGGTGGCGGAAGCAGGTTTGACTAAGCTTCAAGGACCCTCTGTGCACCACCCTTTCCAAGGCCTTGGGAGAGGCCCTGAAAATGTGTTCATATGATCTTAAATTTTTACTAAACTTGTGGAAGGGAAGTAGGTTCCTTAACCTCAGTCAGTTAAGTCCACTGTGCTTTCCAACTCGATTTCCTTCAGGACCATTTTGAGATTTGCTAAAGGAAGGTTGAGTTAGGAATAACCATATTACCTGCAATTTAGTAAGATGTTTTGGAACATTTTACTAAAAACACATAAACCATGAACTCCTATTTAGATGTATATACAGAGTAGCTTATTTTACATTCTTTAAATTTGTTTATTAAAGAATTGAGAGAAAATTCAGGTAAAAATGAACGGGATACAAAACAAAACAGTTAAGATGAGTGATTAAATCAATAGACATTAATATGGCATCCAGAAGGAGAGCATAGCACAAAATTTTCAGAACATACTAAGACCCATCATTCACTATGAAGAAGGGACATTCTGTCAGGAGAAATAAATTATATTTGGATTGTTTGAAAATTTGATTAATGAAGAGTTGTGAATTACATGAACTCATTGGAAAACAATTTTCAATTCTATGGGTTAAAATATAAATTGATACAGATAAGGAGAATATAAAACTCTTAATACTTTAATAGAATGAGGACTTTGATGACAAACTGGCTGTTGAATACTGTCAATTTGAAGGCATTAATACAAAAAAACTTATAATACCCTGAAATCTTACAGCATGTATATGAAAGTGTAAACCTTAAAAATGAAAGTCAGCTATTTTACTGGCAAAAATAGATTTATTCAGGAGTAGCAGAGAATTGCAATTTGGTACAAGCAAGTTACCACAAAATAGGCAAATCCAGAGAACAAAGGAGAGGACCAGTTTTTTATGGAGGAAAAGGCTGAGTTGTGAGTGCTGTTTTAAGCGAAAAGTCCATTTTAAGAAACTGGGAGTCTGATGTATCTGTGGCTTCTCATTGGCTGAGTTGTGAAGGTCTCTCATTGGCTGGGCTGTTGCAGGGCAGAGGCAGAAACTCTTCCTTCTCTTGAGTAGTAAAGTAGGCTATTTCCATGGGGCCTCTAATTGACAAGGAGGTGTAAGATAGGAGAGCTTGCTTTGCTGGTCTCCCCACTGCCATGTCAGTAAGTTTTTCTTTTATTAATTTTTACAACAGAAACTTGTTAGTGCTTCCTCCAAATTTTTTTTATTTTGGTATCATTAATCTACAATTACATGAGGAACGTTATGTTTACTAGACTCCCCCTATCACCAAGTTCCCCCCACATACCCCATTTGCAGTCACTGTCCATCAGCGTAGTAAGGTGCTGTAGAATCACTACCTGTCCTCTCCGTGCTGTACAGCCTTCCCTGTGCACCCCTCCACACATTATGCATGCTAATCGTAATGCCCCCTTTATTACCCCACACCCCCCTTATCCCTCCTTTCCCATCCATCCTCCCCAGTCCCTTTCCCTTTGGTAACTGTTAGTCCATTCTTGGGTTCTGTGAGTCTGCTGCTGTTTTGCTCCTTCAGTTTTTCCTTTGCTCTTATACTCCACATAAGAGCGAAATCATTTGATACTTGTCTTTCTCCACCTGGCTTATTTCACTGAGCATAATACCCTCTAGCTCCATCCATGTTGTTGCAAATGGTAGGATTTGTTTTCTTCTTATGGCTGAATAATATTCCATTGTGTGTATGTACCACATCTTCTTTATCCATTCATCTACTGATGGACACTTAGGTTACTTCCATTTCTTGGCTATTGTAAATAGTGCTGTGATAAACATAGGGGTGCATCTGTCTTTTCCAAACTGGGCTGCTACATTCTTAGGGTAAATTCCTAGAAGTGGAATTCCTGGGTCAAATGGTATTTCTATTTTAAGCTTTCTGAGGAATCTCCATACTGCTTTCCACAATGGTTGAACTAATTTACACGCCCACCAGCAGTGTAGGAGGGTTCCCCTTTCTCCACAACCTCACCAACATTTGTTGTTGTTTGTTTTTTGGATGGTAGCCATCCTTACTGGTGTGAGGTGATATCTCATTGTGGTTTTAATTTGCATTTCTCTGATGACTAGCGATGTAGAACATCTTTTCATGTGTCTGTTGGCCATCTGAATTTCCTCTTTGGAGAACTGTCTGTTCAGTCCCTCTGACCATTTTTTGATTGGATTATTTGCTTTTTGTTTGTTGAGGTGCATGAGCCTTTATATATTTTGGATGTCAACCCTTTATCAGATATGTCATTTATAAATATATTCTCCCATACTGTAGGATGCCTTTTTGTTCTATTGGTGGTGTCCTTTGCTGTATAGAAGCTTTTCAGTTTGATGTAGTCCCAGTTGTTCATTTTTGCTTTTGTTTTCCTTACCCAGGAAGATATGTTCATGAAGAAGTTGCTCATGTTTATGTCCATGAGATTTTTGCCTATGTTTTTTTCTAAAAGTTTTATGATTTCATGGCTTACATTCAGGTCTTTGATCGTTTTGAATTTACTTTTGTGTATGGTGTTAGACAATGATCCAGTTTCATTCCCTTAAATGTAGCTGTTCAGTTTTGCCAACACCAGCTGTTGAAGAGGCTGTCATTTCCCCATTATATGTCCATGGCTCCTTTATCATATATTAATTGACTGTATATGTTTGGGTTAATATCTGGACTCTCTGTTCAGTTCCACTGGCCTGTGGGTCTGTTCTTGTGCCAGTACCAAATTGTCTTGATTACTGTGGCTTTGTAGTAGAGCTTAAAGTTGGGAAGTGAGATGACCCCTGCTTTATTCTTCCTTCTCAGGATTGCTTTGGCTATTCAGGGTCTTTTGTGGTTCCATATGAATTTTAAATCTATTTGTTCCAGTTCGTTGAAGCTTCCTCCAAATTTGAAGGCATTCAAGAAAATTACATTACTAACAACTCATAGCAAAGTTGAAAGAAACTTTTCTAAGTGAATCGATACTAAAAAAGTTTCAATGAAGGATGTTTAAAGAAAGATTGAATCTTTGTTCTATTCTCATTAAAAAATATTATAAAATCATTGTCTTCATAGACTTTTGAAGGGAATATCAGTGTATGCAGACAAAAATGATAGGATAAAAACCATTTAAGAGATGCATCAAGAAATTAATTAGAAACTGTTATTTTTATGGATTTTTTAATGTTTGTGGTATTTAGTAACTTTAAATAACAGTAATTTATGATTTTTCTTTTACTAAATATGTACTTGGGTACCCAATTTTGTATTTATAATTTTGTATTTTTTTCTTGAATTCTATATGGCTACTGTGAATAATATTGCTGTGAATATGGGTGTGCAGAAATATCTCTTTGAAACCCTGCTTTCAATTCTTTTGAATATACACCCAGATGTGGAATTGTTGGATCATATAGTAATTCTATTTTTAATTTTTCAAGGAACCACCATACTGTTCACTAAAGCATCACTCCCACTGACTGCACAAAAGTTCTGATTTCTCCACATCCTTTCCAACACTTGTTATTTTCTTGTTTTTGGACAGTAGCCATTCTAATGGGTGTGAAGCCCTTACTATATTTGTATGCCATGGGTTGGATTCGGTTTTGCTGGGAAAGCATTTATGTACCAGTTCTCCTCTTTGTGACCACCTCCATGGTCATGGTTGGAACACAGCTTAACAAAGCTGTTCAGTATTGCTGCTCAGTGCTTCTGTATAGTATTGATTATTCCTCTTCTCCCTCTCGAAGCCCTGGGATCATTTTATCCAAACTTGCTTTTGGGTGATATCATAGATTCCAGCTTTGTGGGGTTATTGTTCATTTTTGTTTTAGAGGTTATGGTACATATATACATTCTATCCCATTAGTCAAGGGGCTCTGTTCCGTATACTTGTTCATTCTATCAACTGTCAGATAACTTTAAGGCCAGTCTATAAGGACCATTCCCATATGTACTGAATGGTGACATCTTTCTATGTCTGGCTGATGTTAAAGCTGATACAGCTGGTACTGCAGGACCTGTTGCTAAAACACTGAACCTTATCAACCAGTCCTTACTGGCTGATAAATAGCCACTACCTTGTAACTCTTGAGCAGTCCTCCCTTAATACTTGGGATCATCTGAAGGGTTAATGGCTGGTTCTGAAGGGGATCCCCAGGCTTGTGCTTAGAAGGGGCCCTGGGCTCTTGAAGTTCTGTTTGAACAAGAAACCCCACATTTAAATTTTTTCCTAGGCTCTGTAAATTTTTCCTGGGCCAGTCCTGAACAGATTATGTAGATTAAGGCAAATTGTGTAGCCAGTCCTCAACAGAATCATTGCCCTTTTAGATCCAAGTGGAAAAGGGATTCTGCTTTAAGGTTTCCTTCAAGTTACAAAGTAGAGGATGCCACACGAGGGCTCTTTGTAACAACCACAGGTTCCCTTTGGCCTTACTCCTCTGCCGTTTGTCATGGCCAACATTCTTCTGGGGCCCAAGCCTGGAAAAAGGCATTTAAAGCTCAACACTTTGCTGGTATGAGAAGTGGTATCTTTTTACGGGCCATAACCCTGTTCTAAGCTTATTTTTTCCTCCCTGATTCTCACCTCTCTTATTTTTGAATATATGGCCCTGTTTGTTTAAACTATATTTTTATTCTTATATTCTGTAGAAAAACTGTAGATTTGCTAAATACATTTTTTCCAAAGGAAACTGGCTTTTGGGTTCTATTTCAACCAGTCAATTCAGGTAGACATTTAAATCATGAGGAATTCCTGCCTAATTTCTTCTGTATTGGCTCACTGAAAAGCCTTCCCTGCAAAGGAAATAATTGAGGAGAATGCTCTAGTTACTTCCTCAGGCCTAGATACACAAGTACCATTTTAGCTGATTTGGAGAGATAAAGTTGTCTGGGAACAAACGCATCTCTGTTTGTGTGTAGACACTTCATCTGTAACATGAACTTTAATTCAGTTATCTTGCAGGAATATCGTGGGAATGCATTTGATAAGGTCAGAATGGTTTCAACAACAGCTCTTTAAAACCAAGCTATTATGATTATGCAGTTACTATTATATGTGATCATTATTTGATTATATCTAGTAGAGCAATAATGACAGGTTGTTGATATTCAATGATACTAAAGACAATTTCCATTCAACATCAGTCACGAACTCTCTGTTTTATTAAATAATCACGTGACAAGCCTAGGCTTTGTAATATAAACTGCTACAAAGAGTTTTAATGGTAGTATTCTGGACTACACAGTACAGACCAAAAAATGACATGAAGAGAATACCATTTGCTCTTCAGGTGTCACCTTTGTCGAGTATGAACAGTGTTCATAAATGCGAGCAAAACTGCTGGTGACAAGCTAGTTAGAAAAGAGTGAGAATCTGAGGCTAATTCAAAAAGAGAAGTTAGTGATGGAAATATCTCCTTAGCCTTGACATAGGTAGCTTGATCTCATGTTCTGGGTCCTCTGTGTATATATAGTAAACAGCTCTGACAACGATTTCTTGAAACACTTTATAATTATTTAATTGCTAATAATTATTGATCATTAATCATGGGACAGACCCTGTGTTGATGTTTTACAAATACTGTCACACAAGCGTAGGTCCTGCGGTCCCAGGTGCCCCGGGTCCTGTATGCCACAGCCATTCCAGACACTGGTCACAAGGCAGCATCTAGGTGCAGCTTCATGGTCCCTGTGGAGCTGCCGTGGCTCATGCGCAGGACGTTAGTTGCTCCTCCTTTGTGGTCCCATCTTCCTTATCCATTGGTTCACAGTTACACTGATAGAACTGTCTTCTCCACTAGACTGTGAGTGGGTTTTCAGAAGCACAGTGTGTTATTTTTTATGAATAGATTAATGCACACAGTCAGTTGGACTGTTGCTAGCTACCCAGATTACTTGCCTTCATTCTCTTTCCACAAACCCAGTTTACTGTGAATGTAGCTGTACCTGAAAACCCCAGACCATCAGTGGCTTAACAACAGCCAAAGTTGCTTCCGCACTAAGTCCAATACGGATGTGCCTGGTCAGGGAACAATCTTGAGGTGCTCTCCTCTAAGCAGTGCCTTAGGGATCCAGGTTCCTTCCATCTTGAATGCCTCTGTCTTCAACACATGGTTTCCATGGTGCCTGTAGGAGAGGAAAAGGATCACCGAGGGAGTCTTACGGCTAGGTTTGGAAATGGCGTATATCATTTTGAATCACTTGCATCGACTAGAACCCCATCACATCACCCCAGAAGGCTGGGAAATACAGTCTTCCTGTGCACCTAGGAAGAGGATACTGGACTGATTGGCTCACATCTAAAGGTGTCACACAAAACCCTCCAGTGCCTTCCCAGCTGACTCAGCATTTAAGTCCCAAGTCCTTCCAGTGGCCTCAAGGTACCACCTAACCTGCTCACCCTCCAGGCCTTATGGTTCAGGCTTCACATCCTTTATCTGCAGTTTCTCACTCATTTCAGTTGTACTGGCTTTGGCTCCTGACTGCGCCTTTGCTCTTCTATGCCTTTTGCTTGGAATGTTTTTCCGCTAGACGCTGTATGGGCAGCTCATTCTTTCACTGCCTTCAGGTCTTTATTCAGTAGTTCCTTTCTCACTGAGACCATCTCTGGCCATACTACCTACATTTCAATCCACTTGATCCCCAATACATCATAGTCCCTTTCTTGGTTTGTTAATTATCTTAACACTTGCCTCTATTAAAATACTCTACCTTTTGCTTGCTTAACTTGTGTATTAAGTATATCCTGCACTAGAATGTAAGCTCCACAAGGGAAGAAATTTTGATCTTTTTAAAGTCATGCTGTACGTCCATTACTTAGAATTGTACCTAGCACATAATGGATGCTCAGTAAAATTTGTTGACAGAATAAATTATATCAACAAAAAATGAGGATTAATCTAATGTTGTACAGAGATAAGTATCTCCTAATGCTATCTCTAATTATCATTTTAAGAACATTCCATACATGAAGGACAATAGAAAGATTAATCAATTTGTATTTTGATATTAGAAAATGACAGATCATTCTAAATTATCTAAGCAACATTTCAATGACTGAGAAGGAAGTAAAAAGTCAAAGCAGGGTGAAAGGAAAAAATTTAAATGAAGAAATCGCACAAGGTTGTCCCTTTCTCTAGCCTCAAATCACCAAGTTAAAAAAAACGATCTTTATAAGCTAATAGAATCATTTCACTAACAATTCCTTACATTCTGTGTGTATCTCGTAGCTCAGCTATTCCTTCACTTCAGTGATAAATTCTCATTTATGAAGGGGAGTTGACGCAGCTGGCTTTTTTCCCTCTGCTCGTTGGACGGCAGAAATACTGAGATTGGATGTCAAGCCAAGCGAGGAATGTGCTGGTTAACACTTCCCTCTGCCCGCAGTTTTGCAGAGGAGAACCAGTTAGGACAGGAGGCTTGGTTATGACATGGATAGCTCAGTAGCTAGTTTACTTCTTCTATACTCTCCCAATACAGCATATGAGGGAAGAATTTGTGGACTTAAAATTCTATAACATAAGAAACTATAGTAAGTGCCAGAGCTACCATTGGTTTTACTGTGGGGACATTTCCATGTTGAATGAAACTATTTTATAGTAGATGTGGTTTGAAATATTAAAAAATACAAGTTGTAGGAATATCTGGTCACATTTTTTTTCCAGAGTCACACCCACTGCACTTACCATAGTAACCGAGGTTTCTCTGTGCAACTGGCTGTATATAAATATTTGGTTGCAAATGACATTGGAAAGTTTGACAAATGTGACTCTAGTAGTCAGACTGGTCTGCACAAGGTTCTTTTCGCCATCTCTTATGTAAAATATCTGCATTTTCCCATTTAATGTATGAGAACTCCTTTTTGCTCTTTCTCTCTTCCATCTTCCTTAGTGTTTTCCCATCCTTTACCCTTTGCATTATCGGACAGAGCTGACCCAAACCCACAACTGCGACTGTCTTTGAAGAGTTGGGTGCCCCAAGTTTCACTGAATGCCAGTACATAAGAGCCTGTGAATGAGGGGATCACCTGCAGCTTTTTTGATATTTACTGGTGTTTCCAGTCTGTAGAGAGCCCCTGAACTGGAATGATGAATACATGGTAGGGGATATATTTAGGTTCTATGAGTTTTTCTCACCAGCCTGACCAAACCCAACTAAAAAATGAGGTAGGTCCACTCTTGTGAATTCTTCTTTATTATCTACAACTCCAAATTTGGTATTAGTTTTGTAGCAAAACAATTATTTAGTATAAAAAGGATAGTTCAAACCTGAAATGCTGCACCAAGCTGTCATCTAACACAGCTGAATTATAAATATTAAAAATTATAAGAAATATAGGAGATAACTGGATATGGTTATAAGCTTTATACTTGAAAGATACTGAATAATATTCTTTTAAGTGTTCTTTTATGGCTTAAAAATTCTATTTTGCTGACATACCCTTTCAGAGTGTACTGAGATACTTCATAGTCCTTTTAAAAAATACATATTTTAGAATATTTTTCAACTCCATAATTAATACTTGGCTATTGTCTAGAGAGCTTTGAAGTAGAGTCTGAATGTGAAATCTCTGGAAAAAACACATTTGATGATTTGGGGGAAATACTGTTCTTTTTTAATGTTTTTGGATGGTCCATCTTTTTATTTATTTTGAGGCAGATATTATTAGATGCATACAAGTTTAAATTGTTATATCCTCTTGGGGAGTTGAAGCTTTGAACTTTTCTGTTATTCTGTAGTAAATCTGTTTAACTTGTAATGTTTTTTTTGCCCCAAGTCTCTTTATTCTGATAATAATATAGCTACACTAAGCTTTATTTTGGTTAGTATTTGCCTACTATAATTTTTTCTGTCCTTTATATTCCATCCTTTATCTTTATGATTTAGATGTACCTCCTGTAAGCAGTATATATGTGGTCTTTGTGTCTTTATTCATATTGTTGATCATGGTCTTTTAATAGGAGCATAAATCCATTTGTATTTATTATCATTAGTAATATATTGAGATTTCTTTTTACTAGCTTATTTTATTTTTTCCATTGTTGCACTTTTCTTGTATTTTAACTCCCTATCTTTTCTTGCTTCCTTTTCTACTGAAATTTTTTTCCAATTCTTGTTCTATTTTTTCACATGACTAGTTTGAAAGATAAACACTCTTGTATACTGTGAACATCCTAGACATTTGCATTTAACAAATTCTAAAATTAATATCTTCCTTATGAACAATAAAAGAAGCTGCAAACACTTTCCTGTCAAAACCATTCTTATTCATATGCAATTGTTCAATACTTGGGGTTGATTTAAACCCCACAAATTAGGCATTACTATTTTTGTTTGATACAGTCAATATTCATTTAGATATGGTCACATATGTATCAGGTTTTTTGTTCACCATTCTTTCATCTCAGAGCTTTCATTTGGGGTTAGTTTCTTGCCTAAAATACATTCTCTTTTTCTTTTATTGATATATAATCCACATACCATAATATTCATCTTTTAGACTGTACCATTCAGTGGTGTTTAGTATATTCATAAAGTTATGCAACCATCACCACTATCTAATTCCAGAGTATTTTCCTTGTCCCAATAAGCAGTTACTCTGCAGGTTTCCTTCCCCCAGCATCTGGCAACCACAGATGTACTTATTCTGGACATTTCATATAAATAAGATCACACAATATTGTACCTTTTGGGCCTGGCTACTTTCACTTAGAATTGTGTTTTCCAGGTTCATATGTGTTGTGGCATAAATCAGTTCTACATATTTTTTTTAGAGCTGCTAATATTCCATTGTATGGAAATACCACATTTTGTTCATCCATTAATTAATTGATGGACATCTGGGTTGCTTCCACTTTTTGGCTATTATGAATAATGTTGCTGTAGCATTTATGTACACATTTTTGTATAGATACATTTTTTCAATTTCCTTGTGTATATACCTAGGAATGGAATTCCTAGGTTATATGATAATTCCATTTAACTTTTTAAATAACTGCCAAACTATTTTCCGAAGTGGCTGCTCCTAAATGAAAATCTTCCTCTTCTAGAATATGAGTCAACAAGCAAGCACACAATTAAGGACTGGTAGAAACATGGATGAAATTAGGAGGTTTGGGGAACTCTTCCCTTTCCAGATATATGTGTTCTTTTCTTTGTTCATATATTTCTTACAACAAAACAAGAGAGTGAGAAAAAAGAAAACCATACAATCTGTGTGCTCTTGTTTTTTTTCTAATTAAAAAAAAAATAGTCTGTTTGCCTTCTATGGAAGTAGGTATGGTTTAGAGATCCAAGGTAGCATAGTTGGGTAAAGGTTTGTGCTGTCTGGGACTTCACGAGTCCAAAGCTCAAAGGGAAATTGTAATTTAGGATTCTCAGAGTAGCATCTAACTGTTCAGGTAGGAAGTGAGCTGACATTTCCTAGTAATAGCTCAGAGGTGTAAATGCAGGTGCATGGTCATGGAAGACAGCCCAGGTTCTGCTTACAAGGCAGGGTGAGGTCGACCTGCACCAGCCCTGCCCTGTTGGGGTCGGCCAGCCCTTCTCTTGAAACAGAAGAGACCTAGGAAGTGGCTAGGCCATTCCCTAATTTGGCAGGCGAGGAAATGGCTTAGTAGTTGATTTTATTATACATCACTTGTTCATCTTCTAGCCTGTCAGGCCATTCAATGCCACATCTTGATCCTAGCCCGCTAGGAAAACAATCTAATCCAGAAAGCATTTATTGAGCGCTGACTGCATACCTAACCTCCCGTCTTACTATGCGTCAGACCACCCCATTAAGTGCTGAACGGTGGTGTCTGCTTTCTGCACTAGACTGGTAGTTTTCCCCACCACTTTAAGATCCTGGTTTAGGCCAGTGTTTGGCTTTCTGGTAGGGTGGGACCCAGTGAAAGGCTTCTTTATCTAGGTGACCGCGCCTACAACGCCTCAGGGCACTCGGGCAGAAGGGCCGCCGGATAGTCCCTTGCAGGCGGGGTGCTAAAAGCCACCAAGCGCTGAGGAAGTCTGCAGGTAAGGAGCTGTCCATCAGCAGGCGATGGGAAGGGCCTGCGCAGACCGACCAATCAACGGAGCCGCCCTTAAAACGGGTTCACCGCCCCGGGAACGCACCCAAACCCAAACCACTGAGCATGCGCCATGGGTCCAGCGCAAATCCCCCCTCCCCGCGAGCCCCCTACGCAGCCGGGTCAGGGTTATGTTTCCCAGGGTTTCCTCAGTAAAAAAGGAGAAAAGGAAAAGGGAGTCGCTTTGAGATGGGAAAGAGAGAAAGACTGTGTGAGGAGAAACTTCCTCAGAGTGGTGATTGTCGCTAGCAGCCCAGCTCTTGGGTCACGTTGGACTCGAAGGATGGTGCTTCTAGGTTTCCCGGGCTCCGTGCCTTGTGGTTCGGCTGACGGGCATCCCCTGGCACTTCAGCCTCTTGCAGGTTACTGTCCTCAGTTTACGGATGAGACAGGCGAGGCTCAGAAGTTTTGATCCCGTCCAAGGTGACACAGCCGCTTATCCTGCGGCCGGTCTGCGTGACTCCAGGGCGCCTGTCCCGGCCTGCTCCGTCCCTCATCCCGGGATGCCCCTTTAGACTCGCGGGGGCTTCCCACGGCCTTGCTGGGGACGGGACGGTGGATTTAGGCCGAGAGTCGCCGCCACGAGTGCATGCGGCGCTCTACCCCGGGTCCCAGGCTGCGGCGCTCGTGCCGCTTGTACTGCCGCGGCTTCCGAACGGCCCGGCGCCTCATGAGGGCACCTTTCTGAAACCTCCGCCCCTCAGAGGCCCCAGGAGCACAGGGGGCGTGGTGCCGCGGAGCCCGGACCTTGCCGGGACGACGGGGTCCCCAGAGCGCTGGAGGCTCCACGGGCAGGCGGCCCGGGGTCCCAGCGTGAGGCCCGGCTCCAGCACCGGGGTGCGCCCTCTCCCTCGCCTCGGGTCTTCGGACGTGCGGCCCCACGAGCAGTCGGACGGGAGCGGAGGGGTCTCCAACGGCCCCGCTGGGGACCCCGCTGCCCGCCTCTGGCCGCCTGGCGCCCTTGAGGAGCGGCCGGGCCTGCTGTCCCGCCGCGCCGGCCCCTCCTCCGCCCGCCCCGCCCCGCGCCGCGCCGGACACCCCGCCCCGAGGAGGCGGCCCGGCGAGCGGCCGCCAAGGGAGGCTGGTGGCATGGGGGAGCCGCAGCCGCCGCCACACGCACGGTCGCGCCTAGCGAGCCCGAGCGCCGCTCCGAGCTCGGGGAACCGCGGGCGCAGAGGAGGGCGCCTCGGGCCGTGACACGCCGCGGAGGGCGCGGCTCGAGCTGCGCCGCCCGGACGCGCGGCGAGCGGCGGGGGGAGCGAGCGGGCGGCGGCGCCGGGAGCCGCGGGCAGGCCGGCCGGGTGCGGAGGGCGCACCTGGCGGCGGCGCGGCCGGGCCCGACCGGACCTCGGGAGCGGGCGCGGCGGCGGCGGCGCGGTGTGGCGGCGAGGATGTCGCAGCCGCCGCTGCTCCCCGCCTCGGCGGAGACTCGGAAGTTCACCCGGGCGCTGAGTAAGCCGGGCACGGCGGCCGAGCTGCGGCAGAGCGTGTCGGAGGTGGTGCGCGGCTCGGTGCTGCTGGTGAGTACCGGGCGGCGGGCGGCCCCCTCCTCCTCCACGCTCCTCCAGTCCGCCGGGCCCAGGCTGAGCCGCCGACCCTGCTGCGTCTGCCGGATTAAGAGACTGTGGGAAGCGGGGATGTTGGACGGGGAAGGGAAGGTCTTGGAGAGACATCAACTTCCAGACCCCCACGCTGCGCCCGGGGGGCGTCTCCCCACTGCTGCCCCTTCCCTCTTGGGAATGAGATCGTCATCTCCGTCAACCCCCTAGTTTACCTCCTCAGCTAACTGGGAAATTGCTCTCCTCCCCCATCCCTCCCATAGCCCCCTTCCTCTCCCGAATTCTGCAGGGCTTGGCACCTGTGGCCTGGAGGGAGCAGGAGAGTGGATGTGGGGGTTTCCTCTTTCAGTCCGCAGCCCTGGGTTGCGAACCCTTCGGGTGGGCTGAGCTCCAGAATGGAAGGGATTCTGCATGCTCTCCCCCGCCTCCTCCCCTTAGCCGGCTTCCTGAAATTTGTTTTGGCCTCCTTTTCTGAAGGGCTTAGCGGGCGCGATAGAAGCCCTCGGTAATTTCAGCATTGGTGCAAATTCCTACGAAGTTTGGGGATTTGAAGCAAGAGAAGCAGGCAACCTTAAGATTAATCTGGTCGTAGCAAAACGTCTTTAGAGAAGAGGCCCCTGGGTGTGAGGAAGGTGGAGTTTAAAATCAACTTTTTCACAGCCAGGACTGGTCCTGCCGTAGTTGTGAACGAAGTAATCCTGGATCGCTCAGATGCTGCAGGAGAGAAAAGACGTTTGAGCAGCAGCGTGCTCCCCAGGGCTGCTGGAAACTTTTAGCAGCTCCTTGCATTGTCTCTGACGTTTGTTTCCTAGAAGGGGGCCTGTGAGTGGGTGACTTGTGGTGTTTGTTGAAACGATGCAAGAAGATGGGCCTTGGAAATGATTCTCTGCTTTGTGGCACTGGTATTGTCTGTGATAAGTGTCAGGTCCCTTAACACAGGTGCTGGGGCACTTTTTGTGGTGTACAGATGCCCTTCTTGGGCAGACACAGGATAACGTGAATGGTATTTATGGAGATGGGAGATGAAGCTTCATCAAATTCCGTATCAAGCTTGCTCAGTCTGATTTTTCTCTCAGTTGTCAGCTTTGCTAACTCACTCCCAGATTCCTAAACTCCAATCAGTTGATCAGTAGTAAACAGGGAGTTTATTTTGATTTACTGAACTTGATCAGTTGATGGTAAGAGTAGAGCAGGAGTTGGGAATAACCAGAACTTGGGATCTCATCATAACCCAAACTAACTTCTGTTGCAGTGGCCTAAGGAGGTCTTCCTGCATCTTCTCAACTTTTGTCCCTGTGTGTAAGTTAAAGATAAAGCCTGCAACATCTGTTGAGTCTTTTCTGTTCTCACACAAAACTTAGTTCTTTTAGCAGGGAGCAGGGAGGGGATGCTACATCCTCATCAGGAATTTGAGACAAAAGAAGTGTACATAAAAACATGATCGCGCCATGATTTCCAAAGTGCTGGCAGACCTGGACTGAAAAGGAGGTGCTAGCTTAATAAGCAATTATGTTGAGTGCAGAAGTGCCAACATAAGCACAACACTGCTAATTATTGATGTGCAACAGTCCTTGAATATCTGCCCTTCCTGTCAGAGAATGGCCTGACAGTGACCTAGTAGTGCCCATTCCCATGTGTGACATACTTCTACTTTGTTGTCTCATGACACCTTAATCATACATCTGTTTTCCCTGGACATTCTCAAGCATGAACAGCCAGACGCCTGGCTGGTGTTTGAACTCCTAGTATTGTCTAATTTGAGGTCTTTTGTCTGATGAAATTTGTGATGAAATAAATATAAAATGCAGGATAGCAGGGGCCTGCTCAGGTGTTTGCGAGGCTTCCTGGTGAATGAGAAGTACATTGCAGGAGAAATTTGGGATAGTTTACAGATACTAAAAATTACCCATAAACCTCCTGCCAGGTACTCTGTCACCACCTGCTTCCTCTCTTGCTGCTCCCCAGTGTCTGCCAGGAAGTCACTGCAAGTGCACCTGCCACATAAGTTCTGGTTTGGCTTTGTTCCAGGAGGTCTAAGAAGGTATCTCAGACCCTGGAAGGAGGCTGAATAGCAACCAAGCCAGGGTTTGGAATCCTGTGGCCTGTCAATCCATGCTAGCATGGAAGTATTATTCTGCTCTGTCTTTGATGACTTGGGTCAGGGCTAATACAATGTCTACAGCTTAGTAAATGCTAAATAAATATTCTTAACTAGTTTATTAATAAAATGATTATGCAGATGGACTAAAAAAAAAATGAACAAGGTATGGATTTAACTAGCTCTTCCAGTGGTTCTAGTATTGAAGAATGGCCAGTAGTAAGGTTAGAAACAAAAAAATTAGATAGTTCAGTATGTAATAAAAGCTGCCATTTAACAAAGAAACCTTACAATACAAAAGTGAGTTATGCTCACAAATTTTTCAGTTTGATAACTTCGTTTTTTCATAGGCTCAGGATTGTGGGCCTTTAAAAATGATTTTGTATTAATTTGTTTGAAGAGCTTGAAAGTAAATGAAAAAATTGTCAGAATAGTATAATGAACTCTTATAATCCATCACTGAGATCCAATAATTATAAAGATTTTGTCAAACTTACTTCAACTGTCCCTTTTTTCCTTTTTTTTGGTTATTGGAAGTTCTGGGATATTTATTGTTAAAAATAGGGATATTTTCTACATAACTATAATGCCATTATGGTATAGTTAGCAATAATTTGTTGATATACTATTCAGATTTCTCAGATTGCTTAAAAAACATCTCTGATTGGTAGTTTGTTCTAATCAGGATCCAAACAAGGTTTACAGGCCTTTTCAACTGTGGTTTGCTCTTTCCTGAGCCTTAGGATTATTTATGATGGCGAGAACTCTCCCTCGGTTCCAGAGTCCTGGGGTTTTAGTCCTAGGGGTTTAGTAGTTTACAACAGGGGCTCTGGAGTAAGAGTACCTGCAATTTCAGCTCTAACCTTACCTGCTGTGCAGTCTTAGGCATATGACTTAACTTTGCTGTGCCTCAGTTTCGTCATCTGTAGAGTGGAGATAGTAATCATTCTTACCTTATAGGGTCATTCAGAGGATTAAGTGAGCAATACAGGTAAAACTCTTAGATAGTGTCTGGCATGTGTTCTACCAGCTACTTAAGTCACCCTGGGCTGTTGCTTAACTTCTCTGAACTTTAGCCCTCCTGTTTTGTTAAATGAGGGGCTGTACTATTATTCTAGAGTTCATTTCCTCACAAACAAGCTTTGATTCTGAGCTGCTTTTATGAATACTGGAGGTACTACTAGTAATATTCCTAACTGTAGGAAAAGTAATTTATGATTTTGGGCAATGAGAGAATTCACAATTCCAGAATTAGCTTTCCTTGACTTAACAGTAGTCAGAAGGGTAGCATGTTCAAACTAAGTGCAAGCGCAGAAGAAAAACTATAAAGAATTCCCTGAGCAGAGTTGAGTTGTGATTGCTTTTGGAGCTCTTGAAGGAATTTTACCTTGGGTCTTTCCGATATATTAAAGATAGCATCATCATGGCCTAGATCTAACAGAGTATACCACCCAAGGCCTAAGAATAACCTTTCTCTGAAAGATTGTGTAAATTCTGTGACATGGCCCTTTGCGTGGGTCTGCTAGCTATATGCACTTGGGTATTAATGCCCAAATCATATGACTGTTGACTTCCTTACTGATCTTATCTCAGTGTGTTTAGCTTCAAACTCTCTAGTCCGTGATACCATTCCACACTAATTTTTCTTTGTGTCACTACTAGAGAAGGATAGGCCAAAGGTGTGGGATGGTAGTTTCCCCGAGTCCATGCTTGTGGCCTTCCTCACTCTTCCAGTTCAGTCATCTCAAGATTCCAGTGTTATCTGAGGTAATGTGAAACCTGAATGGTGGTCTTCAAAATCCTCAGGTAGCATGAAACCTCATTTTGGCTGCAATTTTGAATCAGAGATGTTAGTAAATCGGCAACTGAACTGGCCTGAACTTCACTTCACTGTCTTTCTCCACCCTCTGGTGGAGTCCAGCAAACAGAAATGTCCCAAACCACAGGAAGCAGGGTGGAGGCCCATCTCCAACTAGATAATCAACAACAGGTTCTATTTCTTTGGTTTCTAGTCTATTTGGATATTAGGAGTTGGGAGGGCATTAGTAATGCCTTCAATTTGAAAAGGGAGGGAAGAATTGTGAAATCATTATCCACATTATTGAGAGCGTTCTCTATGCAGGGACTCTGCTGGGTGCTGACGATATGCTGTTAGAACAGGCCCTTGCCCTGAGGAGTTATGATCTAAACAGGTAGACAGGTCAGTCATCTACAAAAGGATGGGTAATAGCACAAAGGAGCATATTTAAAGAATAGAGGAAGATAAAAAACAGGTGTGCTTGGTGAAGGGTTTATGAAGAATTGAACTGGACCTGGAAAATGCAGAGATAAGGGAGACGTTTTCCAGACAAGAATGAGATATTGAGCAAATGCTTAGAATGACTGACTGGGCCAAAAAGGTGCAGAGCAGCTTGTTCAAAGAAAAGCAAGTTTTAGGAGAAAGGGAGAGAAGTCTTGAGAAGTACAATTGCTAATTTTGGAACAGTTTCAATGAATGGCTGAGAAGCCCTCACAAAAATACATTTTTTTTTTCTTATCTTTTTGAAACCTGTTTTAGAAAAGAGGTTCAAACCAGCACAAGAACACATGCTTCTTAGATCTTCTAAGTGTAATCTTGGGGTTAAATAATGTGCCAATTTGTGTCATGCAGGCCCACAAATAGGAAGAGAGGTGTATGGCAGAGATGCATGGAAGAAAAGACTCAGAAACAGACCTCTGTGTGTGTGTAAACATTAGGGTATCACTTGAGGACTAGTCACATATGATGGGTGTGCATTCAGTAAATGGCATTGCAAAAAAATGGTACTGGAGTCTGATTTTACATCACACACTAAACCAAGTTAAGACTAAATATAAGAGTTACATGTAAAATAAAGAAATAGCATGAAACATGGGTGAATAATCAGGCAAGGGTGGAGAGGGGTTTTTAAAGAGGGAGTTTTTAAAGTAAAGGGAAAACCAGTATGGCCTGGGCTTTGGAGTGGAGCAGTGGCTTTGTCACTGATAGCTGAGGCCTTTGAGGACGTTACTTCACCTAAGCCTTAGTTTGCTCATCTGAGAAGTAGGATTGTTTGGTATTATTATCATACAGAGTTTTTAAAATAAGGATTGAATAAAGTATTGTATGTAAAGTACTTAATAGGGTTTAACAAATGTAAGCTCATAGTATGTTAATAATGGAAAAGATTGGTTGTCTTGACTAAATATATCTTGAGCCAGCATTTATTGAGCACTTAGTGTGTCCTAGGATATGTTAGGGCTTTACATGTGGGAGGGTAAGTCACCTCAAGGTCACACACCCGTAAGTAGAGGGTGTTGGATCTTGAACCTGGGCTTCAGACTGTGTCTTCCTAACCACTCTGTTTTCTGCCTCCCATGTAAATTCTTAAACCTTTGTTCTGTATGTAATAACAAGTACCATAAATATAAAAGTCAAGCAATAAGTTAGAAACAGTATTTGTATTCTATTTATATCTGTATCTCACTCATAGTGTTAAGTTTTTAAAAATATATTGAGAGTTCTTACAGGTCAGTTAAAAAAAGAAAAACATTTCAGTAGAAAAATGGGTAAGGACATTAATAGTCAATTCCTCAAAAAAAGGAGTACAGTTGGTCAATTAAGGGCAGAAAAAACATTCAGTCTTGCTAATAATTAAAGAAACATTTACTAAAACAAGGTGCCATTTTTGCCTGATAAATGTGCAGATTTGCAAAAGTAGATAACATATTTGCAAGGATGGGTGAACTGGGGTACTCTTGTTTGCAGATACCCCATTCTATATCTCCAGGAGCCCCATTTGCATGGAATTTTATGAGGATTTTGTCCCTTGGGCTTTGTAATATGTCAAATGGCATAACTTTTTTGCAGCGGGGTTATATATATCAAGAAATTTACCATGCTCCCCATTCTTTGGCCCAGTACTTACATTTGCGGGAATTTTTCCTAAGGATTAATGTGCATAAAGTACAGTATCTGAAGTCGCAGTGTTGACTGTTTAGGGCAGAAAAGGCAAAATACTGACCAAATGCAAGTTATCTAAAGGTCTTAGTAGTCTAAATAAATTGCAAAATGTGGACTATTTATGATGCCATTAAGTTTTGTTTTAGAAGAATAAATGACTTGAGAAAAATTCTCCCATTATAGTGTTGGAAGGCAGGGGGAGCTTGTGGTTAAGTTCAGAGGCGTGGACCCATTGCTTGGGTGGGTCCTGTTACCCCTTTTCTGGAACCACCATGTGACCTTGGGTTGTGCTTCTACAGCCTGGCTTCTGTCCTTAGTGCGGGGTGGGGGCAGGGGTGGGGGGCCCCTCGGTGCACAGCTGATAGCATTCAGCACCCCTTCTTCCCTTCTCCTTGCTCCCTCATTGTCTTCACTTTGCCTTTTTGCTGTACTCGCCACCCAGGGGCATTTCTAGAAGTCCTCTCTGCACTATTGGTTCATAGACTTTAATTTCTTCCCTGCACTCTGAAAGAAGCTCCACATTTTGATTGAAATTTCCAAATCTTTTCTCAGTTCTGACGTTTTCCCCCAGCTCAGACCTACTTCTCTGCTAACCTGCCTGATGTGTACCTGGCTGTCCTACCAGTCCCTTAATGTTCAGCATCTGTGAAACATAAATTGCCCCTTTTCATTCCAAGCCAGCTATCTTTTTTGTGTTCTTGTTTTCTTTAGGGAGAAGCATCATGTTCATGGTCACCAGCTTTGAAATTTCTAATTCGTCCTTTGTCTCTTCTGTTAATCTCTTTTGCCTTCCTCATTCCATCACCACCCCATCCATTATGTCCTATATCTGCATCAGTCAGTACGGGCTAACAATTTCTAAATCTTAGTGGCCTGAAACCAAAACGTTGTTTCTCCCCAACGCTGCCTCTCCATTGAGGGTGGCTGGGGGCCATGTTGTCCACTTCCTAGGACCTAGGTTGATGGGGCAGCCCCCATCTTGAATGCGGCATGTCCTTGTCAGGGGAGAGTATGGGAACCCCCTCATAGGCTCCTAAGCTCCCACCCAGTCACTTCTGCTTACATTCCATTGACTAGCTGCAGTCACACGGCCATACCTAGCTCCAAAGGGCAGGGAAATGTAGACCTGCCTGTGCGGCTGGAAAGAGAGCTAAAGTCTTTGTGGAACTGCCTGTCTCTTGCCTTTATCTTCGTATTAGTAGGGGGTGGGGTCCCTCCTATCTGGTCTCTTTGCTGCTATTCTTACTCCATCCTGCAGACTTCACTTACGAATCCTTGACTTGTGAGCTTCCCACTGCCCTTGGAATAGAAGCTTCATTCCTTGGACTGCCTGGTGCGCTCCTTATCAGGCATCACCCTTTTTGTTGCTCACTGGCCCAGCTTTAACATTCTCCAGGTGCCAGGTTCTCTCATACCCTAGGACCTTGGCAGATCTCTTCCCTCTGCCTGGGATAATAATCACCTCCTTGTCACCCTCCTCAGCTGCCAGGCCACTCCCCTTGGTCTTTGGGACTGTATTTACCCGTCCTTGCCTCATAGAGGCCTTGCCTGTCTACCCAAACTGAAACAGGCCCTTCCTGATCTTTTCTTTTGTACCACTTAGCACAATTTATATATTTATTTGTGTGTACATTTGTTTAATGCCTGTTCCCTCACTGGACTGTTTACCCAGGTTTCTCCAGTGCCTGGCACATAGCAGGGGCTCAGTAAGTATTTTGTGGCTGAATGAATGAATCCATTTTACAGTCTGTTTTTCATCCTTTTTGGATTCCCCATTGCCCCTAATTTCTCTTCCCTGTACCTATTTTTATTTACTTCATTCTAGCCTATCTCCCTCTGTCTTTTAATTTTCCTGATCAATTTTTCTAATACATGGGTTCTGTTATATCATTGATTTCTCACTGCCACCAGGGATATTTGGTGATATTCTTCCACATAAGAACTATCCTTTTGGGGCAGGTCCTGTTTGTTTTAGTTTAGAAGAAGCTGGTCAGGTCGTCCATACGTCTGTATAATCTTTGCATAGTTTTTGAAATCAGCCATACACTTTGATGCAAGTAAGATTCATTTCCTTTTTTGGGAGCATTTATTTTCACCAACTCTGTAGAACTCTCCATCCAGTGTGTCAAAGAACACACGGATCTAACTCTTGTGTTAAATATTTGGTTAACTCATTTATTTGAAACAAAACAGAATGAAACAAAGAAATAAAAACCACTGGGGGCGCTTTTCATTCAGCCGAACCATGAGTTTTGCAAACCATCAGGAAGCACACGGATGGTGAGGTTGTTCCTCTTTCTTTTACATGTCTGTCATTTTTTTCTCTAAGGGACTCCTTGAGTCCTTGTCACTGAATTATAGGAAGGAGAATTACTGTGTGATCGGAACTCTCTTGATGCCAAATGGTTTGTTTGCATCTCCCTGCCCCGCTTTCTTTGAATTTGGCAGGAATAAATACAATTAAGATAGTGCTTGGGTGTGTCTGCTTCAGGAGCTGGCTGGGTCAGGGTATTTGTTAGAAACATGCCATGTATTTATTATAGATGAACGTTTATTGAATGTTCATCAGAAAGTGAATCTGAAAGCAGATGTCTATGAACTGGGTCTCCATTGACCACTTTATTCTCAAGTTTATTCTTCAACTGTTATGTACTCAGTTTGAGATTCACATGCCCATTTTCATTTTGTCTTAACAGAAAGTACACATTCTGTCATGTAGCTATAGTAATATTCTAAGGAAAGATGTTTACCATGCTAAGTTAAAAAAGAGATTATAAACAGTACAGAATGTTTAATTTTTTAAAAGAAGTGAAAGCAGTATTTTGTTCATGAAGAAGTTTTATGATCTTACAGATGTTAAGATAAACAATTTTCTTTTGTTTCAGGGATAAGTTAAATATAAGATGTGTTGTCCCTAAAATCTAGAACATATAAAATACGGTGGTATAGCCAAATTTCTGTTAATTCTTGTGAGGGATGACAGTAGGATTTAGTGGATGAGAACTCTGGCTCAGGAGGTATCAAACCCAGCTCTTCTGAGAAGGTACTTCACCCCGGTAATGAATATCATAATAGCACTCAGCCTGAAGATCTTTGTGTTGATTAGTGAGCAGGTGCATAAAAAGCACTTAGCACAGGGCCTGGCACACAGTGAGTACCAAATAAGTGCAAGCTTTTGTTGTTTATGAGGCAACCTAAAGGAATTCTTATAACCCTTGAAAGTGCTGCTTCTGGAGAATTTATCATAAAGGAAAGTTATAATGTTGGGTGGAAAAGAAGCAGTGCACAGAAATATAGATGATCACAATTGCGTAAAAAATACCTGTATGTAAGAAAAATATTGGAAGAAAATACATGAAAAGGTAGGCATATGATTTGCTCTTGAATATTCTAATACTTCCTAATTCCTTACTTTTATAAGTGAATAACTCTATCAAGAAAAAGAAAACACAGTGAATATTAGAGGGAAATTTTGGTGCTATGTGTAAGACATTCAAGTTAGTACCCTTTGAAATTTCACTTGTACAACTTAGTCCTGGTACAGCTGTGCATCTTAATGTAAAATGTGCCCCTGAGATGAGACATACACATGCATCTTGGGGGCAAAAATACTGTCAACCAGTTAAGAGGCCTGTGTTAAGTGTTCATAGAGGAAGGAGGCCCATGTGAAATAATGAAACTTTGCATTTCACAGTTTTGTAAAATTCCTTCAAAAAACCATTTTGCTTGAGCCTCTGGAAAATCTATTCAGACAGTGATAGTTTTTTCATTTCTGTGTTTTGATGAGGAAACCAAAGATTAGAGAAATCAGGTGACACTTAAGGTCACCTGGCTAATACTTAATATTTTTTTTCCTGATAAGATGTCAGGGATTGTCTAAAAGATATAATTTTAGCATTTGAATTTCTCAGAAGCTTTTAGGTTATTACACATTGAAATCATTACAAACTTGAAATCATTACACATCTTCCTGGAAAGTACCATGAATTCTCAGGGTTGATAGAAATTCGTGACATGGAAATGAAATCATGCTGTTTTGGAGGGGAAAGGTCTCTTTAGAGGTCATCTGGTCTAGTTTCCTAATTTTATAGATGAGGAAAATAAGGTCCACCATGGTTAAGTGATCATACAGCTAGTTAGTACTACAGACAAGAGCAAAATCTAGTTTACAGACTCCTGGTCCAATGTAGTTTTCCATGGACACAGGAAATAATTGAATTTACTTTGTTTACACTTTTATTTCATCAAGTAACTTTATAGACCTGGGTAGTCAAATAATATAAGAACACAAAATACCTATTTGCACCCTGGAGCTCTTCCCTACTTTTATGTTTCATTAATCCTAGGCTAGTTTGTAGGTGAAATTGACATTCATTTTCTACAAGCCAAGAAAGGAGTTCTACATTTCTGTTTAAGGGGTATTAGGAGGAAAGAGAGAAAGAAAAAAAAAAGCAAGAATTGCAAGATTAATGTAAAAAAGATCTCAGTAGATTTTATTGAAGAAGGAAGAATTATTTAATAGTCAAATAATGTTATTTAAGGGTTAGAAGATCATGGTTTTATGCACTTTGGTTGAAATAATTATGTGGCTTAAGAAAAAATGTTCCTGAAGCCCATTAATGTAGAATTCTTTAATGTAGAATAAGCTTTGTTAATCTAGGTTGTTTTACCTTACAGGCTGCTTTACCTTGGCTAAAGTAAATATTCAGCTATAAATGACATTTTGGTTCATATTGTATTATTACAGAAAGTTGCATTTCTAAGAGTGTTTAGAGAATTTATTTAATCTGTCATTCTAACATATTGCTGTTTTCATAAGTAGAAAGCAGAGCTCCTATGGTGATAGCAGAGGTGCCATAATATTTATACTATACTAGATTCATTTATAAACTATTACACGAGCTAGAATTCACAGGATATTTAATCTCTTAGGTTAACTTTTTTTCTTCCAAGGCTTTAAATATGCTCACTTAAATTTTCTTTATTCTTTTAAGAAAACCTTCTGTAAGAATGTTATTTTTTTCTAAATCAGGAGTAACTGCTGTTACTTTTATTTTTCTTGAAACCAAAGAATGTATGGGCTTACTGACTTTTTGGGGGGTGATTTTGTAAAAAACCAATTAATACATCAAACTTTTAAAGGGACTTAAACCTTAAAGCTACTTGAAGTTGAGAGGAGCAAAGATTCCTAACGCAGCTAGTTTCTCCTGGAAGAGTTAATAGATGGGGCAGCCTTGAATAAACACACTGATGTTGAAATTTCCATAATGTTTAAGAGGTACCATGAGAGAGGAAGGATGATCCAATAGTAGACGATGGTTTCTTTATTTTGTTTTTATATGATGGTTTCTTGAATTGGGGATAGTCACATTTTATAAATCATATATCATGGCATGGAGTTTCAAAGCTGGAGAGGACAAGGTTGAAGATTATGGGCTTTATAGACCCCACAGGTTGGGTTGTGGATAGGCTTCTTTGGTAGACATATGGGGAACTCTGGAAGGGGATTTCAGAGTAGTTTCTAGCGTTTGAGAGAATCACAGGTATCTTTTTTCATGGCTTGAGTTGTTAGAAATTGTCAAAAAGAAGGCTGACTTCTGTCTTTACAATATGGAATCCTGACATCTTGGGTCTATTCCATTCTGGGAAATAAGCCCCAAAGCAGCCCTACCCCACACTTGCCAGCATATTCCGGTGAGCATGATACTTCCTGCCCTGCCTGTGACCCTTGCTCCTCTGGTGTTGGCCTAGTGCCTGCACTGTGTCATGCATGTAGTAGGGAGGCCCTGACCAGCCCAGAGTGGGGTTAAGCTGCTTCTTTCTGACCGAATCCTTTGATTTGGCACCTGGCCTGGTGTAGCCCTGGAGCTCGTTTCCATCAGCAGTGACCTTTGGGAGGGGAGGCGCAGAGGCCAGATGGAGCCCAGCCTTGTGTGCTCCTGGTTTCCCTGTGATCTTCTTCCACATTATCTGCCCTTAAAGCCTCCTGGGGATTCAGTGTCCTCTTGTTTATCTTTTAGTCAGGATCATAGCAGATTTTTGAGTTCTTAAATGATACTAGCAGATAAAAATGCAGTGTTTTTACAACTTTTAAAAGCTCTTGTATTCCACATTTCAGTATATCCTCAGTTATCGTTGGTCATTCATTTACTCAACAAACACTTTAGGATAAACATTTGAATAAGACACAGACCTTGTCCTCAAGGAGCATGTAATCTTAAGGGAAAGAGGAACCTAGGAGCTTTTGGGTTGGTATTCCCCTTTGAGAGTCCTCTGCCTCTTGGCTATTTGGCATCCTGGAAGGAAGAAGGAAGGTTTGACCAGTGCAGATCAAGTTATTAGGGAGGTAACGAGACTGAAGTCAGCTTTCTGGCAAGTAGAAAAATACCAGATCTCCCATCCCTTACTCCATTTTAATGAGACATTCTGAGTAGCAGGAGAGTGTTTCTGTCATGAAGATATTGGTTAGGTTAGAGGAAATTCACATCAGTGGTAAGAGTACAAGGAGAATTGTGGATATCAGGCCTCAAAGGAGGTGGGAGGGAGATTTTTATTTTTATGGAAACATCCTAAAGAGTCTTAGAATCAAGATTTTTTAACTATACATGTGTAATTTACTTTGAAGCTAACTAGGGAAAACAGGGCACTTAAGAGATTTATTTCTCTTGGCATCCAAAATATGTCTCCTGCATGCAAAGACCCCCAGATATGCAGGGATTTTGATTTTGATTATGTCCTTAATTAACCCCAGAAATAACATGAAACTTAGGTTAAACAACCAGCATCATATTAGCATGATAAACTTACATTAAATAATGAGGTGATTTACTAGTGTAGTTCTTTATACGCTATATGACCAAGGGTGCAAGAACCATAAATCCTCTGTTTTCTAAGGAACTGAAAATGAAACAAATTTTTGTGGAGCCCCAGATTAAAAATAATCTGAATTGATTCTAAGTCCTGTGCATGAGAAGAAAATGCATTTTTTTGTCTGTGTAAAATCATCAGCGATTTTAATCTCTGTGGAACATAGATTTGCACGGTGCAGTTGCCCTTGTTTTTAGTGTTTGTAAAAGATACTGAATACTTAACATGGGGGTGTTTGGAAGCAAGGTGACATCTTGCTGATTGCACTTAAGGTAATGATAGCATAATTGACAAGGTATTGGTCCATTTTCTAGAAAAGCACTATTTTTCAAGTGTGAAAAATTATTTTTACTTGTACATGCCAAAATTGGTTCTTAATGTAAAAGCTCATGTATTTGGTTTAGGCCTGATATTTGTTTAGTTTTATCTTTTTTGCCACTAAGAATGTGTGTGGATCATGTTAGTAATTGCCTGGGAAAAGAAATGAACAAGTATTTGATTGAAAATAACTGTGCATGTACATGTATAGTATAGATGCTTCAACATCTATAATATGTTTCTACATAAATCTGAATAGGTAGATTTTTAATTACATACATGCACCAAATTAATTGAACACATTTGTTGAGTCCCTACATGTGCCAGGCACTGGTACAAGGTACTATGGGGAACCAGGATGAGTAGGACAGATCCTGTCCTAGGTGTTGACAGATAATAGGGGAGGGAGGATGGCAAGATAAGCTTTATGCACACTTAAATGGAAGATTGTGTCATTGGAGTGTCATAAGTAAGGCATTCAAGGATCGTTGGTAAAGAGAATACCTCCAGTCTTGGGAATCAGTAAAAGATTAACGAAGGAGATGGCATTTTCAGCTGAAAGTGGACTTGTAAGCTGACAATTGTTGTAGATAGAGGGATCCATGTGAGTGAAGGGCCCAAGAAAGGAAGTCATGGGGTGTATCTGGGGAATAGTGAACAGCTGAGTCTGGTAAAGTATAGGAAGAGTTAAGGGTGCACAAATCTGGGTCACCAAAAGAAGAGGAGGGTAGACAAGGACCAGGTTGTGGAATGTTGACTTTCTTCTTGGCTGTGAGTTTTGAGCTGGAAGCTGCCTAGATCAGAGCTTTGCCATGGGAATGTGGTGGCTGTGTTGCTGGAGCCTCGTGGCTGTGGCTTGGATGAGGGCACAGAATGGGGTGGGTGGAGGGGCTAGGTTTTACTTAGGAAACTTTTGCTTTAATTTAGGCAAGTGGTTATGTGGAGGGCGTGAAGTAAAGAGGTTATGCGTAAGAAGTATTTTGAGGTAAAGTTGATGGGTATTTGAACCTGATTAGGTTATTTCTTTAGTCAATAAATATTTACCAATAATCCTCCCTCCTCCCCACTAAGATGAGCTTGGCACTCCTTGGCTAAGTGAGATTGCAAAGCGAGAGGTATTAAATATAGCTTTAGGTTTCAGCTCTGCGAGACCAGGAAGGTGGTGGTAAAGAAATCTGAGAACATGCATCCCGGTTTCCAGGCCTTGAAGGGAGCGTAAATTTATCTGGTCTCCCATTTTCAGATAACCTACTGCAGACAGATGAGAATCTCATCTCCTGTTATAAACCACCTCCAGAGAAAGAGATTTAGCAGTGAGCTGTTAGGGGCCTTCATTTTTTAGAGAGTGTTTAGGGCAGAGAAGACAGATTTAAAAGTCATCTATGTAGTTCTTAAAATTCTTAGTCATAATCAGCATGCTCTTAACCATGAGGCCTCAACCTGCTGCCTTCTCTGCCACTGTGTCTTCCGGGCTGACATTCTGACTTCCTATCAGTTTTCTGGAATGACCTTTCCTCTCTCCTTTTAAGAGAAGAATTAAAGAAGCCTTTAAAAATGTTAGATTCATAATGATTTAGGGACAAGTTGGTAATTAATTTTGTTACCCTGTTTTGTGCACGTTTCTGTATTTACTTGTTGAGAGAAACTAATTGCGACTACTTTGTATAGCAGGGCCCTGGTTCAGTTTTGGATGTAAGCTTCTTTAACATTGCCAAATACAAGCTAAGTCTGCATGGATTGATAAATTATAGATGGAAAAGTATTCTCAGTTTTCCTCCTCTTGGATTCTTTTGCTTCCCATAATCATAGATTTATCCTCTTTGAAAGTCCATCTTCCTTTGGTGTCCAAATACTGATATTATTACCTGGTTATTATTAAAAAATGTCAATATGGTGACTCTTTTCATGTCTTTCTCTCTTAAACTATTTTCCCACTCGGCTTCCTATTGTAACCACTCCCCCAGAAGAATGAGTACCTGATGTTTTCATTCATCCACCTTCCAGAGAGTTTAGTTGTTCCCTCTGTTTCAACGACACATCCTCATGTCTTTATTTCAAGCCTCGACCAAGACATTTGTCAGGAGAAAGCCAGTTGGTGAAGGGTTATGATGAGAGAAAAAGGAGGATAACTGAGAATTTGCCCCAAATGGAGGAAGATCGACAGGTCTTAGTGGAAGGCTTCGGAATAAAAAAAACACAGTAGGAAATGAAGATATAAAGGTGTTGAACCTTCATTTCTTACTGTAAGGCAATGCTGCTCAGTGCGAAATCCATGGACAGGGTTTGTCTGTGAATTGTTCATAACTGACCTGTGATGAAATATGTACAGAAATTGAGAATAAGTGTTTAGCAACCTTTAACAATTTAAGAAGCCAGCTTTAAGTCCGTTAAATCTAATGATAATTAGGGATGTAATTTGCATGTCTATTTTCATTCATTAGTTATTTTGTACTTTATGAAAGTATTGATTTCCAGTGGTTTGTGGGAGAAAGTGTAATTTGAGAAGGCCTGCTGTAGGTTGTAGAGCAGGTAGTTGGGATGTTTTACTCAAAGTGGATGGTCTGGGCAGCAGGAACAGGGATGCATCGGCTGGGAGCACTTGGTGCTCCTCTTAGCACCTGAGGCAAAGGGGTTCCTAGTGAGGTGGAATCGTGTGACTTGAGAGAATTGTGGGGCGGAGGATGGTATTTGGACACGTGGTGCCCATGCCCAGATGAGGCCCAGCCCTAGTGTTTGGTAGGAATATGTATATGCATTGTACATGTGTGCATACAAGGCTGGGCCTTCTAGCCTGGGAAACACTTCCTGCAGTTTCAGTGGGGGCTGTTGGACCATCACTCGTTGTGTTGTTTCTGGCTCACTAGACATGAATGTAGGGTATCATGTCTTTTGGTGTGCTCTAGCTTGATTTTCATCTTTTATTTGTCCCTGTGCTTTCCTACTTGATCCTGTCTAGAATGTTGCACAAGCGTTAACATTGATTCTTCTCTTTTGTTTACTGAACACTTTTATAAAACTCACCTAACATGGAGAATGAGTCCTTCTGTTGAGAGTTTTCTTCAGCTCCTTGTATTCCAAGCCATGTACGTTTCCACAGGCCTTTTCCTAATTCTGTAACTTGTCTGACTGGTTGGTTTTTCTTTCTGCGTAAGGTAGTGTCATGATGGATGCCCAGCAGTTATTAGCACCAGCAGAGCAGATTCTGGGATCCTGGGTTGGCAACTTCAGAATTCTATCATTTTTGCTGATGCGACAGGATATTAAACCACTGGACTGGCGTGGTCCTTGGCTGCCTGCCAGTGGGATATTTGGGGAAAAGAATGGCCCAGCGTTTGTTTCTCTTGCCTTCTGTGTAGCCTTGGGGTGGATTCTGAGGGGATGTTTTCCCTTGCAGGACTAACCCATTTAGTATTGAGAAAGCAGGAAAGCGAGTTTTCCTGTTACGAGCAGTGAACAAAAAGCAAGCAGCGGATGGCGATATCCTGTTGGAGAAGGCTTGGGGGAGTGAATGCAGACAAATGCATCTCATTCTTTCCTTGTCTTTAAGGAATATGAAAAGATGGGAAGGAAATCAGCCACTCTCCAGGACAAGTCAGAATGGTTTTCTTCTTACTTACGGTCCTTAATAAGAAGGCTGCAAGTGTATGCACTTTGTGATTTAAAAACTTGTCAGACTCAGAGATCTATAGAAAATGACAAATTTGAAAGGTGAAACAACTTTTTGTTTCCCCAGAGGTCGTTCTAAGTTTGCCTGTGAGGGGGCAATGAACTGTAAAACTGAATGTAAACTCTATCCAAGTTTTATTTATTTTTAAGTTTACAAATAACAGATTCTTGCTGAATTAGATTTATAAGAAGATGGCTTGTCATATGCTTAGGGGACCATTCTGACATTCTTTGAAAAAAGAACTTTTTCCTATCTTATTATAAGAGCAATACATGTTTGTTGTAAGAAAATTAGAAAACCCGTGTAGGCAACTGAATAGTACAGGAATGGGCTAGAAAGACACGGAAATGGAAAAGTAGAGCAGTGTTGTAAAGGAGAGAAAACCAGGGTCTTCTGGGAGCAGTGGGATAGGGATTATCTTCTTCCTGGGACCTCCACAGGGAAGCTGTCTTACCTACATGCCACACTTCATTTGTGAGTTTATGCCTTTTGAGTCTACGTCCCCCAGTCTGCCATGGATTGAGATGTGATTATTCCAAGTTTGTTTGGAGCTAGAAGACTGTGTAATGACAAGTTGAAAGACCAATGAATTCACTGCATTTCACATCTGGTCAGTCAAGGAGAAGGAATGCTATGCAAGGAGAGTCTCTGAAGAGACAGATTTAGATCAGTGAGTGAATGAGTGTTGTGTGTGAGAGTCTTGGAGAACCTTGGCAGTAAGGAAGGTAAAGAAAAAATAAAAGAGAAGATGCAAAAGAGTGAAACAATTTTTCTAGGTAGAAGAAGAAGGTTGCAATGACTTCTGCCGTCCTTCATTGTCTTTTTGACCTTCCCATTCATCTGTGTCTTGCCATATTGACAAATGTTTAGGTGATCTATGGAATGAACACCTTCCAGTTTCATTCTACTGTTTCAGCTCAGTAAATATTTATAGAGCAGCTGTCAGTCAATTTTAGCTTATAAAGATAGAGAAATCCTTATAAGGTATGATTAAATTGTCTTGGGCATTTTTATCTGTGAAAACATATTTTCTATCAAATCTACTAGCCATTTTATTATGAGTAATGTAGGATTAACATGTGAAATGGAAAGTGTGGAGGCTTGGACTAGATAATCTGTTGATTTTGGTAAGTTGTTAACAAATATTCATTGAGTACTTTTACATACCACCACTGGGCCAGAATCTGAGATAGAACTGTAATTTGGACATAGTCCTTGACCTCACGACCTTCTTGTATGGTCAGGATATGAATATGTAATCAGTTCTAACATAGTTGGATAAGAGCTCCAAAGAGAGACATGTGGGGTGTCCTGTGATAACATGGGAGAGGAACCTGTTCTGGGCCAGAGGGAATGACATCAAGAACTGAAAGACAAGTAGAAGTGAGTCAGATGGAGGGGGCTGGTTTATTCTAGTCATAGGCAACAGCATGTGCAAAGGCCTGGGGGCAAAAAAAAGAATGGAATCATCCAGGAACTAAAAGCTAGTCAAAATGGCCAGAGCCTATAGTCTCAGATGGGAGTGATGAGAGAGAAAGCTCTGAAGAGGTAAGCTGGGGCCCAACACAAAGGGCCTTCTAGGGCAGGTTAACAAGTGTGAGTTAAGGAGTTCAGCAAGGACTCAGCATCAATATAAAAAGACAATTGTGTTTTTTACAGAAATGGACAAAGCATAAGAGAAATTAAAGAGGTCACTTACAAATGGAAACTCATCTCATGCTCCTGGCTAGGAAGAATTAATATCATCAAAATGTCCATCCTGCCCAAAGCAATATACAGATTCGATGCAATCCCTATCAAATTACCAACAGCATTCTTCAATGAACTGGAATAGTTCAAAAAGTCATATGGAACCACCAAAGACCCCGAATAGCCAAAGCAATCCTGAGAAGGAAGAATAAAGTTGGGGGGATCTCGCTCCCCAACTTCAAGCAATACTACAAAGCCACAATAATCAAGACAATTTGGTACTGGCACAAGAACAGAGCCACAGACCAGTGGAACAGAATAGAGACTCCAGACATTAACCCAAACATATGTGGCCAATTAATATATGATAAAGGAGCCATGGACATACAATGGGGAAATGACAGTCTCTTCAACAGATGGTGCAGGCAAAACTGGACAGCTACATGTAAGAGAATGAAACTGGATCACTGTCTAACCCCATACACAAAAGTAAATTCAAAATGGATCAAAAACCTGAATGTAAGTCATGAAACCATAAAACTCTTAGAAAAAAACATAGGCAAAAATCTCATGGACATAGACATGAGTGACTTCTTCATGAACATATCTCCCCGGGCAAGGGAAACAAAGGCAAAAATGAACAAGTGGGACTATATCAAGCTAAAAAGCTTCTGTACAGCAAAGGACACCATCAATAGAACAAAAAGGTATCCTATAGTAAGGGAGAATATATTCATAAATGACAGATCTGATAAAGGATTGACATCCAAAATATATAAAGAGCTCACACACCTCAGCAAACAAAAAACAAATAATCCAGTTAAAAAATGGGCAGAGGAGCTGAAGAGATAGTTCTCTAAAGAAGAAATCCAGATGGCCAACAGGCACATGAAAAGATATTTCACATCGCTAATCATCAGAGAAATGCAAATTAAAACCACAATGAGATATCACCTCAGACCAGTAAGGATCGCCATCATCGAAAAGACAAACAACAACAAATGTTGGCGAGGATGTGGAGAAACGGGAACCCTTTTACACTGCTGGTGGGAATGTAAATTAGTTCAACCATTGTGGAAAGCAGTATGGAGGTTCCTCAGAATGTTCAAAATAGAAATACCATTTGACCCAGGAATTCCACTTCTAGGAATTTACCCTAAGAATGCATCACTCCAGTTTGAAAAAGACAGATGCACCCCTATGTTTATCGCTGCACTATTTACAATAGCCAAGATATGGAAGCAACCTAAATGTCCATCAGTAGATGAATGGATAAAGAAGATGTGGTACATATACACAATGGAATATTATTCAGCCATAAGCAGAAAACAAATCCTACCATTCGCAACAACATGGATGGAGCTAGAGGATATTATGCTCAGTGAAATAAGCCAGGCGGAGAAAGACAAGTACCAAATGATTTCACTCATATGTGGAGTATAAGAACAAAGGAAAAACTGAAGGAACAAAACAGCAGCAGAATCACAGAACCCAAGAATGGACTAACAGTTACCAAAGGGAAAGGGACTGGGAAGGATGGGTGGGAAGGGAGGGATAAGGGCAGGGAAAAAGAAAGGAGGCATTAGGATTAGCATGTACAGTGTGTGTGGGGCACGGGGAGGGCTGTGCAACACAGAGAAGACAAGTAGTGATTTTACAGCATCTTACTACACTGATGGGCAGTGACTGTGAAGGGCTATGTGGGGGGGACTTGGTGAAGGGGGGAGCCTAGTAAACATAATGTTCTTCATGTAATTGTAGATTAATGATACCAAAAATAATAATAATAATAATAACACTGGAGAAAAAATGGACAAAGCAAAAATGAAATTAAGATATTAAGAAAACAATTCTATTTATAATCAAATCAAAAAGAATAAAATACTTAGGACTAAATTTAACAAAAGAAGTGCAAGGTTTACCTACCAAAAAATTGTTGAAAGAAATTAAAGAATACTAAATAAATGGAAGGACAGCCAATGTTTGTGGATTGGAAGACTTAATATTGTTAACATGGTAGTAGTCCCCAAATCTATCTACAGATTTAACACAATCCAGTTGCCTTTTTTGCAGATGGTGATAAGCTGATCCTGAAATTCATATGGAAGTACAAGGAATGCAGAATAGAGAAAACAATCCTGAAAAAAAAAAACAGAGTTGAAGGACTTACTAAAGTTTACTATTCAAACTTAGAGCTACAGAAATCAAAATAGTGTGATGCTGGTATAAGGATATAGACATAGGTATCAATGGACTACAATTGCGAGCCCAGAAATAAATATATACATTTATAGTCAGTTGATTTTTGACAAGAGTAGTGAGACTGTTCAATGGAGATAGACTAGTCTTTTCAACAAATAGTCCTGGGACAACAAGATATCCATATGCAAAAGAGTGAACTTGGATCCTTATGTCACACCATAAGTAAAAACTAAAAATTGATCATAGACCTTAAACTATAAAACTCTGTGAAAAAGAACATAGGTGTAAATTCTCATGCCTTTGGATTTGGTGATGATTTCTTAGATATGACCCCAAAAGCACAAGCATTATTATTAGGAGTAATGTAGGAACAAAAGAAAAAAGCCAGGAAAATTGGATATTATCAAAATGAAAGCTTTTGTTTTTCAAAGGACACTGTGAAGAAAGCAAAAAGATAACCCATAGAATAGGAGAAAAGATTTGCAAATCATGTATCTGATAAGGGACTTGTATTCAGAATGTATGAAGAATGCTCACAACTCATTAATAAAAAGACAACTCAGTTAAAAGTTGAGCAAGGAATCTAAACATTTCTTTAAAGAAATATACAAATGGATTTGTTCAACACTAGTCATCAGGGAAATGTATTTCAAAACTGCAGTGAGGTACCAGTTCACATCTACTAGGATGGCTAAAACATCTCCTAGGATGAGGCAATAATGCTGGTCTGTTACTGTCATGTTGGTGAAGATGTGGAGAGATTTGAGCCCTTCTGCATTGCTGGTGGGAATGTAAAATGGTGCAGCTACTTGGAAAACAGTTTGGCAGTTCCACTCATAGGTCAAATGTCTAAGAGAATTGAGAACATATCTCTCTGCAAAATACTTGTACATGGATATATTAGTCAGTATTCTCCAGAGAAAAAGAACCGATAAGATAATATATATATAGGAAGAGACTTACTATAAGGAATCGGCTCATGGAATTATGGAGGCTGAGAAGTCCCATAGTCGGCCGTCTACAAGCTGGAGACCCAAGAAAGCCAGAATGTAAATTCCATCCTGGGTCTGAAGGCCTGAGAATAGGGAGGACTGAGGGCACAGGAAGATTAATGTCCCAGCTCAAGCAACAAGGCAGGAAGGGCCAAATTCTTTCTATCTGTCTTTTTGCTTATTCAGGCTTTTAACTTACTAGGTAATGCCCACCTACATTGGAGAGGGGAAACTGCGTTACTGAGTCCAGTGATTCAAATGCTGATTTCATCTAGAAACACCCAGACACACCCAGAAATAATATTTAGTTAAATATCTGGCCACCCTGTGATCCAGTCAAGTTGACACATAAAATTAACCATCACAATGTATGTTCATAGTAGCATTATGGATAGTGGCCCAAAAGTAGAGAATACATGTGTCCATAACTAATGGATGAATAAAGAGCATGTATTTTATCTGTACAGTGGAATATTATTTAGCTATAAAAAGGAGTGAAATACTGATACATCCCAAAACATGGGTGAACCTGAAAACATGTATAGTGGAAAAAGCCAGACATAAATGGCCATGTATTGTTTGACTCTACTTTTTTGAAATGTCCAGAATAGGCAAATTCATAGAGGCAGAAAAATAGGTTAATGGTTGCCAGGGACTGGGGAGAGGAGGCATGGAGAGTGGGGTATGGGGTTTCTCTTTGGAGTGATGAGATTAGATTATTGTCATATTTGCACAACTCTGTGGATATACTAAAACAACTAAATTGTATACTTTAAATGGGTGAATTTTGCAGGAATAGAAGTAGAGCATAAAGAATATAACCAATAATAGTGTAATAGCTTGGTATGGTCATAGGGGGTTACTACACATACCGTGGTGAGCATTTAGTAATGTATATTATTATTGAATTACTAGGTTGTACATCTGAAACCAATATAATATTAAACATCAGTTATATTCCTACTAAAAAAAAGAAAAAGGGATGAATTTTGTGGTATGTGAATTACATCTCAATAAAACAAAGAAAGTGTGAACTTTATTCTTGAGTTGGTTGGGAGCTCATGAAGGAATTTAAGCAGAGTGGTGACATGGTTGGATTTATATTGTTAGAAGATTATTCTGGCTACAGTGAGAAGAGTGGCTTAAAGGGAGCAACACTGGAGGCAGGGATCCCATTAATAGGCTGCTAAAATAACACACATGAGAGACTGGCCATTTAAACTAGGAAAACGGCAGTGGGAGTGACAGGAAGTAGTTCAAAATAAAAAAACTCAACAGGGTTCGTTGATTGGTTAGATGTGGGGAAGAAGGGAGAGATGGAGTATGATGCCTGTATGCCCAGCTTAAGCCATGGCAGAGGAGGAAGCAGGTTAGGAAGAAAGGTGACGTCAGCATGCCTAGAGCCTGACCCACTGAGATGTCCCTGCACTGGCCACCTAGAGGTGTTAAGTAGGTAGTTGATACAAAGTTCAGGGTCCAAAATGTTAGGGGGATTTGGTAAAAATGCAAATTCATGGGCTTCACTCTAGACGTACTGAGTCAGAATCTCTGATCATGGTGTATCTACTTAAATTTGAAGCCTTCTGTGGATCTACCTTGAAACCACAGAAGTGAATGTGATTTCCCATGGAAAGGGTGGAGAAGTGACTCCATCACCATTTACAAGCCCATTAGTGGAAGAGGAGACCTCATGGGGTCTGGACCCCGAGACCAGAGAGATAAGCAGCATTGAGGAGGTTGGGGTGTCAGGGAAGACAAGGGAAGAGTATTTCAAAGCATGGAAGTGTCCCGGGTGTCATACGCTTCTGAGAGGTCAGGAGTAAGGGAAGAGATGCAAAGTGTGTGTTGGATTTACAAAAAAAGTGATTTTGGTAAGGGCCATGGATGGTGCAGACATGTCCCCAAGCAGGGCTGGTATGCCAGAAGCGGCCCATGGTTCTCCAAGGGGTGAAGTGTCCCTTCAAATGCTACCCAGCATGCTTTCTTTGGTTCTGCCCCTTTCCTTGGTACAGCCTCACTGGAGCACAGTCAGTGCTTACAGGGCCTCTGCTGGGTGCGTGTGTGGGGGACCCCTTGGCGAGTGGGCCAGGCCTGTGTGGCACATAGAGCTGGGTCGGGGAGGGTCCCAGGCAGCTGACACAAGCAGATGTCTTGTTTGGTTCCTCACTTGGCCTGGTAGAGCCCGATGCTCTGCTCCATGGCTCCTACAGTATTTGTGTCAAGATACCAGATGCTGCTGTGCTGTGTCTGAATCACTAGGCCAGGGCTTTTGAAGTTGGGGCATTTCATATTTTTCTTGGTTTATTAATCATGTACAGTTTTGAGAGGGAGATTGTATAAATACTTGAAAGTAATAGCATCCCCCCTCCCCGATTTTTGTATTCTGTGTACAAAATTTTGAAATACTGTGTAATAAAAGTTATGTAGTTTTCTTAGAGTTGTATATCTGGTCTCGTCAGTTTTCAGCATAACAAAATTACAGTGTATTATCAGTACAAGAAAAGTCAGTGTGAATGAGAGTATCTTCAAACTCACTTAAATGAGTGTGAGTTAGTTTCCTGTGTTAGTAAAGGGCCTTGCCGGTCTTTGCGTCTGTTGTAAGCCAGCATGGAGCTCTGGGTCTGCTTATCTGTGTTTTTGTAACCACTGTTCTTTAAGGAGGGCTTAGTTATTGTTTCAAAGAGCTTTGAAGCTGTTCTTTCAAGTTTATAATTTGCACTTTTAACCTTTATTTTATAAGTTGCAGTTAACTTTTTTCTTATTAAAGGCAGCACATTAGTGTTATGGAAACATTTAGGTGTTCAAATAACTATTATTTTGTTATTTTGGGGAATATTGTACAACAGCAAACTGTGGAAGTCCCCTAAATGCAAAACTGACCCTGAGTCAGTGGCTCAGAAAAGAACTCAGAGGTGAAATGAGAACCAGTCGTCCAGCTCAGCCAGGACTTCCCCTACCTGAGTGGCATGGTAATTGTTTAAAAATGAGGGTTTAAAAATGTTATTAAAAGAAATTCTGTTCCATGGTTATCTGTTTTGTGTTGCAAGTTTTCAAGGTCAATGTGTCAACTCCTAGTATTTTGAGACCACTTATTTGGTATGTATACTAGAAATTCTGTCTATTAATTTGGACTCTTGGTTGCAAATGACAGAAATTCAATCCAGGTAATTTAAGTAAAAAGGAGGAATATATTATAAGGATGCAGGGTATCTCCCAGAGTCCAAGGGCAGGGATACAGCTGGGTGTATGGAGGGGTTGCCCAGCCTTCGAGAATCTCTCCCTCATCTGTGTTTTGCGCTCCTTAAGTTTTTGGGTCCTTCTCTACCTGGGGGTTCCCTTTCTTTGCTTGCAATGTACATGGTGGGAAATGGCATGCTGGGAGTCCGGCTACGTGGCAAGAGACTGGTCCTTCTCTTAGGTCCAGTGCTAAAGCTGCCAGGGAGGACAGCCCTCCGTTGTGACTAGGGCTGTAGGTCATTGCAGGGATGTGCCTTCTGAGAGCCCCACTGCTGTACCTGTGGCCAGGCAGGGCCACTGCCTTTCGGCAGAGCAAGGGACTGATTCTTGGTCCCAAAGATGAACCAGCCTAGGCTTGAGTGACACCCCACTGTTGTAGACGGGGGCAGTTAAAAGGGGGCAACTCAGAAAAAGGTGTCTTATGGGGAAAGGTTGGTGCTGGGCAGTCACCCCAGCATTCCATAAAATTGATTTTAACTTCAAAAAACAGAATTGGGGATGGAAGTTTGTTGCTCCAAAACATAAATCCATTCAGAAATAACTTTTGGATTGCTCATTTCTTTGTTCTGGACAGTTTAGGAGCTGGTTTTATTCACGACGAAGCTTAGACCACACCTAGCTGAATCATTACAGATAAAACATCATTTTTCCCCCTCAGAGTTAATGATGTATAAAATACTGGTCATCCTTTATAAGGATATTTACATATCTGTGTAATATTTTTGATTATTTAGTATTTAAATCTCAGTAGCTGATGTTTTTCATTAAGATTTGTTGTTTTAAAAGACAAGCTCAAAAACATTTCATCAGCACCATTTGATGTGCCAAAAAGAAATTAATTGGTTGCCCAGGGAAGCTGAATTGCCTGTTATTGGTCTGTGTGGCAAAACAGACCTCACAATTGTATTTATAGGGGTATTTTTTTGTATGTATATTCTATATTCTAAAAATGACCTCAAAGTATATTTAGGGCTCTCTTTAAAATCAGAAGAAAAAATATTTCCAGGGAGACACTGCCTTCACTAAAATGGAAGAAGCCTGTCTGGAATTTAAGTTTGTCATCTTCACAGCATTTGGTGTGGAATACAATAACCAGACTGGGTTCTGGTTTACTCAGCTACAAAGGCACTTTTGTTAAAATTCCATGTCCCTGTGATGCTTGTGCAGCTGATATTTGGTTCTGACGGTGCTTTTGGAAAACTCGGCTTATTTCGGAAAAAGTCCAGATGTGTTGAGCTGGGAGTTTACAGTATGCCTCGGATCCTGGGTCTGGTCTTCTAGGATCTGTTACGAGCTGTCCTCCCTGTATCTGCTATCTGTCTCCATTTAAGGCTGGGGAGAGGCAGTACAGGCTTACGAGGCCGTCCTGTTAGAAGCCTGGGGAAAAGTTAAGGACTATGTGCATCGTAGTAATTAATATAATTAATTACATTTTATATGTCATGTATAATTGCATATAGTTCTCCATTAAAACCCAGCTCCAAATTCTGTGTGCCTCTTCTCTGGCTCTGCCCTGTTTTTGACTGACCACAGTTGACAGAGCGCTTTGCAGGCTGGCTTCCCTTTCCTCCTGTTTCTCCCGGCAGAGGTGCTCCCTGCCACACAGCGCTCTGCTGGGTGCTGCGGTATCCTGAAGCCACCTTCCTTCACCCACTGCAGCATCCCGGTGCAAACCAGCGTACCATCTCCTAGTCATGCAGAATTTCCCTCTTTCCTTTTGGATTCATCACAGGGAGTTGCCTTTTCCTGCTTCTTTCTACATGGGGCACAGATTTTGCTATTCCAAGTTTTTAGAAAGCTCTTTTATGAAAGGAAAGCCCCAGTGGAAGGAAACCTATCCCACACAGAGGGCAAATTAATATTTTTCTCCTATCCTGTTCTTGGAACTTTTGTTGAATTTCAAACATACACAAAAAGGCAAGAATAGAACCAGGAAGTCCCATGTACCATTAGCTAACTACCCTGGTTGTTTATGTTAGAGCAGATGATTATTGATCTTCCTAAAAGCACACAGAAGAAGCGTGAAGTAGGTATGATTTCTTCCCTACTCTGAAAGCTCACAACTTCTCTGTACTTCTAGGCCGTTTTTTCCACTGTCTTGTATTTTTGCGCTTGTATCAAGCAGTACTTAATGCTGTATCCTTTGAAACTCCCAATGTGGTATTGGTGAGAACCTTAATAAATCACTGAATGCAATTACCACTTTTATTAAGTTCAGTTTTTCCTACTCACTCAGTGAGCCATTTCTCTTGTTTTCTCTGTGGGCCAGGCCACAAAATAAGTGAAGAGATTGCTTCTTTTCTCCCTTGCTGTGTGGGGCCTATGGTCCGGGAGAGGGAGGGAAAGTGGGGCCCCAGAAGTGGATGATGGGCAGCTGGGGTGATAGCCTGCAGGTAGCCAGAGAGTGCTGTTCCTTCCACCTCCAATTCTGTTCAGCAGCTTTATTGAGATGTAATCCACATACCATGCAGTTCACCCATTTGAAGCGTACAATTCAATGCTTTTTTGCTATGTTATTAGTTTTTAAAGTTGGTAAAAAAATATATATGTATATATATACACACACACATTAAATTTACTATTTTAACCATTTTTTACTTTTAAAAATTGTGGTAAAATAAACCACAGAACATAGAATTTACTGTCTTAGCCATTTTTAAGTGTACGGTTAAGCGGCATTAAGAACATTCACATTGTGCTGCCCTCAGCACCATCCGTTCACAGAACTCATTATCATGTAAAACTGAAACCCTTACCTATTGAACACCAACTCACCATTCCCCTCAGCCCCTGGTGACCACCATTCTGCTTTCTGTCTCTTATGAATTTGGCTTCTGTAGGCACCTCCTGCAGGGAAATCATACAGTATTTGTCCCTTTGTTCCTGGCTTATTTCACTGAGCATAAATCCTCAGAAGTCATCCATGTTGTAGCATGTGTCAGAATTTCATCCCTTCCTTTCTAAGGCTGAATAATAAATGTACATATATCACATTTTGTTAATTCATTCATCTGTTGGACACTCAGGTTGTTTCCACCCTTTGCTTACTCTGATATTGCCACTACGGACATGGTGTATAAATACATCTTCAAGTCCCTGCTTTCAATTTTTGTTTAATATATATACAGAAATGAAATTGCTGGCTCATGTAGTAAATCTTTAAAAATTTTATGAGTATATTTAAACAGTTTTTTCAGTGTGCAGTTCAGGGGTATTAGTTACATTCACAGTGTTGCACAACTATCATCGCCACCCAGAATTTTTTCATCTCTCCAAACAGAAACCCTGCACCCATAAACAGTGAGTCCCCATTCCTCCTCCTCCACCTGGTAACCTCTAATCTACTTTCTTTCTTTATGAGTTTTCCTTTTTTAGGCAGTTTGCTCCATATAAGTGGGATCATATTTGTCCTTTTTTTTTCATAGCATCTATCACTTAACATAATGTTTTCAAGGTTTACACATGTTGTAGCATTTATCAGAATTTCATTCTTTTTTATAGTTGAATATATTCCATTTTATGTATACACCACATTAAAAAAATCTATTGATAGACAAATGAGTTGCCCCACCTTCTTGTTATTGTGAAGAATGCTGCAGTGAATGTCGTTGTACAGTATCTATATAAGTCTCTCATTTCCTTGGCTTTCATTTCCTTTGGGCACATACGTAGGAGTGGAATAGTTCCTTTAACTGTTGACACATTCTCTGTGTGAGTTGAACAGAGTCACTTAAGCCACTGAATTCCCAAGTAGTAGACTAATGGGCTCTTCATTCGTTCATATGTTCATTCAAGGAATTTTCATAGCAGAAGCTTTCTGTATGAAAAATGGATGAGAACCTTTCTCTCCTTACTTTGTACCTACTAATAACAAGACATGACTGTGATTTAGTTTCTTGATCTGTGAAATAGATGGGTGAATGCAAACCTGTCTCCTGAGTTGGGAAGGTAAATGGAGAAGATGCTGTATAATACTGAGGTACCATCTTTTTTGTCTTCTCTCTAGGATATTGGTTTTAAAAATGGCTCATAGTAAAGGTAAACTCGGGTGCAAAGTGGTTTGATCCTTTCTTTCTCTCTCCTTCAGGCTCATCCCTTAACTTCAGGATGGTGGTATCTTTGATTGTACTTGTTCTGAGTTATACTGATGTAGTTAAGAATCTCCTAGCATAGGAGAGAGAACATAAGTAGCAAAGGTAAAAAGAGGAGTAGGTTTTATAACAGTGCTTTATACCTGTGGCAAAATAGTAATAAGAGAAATTTATATTTATTGTATGTATCTCAATTTTTAAAAAAAGGGAAAGAAATCTGATGTTATACTGTACCTGTGCCTTCTCTCTTACTTGCCCTCAAACCATGTTCAACAAACCAATACACAAAAAAAGTTCAGTTTTTAGGTTTGTCACAGAAAGGTAACTGTTTTGTGTGGGTTTGTGTTCTTTCCCCAGATATTCTGGTAAACCTGCATCATGATGATTTGTAGTATTTCTGCTGTTTTGAATTCAGTGTCTCTGTGTAATTTTCAGGATATACTAAGATTCTGGGTTCAGCTGTGTTGTTCTAGAGTGCTACATAATTGTAGGCTGTGTGGGCCACCTTGTCTCAAATTTTCAACTAGATCAGAAATTAACACATCTAAAGGGGTCTCAGAATGGAGCAAAACTTTGTTATAATTACTCTAGAACGTGAGGCTTCTTTTTTCTAGGTGAATTTGCAGCCATCGGGATTATAAATAGATCTGGATAATCCCCATGAACTAGATTTCAGAGCAAGCTACCAGAAGGGTCGGATCCTTTGACATGTGGCAACATCTTTACAGTGGAGAAGGAAAAAGGTGAAAATGATCTGTATAGAAATTCGCTCCAGATTTTGACTTAGGCTTTTCGTTGATTCCTCCTTTCTTGCTGAATGTGCTGGGGCAGACACTAGTCTTTGAGATGTGGTGCCTAGACTATCTCAGCCCCCATCCGTTGTGTGTTTGTTTAATGCAGAATTAACCTTGTTCCCAAAGCCACCTGGTGTATTCTTAATAGGAAGGTGGGTGAATGGGGGTGGAGGGTATGGGGTGCTCTGCTCCCCTTGGCAATACTTTGTGTTATCTGATGGGCCCAGGCCACATGTTGTACTATCTATCACTGGGGACCAGGTAACAGTCTGAGGTTTCTTAGTTACAGTAACTGAACCCGACTCTGGGCAGTGGCAGGAAGCAGAATCCTCTAGCAGTTACTGAAACCTGGGACCCTTTTTTTTTTTTCTTTATTCCTTTATACAAGTATCTGAGCTACAGTGGTTTCTGCTTGTCTCAGAAAATTCTTACTGTTGCTCTTAACTCACTAATACCTTAGTGAAATTTTGTTTTTCTAGGAGGTAGTTCTGCTTCAAGATACGATGGAGAATAGCAGAGAGAAAAGAACACAGAATTGGAGAGCAGCTTCAAAGGCTTCACAGTTTGGCTTTGGTTGATGGCCAAGTTAGCAATAAGATTGGGAACTTCACTATCAGGGCAGTTTCTGCCAAATATGGATCAGCAAAGATCCACAGCAACTTTTATCTATCACTGATTGCTTACTCTAATGTGGGATGATGAAAGATGATATGTGTAAAATATCTGGCTTAAGCTCTAGCACATGTTAGGTACTGAATTTATGAAGGCTCTTAAAAATAATATTTATTGGTGGTTATCAATAACTAATGATACAGTTTCTTTCTCTTTAACAGCCTTCAGAATGAAAGGCAAAGGCCTCTTGGGTAAAATGTTACAGGAAAAGACTTGTAGTCTTTCTTCCTTGGATATTGTGGCAAGAAGATAAATGCAGAAACTTGGGAAGTGTTTCAGGATAGCAGAATATTTTGTATGTTGATTATTACTCCTTTAAGGAATCTGAATAGTAAGCTGTGTGGTGGTGTCTGCTTAATGTTAGATTCTTCCACGCTAGTTCGTGCCCAGGTAGTGGGTGGTGGGTTATGGGCAGAGGTCCCTGTGAAGCAGAGGATGCTGGCGCTAGGTGGTGGGCACTCTCTCCTGTACTGTGTACCTGCTACACCTGGCAGGTCCCTGGGTGTTTCCACACAGTCTCTGGTGGGTTTGTGCCCATAAGCCCCACTGTAAGCAGGATTTCTTCTAGTGTCTAAGCTTTCCATGGAGAAAATGGATGTGCTGAGATGCCAAGAACTAATGATTTATGGTTATTAAAGATGTTTTGAATCTTTAAACAGGAATGGTACCTTGGCTGAATATCAGCTTGGCTTCTGTTTCTCCTTGAATTTCTTCTCTTTTTTAAAAAAGCCAGCTCATTTCTCTTTCCAATGAGGTATTTCCTGTGGCTCTTGTGTTTTTGTGAGCAAATTTATTACAAGGGAAGTTCATTAGATTGTGAGTTCTGATTTTTTTTAGCCACTAGAGGAGTGAAACATGTTCTTTTATCTCCAAACTGGAAACATAGTTTTTATCTATTGATGTGTTAGAGGGTTTGTATACTTTGTAGATCATCCTTAACAACAAGGACCATTTTTGTCTGAGGACTGCGGGTAACTTGCAGGTAAAAAGAATGAATGTAGGGATGTCAAAAGACTCAGTTCTGTAGCTCAAATAGGTCCTCTCTAGACTTTCTTCATTCATATTTTTGCTTTTTCTGATTCGCTCCATATCTGTCAGTGAATGACTTTAAGGCATTCTGATTTCTTTAAGTTCTGGTTATTAAAAAAGCAGTTTTCTTGTTTGGTGATATTTTCTTTGGTATGAAAGCTGCAGACATAGGTTCCTGTTAGGTGGTAGAAAAAATGGGGAGGATGAAAAGAAAGTCCTTAGGCCCCAGCCCCAAACCCTGGATGAGATGCACGTCCATAGGCTCTGTCTTCAGGGACTTTGAGAAAGTTGCAGGCGTAATGTGTGTGAATAGTGAGCATGTGTGGAAGTCAGTGAACTAAAAAAGCAATAATTGAGCTTTGGACCTGAGGAATTAGGGGGAAAGCATAGCTTGGGAGAGTCCACAGTTTAATAGCCAGCTCCCTGTTAGCAAAGGGGGTACTGAGCTGGCTAACAAGCAGAGAACCTAGGCAAGGTTCTCTTCAGCCTTTCAAGTTCATCCTTTCCCCTGTTGCTTCAGGTGACAGCGGAGGGACTGTAAGTCACAGAGGGCAGTGGTGTACACACCTTTCTTGCTGGATGGAGGGATCCTGGCAGAGATGGGCAAGGGGGCAGAGTGTGCGGGTGGGTGCTGGAGAAAGAAATCTCTCACCTGCCTCTCCATCCTTCTTACATCTACTTTGGGAAATGAGCTTTTTGTGCTTGGCTTTACATACTGGCAGCGATCTGTGAAGTTTTGATTTTTGAATTTGAAAGTCAGGCACCTTTGGGTCAAAGGGGAGGCAATTTATGGAAAGTTATATGTGTGAAGTAGAATCTAAGTTTGGAGCCAAAGGCACCTTGGGGTGGGTAGGTCTGCAGCTGCTCCAAGGTATGGATGAAGACAGTTTGGGGGACCTGCTTATGTTCAGACCTAATAATGTCTGAACATATGTAGTGGGTGCTTTGGAAATGTTTATTGAATGTATGAGAGGAAAAGTGAGTCATTACAGATCATAATATGTATCACTGATTCAGATATCTGCTCTTGCAAATACTTCTACTGACGTATCACCCCGAAGGAAGCTGTTTTGTTTATTTTTTTCCTATATGGGATGAACTGTAGGTACTGGATTATAATTAAAGAAGTAGTGAAGTTTTTTGTCCTGCTTTGTTACAGGCATCAGCTACACATTTCATGTGTGTTCCAATTTTTAATTTTTACTTGCTGTCTACTATATGGGATTTTAGAGAGGATCCAGCATGTATCAGGTGTTATCTTACATACTGAAACCTAAATATCTGAACTTCGAAAGCTTTATAGTTTATTTTAAACACATTAATATATTGGATCAAAAAATTTTTTTTCTATTTATGACATAATTGCAGCTTGTGCTTTTAGGTATATGAAGATGTTGGCCTAGGAGAGTATCTTTAGTATTGGTTATTTTGAAAGATCAATAATTTACTTACGAAATTCAATTTTATTTATTAGGCATCATTACCATATAGTATATGTCATGCCTTCAAAATTTTTATGTTTCATCAGAAGCCTTTACTGGCCCTCTCAAATCAGGTTTGTCTTTTTCTGGTGTATCCTTACTCCATGGCTGTTGCAAGCTTTCTGATGCTCCAAACTGGCCCCTGCTCTGAGAAGAAACCTTCAGTATCACCTGCTACCACCCATTAGTCGGGTATTCTGAGATTGGAAGGTGAGGGGGCCAGTCGGATGTGTGAGTTTGAAGGTATTGTAAATATATTCAGATGAACTCAGTGTTACAGTTTATGAATTTTTGCTTCAGAGTTGGGCTTCATCTCCAAAATATTTAAGTAATGAAAGAATTGAGTAAAAGTAGCCATTTATTACACTGCCAGTTGGAACCAGGAAACAGAGTGATTTATTGATGTCCATACTGAACTCCATACTTACTGAATCTCAAAATATATTTCTGACTATTCCTTTTTATTCATACATTTATCAGCTGTTACCAATAGCAAAGCTGAATTTTAGTGATTTGAGTTCACTTTTTGGTACTAATATCTTTACAAAGTGGGAAGTCACAGGAAACTGTCAGTGATGGAATAATGTATTACTTAAAGTTATGCCGGTAACTAAAGAGACCCAAAGATAGTGACACTGTGAGGCTGGGAGTGCCGTTTGTGAGCTGCCCTCATCTCTCATAACAGAAAGATGATTGAAAATGTTTAGAAAGGTTATATTTGGAAAATGTGTTTATTAGAGGTATGGAAGGAGCTATCTGGAGAAACACCAAAATCATTGAAAGGATATTTCTCTTAGGAGCAAGGTTAGGAGTGGAGTGGGGTGAGCCAGGCTACTTTGCATTATAAGCCCTTTCGTTGTATTTATATGTTTAGTTATGTGGAAATGTTACATTAAACATTTTGCCTTACCTTCTTTTCCAGAGTTGGAAACAGACAGTAGCAGTGTGGTGAACACTGAGCAGCGGGCGTGAGGAATGAATTCAGGGATGCCTAGAGTCCTGGTCACCCATAGGCTGTCCCCAGGTTGCTTCTTTCTCCCAAACTCAGTTTGGGTAAAATCTTGCCAGATATTTGAACCATGAAAAACAAAACAAAACAAACGAACAAACACAACAGGAAACCAAGAAATGGACGACGGTGACTCATTTTTAACACTATGTGAACATCCTCCAGAGTAGAAGCACAGGGAATATATTATCAGTGAGCACTGACATTGAACACGAGAGTGGGCTTAATGCTTCTGCTGCCACTGTGGTGCTGCCCCCAGATCAGGGGCCTTGCCACACTGAACATTTGTGTCAGAGCTGATTATTTGAGAAGTAGCAGCTCTGCTGTTGAGGAGTGCTATACAGGAGAGTGAGAGCTGAGTTCTCAGTGAGAAAAAGGAATGAGAGCAAAAGGTGGAGTTTGTGTCCAGGGACATTTTGCAGGAAACGCTGTTGCCTAAGGCTGGCCTTCTTAGAACCACTGATTCTGAGAACGGGTTTGACTGTGGAGTTCATGTTTAGTTTTTCATCTGATTACTTTCAGATAACACCCTAGGAGTGAAAAAGGAGTACAATGAAGAAGGCATTCCCTGACCCGAAAAGGTTACAAGTGGAGAAGTAATTCCGTAGTTCTTGTCCAACTCCAGCACCTTGACAGTTGTGGATCTGCTCATCTGAAGCCTGCGGGTTTGGCTGCAGGGACATTGTCCAGCCCCATGTTTCAGTCTGGTAGCTCTCTGCCCATTTATGGAACTCTGGAATCTGTGCAATCATTGACCTTAATGTGGTCCCATAGGAAAAGCTGTGTTTTCTGAGGAAATCAAGAATATGTACTCTTTTTGGGTAACTAGGCCATACTTCATTTCCAGGGTCAACTGGATGGTGTTTTAATTAGCACATCATCTTGGGAAATTTTACCATTGAGAAAAGTTTACTTATAGCCTTGGTTCATTTTATTTATTTGGCCTCCATATGTGAGTCCAACAGAGCCACCAAAAATGACACACATTTCAGTGGCTCTTTGGCATTGTTTTAAACAAATACTTTGTTTATTAATTACTAGGGATATAGGATTAAACTCTGACACGCCCAGTGTTTGCTCTCTTCATATTCACCCTAGTGGGAGAAGAAATTTCAAGATGGATTTTCACTTGAAGCATAAGCCTAAGAGGAGCCTTTAAGAAGCTTCCAGAGCAAAAAAGAAAGAAAGAAAGAAATATCCAGAGGTACATTTTATAGCATCAGTGCACTCACAATATGAAGCATGAGATATTTCTGGGGATTTCTTTAGGAGAGTTGGGGAATCAGGAGTTGGATATAAGAATGAAAATAAGTAAATGATGGAGTCAGGCAGAGACAGATACCAGTATCCGAGTTTTTACTCTGAATAAAATAGGTTTCAAGGGTGTGTATGAAATATACTCAAGGTATTTAACACAGCAGTGATTCAGAGTGGCTTTAGGACCACCCCCTCCATGGGCCCTGGACTTTCCTGTTAGGAAAATTCTCTTAATAGCCTGGCAAGTTCTATGGAGTGTTTGCCATCAAGACAGGTCCTAAAAGTTGGGCAACCCTTTAATTGCTGTTTTCTAGAGTGGAGCCGAGGGGTTAGCACACAGGGTGTCAAGTCCTTCCTCCTTTTGAAAACCTCAAAACCAACAAACTATTTCCTTCCTCTCTTAATCACTGAAAGGGTGAGTGGTGAGGCTGAGCCTTTAGTTACCTAATGAGTGTGGCCCCAGAGGTCAGGATCCTCCTACTCAGAGCACACCTCTCATTCCAGCAAAACCTGTTGTTTTTGTCCCACCTTCTGCCTCTGTGTGAGGCCAGCAGTCACCCAGCGTGGTTCTGCAAGTATGGGGTGGCCAGTGTTGGAACAGGAGTTCCTGCCTGTGCTGTCTTTCTCTTGGACATGTCCTGGTTGTTTTGTTAGTGAGAGGCACTTGTATACTGCTTCAAAAGAACTCTGATTAACACAGTGAAGCTTCTTTTGCGGAAGGTCTGTCCACCTGAGCGCTCCTGAATGGTCGGTGGGTGGGTATTTTTACAGGATGGAATCAGAGCCGGAGTTTCCTCCCTTTTTTTCTCCATATGGTAGAATCCCATTCTAGCAAGACATGAAGGAGCATGTGTATGATGAAAGCAGCTGAGTTTATAATCAGGTGATAGTTCTTTCAGGTTTACTTCTCATGGTTTTAAAAACTATTATAGTTTAGGGGAAATTATTGCTCTTGTCTTTAACCCATAGGCCATATGGAAATGATTTCTAAGGGAGCCCAAAGTAGGGGTCTTTTAAATTAACTCAGTTGGTCTTTGTTCTAAGCTTCTAGATTTCCAAATTCTGTATTTTGTGTGTGTGTGTGGCAAAATTTGCACGTAATATTATAAAGTGTCAGTGAGTAGTTATTCTATATTATTTTAAAATAAAGAAGTAGGAAGTAGTCCTGGTTTTCAATAAAGGTGTATTGTTCCTTTCCAATTGCTACGATGTGGTGGTCCTGAGTGGTTTTAGTCTGCTGGGGCTCTTAGCCAGGTGAGGGGACATTTGTTCTCCAGAGTTTGAAACACCTCAGCTATAGGAAGCATCTGCTGCTGCAGGAAACCTCACAATAAGCATTTATTGATGTCCTACTGTATACCAGGCATCCTGTTGGCTGCTGAGGGAACAAATATAAATAAGACCCACTCTCTGCTGCGAGTTGCCTGCAGGGTTCTTGTTTCTTGAGTCACTGATCCAGTAGAAACAATTGCAGGAGGGCTAGCCAGTTGTTTCTCTGAGAGCCTGTGCTTAAGAGCAATTTGCTTAATAAATCTCAGGGTAGTGAACAATCAGTGTTGGCCCTGGCTTTCCGCTTGTAAATGTTCAGCAATGTTGCAGGAGCAGTCGAACATGCTTCCTGACCAGCAAGCGACAGCTGGGGCTCCCTGAGATATTGTTAGCAGGTAACTTTATAGCAGAGTTAATCTCTCATATCAATAAGAGTCACAATTGGGTTATATGGTATTTAAATGTAAATGATAAGTGCCCATGTTCATTCATTCAGCAGACATTTACTAGAGGCTCTGGCACCAGGCAATTTCCTGGGTGCTCTCCCCTCCTGTGTGGAGGGGTGGTCACACCAGTGTTGTGTGGGCTACAGTAATGGCACATACTGCAAGTGGGGCAGTGGGGAGCAAACACCAAAGTCTGTCTTGTGCAGTCTTGGGGGGCTTCAGAGAGGGGCTGAGCTGATTTTGGGTGGTTATGGGTGAGATAATTCCAGTAATGGAGTCAGTCCTCTTTTATTACCACCAATACCTACTAGAAGTCCTCAGTCCCCTCTGGGGTGTCCTGAGCTCCACTTCCTCACCCTTGGTGGGTAAAGAGAGCCTGCTGCACTTTTGTTTGCCTCACATTGTTCTTGGGTCCTGTTTGTGTACCTGTCTGATTACCTCCTCTCCCTGACAGTGTACATACAGAGTCTTTGAGTCCCCTGCTCCTGGGCTCTACAGTAAGTGGGGGAAAGGTAGAGGGGCTGACACCCCAGGACGAGACTGTAGAGAACAGAATGGTGACCCTTCTGTACTTGGGGAGAAGAGCATCTGTCCAGGATTGCAGGGCAGGGGTGCCTTGAGGGAGGCCCATCAAAGGTCTGGGCCAGAGGGACGTGCATGCCCCACAAGGCCACACAGCCCAGGCTTCTGCCCCTGAGGCGGATTATCTGCAGGGCTAGCTCTAAGGGAAGTTCAGTTTCCAAAGCAAGGAAAGAATGGGAGGTCTTCTTCCCCAGTGCTTCCTTTTGCTTTTAAGTCTTGTTGAGGTGACGGTATGGGAGTCTTGAGGGATCTGGGGGTTGATCAAGGGAAAAGGGACAACTATAAGGGGCAGTAGTAAAACACAGGCTTTACAGGACCATGTTTGGGAGGGATTGTATGAGACCAGCCAGAGGCTTACAGCAAAGGGACCACCATTCAGAATGGGAGGAGGCAGGGGACTCCCTGGGACACGACTGGAGAGGGGCCACGAGCCTAGGTGATGTTATGCAGCAGAGACCTGAAGGGCTCTAGCAGCTTGGGACCTTATAACTGTAAGACCCTATCTTATCAATGTCGGGTGAGGTTCCAAGGGATATGTAAAGCAGGCTAAATGGCTAAAAATCTGCTGGTTTGTGCTATTTTAAAAATAACTGGATGTGTTAAATTTGAATTTGGTGCCAATAGGCTTTTCAGCTAACTGGTCTCTGCCTGTGGTGAGGAAATACACTACATATCAACTCACAGAAGCAATCTTTGGTCCATTTATGTAACATGACAACTCTTTCCATTCCACAGTGGAAAGTAAAATGTCTAAAAATGTAAATGCTGGCAGAGTAGTAACTCATTGGTATTAACATATTTCAATCAACGTTTAAAAATGTTTGCAAATTCTGTGCTTTTTGTGTGGAGCATTTGGAAATCTGGGGAGCATCACACTGCCCAGCAGGACTGAGGGGGTAGCTGATGTGTGGGAGGAGGAGGCTGGACAGTGTGCAAAACTTACACATTTTCCATATTGAAGGCATGGAGGTGTGAGGAAAAGACCACATTTAGTGGAATCTGGGGCACAAACTGCTGCTCCAGCACATCTGCTGCATGATCTCAAGCGTGTTCGCTCTGGGTACATCAGGGAGTACTTGTGAAATGGAGATAATACCTACCTTGGCAGTCTGTTAGAATTATTGGCTACAACAGAAATAAAGGTGTCTGGCTGCCAATAAATGGCTACAACCACAACATACCTGTATTAATCATATAGGTTCCTAGGGCTGCCATAACGAATGATCACAGATGTGGTGGCTTAAAACAGCAGAGCTTTATTCTCACAGTTCTGGAGGCCAGAGGTCTGGAGGCAGGGCTGTGCTCGTTCTGAAGGCCCTAGGGGAGAACCCTTTCCTGTCCCCTCCAGCTTCTGGGGGCTCCAGGTCTCCTCGGCTTGTTATCACATCACTCTGTTCTCTGCCTCTGTCTTCACAAGGCTTTCCGGGGTCTGTCTTTTCTTCTTCTGTCTTCTTACAAGGATACTTGTTGGATTAAGGGTCCATCTGGGTGATCCAGGAAGATCTCATCTCAGTAACCATCATTACATCTACAGAGACCCTTTTTCATAGGTTTTGGGGGTTGAGATATGAACATCTCTTTTTGGAGGGTACAATTTAACCCACTATGCTCTCCATCTGTATATACTGATGACTAGAACCCCATGGCCTGTACTAGGTGTCCAACTCTGGGAGGGATGATGCTTTTTAGATGTTAAGGTAGTTAATTTCTTAGTTTACTGTAGAATATTTAAAATTTACAGAGGGATATAAAGAAACTGGTGTGGTGGGGGGATATATCTGGTTACCAGTACATATTCTGTCTAGCAGAGTAGAAGAAAGTGGTTTATTTTTGTCCTCTGTCAACTTGGACACCCTTCATGCCTCCCTGTACTCCTTTCAGAGATGCTCTGGCCACAGATGCTCAGTCTTCCCTGATATGAGCTGAGGTTCCTTCCACCCATTCATATTTTGAAGTCCTAACCCCCAGTACCTCAGAATATGACTATTTGGAGATGGAGTCTTTAAAGAAGTAATTAAGTTAAAATGAGTTCACTGTGGTGGGCCCTAATCTGACTGGTGTCTTTTTATATTGAGAGATTAGGGCACATACATGTACAGAGGGAAGACCATGTGAAGACACAGGGAGACGATGGCTTTATACATGCTGAGGAGAGAGGCCTCAGGAAAAAACAGCCCTGCCAACAGATTGATCTTGTAGCCTCTAGAACTGAGAAATTTCTGTTGTATAAGCCACCTAGCCTGTGGCCCTTTTGTTTCTCTAGCCCCTCACTGACTAATGCATTCATTCTTACCCCAAAGCCCCACACTATTGCCTGATGCCTCCTCAATGCCTCTAGATAAAGGTTCTACAGGGCCCACCTTGGCCGTGAGTAGGATGTCTAGAAACAGAACAACCAACTCTCCAAACGAGTTTCCATTCTAGTTAGTTTTAGAGGAATAAAGCCACCTTTTGTTATGCTGCTGACTTAGGGAAAATTGTCTCATGCAGCGGTGCTTTGGGATCTTGGGTGGCAAGACGGGAAGGGGTTGGTCAGCGCATTCTGTAATGAGTTGTGTCCTCCCTCCCTCCCTCTCTCCCCCTAACTTCCCTCCCCTTGTCTTCATGGGCGCCTTTAGGCTGGAACAGGTCTTACTTGGGGTGGCCTGTCCCTGGAGTCTGGGGCCAGGCAGGATGTCTTCGTAAATGCTTGGTGAACAACCTCTTCAATTCTGGGCATCCATGAATGATTTATGCTGCCCTAAAGGTACAGTATTTTTATTGAATTTTTAATCAGAACACTTTATGCAATCATCATGCACACATTTTCCTGAATTTATATATTTCTGACTATGGTATTTTGGTTCCTCAGAAAGTCAGTGCTATTTCTTTTCAATTTCTACTCAGGTCTCAGCAATACTTGCAGGTGTCCTTCCTGCTGATTGTGATATAAATACAACTATATAGTAATAACTAGTGTTTATGGAGTACTTACTATGCTAGAGGAAGGTACTGTTCTTGTGCCCCTTTAACAGAGGGAAAACTGAGCCTTAGCGAGGTTAAATGACTTGTTCAGGGTAATGTACCAGTAAGAAGTGGAGCTGGAACTCCTTAAACCAGGGCTCATCTGACCCCAGAGCCCCTCTGGATTTTGAGCACCCTTTCAGTACTATCCAAAAACTGTAACTTCCATGAGGCAGTCCAGACAGGAATTGGTAAGGAAGGTGTAGTGGTACTCAGCCTCCTTCAGGGTGTTGCTGTGCTAAGCAAATACGGAGGTGGACACACTCAGGTACTGTTACCAAGAATGGTACACCCTTTGTGTAGAAGCTTCTCTCCTAGAGAGAAACCCTTATGGGGTTGAATTACTCTCCACTGTATTTCCTCCACCAATCATAGTGCTTGTTGAAAGAATGATAACCCAGTGGCACCATTTTGCAGAGAATAGTCACTATGCCTTATTATTATTATCATTTTTGAATTAATGCATTATGTGTATTTCTTTCTACGAAGGCTTTTTCTTTGTAACATGTCTCCACAGTTTCATTTGAGATTGGGACTTTATTTTATTTTTGTATTTGAAAATAAAATAACTCCCAAGTATTAAGAAAATGAAAAATGTTTTTTCCTTCTCATGTGTCATGATTGACAGTAATGTATTTTAAAAGTTAGATTATAGAGCCATTTTAACACCCATAAATTACAGGGTTTATTTTGTGAGCTGGACTTTTAAGATCCTGTCTTATGTATTGGAGAGTTTATTAACATAATTATGTGTAAAAACAATAAATTTTCTAACTTCAAATAATAAAGTATTTTATTTACTAGATCCAATGTCCAAACACATGTTGTTTTATAAATAATACATTAAAAAATTAATCTAAAAATATATTTCCTGAAAGATTTTGGTACTTTATGCTGGATATAGCAAACAACAGCACAGTTTCTCATTTAGAAGTTCTCTAAGAAAGTAAATGGATATAAATCAAGTGGATTAAAAACTAAATTACTTTTTTTTTCTGTTTTACAATCATTCAGAAGAAGATGTGGAACAATAATTGTCATTTAACAAATGTGTACAGCTCCCAAGATATCCAGTAGATATTATATTTGTGAGTTTTTCATTGTGTTTTGAGAAATTCTCATAGTGGAATGAGAACTTTGTTCATCTGTTAATACTCTATAACTTCCAGGCATTGCTTATTCTCCTTTCTTAAACCCCTTTGAAGAATACACACATGCACAGGCTTGAATGTAAATGCATTTTCCCATGGGAGAAGCCAGAGATGGCACGTGGGAAAACTGAAATCCTTTTATTTTTCAAAAGATAGAGAGTGTGAAATTCATGTTCTTCCCTTTTTTCAGAAGTCAGTTTTAAGTTGAAAGTGGCATAATGTCAGGTTTAAGCTTTGTCAGCAATATAAGGGTATTTTGATAACTTTGGAGTGGAATCTGAATTAGACTGATTCAAGCTAAAATGAGTATATATTTGAGTTTTGTGTGAAAATGCAACCATAAAGAATCTTCCCCTTAAATAGCTTTATTGAGGATATTGATGTACATTAAACTACACGTACTTCAAATGTGAAATGTGATAAGTTCTGACACCTGTAAAACCATCACCACATTCAAGATAATGAACATATCTGTTACCCCAAAAGTCTCTTTGTGCCCTTTTGTGATCCATCCCTCTCATTCCTTCCTCATCCCTAGGTAATCACAGATCTGCTTTCTGTTTCTAGAAAGCAGTTTTTATAAAAATGCACTCACACCTTGCAAACTTTTTTGATCTAGCTTTTATTGATGAGTAATAATTATATGGATGTGCTTTAATTTGTTGGTCAACTGATTCCCTTGGATATTTGGATTTCTAGTTCTGGTTATTACAGATAAAGTTGCCATGAATATTTGTGTGTAAGGCTTTTTGTGTGTGTGTGTGTCTGTATAAGGATTTTTATGGATACATATTTTAATTTCTTTTGTGTAAATATCTAACAGAATAATAGTTGGGTCTTATGGTTGATGAGTTTTACTTTTTAAGAAACTGCCAGACTGTTTTCCAGGGTGGCTGAACCATTTTACCTTCCCCCTGACAACCTGTCAGTGTATGAGAGTCATCTTCCAACATCCTTGTCGCCATTTGCTATGAGCAGTCTTAATTTTAGCCATTCTAATAAATGTAGAGATAGACAGTTGTTTTAAAAATAAATTTTGCTGATTACTAATAAAGTTGAATATCTTGTCTTATACTACCTTCTGTATATCTTTTTGCTGAAGTATTCATCTAAATCTTCTATTTTTATTAGTTTTAATTAAAAATGAAATTTTAAAAGTTAAAATTTGTTTCTTCTGAAATTTACTTTTTTGCAATTTTTTTATTATGGTAACATATACATAAAATTTACTGGTTAACCATTGTTTAAGTGTATAGTTCAGTGGCATTAAGTGCATTCACATTGTCCTCTTTGTTTACTATTATAGTCCAAGAACTTAAAAGCCCTCGGAGTGTGAGCTTTTAGAGGGCAGGCACTGACTTTTACTCTCAGTCATATTTCTGGAGTCTATGCTATGCTTGGCACATAGTAGATCCCTTATAAATATTTGTTGAATGGACAAAATGTTTGTTTTTAGGTTTATAGTTGTTTCAGTATTAGGATTTAACTTTAACAAAGACCAAAGAACAGTGGCTTGTAAAGTATAGAAGTTAAGTTCTCATGTAATAGTCCAAATGTAAACAGCCCAGGCTTGATTGATGACTCTACATTTTGGGGCCACAGAACCCTTCTCTCTTTTTCTGCTATCTTCCACATGATCTTTCTTCTTACTTAAAGCTTTAGATAGGTACTCCAGCTTCTGCTGAATTGTCTGTATTCTGGTTAGTGAATGGTAAGGAGATGGTGTACTCCTTCCCATTTAAATGCATGACTTTAAAGTTGCACACATTACTTTGGCCTATATCCCATTAGCTAGAACCTACTGTTGTAGCCACACCTCACTATATGAGAGGCTGAGAAATAAAGTCTTTGGCTGGGTGGTCCTAGCCCACTCATACTTCTATTATTACATTGAACAGGGAGGATAGAGACTGGAGTGAGGGAGGCAGTCAGGAGTCTCTGACACCGTTCATTCATATTTTGTGTTCCGTTACAGTTAATAGTTTAATCGGAGTTGGAATGTTTCCTGCTAAAATTAAATATGCTCACTCAAAGCTGAGAGGTTGAGAGTTATGACACAACAGAAGGTTTAAAATTGATGTTACTGAATTTGATTTTTCTTCATTTAAAATTCATCTTGGATGAACATATGAAATTTGACATACAAATTGTGAAGCTGAGGCAGAAGACAGAAACCCACTTTGTTAAAAATATTCTACTTCATTCTTTAGGAATTAGGTTGACATAAAGTTTTGGAGCAGTGTGGAAATGTGACAGATTGGGGTCAAGGAAAGAATCTGGTGGCTCCCCACTGATTGCTGAGTGAAATCCAAACACATTAATATGTTTTACAAGGACCCACCTGTTTATTTCACCTCAGCTCCTAGCATGTCCCTTAATCACCAGTGTTCTGGTCACACTGAATAAGGGACAGTTCCTTAACTGTTCCTTATTATATCTCCATATCTTCTAGCAACTCTGCTTGCCATTTGTATTACTTTTTTAAAACAGACATTTGAAGGTGAAGAAAAAGAGAGAGAGGGCCCAGAAGTTGGAGGAGGAAGCCTGCTTAGGTCTGCTTGTCTGCCTCTGTCATTCATTGAATGCTCTGGTCCTCCAGGCAGTGTGTGGTGTGCTTCCCATTGGTCATCCCTCTCTGTCCTCACAGCAGCCATTAGGGATATATCATTGTCTATGTTTTACAAATGAGGAACCCAGGCAGCGGTTAAGTGACTTACTCAAGGTTGCAACATTCAGGAATGTGGCAGGACCAGGAATGGTGGCTGACTTCCCAGCTTGGGTTTTTCACACTGCATCTTGTTCTTTTCTTTAGGAGGAAAGTCCGCTTTGGGGTTTAAGATGAAGATTAGTAACAGTAATATCAACAGGCTATAGACTCTCTCTGAGCTTCAAAGTCAGGTCTGAGTTACACTTGCCGGGTGTGTGGCAGCTGAGAGCTTTTACTGTGATTACCTGAGAAGTGCCCCATCTCATTACTTACGCTGAGGAAACAGCAGAAGGGGAGGAGGCAGAAAATTTGGACTATAGTTTTAGTCATTGGGATGAATTCATCTGTGACTCATGAAAGTTTGTAATCATTATAATCTCTTTTTTTAGTGCAGCTATTTTAGGTAGATGTATGGGATAGCAAATGAATGCTTTAGGGTGTGTGAACTGAACAGTCTTAAAAATGTGCATTTCCTTCATCCTGAGGCTTTTCCATTAATCCACTAGATGGAGCACATGATTTGAATATATTTCATAATTAGGAGCTGGAAGAAAATTTGTGGTCTTCACATCAGAGTAATACTGCAGACCCCCTGAAGCTGGCCAGGCATTTTGATCTGTGGGTTTCTTCCCCCCTATATAAATATAAGCTTGTCTTTTACTTAGTACTTCTGTGTGTAAGAAATGTATGAGGTTTTTTCAGAGGGCATGACAGAGAGGCATCAAGGTTGAGTAGGAAGAGTTCTCATCTGGAAGTCTGGGGATGAGGGACTAGTCGTCCTAGGGGAAATACTCAGTACTTTGGGCATGTCAACTTTACATCTTTGAGCCTCAGGGTCCTCACTCATAACATTTTGTACTAGACAATATGTGAGATGTACCTAATACGTGTTGGGTGTATTGGGCCTTCCATGACAGCTCTTTGGGTCATTCATGAGACCAAAGACACACGAGCTCCCATTTTGCCTGATGGAACTGCACTCAACAGCCAGTGCCTCTAAAAGTGGAGAACCCCCCCAACTGCAGACCTGAAGGGACCTTTGATCTCATTTAATTCAGTTGCCATTGCAGTGCTTCCTTCACACGTGGCCTTCCACTCCTGTGTGAGCACACCCTGGGGCAGGAGATTCATTTTCTTTAAAAGAGCCTATTTTATTTTGGCACACTGGTAATTACAGATTTTTTACATGTTGGCCATAGCTGTCCCATCTGAAGCAGGCCCAGATCTTATAATTGAATCTCTCTTCCATATTCATATTTTCTGTTATATAGCCAAGATGGAACATTTGTCCCTGCTTTTCTGCTGGGCCTGGCTGAATTAAATGATCTGCAGGAAATAAAAAGTACCATCAAAATGTTTCTCAGTCTATAGTTTTCAACTGATGGATAGGAAAGTGGCTATATATATTTAAATCTGTTATCTGTGCTCAGACATATTAAAACATTGTATGTCTTAACAGGCACTGAGGTAAGAGATTAAATATGTGTGGTCATCTTCCTATCCATTTGGTGAGAACTAAAAACTGAGAAACTTCCTTGGACTTAGGCTACTTAGTGCAATGATGTACATTGATCTCCTGGTGACCTCCAGCCAGTGACCTTCATTGGTGACTCTGATGAGTTAAAAGAAGGAAATGTATGATTAGTTTTTCCCAGGAAATATTGAATCATCAGGGTATTTCTTTGGTCACATAATAAATTTAATCAAGCTATCGGTTATTATGAAATTAAGAAGCATGTGTTCACAAAAGTGGCCTTCAATTTGTTCATTTGTGGAAGTTGAAGAATTTTAGAAGTCTCTCCCTCCCATCAGAGATGCCTCCACAGCAGATAGCTGTGACATCAGCCCTTGAATTCCCTGTGATTCTCATCAGGAACAATGGGAATAATTCCTCACCTTCTATGAAAGTGGGGGATTTATGTTCTGAGTAGAATATGAAGCAGGCCCTTTAAACAGAAACTTAAAATTGGCTGTGCGTGAATCACCTTTGCTGTTTTAGAAGTTTTGGTGGTGGCTGGGATAATAGAAATACCTGACCACTTAGCATCTTCTTTGATACTGTTTGATTCTGGGATGTGTACCTCCCCTTGCAGTTGAAGAAAATGATCTAGCCCCAGCCTTAGGCTTCCCAAAGAGAGGACCAGCTCTATTTTAAGGAACTAATATAACTAAAACACTGGAAGTTCATGTTTTCCTTCAGAATCTTACATGTATAAGTACTTTATAATTTTCAATTCCTTTTGTGTAATCATTGTTACCTTTAATGGCATTGTGACATACTGGAAAGAGCAGGGACTTAGGAGCCATGGAGCCCTGGTTTGTATCCCACATACCAGCTGTGTGACGGACGGGTCAAGTTGGTTTACTTCTCTGAACCTCGGTCTTGTCACCTGTAATGGGAGAGTAGTACAGGTGACCGACCCATGTGTCATGGCCTAATTAGTTGCTGGATAACATCTGAAGCAATGTCTGTTAAATTCAGCTTGTATTTGTTTTCCTTTAAGCACAATGCTGCAAATTGAGATGCTATTGCAGAAAATAATTTTATACCATGAAAGCACCAACAATTATTTTTAAAAAGTCATAATAATAAATACTTGCTTTAAAAAACATTATGAAAAACCACAGATACTTATTATAAAATCCATTATCGTTATATTCCTTTTTGAGGTATTTTATATACACTTTTGGGGAAGAGTCTGAATGCCCTGAACTTTGGGCTAAAGAATAGTAGTTTTCTCTGTAGCAAGCATAGACATCATCCAGGAATCAAAAAACGAGTTCAAAATCTGAGTCATTCATTTTAAGAAAAAGTATTTGCCTATCTGAATGGTTAGGCTAGTGAATATTATGGTTAGGAAGTGTTTGTCTTTAGAGATCCCTTACTTTCACATAGTAATGATATCTGAGTTCAAGTTTGTTTTCAAGGTCAAGCACACTTTCAGTGATTTATGTTAAGTTACTTAGTTGTATTGGGTGCCTATGCTCACTCAGCCTTTGCTGTTTTGTAATGAGACTTCATCAGTCTGTCTTCTTGGCTATGTTACTGTCGCTGTTAAGAGACATTCCTAAAAAAAAAAAAAAAAGCCTGTCCCTTCACACAAGAAAATGTTCTCAACTTCAAACAGTATGTTCCTTTTTAATGACAGTAGCTAGATTTGAATGCTTGTGGGTATCCCATTTGCTAAGTTTTGAACCAATCAAACCATCTTTCACTCAGGTTGGGCATTTCTTCAATGCTGTACACCAAACCTATTCTTTAGCATTTGAAAAGAAGATACTCTGCTGGCTTCATTCTTAGGCATATGCTGTATTTGCAATTATATGTATGTCCAGACACAAACATTTCATTTTACTTATCAGTGCATTGTGGTTTCTTATAATGATTTATCTTTTGCCTATGGCACTAGAATTTCTACAAATGTTTTCCTAGTCTTTTGTTTCACAGATTCATTGAGGTATAATTTACATGCCATAATATTCACTCTGAATTTTAAATGTACAGTTCAAGAAGTTTTAGTAAATTTTAAGATTTGTGCAATTATTGCGATGATTTAATTTCAGAACATTTCTGTCATCCCCAAAAGAAATCTCATGCCTATTTGCAATCCCTCTCAGTTCTCACCCAACCCGCCAGCTTGAGGCCACCACTCATCTACTTTCTGTCTCTATAGATGTACCTTTTCTGAACATTTCATATAAATGGCATAATTTAATATGTGGCTTTTGCATCTGGCTCCTTTTGCTTAGGTTAATGTTTTTGAGGTTCATCCATACTTTAGCATGTATCATTACTTTATACCCTTCTGTTGTCACATAGTATTCCATTCTGTTGTCTGAATGAAACATATTTTGTTTATTCACCAGTTGATGGGCAGTTGGGTAGTTGCTTTTACTTTTTGGTTGTCGTGAATAATGTTGCTGTGAACATTTGTGTATAAGTCTCATTGTAAACATGTGCTTTCATTTTTCTTGGGTGGAAACCTAGGAGTGGAATTGCTAGGTTATATGGCAACCTTTTTTAACATTTTTAGGCACCGTTAAACTGTTTACCAAGCCTAGTGTTAGGGCTCCTCTTACCCCATGTCCTTGCCAACACACTCAGTGTGGCCGGTTTTTTAAAATGTTAGCCATTTTAATAGATGTAAAATGGAATGTCATTGTAGTTTTTATTTGAATTAGTCTAATGATGTTGATATTCTTTTTATGTGCTTATTGGCCATTCTCAATGTTTGGTGATACTAGTTTTTTAAAACTGTTTTGAACCTAGTATAATATAACAGGTTCTAGCCAGGAAGCCCAAATCACACCAGTTATTTTAACAGGGAGAATTAATTATTTTTAGGCGTAAAGTTAAGTAGGTAACTGAAAAGGCAAAAAGAGAACATTAACACGTCAGAGAGGTAGTGACTGTAGCAAGCAGCCATCAGTCCTGGGTCTAGGAGAGCCAAGGGATGAGACTGTTAGTTATTATTAGAAGTTTAAAGAAGGGGCCCACAGAACTGAAACCCAGACCTCTGAGGAGTGGGTGCTGGGTGGCTGGTGATGGTGTTTCTCGGGGGCCATAATGAGCAAGGTTCTGTAAGTTCTGGGGAAGTGGCAGACCTGATTCAGCTGCTGCACAGGAGGGACCTGTGCTGCCAGTGGGTAGAAGTGTTGCTGGGTGATGTGAGGAGCCGAGGCCAGCAGGAAGCAGGTACCAACGAGCAAGCTCCAGATCCTCCACTAACATTGCAGTCACCCTCTGGTGCCCCCTGATGGTGAGCCTAACAGAGCGCCAACTGGTGAAAGTGCGGTGTGCAGAGTGCCAGCCCTGATGTTGCAGAGCTGAAAGCAGAAGGGGTGGGAGGGTGGGCGCTGGACCTGGGAGACATTAACTTATTAACCAGCACAGCCCACACCTTTGACTACCCAGCCTGAAGACCCTCCCTCCACACATACTTGAACTTAGACAAAATAAAAACAACTCTATCTCAGCCTAACAACATAGATACCCTTCTTGCAAATGAAAATGTTCTCACAAGCTCCTCAAAATAAGGAATCACAAAATCTTGTTAGTCATTGTATCTCCACTTTTGAGAGAGAGTCATATTATCCATTTCTGGACTTTGTTAATTAATCTATAAATTCCCTTGCAGTCCAGCATGAATATGTGCTACCCAAAGTTTAAATTGTAGAGTTAAGTTTCAACATCTGTATAAAAATAATACAGGAGGAAAGAGGAGAGGAGATGAAATGGGTACACACAGCAGGAAGGAAGTAAGCATAGCTGCTGCAGTGTCCATTTCTCTCTCTGGCTATTTCGCAGCAGCTGATTTTTATTTATTTTGTTAAGGTGTCATTGATATACAATCTTATGAAGGTTTCACATGAGCACATTGTGGTTACAACACTCACCCATATTACCAAGTCCCCCCCACACCCCATTGCAGTCACTGTCCATCAGTGTAATAAGATGGCAGCAGCTGATATTTATGACTTTATTCTCCTGTTACTCATTCTGTATTTCCTTTGCCCCTAGCCAGGACCTCAACTGATTAGAGTCCTTTGCCTGAATGTCTGAATTCTCAGTGATCCTGTCTTTCTTTGGATTGCTCTGTTTTTTCATGAACTTGTGCTACTGGAGATAGAAGTACTAAGATGTCCTGAAGAGCTCACCCTGGTTCCAGCCAGAGTCCTTCCTGACCCTTTGAGAGGCAGCAACCGAGTTTCCACTTACCCCAGCTGGTCGAGTATCCTCCTCCTCGTTTGCCTCTTGGTTTAGTGGCTTGAGGACCCCCAACATGGCCAGGTGGCAGTCACCTTCTGATTCATTATACTTGGTTGTCTCTCTAATGGAAGCATTTTTCCTTTAAGGCAGGACTCCATACCGGCAGGGATGGAATGTGTCATAAGGGTAATTGTGAGAGGGTCACTTCTGCTTCTACCCCTGGATTCCTGGACCAGTGTCTTCTGACTGGGGAGAGAGCTGATTCAAAGCATATACTGTACGTTTGGGATAGAAGACCATCCCATTCCAGAATGTTGTTTTACAACTGTTGTCTTCAGTAGGTTATTCCATTCCTCTTTTGGGCCAGCTGCTTGTAGGAAATGGAATATGTGGCAAGACTGGTGAATTCCAGGTGCTGACAGACACTCAATTACTGGTACATGTGGTGTTTTTCAAACTGAGCCATGGGCCATAGTGGTCGTGAAAACAGTTTAGCGGGCTGTGACTAGTTTCCTCCCTCCCTTTCAACTTCCTTTCCGTCCAGTGAGCTAGAGTAGACAAGAGAGACTGGGATAGAAAATAATGTAGTATAACACATATTGTAAGAGTACATATTTTTTCAGGAAATAATCTTAAACACATTTACTGTATCATGATTTAAAATTAATTTCTTAATATAATTCATGTAACAAGGTAGTACAGCACAGAGAAGATAAGTAATGACTATAGCATCTTACTACACTGATAGATAGTGACTGCAATGGGGGCGATGAGCACTGGATAATAGGGTGAATGTTGTAACCACAATGTTGTTCATGTGAAACCTTCATTAGATTGTATATCAACGATACTTTAATACAAACAATGTAATTCATGTAACAGTACTTTGGAAGTTACTGGTCTAGGGAGACCATTGAACTTGTAGGTTACTTATCTCCACCTGCCCTTGGTTTACCAGTTCCATTCCACATGGTGTCAGTGTTGGTCGTAATCCTTCAGGTCCTGCACAGGAGGATGGGAAATCTTGTTAACGTAACAAGGTCAAAGGATGGTGATCATAAGTGAGATCACTTATAACACTTGACTTCTTTTTCAAGAGTTAAAATGATTAAATGAGACCATGTAACTGAATAAATTCTGTGCTCAGTGTCTGGCATGTAGCAGAAATTAGGTCCATGTAACATATTCTATGAAAGATGTGCCCAGCACTATTTATGTAATGTTTTTCTTTAAATTTTACATTTAAAATGTAAATCTCCTACTTTGCTCAGGTGACTAGGATGACCTGAATAGAGTCAATTCTGTGCTTTGAATGAAATTTCAGATACTCTTAATAATCTATCTCTTTTCACCCCTGCTCTGACTTTTTCTCTTAAATGTTTTTTTTTTTTCTCTTGAATCTTGAGGGCTCTGTGGTTAAAACAGAGATGAAAATTTTGTGGGAAAAGATTTACAGAATAAATTTCTTCGAATGAATTGGGATAGATGGCTCAGTCCTCAGGCCTACACCTTGCCTAATAAAATGAATGCTGCAAAGTTAGTCACCAGACAAAAGGTTTCCCTTAAGCCTCTGTACATTTAAAGCAGAAAAGCTTTAACTGGCCCTTGCTGAAGAAATCATCTCACTGTTCCCTTTTGTGCTCTCTTTCACATATAAAATGCCAGGAATGATTTTGGGAATTCTCTGTGTTGGAGGTAGTGATATGTTTTGGAAAGGTAACTGTGTGCAGAAAGAGTGCTTTCAAGAGAAATTCAGCTTTTTACAGGTGTGACCTGATAGGTCCTATCTGTTTTTTTAAAAAAGAGTTTTATCAAGGTATGATTCACATACTATATAATTCACCCATTTAAAATGTTCGGTCCAGTGGTTTTCAGTATATTCAGAGTTGTGCATCCATCACCATGATCAATTTCAGAACGTCTTTATTACTGCCAAAAGAAACCCTGTACATCTTAGCTGTTACCCTTCTGTTCCACCCTACCTACCCGCCTAGACTTAGGCAATCACTAATCTACATTATCTCTATAGATTTGCCTATTTCTGGATATACAATCTTATGAAGGATATTTCATACCAACAGAATCATGAAATATGTGATCCTTTGTGACTGATTTCTTTTACTTAATATTTTGAAGGTTCATATGTTGTAGCATGTATCAATACTAATTTCTTTTTATTGCTGAATAATATTCCATTGTAGGAATATACCACATTTTGTTTATGCATTCATCAGCTGATGGACATTTAGGTTGTTTCCACTTTTTGGTTAATAAGAATAATACTATTAATAGCACAGAGAAGACAAGTAGTGACTCTATAGCATCTTCCTATGCTGATGGACACTGACTGCAATGGGGTGTATGGGGGGGACCTGATAATATGGGTGAATGTAGCAACCACAATGTTGCTCATGTGAAACCTTCTTAAGATTATATATCAATGATACCTTAATAAAAAAAATAATATTGTTAGAAACAGTATATTTATAGTTAAGAACATTGATGTGTATGTTTTTGTAAGGTTGTATGTTTTCAACTCTTTTGGGTATATAGCTAGGAATGGACTTGTTGAATATCATATGGTAACTATGTTTAATTGCTTGAGCAATTGCCAGACTGTTTTCCAAAGCAGATGTCCTATTTTGCATTCCGTTCAACAGTGGATGAGTGATCCAGTTTCTCCACAACCTCAGCAACACTTGTTATTATCTGTCTTTTATTTTAGGTATCCTGGTAGGTATAAGGTGCTGTCTGCTGCTTTTCATTTGCATTTCTCCAAAGACTTTTCATTCGCTCATTGTCCATTTGTATATCTTCTTTGGGTCTTGTTTTTAGTTGAAACGGAGGGATTGCAGTATCTGTACTGTATCTTATTTTTATGTGGAGAGTGGTTTCCCTGAAAAGTTTCTCACTTCTCTGACAGTGAAATCCACTTATGCAGCAGGAAATGTTTAATCGAAGTAACATTCTTTTAAAACACAGTTACAGTTAATTCATAACCCAGCCATAGACTGTATATAAGTGAATCTTAGTAAGTTCTGAATTTTTTGTCTTTGTAAAGAGAAATTAAAACCTTGTAAAGACTCAGGTAGAGAATAGAGTTTTATGAGCCTCCCTAATCTAGTTCCTTCTGACCTATCTAGCACACTGGACAAAGGAGTAAATGTTTTATTTTGAGTCTGTTTATTCTGCTTTTTCAAAACCATAGGAATATTTTGAAAAGTTGCATTTCCCTCCTACATTTTGGGGAGGTAACCACTGTAGTATCTTTCTTTCTTGTTATTTATTATATTTTGATGAATCAATTGAAAATCTGACTAATTTGCAGTAGTTTTTAAAATGGCAAACCCAAATTTTATGTTTATGTTTGTATTTTCCTTTTTGCCACTAAGGAATTTTTATTCATGATGAGACAGTATTTCTATTCTAGCACAGTGACAGTAAAAGAGTTAAGATGTAAAATATAAATTGAGATATGTAGAATCCGAATTTTAGTCTCCCTCTTCATATATAAGAACAACTTTCCAGTAGCTGTAATTCTGTGTTTAAAGCTCATAAACTCTTTCATGGGCACATTTGTACATGAATTATACTGTATACCTCTTCTATTGTTTGAATTCAGTAATGCTTGCTGCTAAGTGATCTTCTCAGATGTCTGCCTAAAATGGAGTTTTCTTGGAAGGGGCTGATGGAGGCCGAGAGGTCACTGTGAGTTCTGATTTCATCATGCCATTGTGAGTTTGCTCAGCTTCCTTGTTTTTTACTTAGTGTCTCATTTGTAGTTGGACATTACTTACTACATTTATGGTAATACAGTGCTTTCACCTTCCCTCTGCTGAGGTGCATCCCTATGGATGTTTTCAGAGAGGTTGTAAAACTTTTCAGGTAGGTGAAGTCTTTCAGCAGCTTCTCGTATTTGACACAAGATCAGCATTTATGGATTTATTGGTTTCTCTTCAAAGAACTATGCTCACTCAGAAATCATGATTTTGCTCTGTAACCTCGCACAGTGGTAATTGAAATTCTGAACTTTGCCTGCAGCTTCCTGAGCTGAGGGATAAATCAGAACCTGCATAAACTCTGTTGGTTCATTCATTTTGTAGTTCTCAGTGAAAAAAGTGGAAGTTGTCTATGAATAAGGAATTTAAATCTCAGCTGTCTTTTTCTGTGATGGTGTATATAGTTTGGAGGGTTTTTTCTAAGTTCATTATGAAGTGGAATGAAGAAATAGTTAGAAATTAAACATTATGAAGCCTGTATCTTCGGCTTGTTTTCTCTTTGTAAGGGGTTGGGGGAGAAAGACTAGTTACCCTCCTGGTTTTCTGTTATTTAACATTACTTGTTCCTGAAAGTCATAGGAAAGCAGTGCCTAGTAAGTAAGTTGGTTTTCTTACTTTCTTTTCTTTAATGGTAAGATACATATAACAAAATTTACCATTTTAACTATATACATATATATATATATATATTACAGTGGCGTTAAGTACATTCACAATGTTGTGCAACCATCCATTTCCACTATCCCTCTCCAGACCTTTGTCATTATCCCAAACTGAAACTCTGCACCCATTAAACAATAACTTCTCATTCCCACTCCTTCCAGCCCCTGGTAACTGCTGTTCTACTTTCTGTCTCTATGAGTTTGTCTTTACTAAGTATATCGTATAAGAAGGATCACACAGTATTTGTCCTTTTGTGTGTGGCTTACATCTCTTAGCATAATGTCCTCAAGGTTCATTCATATTGTAGCATATGTCAGAATTTCCTTCTGTTTCAAGGCTGAAAAATGTCCTATTGTATGGTAGATACCATATTCTGTGTATCCCTCATCTGTTGATAGACACTTAGGTTACTTCTACCTCTTGGTTATTTAAGTAATGCTACTAACATAGGTGTACAAATATCTCTTCAAAACCCTGCTTTCAGTTCTTTTGGGTCTCTCCCCAGAGTGGAATTGCTGAGTTATTTGGGAAATTCTCCATTTAATTTTGTGAGGAATCCCCATACTCTATTTCACAGTGGCTGCATCATTTTACATTCCTATCAGCAAGTAGGTTGGTTTTCTTTACCTGAACTTTTCTTCCTTTAGGAGTTCTGTTTTATTTTAAAAGCTATTTAACTTGGTCTCCTGCCAAAAAAAGGAGGATTCTCTCAGTTTCTTTTGGGAAACTCTGGTCATCTCTGGAAGACCACCGCCCTCAGTTCCATAAAGCCAGTTTGAGTGCTTCCTCTCCTTTTACTTGGTCACTCATGAACGTGCCAGGCGTTCAGAGCACCCCACACAGTCTGGTTGCCCCCCTAATATTCTAGCACCCATGTAATTTTGCATTCTCTTCCTTTGAGAGTGTTTTAAGTACCACTGTTAGCAGCACACCTGACTCCAATATTTTATGTGGTCATGACTTTAGGGAGACATTTTTACCAAAATTAATTTGTTTCATCACAGTGGTACAGAGAGGAGTGCACACCTGAGCCTTCTCAGAAGTCTAAAACTGTTTGTACCTTTGTCCTGTAGGCCCACCTGTTATCTCTGAGGTAACTGGTACTGCTATTTAAATGTGTTTGAGGTGGGGGTGATAAATGATGGATAAATTCAGGCATATAGTAAGTCTACCCTCTCCCTATCCAATCCAGTTTTGAGACTTATGTTCCTGAAATATATAATGGCAGGAGAGTTCGGCTTTTCTTTATTTTTTAAAAAGTCCTTATTTAATAACACTTCCTTAATTTCCCTTATGTAAAAAAAACTCTTTTTCTAGTGATTACTGCTGAAACTGTCACTCTGTCACAATATCTTTAACTTTTCTTGTTCCAGCACCCCAGCTTCTTTCTTTTAATCATTTTTTATCAAAAGCAATTTGTAGCTTGAATTTATTAGATGTTGAAGTCTCATATGCTTGAATTGTGGTAAGTGATGCTTATATTTTTAGAGGAACTACCTCACTCTTTACTTTTAATAGCAGGGAGGAAAAAAATTTAATTTGGGGTAAAAGGGGGGAAGGAAACCAACATTATTGAGCTTGGGGCATATACTAGGCTCTATGCTACACACTCCTCACTTTGATCATATAAAATGGGTAGGTTATTGACAGGCCAACTTATATAAGGCTTCTTTGTTCAGCATTAATAAATGTTAGTGGAATGGAAATTAGCCCTTCATCTGGACTCGCCATCATAACTGTGCTTAAATAGAAGGAATGGCATATTAGACTAAATTTTACTCATCCTCAATTTATTTAGGTTTTATGAAGTGTGGCTATAGCATGTGTGATGTATTATCATTATGTGAGATCTTCATTCCAACCACTGCAGAATGGACAGATGCCTACTCATTTCCTGTAGTTCTAGATTTTTCAGCTGTCACTTGATATTATTCTGTATCCACATTTTTCTAAGAGAGTGTGAAGTAAATTTACCAGTCAAACTAATTTAACTTTTAGAAGTTATTTAGAACAGACAGGCAGTTGGCAAGGAGAGAGCTGCCTACAGGAGAAGCACCTCCAGATGGGGGCACCTTGTTGGGGGTCACAGCTGGAGAGATGCTTGCATTGGTGTCTGTGATTGAGTGGCTGAGGTTTGCTGTGACCACCGAGTGGACCAGCAAGTCTTGCCCTGAATTTATGGTCTGTACATGCTTTCTGGTGGTTTGTACAGCTTGGAGCCCCTTTCCCAGTCTCAAACGCACACCCTGGGGCAGCTGCACGCACCCCCCACATTACTAGGTTAGTTAGTATTTTCCTGAGAAGCAGGGCCAAAGTGCCATTCAGAAGTTGTGAAATTCATTAAGCAAGGTGGCTGTCTCGAGTTACCCAGTAAATCCTTTGTGAGGTATAAAACAATAGCTACTGACATGTTTATAGCTATTTCTTGGTTGAGTTCTTTCCTATTATTTTGTTTGAACTTGAAAACTTTCCAGGGTGGGCAGAGTAAATGTTATCTTCCTCCCAACTCCCATTTTTAATAACAGCTATATTGAGAAATAATTCACTGTTGGAGCCACTCCACAGAAACAGGATGGCCTCCCCTCACCCCCACAGTTTGCTTCGGACTTTGAGACTAATGACACCACACACACCTAGAGAGTGTGGAAAGCTTTGTTACTCACATAATGAAGGAGAGCGCGGCTGCCCCCATGCAAGTCTTGAGGTTGGCTTGGGGTTTTTGTGAGATTAGCGGGTGAGGCCAGAGTGAGGGTTCTCTGGTTGAATTTCCCACTGGCACCAAAGGAGATCACCACCTGGAGCTTCCTTTCAGTTTGCTCAGATATGGGACAGAAGGGGAAGGAAAAGGGGGACCTAAAGCTGTTAGCAGTAACATGTCAAAATGGAGTCAGGCTCTTTATTACATTCATATCCCATAAAACTTAACCTTTTTACAGTGTTCAGTCTAGTGGTTTTTAGTATGTGTAGTGTGTATAGATAGCATATATGTTAAAAATAAGAATTTCTGAATATTATCATTACCTTAAGAGAAACTCCATACGCATTAGCAGCCACCTCCCATTCCCCGGTAGCCACGAATTGAGTTTCTATCTCTATGGATTTGCCTCTTCTGGACATTTCATTTAAAAAGAATAGTATAATATGAAGTCTTTTGTAACTGGGTTCTTTTGCTCAGCATAATATTTTTCAGGTTCATCCATATTATATTATGCATCTGTACTTCCTTCCTTTTTATGGCTGAATAATGTTCCATGTAGATTTACTATCCTAGTTTGTCATTTAAAAAACATAATGGATTTAGAATATCTGAGGTTGAGGTAGTGAGGGGAGAGTCAGGTATCATTATTAGCAAGAGAGGAAGACATAGGCTTGGATCTCAAAAAGGAGTAAAGGGTAGACATCCAGTCTTGGGAATGTGTAAATTAGAGGTGATATTTAAACATATGACAGTAAATGTGATCTTGAAATTGAAATACATGCTCTGTAGGTGGCTGAACTGGTTGCCAAAAGATGCCGTCCATCTATTTATGTCCTCTGATGGAATTCATGGTAATTATCATTTTAGAGTAATCCAAAATCATTCTCATACAGAAAAATCAGTGAAATCAAATGCACATTTTGAATGATTCATTTTATCACGCTTATATTAGCATGAAACCCATTTTTTGGCTTTGTTGAATCCTTTTCTCTAAATATTTTCTGTTGTTTTCTTGCCCACTAATTTTGTTGGTTGGAAAATGATTAATATTTAAGTCACTTAAATGCTTATTTATGTACCTCAAGGAAACATTTCTTTTTCTTTTTCCTTTGAATGATTGCTAGGAAATTGTTCCATTCTTTCCCATTGTTTTAGATATTAACTTCGGCTTTTTAATAAATCAAATAAAATATACCAGCAGCTTCAAATTTACTTATTTTTTATTTATAATTCTTTGTAAAGTTCAACATAATCTTTTGTATCTCAAATAATATTCCCTGGCTTCTGTACCCCAGGATGTCTAAAATAGGTAATAATATAAATTAAGTTTAAATTTCTAGGTACTATCTACATATTTGGTGAACTATTGTTTTTTAAATTGTTTTCCTTGCAGTACAGAAGTTAAGTTAGTTGGTGAATTTTCTGAAGTCACCCATGATGTAAATGTAACAATATAACTCATGTGTTTAGTGTTTTACAGTGTACAGTGTTCAGTTTCTTTGTAGATGCATTTCCATGTTACTTATCTGTCAGCATTGTGATGTCACATGAAGACTTGAATCTTTTTATGTCAGGACTTGGGTGCAGTCTTGAACACTGTAGCTCTGTTTTAACAGAACTGCCATTCTGAAGCTGAACATTTTAGACCACATAAAGTAACTCTGTTTTTTTGCATGTGGGCCATGTCTCTACTCCAGTGATCTCTGTAGCTATTAGATATATGTCGCATAAAAATGTAGATGGTTAAAGCCTAGATATTTGCTTATCAGTGGGACCTAATAGGTGAATTAGCCATAGAAAACTATAAATTTTGGGACTATGTGACTGCATGGTATTCTTTAAGGATCTACTTTTACATTACCCAGGTTTCTATTACCAACCTGTAGGTACTCAATCATTATAGTTCAGTCTAACTTGAAATCTTGATATAGAAAATGAAAACCATCTGTTTTTCTGTTAAAACAGATCTTAAAAGGGCAGTTACTTTTTTTCTAGATGCATGTTATAGGTGGGAAAGGTTTCCCTGTGTGTTCATCATGGTCTTTTAACATAATTTGCTTTTTGTTTTTTTAGAAGGAAAATGGCAAGAGCCAACTTCATATTCTATAAGTGACAAGTTTCCCTATTAGCCATACACATAAGGTAGCGTAGTGTTACTGAGTTCAGTTTGCAATGGGAGGACTAGGATTACTTAGGCACCCACAATAATATCCTTGTTGACTGAGGGACTTCAGTGTGTATTTACCATCGCATACTAGAGCCCTGCTGCAGAAGGTATATGTCTAGCCTGACCAGGTAACCCTTTATCCATGTTCTCATTTGCATCTTTGCGTACCAGAGATGGGAGAATCCTTTTAAGCAGTGCAAACTTGCTAGCCCTCTCTCTAGCAAGTGGAAGTGGGCAGCAGTCAAGATTGACACAGCAGTTTTGTGTTCCCTTGTGGCTTGCTGTCAGCAGCAGCCCACACGTGCAGAAGGTTGTTTGAAGTGGGCTTGCACATGTTTCCATAGCAGCAGTCATCTTGGTGATTTCTGTCATTTTGGACTTCTTTTTTCTTTTGCTTCTCTGTTTCTCGCTGATGCCGGATTAAACAAACAGCATATTTAGGTCAAGGAAAGAGATGTTTGCTAATATAGATGCTTGGCTAAGCATTCTGGGAGAGTGATTTCTTGCAGCAGATGAACATTCTTTGTGCCTTCCAGCAGCCTCTGCAGCAGGGTGGCTGTCTGGCACTGTCTTTTTCATTTTAGGCAGGTTCTGAGACTCGAAACAATCCCAAGCAAATCACAGGAGCTGGCAGTTTTCTGGTAACCATATATACATCTCTGCTTATTTGTTCGTTTGTATTAACAGTGAAGCAGTCTACTAGAAAATTATACTGTAAAGGTTTTGGTGCATCCAAGGTGTGTCATCTTGTTTTTGTACCACCCTCATGTTTTACGCTCGAGCTTGGATTTTTTTTGTCAGGCGCTTGGGCAGGAGCAGATTCTAGTACAACAGCTCAGCTTCCCTTCTGTTCTGGTGCCGGCAACTGCCTGTCATGAAGATGGTACAGTGGGAACCTGCTCTGAAGAGCCAAGGAAGATGATGTGGAAATGGAGTAGTGATTGCTAGAAATCTGAACATCCACACCTTGGGGATGGGTTGCACTACTAGTGTGATTCTGTTTAAAGGCATCCGCACCGTTTTTGAAAGAAACTGTGCTTATATGTGTAAGCAGCAAGGAGAGAATAATGTGCTTGAATATACAGCATACAATTGGACAAAAGAAGATTCAGAACTATTGATCTCCTCCTGTCTGGTAAATGCCGTCTTGCTTAATTAACAAGTAGTTTGATGGTGTTAGAATAAACTAGTCTTTAATTGTAAAGCAAATATATTTATTTATTTTAATATGCTTATGCGTATATAAGCCTGTGTGTATAACTGGGTAATTAGTGGTCTTAAATTTATATTATGATGTGCCTGTTTATATGTGTGAGATTCAAAGCTTAAATACATACGGAGATTAGAGCTGGAGTAAGGTATTTGTTACCAAATAGTTTTCTAAGTTAGCTTTGTGTGCTTATATGTTCTTGGTATAGTCTCAGATATAATACTTGGCAGAACATGTGTTTAGGGTATTATGTATTGAACCCTTCACCGGTTTTGGTGAGTTATTCAGTCCCTTTACATCTTAGCCTTTTACTTGGCTTGATTTTTCTTACTAATGGTTTGTGGTCTGTCCTTCGATTCAGGGGGAGGAATTGCAAGGGAGCGTGAGAGAAAACTGTAATGGGTATGAGAAAAATATTGATAGTTTTGTTATTCTAAATCCAACTATTGGTAATGTTTTCTGGGTGAACTCTTGAGAGTAAAAGGAAGCTTGTGGATGTTCTGTGTTCTTTCCTCCCTTTACAATGAGAGGAGGTGGCAAGTCACAGATGGGTGTGCCCCTCCATGGCCTTCTCACCAACACCAGGCTCAGGGGGACACTGCGTGTTGGTTTCCTCCTCCCTCACGATGCCTTGCCATTCTCTCTCCTGTTCTTATCACCGTTTTTGTCAAAACGAGTGAGAATCATACGAGTGAGAGTTTCTGTGTGTGAGCCTGCCAGCAGCCCCGGTGTGGCGAGGGCGAGGTGTGCGGAAATGCCAAAACCTTTCCTGGTCATTAGGCTGTCATCTGAGACTGAGAGGGAATGCCGGCAGGCCACATGCACCTCAGAGTCAGATCAGGTCGCCCCAGCATTGCAGGAGCCCCAGAAAAGAATGCAGTTTGTGGAGGCGTTTGTGTAAGCTCTCAAATACTTGGGAGAAAGAACAGGAGAGCATCACTTGTGCATCAGATGCATTTTGGAAGGTGGTGTTACGAGTGGGTATGGAATTTAAGTGATGCTGATTTAACTATTAAATATTTTAAACTGTAGTGTATTTTGGAATATGCTTTTGAGAATAACTGGTATGGAGATTAGGCGTATCAGCTCATTATGGTATGTGTCCCATTAGCGTCATCCATAACCCTGACGTTCTAGGATTACTCGGCCAGTGTGGGCAACACCTCTCATGCCACTGGCTTCTGCCCCTTCAGGCCACGCTGACTTGTCTCTGGTTAACCCATCTTTGAGAGACTCTGCTTGTTTTTCTATCTGATTGCATGAGGGAGTAGTAATGTGCCAGGGGCTTTGTTGGCACTCTGGTACTGGATTTTGAAACACTGCTCCTGGGCGCTGGGTCAGATGCTCTCTCCCTGCCACCCTTGTCTGCACCAGCAGACTGAGAAAGGTGACATGACCAATGTGTGTGCATGTGGCCGAGGTGCTGTGGGTGGAAAGATTTGCCCTCTCACTCCAGACTGATCACCCTGCTTCTGCCCTTGACCTTGTGGCCTCTTCTCTATGTTGCAGTCAGTGGTTCTTTGAAAACAGAAAGTCAGACTTTCACTCCTTTGCTCAGAGTCAGATCCAGACACCTTACAGGTCTGGCCCAGCAGGCCCGCCGGCCCCTACTTCCTCCTTGCTGCCCATTCACTTCTCCCCCTCTCTTCATCCCGCACTTTCCTCGGGCCCTCAAGCTGCCTCAGTGTACTCTCCTGGGACTTCTCCACCCACGCTTGCCCCATTTCTTCCTGGCCTCCTGCAGGGCTTTGTTCAGATTTCCCTTTCTCGGTGAGGTTTCTTGGCCACTGGGGTAGCCTTGGTGCATTCCCAGCACACCCTCTCTGGTACCTCATAATATTGCCCTCCCCTGATGGACAGTTAGGCAAGAATAAGAGCATAAGGATAATAATAGTAATTAGCAGCAAGTGTTACTTACAGCACTTAAAACAGGACTAAGATTTATGATGGTAGGGATTTTTGTCAGTTTTATTCACCACTCTGCCCCAACAATGCCTGATTCATAGTAAGTTCTCAATTAATGAGTGAATTCTGGTGAATGGTTTTATGGTTTTGAACTTGGATTTGAAGAAGCTGTTGAGAGACTGGTTTTAACCAAAGTCTTTTTTAAGCATATTTGGTAGTTTTCCCCAAACAGCAACTGGCTGATCCTTGATAGTCTCCCTTACCCTGTTGACCATTCAGCTTTCTAGAGTTATACTTGCCAACCCTTTTGTCCTGGGGCTACACCAAGAAGTCATGTGGTCCAAGACTAAATATTCCATGGGTTTGCTGTGGTCGTGCTTGACCACTGATGGTACTGTCTTTGGATATTACCCAGACTGGCTCTGTTGAGACTTGTTCCATGTCATAGGCATTTGAGGACCTTTGCATTCTTTGGTTTGAGCCAGCCAAACCCTTTCTTAAGGGAGCCCTTCCTGTTGGCACTCTGTTGAGCACCCTCCATGCAAAGGGAGGGTGACCTTCTCTGCAGGCAGATGGGAATCCTCGTCAGGGTCCTCAGCTGTCACTGGGAGGGTGTCTTCCTTCCTCCAGCCTGCGACTCTTTCTTAACTGTCAGCACTTCACCTGCTCCTCAGAGTATAATCCCCAACAGGCCACTCAGTGCATACCAAAACTTGTGGAGGAAAAGTTATGTTCCTGAAGGATACCCGAAGGGCTTGACGTCAGTCATTCCTCTAGGGACTCTGAATATCCCAGATATCTGCCCATCTGTCATAACCCCACATGCATGGACTACTGCCTTCTGGCTTGATGGAATTGCTGCTTCTGAATTAAGCTTTGCGTTTTTCTTTTGGCTGACACTTAAGGGCATCATAAGGAACATCCTTATGAAAGTGATGTCTCCTACGAAAGTGTTGGTGAGGGCATTGCTAATTTGCTTTTGGAACTGTGAGACACACTGCAGTGTGGTAATTGAGAGGGCCTACTCTGGATCCAGCCTTTAAGGGTCAAATCCCAAATCCACAGCTTGTTAGCTGTGTGACTCTGGGCAATTTACCTAGCTGCTCTGTTCCTCAGTTTCCTTATAAATGCAGATAATAACAGTGCTTACCTCATATGGTTATTAAATGAATGAATGTGTCTGAAGTTCTTAGGACAGTGTTTTACACATAAGCTAGTGCTAATTGTTAGCTATTATCATAATTATTTCTAATTTTTAGTGTCCCTTTATGAGGAGCCCTGGAAGGAATTTCTTTTCTCTGTACTCTGAATGGCTGTGCTTTTCCTGAAGAACTACTTTGTTTATATTTTATATACATTATGATTTATGTAGCTGATCTCACCCACCCTTCCAGTTGACTGTTAAAAGAAAGCTTAGTTCCAAACATATAACCCAATTGTAACAGATACATAGGCTCTTTGAAAATTATTTTTTTATATTGTCCTTAAATTGTGCTGCGTAGTTTCCTGGATTGCTATTTTATCACTTTATGCTTTTTCTCAGCTGCTTATTGAAATAATTTTATTTTGCATGTATTCATGTAAATCACTTTAAATCCTTCTGGCAGAGTATAAATTAATAAACTAATAGAGAACCATATACTGAAGAAAAAGCCTTTTTATGATCATTAAGGTTGACTCTAGAGCAAAAACCAGGTGTCTTGAGTGCAGACTTTAGCTTTGTAAGGTGCAGAAGTGCAGTCTTGTACAGGAAGTTTCTTTTTTATATCTAAATGGCATGAATCAGCCCCATGGTCTGTAGTGTATGGGAAATGGGCCTCTCTGGTAATTGTGGACTGACTGAATTGCCAGTGTGCTACGCTTAGATTTTGACTAGTAATTCTACCACTATGGAGGGGCAAGCCTGGGTTGGACTAGGTTAATTCCTGAGTATAAATTTTTTCTAAAGTCTCCCTTTTCTAATTAGCTGAATGTATTAATTCAGCTCATTACAGAAACAACTTCTGAAGCTTGTTCTCCTAGAGACACTTTAGTTACAGGCATGTCTTATGTGGTCATACAGAATGAATGAGGAAGCTCACATCCCTGTCAGGGTAAGGCTGACCCAGAGGATGCAGAGGGCACTGTGAGTGGTCGTGAAGGCACCACTCAGCTCAGGCACCTTCCATGAGGAGGTGCAGCTTGAGCTGAGACAAAACACTTGTAAATCCCATTTCTCCTTATTTGAGAAGGTTTGTGGTATGGGCATAACCTTATTGACCAGGACTTGAGTTGTTTTACTCATAGCCGGTAATATAATTTTTCCCTTGTCTCTTACCATGTCTCTGGGAGAATTGAGGAATTGTGGGATTATTCTGGGCCTTGTTCTCTTTTTGCTGATAATCACTGAAGTGGAAGAAGCCACACAGTTGTAACTCTGACAGCAGCTGGAACCCTGTCAACAGCTTCATGGAGAGCAGTAATGAAGGCAAACTGCTGCAGGTCCCAAGGGGGGAAAGCAAACTTTCTTATCTCCAATTCCATTTGTGACATGTCTGGGGTAATACAGTGATAATTTTTCTTACTGAATATTCATATTTATAATCTTTCTTATCTTCCATAAAGCTTTGAAGTTTTTCATTATTCTCCTAATTTTAAGTTTTGCAACGTCTTCAACACATCTTCAGCCTTTGTTACTATATAGAATTTTATTAGACCACTTTAGTCCCTGCAGGCAAAACTGTCCTTGTTCATTTAAAGCACCTATTGGTTATGAAAGTCCTTTGGTTTATCATATGTGCACTGTGCAAAGAGAACAGGTTTGTAGGTGATATGCTCTCTAGCTCGTAAAAGCCTCTAGTCCTGCTTGTGGGTGCTTGTTTGGAGGTGGGGAATGGGTGGAACTGGCTGGTAGGGAGGAAGGGGAGATAAATGGTATGACTGACTAATGTAAGTGAAAAATCATATAATACCTGTCAGCTTGAGGCAGTGGGGAAAGTAAAAGCTGGATCTTGATTATTTGAGGTGGTCTCTCCTTTTTCCTGTGCTATTGTAGCCGCCTTGAGATATAAGAAAGCAGGAACCTGTTTGGCTGCCTTCTGGAACACTCCCTTGGTTCTAGGTCCAGTCATGGGACCACAGCTTTGGGTAGGTTGTGTTTTCCATACCCAGTGGGTTTTGTTGCCTGTTTTGATCACAGCACTAAATTGAGCTGATGTTTTCAAGGAACAGTCTGCTCTGATTCCTAGATCCATTTCCTGCATCCTGAGCATGCACTGTTCTCTTGATGCTGCTTTTTATGAATGCAGCTAGCATAAGAGAGTACTGCACCTTTCCCCAGTGCTTTTTAAAACTTACCATCTTATTAATATTTATTATTTTATAAGTAGGTGATTAACTTTATTACAGAAACTACGTATGCTATGTGTGCTACACAGAGGTGTAACCAGTGATTTAAACATATTGAGGCAAAACCTTCCAGAATTTCATTCATGTATAGCATTGTTCATAAAATATATGTAATTAGTTGCTATGGACTAAATTGTGATTCCTTGCACCCGCAAACTCATATCTTGAAGCCCTTATTTTCAAAGTGGGGCTTTAATCCAATAGGACTGTGGCCTTGTAAGAGACATCTCTCTTTCTCTCTAACCCCCCACCCGTGTGAGCCCATAGCAACAGGCAGCTGCTGCAAGCCAGGATGAGAGTGGTCACGAGGAACTGACCATGCTGGCACCCCAACCTTGCACTTCAACCCCCAGAACTACAAGAAAATAAATTTCTGGGGTTAAGCCACCCATTCTATGGTATTTTGATATGGCAGCCCCAGCTGACTAATAAATATACAAGTATAGTAAGTGTGTTATTTTGTTATATAGTTTTGTAACTTGCTTTAAATAAACTCCACATATATCAGAAACCTCTTTCCACATCAGTAAGTATACATTTATATCTCATTCTTAATGCCATCATTTCATTTGTGACTGTTCTTAGTTCACTTCAGACTACTTTGATGACATACCATAAACTGGTTGTCTTATAAACAGCAAACATTGCTGGGAAGACCAAGATCAAGGTGTCTGCTTCCTGGTTCCTACATGTCCATCCTCTCACTGTGTTCGCACATGGAGGAGGGGGCGAGGGAGGGCTGTGGGGTCTCTTTTATAAGAGCACTAATCATCTTCGTGAGGTCTCCACCCTCATGGCCTACTAACCTCCTAAAGGCCTTACCTCCAGATACCATCACATTGGGAATTAGGCTTCAACAAATGAATTTTGAGGAGACACAAGCATTCACACTGCAGGATGAGACATTTTATTTAACCTATACCCACTATTCCATTTTTTTCCATTCATAAAATGCTTGTGATAATTATCTTTGCATATATACTTCAAACACTTGTCGAATTGTTTGCACAGATTTCTAGACCTGGAATATCTGGGTCAAAGTATATTTGCTTTTTAAAGGATTTCATTTGTATAGCCAGATATGCCCTCTATAAAGATTATTTAGAGATTAAAAAAAATAAAGACAAGATTTTTTTCTCCACTTGTGGCTTCAGTTTGCTTGCATTATTGCCTTTATTAAGCTGTTGATGGAATTATCTGCTGAACAGAATGACATCCACTTAGATTACTATATATTTAGGGAAGTAACATAGTCATACTGGGGTCAAATTAGCACTAATTTTACCTCAACTCCTGGAAGCATGACCACTAGCATTCCTAAATATCCCCCGAGAATTCTGAAATGTTCCATTGTGGGGGCTGGAATGTGTTTGTTCTGGGAGGTCTTCACCCTTTTTTAATAGTTGGTAGTTATTTCATAGATATTACAGGAAAGAGCACCAGAAATACTGAGTAGAAACAGATGAGTTATGTTCCTATTGCTTTGCTCAAGTCTTACTTTTTAGATATTCAAAGTAGCTGATTTGTTTCTCCTACAGATTTAGTATGAAGCAATGACTTTTGTGCTTTTTAAAAGTTAAAAATTGATTATCTTTCATATTTAGAATATGTAATTCTTATAGAAGATTTAGAGACGACAGAGAAGGACGAAGGGGAAAACAAAAATCACCCATAACTCCACAGCCCAAAATAATTACTGCTTAACATGTAGTGTATGTTGTCTAATACCTCTCACTTATACAAATACAAATACAAATACAAAAACAAATACAAATATAAAAAATGGTATATGGCATACATAATTCCTGACGCCTTTTTCACTAATCATTTTCTTATGCTCATAATGTTTTAAAACAGTGTTTAATATGTGTATAATATTCCATTGTACTGTATATACTAGAATTTATTCAAATGCTTTTATGTTGTTAGGCATTTAGGTTGTGGTAAATTAAGATTACAGAGGACATATTTATCTAAAAATCTATGGATCTATAATTATTTCATAGGCTTGATTCATAAACATGAAGTTATTAAGGCATTTTTTTAAAGGCCCTTTAAAGCATATTGCTTTATTGTTTGATGATTGATCCCAGTTATATTCCCACCAGCAGTGAATATTACTCTTGTTTTACATATGATTGTGAAGATCATTTTTGCCAGTTTAAGAGACAAAAGGTACAACTTTGAAACTCCAAAACCTTTGTCATATTCATTTAAAATGTATCTCCATTTTGTCATTTGCCTTCTAATTTATATATTTTCTTTATAGTATTTGTTTTACTAACAGACGTTTACATATATGTGATAAGCATAACCATCTTTCCCTCTGTGATTTCTTCCATAGCTTTTATGCTTATCTTGCTTGTCTCAGATCAGACATTCACCAGCATTTTAGTTTGGAATTTATTTCCTTGCTTGTCTATTTCTTTATTTGTTTGTTAAGTATTTGGCTTTTTTGTCCAACAGTCCTGGAAACAGTTTTTGTAAATAAAGTTTTATTGACACATAGCCATACTTGTTTATGTTTTCTGTGATTGCTTTCACAGTTGAGCAGTTGTGACAGAGACTGTAATATTTACTAACTGGCTTGAAATATTAGCTGGCCTTTTACAGTTTGCCAACCCCTGCTTTAGTCATTCTAGCATTTATTTGGATGTATAGTTTAGTTGAGGCCCTAACTTGATTCCCTCCTTACCCCCAGCACTCATTTTTCCCAGTCCCATTTAATTCCTTACCCATTGATTTGTGATACTGCCTCCATGTGTTTTATGTTCTTTTGTATACTAGGTTTTTTGGGGTACCATTCTATGTTTATTATAGAAGCAAATTCTTTTTTGTTCTTTTTTTTTATTAAGGTATGATTAATATACACTCTTATGAAAGTTTCACATGAAAAAGTAATGTGGTTACTACATTTACCCATATTATCAAGTCCCCCCCCATACCCCAATGCAGTCATTGTCTATCAGTATAGTAAGATGTAACATATCCACTATGTGTCTTCTCTGTGCTACACTGTTCTCCCCGTGATCCCCCACACCATGTGTACTAAACATAATATCCCTCAGTCCCCTTCTCCCTTCCTCCCCACAGCCCCTCCCACTCCCCTCCCCCTTGGTAACCACTAGTTCCTTCTTGGAGTCTCTGAGTCGGCTGCCATTTTGTTCCTTCAGTTTTGTAGAAACAAATTCTTATCCAGCTGTCAGCTCAATTGCAATTTAGCAAAAATGGAAACAAGAAATCTGGGGAAAGAAATGTAAATTCTACATTTTTAAGGTGGAATAAACAGGCTACACTACATAAGTCATTGAATTAGGTAGTTTCATTTCATTCATAAAGCATATATTAGTATGTCATTGAATTAAGCAGTTTCATTTCATTCATAAAGCATATATTAGTAAGATTCAGGAGCTAAGGATTAAGACTTAAGTGTAACATACACAGTTGACCCTTGAACAACCCAGAGGTTATGGGTATTGACCCCTTGTGCAGTTGAAAATTCATGCATAACTTTTCATTCCCTGAAAACTTAGCTACTAGTGGTCTGTTGGTGACTGGAAGCCTTACTGATAACAGTTGATTGACTCATATTTTGTATGTTATATATGTATTTATATGCTGTATTCTTATAATAAAGTGAGCTAGAGAAAAGAAAATTCTTTTTCAAATTGTCACAAATCTCCAAAAAATTTTCCAATATATTTACTGAAAAAAATATGTATGTAAGTGGACCTGTGCAGTTCAAAGCCATGCTGTTCAAGAGGCAACTGTATTTGTAAATTTGTTTCCTTGTGAAATAGCCTGTTCATAAAGAAGATCAAGCTTGTCTTTGTTAAGACTCTGTGGTGCATTTTGATGAAAGAAAAATTCCAGCTGCATCCTCAAGGAACCTTGAGTTGAATCTACATTTTTTTGTGTATCTGAACTTTGCTAACAAAAGGAGCCCTGGCAAAATATAAGCAGAAATACTAGCAAAGTTTCCAAACCAAGTGTATTTGTTTCTGTATCTTAATAGATGGCAGGTAAATTCTATTTTTCTTTTATATATTATATGAATTCTAAAGATAATTTCCTTCCTTACCTAAATTTTATGGTATGTGAAGATTTGGGTATGTGTATGTCTCTTTGTGAATGCTTGTGTGACTGTATTTGTGTATGTGTAAGTGTATTTTTTGTTGTTACCTCAGTCAGAATATTGGATAAAGGGGTACTTCATTTTTTTCAAACAACAGTGAACAATCAAAGGCTTTATCTTAGAACGCATTTCAATAAGCATTTGTTTCTCTGCCAAGGAAAAATCTATATCCTAGAAAACTGAAATAGATGTGACTTGTGAAACTAAGCAGAGGGATGACATGGAGCTAGTTGAGGGGATTTCTCTTTTGCTCTGGAGTGGGGTCTGCCTGTTCTGAGCCCCTGTGATAAGTCTGCTTATAGAATTCTAAGATGTGGGCTTGCTGGCATTCTGACATGCTAAATAGTTTTACCCTTCTGCTTTTCCTGTATGTTCCTGTAAGTTATTTGCTATTCCCTGTATGTTGTCTAGGCTTTGTGCAATAGCTAACAGCATCAGCAAAGAAATGGTCTAACAAGTTATTCTTGTTTTTCTCTGCTTTCGTTATTGCTGAAGAGCAATCAGAAGAAAATTCTGAAACTTTTTCCTTGTTTTTTTCCCTTTTACTAGAAGTAACTATTTCCTCTACTCACAGTGCTTCTTACACCAAATGAGTGGGTTTTTCCCTCATTTGATGAAGCAATTTGGGCACTACCCCAAGTTAGCACTGACCCTACAAGTTGGGGGTTCAGTCCCATAAAACTGCCTCTACTTCAGAAGCCAGCCTCAAGCTCCAGGTTGTCCCCTGTGTTTCTAACCAAGCTGCTGTAAATCCAGGGTTGCACGATCCCCTCCTTGGTTTCAGTAATTTACTAGAGCAGCTCACAGAACTCAGGAGAGCACTTTATTTATGATAACTGGTTTCTTTGAAAGGACACAACTCCAGAACAGCCAAACAGAAGGGATGCAGAAGGCAAGGTATGGAGCAGGGGTGTGGAGCTTCCGCGCTCTCTCCGGCCTTGTCGCACTCCCATCACCTCCACCCGGAAGCTATCTGAACAGCTACATTTAGGGCTTTTACAGAGGTTCCTTTATTTAGGCATGATTGATTAATTCATCAGCCATTGGTTAGTGAACTCAGTCTCCTAAGGCTTCCCGCCCACCCCCACCATTCCCAGGTCTAGGGGTAGAGCTGGAGGATCAACCCTGTAATCACATGGTCGGCTCCTCTGGCAACCAGACTCCTTCCTCGAAGGGTCACCTCATTAGCATAGACTCAGATCCCGTTAAAAGGGCCTTATTATGAATAACAAAAGGTGTTCCTCTTATCCCTGTCTCTCAGGGAATTCCAAGGTTTTAGAAGCTCTATCAGGAGTTGGGGCAGAGATCAAAGATATATTTCTTAAAATATTATAACTCCTGTCTTTTCTTTAATTTTCAAATGTCCATTGGATGCCTGGTAATACAATGGTTAATAGCTACAGTCTGAGCTCTCAGAGGGCCAGTAGACCTCCCAGGTGGGTTGGATGCAGGTTGTGATGGGGGTGTGCACAGTCCCTGTGCGGCACTCCTAGCTTGCCTTTGGGACAGAGTCAAGGAAGGCTCCTGGAGGGGGCGAAGTCTATCGTGAATCTTGAGGGAGGAGAAGAACCAACTAGGTGAAGGTGTAGGAGAGGCACATTTCTGCAGAGGAAGCAAAGTCCCAAGGAGGGAGAGGTGAGACCTCCTTGAAGCTGCTAGCAATTCCTCAAGGCTGGGCTTGGGAGCCTTGGGAGTTTGAGGACAATGGTGGGGGTAAATTGGTGACCAGTGAAGCTAGAGAGGTAAGTAGGGACCAGAGCATGGTGTATCTTTTGGTTCTTTATTCCAATACTGGAGCAGAAGATTTACTGAAGGTTTTAGACAAGGAAAGATGTGGTCTGATGTGTTAAAAAGATCACTCAGACTGCAGAGTGAACTATGGATTGGAGAAGGGGTTCTAAAGACAGGAACACCATTGAGGAGCTCCTTGCAGCAGAGTGACAGGTGATGGTGGCCTGATTAAGATAGATGGTCATGTGGATGGAGAGAAGCGTCCAGAGTTAAGAGGTAGCTAAACGAGAGAGAGGAGGGAGTCAGAGGAAGGAGTCAAGAGTGTTCTAAAGCTGGGGAACCATTTTGAAGGAATGCGTTTGGGAGACTTGGGGTGGAAAGGAGGCTTTCAGTTTGAGACTTCCTGAGTTAGAGGTTTGGCACATCAAAATGAAGACATCTGTAAATCAATGGCTATGACTTTTGGGACTGTAGGTAGAATTGTGGATCCCAGCAAGGTTGGAAGGCATAGGAATGGATGAGGTCTCCTGGTGAGAGTGCTCAGATTACAGAGAGCCAAGGCCCTCTGATGGGCATAGGAAAAGGAGTTGGAAAGCTGTCAAAAAGAGTTGAGTGGTCAGGTAGGTGGAGGATAGCCTGGTTGGCATTTGGAAGCAGGATCATAGCCACCTAAATACACAGAACTTGAACAACTTTGCTTCCATGTGTTTGTTCATGTCTCTGGATTTCTAGTGTACTACAACCTCATTTAATATTCGTAGAAACATTTAACAAAATATGTGCACAGTATCCTCTGCACAACAGACTCTCAAGATAAGTATCCCTTCTGCCCCTGAGAAGGGACTTAGATAGCGGAGTGGGGAAACAGTTGATCTTGAATAAAGCCATCTTCTTCCTCTCCTTCCCTCCCCTCCTCCATCAGAATAACTGACATTTAGCGAGTGTTCACTAGTTACCTTGCACTCTTGTAACCCCTTTATGTCTAATTGCTCATTTACTCCTCGGGATGACCTGGTGAGGTAGATATTCTTGTTACCTTTATTTCCGAGAAGGGGAAACAAAGGAACAAAGAGAAAGGTAGGTATTATCTAAAGTCACATAGTGAGTAGCATAGCTGGATTCAAATCAGTTATTTAGTTCCAGAGCCTTGTGCTCTTAACCATTATACCATAGAATCCAGCCTTTCAGCATAGCAAACCCGTCTGTTAAGGTCAAGTTAAGATGGAGCGTGGAAAAGTACTCAGAAATGAGGGAACCCTACAACAGTGGAAGAGTGAGACAAAGATGAGACAAATCAACAGGAAGCTCAGTCTAGCTTGGGAGACAACAGCAAACATTAGTGGGAAAAAAATCGCTCAATTCCATATAAAATCAGTGGGTGGTGTGAACCAGCTGACCAGGGACAATTAGTAAGGACTGAAGAGAAGGTGCCATTTGAACTATTTTAAAGGATAAACACAACCCTGAAGGGCTTAGGGTGTTATATGGCTTGGGAGCCATGTATACCTGAGGCTGAAGGGATTAGTGTGCTCAGAGGTGTGCATGGGAGGGTGTGAAGTTTGGAGCTGGTGTGTGATGAGTTGGCCAATTTGTGAAGAGCTGCCTCATGTGCTGAGCAACCCATATTCAGTCTGGAAGCCCTCAGGCCACTGTGGGGTGACATCCTTCTCCTGTCAGACTGGGGTCAGAATCAGAAAGGAAAAGACCAGAGACGGGGCAGCAAGGGGTGAATGCTCAGAGGCCTGAACTAACTCCAATTGAGGGCATGGAGGGAAAGGGTGGACTGGAGGAATCTTCCATGCACCTAGAATTTGCTGACTGTTGCAGGCTGGAACTGCCTGAGGGAGCAGGAATAACAACACCCAGTCTTCTGACTTTGGAGGTGGTGATGCCATTAATCAAATGCAGGCCCCAGAAGGGGAGGGGCAGGTTTAAATGTGGCTGGCGTGGAAGCAGAGGAAGGAGTGAGGTGATGAGTTCATTTTTGGTCTTGCTAAATTCCAATGCCTGAGGAACCTTCAGGTCAGAGACCGATGTGGCTTTTGTAGGGTTCTTACAGTTTAAAGTCCCTCTTTGAGAAAATGAATAGGAAATTTCAAATACCAAGTTAGGTGTAGGACCTTGGAGGGGTTCCTGCCAAGGAGGGTCCTGAAGCTTGAGCTTCATTAACTTATGGTGAACCTGCTCCCGAGTCAAGGCAGATGTTTGAGGCTCCCTGAGGCCCTTTCCTGCTCTGATGTCCGTAGGTTCTTTGTTGTGAGCCATAGGCTAGTCATCATCTTGTTCAGACTGTTTGAGCTAATTAAAGGTAGTCCAAGGCTTACCTGATGTCCAGGAAGGCCCATGCTGTGCCTTCTGACTTTTCTGTGGAAAAGATACCCTGCTTCCACTGTCTTCCTAACACACAGGAGAAACTAAAAAAAAACCAAAAACAAACCCCAAACCTACAAAGGGCTTGTACAGGATGAGGGGTTTGTTTTATTATGCTATCCATGATGAAAAGAAGATAATCATATTTTTATCAACAGGAACCTGTAGCTATGTATATACATTGAATGTAGTACTTCCAGCTTTTCCCCAAAAGAAAGAGTTTGGGGGACCTACCTAAAGCCTCTTACTTAGAATAAAACCTTTTAAACCAAAGTTATATGGTTTCCTAATAGAGATCAAATTGGTTCCAAAATAGCCAGTAAATGTGAGGCAGCACATTTATATAATTATCACAGTAATACTGACAAAATGAATTCTGTAGCAGTGAGATGGGAGTGGAGAAGAGAACCCTGGAATCGTTGTTTAGTCTCTGTCTTTGATAACTCTGGCTGAAAGCCTTTCCTTACAGGGAGGTCATTGCTGACACTGCCGAGGACAAGGTTATATGTAGGTGAAATGCTGTCCTTTCTCTTCTGGCTGTGCCTTGGCCTTCGGAACCCCGTGCCAGTGCCTCATCTTCTGGGTAACCACCTGCCCACCCCTACTCCCTCTTCACTGACAGTGTCTGCGTGTGAATGAGCTCAGCTGGATGTGCAGCTCTTAACTGATTAAAACATTCACACCATGGTATAAATAGCTAACAGTGATATCTGCCAAGGGGTATTTGCATTTTAGAGGGGAGTTTGCTCACTAAGGGTAGACTGGAAGCTTTTGGAGCAGTTTGTCATTCATTTCCAAATGGCAGAATTAATGGGGTTTGTATGTGTGTGAGTTTTGGTTTTTGTTTTTATTATAGGAGGAGAATGTTTTTACCTCTTTTTTCTTTCTTTCCCAAGAATTCGACAGTTTTCTGTGTATAGGGTATATCTAGAGCAAATTTCAAATGTTTAATTGAGGAGGGCATGAGATTTTTAGTGGGGGCCTTCTCTGGTATGTCTGGCTATCTGCAAGCCAACCCAGCTCCTCTACCAGCTTCCCAGGAAGATGAGCTTAGGATCCTCTTGAGCTAAGAATTCCTTGCTTGGAAAGACTGGGCTCCTGCTCCTGAACTGACAATGTCTGCAGATCACATCACTGGGCCTCAAATCCCGGGGACTTGTAAAGAAAGAGCAGTAAGGTGTTGCTTTCTCATTCAAATTCATGGTTTAATGGTATTCTTCAGTCTGTGTTCAGTCTGAGTGCTACATCTTAAGAGGGATATAGCAGGGCTGGAGAAAATCCAGAGGATTATTAAATCCAGTGCTATTAAAAGCACTGGTGCCTGTTCATACCTTAAAGTTGATAAGTAGGAGCTCCATCTATGTATGTTCTCTCCCCACAGCCTTAAGTCACACCAGATCATCTTGCTTTTATACATCTGATTTTTGGGGGTCCAGTGAGATGAAGCATGAAGGCAGGTACTATCCTGAATGTTTTAGCCACTCCTGAAAAGTGGACATTATTGTCTTACTCTTGGTTTCACTTTCCCACTAACTAGAGTAGGATTTCACCAGTTCTTTGCCATGTTAACAAACGCAAGTACAGGGGAACCCTCCTACACTGCTGGTGGGAATGTAAATTAGTTCAACAATTGTGGAAAGCAGTATGGAGGTTCCTCAAAAAACTCAAAATAGAAATACCATTTGACCCAGGAATTCCATTCCTAGGAATTTACCCTAAAAATGCCGCAGCCCAATTTGAAAAAAACATATGCACCCCTATGTTTATCGCAGCACTATTTACAATAGTCAAGAAATGGAAGCAACCTAAGTGTCCATCAGTAGATGAATGGATAAAGAAGATGTGGTACATATACACAATGGAATATTACTCATAAGAAGAAAACAAATCCTACCATTTGCAACAACATGAATGGAGCTAGAGGGTATTATGCTCAGTGAAATAAGCCAGGTGGAAAAAGACAAGTATCAAATGATTTCACTCATATGTGGAGTATAAGAACAAAGAAAAAAACTGAAGAAACAAAACAGCAGCAGAAGCACAGAACCCAAGAATGGACTAACAGTTACCAAAGGGAAAAGGACTGGGGAGGATGGGTGGCAAGGGAGGGATAAGGAAAAAAAAAAGGGGGGCATTACTACTAGCAGACATAATGTAGTGGGGGGCACAGGAAGGGCTGTACAACACAGAGAAGACAAGTAGTGATTCTATAGCATCTTACTACACTGATGGACAGTGACTGTAATGGGGTATATGGGGGCACTTGACAATGGGGGGAGTCTAGTAATCATAATGTTGCTCATGTAATTGTAGATTAATGATACCAAAAAAAAATTAAAAAATAAACGCGAGTGCCTTGATGCTTTCTGGGAACTTTGATGCAATAGAGTTAATGCTGAATTTCCAGTTTCACTTTTCACCTTAGAATTCAACCACCTTTTAGAATGGGCTATTGTGTTACAGAAGGATGCAGGCTGCTGTCCAAATCATACTCTCTTGTGACCAGTATTGTCAAACAAGTGGAAACTCTGACAGTTTTTGCGGATGCATGTTTATCTGAAAAATGCTGGGCACTGTCCAAAGGGAAAGCAGGCAGTAATGCTCTCAATTTTAAAAACAACCTCTAGTTGCAGCAGGACTTTAAAGCCTTTTTCCTTTTTATAATTTCTAATCACCTCTGTTAAAAAAAAGAAAACCTTTAAAAGAAAATCTTTGAGGATAAGTTTTAGGACTGCTTATGTTGTCTGTCCTGTAACCCCAGGCATGAGGATTTGGCTGGAAACAGGCAATTAGAGAATTCAGGAGAAGGCCACATGATCTTGAAATAAGCCAGAGTTCAACGTTTAAGAATTCCTTCTATTGGAAAATGAATTAAAAAACAAAACAAAACTATTTTTGCTTTTTTAATTAAAAAAGAGTTGTTTTGTTATCCTCTCCCTGGCCATCTTCTAGCATGTTTGTGTATGTGTGTCTGTGTGTGCATGCCTGTGTACATAAGCTGCTCCTATGAACCTTGTTTCAGACCACATACCACCCTCTGAGCTTGTGAACAAGATTAATGAATTGGAAAGGCTGTTTAAGGAACTCAGGGAATTGCCATACTAGATTTTGAGAGAGTACTTAGGCCATTTAATTCCAAAATATACAATGTATGAGTTTCTAGTGCCAAACTCCGAGTTAGGGTTACATCTTTATATCACAAAAGTAAAGGGAAGAGTTGATGCATATCTTTGACTTCCAGTCCACCCTGATATCTGTGGTTAAATGATTTATACCACAGAACTGTGATTCTAAGCTTGTTTCCCCTTATCCAGTCTTTCTTTCCTTCCTCACTGCCCAGAGACATTGTGGCGGTCTGTCTCCACCACCTACTCACTGTGTGTTGGGGATTACAAACTGATTTTCGGTGATAACCTTGCAGATGAATCTGGCTGCTCAGATCCATAGGCAAACAGTGGGCTTGGATTGTCCACATGATGGGCAGCTGACCCCATCACCTTTCTCCATTACTGTTTTGGAAGTAACAAAGATTGATCTGAATGATCTAGAAGAGTTTGTGTGCTGAGTTTAAGTTGGATTATTAACTGCTTTGCAGCCTCCCTCTAGAGGGTGTTTTTACTGTATTGGATAGGGATGGATTGGGAAGGGTTTAGTTGGATGGGGAGTTAGGGAGGTTGGTCTAGAAGAAGGAGGTACTGACCAAGACTACACTCCCTGAGCCACATGGGTTCTACCTTTATGGATTTAACCAAGTCTCTAGAGTTGGAAAACTAAACTCTTTTGGCAGCTTAGCTGGGGAGCTGGGGCTCTGTGTGCATGATTCAGGTGGAAACAGAGGCCAGGAGCGCTGTAAGTGTACTTATGGTTAAAAAGGGCTTTCAAGTTCTCTTCACGTAATTGGTGACAGGCTTTTTCCATTTTTCTGTTGCCCTGGATAGATAATCACCCCTTAGTTGGTACCCTGAGGATGAGCACAATTGAAGCCACAAAGGTGCGGTGATTCCTACCTTCAGGGGCTTCCATTTCATTTAGTGAGATGAAATGTGTACAGAGGTATGTGAGTGTCCCAGACCTTGTCAAACCGTGTGTACTTTCCTCTGTGAGAAAAGGTACCCTCACCACCCTCACCCCTTCTCTGTGGCTCTGCCATCCACCCAGGTCCCAAGTTAGCTGTTCGAATCTGTGACTCATTCACAGAGGGACAATCAAGTGCAAAGGAAAAGTAGAGGAGAATATCAAGTCAAACATTGTGGTATAATTTTACCACTATCTGGGGATTTTTCTGGGGTTTGCAGCACATCTTGGAAGAGTAGAACAGCCTCTGCATCACAGACAGAGAAACTCCTCAGGGCTTTTGCAAAGAGGATTCTGGGAATTTAGCAGGGATTTGTCCTACTGGCAGAGGGGAGCCTAGGCCAGGACCACACCTAGACAGAGCAAACCCCAGTCTAACTGTGAGGTTGGAAAGCAGCATGCTACTCACATGGAAGTGTTTGCTGTGATATAACAAAGATGCACAAAATCTAAAGTATTCCTGACCACCCAGGACTTAAAGTCTCATCCTGATGAGTTGTGAATCAGCAGTGCACAGAGACAAGGAAAGTGAATTCCCAGGAAGAAATAGGAGCTGAGCATGGCAAACTGGGAAATAGTCTGAGGACACAGAGGTGGGCTCTGTGGACAGAGTGAGGGAGGGAAGAGTTGAGAGAATGATGGAGGATGTTGGAGGAATGGGTGGTTTTAAAGATAAACCTTATCTCACATTGTTTCTGGTCTGGTTTTATTCAGGCCTGGCAGCTAGGGATCTAGTGGTCAACCAGGAGACATGTTATTAAAGCCCTTGAGAGGGGTCTTCTTTACAGTATTTTTTAGGTAAAGCAACTCTGAGGTGAGGGGCTCAGCATGACTGAGAATGTTAAATAGAAGGCTTTTTAGCAATTTGAATTAATCAGTGAGTTCATTTTTTACCCCAGGTTTTCATATCATTCCTCTTTGGTATGGGGAGCCATGCTGTTTACTGTCTATTCCCTGAAGTTACCAAGACCGGTGGGCCCTAGGGCAGGGTGGGCAGGCACCCCCATTAGCAGATGTTTTCTAGGGTGAGTGTCTCATGCAGGCCTCCTTCCCTAGTAGTTCAGGGGTTGTGAGAAGGGGAGCATGCATCTTTTCTTGTTTTCTTTCTGTTAAATGAGCTGAGAAACAAGTACAGATTGGGTTTAGTACAGACGGCATTTCTTTGGATTTCACTCAAACTTACCTTGTGCAATGATTGTGCTTAATTTGCCACCGGCAAGTTAAATTATTATTCCAAATTATTATTACAATAAAACATAAACAAACATTTACCTAATTAGGCAGTGTAATCATGGTTGTCCTTCTGTAACACAACATCCCGTGACCAGTGTGGGCAGACATTGGTCAGCTTGCTTAATTTGTCTGACCTATCCTTCCCTCTTGTGTAAAGGAAGGTTTGGATTAGATGCTGTCTTCCAGGTCAGAAATTCTTTGCTTTTGAAATTGATTTCAGAATACATATAGCCCACCAAGGAAATGTAAAGCGCAGTCCAGTTGTAGTATGAGGTATAAATATATGAATAGTTAAATAACTATGTAATACTAGTCTTCATCTTAGCTCAGGATGACTGTAGAAGGTAAAACGTACGTCAGCTAATTGTGAATTGCTGTTAGTCAGGATCTGGAAAAAGATGTGTGACCACTGTCATAATTGTGTTGGTTTGCACCAGGAATGCAGTACAAACAAAATGGTTCAAGGTATTTATTAGCTGTGTTATTACTTGGCTCTGTCCCTGGCCAGCATCTTCTCAGGTGATGTCATTCATTCACTTGCATTGTTTTAGCTACCACCTGCCTATATGTGGTTGGTCTCCCACCATATCTGCATCCAACGCTCTATTCTCATTCCCATGCGTGTATGGCCAAGTGTAATTTCCTGCTTAAAACCTTTTGATGGCTTCTAATTTAGCTCAGACTAAAACATGAAATCCTAAATACACCTATGAGTGTGATCTGTACTCTGCTTACCCCAGCAGCCTCAGTGTGTACTATTCTCCTCTGGGCCACTGCATTGAAGCTGCACAAGCCAGCTTTCAGCTCTCCAAAAGGGGCAAGCTCTTTTGTGCCTAAGAGCCTTTTCACATTCTGTCTCCATTCCAACTTGTGCCAACTCAGCCATTGTTGATTCAACTTCACTCTTCTTCCTAACTAAGCTTGAGAGCATCTTCCTCAGAGGCTTATTTGACCCCAGACTGGCTAAGCATCTTCCAGTTTTCTTTCATTGTACTTATCACAACTATAAATGAGCTGGCAGTTATGTTGCTAGGTGCTTTGTGACCTCTGGTGCTTGTAGAAACCCTAGACACTCATCATGTCCCCCTGTGCTCCTATCTCATAGCCCTCTTGCTGGCATGTATGATGAACCACTGTAGGGTTATCACTTTAAAGCATACCCTGACATTAGCTTTACATGAGTGCCCTCTTTAATAGAATGTCCACAAAGGCCTTCCTGGGAAAAGGTGTTTCTGTCGTGATTGGACTCAGTTTCCTTGTTGGCCTGATGATCTACCTGCACATTGACCCCGATGGTTAAGAGCTGTTGTCCATCTAGCATATAGACTTCTAACAGCATGATTCAGTTCCTAGTGAAAATGTTTCTATGTATATATGTCTTTAGAACACCTGTTCATTTACACAGTTTCCTGTTTATAGAATGCTCATAGCCATACCTCACTGATTGGTTATTGTTTTTCACTTGTTTACAAAAGTGAACAGAAACATAAAACTTAATGTTTAATATTGTTGGGCTTTGAGAATGTACAATTCTAAAATGTAATAGTTATATATATATATATACATATATGTATATTTTTTTTTGAGAGGGCATCTCTCATATTTATTGATCAAATGGTTGTTAACAACAATAAAATTTTGTATAGGGGACTCAATGCATAATCATTAATCACCCCCAAGCCTAATTCTCAACAGTCTCCAATCTTCTGAAGCATAATGAACAAGTTCTTACATGGTGAACAAGTTCTTACATAGTGAATAAGTTCTTACATGGTGAACAGTGCAAGGGCAGTCATATCACAGAAACTTTCAGTTTTGATCATGCATCATGAACTGTAAACAATCAAGTCAGATATGATTATTCATTTGATTTTTATACTTGATTTATATGTGAACCCCATATTTCTCCCTTATTATTATTATTATTTTTTTTAAAATAAAATGATGAAGTGGTAGATAGATGCAAGATAAAGGTAGAAAACATAATATAGTGCTATAAGAGGGCAAATTAGATGATCCGGTGTGTGCCTATAGACTAAGTATTAATCCAAGCTGGACAAGGGCAACAAAACATCCACGGACGCAGAAGATTTCTCTCAAAACAAGGTGGGTGAGGTTCTAAGGCTCACCTCTGTTGATCCCCAATTTCTCACCTGATGGCCCCCCTGCGACTGTGCCTGTCTTAGGTTGTTCCTCCCTTGAGGAATCTTACCTGTCTCTGGCTAATATAGTTATATATTTTTGACATAAAAGTTAGTTACCATGTATAAGGCCTAGATTTTACTAAGCATGTTTCTAACTTTTTTCCAGAAGTCATGCAAAAGAATGTTTGGAAAGAAAAGGGAAGAGGAACTACCATTTCATGTATAGAAAGAAGCTACCTTGTACTATAAAGAACATAATTATGAGTATATAAAATATAATTATAGTATGAATACACTGAACTCTCTGAACATACATATCCTTGATGCAAAAGATTTATACATTTTAGAAGTGATTGCTCTAATGGGATTGGTGTGGGGCTGCTCAGTTTGGCACTCTTAACACTTTGGGCTGGATAATTCTTTGTTGTAGAAGGCCAGCTTGGGTACTGTTTAGCCTCTGCCCACTGGATGCTAGTATTAACCCGATCTTCCACCAGACATGACAACCAGAAATGTCTCCAGATACTGCCAGGTGTTCCCCGGAGGAGAGCAAAATCACTGCAGTTGAGTCACTGGAGTAGAATATCTGATGCTTCAGGTTAGGTCTGTAGTCTGAAGGGTGTGCTCCACACAAGCCCAGGATAGACAGAACAGGGTGCCTGTGCTGTGTGAGTTCCCATCCCAGGAGGTGCTTGTACACATCCCAGCTTTTGTTGAGACTCAAGCCAACAGCCCTTCACTTGCAGTGGGCATTTTGTTCTGGACTGAATATAGATGTAATCTAGCTCACTGACATCTTTTTAAAAAATTTTGAAGTACCAATCCAATTCTTAGTTATTCTCTGGCCAGGGGGTTTGCCAGAAAGTAGACAAACACCAAAGGTGTATTTTTTATTATAAGTTACAATATCACAGTCCATCTTCTGGTCTTCAAACAAGGAACCCTTATAGCAAAACAATCATAAAGGTCAAAAGATACTGGCACATTATCTCATTCAGTCTCATTCAATCATTAGTAACTGTCCAGTCCATCATTATATCATATGAAAATGTCTCCCTTGACAAGGCCACCCAGGTTTGCAGGCTTCAATTCTTGTCAGGTTCCAAAAGCAGGAGTGGTGTCAGCAATATATGACTTTACCCTCTTAGTGACTGAACTCAGGAACAGGCAGTTGGAAGAGATGCATAGGGCAAGGTGTGGGGAAAAGGCAAGGAGCCTCTGTGCTGCCCCAGAGCACAGCACCCTTTTGAATCTGCACGTGTTTATCATCCTGGAAGTTCCCATAGTTAACTTTACAAGCCAACTCAAACCCACATTTGCAAGGAGCTAAGGGGCCCCCATCAACTCCTATGAGCATTTGATTGCCTCCCTCCTAGGTCGCCAAATGCTGGTCCTCGGACCATGGCAAAGCTTTTTCTAATGAATGAGAAAATTCATGTGTGGAAATGAGAAAAGTAAGGAGAATGTAGTGAGCTCTTAAAGGTTTAAAAGCTTTTAAAGAAATTCTAAGATTGCTGTTCCTAGTTTCCAGTATGTTTGTGTGCGTGTATTTTAATAGTCTTTCTTTATGGAACAGTCGTAGTGATTAATGTTATTTGGTTTTGTTTGGGTTTTGCATTTTAGTAATATTATTATTATTATTGTTTTTTTTTGAGAGGGCATCTCTCATATTTATTGATCAAATGGTTGTTAACAACAATAAAATTATGTATAGGGGAGTCAATGCTCAGTGCACAATCATTAATCCACCTCAAGCCTAATTCTCATCAGTCTCCAATCTTCTGAAGCATAACTAACAAGTTCTTACATGGTGAACAAGTTCTTACATGGTGAACAGTGCAAGGGCAGTCATATCACAGAAACTTTTGGTTTTGATCATGCATCATGAACTATAAACAATTTGGTCAATTATGATTATTCGTTTGATTTTTATACTTGATTTATATGTGAATCCCACATTTCTCCCTTATTATTATTATTATTATTATTATTTTTTTTAAAAATAAAATGCTGAAGTGGTAGGTAGATGCAAGATAACATAGAAAACATAGTTTAGTGCTGTAAGGGCAAATGTAGATGATCAGGTGTGTGCCTGTAGACTAAGTATTAATCCAAGCTAGACAAGGGCAACAAAACATCTACAGATGCAGAAGATTTCTCTCAAAACAGGGGGAGTGAGGTTCTAAGCCTCACCTCTGTTGATCCCCAATTTCTCACCTGATGGCCCCCCTGAGACTGTGCCTGTCTTAGGTTGTTCCTCCCTTGAGGAATCTTACCCATCTCTGGCTAACCAGTCATCTTCTGGGGCCATACAGGGAGATGTAAAGTTGGTAAGTGAGAGAGAAGCCATATTGTTTGAAAAGGTTAGCTTTTTACTTCTTTGCAGATTTATGCCCTGTGGCTTCTATGGCCAGCATGTGTCTTGAGGTATCTTAACCACTTGGAGGAATTATGATACTTGGTAAATTCGATATGAGGCACGAATTCTATTTAAGGGTTGTAATTAGAAAGGAAGAAGAAAAGCTATAGAGGTAGCAGACAGAAGAAAACATGGGAGGATTGATTATTTCTTTGACATATCTTCTTGTAGAGTAACTTAAGCATGTATAGGTTTTAAACTACTAATTAAATTGCGCACACACATTAACATAATAGGAATACAGTTACATGACCAAAGCAGATCTATAATTACCAGCCATCTCCAGTGAAGCCAAGAAAACCAGTTAGGCACCCTAGGCATTTGTGAAAATTTGTCTATGATATGATGGATATTGTCCAACTGTCTGAGAACAGTCTGAGAGAAATCAGACAAATTAAAACAACCCATTCCTGGGAACTGTTCACATCCCATATGTTCTTTTAACAGTAGATAGTCTGTAGTTGTAAGATTTTGGAGTGCTACAACTTGCACTTCTCCTAATTCTTGGTTGAGTTCCAACAGTATAGATCCAGTCAAATTTGTTGTTTTACTGAAAGCACAGGCCAGCTTAGATATCTCCTTCTTCATTCCAATGGCAAGTCCAGGAACCGGTGGGATGGATGCAGCTACAACTGCAGCATCGCCTGGATCTTTGTTGAGGTTTTTTGATGATCATCTTCTGGTATGACTCTTCCAGAGAGTGCTGATGTTGGAAGTTCTTCTTCATATCATATCTTAGTTCATTTTGTGGGTAGCCAAATTAGGCTTTGATCCTCTGTATAAACACAAACAGACCCTTTGCCCACACTTTGATATGCCCTTTATACCATTGTGTAGAACTCATTGGAGGTCACCACACAGGAACTGCTTTTTTTTTTAAGAGAAAGGAATATTATCAGAAAAGTGTACCTCCATAGCTGATCATCTGACACCCTTTAAGATCAAAATTAAGGATATTTAAAGCATGCATTAATCGTTGATTTACAGTTAGTTTTATCCTATCAAGGAGTAATTCCCCTTTCTGTCTTTTTTTTTGTTATCTTTAATCTACACTTACATGAAGAATATTATGTTTACTAGGCTCTCCCCTATACCAGGTCCCCCCTATAAACCACTTTACAGTCACTGTCCATCAGCATAGCAAAATGTTGTAGAATCACTACTTGTCTTCTCTGTGTTGTACAGCCCTCCCCTTTCTCCCTCCCCCCCATGCATGCTAATCTTAATACCCCTTTCTTCTTCCCCCCCTTATCCCTCCCTACCTACCCATCCTCCCCTGTCCCTTTCCCTTTGGTACCTGTTAGTCCATTTTTGGGTTCTGTAGGTCTGCTGCTGTTTTGTTCCTTCAGTTTTTCCTTTGTTCTTATACTCCACAGATGAGTGAAATCATTTGGTATTTCTCTTTCTCTGCTTGGCTTATTTCACTGAGCACAATACCCTCCAGCTCCATCCATGTTGCTGCAAATGGTAGGATTTGTCCTCTTCTTATGGCTGAGTAGTGTTCCATTGTGTATATGTACCACATCTTCTTTATCCATTCATCTACCGATGGACATTTAGGTTGCTTCCAATTCTTGGCTATTGTAAATAGTGCTGCGATAAACATAGGGGTGCATCTGTCTTTCTCAAACTTGATTGCTGCATTCTTAGGGTAAATTCCTAGGAGTGGAATTCCTGGGTCAAATGGTAGGTCTGTTTTGAGCATTTTGATGAACCTCCATACTTCTTTCCACAATGGTTGAACTAATTTACATTCCCACCAGCAGTGTAGGAGGGTTCCCCTTTCTCCACAGCCTCGCCAACATTTGTTGTTGTTTGTCTTTTGGATGGTAGCCATCCTTACTGGTGTGAGGTGATATCTCATTGTAGTTTTAATTTGCATTTCTCTGATAATTAGCGATGTGAAGCATCTTTTCATGTGTCTGTTGGCCATCTGTGTTTATTTTTGGAGAACTGTCTGTTCAGTTCCTCTGCCCATTTTTTAATTGGATTATTTGTTTTTTGTTTGTTGAGGCTTGTGAGCTCTTTATATATTTTGGACATCAAGCCTTTATCGGATCTGTCATTTACAAATATATTCTCCCATACTGTAGGGTTCCTTTTTGTTCTATTGATGGTGTCTTTTGCTGTATAGAAGCTTTTCAGTTTAATATAGTCCCACTTGTTCATTTTTGCTGTAGTTTTCCTTGCCCGGGGAGATATGTTCAAGAAGAGGTCACTCATGTTTATGTCTAAAAGGTTTTTGCCTATGTTTTTTTCTAAGAGTTTTATGGTTTCATGACTTACATTCAGGTCTTTGATCCATTTTGAATTTACTTTTGTGTATGGGGTTAGACAATGGTCCAGTTTCATTCTCCTACATGTAGCTGTCCAGTTTTGCCAGCACCATCTGTTGAAGAGACTGTCATTTCGCCATTGTATGTCCATGGCTCCTTTATCAAATATTAATTGATCATATATGTTTGGGTTAATTCTGGAGTCTCTAATCTGTTCCACTGGTCTGTGGCTCTGTTCTTGTGCCAGTACCAAATTGTCTTGATTACTATGGCTTTTTAGTAGAACTTGAAGTTGGGGAGTGAGATCCCCCGTACTTTATTCTTCTTTCTCAGGATTGCTTTGAGTATTCGGGGTCTTTGGTGTTTCCATATGAATTTTTGAATTATTTGTTCCAGTTCATTGAAGAATGTTGCTGGTAATTTGATAGGGGTTGCATCAAATCTGTATATTGCTTTGGGCAGGATGGCCATTTTGATGATATTAATTCTTCCTAGTCATGAGCATGGGATGAGTTTCCATTTGTTAGTGTCCCTTTTAATTTCTCTTAAGAGTGACTTGTAGTTTTCAGGGTAAAGGTCTTTCACTTCTTTGGTTAGGTTTATTCCTAGGTATTTTATTCTTTTTGATGCAATCGTGAATGGAATTATTTTCCTGATTTCTCTTTCTATTGGTTCATTGTTAGTGTATAGGAAAGCCACAGATTTCTGTGTGTTCAAATTTGTATCCTGCAACTTTGCTATATTCCGATATCAGTTCTAGTAGTTTTGGAGTGGAGTCTTTAGGGTTTTTTATGTACAATATCATGTCATCTGCAAATAGTGACAGTTTAACTTCTTCTTTACCAATCTGGATTCCTTGTATTTCTTTGTATTGTCTGATTGCTGTGGCTAGGACCTCCAGTACTATGTTAAATAACAGCAGGGAGAGTGGGCATCCCTGTCTAGTTCTCGATCTCAGAGGAAAAGCTTTCAGCTTCTCACTGTTCAGTATAATGTTGGCTATTTTAGTAATATTATTTGGAAAAATACATGTTGGAAACTTATGACAGTGTCCTGATAAAAATAAACTGATAATATATGTGAAAGTTCTTTGACAAGTTGTATGTGAATTAAGGACATCAAAAAAGTATATTATCGTATTACAACTTGGTGATATAAAAGTATATTTCTGAAAGTAATATAATTTTTTTTTCTTTGAGGTGAGACCAGTTTATTCCTTTGAATTTTGACATGAGCAAAGTCCATGTATTGTTCATCTAATTCTAACTACTGTGAGAGAAAACATTTAATAAACTTTTTAACTAATGACTTTAATCATTTTTCCTCCTCTAAGTGATCACAAAGAGACTTAGATATCTGTATTGAGCAAAGAATATATTTAGCTGAAGTAGAACTCTTCCTCCTTGCACTGTTACAAAGAAAAACACTTATTAAAATCTTTATCCCAGCATTCATTTCCATACAGTACAGTCAGCATGCTTGTTTCAGTATCTTACACCTAGGAATCTATTTTCACCATGTAGTTCTGTTGCTGGTATGCATAAACACTTGTGGTAAGGTTGGAAATTTTGTATAGTCATAAACTAGGCTATGATTTTGTAGAATATTGTCACAGTGATTTTAGAGATTCCCTCTCCCACTGCCATATTTTACAGCTACTCAGAGGGCACTAACACCTGGCTTTTGGTCTAGCTGAGTGAATTGGGAACTGCTTATTTTTTGTCCTGATAGTGGGAGGAGGGCCCTTAGAATTGTACTACTGGGAAGGACTCCTTCCCTAACCCACCACAAGCCCATCTGTCTACTGTCAAGGTGTTTGTCAGTTCTGGTTGCTTCTCTCCAAGGCAATTCACTAGCCGTGCATATCTCACCAGTTTGAGTTGTACCTAGTTAAAATAATAGACACTCTTTGCATGTAAATTACATACCTTTTCCTAGGAACAAGTTTTTTATTCCCACATCTAATCTAAAGGTTTCTGTAAAATAAATTGAAGGCAAATGTTATTCTGTTTATAGCACAAACACAGCAGTTACATTCCTTCTTAGGTCACATAATGAAATTATAACTAATGGGTGGTTGATCCAAGAATTATGATTATGGAGTCTTACACTTGGTCCATATGGTCAAATTACCATACTATACTCTTGGCATTTTCCCCAGAATTTTGTAGGTAATTGAAGTAATAGATATTTAGATTTACTTTAGAGTAATTATTTTTATTAGTACATATGCTGTAGAAAGGAAAGCTCTCCTTTAATAAAGTCCCACTGAGGAGGCAGAATTCAATCCTCTTAACTGCTGAATTTCAGTCTCTACTTTTCTGGGTTTTTTCTCCCCCTACTCCTTTCCTGGCATCACCTGAAGTTTTGTTGTTCCTCAATACACTGTGCTCTTTCAACCTCCAAACCTTTCCATGTATGTAGTTCCTTTCCCTTGAATGTCTTTTGTTCTTGTCACTGCTTGACAACATCTTGCTCATCCCATAGGACTTTGGTTCTCAAGGTGTGCTCCCTAGACGAGCAGCATCAACAGCTCCAGGGAACTTGGTTGAGATGCAGATTCTCAGCTGCAACTCCAGACCTACTGCACTGGAGGGACTGGTGGAAGGGAGGCTGACAGCAGCTCAGAGGAGGGTCTTGGGGGAGACGTGGTCCCTTAGAGGCCCACACTCGGACAACAGACCTCCCTTCCAAGCTGGGTCATTCTAGAGAGGATTGGAAGTGTGTGTTTAACAAGCTCTTAGAGTAATTCTGACATGATGGAACTTGAACTGCCATCTGCAACACCTTTCACATGTACCTCATCTCTGAAGCTTCTCCTGAGAATCCTTGAACAGGTAGTCACCCCTCTTGAGGCACTTTTTCTTAGTGTAATAATGAGGGTGGTCTAACCACCGTAACCAGTTGGCAGTAGCTTAACACTATGAGTGCTTATTTCTCACTTGTCACAGGATCCCATTGGGTATGCATTGGGTGGCCTTCCATGTGAGGACTCAGGCATCTAGTTTCCTTATATCCGTGGCTTCTCCCTGCCCAGGGCCTGCTCAGAGGCCTTCTGTGGCATCTCTGATTTCAGAGGGCCCACAAGGAGAGAGAGCTGGGATGATTGTACACTTTGTTTTATAACTGCACCTAAACTTTATTACCTCATTTTCTTATATTCCTCTGGCCAGGACTCAATCACATAGTTTCAACCTAAGGAGATTAGGAAGGATTGGGAAGCATCTAGGTGAGCAATGTCACAAAAAAATATACCAGCCATGTATGTAATTTTACATTTAAAAAAAGAGGTAAAAAGAAACATTAAAAAAAGAAACAGATTAAATCAATTTTAATAATGTATTTTATTATTTGTGTATTATAATATATAATAATATAACAGTATATTCAAAGTATTCAACATGCAATCAGTAAGAAATTATAAATAATGATACTTTCCTTTCCTTTTTTTTGTATGAAGCCTTTGGAATCCAGTGTGTATGTTTCACTTACAGCTTATCTGAGTTTGACTGACCAAGTACCAAGTGCTCAGTAGTCCCAGGTGACTAGTGGCTACCATGTGGGACAGTAGGTCTAGCCAGTCCCAGCCACACTTGGTATTGAAATTACTTATTTACATCCGTCTCTTAACTCCCCACTGGATGTATGTTCCTTAGGTCTCAGTCCTCGCCCAGTGCCGTGGGGTTAAGAAATGCTTGCTGAGTGATTGAGTGGCAGGAATCAACTCATTCATGACTGGATTAATGAGTGATAGGGAGAGCATTCCACGGCTCTTCTGACAACTTTAATGAAAGTTTTTGTAAGTTCTCTTAGGTGATAAGTGCTGGGTCACACAGAGTATGACAATATTAGTGCCACAGGAGAAGAAGAACAAAGCCCAGTTAGCTGTAGCACTAATATACATCAGCTGCAGAGAGTTTGAGCTGAAAGGAACTTGACCATCAGATAGTTTGGTGTCCTCATTTGATGAGCTTGTGTCCCCAAGACAAGTGGAGACTTGGGGGAGGCACTTGGGGGGAGACAAGGGGAGCTTTGGGGAGCTGCGTCTGTCAACACTTTTGGTTGATTTAACTATTACAATAGATCTAGAGGTCCTGTGTTTCCCCCCAAATTAATGAACACATATTGTAGTACATGCTGTGATTATTTCAAAATGAGATGAGAGAGTGTTAATATAGTCTCAGTTTTCAAATGCTGGCAAATAAAACTTGTTTAAGATTTTCTGTTTATTTTACTGCCTTTTTGTCAAGTCTTAAATCAGGGACTAGGAAAGCTCATGGAAGTTCTATCAGTGCAGTGCATACACCTGAGTAAGAGATTCTTTTTAAAAGGAAAATAACAGTACAGTAAACCTGTAATACTGAATAAGGATATTTTTTTCATCACTGGCCTAATTGCTGTGAATTGTGGAGGATACGTATGGAGGATGTAACTGTGGCATCTTATTCCTCTTATGGTGGGAAGAAAGGAAGTCCTTAGAAATGCACGTTGCCTTTCTCTAAACAGATTGCTTCCTTGCTTTAGTTAGCGACCATTATGGTGACAAATTTGAATGTAACGAGAGCTTGTAACTCAGCCTGCAAACAAGTAAGGTGTTTGTGAAGGCATTCTAGGCAATGATACCTCAGGCTTTGTTCCATATTCTCTTCAGGAAAGTATCCTGCTAATAAGCAAGTGTTTCAGTAGGTGATCACACCATGGAAAGTATTTGATAGATATATGAAGCTTGTACTGCTCTGTGGGTTCTTTTTTATTGGCTCAAAACTGAAAGGCATTTTATTTTGGCAGGGGCAAGGGGGAGAAAAGGAGAGAGAAAGGTGGGTGAAGGGTAATTCTGGTACAAGAGCCTACCCATGAAGTTGTGTTTTCCTCAGAAGTCCAGCTAAATAGAAATGATCAGTCATTAATGACTTGAAACCTGCCCTGGAGTTTTCATTAAGACTAAGGTGTGTGTGGAAGCTTTTTGGCTTCATCCCTGCCCCACCCCTTTCAGCCAGATACAGTCATCTGTGCTATACCTGCAGAGACATCTTTGGGAACTCATCCATGTTTCCTTGTGTTGGGTCTGCATTTGAACATCGGGGGTATTCTTTTAAGTTATTAAGATCAGTGATTCTCAGACATAGATAGATGAAAGTCTGCAGCATAGGTGTGACCTGGGGAGCTGTGAAAAATACACACCCATGGATCTCAGCTCAAGATTCTGATTCAGAAGTTCTGGGTGGTTTCCTGGAATCTGTAATGCAGAGATGAATAGGCATTTGACAGGCTAAATGAAGAAGTGGTAGGAGAACGTTCCAGAGTGATGGACAACATTTCTCGGGGCATGAACTTGAGGCAGGAGCGGGTAATACCGGTAGTGTTCTTTGTGCATAAGGTTTGGGGCAGGGGAGATACAGGGCTTCTGTGTGCCTCGTTACCTTGCAGGCTGAGGGGTGAAGGGTTGTCACGGGGGAACCACAGCTCAGCACAGGGAGAAACTGGGAACAGATCTCCAGGGTATACTGTCTCTCCCTTTCCCTCCCTCCGTGCCTCCCTCCTTCCTTCTTCCCTCCCTCCCTCCCTTCCTTCCTTCCTTCCTTCCTTGTGAAAAAGAGGAGGTTTCTGCCCTCCTGTTTCCCCTTTTCCTCACTCTGCTCCATACTTTGAACCATTAGGAGGTTTCACCTAGTGTGTGAACAATAATATAAAATAAAAGAGGTTTCACTGGAGTGAAGTTTTGGTCCTTTGCCCAAATTGCCCCCGTATTACCTAATCATCTAAGGAAGAAGAATGTTATGTTGAGTTGGAGTTTAAATCTTGAGTTGTGAATGATACCTGATAATCTGGTTACTTGTAGATTTCTTTTAAAAACAGACATTGATTTTATCTGTATGGCCAAGGAAAGTAAAAATGACCTCTTACTAATCTGCTTAAAGTTGTTTTGCCACACGTAACAGCCCTGTGACCGTGGACTACTTCTGTGAGCTTGGGTAATTCCCCAGCTTCTGTGCTTCAGTTTCCTCATCTGTAAATGAAGTACCTGTGCCCGGGTTGGTAGAGGAGTAAACGGACCGCTTATCACACAGCTCTGCCCAGAGCAGGCCCATGCTGAGCTGAACTGTATTGGAGTTTGAGGCAAAAAAAAAAAAAAAAAAAAATTTAGTAATATGATCCTGCCTTTATTTCAAGTTTTGTTTATAATGGCTTCTTTGGGGTTTTAATTTTGATTTCAGCTTTCTTGATTCCCAAGTCTTTAGTGTTCTCTTAAATTCTGATCCTGGATAGAGTGCCTCAGTTCCCACCCCAGGCCTGCCCTGAAGGAAGCACAGTTTGCGCGTTAGCTACTTTGTGGGCATGATTTTTAAAAATTTCCCAAGTAGTAATAAATGGCTTTGAAAGTTTTTAAGAAAGTATTTAAAGTAATTCATGCTTGTTGAGGAAAGTTTAAAAAATATAGGTAAATGGAAAGCAGGGAAAATAAAAGCCTTTGTTCCATATTTCAGATATATTAAATTTCAGTTTTCATTTCTTATCTTCCATTCTAATATTTTCAGGCCTTAAAAAACTTTACAATAGGCTTTTTGTCTCCCTTAAGGAGATATATGTTCAAAAGGAAAATGAAATTGTTTGAATAAAACTTAAGATATGCTGATCTATTTAATTATCAGGTTTAAGTAATTTTGAAAGAGGCAATGACGTGACCTTAGGGTTAATTATTTAACTTGTAAGAACATCAGTTTCTATAAACAAAAATACCGAATTTTAGTGTTACTTTTGTAAGGTTTAAATTGAACTGTATTAAATGAAAATGTACGCCAAGTGCCCAGCACATAGTAGAGACTTGGGAATATTTTCCTTACCCACCTCTGCCATACATTCTCTTTCTTCCCTTTCCTCTCCCCTTCTGTGGTGAAACTCCTGTGTGACAGTTACAAACGATTACTAATAATAGGTATTGGCTTTAAGTCTTGGCAAACATTTGTCGAAGTGTGTGCCTGGAGGGTTCCCAAATGCTTTGTGTAATATTAGAAGCCTTGTTTTTTCATATTTATTTAACCTGCTATTTGTGAATCAGCAGAGGGACTTGAAGACCTGGCCCCTCTTTTTGGAAGGGGCAGTGAAATATTCATAGCCAGTGGTGTTCCAGAACTTGATTAAATGTCATCCTCTCTCTTTTAACCATACTTTTCCTGGGAGAGTTTTTTCGCTTGCATGAGAGGGGAAAGCTGAAGCCCATTGTGTTGCATGTATAATCCTTGGGAAATGTGACAGAAGTGACACTGAACTGTTGAATCACTGTAATCAAGGACCATTGCTGGCTGCAGCTCCATCCCCATCACTCTCACAGGTTTCTGAAAGTGTGTGTTTTGATGGCAGTGAGAAGGGGAGCTTTGATGGCCTTCCTTGACATTCACCCTCCCCACATACCATGTTTGTATCTCCAGCTCTGATCACCTTTATTGGTAACACATCTGTGAAGAAGTTCATTTAGTTTAGTTAAATGTGTTTACAAGTTTCCTTTCAGGAGGGAAAGTTTGACTTGTCAGGATGTGTTGTCCAGGAATAACGTTTGAGCCTCTGAAAACTGTCTGGCTTTGTTTTCTGCAGTCTCTTAATTTCACATAGGAAATCAGTCACAATGAGCTTGGAAGAAGTGGAAGCCCTCATTTAGGCAGCAGGATGAGAAGGGATACATCATTTTTGCTGCTGATGAGTTTATCTTATGGAAGGGACACAATCGACCACTTTTTAAAAGAGGGGACTTCCCAATAATTGTTAGGGATCCGGTATTATTGTAAATGATCGTTGTCTTTTAAATGCAAACTAAATTAAGCTGAGGAGACTAGCAATTCCCTTTGGGAAGTTTCCTCATGGTGGGCTTTTGCCTTGCAGCCTGGGGTGTTGGCCTTTTTGCAGAAGTTAGTGTGCAGGTTTGCCTGGAGGCCTGTCCTCTCTCCTTCCCTCCTGTTAGGAAGCTGATGGCCATGAACTGTGACAGTGGAGTAATCAGAGCCATGTGACCTCTGCCAGGTTTCCCATCTCTCTCATCTATAAATTAAGATGGTTCTCTGGCTTTGCACCTTATAAACGCTGATGGAACTTGGTTTAAATAAGTTTAACATGCACAGAGATTTTATAAAATAGATAAACTGGAGGGTGGTTATTTGTGTTTTTCTCTAGGGTGCTTTGAGAGGTGGTTATGGGGAGAAGTGACATTTGTCTTCTTTTTATAACTGAATAAAGCATTTTATTTAGAAAGAAAAACTTCAGTGCTTTGAAAAATTTCTTTGATTGTTTTTCTCATCAAGCTTAATTCTCTTGGCCTGTAGTGAGCAAAGTTAGAAAATTATGTCTTGCGAATGCCTGTGAGGCTGGGATCTGTGCTAAATGAAACCAAGGTGAGGCAGTTTCATCATTCATTCTATAAGCAAACATTTATCGTTTGCGTACTGTGTACACAGTACATACGCCACCTGCCAATCCTTATAGCTGTTTACGGGAGTTAAAACATGCTGAGGTGGTGCAGGGTTGAGGCCGCGCTGCAGGCCAGGCTTGGGTAACTCAGGCTGGGAGTTTTGCTTCCTGAGAAAAATCCCAGGGACATTATGTTTTCCTTGGCTGTGTGAATTTCCATTTCTAAATGTGAACTGAATTATCATTATTGTGATTAAAGTAAATTTACAGTTCGCAGGAAAACCGATGGTGTCCAGAGTGTAAGAGCTCTATATACAGACTGAGGGATCTCAGTAAATTCACTCAAGAAGTGTGCTTTGAGCACCTACCCTGTTAGGGACCTGGAGATAAAGAAGTGAACAAAATAGATAAAAATCTGCCCTCACAGAGCTGCTTTTTTTTTTGGCTGGGAGTTAGACAGACTTTAAACAAATAAGAAAAATAGAACATAGAATGCTAGATGGTGATAGAGGCCATGGAAAAATGGAAGCAAGGAAAAGGGGGGCTGTTGGGCTTTCTTTTCTGAGAAGCTTCTTGAACATTTGTGGCTGCAGGTAACGTTCCTCCACACAGTGGGACATGTCCGTTATCCACTTGGGTCTTAGGCATGAACAATATCTAGCTAAGGTTGTAATGGTGGACAGTCTGATCCCTGTTTTCCAGGTGAGGGAACTGGGGCCGTCAGAGTGGTGAAGTTGTCCTAAATTCACACAGTGCCAAAGAGCTGTCTCTAGATATGGAAGGATCCTCTCCATCTTAATATCCTGACCAGGAAACAGAGCCTTCTTTAGTGCCTGTGCCCTGCCGTCCCAGCGCCGTGGGCTTACCCTAGAGCTGTGGAGAGAGGGCAGCACACTCCGCCCCCGACACCCTACTTCACCAAGAGAAAATCCAGTAGTTCTTACCTGCCAGCTTCTTAGCTCTGCTCCTTTTCTCTTGGAGATGAGCATCTGACACCTGTAGAAATGTATCCACTTTCTAGTCTTTTTGTTTTTCTTTCATGTGTATAGGGCATATGATTTTGAAATGTTTATCATTCTACTAGAGTGGTTTATTTTTCCCCAAATGTCATTAATGAGGGAAGTTTTAGTAGTTAATATTATAGACATGTAGAGCTGGAAAGATCTTTTAAAGTCTTTCCTTTTACAGGTGAAATATGTGGGACCCAGAGAAGTGAAGTAATTTCTAACATCACACAGCTGTTGAGTGGTCTAGAGGAAGCTAAAACCTCAATGTGAGCTTTTCCTATACCATTATCTTATATTAATACAGCATATTCATTTATTTCTGACTATAGAATTGCTAAGTGCTTCTGAAGAAAACTTAGAAAACAAAAAACTTCAGAGAAAAAAAAATCCCCGATAGTCTTATGTACCAGAGGTAATCAATAGTCACATTTTAAGTTATGTGTGTGTATAATTGTTGGCATTTTCTCAGTGTCATTAGAAGTTCTTAAAAAACAATTTTTATTGGCTTTGGGTTGTCCACCCAACATTAGGCTTCTTATAATGACCCATTTGCTGACTTGGCCATCAATCAATAAGCAGACTACAGGTGTTGACACTGCTGATTACCATCCAATAGCTTGTTTATTTAACTGGTGCCTGGTATTTAAATTGCTGTCGTTTTCTCTACTTAAATAGAATTTGAACCTGCTCAATTGGAGAGCTTTATATCCCAAAATTTTGTTATATTTCCAGCTCCTCTCTCTGGGCCTTAGTTTTCCTTATCCTGTTGAGTGAAGGACCTTCTCTCGGTCCTTCTCTAAGAACAAGAGAAACTCTAGGGGCCTCTGTTCAGGAAAATCACAGGCACACAGCATTTTGAATGTCATTTTAGAGGGTTCATGGACCACTTTCCCCCCAAGTTCAGCCTTGGATTCCAGACTGAGAAACACTGGACCACATAATAATCCTTATTCCACTTCTGTGATTACCTAATCTCTAAGGACAACACTAACTGAGGTGAGCATCAGATTTTTATATCAGAATGTATTTTTTGATATTAACTCTCCTAAGAGGCCCCAGGGTCTGATGTAGAAATCCTCTCTCCTCTCCCATTTCTACCTGCCTGCCCATCTTTTCTGGTTTTCTGTCACTATCTGCCTCCTCTACTGTAAGTGTCTGGTCACTTTACTCCCTGCATCTTTTTTCTCTCATCTTGTCCTGTGTTTGCTGCCTCTTGTCCCTTCTATTTACCATATTTTTCTTTTTCTCAGAAGGGCAGATCATTTTCCTGACACCTTTTATTTTCTTTGGCCAGAAAGCTGACTGGTTACAATACACTATGGAAAATCTTCAGTCATTTGCTGCTTCTGCAATTTTTCTTAATAATTTAATTTTTCCCAGAACAAGAGAAAAGGAGAGATTACTTTGGAGAAGACTTAAATATATACTTTATTTATATTAAATAAACATGTGTGTACATTTAATTCTCTATTCCAAAGTATATATGCATGTATATATCTGTTTCATATATTTAAATATACTTTACTTATACTTTAGAGGCATATATATAAAAACTCTACTCCAGAAAAAATATATATATTCGCCTTTAGAATTGTTATATTTTGAATATCCTTCTGATATGCCAAGAGCCCCCACTAGGAGAGTAAAAACATTCTGTTGAGATTATTGATACTTATCATTGTACAGGCATTCCTTCCATAGTTATTAGCTACAGCAAAATGCAGTTTCAAATTTATATAATTCATTGCCAAAAATAAGTTTATTTGCACTTCTTAAAGGTTCAGTTGTACTGTTTCCAAGTATACTTTTGTCTCAAAAAATGTCTAGCAAATTTCACAGAATGACATTTTATTAGCTGGGAGAAAGGAACATTTTAATTATTAGCAAATGGTCTTTTGGGTTTTCAGCTTATTAACATTGAATGTTTCTGCCTTAATTTAAGACATTAACAAATGAAAATACTTGCATATTTTTATAATGCCTAAATTTCACTTTAGATTTAAAAGATAACCAGTGACACAAAACCAACATAAGCATTCAATGTTCAGCAAATATGTTTTGTGTGCTTGAATTAACACATTGGAGACACAAAGATGGTTATACGGTCCCTTTCCATGTGAGTGTACAATCTCACTGAAGAGTGTGACAGGTGCAAACTCAATAAAAGGTAGACTGTGAAAAGCTCCAAAATAGAGGTAAGTAGAAGCAGTGCCCAGAGAGTTAATAGAAGAGGAGCTAATTAATTCTGGCTAGGAGGGTCAAAGGAGTTTCACAGGGAAGATGGCATTTAAGCTGGGTCTTGAGGCATGCATAGGAGTCCTCTGGGTGAGAGGGTCCTTCAGCTTCTTGCTTTTCAGGATGAGATGGAACATCATCTTACAGTGGAAGAAGGAAGATGGGGGCTTTAGAGTCTAAATAAAGTTAACCTTCCTATAGTAAAAAATTTCCATTCAAAAATTTCTTAATAAAGTTTTCATGGTTTTGTGTACCCATCCTATATAGTAATTTGTATGCATCTTAAAATTTGAGAACTGAAACCCATACACAGAGTCATTCATTCTTTCCTACTTCTGAAGTGGTGTACTTCCCCATGGGGTTTAATCCATTTGTTTTAACAGTAAAAACCAGTATGCTTAGTACATGTTAATATATGTGTTATTGTAAGATTTGAACAAGTTAATTTATGAAAGAACTTGAGGTTGTTAGGTAGTAGGACCTTAGTATGTTTGTGAATTTGAATCCAGAGGTCTAGCATATACCTTGTTCTTTGAAATGTTGAAAAGGAAACCTTGGCCATCTACTTCCTTTCCTTCTGAGATGGTATTTCCTCTTGTGGCTGCTCTGACCAGATGTCATTGTCATGTCCTCAGACTTTGACTGAATGAACCCGTTAGAGAAACCACATCCTACTTGGAGGTTTAGGTTCTGCAGTTAAATGATGTACCATGCGACTCCTCTTGACTGTCAGACTTCTGAAATGTTGGCCTGTCTTAAATGAACAGAATAGAACAGGAGCAGTTTACATTGCCTGAGAAGTTATGTGGCAGGAAAGCTGACAGTAGAGTCCTGACAATTTCCGTCCTTCATAAGCTGAACCCACTCGAAGGTGATAGATGACAGACCAGAGGACTGTCTTGCTCTCAGAATTGCTTGCCTTTTTCCAGGATTTAAGTAAAACGCTTTGAGATGGTGCTGAAAAAGTTGTGTGAATTTCAGTGCTGCAGTTGCTATAAACATCTTGAGAACCTTGTCTAATATGTTAATCAGACCCTTTTTATGTAAATCTCTATGTGAGAAACTTCTTAAAAAATTTACTTGCCTAACAGCTTGGTATGTTTTCTCCTTTTAATGATACAAATTATAGAATTGATCACATTTGCCTTCCCATCCTGGCTACCTGGAAGTTCAGAGCCAATTTAGTTTTTTACTTGATTACAAAAAAAATGTGGATTCATTGCTAAAATATTTAAAAATACAGAAAATGTCAAGAAGAACATGCCTGACTCACGGCATGAACACAGGGTGTTCAAGATGACTGACTGAAGGCAGCTGTCATAATCAAGCAGCAAAGAGGAAAGAATAGTTGATTTTAAGTTGCTGAAGCACTTTGTAATGTGTTGTAGCAACATAGATAGTGGAAATGTTTAGATCACACAGCTGAAGTCCTGAATGTAAGACTAAATTTAATTTCTTCAAATGGTAATAATAACGGCAAGGACAGTAGTTACCATTAAATGAACACCTACTGTACACCAGACATTGTGCTATGTCAGTTTTACCTTTTTACCTCTTCACTAAATAATCTTGATGGGATGTTACCTGTATCTTTAATTGCTGATCAGTAGCTTTTACGTATTTGTGCTTTTGAATAGCTGGCATAGTTGGAACAGACAACTGGTTCAGCATATCATGGTTAAGAGTGTGTACACTGGATGGTATTGCTACTGATTACTGTGTGACCTGCATATTTGTGATCCCGCTGTGCATCTGTTTCCTTTTCTGTAAAATGGGGATAACCATGTTACCTACTTTGTGGTGGGGTTGTTAGGAAGATAAAGTAAATTATCTATGCAGGGCTTGGGACACAGAACACTTGTGGTGTTCAAAAAATAACCTTTTAAGTTCTTTCTCATTACTTAACAGAATGTCAGAGTGTTTTGACCCAATAAATAGGAGAGCATTTCTCTCCTTAAAGGCCAGAATTTCTGGTGGCTTAATAATGATGGGTGTTTGAGGAGGAATTGGGCTGTTCCGAACTTCTTGAGCCATTTAAAGTCGTGTTTGTTTTGTTGGTTATGGTGTACTTTACCAAGGCTCAGTTTGTCTGTTTAGTGCTTGTGGCTTGATCCTTTCTTGCCTCCTTTGATTTATAAGATATTTCTAAGTTTTTATTTAGCTGTTACTTTAATTCTGTATTCAGGGAACTGAAGCTCTTTAATTTTTTCCTATCCTTTTGGAACTTTACAAGTAGAGAATTTTTAAATATATAGATCATGTTATTTTGGAACACAGATTTGGTGATGTTACATTTACCCTGAAAAATTACCCAAGGTTAAGAAGTTAGGTGGTTTTTAAAAAGTTATTACAGAAACTGCTAATTGCTTTTATGGACTTGTTGAACCCTTGTGACTCATAGGGTTAATATCCACACTCAGAAGGGTTCCTGGTGTTTGAGTGACAGAGGTGGGAACAGCCTCAGCAGGTGTAGTGGGAAGAAGGAGAACGTACAGGTGTAGGGTGTCATCTTGGCTCCCCCTCTGCCCTGCCAGCCTTAGTTACTTTGCCTGGAGAGTGGGAGATCTGTGCCTATATCTTATGTAATATTCAAATAATTCCCTTTGTATATACCTTATGGCACCTATTGTTGCTAAATGCCACCTAGTTCCAGTGTTTACTTACTACTATGACTTCTATTACCTCCTGTTACTAAGCCCTCCCTCATTTCAAGGAAATAAGCAGAGTAACTGGGAGAAGTCCTACAGCATCCCAGAAAGTACAGAATATTTAATCTTGTCCTAATGTTTATTTTCCATGTAATTTTTAAATAAATCCCTTAACACTTCTGTTTTAGTTTTTCCTAAGAGATGATTTTTAAATAATTAAAAAATTACTCCACTATTAACATGAGGAAGTAATAAAAATAGGCTTTGGGAAAAGACATTTTGGGTGTTGTCACCATTGAAGCATGGGCTAGTGACCCAGCTACTTTCCTGTAAACCTTTATTAATTATATTACTCTGTCATTTATGATGTCTGGTCATCTTGCCTTCCCAACTAGCTCTGACTGTCATCGAGGGAGAGACACTCACCTTATATTTTTACTGTGATCCTCTCAGTACCTAGTACTGGGCTCATTACCCACACACCTGTTGATGGATTTAAAGTAATATTCAGTTTAATAAAATCACTTCCCAGGGTATGTGGTATCCCATGGAAATGTTTGATGACCTCATCTTTCTGACAGGGAATAGTAGCTAACAAGCTTTGCGCGCTGTGGTCTGTTGTGCAGGGAGAAGTTCTTTCCTCACACCCGCACCCAGGAGGCGGAGGCCACAGGAACCTCTTGCTGGTTGCCCTTCTCTGCTTTGATCATCAGCAAGCATTTGGTGTTTAGCCATTAACATGAAGGAAAGAATCCAGAAAATCTAAGAATTTTAGGACACCCTGCCAACCTAGTTGTCTCTTTAGCTTCAGAATTGAAATAATCATGAAGGAGTCTAACTGTGACTGGTTTTCTTTTAAGCACTGCACTGTTTTGATTTGGGTCTATTTGGCCCACACTGTGTGGAGCAGACACAATGAGGCTGGTCTTTATCGGAGAGGCAGTACACTGTGTATTGTACAGTTTGGGGTTTGTTTTCCTTTGGCCGGCGGGTGGTCACCTCCCCTTTTCCGAGCAGTAGTAACACCCCTGGAGGCTGGCCCTCACTGGCATGCCCTCCCACCCTGCTGCCTCTGCAGACCCAGCCAGCGGGGCTGACCACTTGTGCCTGGGAAGCCAGCTGCCTTTCCTTCCTCTGGCCACTGGCATGTGTGCGCCTTGTACGGCCAGGGACTCACAGCTGTCCCACTTGCAGACTTTCTGACTTACGTTTTCAGCCGAGAATGCAGGCTGATAAATGCAGAACAAGTAGTAGAAGTGTCAAAAAGGAGCTGGTGATCGAGTCCCCCTTGCCAAGCAAGGATGCAACTCCGGGAGAAGTGGAAGCAGAGAGCCCAGGGCCAGTGCTGGTAAGGGGCTTGTCCACGGCATTGCTGCTGTCCTCTCCATGCAGTGCTTTTATTGTGTCTGTGAGCTTGGTGCCTTCTTGCCCACTGTTTGATTTTAAAACCTGCTCCGCCTGTCTCTTGTGAACTCTCCTCTCTCTCTTTTCCCATAGATTTACTCTGGTTCCACTTTGATTCTTTTTTGTGAGGAAAGATGTTGACATTTTGTGGGTGAATGTGGTTTTCCAGGAGGCTTCTTTGTATAGAACAACTGTGTATTGTTCAAAGTCATGTCCCACCTAGCTGTAGGGCTGGCGAACGTAAACCCAGGGAGGCACATTGTAATTGCCTTCATTAGGGTGGACAAAGAAGCCCTTTGCAAAATGAAAACATTTTTATGTTATGTATTTGTGTTACTGTGAAAATTAAGAAGATGATATTGAGGGTTTTAAGGAACTTAATTGTTGAAGTTACACGTGTTCTCACTCATTTTAATAGGTTTACCTTACAAAATAAGAAATAACCAAAACTTTGAACCAATTGATAGGAAAGTTTCTATTCTTACCATTAACTAAACTCATAGCGGTTTGGATAACAGCGCTTTGGTAGACTTCATAAGGGAGGAATGTGAAAAATGGTTGTGTTGTTATCATCAATGAGTAGGTTGTGCTTCTCTCTCGGAATTTCCTTAGTACAATAAAGGCACATAATTTTTTAAGCAAACTGCAAAAACCACCAATATGCACTGCAGAGGGGACAATTGGGCCTTTCAAATGATTTTTGGAAGGGATTGTTAAACTAGTACTCCGTGATTTTTTTTTTTACATGGAGGTTCAATTGCTGTTACCAAGTGTTTGGTTAATTAACTTAATTTTCAATTAATATCTCTAAGAATCCGAGCTTAGACTTCCATATAGTGGATTTGATTTGAGTTATATTGCTTTTCTCTGTGTGTGAGATTATCTTACATGTTTTGTCTTTAGAAATTTATTGTGAACCATGAACTGAGAAAGTAAAGTATGATGAACTTTTTCACTGAACATTTTCATCTGAGTGATTTAGGTTTCTTCCCCCACCTGGTATATTGTTTATGTTATTCATTATCTTGGATTCCTTTCTGCTAGCACAATAGTTCATTTATCTATTGAGTATCTTGAGCCACTTATACACTATATAGGTTCAACTGGTTAAAGCTCCCAGCTGATGCAGCTTATGATTCCTTGGAGGAAGTTGTGTGGTTTGGTTCCCTTGTGAATATTCTTAAAAATCCTTTGTCAGTGATTCTCCAGATGTGTAGAAATATTTGTCCAGAGGAATAAATACACTGTAGAAAGACAGTGTGATTTATTTATTTATTTTTAATCACACAAGTGACTTAAAAAACTTCTTTTTCTAGTGCTCAAAAGGTCAGCCACTCATGTCCCAGTTATTTGTTTAGGTCAAATCTCACTCCAGGCAGTTCCATGGGGAGTTCTTTTCCACTGTAATGGATAAGGTTCTGCTGGCTGAGGCTGCACTTAGCCAGAGTGCTCATCAGGGCCCAGAAGCTTCTGGCAGCCTGGAGAGCTCTGGTTCCGTGCACCTGCAGAGAGAGGTGTGAGGGAGAAGTGAAGGCAACAGTGATACAACAAGAAACTTTTCTTATCTGATAGTGTTTCTCTTCTTTCATGGGGTAAGCAAGATAAAAAGAACTTAATATCAGATAAGAGAAGCAAGGATATTTAAACAGGGCCTCTGCCCAGGGCAGATCTCCTTACCTGTGGTTCTCTCTGCCCAGAGCAAATGAGAATGCATTGGACTGCTTGCAATACAAATTTCTTCAAGGTGATTTTTAAAAAGTATGTCAGCATAGCCATGAGATCTGTTTGTTGTAGTGCTGTTTATTATTATGTCAGTAGCCCATATACTTGGTGAGAATCCCCAAGTCTGTAATGTTTAAATGTAAGTAACTTACTTAACTCAAGAAGTAGCACTTTAAAGACAAGTGTTGCTGGTTTTAGTTTTGTACATAATCAGTCCTTGGGGGGGAAATATTATATAGTTTAGAAATCATAAAATTAGTTAATGCATGTGGTAAGAAATATGAATAGTGTAGAAATAGGGAAAAATGAAGTGCCCTTGTTTACTTTTATTTTCCAAAAGTGCCCACTATTAATTATTTGGTGTATATACTTCCAGACTTTCTCCTGTGCATATAAAAATATAATTTATTATGTGTGTATGCTTGGAAAATGTAGTAATACTATAAATTTCTGCATTAATTTCCTTCCAGAACACAGCAAAAACATCTTTCTTTGTTACCATACATAGATTTATGCTATTATTTTGATGGCTGTATAGTATTTCATTTTAGAGCTGTATTGTAATTTGTGGTTATTCAATTCATGCCCAATTCTTTGCAATCAGCATGATGTACAGTCACTGAAAAATGACCTTATAGGGTATGAGTGACAAACGGTGAATGTACTAGTAAATACTTCTTAAAGCACACAAGTCTGAGGAAGTATTTATTCTATAAAACTTCTATTAGAAATCTCCTCTTGCCTCTTTTCTTGGGCAATAATGTCTCTTTCCCCTCCTCTAGGGCAACAGTTAAGGTTTCCTTTAGTGGTTGCTTGTCCTGTGGTAGGTAAATCAGTGTTTCTAAGAGAAGTGTATGTTTGGAAATTGTCAAGTTTCAGAGGCCGCAAGGTTCAACTTACAGGCACCTACATAGGTGGCTCTTGTCCCCTCATTGTAACACTAAAAGGGGGGGTGCTTTATGGGGAGGATGTGCATGGTGAAACTTCCTCGATCCTCTCCAGGTTCACAGCTAACCACATTGAAAAATGACTTTGTGGCCTGTGAATGACTAACAGGGGAACAATCAGGTTATTCTTGATGTCTACAAGTTAGTTACTCTGCTTACATTTGAATACCTATTTTTGCCCCCCAAGCTCTAAAGCAATTTCTGGAAATAATTTATTCTAAGTGTTACTGCTCAAAAATTTAGAGGAAAAGGGTGTGGCCTTAAAGAGTCAGAAGTGGGTGTAGTATATGTCCTCTGTGTTGCCTTTCATAGGGTTACTTTAATGGGGCTGGCAAGGATGCAGCACAGGTCTTGTTTTGGGAATTGTGAAGGTTGAAGGTGTAAAAATAGAAAAGGGCTGGATTTTCATCTGTTAGGTATACTTATTAGGTATTTTTTGAAAAGTTTCTTTTTAGAGACACTTCTGTTTATGTTTATGTTATTTTTCTGGGATCTTCAAGTGTTAAAAACGGAATCTGAGTCCTTATTTTGGTATCTGAACAAATGAATAGCTAAATGACCACATGAAAAGGAGCTTGTGTACCAGTGTAGGTGGGAGTAGGAGACTATGCTTCTGCTTGGACAAGTCAGTGCATTGCGTGGGAAATCCTTTCTCTCCCTGAAGTTCTGTTAATCTAGATATAGCAGAAGAAGTGAATTAAAACACAAAACCCTGAAGCATAAGCCTTTGGGCAGTGATCAGGTTGCTGTAAAAATCTTGTAAGACTTCAGATGACTGTGACTGAGTTAATGAAGTTCTACTTATTCTTCTTATCCTTTCTGACCTACAGGTTTTTCTGCATCTCTCTAGATGTCTTTGGAATAATTAATTAATGATATAAACTACCTGGTGATATTTAAGAAGTAGTTTCTTTGTTTTTAAAATATTGGGTGGTGGTGAAGGAAAGAAATTCCTGTAAGCTTTAGGTAGTAACATATTCCCAGGTGACAAAAACAGGAAATTTTACTTGTTCACAGCCCAAGCTTTCACGGTGCTCTTTGGTTTCCCCTCCATTTGTTTATTCCTTTGTCATTCAACCTACATTTATAAGACTGAGATTTGCCAGTCCAACGTGTCCCCAAACAGCAAGGTCTGTGTGATGAGCGGCTCTCTTGCTCGGAAATTCCACGCGGTGTTTATTAGCTGTAGGGAGTGTTAATGTCACCCATCCTTTCCCACTTAGGCAGACAACACTTAAGTCATTAGCAGCTCCGGTGAGGACATGTTCTCGATTTTGTCACCTACAGCAGGCCTAGCCCTGCTCCACAGAAGGCATAGGCGCCCCTGGCCATTCATATGAACAGTTTGCATGAATGCGGCCCCTGAAGTTGCACACTTATCTTGTGGGATGATTGGTAGAAGGAAACTTTGGGGAGCACATGCTTGGATAGTGTTGGGGTGAATTTCATATCCTTACAGGCTTGGGAAACTCTGCCAGAGAAGGGGCTTCCATAACTCAAGTGAGTCACTGCCTCATTACAGCATTGAGCCACTCTTACTTCCGGGATTCTTGTTTGTATAGAACACTGGGCTCCGGAGAGGATTTTTCTCATGTCTGTCATCAGCATGGAGGCAGAATAGCTGTTACTGTTTTTTATAAAAAGGTTATGCCAATTGTTTGTTTGTTTGTTTGTTTGTTTTTCAACAGGCTGCCATTTGCCCAGGGTACTCTACTCTTTGACAGGCAGTGGCTAATACAAGTGGTTTAATAAAAATATTTATATAGTGCCTTGCTCTGTGCCAGATACTGTTTTAAGCTTGTTAAATACAGTATTTCAGTCAATCCTCACAACTCCAGAGGTAGGTGCTATTATTGTTCCTCTTTTTACAGATGAGGACACTGAGCACAGAGAAGTTAGATGACCTGTGCAAAGGTCCACATTTGTTAAGTGACAGAGCCAGGATTTTTGGCTTCCAGTTAGGTTTCCAAAAATCTGTACCTGGACATTTGTGTGTAATTCATTAATGAAAATGAACATATTATGCTTGACCTTGAGATTATAAGGTGAAATAGGTTTAGAACTCCCTGCCCTTAAAGAATCAAAAAAATTATTGGAGAAAAAAACATTTTATAAGTAACAGAACAACAATGGTTGAATAGCACAGACAGGTAAAGAAGAGGATGGTCCTGCCTGAGGAAGATGGAAAAATGAATGAAATACAAGTAATTGGTATTATGAGTCATTCTTATTTTGGGTGTCACTTTTTATCATCTTCCCATAAAGTTATACAGGAGCATAGATTGGTGGAGTATCTGACAGTCTAAAGACATCTTATTTTTCTCCCTAGATTTCTCTTTTTATTCACAGCATGATCTGGGGTAGTCCTGAAATGTTTATTACCTGATCAGTAAAATGGGCAGTGTGGTCCCTGCAGTGTTTAGAGGAGGCTGCCATTTGCCCCATGTGCTCTACTCTTTGACAGGCAGTGGCTAATACAAGGCAGCAGAATTGTGTCACAGGAAGCAGGTGACATGGGTGGTCTAACAGAACTTTGGAGATAAGAGACCAAATATGGTCCCAGATCTGGCCTCAACATCTATTCTGATCACCACTCTTCTCTCTCTGGCCCTGACTTCTGTAGTGATCTTAGCTGTAAAATGAGGAGCATGTAATAAATAATCAGTAAGTCCTCTTTTGGGACTAAAGCTCCATGTTTCGGGGTTATTAGCTTTGATCTCAGAATAACCTGTGATGGAGTCAGGTCAAGACCCTGAAGTTTTAGTTTCAGGTTCTATGTTTATTGAAAATCTTTGGGTTTTGAGTTGAAGGAGCTACAAAACAGGGGATAATGGATTTCTACCTAATGTCACTAGTAAGATAAGTGAAATGGGTTGACCAACCTGGAAATAAACAAAAGTGGCAGCAGAATTTGGAGTTAGCAGGGAATACCACACAGGAGATACAGTAAGATCTGGCTTGAGCCTGCAGATGGTACACAAATGAGAATCTAATTTTAGAACCAAGAAGGCTTGGAAATTATAGTTTATCTTCAACTTTCCAGAAGTTTGAAATATCCCAATAATGTGATATAGCGAGTCCAAAATTTCTCTTACAGTAGCATTTTGAGGCTTTTGAAGTTTTTAGTGCCCACTTTTCAGACAAGTGTATGTGCCACTTACCAGTGGGTCTCTGAGGCCTGGACCAGAATCTTTGGGCTCAGCCTGCCTGTGTCTGTGGGGGATCTCCTTGCTATGGGGAGTTGTCACTATCCATGGAAAGCATAGCAGGTGTGTGCAGTGCCCTGCACTCCCTGGCAGGAGACCTGGGTCCTGCGTCTGTTACACACCATTTGATATTTCCAAGCCAAGATTGCCTTCCTATCAGATGGAGATAGTGGCAGAGACTGCCCTCCAGGCTCCACATATCCAGGGGTCATCTAGGCTGCCCTGGGCAATGGACGCATTTGGTCTCTCCTTGCTGCCAGCCATACTCCAGCGTGCTACCAGACTGCTCTTTCTGAAACCCAGATGCAGTCATTAATCTCCTGTTGAAACCCCTTTTCAAATTTTCCTTGCAGACAAAGTGAAGCATGGCCTCTTTCTGGACCCTTAGAGGCTGGCCTTGAACTTGCTTGCTGGCCTCATATCCTGCAACTTCCAAACTGATCCCAGGCCCTGTGTTCTACCGAAGGTGCTTTCACACATGGCACAGCCCTTCCTTTGCCTGGCAGGCCTCTCCCTGCCGGACCATTCCTATATATCCTTCAAGTCCCAGCTTACAAGCCTGCTTCTCCAAGAAGCCTTTTAAAACCCTCTGCCTACAATGGACCCTGCACCTGTGGCCCATCGTGACATCATTTTTCTAATGTGTTGTTATGTATGTCTGCTGTACTGTAGCTAAGGTTATACTCCAGTCTCCCTCACCAATAGGGGGCTGTGCCCAGTAGAATTGTGGGTGATTTTGTTTTCATTGTATTCTAACTGTGACATAATATCAAAGTGCTTTTTGTGTGTGTGTGTGTTTCTTGGCATTGTCCTGGGCACTTTTTGAGGAATGTATTGGCAAAGAAGGGGTTGTAGAAAGGCCAGCAGGAGAGGCTCATTCTCCTTCATTTTTCCCTCTTCCACCTTCAAAACTTTCCCCACCAATGTCCAAATGTGTCAGATTGTGAAAAAGTAAAAAAGGGACACACCTAGAGGAACTGCTTGACCAAACATGATGTGGGCATTGTGCCCAGAAACTCTCCTGTGCTTCTGTTGTTTTTGATCTTAAATATCAGCTAACATTTTATGTGAGTACTTGAGTACAGAAGAGCCAGTTTTGGTGAAGAAAGTCAAAATCCTTTTCTCTCTTCTTCTTAGACCACACCTCTTTCTGTTACCAGTATCACCTCCTGTCAGCCACACCTGAAACTGTAGATCACCTTTGATGGTTGTAGTACACTTGGAAAAAAACCATTTTGTGACCTTTTGCAGCATTCCAGTAAATTGATTATATGTGGAAAAGGTAGTGGAGACCCACAAGATGTAGGGCAAAGATCACTCTACCTGGGGGATAAGGAGAGTTAGGAAAGGTGGGGCCTGTTAGCAACACTGAACAATGCAGGTCGCCTGCTTTGCTTGGCCAAGACTTGACCTGACTTGTCTCTAATGTGGTAGTTTTTCCCAAATTTTTCTTGTCCCCCTAAGTAAAAATTTCAGGAAGTGGTCTGTCCTTTGTTTTGACATGAAGCTGTATATTAAGTAATATTTTTATTCATATGGAATCTTTGAAATTTGCTGTTTCATGCTTAAAGCACTTCTGAATTCAGAATTGCCACATGGGACTAGTGGCTGCTGTATTGAACAGTGCAGGTTTTTAAATATACACAGTTCATAGCTTAAATGCCTCAAGCCAGAAAGTCAGTCACTTTGGGGGCTGAGTCATTGAATCAGTTCTATATTTGGGGTGCAGTGGTGGGGAATGCATGATTTAAGGTTAGGTTTTCCTTGCAAAGATCATGTTCTTGAACTATTTTTTGGTTAAGTAAATACTACCTAATGGCATTAATATGTGTCCCAGCATTCAAACCTGCTTCTTCAGGAAGATTTCATATTTTGGGGTATGATATTTAATATGAGATGGGAAACGAGTACTGCCCCCTCAGTGAGGTGGAGCCTGGGCAGCTCCATGTGGCTCACATATCCAGACCCCTGAGCTAGGCAGAAAGCTGTGGACTTCTGTCCCCCCCGAAGCAGCGGCAGTTGTGTGTGGAGTAGTGTTGACGCGGTTCTCATGCAAAGGGAAACGGAGGCATTGGGAAAGCATTTCCTGTGCTAGAACTCTGAAATTCCATCATGCTTATGCGGGTGTGTTAAGGGAAGGGTCCTGGGCTTGGAGCCAGGAGACCTAAGGGTCACCATCTGTGTGCCCTTCATTGATGTGTGACCCTCTGAGCTTCGGTTTCCCCATCTGTGAATGGTGATGATTCAACCATACAGAGTTTTGGAGAGGTCTGGTGAGATAATATGTGTGTAATCTGGCAAAGAAAGGCATGTGTGCTGTAGGGGCTGAAACGCTTTTGTGTCCAAATGACACACTCACGTATGATTCCCGTGATAGCCATTTGGTGAGTTCCTGCTCATTACAGGCACTGTACAGTGAAACCCTTCAATAACACTGTGATGATGATAAGAGATATTGTCATCTGTCCCATTTTCAGGTACAGATATGGAGATTTAGTTATTTGCTCCAAGGCCACATAGCCAATAAGCAGTGGAGCCGGGAATTTTAAAAAAATGGTTTTTAATATGAAATTGTCAAACATATACAAAAGTGGATAGACCAGTAGAGTGGTTCCCAAACTTGGGAGAGCATCAGAGTCTCCTGAAGGCTTTGGTAAAACCCAGCCTGCTCAGCTCGCCCCCAGGATTTCTGATTCAGTAGGTCTGGGGTGAATTTATGTTTTCAGCAAGTTCCAGGTGGTGATGCTGCTCTCGGACCACACTTTGAGTACCACTGGGCTGGTGTAATAGATCCTCATCTAACTGTCACCACCTCCAACAATACTAAACATTTTTGGGACCAGGATTTTAATCTTAACTCCCCCACACCTGCCCTTACCTGGTTACTGGACTGCCTTTCTGGCAAAGTATGAAGAAATTCCTCTGTGAACCAGATATGTGTTATGACTATTCCATCCCCTGCCCCCTGTATCTTCAAATAAGTAGCTTAAAGTAAGTTACTGTGAAATCTGACTAAATCTGGCTTTTAGAGCCTCTTAGCTTACTTACTTGACTTCTTCATTTCCAGAGTTCCAAAAATAACTTCTATTGACCTTAGAGGAATTAAGAGTATCAGTCCGTAATGATGAAAAGAAGTACTGCAGCTTACAGAGTAGAAAAGAATCTGTAATAGGGATTTAAGAGAATTATTTCTACAGCTACCAGGTTGCATCTTTTTCCTCCTTGCTTTCATTATCACTTGTCACATCTGAGAACATGGCAGGCAGAAATAGCAGCCGGGATGGATGTGCCTGTGAGAGACATGCTGAGCCCGCCTCCCAGCTCTCTGCCCGTCCTCTCTATTCTCCTACACCCATCCTTGCCCCTCTTACCCATGCCCCAGTGAGCATGGCAGACACTTCAGGCGCTGTCTTTGCAAGGGAGTCAGTGTCTCCTCCGGGCTGCACAGCCACAGGGTGGGAGGAAGCCCCGCAGGATCCCTGTCTTGCCTTCCTCTCTTCATTAAAATTCTCTGCGCATCCCCATTGAGCACAGCTGACTAAATGCAAGCAGTTATGTGGGTTTTCATTAATCAGTATTATTATCTTTATTATTACCTCAATTTCCATTATTCTGTTTCTCTTACACCATTTTCTAGATGATGTTGATCTGACAGTTTTTGATAGTCTTTAATTCTGTACATTTTGGTAATATAATAATTTTGGAAAACCACAGTTATTTATAAAACTGACAAATACAAAACCTAGGCTCTTTTCCTTCCACCAAATTGATTTTGAGTGTCTACACTTTGCTAATACTGACATGCTTAATTAAATAAAATCTTCATTTAGGGACAAGTTCTCTAATATGAGGGCTTTCTTTATAAAAAAGGGAATTCAACATCTTATCAGTGCTAATAATATAAAAACTGTTTTCACAAGTGTGTCATGCTTGGTGTTGGTCTGTTCTGAGACAACACCCCATCTCAGTGTGAGAGATAGACTTAGATGTCTGAGAGATGGGTTTTTGTTACACAGTCTTTTAAACATTCTCCGATTCATTAGCTGTTGTGGTTTAACGCTCAGGTTTGAGCCTGCTTCTCAATTCAAGCTTAGCTAAGGTTCTCTTTTTCCTCCAGTTTTTTATATCATGTGCTTGTGCACATTGTCACTGAAAGTGGACAAAAATTAAAACGTAGAGGCTGAGAGGTAGAGCATGAATAACAGGTTAGGAGACCTGGATCCTGGCTCACCTTGGCCAGCAACCCCTGGGTCCCCGTGACATTCACTGAACTCCCATGCTATCTGTAAGACTAGAGGCTAGATAATCTCAGGTTCTGATGTTTGCACAATTGTAGTTCTATTATCACTGAACCTCCTGCTCCTTTTACACAAGCATGCTTCTAAACAGCTGCTGAGACCATTGTTCTTTCCTACGCACACCATGAACAATCTGGAGAACATGAATACCAAAGGAGACTGCGATCATGTTTCGATTTTCCTCCTCTCCTTAGTTTTAATGTCCTTGCAGGAAGAAGAGCTTGTCTATTACAAAGCTATAGAAGGTCGTTTTCCGTAGCTGCAGGATTGATGGGATCTAGTTTCATGTCTCTCGGCCTCCTTCCTCCTGCACCAGTGTGCAGGACCCTTCTCAGTGCGGCCCACCTGCCACTTTGGCCTCATCTTTCACCACAAGCTGTAGTGCAAGTGCAAGGGTGGCTTTGAGACGTGGGCATCCCAGGTGAGCTACATTGGCACCCCCTCATGTTGCTATTTTAGATACTGTTCAAATGACTATTTTAGATGAGAATCTGAGGGCTCCTCAAGGCACAGGTGGAGTGGGACCCCTGTACAGAGCTGTTCCCCACAAGTGCAGAGAGCCCAAGGCCTCTCAGTTAACCATCTGTTGTTTCTCAGGCAGGTTCAGCCAGGAGTCCCCGCTGCTCACCTCAGGTGGCTTATTCATGTATTCTTTGTAGAGTATCCTTTTGGAAAGTTCTCTTAAATGTAGGTTTCTCCTTTGCACTGGAATTCCAGTGATGCTATAGCATCCCTAACACTAGTGCCCCAAGCCCAGCCCCTTGATGTGCCTCTGCCCCAGCTATTCCAAAATTCTTGCTGCTTCCTGACCCCCCTGTGTTCAGAGGAGGATCTTTCTTGAAGGATTGAATCTTCTAAGGATCCCTTCCAGGGCCCTGGGAGGGATGCCAGCAACTTTGTATTCATAATTTTATATTTTTTTAACCCTCTCCCCTCCTATTATTTCTAATTTCAAGCCCCACAAAACCTGGTTCCATCTGTGAGCATGCTCCCTGGTGTCCCGATGTTTTCCATGCGGAACCCCTGTGCACTCTGACTCACTGCCCTCTCAGCCTCACTCTTTAGGGACCACCTGCTTTAGGAAGCACCCCTCACTCATCCAACACATATCTCGTGTGCTTTTGCTATGCTGGGTGCTGTTCCAGATGTTGGAGAAAGCAATTAAAAAACTGAAATATTTGCCCATGTAATCTAACTGGGGGAAGTCAGGTTCATGTTAGTGGGTCAGATGCAACTCATCTTTCCCATTGCTACCAGCCATGCTGCATTGATTGTTCACACATCCATCTCCTGTCTGGATGGTCAGCTCTCTGGAGGGTGGGGGCTGTGTCCTTTTTATCTTGGTGTCCCAAAGAGCTGGCACAGTGCAGATGGACAGACTCCGTAACAATCTGCAGAGAGAAGAAACACAGAACTGTTGATAACATTTGCATGCGGGGAAGGAGGCAGCTGCTAATTTCTCGTGCCCACCCCAATGATAGGCAAATAGGGATTCTTTAAAATTTGACAGCTTCAAGGAAGTTCCTGGTGGCAGTATGTACTCAGAATCTTGTGCAAGATGGTAATGCAGGAAAGCTGATGGGGCCACACTGCTAACATTGGCTTCAGAAGCCTCTTCCTTCTTACCACAAGCTGCACTGTCCCCCTTCCCCAGCAACAGTGCTGGAGTCCTGTAGGCAACACCTCGAGGGGCACCACTTTGAAAATGGACTAAGTTCCCTGAAGGATTTTTAATCTCATCTAGTCAAGTAGCCTTTACAGCCATGGAGATAAATCGAGTAAGTCTTAAATTCTTTATAAGCAGAAATGATGAATTTCTTATTTCTTAAAATAGAATCCTGCAAAAGTTGCCATTTCCTTAGTTTGCTATTTCAAGAAGTAGCATTTGGGATTTCAGCTTGTGTTAACATTTGATTACCAGAGACACAAAGGCAAGAGATATGACTAGAAAGTTCACGGGAAGCTATCATGTCGGTGGGAAGAAGCATGGAATCAGTAAGCCTTTTTGCTTAGCTCTTCCCCTGGTTTTCAAAGCTTTGCCCATGTTTGGCTAAGTTGAACTCCTTTGTGCACCGACGTTCTCCAACTATGCTGAATTCCAGGGGAATCTAATTTTCCTGGTGCTGAGAAGGTTCCCTGGCTTCTGTTTGCCTGTGGATATGGAATTTCAGTTGTGTGGATGTTGGGCAGCTAGACCCACTGCAGCAAATGCCATGGGAGAAGTGGTTCAGAGACCCGTGAAGGAAGGTTAACAGGGAGGGCATCGTGGGTTATGATCTGTGGCTCCATGAGAGCCACGTGGAAGCTCACTGCACTGCCTGCTGCTTGACCAGTGATTCAGCCTAAGCAACGGGCTTACCTGAGTCTCTATTGTTCTTAAGATGGAGCTCCTTCTTCCCCCCCATCATGAGGCAGGGCCCTGGCCTCAGGTGCAGGTCCCCTCTAGGAAGCCAAGATTGATTCTTTGTTCTGAAATGTCTGTGGGCCCTGAGCCTCCCAGACTCCCCAGTTGAATCTGCCTCCATCTTCTCCCCGAGGTAAGTACCACGTAACCCTTTGTGAGCCGTGTCCGCTGAGGTTTCCGCTTGACCCTCTGTCCTTCAGAATCTTAGATCCTGCTGCTTTCAGGGAGCTGCTGTAATAGGAGTGAGTCTAAAGTGATTCTGTTTACACCCTGACCCCTAACTGTTCTTCTCAATTCTGCCTGACACAAATCTCATCAATACTCAATTCACCTTGCAGTGTAAGCATCTATTTATATTTTTTTTGGGTGTGGTCCCTGAATTCCAGCGCCATCCATGTTTATTATTACAGTTTCCTTGTTCGGCCTTTTGTTTTTCCTTCTTTGTGAATGCCCCTGCCATTGTTGTCTGTTTTGTTTCATACGGTCCTAGAGGGTGAAGGAAAGTTTTTGTAAACAGAGTAATATTGAATGTACATGGTGCACGTACTCAAAATAAAAAATCTAAGATCCCTGTCATGCAAGCAACTTATTTAATATTACCACTATTAAATGCATTTATTATGTGCTTATGCTTAGACTGCTCGGCCCAACATTTTACCTGCATCAACTCAGTGGAGACCAGTAACAGCCCTGCATATCTACATAGCTCGGCTTTCTTAACTACAGGATTATACTGCCTTTGATCTAATCAGCATCAGTGTGGTATCTGTGGCACTACCAGGACAGTTCCAAGCTTTGTGAATTATGAAGTTTAAAAATATAGGGGCCTTGTTTAAAAAAAAATTCAAAATTGTAAATATAAAATAAAGCATGGAAGTTAGTATTTATATAGAATTTGAAAAGAAATCACAACAAATTACAAATTTTAAAAAGCTAACCCCAACCATAAACATCAGAAATATAGGCAAACAACACATTTTTATCAGTGAATCTCTTGAAACACCTCAGTAATATTTTCTTCCCTACATTTTTTTTATTTCATACTATTATCTATTCATATGATCATGATTTTGTTTTATTATTCTATATCACAAGGATAGATCGTTTTATCTTTCCCATAGCATAATTAGTTGAAATTTGCATTTTATTAATCATAGTTTAGAAAAGTTGCCTCTAACTTCACAACATTTGGTAACATTACATAAATTTTTAGGATTGAAAGTTCCTTTCAGATTTCTTAACATATGTAAGCCATATAATTTTGGGGCATTCTCATTTTGTACAATGATTCATCTCAAATACCCATAAGCAGTTCTGGGGCCAAGTACCTTAAAGTGTGTTTCTATTACAGTATGGGCTCTCCTGCTGTGCCTCTGTGTCATGAGTCATGACACTGGGTAGGCCATCCCAGGGTCCACCTCCAGGATGTGGCAGAGAAGTGAAAGGCTCCTTTTGATGGGTTAAGGGAGGTGGCACCCAGGTATATGCCCAAGTACTGTATGCCTGGGGCTGCAGCAACTCAGCTTTAACTCTTTATCATATTTGCCAGTGTGTGATTTGTTTTTCTTAGAGAAAGGATTCTGCTGCCAAAATAAAACATTTGTTGACCAGTGCCTGTAGGGCTATAGGACTGTGACACATACAGAGGTATGAGGAAGTGACAGGAGCAGGCTCGTGTCAGAAGCAGAGAACAGCCTGGGACCCAGGGTTAGAGATATGACCAGAGCCCACACATGGGCCCCGTGAAGGAGGGCTGCATTGTCAAAGAGTTTGAAATGCCCCTATGAAGAATTCCCATTCTTTCTTCACTCTTAAAGCATCACTCCTTGGTAAGGGGAGGGAACCTCACAGCCCAGGGATGGCAGTTGGCTCAGCCTTCTCCCTTAGCTCTGCAGCTCACTTCTGCCAGCGCCTCTGACTATTGAATGAAGGGCTTATGAGCCTGTCTCTCCCCCTAGTCCACAGTGCCTCTTACACAGTTCCATGGCTATTTTTCAGGGAATGACAACCACCCCTCAAAACTTTTGCACCAAATTTTGGAAAGTAATGTGTATGTACATTTTGGGGGTTAGTGAGCCCAGGTTCTCAAAGGGGTTTGTAACACCAAGGAGGTTAAGAAGCTTGGCACTGGGCTTGTTCCTTGTTCCTCTCTGATTTTACAAAACCACCACAGTCCCTGGCACATAATTATAGATTGGGGGTTCTTGAGATCCCTGGAGAGCTTGTTCAAACACAGATACTCACCCCTGGAGTTTCTAATTCAGGTGACTTTTGAGTGGGCCTGCCAGGCGTTGCTGCTGTTCCTGGGACCTCACTTTGAGAACTGCTGTTACAGCTTATTGCAAATTGGAAGTACGTGGTCCTCTCCCTTTCTGATTTCACAGTAACCTGAGAAATGACTGTTCATAAATAAGGACCTTTATCCTCCAAACAGGGAAGAAAGCTAAAGGACTTGTGTATATAGATAGAGTTACGTTTTCACACACTGTGAAAGCAACATAATCATGTACTCTTTGAGTTCTGAATGTCAGACTGAGGAACTGGCTGAGCCCCATTATCCTTAGGGAAACATGGTGTCCTTGAATATTGAAAATTCAAACTGGTAAATTCTCAGGGTTTCAAAACATGATTCTGATGGCCTAGGAGCAGTTCCATCCATGACCATTGGTGGATTTGGTTAATTCTGGGCCCGGAATCTTTCTTTTGACAATAGAAAATCAAGAACTTAGCTCTTGTAGCTATGTCACCAGGGGCAGGATTGAACATAAGCATGTTGGATTGCTTTTAAAACCAAGGCCATGGACCTTATCTGTGCTTAGTCCATTTCTTTTTAAAACAGGACTGGAGGACTAGCAGTCTGATAATTATTAGCCTAATTTCATTTTGCTGTTATATGATGTTCCTGTCTCCAGTGATGCTGCAGACCAGTCAGCTCCTTATCCAGTGGCCTGTCCCCTCACTCATGTGACCGCTTGGCAAAGTTTAGTGAAACCCAAGAACAGTGAACAGCTGAAACCAGTGAATCATCAGTTTAAGGATGAGCAGCAAATAGGCAACTATGCTTCTCACCCAGTTTAGTAAATGCAGAGCTGCAACTTCCCACGGACCCACCTCAAGTCTCCCAAGCCCCTGTCCTGTCATCTGTTTTTGTCTTTATCTTGCTGTTTCCCCTGTATCCTCTGCCTTCCCCACCCCAGCTGTGGGTCCCTTTTGTCTCCTCCTCACCCATCTCTTCCTTGTCCCCCTCTTCCTGTCCTCAGACCCTGATCTCCACTCTCAGCTGTTCTCCTCCTAGAGCTTCTTCCTTTCCTCATCCTGAGGCCACGTGTAGGAGGGAGGCACTATGCAGTGTTTGTATTGGAAGCAAGAGCTTTTGTCTTGTTCTTAGGTGGCAGGTGAGTTGCTCTCACTTGACCATTTCTTTGTGGAGTCGGTGGTTCTGCCCAGCAAGGTGCTCCCTGCAGGGCTGAATGCTGCTTCTCAGTCAGGTCATCAGGAGTATTTCCCTGAGCAACTAAGGGTTTGTGCAATTTTCAAATCTTCAGAGTCCTTTAGACCAAAGAAAACATATCATTCTTCCACAGATACCCCCTATTGTTGGACTCAGTCCTGTGGGCTTTCCTAATCACATACATCATCTGCCTGTAACAGATGTGTGTTGCTTATAAACTCACCACATGCTCACTTTGGCTGAGAATGGTGAGCACAGACCATTACAGGCCAGCCTGGAGGAGAAGTGTTCTGTTTGACACAAGATTGCATTCTAATCCAGCCTGCCAGTTACTTGGGACCCTCCAGGCAGTTAGCTGAACTTGTGGTCCTGTTTCCAACCTCAGTTGAAAACAAATGTAATGTGTTTCCATGCCTACCTTATACTACTGTTAAGAGATGAAGTGAGGCATGTTAACAGAAAAAGCTATTGGAATAGCACAGCACCAAACCTAAAGTTGTTTAGGAGTGCTCTGCCTATAGGGGCTGGGGAGAGACTTATAAAGTGTAGAAGCAAAGGAAGGACATTATTGATTGGCCATAGCCTAATGCCTAGTTGGCTGTGATTGGTTGTCTTCAGCATTTTCATTTTGTAACCTTGAGGCATTGACAGACTTAGATTTTGGTTTGTTAACCTGTAGGCCAGCAGGGCATTAGAGCCACCCCAGCCCAGTGGCCTTGTTTAATTTAACAGTAGATTAAATGTGCTCATCTGTGTCCAAACACCTTGGAAGCTACACGGTGACACACAAAAGCAAGGTAGTCCTAAGTAGCCACAGCATTACATCCTATCAATAAGCACTTCTAGGATTTCTTCAGGGGAAACATTAATTCATCTGATTAATGACAGCATTATCATAAATAGACAAAACTTACCTATGAGTGTTTTTATAGCTTTCATTTATTAGGCTTTTTAAACAATCCAAGTTTAGTCATATAGGTGAGAAATAATCATTAAATACATTTAAGAAAATGTGAACATATTGTCTGAATCAGCCCAGAGACAGGAAACATCAGTTAATTGAATGTGGAAAATTAATATAAAGAATTACTCAATTGGTAAAAGAGGATTAACTACGAGGGAGTAAAGATAACTCTAAAATGTAAATCAGAAAGCCATCACCTTTGGCCCAAATCTGGCTGTTCCCTGTTTTTGTGGATAAAGTTTTATTGTGATGCCACCATGCCCATTTGCTTACTGAATTGTCTGTGGCTGCTTTTCCAGTACAATGGCAGCAGTTTACTAGTTGTGACAGCAGCCATAAAGCTGCAAAGCCTACAATGTTTACTCTCTGACTCTTTACAAAAAAAATTTGCCAACCCCTGCTCTAAAAATCAAAGAATAGTCTAAGGAGCACAGACCCAAGGAAAGAACAGACTCAGAAGATACCCCCAACCCACACCCAGGTGGCTGCTGTGGTGTAAGAGCAAGGCAAGAAACCCCCAAAATTGGAGCTTAAGAATTGCCCCTTTCTCAGCAGGGTCCCTCCAGTGCCCTCTATGAACAAGGGCTGACATTGTGGCACTGTTCTCTGTCAAGCACACATACCTTGCCTTGTGACCTGGAAGGAGTGGAGCTGATGGCCCTCATTGAAAGGGGCAAAAAGGGGATGCACCCAGCTGAGGATTGCATGGTCCAGCCTGTGCCTGGGGAGGTGGTCCAGGGCTGTCATGGAGAACTAGGTCACCCCTCTGAGCTTATCTGGCTGCAGTCATACACTGAACACCATACAGGGCAGTGGAGAACTCAATACATGTCCCATCCTGTAGTATCTTTTAGTCTGACTTCTTTGTAATGGAAGGTTAGCTTTTAGAATCAAGAACTCTGTCACTGAAAGCTATGAGCATCTTTGGGTCTTGCTAGGAATATAGTCATGATTCCTAAGGAAAATGTTACTAATCATGACATTCATCTGTTTTGCCAACCAGCACTTAAAGACTGATTACTGTATATAGTATAATAAACTAAAATAAAGGAGCAAATTATTTAAGTTGAGTTAAAATAGTTTGGAGATTACTTTTATTATTTTATATGGCAATTCTTTAAAAATAATTACTCTGTATCTCTTTACTTTTTTGAATGCAAAAACAGTTTAACATTACAAATATAGAAAGAAATTACCTATGCTTTCATTATAATAGCTTTAGTTTTTTTATTTTCCATACTTTTAGTCCCTGCACATAAACATATATTTTATCTAATTATAATATATAATAATTGTGCCCTTGTTTGGGTATTGCATTTTTTCTTAGCATGTCAAAACATCTTTAGTAGAACTACTTAAATCAAGTAATGAAATTAAATATGAGCATTTATATATTTATTATACAGAGTAAGCTGACTGCTTCATTAAACAACTCCAGAATCTCAGCAGCTTAACACGGTAGACACTTGCTCATAGGGTATTTCAGCACCTGTTTTAAGCAGGCAGCCTTCTGCTGGGTGATTCAGTATCCAGACTCCTTCCGTCTTGGGGCTCTACCCTCTCCTGAGCCCTCCATCCTGTGCATGCTGCTAGCAGAGGGGAGCAGGGAGAGAGGCTGTCCCATTCAGTTTGGGCCTCATAATAGAATGTAACAGAATGAGGGGTTTCAATAACACACATTTATTTCTCATAATTATGGAGACTGGCTGGGAAGTCTAAGATCACTTGGCAGATTCAGTGTCTGGTGAGAGTCTGCTTCCTGGCTCATAGACGGCTTTCTTTGTGTTGTGCCCCACGTGGCAGAAGGGATAAGGTTGCTTCCTGGGGTCTCTTTTATAAGAGCACTATATGAGGACTCTTCATAATTTAAGCACCTCTCAAAGGCCCCATATCCTAATAACCATCACACTGGGGATTAGGTTTCAACATAAGAATGTTAGACACAGACATTCAGTCTATAGCAGAGGCTTTTATGGGTCAGGCTTAGCGATGGCCCATCCCGTCCACTGACATATGCCATTGGCCAGAAGCCAGTCACATGACTACACCTAACCATGGGAAAGCTGGGAAGTATAGCCCAGCTGTACCTAGAAGGAAAGGAGACAGATTTGGGGAACATGTGGAGCCTCAGTCACAATTCCCAATTTAGATGCCACATACTAGATGTTTTTAGTAAAGTTCTTATATATATATTGTCATTTTAATACATATAGCATTTGTTGAAATTATATCAGGTGATTTTTGTTGATAGTTTCAAAAAATAATCTTGCAGTGACTATTAATATAATGGACTTAGTTACTTTGGATAATTTTGTGTGTATGGGTATGTCTTATGCCTGTTTTTACACTTGGTATATTGTGATATATATAGTTAGTTGAATATATATCTTTATCTCTATACATCTTTATCTGACCTAGCTCAGATAGTGCCTTGTACATGGAAATTGATCAGTAAATGCCATGGCAACGACTGACAGATAAGAGAGATTTTTCCTGGAAGACTAACTTTTGAAATAGCTAGAAAAGGCATATTCTCTCTCTTCTTTCCCCACTCGCCTTGTTGCCTTTTGCTCAGTGCCTGTTAGGAATGGCCATCCCTACCCCCTGAGGTTCACCCACAAGCCCTGGTAGAATAGGTACCCCCCACCACCCTGCTTGGCTGGTTTTGGTCCAGCTCAAACTTTTCTATTTTTAGGTATTATATACAAAAGTATATAGATATTTCTAGATAGGCATATTTTGAGGCATATGAGTTCCACAGGGTTTTATATGAAACAGTGAGCCCTGCAGATGCTGTACGGCTGAACCAGGAAGGGTACCACTGTGGGCACCCAGCTTCAGTAGCAGACCATGGCTGGACCCCTCGGCAGGGCAGCTCTGGCAGAGCCTTACTGGCCAGGCGCGGCCCAAGACGCAACTGGACGTTTCACCAGACTCCACAGCTTCCTTTGTATCTAAGTATTAAGTAACTGAACAAGTGTGTCTATAAATAAACAGAATACTGTCAAGTGTCTTCTGTCCCTTTGAAAATAACTTTTTTCTCTTATTTCTGATTCTTCCTGAGAGCAAAAACAAATGCTCTTATCGTAGAAAAGTTAGAAAATACAAAAACATATAGAATAGAACGTATGAGGCTTTTTCATCTTAAAAAACTGTGTTTCTCTGTAAGAATGTTTCATTTGCTTATCTTTTCACCTTCCAGGCAAAGCCAAAGCTGATTGAACCCCTCGATTATGAAAATGTCATCGTCCAGAAGAAGACGCAGATCCTGAACGACTGTTTGAGGGAGATGCTGCTCTTCCCTTATGATGATTTTCAGGTAGACAAGTTTTATGTTTTTAAAAAAGAACCATGTGGTTAATCTTTACTAGAAATTATATTGATTGATTTATTGTTTGGTTAATTAATTTAGGATTTTTAAAAGGTGAAATGAAGATGTCATTTAAGAGAAAAAAAAGTTATGTCATTGTATTTTTCCAGGCATTCCTTCATGAGCTGGTTTTTACAATGGTATTATTTTTGCATATTACATGTATGTATGAATATAAGTTATACATGTGCTGCTTATATATGTGTATTGACATTTTTTCATGTGTGTTATGTCTTGAATAAAAAGTGCTATACTGTACTCTTGGCTGACTTAACAGATACAAGGCCCTGTATGTCTCATGAGCTTTCTTTAAAGAGGAATTTAGGGATTTTACCAAGTGCTTTAGAGTCTTAAGGGTGGGATTTTCTGGGGAGCTGTGGAGGATTTTATCATGATTCCTTCCAGGATGGCACTTAGGAAATTGCCATGGGCGAGGCTTTGAACTGTATGTGGGCTCACAGAGGGGATGTGAGGGTAACCAGGAATGTCCCGGGGTCGCAGTACCTGGTGCAGTGACAGGTGCTGTTCCTTGGATCTCAGGAGCTGCCAGCACAGGACTGCACAAGTCCTGCTGTGAGCTGCTCTTCAGGTTGTTACCTGAAGTCTTTCAGATTGTGGCCTGCGGCTGAGGGGCCCACCAGAGCTGTAAGGCTTGTGGGGAGCAAGAAGAAAACCCCAGTGGTGTTAGATGCCTGCAACCCAGAGTCACCTTGGCCTGTTTGAGGGTTTTAGTTACTCCTCTCACTCTGCTGGGACCCGCTCTTGGCTCTTTGTTCTTCTTTGTTTCAGTGTTTCTCTACCTGATGCTGTTACCAGCCAATGCTTTTCTTCTGTGAACTGAGCTGCCTTCTTTTTTTTAAAGCTTCATTGATTCCTTGTTGTTTAATCTTAAAATAACTACATACTTATAAAAAACAGAAACCAAACAGGTATTATTGAAGTGACTGACATTAAAAGCTTCCCCCATCCCAATCCCCAGAACACACGCTACTACGTACACTTCTGTGCATGCTGAATTGTCTTTAGAAACTTCCATGTTCATGGGGGAATGACAGCCTCTTCAACAACTGGTGTGGACAAAACTGGACAGCTACATACAAGAGAATGAAACTGGATTATTGCCTAACCCCATACACAAAAGTGAACTCAAAATGGATCAAAGACCTGAATGTAAGTCATGAAACCATAAAACTCTTAGAAGAAAACACAGGCAAAAATCTCTTGAATATAATAAACATGAGCAACTTCTTCCTGAGCGCATCTCCTCAGGCAAGGGAAACAAAAGCAAAAATGAACAAATGGGAATACATCAAACAATAAAGCTTCTGTACAGCAAAGAACACCATCAGTAGAACAAAAAGGCATTCTACAGTATGGGAGAATATATTTTTAAATGACATATCTGACAAGAGGTTAACATCTAAAATATATAAAGAACTCACACACTTCAACACCCAAAAAGCAAATAACCCTATTAAAAAATGGGCAGAAAACATGAACACACACTTCTCCAAAGAAGAAATTCACATGGCCAACAGGCACATGAAAAAATGCTCCATATGGTTAATTATCAGGGAAATACAAATTAAAACCACAATGAGGTATCACCTCATACCAGTTAGGATGGTCAACATAGAAAAGACTAGGAACAACAAATGCTGGTGAGGATGTGGAGAAAGGAAAACCCTCCCACACTGCTGGTGGGAATGTAAACTAGTTCAACCATTGTGGAAAGCAGTAAGGAAATTCCTCAAAAAACTAAAAATAGAAATACCATTTGACCTAAGAATTCCACTCCTAGGAATTTACCCTAAGAATGCAGCAGCCCAGTTTCAAAGAGACATATGCACCCCTATGTTTATCGCAGCACTGTTTACAATAGCCAAGAAATGGAAGCAACCTAAGTGTCCATCAGTAGATGAATGGATAAAGAAGATGTGGTACATATACACAATGGAATATTATTCAGCCATAAGAAGAAAACAAATCCTACCATTTGCAACAACATGAATGGAGTTAGAGGGCATTATGCTCAGTGAAATAAGCCAGGTGGGGAAAGACAAGTATCAAATGATTTCACTCATCTGTGGAGAATAAGAACAAAGCAAAACTGAAGGAACAAAACAGCAGCAGAATCACAGAACCCAAGAATGGACTAACAGTTACAAAGGGAAAGGGACTGGGGAGGATGAGTGGGAAGGGAGGGAGAAGAGGACTAAAGGGCATTACAATTAGCACACATAACATAAGGGGGGGTGGCATGAGGAAGGCAGTATAGCACAGAGAAGACAAGTAGTGACTCTATAGCATCTTACTATGCTGATGGACAGTGATTGTAATGGGGTATGTGGTGGGGACTTGATAATGGGGGGAATCTAGTTACTATAGTGTTGCTCATGTAATTGTATTTTAATGATACCAAAATGAAAAAAAATTTAAAAAATGAAACTTCCATGTTAAATCAATTGTTAAATTATATTCTTTGAAGGTTCTTTTCCCCACCAAATTTAAGAGACTCCAGCCTACAACAAAGGTGAGAATTTTCACAAATGTTTACTTTCTCTAACTTATTAGAGATACATATGGAGAAAAATGACTATTCTTTAGTTCTTTCCTGAAAAACAAGAAATGCCATGAAAGTGGAATTGGCTTTTAGTGCAGAGCTGCTGCCAAAGCATGTCTGCTGATCATTGGTCTTTGATCATGTCTAAAAATAGGATGCTTTGAAAAATTCTCTGCATGAATAGACTCCCAGCTAAAGAATGAATAAATGGAAACCTCAGAGTGATACCTTCTGCCTATGATTTGGGCAACAAATTTATTAGCATGAGAAGTTAATTCAGATGATTTCAAAATATACTCCATGTTGACATATTTTTCCTGTAGTGTGCTCTGGGGAAGCTAGAGGTTATCTCAAGTTTCTCTGAGCATGAAGTATGTATTCTTCTTGGTATTAATTAGAGTAACAGAGGTATTTTGAGTTTTGCAACCTAGAATGTAGTTGTATTTGCAGGCCTGAGATAAAATTGCTTAAGAAATAAACTAACCAAAGAAACAAGATACAGTTAATTCAAAATCATCTTTTCTCATAGGGACAAAGAACCTGGATATTTAAGCAGTTGTAGAATCAGATGATAGAAGCTTTGAGAAAAACTCCTTTGTCCCTTTTGTCTGTAACTATTTCTTTGGGGATGTCCGGCACAAATATTCCAGGAAAGGCAAAGAACTCAATTGACATTTTGCTGGTCAAAATTGAATGAACAAGTACTGTTTTCTGTTTTCAGAAAGATTTTCCAAAGCTTGAGGAGGTTAAATTTCTGCTTTGTTCCTCTTCAAAATAATTGTGATGGGACACATTTAAGTTTGGATGCTATTGTTTGTTTTCTTGGAGATTCATATATTCTAATCAGGCGAGGCCATTTATGCTGCTTTTTTTCTAAATTGTCTTGGTGATTTTAGTTGAATGAGCAAAATGTCTTACCAATGCCCCAGATTCCTTCTGTATGTTCTCCTATTTTTAGGCAGAATAGGAGCTGAATTATTATTGTATTATTAGAGGTGGAGAGACCAGATTAAACCATGGGGAAGTAGTTCATATGGAAAAAAGATAGCAAGTTGGTTAGAATATGGGTCAAATAGTGAGCAAAATGCACACTGGAGGTTGATTTGCAATACTATAGTTTTTAATTAAATAATATTAACTATTGAAATAATAGAACTCTATGTGAAGTTCTGACAAATATATTCAAAATGATAATTTACTAAAATATTATTGATTATGATGAAACGTGTAAAGATCTTGAGTAGGACATGTGTTGATACTGCTCAGCTCCTAAAGGCATCTAAATGTTTTCTGAAAATGAGTCTTGTGGAAAGAAGATTTTTTTGTTGGATATACTTGACTTAGGGTGGGAAAAGCCTCTGAAAAAACAAATGATAGAACCTGAGTGTAATGAAGTCATTGTGGACTTTGAAAAGACAAAGGACAGTTCTCAGCCCTCAGAATATTTATGAAGTAAGTTTTATTTGCCACAGCCAGGGCCAAGAATGCCATGGCTGACGCGTCCCTCTCTAGCTGGCTGCACTTGTTTTTATCAGAATCAGACCTGCTGCTGCTTTGGGGTCTGTTCTGTTCTGTCTCTGCCTTAGCGTCGTGCTTCTCCTTGCCCCCAGTGTCTCCTCTTCTTTCCCATTCTCCCGGAACCTTTTCACCCTTCTGAGGCCTCTTCCCACAATCCTCGGAAGTTATTCAAGGCCGCAGTGATTGTCTTTGCATTTTCTTAATTCCTCTAACACTTACCTGTCCCTACTGTATATGTTTATACCTAAGCACATTGTCTTGGGCTTTTCACTAATGGCTTCTTCTGCTTCTTCTGTTTGTGTCACCACCTGTGCTGTGGCCCAGGAAGCTCAGGCACTGAATTTGTGCCTCTCTGTCCTCGCCCCCCACCTGCCCACCTCCACATCCACATAATCTGTGCACTCCAGCTTCATTTAAAATTGGTAAAATTATTCTGAACATTAGGTATTTTTCTTTGATTCATGAAGCAAATATGAGGACTATTGACCATAAGTGGAAGTACTATGACCAGATTTGTAAAACTTTTTGCCAAATCAGTGATTTGGTTTGGCAGAAGTAGTAAGATAATTTCTGAAATTAAAAAATATAAGTGAAACTGAGTTATAAAAGTACAATTTCTGGTGGCTAACAAAGCTTTATTGTTCTTAAAGTTTGGTGACTTTATCAAGTTTACTTGGCATAAGTCAGAGAACTTACTTTTCCTTGGGTAAATTGTATGTAAACTTTAACAGGCCATTAGATAGAGGTGATAACCATTATTGTTAAAATGTTTTAGATAGAGAAATACAAGTTGGCTTGTCACTAAAGAAATGACAGTACTGTGTGTAACTGAGAGCAATGCCCAGATTCTGCCTTTTGCCTTCAGAGACATAGTATGCAGTGTGCATCTGGCTGTTGATTTCCAACCATGACTCTCCGAGTGGGAGTCCTTTACCAGATGATGCTGGTGGTGGTGACATTCTTAACTGTTGCCATCAATCCACTGATTCTACAGCTGGCTTTTGAGCTCCTTGTATCCTGGCTTGTTACTCAGTTTACTAATATTTGTATAGTTTAGTGATAGAAAACGGAAAAGGTAATAAGTAGTAAGAAAAGGATGTTAGGAGCAATTTATGGATATCAAAAATTAGACTTTAGTGTGTGATATAAACTAAGAAGGGGAAGAGTTAGTATGGAAGAAATAAAAAACTATATTATTCTACTTCTGGGAATGTACCCAAAAGAATCGAAAGCAAGGATTCAAAGAGATACTTGTACACCCATGTCCGTAGCAGCATTGGTCACAATAGCCAAAAGGTAGAAACCCAAGTGTCCATCAACAGATTAGTAGATAAATAAAATGTGGCATATATATACAGTAGACTGTTATTCAGCTTTAAAAAAGAAGGAAAGTCTGACACATGCTACAATGTGGATAAACCTTGAGGACATTATATTATGGTAAGTGAAATAAGATAGTCAAAAAGGACAAATATTGTATGATACCACTTACATGAGGTACCTAGAATAGTCAAATTCACAGAGACAGAAAGTAGAATGGTGGTCACCAGGGCTGGGGGATGGGGAACAGAGAGTTATTTATGGTTATTATTAAAGTTAATATTCAACTATTGTTATTTAATATTAACTGAATAGTGTTATTTAATCAGTTTTGCAAGATGAAAAAAATTCTGTGGATGGATGGTGGTGACAGTAGCCCAACTATGAGAATGTTCTTAATGCTGCTGAACTGTACACTGAAAAATGGTTAAAATTTTATGCTATGGATATTTTATCACAATTTTTAAAAAAAAGCAAGTTATTACAGGATTTCTGTGCTGTATGGGTGTGAAATTATCATCCTTAAAGTTGTGTTCAAAATTAGGGTAAGGAGTAATTTCTTAGCTGTTCTTACTGATATTTTGTGGTGTATTATTAACATCAAATCTCTTAACAAGGGCATTTCAATGGAAAGGTGGAGTATCATGGAGAGATTATTAATAATTGGTAATCCTAGAAATTTTCACCTTTGGAAAATGTTTACATACAGGAGAATCCTAGGGCATTCTCAGCATTGTATAGAAAAATGTGGTTAATCCATTTCCCTTTAAATAACATCCTGATTTTTATTTTTCCTCTATTTTTCTTCCTCTTCTACTTACATGAGACTGATAATGATCTACAAACCGCTGACCTGGAAAGGAAGCCAGGCCCCGCTACTTACAAAGGACCTGGAAGTCCCTGATCTCATTTCCCATCTGTCCTTCTGAAAAGAAAAAAAAAATGTCAGTGGTTGTCCTCGGTTTTTATTATATGCTGCCAAAAAAATAATCTCAATACTTTGTTTTGGGCTTTTTATTGGAAAGTGTTTTTTGATAAATTCCTCGAAATTTTTATCAGTCAGAATTCAATGGCCAACAGTGTAACTTTCTGTGAACATTGTGGTTTCAGGAATATTAGCTTTATGTCTAGGATTGAACCTACCTGAAAAGTCTGGATCAATAACATTTCTGAATTGATATTGACCAGACCTTCAGGAGATGAGGATTTTAATTCTAGTTCAAGTAATGACTTTTACAGAAAACAGTGACAGATCATTCTTTTATTATTAAATAGTCTTAAAAAGGAAGGTTATTTTTGGATGGCACTAATCAGCTTAGTTGAGGAATATTTATTTAGCTTATAATTTATAGTTATACTGCTTTTGCAAAGGGCTCGGCCTCATGAGATGCTTGGAGTATAAATATAAGACAGGTTTCTGCTTTCCAATTGCTCAAAACTTAGGAGAGGAGATAATTAATATTTATAATAAGAAGGGGAATGTGACTATATCATGACAAAAATTGAGTCTCGTGGGTATTTATTCTAGGCAAATTAAGTTTGAGATAGTGGGACATTCAGTGCTAAGGGTCCCCTTAGTGGACCCTTAGTATTAAAGTGGTTGGGAATGCAGACGTCCAGTCTAAAAGAGAAGCCAGGGTGATTGACTGGGGCTCACCCATGGAAACATGAGACGGCCCCCAAAGAGGCCCAGAACACGAGAGTACCTGCGTGGGGAGTGCCTTCTCACAGGAAGAAGGGAGGCAGGAAGTAGAGACTGAAAGCAGGAAAAGAGTGAGGAAACAGCCAAGTCCTGCAGGGCAGTGAGAGGAATTTGAGGGCAGGCAGGAAGAACAGCCAGCCAGGTGCTCCTGCTGATGAGGCGGGGGGCTGGCAGCTAGGACGTCTTATCTTTGCCAGATAGTTTTTCTGGCTGGGGCTGAAGAGGTGAGTGGCTAGAGCACAGAGTTAACATTAAATGGTAGTAGAGAGAAGGAATCACTGAGGCTGAGAGCAAAAACAAGAGCTTTTATCAGGACTGGGATGATGAGAGGATGAGCTCAGAAGGGAAATTCAGGAATGAGGAAGGGATGGAAGATGCAAGATATTATGGGAATGCGGTTTGAAGCAAGACTCCGTAGGGGTCTTTGCAGTTGGAATTAAGGGTTTTGGAAAGAGTTCTGAAGGAAGGAGAGAGGGTCTATCCCTGAATGTCAAAGAGAGGCTTGGATATTGAGGAATTTAGAGGCAGATTGGGCTGAGAGAGTTAATGTCAGGTTGACCCAGGTGAGGTGCAGCATCTGGGCATTAAGGAGGGTTTGGGAAGCAGGCTCTGGGGAACAGGATGGGGATGGGTGACAGTAAGAGTCGTCACTCAGTGCCCACACTGCTGTAACCATAGCCACAGCACTTAACCTTTCTTGCCTTGGTTAATGCAAGAGCCTCCTATCTGGTCATCTGGATCCTATCTCTCTGCTTCCAGTCTATCCTAACAGAGTAACCAGAATGATCGTTTAAATGATCATTTAAACAGTAAATTTAAAAGGTGGGTCCGATGTCATCACTCCTGTTTTCAGAGCCACTCAGTGAATACTTTTCTGTGGACTGAGGGCCCCTGATCTTGTCTCCACACTTGCTCTGCTGCAGCCTTGCCGCCATGAGGGCATCTCAACCACTCCTGGCAGTCTCCTGTCGTAGGGCCTATTCTCAGGCTGTTCCCTCTGCCCAGGAGTTCTTTACCCAGAAGCCCCTCACAAGCCTTTATCCAAATCTGACCTTCTCAGTGAGGCCCTTGCCAACAGTGTTGCCCTCCAGCCCGCTTTGGCATTCCTGACCCTTGTTACCTTGCTCTGTTTTATTTTTTCTCACCATATTACTTATCCTTCCAGCATACTTACATGTTCATTGGTTGTTTCTGTCAACTCCATGGGGGTGGGGATCTTAGTCTTATTCCCTGATGTTTCCCAAGCACGTGGAAACATGGGGCACCATAAATACTTGTTAAACGGAATGAATGTGTGGGAAGGAGGGAGGGAGAGAGAATATATGAATCACCTACTCCTTAGGGCTCCTTCCACCTAAGATTTTGATGAAAACAGCCTTGTTGGAAATCCCAATAGTTTGAGAACAGAGAAGAGAAAACAAAGGTTGGGGGGTTATGGTCATCGGTGGTGGGTGGAGAATAGTTGGAGGGCCAACAGCAAGGGACTTGAGGCCCTATGTGGCCTCCCATGGACTCATGGCTGGGTGGGGAGCCTTTAGAGTGGATGCTGGGCCCTTGAGGAGTCTGAGATAAAATGAGCAGAAATTTTTGGTGTGGAGGAGGCGGAGGATAGAGCGTACAAGGGGTATTTCAGTTTTTGAGATCACACAGGTGGAGTGTTGGGGAAGCAGCATGAAGCCTGGTGTGGGTGACCTTGGGTTCATGGGTAAGGGAAATCAGCATGTGGCAGAGCACCAAATAATTTGATAGAAATTTAAAAAATTGGTAGATGTAAAGATGTTCAGCCCAACTGTACCTTGGGGAATTGTGGTACCTCTTGCAAAAACCATTAGAGGAAGGCTTGTCAGGTGATTTCTGGTTCACAAAGCACTCTAGCCATTTTCTTCATTTGTTCTCAAGATAGCCTGGTGAGAGAAGTAGCATTTTTTTTTATAGTAGTAGACACTGTATGACATGATTTTTCTTAGAAATAACCACACAGTACTTAGGAAAACATTACCTACATAAATGAATCTAAGATTTGATTCTCTTGTCCTGTAGAATAAAAGATGCTGGGTAAATCTTGTTGTCTGTCATGTATGATTATGTTCCCATGACAGGTCATGTTCCCTCTCTCCCTCCCTCACCCCCTTCCTTCCTTTCTCAAATCCTCCTCTTTGCTTTTTTAAAATAAAGCTTAGCTCACATTTTAGGTTAGAGAGAATTAGTAAATGTCCTACAGTTAGTGGAATATAATTCTTTATTATAATTATTTGTAAATATAAGACTGTTTATTATTTTCTCCCCAAATAGAAAATAAAATCTCTATGAAGTAACAAACCATAGTTGTTGGGATTTTATTACAAACCCTGGTCTTTTGAGAATTTGTCTTTGCCTTTGCCAAAGTTCCTAAAATTTGGATTCTCATAGATGTACAAGAATGCCAAGAGACACCATCATTCAGGAAAGCTCTTTGCACACCCTGGCCGATGGTCTTCAGTTGGCAGGGAGGGAGCTGAGGGAGTATTTCAGCCGTGGTAAACACTTTATGTGTACTGAATAAATGTGTGGATTTGGGATCTTGGCACCAGCTGCCTTTGAGGTTGTAAGAGCCAATCTCAAGGTGGCAGATCAGGGGAGTGAAAAAGAGGGATGCAGTATGTTTGCATGCAAAAACAGAAAAGCAAAATAAAAGGAAATCTAGGGTTGGGCCTCAGAATTATCAGATGCCTTTTAACATATTACTAGGCACAAAATCTTCATGGTTCCTACAACCTGAAAGGATTCTGCCGTGTCCATACCTCTGCCTTTTCTACCACACTGCCAAGTTTGTCCTGCAGGGGTGTCCAGCCACACCCTGAGCATGCTTGCTGAGTGTGTATGCATGAGACCCAGATCCAAAGAGGACAAATGAAGGAAGTTCAGTGAAGTCTGCTGGTGTCACAAGTCCTTGAGTCAGGACTTCCCCATCTGCTCAGCATTTTATCTGTAAAGCATAATCTCTGTTCATTATGTTTAAAATAAGATGTCGGATGGCATCCCAGGAGCTGAAGTGCTGCTCTGACAAGACCCCGTGGTGGTGGGGCTTGTGGAGGGGTTTGAGTGAGATTATCCTCAATGTGTGAGCCCTTAGGCATGAATGAAGAGGGGCACATGAGAGAGTGTGCCTTCTGGAAAGGATAAGTCATCAGTATGTTGGCCTATGTAAGAAATGTCCATGTTTTAATATGAAGCATATTCATTATTCTAGGTGTTCACACAAAGGTGTGGTCTTCTTAGCAACTAATATTGCATTCTAAGTGAAGACATACACAGCCATACAGACAACTAGAAAACAAAGGGAACTGCGCTTGCCTACACCTTCCTCAGGGTTATATCCCCAAATGAGCACAGATCAGTCATGGGGATGGTAGGTGCTCTGGACACCAGAGGCAGTGGCGGGGCCAAAGACTTAGTTGCATGACTCTAGATTTTAGCCCCTGGTTTCCCTGTTTCTAATCTGGGCCTTGGGGTAAGTAATAAACCTTTCTAAAATTTGCTTTTCTTAATCTGTAATTCAGGGATCACTGTCTTTCCAATGGGTTTCAGCCCCTGGCAAGTTCGCTATGGATTCAGTGTGACCAAAGAAATGACAGTAGAACATTCTTGGGGGTGAAAGAGTTTATTACCCGGCTTGTTCTCCTGGTGATAGATCAAGCACTAGCATCTCTGCCTCTGCCCAGAGCACTGAGTCAAGCTCTCTATATAGTGCAAAATAGCTTATTGCCTATGGGTGTGGAAGCAGTAACCTAGCAACAGGCCAGTTACATCATCAAGTGGTTTAAGTTCAGTGAAGATCCTGACCATAGGAACCCCAACTTCCCCACAATCACATATGCCCTAAAATTTGGATTCTCAAAGGTGTGCAAGAATCCAAAGAGACACCATCATTCAGGAAAGCTCTTTGCACACCCTGGCCGATGGTCTTCAGTTGTCACGGTGGGAGCTGAGGGACTAGGAAGCAGATTGCAGCCTCCTTCCTCTCCTCCAGGTAACATGGGTTTATTTTTGAGGATGGCAGTTGTAAAGTCATGTGATGTGGAGCAGGCTGAGCCCCTTACTAAGGGGGAAGCTGGGTCTGCCACTTGTCCCCTGAGTGACCACAAGACCACTCCTGGTTCCCTGGATACCCCCCCGTATGGGCAGTGGTACTTAAGAAGTGACTAAAAACAAGCTTTTCCATAATACCAAACTAAACCAAACATAAGCAAAACAAAAACTCTTTAAAAACTGAACCTAATTGATGGGTTTGTCACTAAGGGTTTTCAACATTTAAGTTATTTAGTTACATGGTTTACTGCACTTGGACAGACAATATGTACTGTATAATTTGGGGGGTTTGAGAAGGCAGCAGAATGAAATTTTCATGACTCTCAAAGGTCTACTGAAATTTATAAATGTACCTGGCACTTCAGGACATAGGACATTATGTGATGACAGAAGCTACCTGATGTCTCACCAGCTGCTGAGACACTGTCTCATTTGGAACCCCAAATGATCTCACAACTAAATAGAACAACCTCCATTTTAAAATGTGAACTGCCCCTTCACTCAACATTAACAATTGTATTGTGCCAGATGTTATGCTGGGGGTTGGAAAAGCAGAGATCAGTAGCATACTGTGAGGCTCTCCAGTCTGGTAGGGGATACAGGAAGGTTTTTGAGGAATTTCAGCAGAATGGCAAGCATGCTAATCGAGGGCCATGCGTGGCAGGTGCCCTGAGGTTGGAGGGAACAGCTCCACAGCCAGGCAGATGGCCTGGTGCGCCAGGGATCAGAAGTTCCCCCTGTGCTGGAGGGCTGGGGACGGGCAGGAGAAGAGTCCAGAAAAGTTAGGTTGGCTGGTCACCAAATGTCTTAGGTCATGCTGAGGAGTTTGGACTTTATTCTGGTGGCAGTGAGAGAAATCATTGAAAGAATTTAAGTGGGCGTCTGACGCTCTCAGATGAGTTTTAGATAGATGACTGGCAGCTGTGCAGAGAATGCATACAGGGAGGGTGGGCATACCAGTCTGGGTGCTACACTGAGGTTCTTATGAGAGTACCGTAAATCAGTACACCGTCTTGGGATGGAAGCGAGGAAAGACATTGACACCACACAGGGTGACACTGTTGAGTGGGCAGAGAAAGAGTTAAGATGGGAGCTTGGCGATGGTGCAGGAGCTAGTGAAGAGTGGTCAGAGAGGCGTCCCTGCATTTCTCTGTTTATATCAAGGCTCAGCCTTTGTAGTGTTTAATGAGTTCCTTGGGAGTTGTTTTTTGTTAAATCCCTCCATAAACCTAAATGGAATTCCTTCTCCAGACCCTTTTGCGCCATGCTTTGTCCACTTTCTTAATTATCGGTGCATTAAACATTGAGAATCCTCAGGAAACGGCTTCTGTGGAAATGGAATTGTCTGCTGTTAATAGAACACTGCAGGTCAGCCGCCAAGACCTGAACTCTGCAGTGACACATGGGGAACGCCCTGTGTGAATTTTAGTTTCCAGCCTAGCTTGGGACTGAATCCTCTCAAAAGTGAGTCATCTGCTCTGAAATAAATGCATCTGCCAGATATTTGGAAAGGTTTCATTACCTCTGTGCTCAATAAGGTGCAGCAAAATTCCCAGAGTTGTCTAATAATAATGTTTAAAGCTACACTGGATACAAAACATTTAACGTGCAGACAAATGCAACCAAGGTGGGTGTCCAGCAGATTTCAGAGACCTGACTCCGCAGCCAGAGGAGGAGCCCTGCGGTTTGGCTCAGGCCAGAGGCAAAAGGAAGGTGCTGAGAGCATCTGTCTGGCAGAGGGTAGTTGAAAAACTGAGATAACTTTAGAACATTAAAGTGGACGCTAGCCACTTGGCCCAGCTGAGCACAATGAAAATTCAACCCAGGACTTACTCATTTAGTGAGGGAGATGCGCCAGGCCAGGGATGCCAGCCTGAAGAGCTCAGCCTTATCTAGACCACCTAGGCTTTGATTCTGGTGGCATCCACTTCCCCCCCACCCACACTCCATGGTTGCCTGTTTCCTGCAAGATCAAAGTACTGTTTCTCTGACAAATGCGTCAAGCCCTCAAAGTTTTGAAGGGATGGTTTTACTAAGTAAGTTAAACACAAAATAACACAACTACAGGATGCTTTATACAGAATTACAAACAGGTAAGGGGTTGACAGCTAACCAAAGATAGCCCATGGTGCAGCCTAAGGCTGGATTGGGGTTGACTGGGCTTGGTGGCCTGGTGGACTTCTCTGTCCAGTGGGTCATCTGTCAGAGGGAGTCTCAGGCCCTGTTCACTCACTTCAGTCTGGCCACAGTCCTCAGGCCCATCTGTCTTGCCAATGGGTTTCAGCGCTAGACTAGTTCACCTGGATTCAATGAACGAAAATGACAAAGGAACGTTCTTGGGGTGAAAGGGTTTATGCCCAATTTTATTCCCACGGTGGCAGGTCAATCATTAGAATCCTGTCCACTCAGAGCAAGTCTGCATGCAGCAGGCCAGTCTCTGCCTCCGGGCCTCTCTGGCCCTGCAGCCATCTCAGTCTCTGTCCTCCGCACTGCCACCACTCTAGTCTCTCTGCTCTCCTCAGCCTTGCAAGCCCTGCAGCCGTGCCACCATGTCTCCCTGAGCACTGGGCGGAGCTCTTTGTGTAGGGTCAATAGCAACATATTGCCCACACGTGTAGTGAGCTAGCTGACCAGGGCCAGCTGAGAATCCTGGCCATAGGAACCTTCACATTATCTATACCATCTTAGAGGTAAGATCCTGAGTAGCTGGGAAATTTCTCTTCTCTTTCCATTCTGCAGCCATGCACCTACTGACCAATTAAGTTACCTCCTCTTGAAGAGAACCTTCTTAACTTCTAACTTCTATGTCTGAGCTGGTGTACTATGGTCCTTCCTCTCCTCTGAGTGGTACTTAGGATACCCAAGGAGCTATCTCTTCCTGTTTCAGCTCCTTCTGACCTGCTGGTGATGGTTGCTTTTCTGTCAGAGGGAGAATACTCCCAGCCCTGTGCTCCTTTGAACAGGAGAGATGGGGAGACAGTCAGTGGCGGATCTGTGCAGCCCACCCACTTCTCTGGGATGCTGTCTCTAGCTCATTGTTCATATGGTCCCAGAGGAAGGGTGGGCCTTTTGTTTCAGCCTTTCGATTAAAATCCTGTAAAATATGATATTTTAAACACCCAGTGGATATGCATGCTTCCCACAAGGAATTAAGAGGCTCATTTCGTTATAGTTTAATTCCCATTGTAAAGTGATTAATAAAAAATCCAGTGTCTTCTGAATTGAGAAGGTTAGAAAAAAAAAGACACAAAAGCATGTCTCTGTTAATACTCTTGCCTATTTTTATTTAAGCCTACAAAGTGACTCTTCCTTCCTTTTAATCCAACAGTTCCTTTCATTAAAAACAATCAGTGGAGTAATATGACTCTACAGCAAAGCAAATACAGTGTTCATCTTTTTTCTGGAAGTCTTTTAGTTTCTCACAAAGCAATTCAGAGCATAGGATTAAAATTCCATGTTCACAGAATGGTAGAATTTTTAAACCACAAAGGAAACCTGGAGAGCCTAGCAAACTCTATTTTATGGTTGTGGCAAGTTAACTTTCCCCCAAGATTGCCCAGCTAATTAGAGGTGAGCTCAGATGAGAACTCAGGTTTCCTGGCTCTCAGTTCAAACCCCTTTCCAATATCACTTCTCAGATTCTTCCATAGGAAGTTTAATTAAATTATTCTCCTCACATTTCTTGTGGTTTGAAACATGAGCTTCTTGGTGTCTCAGCGTCAGTGGGGTCAAGGTAGCGTATTGGTCTGCACTGATAGAGGTAAGACAGAGCCCGGGCTGGGTCATGGTCAGGAATTTTGTTTGTAGAGAGGGATTCCAAGTTGAACCCCAAAAAATAGGGTTGCAGCAGGCCATCAGGGAAGATGTGGGAGTGATGGGGACAAGGGGCAGAAAATGCCAGGAGGCCCCAGGGCTGGCCCAGTTGAGTGGACACGGTACCTCTGTATGTTCCCTTTTGGTGGCCCACAGTCTTGCCTCCCTGGGCTAAACATTCAGACATTGCTCATAGCTGTTCGAGTGACCCCACTTTTTGGAGGAATCACTTCAAAAAAGAGAAAAAAAGTTCTTAAAAGAGAAAAGGCTCTATTTGAAATTTGTCATTCCAAACTAGACTGCGAGATAGTTAGAAATTCTTCTCTTCATATTCTGCTCTGGGCACAAATCTGCACTTCTGCTCATTGCATTAAAAAAGAAGCCCCATAAAGATTTACTTGGAGCTCTCAGGTATCCTTGCTTCATTATATAAGCCTGAGGACTTGACCCCTTTCTTTTCCTTTAGTTCAAAATTTCCCTTTTTCAGTTACTCCTGAAAGTTTTTGGAATTCCTCCTAAGACTTTTGTCCATGCTTCACCAAGGAATTAAGGATTTCTGTGTGTCAAAGACTACCATTGTTTAACCTAAGGAACAGTAATTAGTCAAAATAATTTAGACTATTATAGTAGCGAGAAGAGGGCTTTTAATTTTAAATTGTGTTTGTCCTGTGTCCCAGTGGTTCTATGCTTAGATTTAATTTTCAGATCTTACCACACTTCATAGTGTGAAATGTCTTTCTTCTCCCCTTTGGAGATGCAGAAAGCTGCTTAGTAGAAGGCAATTAAGTTTTATTAGTAGAATGGAAACAATTTCCAAACATAGGAATAGGACTGATACTCTTTGAATGACTGCCTTGATGTTGATTTATGTAAAGTGGATACAGATCCATCTTTTAGCGGGAATATAGTTTTAACTGATAGGAAAGTAGAAAAGAATATCCACAACCATGAAGAAGAAAATTATGTTCATTTTTGGGAAGGGCTTTATTATTCCTTGAGTATAAACCTCCAGGTATTAATCTGGGCTCTTGTTATATATCCCAGAAAAATAAACTGCAGAAAGTTAATGTGAATTGATTTGGCATATAGTAGACTGTTATCCAAATATAAGTTTTAATACATAAACTCACTGGAGGAATTAAAAGAGAGCATTCACTTATGCTATAGTTTCTCTTTGTCAATTTCTATAATGGACCTGAGAACTTCCTGTAATAACAGGAAAAACTTGCATGCAAGTAATGGATGATTATTGGTAGATTGCTCTTTGTATCTCCATTGACTATTTTATTCATTCATTCTTGAAACATTTATTGAATTCTTAGCACAGAGATATCAATAAAATTGTATGTCTCCTGCTTTCAAAGGAGTCCACAATCTGTAGGAAAGAAGGGCAGGTGCCTGTAGGAGTGTTTTGGATAATGGAGTCAGAGATGACCACATAAGGTCAGACAGGGCTTCAAGGGATGTGGTCATAAGGTCACCAAGGTCTAGGATCAGATCTCAGCTTTGCCAGTCCAGAAACTGGGTTTGGTCAGTATGACCAGTACGTTTGTGCTCAGGGGTACTGACTTGTAGCAGACAACCCCCACAAGAAAACAAAACCAGAATACTATTTAATAATGTGCATTGAAAACTAGAATTAATAAGCAAATCAGAATGCATGTTAGCTGTGTGTTCTAACTAGGAAAGTCTATAAACAAGTGGGTTGGTGAGGTTGGTCTCAGAGCAAAGGCAGGGATTGGAAAGACCTTGGCAGTGGGTGACATCACATGGTGACTCCTCTTTGGTGCCAAGTCTAGTCATCATAGTCCCCCAGTGGGTCCTAGTCTGATGGATCCTAGCCTTTCCTTTTAAGTGGTGATAAAGACTGACAAAATTGATCTGGTCATGCAAGCTCTGTTCTTTCTGTTGCTCTACTCTTTCCCCAGATGAGTTAAAACAATTGACTAGGCTGTAGGTTGGTAGTGCTTTAGTGTTGTTTAAGTCAAGTTTAGTTAGAGTTCTAGGCAGTTTTCACTTTGACATTGGATTTATTTCTAGTTCTAGGATTTAATGGATTTGCTTCTATTGTGTGTGCAAAGAACTAACCTCATTTATTGTGTCTTGATTTGGCTCTTTTAACTTTATATGGGTAAGCTTATCTTCAAGTTTCTCTCCCTTTTGTACTGAATACAACTTGTACTCCTCTTGAACCATTTAGTTTAGATGACTTTGCTTCTCTGCACATCCTTCTGATGTCCTCTTTCTCTGTTTTATTTGTGTCCTCTTAGGACATTCACTGAATAGAAGGGTGAGTGTGGAAACCAGATTGCAGCTCAGTGTATCCCCTCAATACTTCCTAATCTATACTGTGATGAGCATTTGAAAGACATTTTCACGAAAACAGTAGTATTCTTTAGTACTTTAATTAGGACACCTTCCTAGTCTCTTGCAATGTTGTTACAGTTATCTATGCTAAGTAACAAACCACTCCAAAGCCCAGTCATTTAGGACAATAATTTATTGTTTCTCATAATTCTGAAGTATAATTGAGACTCAGCTGGGCAGTTCTGTTTTACTTGGTATCTGTAAGGGCTGCAGTGTGCAAGATGGCTTGTTCATTCACATTGTAGTACCTCAGCCAGGATGGCTGGAACCAGCTGGGGGCTGGTGGGGCATCTTTCTAAATATGGTCCTTCCATATGGCTAGTATGGACTTCCTCGCAGCATCATGGTCTCCATTTGGTCGAACTTTTTATATGGTGGTTGTCTTCCAGGGAGGAAGAGCAGAAGCTGCCAGTTGTCATAAAGGCTAAGTTTGGTACTGGCACACTGTACTTCCACATCATTGGTCAGAGTCAGCACAGAGTCAAAGGGAGGGAAATAGACTATAGCTTTTGGTGTGAGGAACAGCATGTATGTATAGGGAAGGATAGCAGCTGTTTATCTAAAAGAGATGATCTAAAACAGAGTCAGTAGTATGTGCAACAAGAAAAAGACATACAAAAAGCATTTAAGCTAGATATGTACTAAAGAAGCATGTCTAATTTAAATGGATTGTTTTAAAAAATGCATTAAGTTTATATGGCTGAACTCTCCTGGGGGAAATAAAGGGCTCTTGCCAGAACACCAAGATTTGCCAAAGTCATTGTTAACACTTAATCAGTAATGGACTCAAACTCAGTGTTCTGGTATTTGTGGGTAATAACTACACAGGTGATTGGTTTAATTATGCCCAGTGTTCTCTGATCTGTTAAAGATCCAGTCTCTCTTTCATGATTAAAGTTGCTTTCTTTTTAAAGTGAAAACATAAAGGCACTCTGATACACAAGAATAAAAATAATCCATATCCTATATTCTCACCTTAAAAGAGTGTTTAGAAAAGTGTCACATAATTAAATTTTCCTCAGTTGGTAATTCCATTGGAAAATTTCATAATGAATTTTCTTTCTTGCTAGTGTTGTGATGGGAAGTGGTTTGGAAATGACCCTAATGGTTCTATTTCTTCACCTGAACCATTTCCTGAACATTTTTAATAATAGTTTCAGAAATCTTGATTGACCCACATAAAATCAAGATAAGGACACAGTATGTGGAGATGCAGCGGATATCCTGTGAAGCATACACAGTTTCTTAAGTCTCCTTTACTGGTACTTTTTATATCTTAAGCTTAACAGTTTTGGTAATCTGTTATCATCAATGTGCTACTTTAAAACTTTGAATGGATTATGCCTTTTCAGTGCCTGTTATCACAAATCTCTATGGCATTTCATGGTAGTAGATGTGCACTAGGGGTCACTGTTTGTGATATTTGCAAAAAAACAAGACCCAGGATCTCAAAAGTCCTCTTGGAGGCTGAATGAATTAATCATTCACCCATGGAGGACTAAAGTGAAGAATGGAATTCCTTCCTTCCCTTCTTTTAGAATAAGGAGCCTTATGCAAAAAATAGAACTTAAAGTTACTTTCAAAGATGGGCACAGTACAAGGAAAGAGCAAGTATAGGTAAAACATACATAACATTGAGAAAATATGGGGAGGAAATGTTAAGTTATATATTAAATATATGCTCTGAAGTTCTCCACCTTTACTGGCGGGGGAGCGATCACATGCTTGACCCAAAGCTTCCTCTAATCAAAGGAAGAAGAGAAGATGTAATGTACAGCATGATGACTGTTAGAACACTGCTGTGTGATATAAAGGAGGGTTGTTAAGAGAGTAAATGCTAACAGTTCTCATCAAAAAGAGAAAAAATTTTTCCTTGTTTTCTTTTCATTCTATGTCTATGAGAAGACAGATGTCAGCTGACCCTATTGTGATAGTCATTTCATGATAGTTGTAAATCTAACCGTCATGCTCTGTGTCTTAAACTTATACAATGATGTTTGTCAATTATTTCACAATAAAACTAAAAAAAGAGACAGATGTGATGATGGTTGTGCAACAGTTTGAATGTACTTAATGCCAGTGATCTATATACTTAAAAACGGTTAAAATGGTAGATTTTATGTAATGTCTATTTGCCACACACACAAAGACAACATAGTGGGACTAGGTCAAGCGCTTGGGGTGGAAGAATGTCAGGGACTCTGAAAGGGGTCTCTGCCTGCATAGGGGTAGCGGACGGGCTCCTGGAGGTGCCAGTGGTCCCCTGATCCAGAAAGAAGTGGGAGCCATTGTCACAAACGTGGCTTTTGGCCTGTAGGGCGCCAGTAGGGCTCTGGTGACCTAAGGAGCGGGGGAAGCCGCAAGGCTGGTGGAGGCTGAGTGGCCACATGCGTGCTGGGCCGTCTGCACGCCCAGGCTGGCGCCTCCCCATCTTCAGTTAACCAAGACCTTTCCTCGTGCTTTCCTTCACAGACGGCCGTTCTGAGACGGCAGGGACGATACATATGCTCAACAGTTCCTACAAACGCACAAGAGGAAGCACAGAGCCTCTTTGTCACAGAGGTAATGTGCTTTTTCTACATTAATTTGCATGTTATCTTAAACTCATTTTTCTCTAATGACACCCCCTTCTTTAAATTTCAACATCAGAGAGGTAATTACATTTTTATGAAGAAAGTTAAAATAGGAGAATAACGTGAGATTTTCAGAGTCTGAAACTTAGACAGAAATGTCAACAGAGGTCATTCCTGACAACACAACATGAATTCTACAGAATTTCTCTCATAGGCATATAATAATGAATGAACTCTTTTGAAGTGTCTGGCAGAAGCTTCATTATTGAGATTATTCTGAATGGAGACTGAGCACACACATTTATGTGTTTGTTTACTTCATTTATATGTTTATGTTTGTAGCTTTTTTCAAGAATAGTTCAATACTTATGAAGCGCCAGGTGGTAATGAGCATAACCTGACTGTCCCTGATCAGTGCATGATTATTACTCTTGTTTAAATGTACAAATAATGATTGTCTTGTTAAGTGGGAAAGAGAAATTACTGCATTTGGATTTTTTTTTCCTTAGGGTGTTCAGTTCTTCCTCCAGGTGCTTTAAGATAGGATGAACTAATTATGTTTTTAATTTCTTTCTTGATGTGCTCCTTCATTTAAAAAGAATAGATTTCATCCCCATTTTCCTAGTTGAGATTTAGATGATAAATGTGCCCATCAATAAAACTTATACTACAAGATACCCATGCTTTTATGAGTGAGGACCAATTAAAACAATTTTGTAGCAACTTTATAATATTTAGCTTCCATTGAAATTTTTGAAAATGTAAATAATTTAAAAATTTTGAAGTGTGTTCTTTCAGCCTTCTGAAAAGGTAACTTCTTGTCTTACCTCCTTTACTACTCTACTATATTAGTAAAATTAATTCTAGACAAATATGCCCAGATATCTTTATGGAGCCTTAAATGTTTATTTTAAAGCAGGTTGTAGGCAGACTGTCACCCACAGGCAAAATCTGGCTTGCAGCCTCTTTTTGTAAATAAAGTTTTATTGTTGAAAATTTTAAAGCCACACCCATTCATTTACATATTGCCTATGAATGTGTCAGAGACAGTGTGAGCTTTAGAGATGAAAATATTTACTATTGGGCCTTTTGCAGTAAAAGTTTGTTGACCCCTGTTTTAAAAACATGCTGCAAAATGATTACAAATTAAATTCTCCCAATTGTTTATAAACTGTGATCCATGAAGTTCTTTAATCACCGCAGTTGAGCAATAATGGCTTTATGCTGTGCTGCTGGAGCCAACTAACCAAGCCCTCCTGGGGCCCTTCCACTAGGGTGGAGTGGAGCAGCACTTCCTGTCCGTCCTCTCGTCCAGAGGAGAGTGACCTAATGGCTTTAAAAAAAAACGACTTCAAAAATCTTCAAAATATTATTGAATTTCACAAATTTGGAGGGTCAGTCAGGAGATTAGCGAGTCACATCACTACCTTTTCACAGTGACAGTTCTCTGGATACTGACTTACTGAACCCCTTACCTCTTATACTTTCTCTATCCCCTGGCGGGTGGGGTCGCTTGCCTGAGTCTGTGCTTATGCCTTGGAATTTAGCTCGTGCCTGTTGTGTGGGCAGTCAGTGGTTTATTAAATGAATGAAACTCTGGCTTTTTACCTGATGAACTATGTTCTTTGTAGTTCTTTATAACTTAAAATATTTAAACAGTATAATTATCTTCCTTGCCCATTTTGCCTAAGATATTAACAATATGGGCACTTAGGTATTTTGTCATAAATATACTGATTGTATATAAGTGTATGCTTAGTTATTTGTTTTTTAATTAGGCAGTTACATTTGATACTTCAGAATAAGTTTAGTGTCCTACAAGAGACTTTAGTGATATGACATTAACTGCAAGGCTTGATGAAAAATCAGAACAAAGATAAAAGGAACATGTCCACAAAAAATATGTCATACAAAGTCAGACCTGACTTAGCTGTGCTAATGGACCCATGTTTAGTGGTGGGAAAACTCAAACCTACAGATAATTCTGAAATCATGCTGGTTTTGGAATGTAATCTTGAGTGTGAATATCTAATGTTCTACATGTGAAGATACTTTAGAAATTTAAAAAAATCATTTATAAGAATAAAATAATATTTTAAAACATTTGTTACCATATAGCAAAGAAGTTGAAAAGTTGTTTATCTCCCATGTCTAACTCAGTTCTTAACTTGTCTCTGCTATTTATTCCACCTCTCAGAGTAATAATATAGAGCTTACATTAACTTCAATTTAGCCAATAAAGTGCTTAGCGTAGAGCCTGGCACAAGAGAAGCACTAACTGTTATTATAGCTATTTTCATGACTTTGGGGTGAAGAGAGTTTACTGCACAAGGCCTTTGGGCATAAGCTATGAAATAGATTTGAAAAGGTTGCCAATATAGACAATGAAGTGAAGTAAGCAGAATAGACTTTGTTGGTGATGTAAGTTAATGCCAGAGTGAAGTCAACTAGGGAAGACATAAATACTTTTAAGTACCTTTAAACTTTAATATGTTTTCACATATTCATACATCTTTTGTCACACTGAAGTCTACAATAGGTAGACTTCAAGAGCTCACTATACAGAAAATGAAATGGTAACTAAATCAAACTCTACACTGGTTGATTTTGACTCATTCATATTGAAGGTTTGCTGGGTGTGGCCTTGTAATCTTGACAGCACACACTACTCAGTGGACCCTCCTGGGTAAATGAATGAAAGACCCTGTGGTGCTTCGATGAGTCTGTCTGGTAGCAAGATAGTGTAATGCAGCCCATGTAGGTTAGTGTCACCATGGAATCCTTGGCAATGCAATGCCCCTTACTTGGTACATTCTGTGTACACATGCACGTGCTTCACATGAAATTCATGGTGTCAGTGTGATTTGAAATCTCAATCTTTCCTCCTAATAACCTCACCCTGTCCTTATGAATTAAGGAAAAGCTGAGGGCAAATTCATATAATATTAACTAGCAGAGCTAGTTGTAATACTAGTAAATACCATGAAAGTGACTTTAGGTTCACACTTTCCATTCCCTTTAAGGTCCTAGTAGAGGCCATATGACTTCTTCAGAGTGAAGTGCTTTTAAGTCAGAAACAGTACATTATTATGTAAATGTAAGAGGAGGCGAAGTTTGTGTCCTTGTAAATCTGCTCTCAGATTATGAGTAATGGTAACTTAAAGTGACCCCTTTCCCAAGGGTGATGTTTCCGTAGTTCTTAAGCTTCACAGGAACCTTTGATGGTGGAACTTCAGGCATGAGAGGGCTGAGGGGAAGAATTTTTTTGCTGTTTGTGTGGGTGTGCATTCATAAACCTTCCTTAATGTTCTCCAAAAGTCATCAAATCTTTTTTCTTTTCCTCTGATGCTTTCTTATTTTTTTTAACCTCCTTTCCTCCAAATAGTGCATCAAAACCTATAACTCTGACTGGCATCTTGTGAACTATAAATATGAAGATTATTCAGGAGAGTTTCGACAGCTTCCAAAGTAAGTAAATAAACTACATAAGGTGGCATTTGCAGAGGGGAAATTCTTTGTGCTTGAAATGCCTAGGGAGGTATGTAATTTCATATGCAGTCAGAGTTATCTGAGATAACATTTCTAGATGGTTTGTGTGTACTTGAAATAGCTATTATTTACAGGGTATTTGATAATAAGTCTCAAACTAGTACTCAGGGATTTGTAGGTGGCAATAAACACTTGGGTTGTTTAAATGTGTCCAGTAATTCTTTGTAGTGATATGTTTTAGTGATTAAACACAAACAGGTGAAATTTTTTTCAGTGAGAAATAGAAAACAAAGAAATTGAAAGTGTGTTGAAATATGCTACAGTGTGTTTTATCTTGAGAATATTTTGAAGAGACATAAAAAGCATTTTCTATTGAGTAAGTTTCGTTTAAAAAAGTAAATCAAGGAACAAATTCGTCTTTTTCCTAGACAAATTTCTTTGTCTCCTTTAAAGTATTAACTTGCTCTAGAGCATACCAAAAGCAAATGTGTTTTGACTGATTAGTGGTGGTTTAAGTTAACCAGGTGTAAATAGGTCTTGCCTTGAGCAGTATCTTTGTAACATGGTATATCCTGAAATGATGCCGTTGGCATGTAAGCATAGTTGATTATACAAATTGAAAGCAAATATCTGTGAATTGTGTTTCAAAAGTAACCATCACCAATGTTAATTTTAATGGAGACCCTATTAATATATTTTTCATTGTGCTTATTGCCTCTGTGAGTTGGAACTGTTTATGCCGCTCTCAGTGCACCCAGCTGTTTGTTTTTCCTATTGGTGTGGTTCAGCCACTCCTAGAGTGTTCAGCCAAGTTCTTGATTGCCTCTTTTTAAACCTCAGCTTAGAACTCTCCCTTCCAGCATTATATTCTCCAGATGGATTTGCTCCTTAGTTCTATATTTACCCAATATTCATTTGGGGATTTTAAAATTCTTCCTATTTGATTGGATTAACCTATCTTCACTAATAGTCTTGTGCATACTGTTCTCATGGTGAAAAGAAAAAAGACTGAGATATAGTGTACTTGCTATAAGGTATCTTTTCACTGCTGGAAGATTTTACTTTTGCATTTACTGGCATTAATAAGAATTCCCAACTGCATGAGAAAGTGAGGAAGAATTATAACAGTGATTAAGAACATAGATTCTATAGCTTGTCTGCATCACCGACTTGCTCTGCCTTCTGTAAGCCTCAGTTTCCTGATCTAGTAAATGGTCTGAACACCAGTCTCCACCACCTACAGGACTAAAGGAGGTAATGCACAAAGTATACAGCATAGTACCCAGCACATAACTGTTTAAATACTGGCCACTATTGTCATTGTCATGTTTTGGTCCATACCATCAAGACTGATTCCCACTCACTTTAAAATCAGTGTGACTCTCTCTCCCATTTTCTCATAAACTTTATATTAAAAGTTATTCTACCAAGTCTCTATTAATACAGTTTCCCATTTTTAGTATATCTATCTAACTCTCAAGAAGCTATGCCACCTTTCCTACACAGCTTTTGAGAGCCCTCTAACTCCTGGATCATCCACTTTGAAAAGCAATGGCACTGGTGGTTTTTATTCTTTAGCTCAAGGGGCCAATTCCGGACTTGCTAAATGCTGGTTCTTCCCTCGGAGAAAGAAGTGTAACATTTCTTCATGGATTAGGATTCTTCATAATTTTTCATAATTATAAAACAAATTTCTTTCTTCTTTTTAAAGCAAAGTGGCCAAGTTGGATAAACTGCCAGTTCACGTCTATGAGGTTGATGAGGAGGTCGACAAAGATGAGGTAGGATGATCCCTTCAGATTTTAAAATTTTGTTTCACTCTTAGAAGATTGGCTGGAGAATCACCAACATTTAGCCAAAACAGGAATTGGAATGCTTTTTGAAAATAGAAGAACTTTTTAAAAATGTGTTGTTTGATTGATTGAAATAAGGTCTCTGTTTCAGTTTGACTGCTTAGAGTTGCATGTTCTTCCCTCCTGTTTATTTGTTCTGAGTTAGTTTTCAAAGGTCTGATAAGATATGGCTGCATTGTCAAAAGATACCAAGATTACTTAGACCTTAAGTCTAGGTTGTTTTCAACAGGGTGTCTTGAAACAAACTGGCAGCCAGTAGATTTTAAATGGCTGTTTCTTCATCAATTGCTTTGGGTGAAGTATATTGTACCCAGAAGCTCTGATTTTAATAAGCCCACTCAACCTACTATTGGAGAATGGTTATGGCTGGAGAAGTGTACAAAGAGAGCTGGTCATTAAGGTGAGACTGTGTCCATTGAGCAAGGGGAACTTAATAAAAAGTGAGTGCCACCCATCTCTGCTTTTCTCATTCTCCCCTGCTCAATATTGGATGCCTCATCGTGAGTTCAGTTTGTTTTTTTTTTAAATTATCAGCTAAGGCATAACACTAGCTACTCAAGAGTGTTAACAATGTCCATGGTAGCAAATTATTTTAGAAACCACTTTCAGTCAAAATGAAAAACGAGGTATTCAAAACTTGGTGCTGATTAATAGTAAGAGGAGGACCAATTGAAATAATGCATGTTAGGTCACACAACAAACTGTAAAATTCTACACAGGTAAGTTATTTCTAATATTGCTAATAACAACAATAAAAACACCAGTATGAATACTGAGATGGTCTAAAAGCATACAGTGGGTCTTTCTGCAATGTCTACTTGATTACAAAAATAAAGGTCATAATTAGAGACTTGTCTAGAGAGCCGTGAGCTGCGTAACCTGACTGTGTGGCTTCGTCTCACGGACCCACTGAAGTACATATGTGCTAGAGCCTTAAAGGGGCAAGGAAGTCACAAGGGAGCAATCCTAGAGTGTGGAAGGTGTCTGGTGAGGAAGTGGTAGAATATTCGCCAGATTTGGGAAGAGTAAGGGGTCATTCAAAATGGAAAACAAGGTATTCAAGAGTTGGTGCTAATTAGTAGTAGTAGGAGGTCTATTTAGGTGTTTATGTATTTCATCTGTCTATTATATGTACAAATATATGCCTAACATATTTTTAGCAGCTGCTGGCAGCCCCATGCCCACCTCCTTATACCCAGATCTCACAGTGGGGGTTGGAACTTGAAGGAGCAAATTCCTTAATTTTTTTAGCTGGTTCCTTCACTTTTCTAATTCATCTTTCCTGTATCCCTGTTATGTTTTGCCTCTCTCGTTTTCTGTTGCCCCATCATTTTCTCTCTCCATTCTCTGTTAGTTCACATTTCCTGCTTTTCTTCATTCACCTTTCCCTGAACTAAGCCTCTGGGAAGTTTTCCAGGAATTTGCCTTTGTCTTCCAACTATAGGGGAGTGTAATTTGAAAACATTTTTCATGAAGCCAGGCAGGACCTTACAACTTGAGTGATCAAGTGTGGTATGTACTTTCTGTGGCTCACTAAAAACACTTTAAAAGAAAAATTTGGGCTGGAGCTAGCTCTGCCTTTTAATGGATGAGTCTTTAGAAATTTAGGGTTGTTCCCTCTCTTTCACTGCTAAGTGGACTCTTAAGTGACTGGTAGTTGTTTGTGTCAGATGGTTATCCTAGTAAAGGGGTAAGGGTCAACCCGGCACCAATTGAATGATTTTCCTGCTGACCAGACTCAAAGCAAATAATGTTTAAGTAATACCAGGAGATGATGGTGGTGTTTCCCTTCTCTCCTAGGATGCTGCCTCCCTCGGCTCTCAGAAGGGTGGGATCACCAAGCATGGGTGGCTGTACAAAGGCAACATGAACAGTGCAATCAGCGTGACTATGAGGGTAAGGAGGACATCACCTGCTTTCTCCTCTGATTAAACCCTTTTTGCTCTGTGTCTTGGGAATAATGCTCAGAGTGAATGCACTTTCTGTTCTTCTGACAAAAGTGACATTGTCTGGTTGGTAAGATGCCTCCTTGGTGATGGACCCCCATTGGTACAAACCCACTTCCACCCACTTCCCCTTGTCACCCACCAACCACCAGCATGACGAGATCACCATTGGGCTGGTGTGAAGGTATAGTTGTCAGCACAGGCTTTTCCCTCTATGATAACTACAAAAGTGACACTTGGTGCCTCACAGAACATCCCCAAGGAGCTTGGCCTGATCACTCCTGTGGAGGCCTGCGGAACAGAGTCAAGAAAAGCAAAAGTTGAGGACTAAAGGGAGAATGGTTATGTTGGAAGAGATTTGCAAAGAGAAAAGTAGCACTAGTCTAAAAAGCTTTTGAGGAGAGAGCTAGGACCAGACAAAGACCAGGATTAATAATAAAGAGTCAAGAAAGAATGGACGGGAGGTAGGATGGACAGGGAGATAGAAATTAAATCAGGGGAAATGCTGACCACTGTAATCCTGAGATTGGAAAACGGTTCAGTGTCACCAGGCAGAGAATAGCTCCCATTCTGTGTGAGCAGGAAACCTTGGGGGTTTGAGAAAGTTTCTGTTGTCCTTGTTGCATCCCAAATTGGAACTCATGGCACTACTTTTGGGTAGTTATGTAAAAATACCAAATTCTGTGGGTGAGAAAAGTGACCCATGAATGTTAAGTGAACCACCTCCTCAGAATTCAAATGCAGTGAAATTTTTATATGTGATGGATAGTCTAAACTTGGCCCGTTACCTGGGGGCATTGGCCAGAATTAGACTTGTTTTAGAGAGAATTGAAATGGTTTTTATATATGTGTATAGTTTTAAGTTATCAGTAGAGATTCTGACTCTTAATTTTGAAACAATAGCTGTGTGTGTATTTCTCTTCCAGTCATTTAAAAGACGGTTTTTCCATCTGATTCAACTTGGTGATGGATCCTACAATTTGAATTTTTATAAAGATGAAAAGATCTCCAAAGAACCAAAAGGATCAATATTTCTGGATTCCTGTATGGGAGTGGTTCAAGTAAATATGAGTTTTATCAAGTTTTCTTGTCAATAAAAGTACCATCTGTGAATTAGCAGATGTAAGCAAATGGCATTCCAAAAATGGCAGTATTCGTGGTAGAAATATAATAGCTGATTTTAAAATGAGGAAAGGTTTGTTTTTCATAATTTTAGGAAATGGCAGGTATAATATAGAGGCAGAAGTCTGCTGCAGGAGGCCTGAGAGCTCTGGCACATGAGTTCTTGTGTTTAAAACCTGGTTTGGCCACTTTTTAGTTGTGTGATCTTGAACAGGCTGTATTAACTGAAGTTTCTTCATACGTGAAATGCAGATAATGAGCATGATTCCTTAATAGGGTAAACTGACAGGATGATAACCTGGAAATATTTAGGACAGTTCTTAGCATCTCAGTGGTGACTTTTATCAATACTATCGGAGTACCAATGGCGGAGTAGTTGAGAGTTGGGTTTCAGATTCAAACTGAGTTCAAATCCCTGCTCTATACCACTTACTAGCTGTGGGACCTTGGAGATATATTCAACATCTCTGTGTCATGTTTTCCTTATTTGTTAAGTAGAGATAATGACGATACAAATATGATTACTGAGGGAATTAATAGATGTAAAGAGCTTAGAACAGTGCTGGCACATGGTAACCATTCAGCCAACATTAGATATTTTTGTTATCATAGTGCTTGTTGCAGTTGTAGAGTTATTTTCAAAACTTATTTTTAATCATGTATAATACATTAATGTATTCATATTATTAAAAAATCAAACAATACAGATGAATTGGAAGTCCCTCTTGACCCCCATCCCTCCTTTTCCATAGAGCTGTTACCAGTTTGCTATATGTCCTTCCCTATCTTCTTAGAATTATCTTTGAAAGCAGGTTGCTAGTTTTCCCATCTGTCCATCCATCCATCCATCCACCCACCCATTCTCCTACCATTTTCCAGGAAGATCTAAGGCAGTAACTTAAAGGATGCATAAAGCACAGGAAAGCATAAGTTTAAGTAGGTTTGAAAGCACAAAGATGAACAGAAGGGAGTCAGGGCAAGGAGGAGATGAAATGCAATTACACTAAGAAAAAGGCATATGTTTTTTTTTTTTTTTTTGAGAGGGCATCTCTCATTTATTGATCATATGGTTGTTAACAACAATAAACTTCTGTATAGGGGACTCAATGCACAATCATTAATCAACCCCAAGCCTAATTCTCAATAGTCTCCAATCTTCTGAGGCATAACGAACAAGTCTTTACATGGTGAAAAAGTTCTTATGTAGTGAGTAAGTTCTTACATGGTGAACAGTGCAAGGGCAGTCATCACAGAAACTTTCGGTTTTGATCACGCATCATGAACTATAAACAATCAGGTCAATTATGATTATTCGTTTGATTTTTATACTTGATTTATATGTGAATCCCACATTTCTCCCTTATTATTATTGTTATTATTATTATTTTTAATAAAATGCTGAAGTGGTAGGTAGATGCAAGATAAAGATAGAAAACATAGTTTAGTGCTGTAAGAGGGCAAATGTAGATGATCAGGTGTGTGCCTATAGACTAAGTATTAATCCAAGCTAGACAAGGGCAACAAAACATCCACGGATGTAGAAGATTTCTCTCAAAACAGGGGGGGGGTGAGGTTCTAAGCCTCATCTCTGTTGATCCAATTTCTCACCTGATGGACCCCTGCGACTGTGCCTGTCTTAGGTTGTTCCTCCCTTGAGGAATCTTACCCGTCTCTGGCTAACCAGTCATCTTCCAGGGTCATACAGGGGAATGTAAAGTTGGCAAGTGGGAGAGAAGCCATATTGTTTGAAAAGGTTAGCTTTTTACTTTTTTGTAGATTTATGCCCTGTGGCTTCTATGCCCAGCATTTGTCTTGAGGTATCTCTACCACTTGGAAGAATTATGATACTCGGTAATTTCAATATGAGGCACGAATTCTACTTAGGGCTTGTAATTATGAAGGAAGAAGAGAAGCTATAGAAGTAGCAGATGGAAGAAAACATGGGAAGATTGATTATTTCATTGACCTATCTTCTTGTAGTGTAACATAAGCGTGTACAGGTTTTAAATTACTAATTAAATTGCATGCACACATTAACATAATAGGAATACAGTTACATAACCAAAGCAGACCTACAATTACCAGCCATATCCAGTGAAACCAAGAAAACCAATTAGGCACCCTAGGCATTTGTGAAAACTTATCAATGATATGATGGATATTGTCTAACTGAATTTGAATATTTTGAGAAAAATCAGACAAATTAAAACAACACATTCCTGGGAACTGTTCACATCCCATATGTTCTTTTAACAGTAGATAGTCTATAGTTGCAAGATTTTGGAGTGCTGCAACTTGCACTTCTCCTAATTCTTGGTTGAGTTCCGACAGTTTAGATCCAGTCAAATTTGTTGTTTTACTGTATGCACAGGCCAGCTTAGATATCTCCTTCTTCATTCCAATGGCAAGTCCAGGAATGGGTGGGATGAATGCAGCTACAACTGCAACAGCACCAGGATCGTCGTTGAAGATTTTGATGATCACCTTCTGGAATGACTCTTCCAGAAAATGTTGATGTTGGAAGTTCTTCTTCATATCGTATCTTAATTCATTTTCTGGGTAGCCAAATTAGGCTTTGATCCTCTGTATAAACACAAACTAACCCTTTGCCCACACTTTGATATGCCCTTTATACTATTGTGAAGAACTTATTGGAGATCACCACACAGGAACTGCTCTTTTTTTTTTTTTAAGAGAAAGGAATATTATCAGAAAAATGTACTTCCATAGCTGATCATCTGACACCCTTTAAATGATCAAAATTATGCATATTTAAAGCATGCATTAATCGGTGATTTGCAGTTAGTTTTAACCTATCAGGGAGTAATCCCCCTTTTCTTTCTTTCTTTTTTTTTTTTTTGTTATCATTAATCTACAATTACATGAAGAACATTATGTTTACTAGGCTCTCCCCTAAGACCAGGCCCCCCCACCACAAACCCCCTTGCAGTCACTGTCCATCAGCATAGCAAAATGTTGTATAATCACTACTTGTCTTCTCTGTGTTATAAGGCCCTCCCCTTTCTCCCACCCCCCCCCCATTATGCATGCTAATCATAATACCCCCTTTCTTCTCCCCACCCCCCTTATCCCTCCCTTGCCACCCATCCTCCCCAGTCCCTTTCCCTTTGGTACCTGTTAGTCCATTCTTGGGTTCTGTGATTCTGCTGCTGTTTTGTTCCTTCAGTTTTTCCTTTGTTCTTATACTCCACAGATGAGTGGAATCATTTGGTATTTCTCTTTCTCCACTTGGCTTATTTAACTGAGCATAATACCCTCTAGCACCATCCATGTTGTTGCAAATGGTAGGATTTGTTTTCTTCTTATGGCTGAATAATATTCCATTGTGTATATGTACCACATCTTCTTTATCCATTCATCTACTGATGGACACTTAGGTTGCTTCCAATTCTTGGCTATTGTAAATAGTGCTGCGATAAACATAGGGGTGCATCTGTCTTTTTCAAACTTGAGTGCTCCATTCTTAGGGTAAATTCCTAGGAGTGGAATTCCTGGGTCAAATGGTAAGTCTATTTTGAGCATTTTGAGGGACCTCCATACTGCTTTCCACAATGGTTGAACTAATTTACATTCCCACCAGCAGTGTAGGAGGGTTCCCCTTTCTCCACAAGCTCACCAACATTTGTTGTTGTTTGTCTTTTGGATGGTAGCCATCCTTACTGGTGTGAAGTGATACCTCATTGTGGTTTTAATTTGCATTTCTCTGATAATTAGCGATGTGGAGCATCTTTTCATGTGTCTGTTGGCCATCTGGATTTCTTCTTTGGAGAACTGTCTATTCAGCTCCTCTGCTCATTCTTTAATTGGATTATTTGCTTTTTGTTTGCTGAGGTGTGTGAGCTCTTTATATATTTTGGATGTCAATCCTTTATCGGATCTGTCATTTATGAATATATTCTCCCTTACTATAGGACACCTTTTTGTTCTATTGATGGTGTCCTTTCCTGTTCAGAAGCTTTTTAGCTTGATATAGTCCCACTTGTTCATTTTTACCTTTGTTTCCCTTGCCCAGGGAGATATGTTCATGAAGAAGTCACTCATGTTTATGTCCATGAGATTTTTGCCTATGTTTTTTTCCAAGAGTTTTATGGTTTCATGACTTACATTCAGGTCTTTGATCCATTTTGAATTTACTTTTGTGTATGGGGTTAGACAGTGATCCAGTTTCATTCTCTTATATGTAGCTGTCCAGTTTTCCAGCACCATCTGTTGAAGAGACTGTCATTTCCACATTGTATGTCCATGGCTCCTTTATCATATATTAATTGGCCACATATGTTTGGGTTAATGTCTGGAGTCTCTATTCTGTTCCACTGGCTCTGTTCTTGTGCCAGTACCAAATTGTCTTGATTACTATGGCTTTGTAGTAGAGCTTGAAGTTGGGGAGTGAGATCCCCCCTACTTTATTCTTCTTTCTCAGGATTGCTTTGGCTATTCAGGGTCTTTGGTGTTTCTATCTGAATTTTTGAACTATTTGTCCCAATTCATTGAAGAATGTTGCTGGTAATTTGAGAGGGATTGCATCAAATCTGTATATTGCTTTGGGCAGGATGGCCATTTTGACGATATTAATTCTTCCTAGCCATGAGCATGGGATGAGTTTCTGTTTGTTAGTGTCCCCTTTAATTTCTCTTAAGAGTGACTTGTAGTTTTCAGGGTATGGGTCTTTCACTTCTTTGGTTAGGTTTATTCCTAGGTATTTTACTCTTTTTGATGCAATTGTGAATGGAGTTGTTTTCCTGATGTCTCTTTCTATTGGTTCATTGTTAGTGTATAGGAATGCAACAGATTTCTGTGTGTTAATTTTGTATCCTGCAACTTTACTGTATTCTGATATCAGTTCTAGTAGTTTTGGAGTGGAGTCTTTAGGATTTTTTATGTACAATATCATGTCATCTGCAAATAGTGACAGTTTAACTTCTTTACCTATCTGGATTCCTTGTATTTCTTTGTATTGTCTGATTGCTGTGGCTAGGACCTCCAGTACTATGTTAAATAACAGTGGGGAGAGTAGGCATCCCTGTCTTGTTCCCAATCTCAGAGGAAAAGCTTTCAGCTTCTCGCTGTTCAGTATAATGTTGGCTGTGGGTTTATGATATATGGCCTTTATTATGTTGAGGTACTTGCCCTCTATTCCCATTTTGCTGAGAGTTTTTATCATGAATTGATGTTGAATTTTGTGAAATGCTTTTTCAGCATCTATGGAGATGATCATGTGGTTTTTGTCTTTCTTTTTGTTGATGTGGTGGATGATGTTGATGGTTTTTTGAATGTTGTACCATCCTTGCCTCCCTGAGATGAATCCCACTTGTTCATGGTGTATGATCCTTTTGATATATTTTTGAATTCGGTTTGCTAATATTTCACTGAGTATTTTTGCATCTACATTCATCAGGGATATTGGTCTGTAATTTTCTTTATTGGTGGGGTCTTTGCCTGGTTTTGGTATTAGGGTGATGTTGGCTTCATAGAATGAGTTTGGGAGTATTCCCTCCTCTTCTATTTTTTGGAAAACTTTAAGAAGAATGGGTATTATGTCTTCTCTGTATGTCTCATAAAATTCCAAGGTAAATCCATCTGGCCTGGGGGTTTTGTTCTTGGGTAGTTTTTTGATTACCGCTTCAATTTCATTGCTGGTAATTGGTCTGTTTAGATTTTCTGTTTCTTTCTGGGTCAGTCTTGGAAGGTTGTATTTTTCTAGGAAGTTGTCCATTTCTTCTAGGTTTTCCAGCTTGTTGGCATATAGGTTTTCATAGTAGTCTTTAATAATTCTTTGTATTTCTGTGGAGTCTGTTGTGATTTTTTCATTCTCATTTCTGATTCTGTTGAATTGTGTTGATTCTTTTTTTCTCTTAATAAGTTTGGCTAGAGGCTTATCTATTTTGTTTATTTTCTCAAAGAACCAGCTCTTGGTTTCGTTTATTTTTGCTATTGTTTTATTCTTCTCAATTTTGTTTATTTCTTCTCTGATCTTTATTATGTCCCTCCTTCTGCTGGCTTTAGGCCTCATTTGTTCTTCTTTTTCCAGTTTTGATAATTGTGATGTTAGACTATTTATTTGGGATTGTTCTTCCTTCTTCATGTGTGCCTGGATCGCTATATACTTTTCTCTTAAGACTGCTTTTGCTGCGTCCCACAGAAGTTGGGGCTTTGTGTTGTTGTTGTCATTTGTTTCCATATATTCCTTGATCTCTATTTTAATTTGTTCGTTGATCCATTGATTATTTAGGAGCATGTTGTTAAGACTCCATGTGTTTGTAAGCCTTTTTGTTTTCTTTGTAGAATTTATTTCTACTTTTATACCTTTGTGGTCTGAAAAGTTGGTTGGTAGAATTTCAATATTTTGGAATTTACTGAGGCTCTTTTTGTGGCCTAGTATGTGGTCTATTCTGGAGAATGTTTCATGTGCACTTGAGAAGAATGTATATCCTGTTGCTTTTGGATGTAGAGTTCTATAGATGTCTATTAGGTCCATCTGCTCTACTGTGTTGTTCAGTGCTTCCGTGTCCTTACTTATTTTCTGCCTAGTGGATCTCTATTTTGGGGTGAGTGGCGTGTTGAAGTCTCCTAAAATGAATGCATTACAGTCTATTTCCCCCTTTAGTTCTGTTATTATTTGTTTCACATATGCTGGTGCTCCTGTGTTGGGTGCATATATATTTAGAATGGTTATATCCTCTTGTTGGACTGAGCCCTTTATCATTATGTAATGTCCTTCTTTATCTCTTGTTTCTTTCTTTGTTTTGAAGTCTATTTTGTCTGATATTAATGCTGCAACCCCTGCTTTCTTCTCTCTGTTGTTTGAGTGAAATATGTTTTTCCATCCCTTGACTTTTAATCTGTGCATGTCTTTGAGTTTGAGGTGAGTTTCTTGTAAGCAGCATATAGATGGGTCTTGCTTTTTTATCCATTCTATTACTCTGTGTCTTTTGATTGGTCCATTAAGTCCATTTACATTTAGGGTGACTATTGAAAGATATGTACTTATTGCCATTGCAGGCTTTAGATTCATGGTTACCAAAGGTTCAAGGTTAGCCTCTTTAGTATCTTACTGCCTAACTTAGCTTGCTTATTGAGCTGTTATATACACTGTCTGGAGATTCTTTTCTTCTCTCCCTTCTTATTCCTCCTCCTCCATTCTTCATATGTTGGGTGTTTTGTTCTGTGCTCTTTTTAAGAGTGCTCCCATCTAGAGCAGTCCCTGTAAGATGCCCTATAGAGGTGGTTTGTGGGAGCCAAATTCCCTCAACTTTTGCTTGTCTGGGAATTGTTTAATCCCGCCATCATATTTAAATGATAGTCGTGCTGGATACAGTATCCTTGATTCAAGGCCCTTCTGTTTCATTGCATTAAATATATCATGCCATTCTCTTCTGGCCTGTAAGGTTTCTGTCGAGAAGTCTGATGATAGCCTGATGGGTTTTCCTTTATAGGTGACCATTTTCTCTCTAGCTGCCTTTAAAACTCTTTCCTTGTCCTTGATCTTTGCCATTTTAATTATTATGTGTCTTGGTGTTGTCCTCCTTGGATCCTTTCTGTTGGGAGGTCTGTTTGATTATTTCCTCCCCCAGTTTGGGTAAGTTTTCAGAATTATTTCTTCAAAGACACTTTCTATCCCTTTTTCTCTCTCTTCTTCTTCTGGTACCCCTATAATACGGATATTATTACTTTTGGATTGGTCACACAGTTTTCTTAATATTGTTTCATTCCTGGAGATCCTTTTCTCTCTCTCTGTGTCAGCTTCTGTGCGTTCCTGTTTGGCCTCTTGCGTTTTATCTATTCTGCTCATAAATCCTTCCAAAGTTTGTTTCACTTCTCTAATCTCTTTCCGGGCGTCTGTAATGTCCCTCCAGACTTCATCCCTTAGCTCTTGTATATTTCTCTGCATCTCCGTCAGTATGTTTATGATTTTTATTTTGAATTATTTTTCAGGAAGACTGGTTAGGTCTGTCTCCTTCTCTGGTGTTGTCTCTGTGATCTTTGTCTGCCTGTAATTTTGCCTTTTCATGGTGATAGAGATAGTTTGCAGAGCTGGCACGAGTGACGGCTGGAAGAACTTTCTTCTTGTTGGTTTGTGGCCTTCCTCTCCTTGGAGAATAGCGACCTCTAGTGGCTTGTGCTGGGCAGCTGCACGCAGACAGGGTTTCTGTTTCCTGCCCTGCTGCTATGGAGTTTATTTCCGCTCTTGCTGTGGGTGTGGCTTGCCTTGGGCTGCTGCTCTGATATGTTGGAGCCGCATTGGACGGGGAGCGGCCGGGAGGCTATTTATCTCCATGAAGGGCCTCCGTGTTCCCTGCTGCCCAGGAGGTTAGAGTGCCCAGAGATCCCCAGATTCCCTGCTGCTGGACTAAGTGTCCCAGGATGCTTCTGTCCAGTTTTGAGGTCCCTGTCTCTTTAAGACTTCCAAAAAGCACGCGCAAAAATAAATAAATAAATAATAAATGAATGAATGAATGAATGAATGAATGAATAAAAATTAAATAAATAATAAAAAGAAAAGACGCCTCTCACTTTTCTTTGTCCCTGGGCGCCCTCACAGGTCTTGCTGTCCTGTTTCCCTAGTATCCAGGGCCCCGCGCATGCACTGTGTCTGTGCTCTGGTCCGGATGGCTGGTGCTGGGTGTTCAGCAGTCGTGGGCTCCCTCCCCCTCCCACTCTGACTCCTCTCCTCCCATCAGGAGCTGGGGGGAGAGGCGCTCAGGTCCTGCCGGGCTGGGGCTTGTATCTTACCCCCTTCGTGAGGCGCTGGGTTCTCACAGGTGTGGATGTGGTCTGGATGTTGTCCTGTGTCCTCTGGTCTCTATTCTAGGAAGAGTCGTCTTTGTTATATTTTCATAAAGATATGTTGTTTTGGGAGGAGATTTCCGCTGGTCTACTCAAGCCGCCATCTTGGCTCCAGGCATATGTTTTTTTTTTATTAAGGTATCATTGATATACACTCTTATGAAGGTTTCACAAGAAAAACAATGTGGTTATTATAGTCATCCATATGATTGAGTACACCCCCCCTACGCCCCATTGCAGTCACTGTCCATCAGTATAGCAAGATGCCACAGAGTCCTTATTTGTCTTCCCTGTGACCCCACACACCATGTGCACCAATTTCACAATGACATGATACCCCACTCTCTGCTTCTCCCTCTCTCCCCACCCATCTTCCCCCACCCCTCCCCTTTGGTAACCATTAATCCCTTGTTGGAGTCTGTGACTCTACTGCTGTTTTGTTCCTTCAGTTTTGCTTCGTTGTTATACTCCACAAATGAGGGAAATCATTTGGTACTTGTCTTTCTTCACCTGGCTTATTTCACTGAGCATAATACCCTCTAGCTCCATCCATGTTGTTGCAAATGGTAGGATTTGTTTCTTACTTATGGCTGGATAGTATTCCATTGTGTATATGTACCACCTCTTCTTTATCCATTCATCTACTGATGGACACTTAGGTTGCTTCCATATCTTGGCTATTGTAAATAGTGCTGCAATAAACATAGGGGTGCATATGTCTTTTTGAATCTGAGAACTTGTTTTCTTTGGGTAAATTCCTAGGAGTGGAATTCCTGGGTCAAATGGTATTTCTATTTTTAGTTTTTTGAGGAACCTCCATATTGCTTTCTACAATCATTGAACTAGTTTGTATTCCCACCAGCAGCGTAGGAGGGTTCCCCTTTCTCTGCATCCTTGCCAGCATTTGTTGTTCCTAGTCTTTTCTATGTCTGCCATCCTAACTGGTGTGAAATGGTATCTCATTGTGGTTTTAATTTGCATTTCCCTGATAATTAGCCATAGGGAGCATCTTTTCATGTGCCTCTTGGCCATCTGAATTTCTTCATTGGAGAAGTGTGTATTCATGTCCTCTCCCCATTTTTTAATAGGGTTATTTGCTTTTTGGGTATTGAGGTGTGTGAGTTCTTTATATATTTTGGATGTAAACCCCTTGTTGGATATGTCATTTACAAATATGTTCTCCCATACTGTAGGATGCCTTTTTGTTCTGCTGATGGTGTCCTTTGCTATACAGAAGCTTTTTAACATGATGTAGTCCCATTTGTTCATTTTTGCTTTTATTTCCCTTGCCCGAGGAGATACGTTCAGGAAAAAGTTGCTCATGTTTGTATTCAAGAGATTTTTACCTATGTTTTCTTCCAAGAGTTTTATGGTTTCATCACTTACGTTCAGGTCTTTGATCCATTTTGAGTTTACTTTTGTGTATGGGGTTAGACAATAATCCAGTTTCATTCTCTTGCATGTAGCTGTCCAGTTTGGCAAGACCAGTTGTTGAAGAGGCTGTCATTTTCCCATTGTATATTCATGGCTCCTTTATCATATATTAATTGACCACATATGCTTGGGTTTATATCTGGATTCTCCAGTTTGTTCTATTGGTCTATGGGTCTGTTCTTGTGCCATTACCAAATTGTCTTGATTACTGTGGCTTTGTAGTAGAGCTTGAAGTCAGGGAGCATAATCCCTCCATCTTTGTTTTTCCTTCTTAGCATTGCTTTGGCTATTTGGGGTCTTTTGTGGTTCCATATGAATTTTAGAACTATTTTCTCTAGTTCGTTGAAGAATGCTCTTGGTATTTTGGTAGGGATTGCATTGAATCTGTAGATTGCTTTCGGCAGGATGGCCATTTTGACAATATTAATTCTTCCTATCCGTGAGCACGGGATGTGTTTCCATTTATTGGTATCTTCTTCAATTTCTGTCGTGAGTGTCTTGTAGTTTTCAGAGTACAGGCCTTTCACTTCCTTGGTTAGGTTTATTCCTAGGTATTTTATTATTTTTGATGCAATTGCGAATGGAATTGTTTTCCTGATTTCTCTTTCTACTAGCTCATCAGTAGTATATAGGACTGCAACAGATTTCTGTGTGTTAATTTTGTATCCTGCAACTTTGCTGAATTCAGATATTAGATCTAGTAGTTTTGGAGTGGATTCTTTAAGGTTTTTTATGTACAATATCATGTCTTCCCCAAACAGGGACAGTTTAACTTCTTCCTTGCCAATCTGGATGCCTTTTATTTCTTTGTGTTGTCTGATTATCATGGCTAGGACCTCCAGAACTATGCTGAATAAAAGTGGGGAGAATGGGCATCCTTGTCTTGTTTCCAATCTTAAAGGAAAGGCTTTCAGCTTCTCGCTGTTCAGTATGATGTTGGCTGTGGGTTTGTCATATATGGCCTTTATTATTTTGAGGTACTTGGAGAAAGGCATATGTTTTAAAGAGCTAGCACCAGCCACAGGTGGGTGACAGAATGGCTTTTACCCTTTCCATCTTGGAGACCTGTTCCGTCACACAATGCACAAAGATACAATAGTCCAATTAGTCAGAAGCTGCCTTAGTAATCTCAGAATGAAGATCACTCAGGCATTTCTCTTGGGGGCCCTCATACAGAGGGCACTGTGTGATTAATGAACAGTCTCCCTGACAACTCCTCACAATGGATACAGTTCCCATTATCAGCGAATTCTCCCTTAAAATGACTCAATGTTGGCTCATGACACTGGCCTAAAGCTCGGTTCTATAAGAAAGGTTGTTTTGTGGGCCAATTGGATTAAGGTTAGAGACACAGCTGTCTGATTTGACCCTTAGGTATACTTGTTCATGTACTCACATGTCTACTTAAAATTCAAGTGCATTTCAATCCAAGCAATACATTCATCTGATTTGAATAGTTGCACAGTGCAGAAAGGTTAACTCTAAAGGCGCATTCCTGCCTACACCCCTCACCTACTCCCCACTCCCCTCATATGATAATTTTCAACTTTTTTTACTATTTTTCCTGAGATTGACTCCATATTGCTAGATAAGGTATGTTCATTGCTCTTTATTCACTGATTGGGAACATTATATGATGATGGATAGGATTTTAGCTCCTGCAGTCCTCTTTCCTGCTATAATCTGGACTAATTGCTTCTCAGCCTCTGCAGAGCCATTATTATGAAAACCTTTTTTGGCTTCCTCCCTGTTTTAGATTGCTTGTTTCCAAGGTCCTTTGTCTTCTTTCTCATTTTACGTTTTTTTTTCCAGAGGTACACATTCTCTAGTAATTTCCTGAGAAATCTTGTGTAAAATGTTAATTTTTTGAGTGAGTGCTTTTGCAAATATCTTTCTTTCTGCATTCATACTTGATTGATAATTTGGCTGAATGTAGAACTCCAAGGTGAAATGTACTTTAGAATTTGAAGGTGTTGCATTATCTTCTAGATGCTTATGTTGCTTTGGGGTCTGATGTTATTCCCTATTCTCCTTGATCTTCTCCTTATCACTAATGACCTGAAACTTATTTTGCCCTGATTTTGATTTTTTTGATAAACTTTTTTCTTAAGGCATAACATGCAACTAGAAAATATACACGTAATGAATTTGTGACTGTGAATTTTTACTAAATTTGGATCCTTTTATTTTATGTGCAAAGAACTCTGGGAGAGTTCTCATTCTGGAAACTGTGTCCTGCATGGTCTAGCCACCACTGCCTTCCTGAACTCCAGCCAGTCTCTAACTCGGAGAGTTGTGGGATTCCCTTAGGGTCCCCCTTCCCTTGCCTCAATCCAGATATGGCCTCAGGGCTCATCTCATTTGTTTCCCTTCCACTAGGGATTATAGGCCTGCCCTGCCTGTTGTCAAATATCTGAAAACAGTCATTTCACTTATTTTGTCCAGTTTTCTAATAGTTTTGATAGGAGAGTAAGTTCAGACCCTGATACTTCATGGCCAGCAGTGGGAATTATGGGTCCAAACTTGGTCTGCAGGGCCAGCAGGTAAATTAAGTTAAAGAAAAAGCCTGAATGTAAATCAGTAGGGAATACTGGCGACTATAACAAACTAGAGCACAAACAGTCCCATTTAAAGGGTGGAACTACCTGCTCAAGATTGCCAGATTATTTATTTTTTCAGGAAAGCCAGAAATACAAAATTTTAAGTAACTCTTGATGTTTTAAATTCTTGATAAGTAATTTAAAAACAAAAACACAAAAACACTGTGTAGGACTGAAAAATAAAGAAGATGGAATACATGAAAGTATATTTGTGCCCTAGATCAGAACTGTACCACCATGTAATATTCACTGAAAATTGATTTTTCATCAAGAGCTTACTGGCACTAACTGGTTCTCAGCTGGTAACTAAACCTCAGCTGGAAGTTGCCAGTTGTAGAAACAAAATTATATCAAAGTATATTTATTCACAGTGTAAAGTGAGGAATACCAGAGTGAACTGCCAATGACAATGAGTTAACTTCTTGTGTGGGATCCCCAAGTGGGAATTTCTAAGGTATTCTTAAGTTGAGAGACCTTTTAAGTTATTTTTTATTTGAATTTTATGGCATTGACTTTAAGAAAAAAGTTTAAAGCAAAGCTAAGTATATTTTGCAATCTCATTTTAAAGTAGGAAGTAATTACTTTGGTTGTCTAAGAGAGTTATGTCTGTCTTCAGCACAGCGTGTGGATGGTTTATAAGAACAGCGTCCCTGGGCTAGCATTTATCTCAGGAGTGCTTTACAGCATCTGAGGTTCTGAAGGAGAACCTTTGAGAGAAGGACATCTCTCCCTTCATACTCGTGCTGAAGATGCAGTTGATAGTGTTTAGTATTTAATGAATAGTAGTGAAGGCTTCCAAAATTTTTAATTGTTTTTATCGATGTCTGTAAGCTAAGTGCCAACAGTTGCGATTTAAGTGATTTTTTTTTATTCTTCTTGCACTTTGTAAAAATGTATATATATTATTTAATGCTGTGGGCTTAAAGAAGTACCTAATGTAAAAGTTTTAAATAGACCTGAAAGAAATCCAGTGTAAAACCTTGAGGCCTAAAGGCATTTTAGAACCTTGAAGTTGGTTCCACTTACTTTGCAGAAAAGGACACTGAGGCTAGAAAGAGGAATAACTTAGAACCAAGGCCTAATGTCTCCCCAACTGTTAACCTTTTATTTTTACTCTTGTGAATAAGTAAGGAGTGTGGGAGAGAGAAATTCATTTCGTGTCCAGCCTTTTGACTCCTTCTTTGACTCTTGCCTTGAAGAGAAGTTTAAGTGAGATCCCAGGCGGCAGTGAGGGAGCCCATGGCCTGCTGTCTGTGCACCGTCATTTGCGTGGCTTTGTTCTCCTCTGTGTTACTGAGATAAGCACTGCAAAGAACAAAGACACTTTTGGAAGGAGTACCCTGTCCCTGAGGCCTACGCTGAGGACCTCCCTCAGGGACTGCAGTTAGCCAGCTAGAACTACAGTGGGTGAGGGCTCTACTTTGCCCCAACCAGGTTGGTGAAGTTTGTGGTACCATGTCTGTCAGCCTGAGCCTACAAGGAATCTTGTGCCTTATGCGCCAGGGCTGACCCTCTATCTAGTGCTGTCCCCTGGGGTCGACTCCACTCACCAGCACACGTTTGGTAACACCTGCAATGCACAGGACAGTCCCCACAACAAAGAATTATCGGCCCCAAACCTCAGGAGTGCTGAGGTAGAGAAAACCCGTCTAGGACACATCCATGACTGCCTGTGTGCTTTGAGGTGGACTCCCTTTCACAGGCCTAAAAACTGGAGACATGAGGGAGGGTGTAGACATGGTGTTCAAATGCCTTTTGGAACTCTTGAATGATGAGAAAGTTCCAGATAAGGAAGTCAAAACATACTGATTGATAGTCATTTGCTTTTAAAAATATGATAGCACACACAGCTTCATTTAAAAAAATAGATGCTAGCAGAATTGAAAATTTTCAATGAAATTTCATTCATTCAGCAAATATTTTTTAAGAACCTAATATGTGCCAGACAGTGTTTTAGAAATAGGTAGCATTGAACAAAAGAAATCTCTGCCCTAAGGAGCTTCCATTCCATTTGAGGGGACAGACAACAAATAAAATAAATATGTACAATATGTAATGTGTTAGATGGGAAAATAAAGTTGGGAAAACATAAAGAAAGGGAGGTGGGTCATGATGGAGGATTTGGGGAAAAGGCTTGTATTTTTAAGTAGCTTGATCCAATATGCCAATAAGATAGTACCCATTAGCAAATAATGAAGACAAAACATTTTAAGGCTGTTCCAGTTCCTTTTAAAAATGTGTTTCTTTACCATGTTCCATTTCAGAACAACAAAGTCAGGCGTTTTGCTTTTGAGCTCAAGATGCAGGACAAGAGTAGTTACCTTTTGGCAGCAGACAGCGAAGTAGAAATGGAAGAATGGATCACAACTCTAAACAAGATTCTCCAGCTGAACTTTGAAGCTGCAATGCAAGAAAAGCGAAATGGAGACTCTCATGAAGGTAAGTAAGTCTAATTTCTCCAGGTGCATGCACACTCTACACGTCTTTAGTTTTGTCAGAAGGTATAGAAAGTAGACTTACATGTTACACTGGTACATGAAAGGTGACACAGATGTGAGCTCTTTATAGGTAGCTTGTCAGCAGATTCTCTCACATTAGAATTTACTAGCCTGACATCATTTTTCAAGGAAATAGTATAATGGGAAGAACCACAGCTTTGGGGGCAGAAGGGATGACCTGAGTTTGAATCCCAGCAGTATCATTTTTTAGCTGTGAGACCTTGGTAAGCTACTTATGTTTTCTGAGCCTTGGTTTACTTACCTGTACAATGGGAATAAAAATGGACCTTGCTGGCAGATGGAAAGATTAAATAAGATAATGTATCTCAAGTACCTGGCATAGAGTTAGCACTTAAAAATATTAATTACTTTTATTTTTGTTATCATTAATCATACCCTTTGGAATTTTAAAGACAAAATTAGGATGGGCAGAAGCTACATTATATTGGTAAGAAAAACCTGGCTATGTTCTTGACAATTCACATTTTATTTCAGGTGTTTAGACAGGTGATTCTGAACCCTGGCAATGCCTTTGAAGTGCCTGGGAACTTTAAAAAAAAATACTCTTCTTTGTCCCACCAGAGATTATGATTTCGTTGGCCTGGGATGGCCTTACTTTTAGTGAGTCTGATGGGTGTGGCCATGTGGGCTGGTGTTCATAGCTAGTATCCATTCCAGCCAGGCAGCACCCATACTGTACCAGCTATTAAATGTTGAGCTCTGATCCCTAGGCCTGGGCATCAGTATTTTTTTTTAAGTTCCAAGGTGTTTCTAATGAGCATCCAGAGTTGAAAATCACTGTGTTTGAGGGCATGTAAGAAAAATGGCTTTCTGCCTCCTGTTTAACATGCGTTCAATTATGAGTGACTTGTAATCTGTCTTGCCATTTTAGATGATGAACAAAGCAAGTTGGAAGGTTCTGGTTCTGGTTTAGATAGCTACCTGCCTGAACTTGCCAAGGTAATATCATCTTAAACTTTTCACTCTTCATAGAATGATATTAAAATATTTCTTATTTCCTGAGTTTGTCTAGGATTGAATCTATTGAAATGATTAATAATCATTTTATAGTAAATCATTAAAGGGATGTTGTAGTTAAGTACTCTCTGTTTTCCAACGTGAATATAAGATGAGGTGACATACATTACTGACCTGAGTCAGACGTCAGTCTGTTTTCCGGAAGTGCCTCATGAAGTATTATCTTTTTATTATCCTTTGTTTTCCTCCCCTCTAATAGTTAATGCCATACTACAAGTATTGAAGAAATAGTCAAAACACGCAGGTAAATGTTCCCCCAGTAACATGGTGCTTGCCATGTTCACACATATCCTCCCTGTTATGCCAGGTAATAGACACAATTCTGAAGATGTTGGATGCGTGGTAATCTTTTCACGAAACTGGAGACAGATTGCCCGAGTTAATACAAATTGTTTCTGGGTCACTCTCAATGAAAAAAAAAAAGTTTTACCTGTTTTTTATAATTCTGCAAAACTTAAAAATTACTGAAAAGCACAAAGAAGATCAAAACAACCATATTCCTACAACCCAGATTCAACACCTGTTACTGTATTGTCTTCTGAGCTTCAATAATTTTTAAAGAAATAATCAGTTATCATTGAAGTTCTTCTTAAGTACTATCCCCACTCCATTCCCTTCTTCCCCCCAACCTCAACCAGAGATGACTACTATTATGGGCTTTCTGGGATTACTGCTATTTTATTTTAAATATTTACCAACTTATCTGTCATATAAAGATATATATAGTTGTGGTTTATATGTGTAAAGCTATTATATAAATGCTAACATGTTATTCTGTACTTACTTTTATTTCTCAATTCAGCCTTGTTTTTTGAGATACATCCAAGTTGTTATATAGAGTCAGTTCATCCCTTTATTGCATTGTGTAAGCATTTTATTTTAGTTGTTCTACTATTTTCAGTCTTTTCTATTACAGACAATGCTACAATGAGTATCCTCGTACTTGTCTCCTGTGTGCATCTATGAATGATTCTTTATTAAATGAGAGAAATACCTTTGTCTTCTCTGGCCCTCTCTATTCTTACTCTGTGATTGCCTTTCTCTTCTTTTTGTGTGTGTGGATACAGTGAAGTAGAGACCCTACACACTCACATCTTAAACACTGTAATAGAAAACATGGTTTATCTATATACGGTTATAAATAGACTAGCATTCAGCATTGACCTTTACTTTAAGAAAACATGGCTGTTCTAAAATATAAAATCTCCCTCCTTGGCTAGGACTTTAGAGTATTGCTTTTCTTCAGGACCTAACTGTTACCACAGTACCTTTTTAGCATCTATTAAAGCTAATTTTAGTGCCACCATCATAACCTCTTCCTAGGCTGGGAAGAGTTTTTGGCTTGTGTGTTTGTGGTTTCATGAACTTCTATGTATCATATTTTGCATTGAGATTTGCTTTTTTGTTTCTGAATGTTTTGGGGTTCATAATTTCTCAAAGCAAAATGTTGAACCTGTTTTGTTTGTTGAAGCAGGTAATATATGCCATGCAATTGAGAGTTTAGAAATTAACTTTCTGTGCTTAAGGGGTGAAGACAATAAATACCAAAGAGAAGATTTATACTTTTTTGAGCCTAATATAGATAAATTAGAAATTTATGTTTTTTCTTGTGAAGACATACAGAATTTGTTCCTTTCTTTCTTCTGCCTACCACTACCTGGCTGGCAAAATTAGTATTCCAGAGCTCTTTACAAACTGTGGGTAGCAACCAAGTTTACTGAAGCTATTTTAGCTATTGTAAAATCAATTTAATTGGTTTCAACCCCATTTCTCTTTGTTTTAATCTTTCATTCTTTTTTATTGAAGTGGAACTTACATAGAGTGAAATGTCCAAGCACTGATTGTACAGCTCAATAGATTTCACATTTGTTTACCTGCATAACCACCACCCAGATGAATACATAGAGCCTTTCAGCACCCCAGCTGATACCCCCGTTGTTTTTACCCCTGGCCCAGTAGATCAGTTCTGACTGTAATAGACCTTCTTGTAAATGGAACCATAGTATATACTCTATGCATCAGGCTTTTTTAGCTTAATATTATATGACCCAGATTTTTGAAAAAATAAATGGAATAGAGAATATTAAACACACCGCACTTAATAATAATATATTTTTTAAAAATACATAATGTGTGTATGTATATTGGTGTGATGTAAACATATTTCTTACTGCGGGTAATGGTCAAACCCTGAGAAATGAAGCTTGCCTGTTGTTTGTTTTCCCCCAGCTCTCAAGTGTTTTAAAAATATTTTTATTAAGAAGGGAAAAAGAAGCAGAAGGTAATTTTTAAAAGGGAAAAAGAATAAAGAAAATTAAGATATATTATCTTTCACTCAACATGCTACTATCACAATTGAAGGGGCAGGTGTCTGCTGGTGACATCTTCTGCCACCTGCTTAGTGATGTGCAGTGTGGGAGCCCAGGTACCCACTGTGCCCGACTCCCAGGCCCTTCAAATTCAGGGCCTGAGTGTGAGTGTAGTTTGAGAGTATAACCCTCTTCAGTTTACCTGGGCTGGGAGCATTTGTACCTGTTAAGAAAGCAGGAATTTGACTGATAACTGGTCATCCTGGTTTTAGAAGGAATGGATTCCATGGTTGCAGAATCTGAGATTGAAGTAGCAGTTGGAAGGGGCAAGGGAGAGAGTCTTGCAAGGTGGGCGTTCAGTCTGGGGATGAAGAGGCAAGAGGTTAGTATAGGGGAAGGAAAGTGTTAAGGATCCAGCGGGAGATCAGGCCACAGTTCAATATGATTGTAGGGAAAGGACTAGAACAAAGGTGGTTGAGGTGTAATTTAATGACAGGCTCCTGTCTTGTCAACTCGTCTTTCTGCTGCATTCATCCTGTTGCCCCAGCTTTTGTTTTCCATTGTGACTGAGACATAACAAACAGGATATGAGAGACAGGAAGTTGTTCTAGTACGAAAATAACTGATGTCTCACTTGGGAATATAGTGGAGGGGCCCGTGACATATGGTAGGGATGATATGGACTTAGGTTTTCAGAATATTTGGTATATTCTTGACCCTACATTCCTTGTACATATAGTACTGATCATCTTTATCATTTTCTTACTGGGACACACTGTACCCTGAAACCTGTTCTTTTCCTCCTGTTGTGTAATATGGAACCAAATACATGTTTGTTGTAAAGGTAACAGCATTTACAGTGTCAGAGTACACAGTTGTATAAACATTTGTATTTAATACACAAGCAGTACTTAAAGTTATTTTAATTGGTCTCTTCCCTACAAAATCAAGGGGTGAAATTATCAGGTTGTAAGCCTGATTACTATTTATTTAATAATTTCTTTCTCTGGTTACATTTATCGGTAGGTGACATTGGGACATATGTATTACCTCTTCATGTAAAGGTGGTGTGAGGAAAACCCTCATGGTCCCACATTATAGTTCTTCCACAGCTTTGCTGTTTTTAATGTTTTTGGTACTTAGCAGAGCAATTCATCTTAATTTGGTGTCCTCATGTGGTTCTGAAAGGAAGCATTGTTTCATGTTAGTCCAAAGTTGCTTACATCCAATTACCTTATAAGTTCTTTTTAGCAAATAACCTAATCTTTTTATGTAAATCTTCCACAATTAAACACAGGATAAAATATGGTGTCTCAAGCTTCATTATCTCATCAAGGTTGAGTAAGGGTCAGGTGGCCAAGCTCAGCAGTACTTTTCACGGACACCTTTCTGATCTTATAAGCCAAGTCTATGATAGATGCTTCCTTCCCTGTATCCTAGTACAGAAAACTATGTCATTGTATAATGACACAGAAGAATTAGCCAGGATTGTATATATGAGGTCAGCCCATTTCTTGGGCCTCCTTATACCATATGCTTTGTTATAGCTGTGTGACAGATGAGATGGTGATCCCGGGGAGTTAGGGATCTTGCAAGTAGTGGGTAAAAAAATCTTAGCTCTTTAGATTAAAAAGTACATATTCTGGCCCCAAAGGATTTTGTAAGTCTTCCAGTTCCAACCAATTCTGTTCAAATGAGCCAGTGGTCAACACATATTTTTCTGATAATTCATCCTCAAGAGAAGATGCTATTGGCCATACTCGTAACTGCTTCTTAAGACAAGGAAGAAAACATTATTAGTCTGTGTCAGTAGTGATTGAATTCACGGTTCCAGGAGGGAGAGGAGTAGCCTTTGTTTTAGATGATCATTCTCTTCTTTGACTTCTGAGCAAGTGTCAGTTCTTCACAGAGAATAGCTCTGTCATTGTCCATTTGCTTTCTCCATTTTCCTCTATAATGAACCCAAAGCTATGAGTAGGACGGCAGTGACAGGGTTTGGACAGGGCTAGTCTGGTGCTTCCGGCCTCCACAGTATGAACTGACCACAGGTTATTTTAAGAGCAGAGCCAATTTCTGCCACTTTGAGAAGTGCTAGATAGCATAGTCTGTGGGATATTTTTTTACAGCTATATTTTGTGGGCCTTTAGATTGTGAAAGTACATGTTACTGGAATTTTATTGTCTTTACTAAAGTTTAAGTAAAAATAAATGCACTTACTATAATACTAAAAATGTCCAAAGTTGTATAAAGTTAATCTTTTGCTTTTATCCTCCATTCCCACATTTCTCAGAGCACTGATGTTACTAACCTGTTGTAATTTCTCTTGTATCAAACTGATTTGCTCATAGAAACATGTACACACATATGTAGTCCCTTTAGTTATTTTTTTACTATGCTCATGATACATACCTTACTCTGAAACATCTTCTATCACTTAAAAATATTTCAAAGATGTCCCTCTCAGACCACAGAGGATCTAGTTTACAAATTTTCATAGTTGCATGGTATTTCAAATATGGATATTGCACATATTATTTGGCCTTCTCTGTATTCACACACAGGTTATTTTCAGTTTTTAGCTTCTACAAACAGTGCATGGCAAACATCATGACATATTTACAAGTCTAAATACTTGTGCCCTCATTTCAGTAGGAGAAATTCCTCAAAGTGGGATTTCTGGGTCAAGGTTATTGCGTTTTTAATGCTTTGAATATTACCAGGTTTCTTTCCCAAACGGTTGTAACAATTCATATTCCCACTTCTCTGCATCCTCACCAGAGGACTGAAAAATGGTGTTTTGCTGCTTTAATTTGTATTTTGCTACTTAGTAGTGATACTTTTCATATTTTCAAAATTTATTTGCCATTTGGGTTACTTCTTCTCTGACTTGCCTTCTTGTATTCTTTACCTATTTTTTTCTCATATAATAGTTAAAGAGTTGAGATGCTGAAGCCAGACAGCCTCAGTTAAAAGCCAGGCTTCTATTAATGTTGTGAGTTCTTGGCCAAATTATTTACCTCTCCTGCCTCAGTATCTTCTCTTTTAAACAAGGATAATAATAGTATCTGCCTCCTCAGGTTGTATACAATTTAAATGTGCACTTACGATAATATCTAGTATAGTGATGTTCACTATTATCAATAAATATTTGTTTTTATTGTTATCATGCTTTCAGATACTTATTATTCTCTAGCTCTGGAGCACAGTCCTGCCCTTCCTGAGCCACATTTTCTTACCATCCAGGTTTTACTTGGTAATTCCTTCCAATACTGTTTATTGGGTCTGTCCTCTGTGTGATGCATCCTAGGCCTTCGGAGGGATGGGAGGAACTTTAAGAAGCTGAGTTTAATTTTTATCTTCTCCTAACAGAGCTATCAATGAATGTAAAGCAGATTATAAGCTTTTCTGGTTATTTTTACATCTAAAATTGTCCCATCAAATGGTTTCTCTAGGGAAGAGAATATCCCTTGGATATTAGTGGTAATATCAGAATACTTTGAGTCTATTTAAGCTAGTTATTAATTTTTTTCTTCTTTCAATGTACCTGCATCCCTTCTTGTCCTCCAGTTATATGGGGTTCATGGCAGTCATTCTTGCCTTGTTCATTTCTCTTTAAATTGAGAAAATAAGCATCTTTCAGAAAGGCACCAGGAATTGCATCCACTCTACCCCAGTGTCTGGAATCACAGTTTTTGCCACTGTCGAAGGACTCCAGAAGAAATTCAGAAGTGGAAGCGTTAGGGCTGCAGCACTTAGCACTGATGTTTTCAGCAGTATGATGAATCCACTGATGATGGCTTGTATACAAAGTAAAGCAGATTCTTTGGGTTCAGTTAAGATATTCTACAGGCACATATTATTTTGTTCTTTTGATGTGAAACATTAGGAAAGGTGATAGGCAAAATGAAGCTTGAAGGTTGTCCTATCCCCCATATGGAGAGAGCCCACCTCAGCCACAGGCACTTGTTTTCCCCCATAACAGGTAATTTGTAGGAATGCCCCTTAACTTCCAGAAGCCTTAAAGCTCCCATAGAGGGCACCAAAACAAACTTTGTTATGGTGAGAGTCTTTAAGCCATCATCTTGTTCAACACTTTTACTCAGAAATGAGAAACGGAGTACAGAGAGGCTAAAGGCTTGCTCAAGTTCACATAGATACCTAACGACTGAGCTAGAACTAGAATCCAGTGTCTTAGTATTCTGGTGGTCATTTCATTGTGCTAGACATAGACAGTTGGTTAAATATAGTCATGATAGAGTTTGGGCCTTTGCTAAGGCCATTGCTGAGAACGAACCTATTATAACAACTACTTGAAAGAAACTTAAGAAGACAATCAGTTTCTCATCAGCCATGATTTGAAATGTAGTAATAGCCCTTGTTCAGCCATGAGCAGAGAGGACAAGACACCCTGTCCACTGTGGCTGTCAATGCCCCATCCATGCTGAGATGTGACTCATGCTCTTAGGGAAAAGGAGCAGATGAGAGAGGACATTGTATTCTGACTCTGTAAACTTAACCATGGAGATTGAGAGTAACAAGCACAGGATATAGATTCAGAGATATGGGAAATAATGTTATTGGAGATGACTTCTTAGAAGCATTTTCGTCTTTCAGTTTCCAAATCCCACTGCTCCGTCCCCATCTCTGCCATAATGTCTCTTTCACTCAGTGGCTTCGCCTCTTCTATCCATCCCTTCACTACTGGGGCCCCAGGGTTTCTGTCTACAGACTTACTCTCACATTTTCCCCCAGGGAATCACATCTACTCCTGTCTTCTATCCCCTCCTCTGTGCTACTGCTCTGCGAGGCTTTAATTCCAGCCTTCTTCCCTACCTTGTGCTCAGATTCCTCTCTCTAGCTGTCTACTCCATGTTTCAAATAGGAAATCCCACAGGCATCTCCAAACCCCACTTTATCATCTTCTCCACAAACCTGCTTTTCCTTCTGAATGACTCTCTCGGTTAATGGATTTTCCAGTCAGCAAGCTAGGAATGTGGAATGTGTTATGGGCTTTGTTTGCTGCACCAGGAGGCAGTTGCAGCAAAAAGACCACAAGGGCCTCCTGGACTTTCCCTTTTTAATCCATTGCCTCAGCCCTACCCCAGTAATGCTTCTAAAATACAGAACTGGTTATTTTATTCCCTTGCTTAAAATATTGCAGGAGTTTTTGGATTACAAGTGAAACCTTCAGTCCTTAACATACAAATTCCAGATTCACTTCTCTTTACTTTTTCCATCATGCCCAACCATTCAATTGTAATGAATGATATCATTATTCAGGTGTGACTTGTATCTTTGTACTTTCTGTACCTCCTCCTAGAATACCATTCTCTCCTTCCCTGGCTGAGTGTTCTTATACTTCAAAACGGGCCTTTCTCTGGAAACTCTTTCCTGACTGCTACCCCATAGTCCAGGTTAGCTGTCATTTTAATGTTTAAAATTTTAAACTAAGTTGAAGGTCTTACATTTTCTTTTACCATTTTTTTTGCCAGTTTATGTTCTGTCTTCTCAGCTAGTGTTCCTTGGGGATTGGGACTTTATTTCATTCCTGTTTGTGTTCCTAGTGTCTGACACATAATAGATGCTCAATAAATATCTGTTAAATGCATTAGCAATGCCCCTTCTTGCTTGTCGCAAATGCCTATGGCTGTCCTTCAAGATCTGCTGCAGTTTTCTTCATACCACCATTCAAAACATATTCCTTTCTCTCCCTTGCTTGTCCCCTCAGTCTTAGGTGGACCTTACTCCTTTCTGCCATCTGGGCTTATTTCCATTCTGTGTGTATCTGTACTGTGCATCCTTTTCATTCATCCTGAAAAATTCATGTTCTCTTCCTTTTTGTTACCCAGTCTCTGCACTTTCATTCAGAGACATTAATTTATGAAGCCTTTCCTGAGAGTAATGCTTAATTGTTCTCTTTGGCTTTCTTTGTGTTATTTGTGACTCTTTGAACCGACTGTCAGCCTCACAGCGGGGGATCAGGTCTTAACTTCTCCTTTCTCTCCATGGCACGCTCACTGTGCTGTGTGCGTGCTAGTCTGTCATTGTTTGCTGACATGCAACTGGCCCTCCCAGGCTGGGGAAGATTTGTCTAGCAGCCCGGCTATTCACCGTGGGGCAGCTTTCAAACATTTGAATACCTCTGTAAGAAAAAGGATTTTTTTCCTATGTAATTTTTATTTTTTGTTTATATTGTTGTCAGAGTACCAGAGAAGCAGAAATAAAATTAAAAAGTGAAGGCAGAGTTAAACTCTTTTACTTGGACCCGGATGCCCAGGTAGGAACTGTTTTAATGTTTAAAATTGAAAACTAAGTTGGAGGAAAAAAACCTTTGACAGATTATGTGTTTCTTTGCTTGTTTGCTTATTTTGGATTAATAAGCATTTAACAACAATACAGAAAATTCTGGGAAAGGGAAAAATAAAAACAACCTACAATCTTCTCACCATAGCACAATCATTGTGAATATTTAATACTTAGTAGATTGTTAAAGATTGAGAGAGATTTATCTAAAAACATTTCCAAATCCACAAAGAACCTGTGATCTACCCCATCAAAAACTATGAGAATAATATGGGTGAATGTAGTAACCACAATGTTTTTCATATGAAACCTTCATAAGTGTGTATATCAATGATACCTTAATAAAAAAAAGAAATAAAAAACCATCAGAAAACAACAAGCATTGCTGCAGAAGCCCAGTAGGTAGTAATGCTTCCTGATTAGCGCAAGCTCAGGCCCAAATGCAAGCCTTGCAGAGCGTGCAGTGTACATCCATGTCCCAAGCTCAGGCCCAAATGCAAGCCTTGCAGAGCGTGCAGTGTACATCCGTGTCCCAAGCTCAGGCCCAGATGCAAGCCTTGCAGAGCATGCAGTGTACATCCATGTCCCAAGCTCAGGCCCAAATGCAAGCCTTGCAGAGCGTGCAGTGTACATCCATGTCCCAACAAATCCAGAACATGGGGCGGGGCAGGGGTGGGGTGTGCCAGGACCTCCAGGGCTGCCCCCAAATTGCATTGCTCAGAGGGGACAGTCGTTTTGCTGGATTTCTTCCTGTATTTTTTCCCCACTGCATCTGTGGTCTTTTTTACAGAACTTCTTTTCCCCAGGTAACTTTAATAATAAATGTTTCTCCATGTTTCTTCACAGATTTCCTAACCATACATATATTGCTTTTGACAACTTTTTGTTTACTGTGGTAAAATATAACATAAAATTTACTATTTTAACCACTTTTATGTGTGTAGTTCAGTGGCATTAAGTATATTCACAGTGTTGTATAACCATCACCACCATCCATTTCCAGAACTTTTTCATCATCCCAAACTGAAACTCTGTGCCATTAAATAGTAACTCCCCATTCTTTCTCCTTCCCCTTACCTTCTAGTAACCTCTTTATGGATTTTCCTATTCTAGGAACCTCATATAAGTGAAACCATGCAGTATTTACCCTTTTATGTCTGACTTATTTCACTTAACATAATGTTTTCAAGGTTTATCCGTGTAGCATGGGTCATAATTTCATTCCTTTTCATGGCCAAGTAACATTCTGTTCCAATAAACACCTCATTTTAATTATCCATACACCTGTTCATGGGCACTTGGGTTATTTATAACCACAGCTGTAAGCTTTGTGTAATAATCCATTGGGCATCTATAGCATCACTTCTTTGACTGTTATTATAAACTATAAAAACTTAAAAATAGTAAAACCATTGTGAGTACAGGCATGTCAATAGGTTTTCCATATTTTGTTGCAATTTCCATTAGATACATTTATTATAGGATTTTTTAAAATGTGAGTGTAATGTATTTATTTACTTACATTTTCTTTTAAAGAAGCTTGACTTCTCATCAGCTGAGCCAGAAGTGAAGCCGTTTGAAGAGAAGTTTGGAAAAAGAATTCTTGTCAAGTGCAATGATTTATCATTCAATTTACAATGCTGTGTTGCAGAAAATGAAGAAGGACCCACTACAAATGTAATTTTCCTTTTCAAAAATATTAAGATTAAGACAAAAATGTTCAAAGGTTTCAGATGTGCCAGTTGCAATGCAGTCTGGACATGAAATCCTAGTTCCTGGTATCAAAGAGGTGCAGTGTTTAGATTAGGATGTGGAGGATTGTTTAGCCTGCAGGGGCAGGATGTTTGTGACAAAGGATAGGGATAGAGGGCACTTCTCTTTAGCATTAACTTATCACAACAATCATAAATAGGTCTAGTAACTTCTTTGATAGCAACATTATTTTTTCCCAACAGTTTGAGCCATAGTGATGGGGTCTGGATTATTTTGTTTTGTTCAGGTAGAGCCTTTCTTTGTTACTCTATCTCTGTTTGACATAAAATACAACCGAAAGATTTCTGCTGATTTCCACGTGGACCTGAACCATTTCTCAGTGAGGCAGATGCTGGCCACCACGTCCCCGACTCTGATGAACGGTGGCAGACAGAGCACACCTGCCCTTCAGGACATCCTTCACGAAGCTGCCATGCAGTATCCGAAACAGGTGGGGGCCTGAGCCCAGCATTTGTGCTGCTAAGACTTACCTTGCACATGCTGCATAAATACATAATGAGACTGTAGTGCACAACGGCGGTAAATGAGACTGTTGATTACATTAAGAGCATGAATAGTTAGTTAGACAGTAAAAAAGCTGAGAAGAAGAAAGGGTTTTTGATTTCTCATTTCTTTTTTCTAAAATTTCTGCTAGTCGCCACCTTCAAAATAGCCTTTTGAGCACATGATGGACTGTTGATGAGTTAACCAGTTTGGTCCTGGGTGCTTTTGAGTAACTACAGTTTCACTGCTCTTTCCTGCTTTAAAAACTTTAATGTTCATGGGATTTGTTTAATGTGACTGTGAATTCTACTCACTGAAGAAAATCTTTTCTTTCCTAGGGAATATTTTCAGTCACATGTCCTCATCCTGATATATTTCTTGTGGCTAGAATTGAAAAAGTGCTTCAGGGGAGCATCACACATGGTGCTGAGCCATACATGAAAAGTTCAGACTCTTCTAAGGTACGGGTGACTTATTCTGCGTGACAGTAAACAGCAACCGGGAAGAAAGGGTCTTTGTCAAAATAGAAATGCAAAGAAGTCAGAGTTAAGCCATACTAAAAGATGTAGGCTACACAGATTTACTTTTATACTTAATCTTAAATGTCAAATTTTCAATGAAAAGTAGTTGTGTGTGTAAATAAAATGCTTCATTTCGCTAAACTATCCTGACGTAATTTGCAAAGAAATTGCTGGCTTACTAGTAAACTTTTTTCACTAAAAAGTACATACATTATATTCAAAGGGCATTCATTCCACTTGTTGATGTGTCTCTCAGGTTCTGGAATTATATTTGGGTCCTTACACTTAAATGTGAGATGGAGAAAGATGATCTGATTCCAATGGTGTGGCCAGTAGTGTCAGCATTTCAGGTTCACTTGTGCTTTGTCAGATGGAACAGGGATGTGGTGACCGCACTGGGGTGACCTCAGGTAGGAAAGGGAAGAGAAACATACAGGATGTTTGGTGTCTTTGCATTACTTTGATGTAGCATTCCTTACCTGGGGAGTGCCTACGTGTGGACACACTATAGAATTATTGAATATTAGAAGTCACCTAGTCCAAGACCTTCTTTCACACTTCAGAAAACTGAGGTTTAGTTACCTGCTCAGTGTCCCACAGCTAGAGTGGCCAAAGGGCACTTGATTCGCTTTCTAGCACATTGAGTTACCTGGTTTGAGTAAGCTAGTGAGTTCTGTCTGTGCCAGTTTACAGTATGTTTCTTTCTTTAAAAAAAATTTTAAGTGGTCATCTGAAATGATACGTTGGTAAGGACTGGTCAGCAGTAGAAGGAGACACACCAGACACTCTAATGGAGGTTTACTGAGCTGATTTAGCACTTCTTCTCTTTCTCTCCATGGCCACATTGCATCACAAGCACGTCGACCAAATTGCAGGACGTTGTAAAAGAACACATTCTAGGAGTCAGAGACCTGCATGTTGAGTACCTGACTAGCCTGCATGCTTTGGAAAAACCATGTCACCTCTTTGGGCCCCAGATGGCCTATCTGTAGCTGAAGGATGATACTGCTTCTGTCCCTACCTTCCTCTCAAGAACAGTGCCCCGATCAAACAGACAGTGTATGAGATAGTGCTGTGGACACCATAAATCACTGATGCACGTAGGACATCATTATCATTTATTACAGCCCCAGTCAAGGAAAAGCCAATTTACCCAGGTGCATTGCTTTAGATTGTGTGCCTTGCTTACTGATAAAAGCTGAGTAAAATTTGGCCTCTGGAGAGAAGCTCTTTTATATTTTAAATTAAGTCTGTAAAACTTTGGATGAGAAGCTCTTTTAGCTCTTCGGTGTTTTGATTAATAATCAATGAAGGCCCAAGATAAGGTCTATTCTGCTGTGAATGCAACACATTTCCAAAGACTGTATGTACCAACTTTGCTATGTCTGCCTGCCACATGCACACTTTTAAATGTGGCAGCTCCTGTTGGTGCAAAAATCACACACCACTGTGGACTGGACTTTACACTCCACACTTCCTGGTGTCCATTGAGCATCTGTTGAAATCTGCTGTTCCTTCATTACTTATGGAATGTAAAGCTCAGCCATGTGTACATTATTCCATATATTCACACCTCCAAAGCATTGAATTAAAGCAGAGATTAAGACTCAACCATCTTACATCAGAATAGAAGTTTTGGCAGAAATATTACTGAGGGATGCTTTTATCTGTATATGAAGATTTCTCTTCATATTTCTCAGTGTAGTCTAGAATGTTGTTTGGAGTAAATATCTGTTTTGGAGGAAATTTGTATAAAAAATCTCTGTAGGTATCTACCATGAATAGATATTTTTTTAAAGGGAAAAAAAAAACCCCAAAGGACAAAAATGAGTTTCTCACTCTGACTTTCACATACCTTATGTTCCTTCCATTTGCACCCTCAGGAAGTCTTAAGAGCTCAGTGCTTGTTGACTACAGGAAACAGTGAAACCTATAAGCCTTGTGTTTTAGCTTTCTTTCTTTCTGTCTTTATTCTTTCAGTCTTTTTTCTTTCCTTCTTTCTTTCTTTCCTTTTTCATCTTTCATATTGTAGTCTTTCATTCTTTCTTCTTCGCTTCTTCTTTCTATCGTTTCTTCCTTTTTTCCTTTCTATCCTGTCTTTTCTACTGTCTTTCATCATTCTTTCTTCCTTTTTCGTTCTTTTTTGTTCCTTTCTTTTTTTTTTTTTTTTTTTTGCAAACACAAATTTTATGCAAATACTGCACTTTACTCAGCAGCATAGTCATTATTGTTAGAATTAGAGAATGTTTAAGTAATTAATACTGGCCCTCCAGGAAGGGAGCCATATACCCTATGACAGCGTACCCAGAGCCCCCACGTGAACATACCCCACTGGACAAAAGGGAAGGACTAGGTCAGTTCCCAACGTTTATTTCAATCAAAATGCATTTCCCAGTTCTCTCCCAAAGGCAGCAATCCCCATAGCATTATTATAGTAGTAGAATCATAGTGTTTTGTAGCTGGAAGAGATCATGAAAAGTTCTAAAGCCAAGCCCTTCATTTTTCAGATGGAGGAAGTGGAGCTCAGAGAGATTTAATGGCCTAGAGTCACATAGTTGGTTTCAGTTTGACTTAGAGACAGATGACTGTCTTCTTCTGAGTCTTCTAGATGAGCATTCTCAAACCTGGCACACCCAGATCACCAGAGGTCTGGTCAGAATGCAGGTTCGGAACCAGAAGGTCTGGGGTGGGGCCTGAGACTCTGCATTCCTAATAGGCTTTGAGGCTGATGCTGCAGTTGGGCAGCACATACATTGTTGCACAGGTTCTGGATCATGTTTCCCAAAATTGGTTTGACTTTGATATATTGAAGTAATGTAAAAGACCCTTCAACACACCACTCTGACTCCAGATACATCAGACTTTGCATTGGTAACAATGCAGTATGCCAGTGTCATCTTCTTTAGCAGTAGGGGTATATTTGATTAATAGGTCTGCCATGCATACATCTTAGGCCAAAAGAAAATCTGCTTCACTGTACCCCAGAGGCTTAATAAGTCAACCTTCAGCAAGCCAAACTTAATTATTAAGAAGTGAAAATAGTAGTAACTTATACTTAGAAAGCAGAAATACAGTGATTGAAAACCGTGGCCTAACTTAAGTTAGCCCCTATACTGTCTTAATAATGAATATTTACCCTGCAAACTGTGGGAACCCAGCCAAGCTGGTGCATAGTAGGAGCTGTAAAAGCTTAGTGTTTTCATTAGTGTTCTCACTTAAACTCTAATAATGCTGTATATTTTGGTATGAATACCAAGTATTAGTAGTTATTAATACTCAGTAGACTTATAAAAATAGCAGCTATTCATCTCAAATGAAAGCCTATGAAATAGCATGGCTCTTGCCTCTGAAAAAAACATTTTAGAAAATAAAAGACATTTTGGAAAACAGTCCTCATTCTTTGAAAATTACTACTAGAGAAGGTTTTAAACAGTGTACTCTGCACTGAATATAAACTCAACCATATTCATTACAGGAAAAGGTGTGCTTTTCCATGCATCCAATACCATAATAAATATGTGATTATGTTCTTTTATTCACAATTCTCCTGTCAGTGGGATGCAGTATCTCATGACTTTATTCTAATGTCTTCAAGGTTGCTCAGAAGGTGCTGAAGAATGCCAAGCAGGCATGCCAAAGACTGGGGCAATACAGAATGCCATTTGCTTGGGCAGCAAGGTAAGGGGCACATCTTTTATTCCTTCAATATAGGTATAGGTGTTGAGATACCAACTGAACCATGTATTTTCCTTTGCCCAGAGACACAGAAGATGTAAATGAGTAAAGTTAAGAAATAAATAAACCCCATATCTGAATAATCATTTATTAGAATCACAGAAAGGAAAGATGCTGGTTGGGGCACAGCTATATTGGAACTGGCAGGGTGAACAGGAGGGTTTATGGCAGAGCTGGATTCCAGGTTCCAGCCACATGTCTCCAGCTGGGAGCAGGGCAGCAGCCCAGATCATTGTTGTTTGTGATATTTACTTCTTAAGCATTTGCCTATGTTGTTTCCTAAGCACAAGCCATTTGCTAGAAATGTTTTCTATGTAAATTGAGTTAGTTGTGTTCATCCTCATAAATATCTTTCATGTTTTTAGATAATAAGATTGCTGTTGCTACAGCCAATGGAATAATAATTAGTCTTCACATAGAAACCAGAGTTAAATTGTGGATTTATTTTGGTCTTTTGTAAACTCAGTGTAGAAATGCTTTGCTATTTCAGGACATTGTTTAAGGATGCATCTGGAAACCTTGACAAAAATGCCAGGTTCTCTGCTCTCTACAGACAAGACAGCAATAAGCTATCCAATGACGACATGCTCAAGTTACTTGCAGACTTTCGGAAGTGAGTAAGGCCTTACTTACTTCCACACCTGAAAAGGAGAAGTTGTTTGGTAGGAAGAGAGAGGGTGGGAGCAATCTTTTAAACTCTTCTAGGGCATGTTGGATGAGAGTGGGACTTTACCTCATGTCCTTGGGAAGGAAGGACTTAAAATAAGAAGAGTAACCTGGTTCATTTGAATTGTACAAGGGTGTTTTTGGTGGTACTGTAGGGGTGGGCCTAGGAAGGAAGGAGACAACTGAGGAACCTTTGGAAAGATTTGGGAAAGGGCTCAGCAAAGCCACTGCAAGTGGAAGTAGGAAGAAGAGAACTAATTCAAGTCACAACAGGGAGGTGCTTTTACTGTATCCGGGTTTCCTGATTGGGTGTTAGTGTTGGGAGAGAAAGAGGTGGGTGGTGTTCTCAGATAATAGCCACCAGGTTTTGACTAGCATGGTGGGGTGATTCGTGGTATCATTAAGTATGGGTGATGGGGGAAAGGATAATAGCCTATATAGTACTTACTCTTTATAAGCATTCTTCCAGATAACTTCCTATTACAGAGGGTATTGGTTTCCTAGGGCTGCTGTAACAAAGTACCAAATGGGGTGGCTTAAAACAATGGAAATTTATTCTCTCACAGTTCTGGAAGCCTAAATCAAGATGTTAGCAGGGCCACACCTCCTCGGAAATCTGTGGGGGAGGGCCCTTCTTTGCCTCTTCCAGCTTCTGGTGGCCTCGGGTTCTTCTTGGCTTGTGATGGTATCACTCAGTCTCTGCCTCTGTCCTCACAGGGCCGTCTTCCTGTGTGTGTCTTTCTAAATTTCCTTCTTCTTATAAGAACATATCACATTGGATTAGGGCCAAATTTACTGACCTCATTTTCACCTGATTACATCTGCCAAGACCCTGTTTCCAAATAAGGTCACATTCATAGGTACCAGTGGTTAGGATTTCAACATTTCTCTTGGGGGACATAATTCAACCCCTAACAATGTGGTAAAGAGAGGTTAAGCAATGGTGGAAGTCAGCCCAGCTGAAAATCAGTTCTTACCCATGGCTCTTTTCTGGGGCTCTGTCATAATGAGCTCACTTCTGAACTCGTAAAACTAATTTCCTTTGTTAGGGACATAGGCTTCAGAATTTTCCTGGGAAAATTCTGGGAATGTGAAAGAACTGAAAGTATTATAAGACAATGAAATGAAAAGAATGACCAAGAGCCAGCTGCTAACTACTCTGTATGACAGGAACCTTTTAGTCTTATTTTTTTATTTGAAAAAAATGCGTATCAAAGTAAATATCAAGTTGCCTAGAATTCAAGAGTGGCTGTTCATCTTAACTGCATTTTCACCTTTTTTCTTAGTTCTGTCTCTTCCGATTTTTCAGAATTCTGAATAAAGCCATAATTAACCTTTTAAAAATCTTTACTTATTTAGAGTAATATATTGTAACAGTAATTATGTCATGTTTTTATTTGAATTCCAGGAAACTTTCAGCCTTGCTAATAGAATAAAAGTTTTTTTTTTTAACTCTAGTTATCTTTAGTTGAATAGATTACAGTTTTCCCTCACTAGACTTCCATGCAATTCTGAATAATTATGATGTAGGTCCATGTAGACTCCTTTAGGAAGGGGATCAAACACTGTATGGTTAAGGAGAAGAAAGCATATATGTATGACCCCATTTTTTTTTTGTTATCATTAATCTGCAGTTACATGAAGAACATTATGTTTACTAGGGTCCCCCCTTCAACAAGTCCCCCCCACAAACCCCATTACAGTCACTGTCCATCAGCATAGTAAGATGTTGTAGACTCACTACTTGTCTTCTCTGTGTTGCACAGCCCTCCCCATTCCCCCCCAACATTATACATGCTAATCGTAATACCCCATTTCTTCTTCCCCGCCCTTATCTCTCCCTTCCCTCCCATTCTCCCCAGTCCCTTTCCCTTTGGTAACTGTTAGTCCATTCTTGGGTTTTGTGATTCTGCTGCTGTTTTGTTCCTTCAGTTTTCCTTTGTTCTTATACTCCACATATGAGTGAAATCATTTGGTACTTGTCTTTCTCCTCCTGGCTTATTTCACTGAGCATAATACCCTCTAGCTCCATCCATGTTGTTGCAAATTGTAGGATTTGTTTTCTTCTTATGGCTGAATAATATTCCATTGTGTATATGTTCCACATCTTCTTTATCCATTCATCTACTGATGGACACTTAGGTTGCTTCCATTTCTTGGCTATTGTAAATAGTGCAGCAATAAACATAGGGGTGCATCTGTCTTTTTCAAACTGGGCTGCTGCATTCTTAGGGTAAATTCCTAAAAGTGGAATTCCTGGGTCAAATGGTATGTCTGTTTTGAGCTTTTTGAGGAACCTCCATACTGCTTTCCACAATGGTTGAAATAATTTACATTCCCACCAGCAGTGTAGGAGGGTTCCCCTTTCTCCACAACCTCGCCAACATTTGTTGTTGTTTGTCTTTTGGATGGTGGCCATCCTTACTGGTGTGAGGTGATATCTCATTGTGGTTTTAATTTGCATTTCTCTGATGACTAGCTATGTGGAGCATCTTTTCATATGTCTGTTGGCCATCCCAATTTGTTCTTTGGAGAACTGTCTGCTCATCTCCTCTGCCCATTTTTTAATTGGATTATTTGTTTTTTGTTTGTTGAGATGCATGAGCTTTTTATATATTTTGGATGTCAAGCCTTTATTGCATCTGTCATTCATGAATATATTCTCCCAGACTGTAGGGTACCTTTTTGTTCTATTGATGGTGTCCCTTTCTGTACAGAAGCTTTTCACCTTGATATAGTCCCACTTGTTCATTTTTGCTTTTGTTTCCCTTGCCCGGGGAGATATGTTCAAGAAGAGGTCACTCATGTTTATGTCTAAGAGATTTTTCCTATGTTTTTTTATGATCCCATTTTTAAAAAGAAAATATATATTTCATCTTGTTGTAAATGAAGAAACAGATAGGTAAATGGCTAGCTAAATGGAAAGCTAGGCATAAAAATTATCATATAGGATATTCCAAAATGTTAATCCTGGTTATCTCTGATAGATGGCTTCATAGGTGACTTTTCATTTTCCACTTTATAGCTTTCATAATTTTACATGGACATTTTTTTTAATCTAAAATTTTACTTTTATATTCTGACAAAACAAACAGTGAGGTTTTTTTATGTGATGGAGGTTGGAAGCCTGTGTCAGAAGTTAATTCCTAGAATGGCTGGCTTGAGACTGACCCCCTGATGGAGATCTTCCCAGCTCACAGCTCTGGCTTCCTCCTTGGAGGCTGGAATAGGGACTTGACAGGGTCTGTAATCAAAAACTGATCCGAGCGGAGAGCTGGTGATCAGGTAGCACAGAAAACAGCCCTCCGATGGTTCAGAGCATACCTAAAAGTCTGAAGAAATGCCTCTATGTTCATCCCAGCACAGTTAGGGAAGTGTCATGTTTGTTTGTTTTTTAAACCTTAGTGTTGCTCTTTTTCTTCTTTATTTTTTTCATAGTTAATAATCTTCTGTCAGTGGCCTGGATACCAGCTTGGATCTAAGCTATTGTTTCTATTCCCATGATTGTCTCAAAATGTCATTTAATAATGGATGAGAAAAATTTTCTCAAGCTGCCTTGTCTATAGAAAATAGTTGCCAAAGCTCATAAGCAACTTTCCCCCTTTCCTTTGCAATAATTACCAAGGGATATGTTCCAAAGTTTCGTAAGAAAACAATTCTGTCAGATGGGTGGTATTGCTGACATATATATGCTCCAAGAAATATTTATCTAAGAAAAGGCACAAGATTTTACACTTAACTTGATTTGCTAATGGTGGTATTTTTTCTTACATCTGAAGGGAAAGTATAAAAATAGATCATTTTCTTTAAAATGTACATCTTTTTTAATCCTACTATATTAAGTAGCTTACTATTAGGGATTTTGTCAGAAACTTACCTGTAGTGTCTATCAGTACCTTTATAGTCTTTGTCTCCAAGTTTGACATTTTTACCTCCATTTTGCTGTAGTTGCACTGCACAGAAGCAGGCGGGTCTGCTTGCCTTCCTCTGAGTCTGCTGCACTTTTCACTCTACCATGCTTTGCCCTCTGCCTAAATTGTGTCCCATTCTGCTTTTGTCTTTCCAAGGGAAACTTAAGCCCAGGGCATAACTCAGTCCCGTGTTGGAGAGCTGGGGCAGTACACTTGGCTTCTCTGCTTGAGCCTCCTTTTTTTTAAGGGGATATCTTAATGACCCAGCCTCCTAGAATTGTGGTAGGGAATGAATGAAAATGCATGTCAGCGTGATTTCTGTCACTGTGAATGCTAGTAACATATATAGGCGACGATATCTACCAGAGTTTTGGCTTCCTGAGGACAGGAATCATATCTTGTTTATATTATATCTGTGGTGCCTAGTATAGTGCATATTGTATCATATTGAAAGCACTTGGTAAATTCTTAACTGTAATTTCTTATAGATTTGAGTTCAGTGATTTTGTTTAAACAAAAGTATCTCAGATTTCTTTCAGCCACATAGAAATTTTTTTAAGTGATACCAAAGTTTTTAGGGAATACTGCCTTTTACAAAATACAGTTAGAAGATTGGACTAACCATGAAAAACAGACCCAAGCATGTCTCTGCTGCCAGTTAATCACTTTAAGGAGTCAATACAGGAGGTGGAGAAGGAAGGAACAGGCTGTAGAAAAACAGAAGTAAGGACACTGAATCTGGTGGCATGGGATGACTGCTAGTTTATGATATCATTCCCCTTCCCTCGGTGGGAATTGTTGAGTCAACAGGCATATAAGGGCACTGGACTGCTTAGTAGATAACAAAACGTCTGAAGAATCTTAAAAACAAGAGTTAGAAACTTATCAAAAATGGGAACAAAACCAAATGCCAAATCTGCTAGCCACTGAGCTTTGATGTTTCTTGGCAGTGTTCTAAAGGACATGATTAACAGGTGGCTTATGAAGGGCCGCAAGGCAGCGTTTTGTTTTCTAGGAATAAGTCATGTCATGTTGAACTTGTCATTCTAACCACATTTCTGCTTCTCTCTTTTTCATTGCTAAGCTGGTACAACAAGGGAATGAAAATCCTTTGACAAGTGTATATTCCAAGATACTCTGTGAGCAAGAGAGAAGTGTAGTATACATGAGCGGAACAGTTGTTCAGCTGCTGGTATAACCAGGTGCCAGGAAGGGTGATGAGTAAACTCGTCTCCATCTGGCGATAGGGCTCTCGAGGCTTGAGAAGGAGCCTGTTCTTGGCAATATTCTGTGCAGTATCTTCTTCGGTGACTTTTATGAGATATTAATAATAAGCTGAGGAAATGTCTTATAAAGTTATTAGGAATATCTAATACATTGCATGTTAGAATCTGGATTGAGGAGGGTTTCGATCAACTAGAAATGGCTAAAACATAAAAAGATGAAATTTCATCAAGACAAAAATCAAATCCTGTTCTGAGTTCCAAAAACATGACTGTGTAAATATAGGGTGGAGAGATGTAGCATGATAATAAAGCATATGGAAAATGATTTAGGGATTTTAGGTGATTGTAAATTTAATGTACATCCCTATGGTGGTGTGGCTGACTAAAATAATAGCACTTTAGCTGCATTCGTAGAAGGGTATTTTGTTCAAAACCAGACAGCTGCTCTACCTTTTTTTTTTTTTTTTTTTGGTTAGATCAGGATTTCTCTTTATTCCTTGTTGGTTTAAAATGGCTAATCAGAATAAAAAATAAAAGGGCCTCTGTCTAGAGGCTGGGGTCTCCCCTATTTAGAGGTTAAAGCCCAGGTATCCCCTCTATCCAACACCATACTGAGGTGGGCTAAGGGGTAACTTCCAAGGGACAACTGGAGGGGCCTACGTCTGCCCACTCCATCTCTCCATCCTGTTTTTGGCATGTGATGAAAATACTGCTTTTTGGATTCTTCTCTCCCGGCCTTGGATTTAAAAATAATGTTAACTGTGAGTTGGGGGAAGGCTTTGAGCAACCTGAAGAAGCCAACCTTAATCCTTCACCCCCAAGAAGGGGGGTTATCCCATATTGTTTCTGGAGCTTGTACAAGCTCTTTTTCTGATCACCCCTGCAGTTCTGGTCAAAAAAAAAAAAAAAGAAAAGAAAAATGTCACTTTTCTTCCCATCTGTGTCAGACTGCAGTTCTGAGTGCCATGATATAAACAGGGCATTCTTTCAGGAGAGAAATGGCATTGGAGGAAGGTGTGGAAGGGCTCAGAATGAGGACTTCAGAAAAGTGTGTGTATAAATGGTTGAAAGGTATAACACAGAGAAACATTAACTAGGCACCTTGATGAGTAGAAGTTTCAGGGGCAAATTTTACCATGCTATGAGGAAGAGCAATAAAAGTGTCAACAGCTATGTCAAAGGTTTCCCTGTCACTAGGAAGGGTTGAGGCAGTGGCAGTGCTTGTCAGGGACGTCACAGAGGAGATTCCCGTATTGAATGGAGTCAGGCCAAATACAGACACCAAACATTTAGTTGAGTGCTTATTTTGTATCAGCATTTACTAGCCGCTGGAGCCTGAGAGACTTCCAGTTCTGAATTTTCATGATGCTGTGAGCCAGGAATGTATGCTGAAGATGGATGGAGTGGGTCAGGAGAACTTTATAACATTTTGCTGATATTCTTACTTAGACTGCTGCTGTTCAACCCAGTAGTCACTAACCATGAGGCTATTGAGCACTGGCAATATAACAAGTCCACACTGAGATGAGTTGTAAGTATAAAATACTCATCTGGTTTCCAAGAATTAAAATGAGTTTTTTATACTGACTACATATTGAAATAATAATATTTTGTACATAGTGGGTTAAATAAAATGTATTCTTGAAACTAATTCGACTGGTTCTTTTTCACTTTTTTTAATGTGGCTTCCAGAAAGTTTAAAATCACTTTTGTATTTCGTATTATATTTCTCTGGCAAGTGCTACTCTAGAATTTATGTTTTAGAGCTAACCTAACTTACAAATGTTTTATTTTTCTCTTCTTTTGTTTGTAGACCTGAGAAGATGGCTAAACTCCCAGTGATTTTGGGCAATCTAGACATTACAATTGATAATGTTTCCTCAGACTTTCCTAGTAAGTATAAGTTCTATGTAATGAACAGACAAATTTTACTTGGTTTTTACTTCAATTTTTTGGTTTTGAATTTTTCAGATTATGTCAATTCATCATACATTCCCATGAAGCAATTTGAAACCTGTACTAAAGTTCCAATCACATTTGAAATAGAGGAATTTGTGCCCTGCATACCAAAACACACTCAGCCGTACACCATCTACAACAATCACCTTTATGTTTATCCTAAGTACTTGAAATATGACAGTCAAAAGTCTTTTGCCAAGGTGAGTGCAAAGATTGAGATTTCATTTTTCATATTAAGCTCTCTTAGGTTTTGGCTTCTCGTATTTTTTCATAAATATTTATTATTATTTGTTCTTTTTTTTTTCTTTATTGTTTCAGGCTAGAAATATTGCCATTTGCATTGAATTCAAAGATTCAGATGAGGAAGACTCTCAGCCTCTGAAGGTTTGTTTTTTATATTCACATTTTTCAATTTTAAAAAGGCAGTTGCATGATAGTGCACAATTTAGGGAATTCAGCATGTTTTAATTAATACAAACACAAAAATATGACATCACGATATATAACCATGTGTGCTAAATCTTACAGAATATGGAATAATTGAGTTCTTGCTCCTAATTGACTGTTTCTGTTTTGTTATTCTCTTTAGGGATGAAGGTTTTGTATGCATGTTCAATTCAGTTAAACATATCATATTCCTACTATGGGCCAAGCATTTTGAGGGTGCTAAGAATTACATTAGTAACATTGATAATAGAAATAATGACAATGATAAATTGACATTTATTAAATGTTTATTATAGTATATTAATAATAGGGGTAGTAAATTATTGGTTATGTTTATAGAGTACTTATTATAGTGCAGGCTCTGCTCTTAGAGCCTTATAGGTATTAAACTCCTTTTATTCTCAGAAATCTTTTGAGTTAGATACTATTACTATGTGCATATTTTTTAGATGAGGAAACTAATGCACAGAATTTAAGTAACTTGCTTAGGGCCATACATTATTGTAGAGCCAGTGTTCAAACCCAGGCAGCCTGGCTCCAGAAACCAAATTCTTTACTGTAACTCTGTGAAAAAAACTTTTCAAGAAGGGACAGAGACAAACAAGAATACACTATCATTTGCCCCCTAGTCATTCGTGTTTAGTGGGAAAGACAGTCATGGAGAAAAAGCTCCTGGCATGCAGAAGGTACCGAAATGGACAAAACTGAATAGTTGGTGTAAGAAATGCTAAAGGAAGAGTTAAAAATGCAGAGGCAGGAGTTAGTCATTTCTTGAAGGATGCCTAAGAATTCGCTTGGTGCTCACAGAAGGGAAGGTCATTCAGACACGGATCGCAAAAGCAAAGGCTTGAAAGAGAGCCGGAGGCAGGAAGCAAGTCTTTGTCCAGAGCTACAGCATGGAGGGTGGGAGGGGCATTGGGGAGGATGGCAGATGAGTTGGAGGGTCCTTGGACTCAGCAGCAAGGGGGCTTGTGGGTCTGGACACTTGTTGGCAGAAGAAATCCATTGGAGGTGGCTATGTTAATATGCTGTAGGAATGCCGCTTTCTTAACAACGCATCTGAGTCTAATTTCTTGTACTATTAATTGAATGCTCGTGTTTCTCTTTATTAACCCTTATTTTAGTGCATTTATGGCAGACCTGGTGGGCCAGTATTCACAAGAAGCGCCTTTGCTGCGGTTTTACACCATCACCAAAACCCAGAATTTTATGATGAGGTAAATGAGGTTTTCACAGGAAAACCCAGTTTAACCAGTTTTAAGGAAAACCCTTAAGTTCTTTGCTTAGTAAAGCAAAATTCAAGAGAAGCTGCATGCTATACTGAAATTACAGTGATAGAGCTAAATGTTGAAGTATTTACATAATTTTTCTAGTTTCAAAATTAACACTTATTGTAAAAAATAAAAACTTAGAAAATATAAGTAATATAGAAAAGAAAACATAAAAATCCCTCTTCTGTTACTACAATTAACATTCTGACATATTTCCCTTCAAATTCATCTTTAAGTATAGTTAACATTTGTTGGGCCTAGGAATCTCCATTCTTATTATTGGGTTTCCTTATGTGGAGGAATAATGTGGTTCATTAAAACTACTGTATGAATCCTACTTTTAAGTGTTCTACTCTGGTTTTTCATCATGCCTTGGCTGTGTTATGTTAATCCAGTGGTTTCTGTCATGTGTTTTCCAGTTTTCTCTAGAGTCGAAATACCAACCCTTCTATTAATGGTCAGTGAATATCTTAGTCTGTTTATGCTGCTATATACAAAATACTGCAGACTGGGTGGCTTATAAGCGGTATTGATTGCTCACAGTTCTGAAGGCTGAAAGGCTGAGATCAGGGTAGCCAGCCTGACAGGGTCAGGGCCGTCCCCCATCACTGTCTCTCCAGACTTCTTGTATCCTCACATGGTGAAGAGAGCTGGGGAGTTCTGTAAGATATCTTATAAAGAACATTAATCCCATTTACGAGGGCTCCACCCTCATGACCTAATTACTCGCAAAGGCCCCACCTACCACATCAGCTGTGGGGTTAGGATTTCAACATGTGAATTTCAGGGGGGGGCACAAACATTCATAACATAACAGTGTGTGAAGGATCTATTTCTTTTTAAGCACAATTTACAGTCTCTGATTTCTTTGACTAGTTTAGAGACCAAATGTGCACTGGGTGACATGTTGTGTGACTTTTACTGAGAATTGTTTTGGGATATTAGAAAGATTGTTATTCTGTCTTCCCTGCAGATTAAAATAGAATTGCCCACCCAGCTACATGAAAAGCACCACTTACTGTTCACATTCTTCCATGTCAGCTGCGATAATTCAAGTAAAGGAAGCACCAAGAAGAAGGATGTTGTTGAAACACAAGGTTTTAAATCTCATCATTTCTTTGATTGTTCATAACTTACATATGAGGTTCTTAAATTTTCTTTTGATTCTGAATTCACATCCTTTTGCAGAAGAGTTTTTAGATGAAGTTTGTGATGGTAGCATGAGTGGCCTCCATGTGTAAACCTATATAAAAGATAATTTTAGAATTCTAAACCCAAAGAGGCCAAAGTAACATTGTAGACAATGTTCTGCAGAAACTGTATCCAGAGCCTTTTCAATTTCTTACTCTGATTGATATTCACAGTTCCTAAAGAACAGGCAATTTAGTAACATTTGCTTTCCTTCATGTTTTGGTACACTTACAGTGAATATTTTTGTTCTTTGTTTCAACAGTTGGATATTCCTGGCTTCCCCTCCTGAAAGATGGAAGGGTGGTGACTAACGAGCAGCACATTCCTGTCTCAGCTAATCTCCCATCTGGCTACCTTGGCTACCAGGAGCTTGGGATGGGCAGGGTATAGGACTTTACGGTTTATCCCAACCCCTTCCAAAAACATTAAAGATCAATTAAAACAGGAATAGCACAAAGAAAGTATGCTGTATTTTTGCCAATAAAAAGATTTTGGTTTTAGTTACTCATTTTCAAGTAAACTTAGGCCGTTGGAAGGCAGTGCTGTTAACAGTGATCACAATTTAGAATAATAGTTTGGGTATTTTATAAGCCTCAAACTGGCAGTGTCTCAGTAGGGAAATGGAGACTTTGTAATACAAGACAGAGTAGGAATTTGTCTCTGCAAACTAACCATGCTCAAACAAAAATGTGTTGTTAGAGTCATGTAAACTATTAGGAACTTCTTCCAGTTTAATGTAAATCTAGTAAGCAAATCTCTTATCCACCCGTAGCCCATTCTGATGCTTTTCTGATTTAGCCTGAATTTTTTAGATTTCTCCAACTGTTTTTGTATTCTTTTTAGCCATCTCAAATTTAGTATACTTCAGTTTTATAATATGCTTAGATAATCTATTTCATTTTGTCTTGAATGGCTTTTTATGTTTAAATACTACCAAATTTAGGCCCATGTAATGGAAAAATAGTTAAAATATTCTAAATAATGGTAAATCATATAACATTCAGTTTTAATTCCTGGTATGAATATGAGAAAAATGGAGGTTTCAGAAATTAAAGTAAGCACAAACAGATGACTGACCCTTTTGCCTGGACCAGGAATACTTAACTGTCCTGTTTGCTTTGTTGAGTACCTTTTAACATCACTTACAAAATTCTGAATTTTTTATTAAGTTGCTGGTGAAATAGGATTCTTTCCTGCTCACCTGGATAGTAATTCATACAGCTGCAACTAAAGTAAACATAACTTATAAAATCCAGTAGGAAGAGCATTGTACTTGGGAGAAGAAAGTGGGTAGAAGTTAGTATTGGTTGCGTTCCTGTTGTGAGCCAGGCATAACCATCAAGGCCCTGAAGCTGTTCAGGCCTTCAGCATCACAATAGTACCCATTATTGAAGATGGTGTTTGAAGCCAAGATCGCTCATCTGTTGGCATGTTTTTTCCCCTCCATATATTTTCAGCATTTTGGTCCAGAAATTAAATGGGTAGATGGAAGCAAGCCACTACTGAAAGTTTCAACTCACCTGGTTTCCACAGTGTATACTCAGGTACGCACTGTTCCATTAGAATGAGCAGTGATTGCTTTGTGAATGAGTCTGTGTGATTGTTTTTCCAAACCTCCTACCTGATATGTACTATGGATATATGTTTACTCTATAGAGCTTTATTTGAAGAAACTAGGTACATATAGGGTGCTCATATGTAATGATAAAATGAATAGTATCAGTAATATTTCTCAACAGTTTCCACTTGCTGTTGGAGGATCTGTGAAATCCTTTTTTAAAATTTATTTTTATTTTTATCTCTTTGATGTTTTCATTTTTATATGATCAGTTTCATAGTCTAAATAAAACATGCATGCTGCAAAAAGCAAATACTCTTATTTCCACAGCATTATGCTAAATAGACTTTCTTTCTCTCTTCTTTTTTTCCCCTTAGGATCAGCATTTACATAATTTTTTCCAGTACTGTCAGAAAACCGAATCTGGAGCCAAAGCCTTAGGGAGTGAACTTGTGAAATACCTTAAGGTATCAGATGGCTTTCTTAGTAACCTCTTTTTAATGAGTTTGGAGTAGGCTGGGTTTTCTTTTCAGTGGAAAGTGTTGTTTTTTGCCTCTTGGAAACCTTATAAAGAAATTAGCCAAATATTCTCATATAAGGAAATTAGCCAAATATTCTCGTATCAGTAGCTTCTCTATAGTTTTAGATGGTGGCAAGAAGTGCACTCAGATAAAGTACCACTCCTGCCGTGATCCTAGTCCCGTGTATACTTTTCTCAAGCTGGACCTAAAACACATCATCCTCTGCATGGAGACTGCTCACTTACACAGGCCCCCCCCCGTTGAGTGCCCATGGGGTGCAGAGCATGGTAATGGGTACATGGGAAGCAGTGACTTTAGTCCCACTGTTAAGTAACTTCTAGTTCATTGTAGGAGATAACATAACCTTGGTGAATGCATGTTAAGTGGGCCAAAAAAATCAGAGAAGTAGTACAGGTAACCAAGCCCGGCTTTGTGCAAGGGTTAGGGAGACTCCTGGATTCGTGGACCAGTGAGATCAAGGTCGGGGAACTCTAGGGGAGCTTCATCCAGAACATGATTCTTGGGGAACATTTTGAAAAGGGAGAGTAGCTAAAAGAGCATTGTAGGCATGGGGACAGAATATTAGATATGTGAGAAATGGAACCAAGGAAAATGGAATGAGTATTCTGAAATTACGGTTCTGCCAAGTCCCCCTTTGGGTACCACATAGACAGCCATGTGAATTAGAGAGGAGCCTTTGTATTTGTTTTCTATTACTCCTGTGACAAATTATCACAAACTTTGTGGGTTAAGACTGCATAAATTTATTTTCTTACACTTTTGTAGATCTGAAGTCTGATACAAGGCTGGCCCACTGGCTAATAACATCCAGTAAGGAACTAAGCCATTAACATGGCTAAGTTCCTTACTGGAAACTCTAGGGTTGAATCTGTTTCCTTGTCCTTTTCCAGCCACCTCTGGGAAGGCGGCCTTCATTCCTTTGCTTGCGGCCCCTTCCTCCTTGTCAGAGCCAACAGTGTTGCATCTCTGGCCATTCTTCCTGAAGGACCTTTGTGGTTACACTGGGTAATCCAGGAGAGTGGCCCTGTCTTATGGCCAGCCGATGAGCAGCCTCAGTTCCCTTTTGTCATGTACCATATTCACAGGCTCTGGAGATTAGGGAGTGGACATCTTTGTCCCTGACTCTGCGTGCCACTGCCTTCCATTGTTTTAGATGGACTTCTTCCTTCCTTATTTGGAACTGAGTGGAAGTTGCTTGGGGTTGGTTTGCTTTTAAAAAGATAATACAGACTTTGCCATTTCATGTCTGTAGAGCCTGCACGCCATGGAAGGCCACGTGATGATTGCCTTCTTGCCCACCATCCTGAACCAGCTCTTCCGTGTCCTCACCAGAGCTGCTCAGGAGGAAGTCGCTGTCAACGTGACACGGTAGGGGAGGCAGACAGGCAGCAGCTCTTCTTCCCTTCAGTCTGTCCACACCCAGAGCATAGTCATGCATATCTGAGATGCTAGTATGTGTTGAACATCATATTTAAGAAGTTTCTTTTGATCCCACACATAGGGACCCCATCTAATTCCTCGTTTCCTTGTGTCCTGTGGTGCCAATAGCATCATCATTGTTCTACTGCTGTTGTGATAATAATGAAATGTTTCCATTTTCACATTACTATTCATTGCTTTATTCATTCCTGTGGTGTGTAGGGTCATTATTCATGTGGTTGCCCAGTGCCATGAGGAAGGATTGGAGAGCCACTTGAGGTCATATGTTAAGGTATGTAAAATGAATTGCCCAATCATTTAAATCTGTGGCTCTCCAATTTTCCTTCTAAGGATTTATTTTAAAAAATCTAGGTATTTGGGGATGAAATTTAATACTTCTGCTTTCTCTTCTATACCTACAGCCAGTGTTGGTTCCTGAGCAAGGGGAAGTCCAAAGCAGGGAGGCCATTTATTTACTCAGTTTCATTCTTTCAACTACCTTTCTTTAATGGGTTTTGAAAATAATGTGGCTCAGATGATATGGAATTTTAAAGAATTTTAAATCACTCTTGGTTAGGCCTTTGGTATAGCTTATGGTCCTCACTTTTCTTTTTCCTATCTGAAGTTCCTAATGAACTGCTTCTCCCAAGATAGGAAGGTTAGCCCAGGCCACCATCAAATTAGATGACTATGTGGGAAAGCACGAGTTGTCATTAAGATAAATAATCAGCTCTTTCAAAGCAAAAACTGAAGGAACAAAACAGCAGCAGACTCACAGAACCCAAGAATGGACAAATAGTTACCAAAGGGAAAGGGACTGGGGAGGGTGGGTGGGAAGGGAGGGAGAAGGGGAATAAGGGGCATTACGATTAGCACACATAATGTCGGGGGGGCACGGGGAAGGCAGTATAGCACAGAGAAGACAAGTAGTGACACTGTAGCATCTTACCACGCTGATGGACAGTGACTGTGATGGGGTATGTGGTGGGGACTTGATAATGGGGGGAATCTAGCAACCACAATGTTGCTCATGTGATTGTATATTAACACCAAAAAAAAAATCAGTTCTTCATCTATGTACAATGCTCAGTAAATGCAATGGTGGTTACTGTTCTAAAAAGTGACACACCTCCTATTTATTCTTAGATACCTTTGTGAATTATAGCTGTGTGTTAGTTTAAAATAAAGTTCAGATTTTTCAGTTACCCAGTATTGTCCCTGGGAGATAGAGTTGTGGGCTGGAGGACTATTGCTCTGAGGTAGGTGATTCACATACTTTGATGGGGACCCTGAAAATATCTTGGGCTCCTCTTTCTGTGACATGCCAATCACCCTTCCCACCTCCGTTTCTACAACTTCCTCTCCCACCCGTGCAGTTGTACCTTGATTCCCAGTCTCCATCCTTTGGAGCCTCTCCAGCTTTCAGCCCAACTTGGACAACCAGTGCATTAAAGTATCTTTCCTTTTTCTTCAAAGTATGCTTATAAGGCTGAGCCATATGTTGCCTCCGAATATAAGACAGTGCATGAAGAACTGACCAAATCCATGACCACAATTCTCAAGCCTTCCGCCGATTTCCTCACTAGCAACAAACTACTTAAGGTATGTCTAGAGGGCCATTGGTACTGAAGTTGACAGAAGGAAACTGAAACTCCGAAGCCTGATCGGTTCACCCTTTTTGTGTACTTTTAGAGACAATGAACTGCCTCCTAACAAGGGGTGATAGAGTCAGTCCTTTACTACCAACTTTGGTACTGGTACGTGCACTCCTGTGGGAACTGCAAGGTGTTACTACACTCAAAGTGTCACGGGCTCTTAAGTATTAAGTATTGAGTCATTATATTCACATCAGTGGAGGACACTGAGTTAGAGATTATAAAGGCAGGTGTCAGCAAATGAGACTTGGCCCAGAGGAAAGGCCACTCTTCCGGCCTCCTTTGCGAGTGCCTCCTGAGGGCTGCGCCTTGCTGAGCATATGCAGCCAGTTTCCTAGCAGAATGGGTCATGTGAAAGGGGAGCATCTGCCCTGCACCTCTGATCTCATAATAATTTGCCTGGAGGTTAAGCCATGTTTTGGGGTCATACCTGTTTCACGTTAGTAACGTCAACCTGAGAGAATAAACATTTGGCCTTCTGATTTGTTTTTCTTACTGGAACCCCTTTTTCTTTCTTTCAGTATTCATGGTTTTTCTTTGATGTTTTGATAAAATCCATGGCTCAGCATCTGATAGAGAACTCCAAGGTCAAGGTACGTCACTTCATGTCGGAGCCTGTGGTGGCTCTTAGGGGAAAGGTCTGTTCCACTGTGTTGTAGCTCACATTCCTCAGTGCTTTTTCTGTGCCAGTTACAGTACTGTTCTCAGTGCTTTCCAAGTACTAAAGCATTTAGCTATATTATTGCCCTGTGGGGAAGTAGCAGTCTTACTCCTCTTCTTATAGATGAAGAAACTGAGGCCAGTGTGCATGAATCACTTGCTCAAGGCCATGCTGGTAAATGGAGGAAGCCAGTCTGGCTCCAGAGTGCACATTTCTCAAGCCCTGTGCTATTAAATGCAAAGAAAAATATGTCTTTTCCTTTGACTAGCTTAGACAACTTTGTCTGTTGAAATGATAATAGTAGTTAAAGCATTTAAAATGTAATTACCTGGTGTTTCTTAAGTGTCTTGAGCATTGTAGACCTTTCTCAGGGACTTAGATGGGAGAGACTGGTGCTACTGCACGTCCTCTGAAACCAGTGAACAGACTCGGAGATAACTCAGCCTCCCCTCTAGGCCGCCCTCACCAAGATGCCTCAGTGTCTGTGCCTTTTTGACTCTGGGTTCCCCTGCTCATCTCTGGACTGATGCCTGTTGAGGTGTGATTGGCTGCCGCTGGCTGGCTGAAGCTTTATAAAATTCCAATGTTGTAAACAGGTGGCAGAGCTCCTGAGCTGTATGGAGTCTTGGAGTTGCCTTTGTGACTGAATTCACATTGCACTGTAACTGTACAGAAGCAGGGTCTCAAGGTGTCTGGTGCAGGGTGGAAGGCACTCCTGCAAAAAGCAGTAGAAAGGGGGCACTTCTGACAGCGGTTGTGGGAAAGATGGAGGAGCCACAGGAAAGGAGGGTCAAGAGGTAGGACCCCTGGACAAGGGATCTGGAGTCTTAGAAGAAGCCTTGGGAAAGGCTGCTGGACTTTGTCAGGCAAAAGGTTAGTGGTTTAGAACCTGAAGCTGTACTTTTCTCTAGTAGAGTGGGTGCTGGTGCCTGACCAGGTGGTTTCCTCTTTTTTCCCTTTAAAACCCAGTTTTAGTGCACAGGGAGATACCAGATGGAGGTGGGCCCTGCGTTGCACAGAGTAATACATCATCTAAATCATGCCAGCGTAGGCTGGCAAGGAAAAAAATCAAGCAGATTGTCTAGTTAGCAGTATGCAGCTAAGTGCACGTCCATGCACATGCATGCACACAAGCAGGTCATTTGTATATATTCCCTTTCTGTTAAAAATTGCATGCAGAATAAGCTTTAGGCCTGTCTAGTTTGCTCAAGCTGCCATAACAAGTACCACAGTCCACCTGGCTTAAACAATAGAAATTTATTTCCTCACAATTCTGGAGGCTAGAAGTCTGAGATTAAGGTGCCTTTAGGATTGGTTTCTTCTGAAGCCTTCTCCTTGGCTTATGCATGGCTACATTTTCCCTTTGTCTTTATACTGTCTTCCCTCTGTGCCTGTCTGTGTCCTAATGTCCTCTTCCTATAAGGACAGTAGTCCTGTTGGATTAAGGATCAGCTTAATGACCTTGTTTTGATTAATTACGTCTTTAAAGACCTTATCACCCAGTGCATTCACATTCCGAGGTCCTAGGGATAAGGACTTCAACAAATGAATTTTGAGGGGACACAGTTTAGTCCATAGCAAGATCCTACTGGGCTTTTCATTATTTGGGGCTGTAAATAAATGTGATCCCTTAAGAGAGGTTGGTGACTTAGTTATATTCAAAAATATAACTGATTTGCTCAGAAGCATTCATTGAGCCCCCCAGGGTTACAGAGTTAAACACGGCATGGTTTGCACTCTCACAAGGTTCAGGTAGGAAAGTGTACAATTTGGCCATGGGAGTGATGGTAGAGAGGGTAAGGCGCCCTTCTGAAACCCTCAGAAGAAGAGCATTTACAACCCAGCTTCAATGACATCTTGCCCAGAACTGTGATAGAAAATTAATAAAGGACTTTAATAGCATGTGCTCTTTTCTCAGGATACCAGATTAAACAATAGGACTTAGGGATGGTCAGGACCTGAAGGCTACCCTATATCCAGCCATCCCATATTTCACGGGGGTTGAAATGGAAGTATAGTCCTGTGGGGTGCCCTGCCCAGGATCACATACTGAGCAGAGCCAAGAATCCTGCTTGAGTCAGAATCAGCCTCTCACAGGTGTGCTACCATTTCCAGTCTTAAAACTTAATTCTCCAGCACCTCTGGAAAGTTGTTTTTGGAACTCTTTGAAACAGAGCTCAAATGCTACCTAACTCATTTTCTGTAAGTTAATTACATCTTGGTCCTAAAACAATATTCTGAGACTTTTTAGAAGTAGTTTACTTAAAAATTGTTATCCAGCTTAAAAAGAAACACTGGCATCCAAAAAGAGAAAGCTTACCCATAATATAATTTACTGTAAAAAAAGATTCAAAACACCTACTTACCACTTTGGAGAGTTTAACCCTTTCGCTTTTGCAGGGCTCCCTACTGATGTTTGCTTTAGTGTCACCCCAGATCCCATGCTCCTCTTTCCCTAAATCACACAGTATTGATCTGGGAACTTCTCTCACATTTTGTGAAGCCTTCATTCAGTTTGCCTCATCTCTTAGGAGTAATAAGTTTTTTATGTTTGAATTAGTTATTTTTATATTTGGCTTAAATTTACATCTTAAGAATTCTCTGTCCACATCCCTGATCCCAGTGTTCTGAATTTAGGGAACAAGTTCATATTCACCATTCCTGTACCATTTGTGGTTTCCAAAATTACTCTCAAGTTCCTTCAGAGTTTATAGTAAATTTTTAGATTGAAGGTTATTAATATAATCCATATTGTTTATAATCCTGACCTTGGTTTTCTTTCCTCATCAGTGAGCCAAGTGCCATGATCAGGCAGGCACACACCTGTTTTGTAGGGGTACTTGGACCATGGATTTATCGAAAAGCCTGATAATGCTTTCAGTGCTGCTGAAAATGCCCTTATCAAGAATAACCAGCATCAATCAACATTTAAGGGCATAGTATACACCCCTGGTGTTTGGGGGTGATTCCATCTGAAGCATATTTATGTGGAGGGGGTACGTTTGCACACTCTTATGCTTGCTTTTAATGCCACGCTTTTGCTAAACATGGAGGCAGCCACATGTGGCCACCTTCCCATCCCTAGCCAGTCAAACTATACTTTGTTAGATTTGCTGAGGAAGGCTGTGAGTCAGAGCCTGTCTTTGTACTAGCACCCAAAGTAAGCACCTTCTGGACTGTGCAGGTGGACCTGCAAACTTTGCCTTGATTGCACATAACTGTACCAGACCTGAGTGATTCATAGGTGACATGTGCATGGAATTTACAAGAAGTGGTTTTTCAGGAAAATATGTAAACAGACTTCATCAAGGCCTACTAAGGAGCTCCCAGCCCCCAACCTCTCACTCTCCCTCTAAGGCCAACATATTTTAGGTGTTTCATTTCTATCATTTATATTTAGCATCTATAATTTCAGCAGACTCATTCGGAATTTCCTTTCCTCCCACATTGTATCAAGCAGATTGCTAACATACCACAGGAGTACCCCAAGGAAGTTGGAAAACATAGGATAGGATGAATATCTATCTTTATATGTTAGTTGTTTAGCCTTCAGCCATTTTCTGGCTTAATTGAGCAAGAAAGAGCTTTCATTTGAAAAGTGGATGAAGGATAGTGTGGTTCATCTTCTAAATGGGCTGCCTGACTTCCCCTATATTGCATTTGTAAGCACTGTCCATATTTGGTAGCTGAATGTCAGTATCCATACCTCCATCCATGAATACATGTAAACAGTTGTTCATTATGTGTAGAGCGCTAAAAGGACATGAAAATGAAGAAGGTGCATCCTTAACCTGGAAGCTGATAGAGCCCTGGGAGAAAAAAGACAGAACAGAGAGGAGGGCAAGAAGGTGTATATATGTGAGCTCTGAAATGATAGGAGATCACTATGGAGATAGAGATAGAACTTCACCTGGGCCTAGAAGAATACCACATTTAGGGGGAGGAGAATGAGTTTTAGGCAGAGGAAAGAGTTCATGTTCAGGTTCAGCCTCTGTGGCTTGCTTTGTGGCAGAGCACAGAGTAGAGGGGAAGAATGGAAAACAAGATTAACTCAGAAATGGCAATGAAATGAGGGGGAGCTTGGAGGCTGAGTGGCACGTGATTTGATAGAAGCCACAGAGAGGTGGGGTGGGTTCTTTAGCAGGAGTGACAGCTGAAAGAGCATATACATGTTAGCAGAGTGGCTTGGAAATGTTTATATCAATGAGTCTACATTCCCCCAGAGTCTAAATAGCTTGTGGAACAGATCAGTGCACCTGTTATGTTTTATATGTCTTTGGTTTTTTAGCTAAGTGTGATAATATGGAATGACATTTTATGGTGATGCTGATGAAGATCTAGTATTGAGGGGACGAGGGAATTGGAGATGAAAATGAAAAGCATTGTGAATGAAAGAAGGGAATAGGAAAGCAGAATGAATGCTTTGACCCAGCAATTCTACTTCTAAGTCTTTACTGAAGAGAAATGAAAACATTCACACAGAGACCTGCAAATGTAAATGTTCATAGCTTTATTCATAATAGCTGAAAACTGGAAACAATCAAATGTCCACTAATTGGTGAATGGATTAACAAGTTCGGTAACTCCATATAATGGAATACTACCTAGTAATAAGAGGGAACAAAGTACTGATTCTTGTAACAACATGGATGAATCTCAAAAGCGTAAGTTGAGTGAAGAAAGTCTTTGTAATCAAACAGACTACATCCGGTGTGAGTCCATTTTATAACATTCTAGAAAAGAAATAGAAAACAGAGCAGTGGTTTCCAGGGGCTGGGCGTTGGGGGAAGGGATTCGGAGGGCACAAGGGAACTTTCATGGTGCAGGGCAGAGAGGGAATAAACATGGAGAGGTCAGAGAGAAGACCGACTTTTGTCAGTGAAAAGAGTGGGGAGATAGGAGAAAGAAAAGAAGATGTAGAAAAAAATAGAAGAGAGAAGAAGTAATGTAGGGATTCCAATAAGAGCGAGTAACTTCAGACTGCTGGGAAATATCTTTGGCAAACATCTACCCCATTACTTTTCTATTACTGTTTGCTAAGCCAGAAAAATAAATTTATTAGCTAACAGGTCTTTTTTATTGTATCTCAGTGAGTAGTAAAGTATCCCGTAAAAAAGAGGTCTCTAAACCCAAGAGAGAACACAGTAAGGAAAAAGAATCAAACTTTTGAAGACTGTCGTGACGGCCTTGTTCATGAAGCAGTCACATGGGCTGCAAGGATTGCTGGGGCCCAGACAACATGACATGTAGGATGCGGTGTCACTGGCATCTACAAAGATTTGGCTGTCAGCAGCAGCAGGGCTTACGGGGTCCTTCACAGCAAGGCTGAGTGTGGGTCATCTGGGAGATCCCTCTCAGTCCAGGGTGTGGGTGGCAGGAGCCAAGCAGCCAGCAAGATGGCACAAAGGTGTCGGGCTGATACCAGGGTGTGGGGTACGACCAGGCGTGCAGCAGGTCGGCTGGAGGAGGTGCTGGGCAGGCAGACCCCACACAGGCAGCATTTGTTGGAGGAGCAGACGGTGGTGGCCAGGCCTTTGGGGACGCTGCAGCAGTGCTGAGAGGAGGTCCCACAGCAGGGCATAGATAGGAGTTGGGGTTTTGTTTGGCTGAGAGCCTGAGTGTCTCAGTGACCTCCCCTCTGAGCTAGTGTTTATATACTCGCCCCTCCCTGGACTCAACCATTATTCTGGATTATTTTTTTCTATTTCTTCTTATAGTAATCTCCATAAAAATGCCTAATCACCTCGGTCTTTATTATCTTTAGATGTGTGTCTTACCTCCCTGTCTTATTGCCAAATTAGTACTCTTGACCATAGCTGTTAGTCACTGCAGGGAGAGCTTCCTTTCAGTCTCCAAAGGCACTGAGTTGTCATCTAATCACTAAATAGCGTTGTTGGTTGGTCGGTATGTTAATTATCTACCATTCTTCATCACATTTTCTTTCTTTATAATAAAAACGCATTATTATAGAAAATTTTTTTAAATGTAAAAGGAAAGGAAGTAGTTTAATGAATGTCATGTTTCTATCACCCAACTTCAACAATTATAGCATTTTGCCATTTTTAGTTTATATATCCACTTTCACACTTTTTTCCCTGGAGTATTTTAAAAGGAGTTCCCAAATATTTTATCTTTTCATCTGTAAAACTTCAGTGTGAGCTCTAACACATCTTTAAAAAAAGATGTAACCACTGTATAATTATGGTACTCAACAAAGTTAGCATTATTTCCTTATTATCAACTAACACACTATCTGTATTCAGTTTTCCCCAGGTGTCTCAAAAATGTCATTTTACAGTTGGTTGATCTGAATCAGGATCTAAATATAGTCTACACATTGCATTGGGTTGATGTGTCTCTGAAGTTTCTTGGATTCTCAAACTGTTCCCTGTCCATATGCTTGTTTTTTAATGCAATGTAGTTGTTTAAGAAAGAGGGCCATTTGTCTTGCAGAATTTCCCACATTCTAGATTTGGTTGATTGTAGCCTTGCAGTGGTAAGTGACATGGTTCTGTGTGCCTGGTGTTTCTTGTAAATTTGTAATGATGTCTGAAGACTCAGCCACCTTAGGTTGATTTGCTTTTCAGCAAAGATACTTCATAGGTGGAACTACTATATTACATCAGGAGGCATACAATGTCTGGTTGTCCCACTTTTAGTTTTGGTAATAGTTACCAACAAGTTAAGTGGTATCCACCATGTCCATCCATTATTGAGTTCCACATTGACTTTTTATGGTTTAGGCAACTGAGCCCATTCTGAAGGCATTTCTTGGGACAGGTCTTTTTTGGGAGGGGCCAACTTGGGGAGCTGGCAGGCCTTGCTTGGGGTCCTAGAAGATGATCATCTAGCTAACACCTCAAGATGTAGAGTTACTGGTTGCAGTTATGGAACAAAATCCTTTTGGAATTTCAAATTTTACTGTTGTATGTTTGAAAGTAGGTAAACTTCCAATTCTGATTACTTGATCCTTACCTCATTGGATTCTTGAGTTATATATAAGTATACAGAGATTTTATTGTTATTGGTTTGAGAATTAAGATTACTAAGAATTAGTATTTCATAATTTCAAGATAGGTTCTGGTATTTAATCCATAGAGTAATGCATGCTTTCATGTCAGAAATACCTAGATTCCAGTTCTAGTTTTACAAAATACTATTTGATAATGGGATCTGGTTTGACTGTACCAAAATAGGCCCAAATAATAGTGGTTTAAACAAGACAGAGGTTCTTTTCTGTCTTTTGGAAAATTCATTAGTCAGTAGGCAGCATGGAGAGTGGAGGAGCTTGTCTGCCAAGCCAGTCAGGGATGCAGGCTTCTGTCTGATTACCCAGCCCAGGTGTCAGCCTCATTTGCGTGGTTGAGAAACTGGCTCATTACCACCCCACGTTCCAGGCAATGGTAAAGAAGAGAACTATAAGCAGCCCCTGTTATGGGCAATAAACCTGACTTAAACTGAACATAATAAAGTTAGATTTGAGGGGGTGAAAAATGGCTGAGAAAGGCATGCTCCACTTCCTCTTACAGCTCATTGGCCAGAACTCAGTCACATGGCCCTTGTCTAGCTGCAGGTTGGCTGGAATAATCAGTGTGCAGCTAGGCAGTGATGAGCACGTGTAAAAAACCCAGGGTTCCACGCCTGAAAGGGAGAAGGAAAGGAGGGGTATTGAAGGTCAGTTGGTACTCATGATTGAATCTCTCTAAGCTTCGGTTTTTTCATCTGTAAAATGGGGATGAAAATACCCCGTGTTGTGGCTGTTAGAGTCACATGCATGAGTGGATAAAGTCATGGAGCATCTGATTCAGACCTCTTCACATTTTAGGCTCTCAGTCAATCGTTCCATCTTTTTGCAGCCAGGGGTGGGGCAGCAAAGCGTCAAGTCATCCCCAGGACTTGGGCTCTTGGTAAATCTGGGTTTGCGTCTTTGTTAATTGCCAGTTTTGTGACTGAGGACATATCTAACTAGCCTCTCTGATTATCTGTAAAATAGGGGTTAAAACTTGTGAGAATTTAAAGAAAACGTACACAAAGATACCTAGTGCAGTGCCTGATGTGTAGAAGATAGACAGGCAGAAGCAGCAGCTAATGGCTGAGTGATCGGTGTGTGTTTTCTTAGGTAAGCATTCCTGGTCAGGAAAGTTATTATGTAAAGTTAATTTGAAGAGGATAGCTTCTAAGCAGTTTCAACTGGTGACATAAAAATAATACATGTATTTTCAGTTGGAAAACTTGCAGCTTAAACTTAAGCCAGTGTTTTCTAAAGAGATCTCTGAGATGTACAGGCATTAGAGTCACCAGTAACAATGCAGCTCTGATCTGAATCTCCCAGAGGGGTACAATTCCACACATTTTTACAAATATACCTCTAAGATGATCATTATCATACTCAAGTTTAAGATCTCATGTCTAATCCACAGTATTTTTTGAGATATTAGAATACTTGTACAGTATTTTGAGAGAAGAAAGAATAATTTATTTTATCTAATTTCAGATAAAATTAGAGCTCTGGGTTTTTTAAATGGACTCAGGGATGAGATTTTTTTCCCCCAAATGGTTGCAATTTAAAAAATAATAAATGTTTGCTCTAAATTCTTCTTAGTTATTGCGAAACCAGAGATTTCCTGCATCGTATCATCATGCAGTGGAAACTGTTGTGAATATGCTGATGCCGCACATCACTCAGAAGTTTCGAGACAACCCAGAGGCATCTAAGAATGCGAATCATAGCCTTGCTGTGTTTATCAAGGTGGGGGCCTCCAGGGAAGAGGGTGTTGGCTAAATGACTAAATGTTCTTTCTACTGGGTGCTCAGTCAGTGTCAAGGGCACATGTACACTGAAGGATAAGTTTGTTAATGATAAATGCTGATTTGAACCCAACTTTCCAGAAACAGTTTTGCCCTAAATACTTACCTTTGTGGGTTCCATTCACAGAGATGTTTCACCTTCATGGACAGGGGCTTTGTCTTTAAGCAAATCAACAACTACATAAGCTGCTTTGCCCCTGGAGACCCTAAGGTAGGTAGCTTCTTTTTGTTCCGTTCTTTTTGTTTTACTAATTGACATCCAGAAATCCACTTACTGCTGTGGATTCTCATCAGAATTTTCTCTGTCCCAGAGGCACTACTCACTTGCTTCTCTTGGAGATGCTAACTTACACTTGCATTAACATGGGAGATATTAGGGACACAGTAATTCTGAATATACCTGTTGATTTTCTCATAAATACCTGAAATGACCTCTCAACTGCAAAACTCAAAATATGTATTGTGAATCATAGTTTATTTAACAAGTTAACAGAAGTAACCATGTATCTTTCGCTGGTAGAATTATCTGTCTGTTCCCTCTTTTAAATTATCTGTCTGGTCTGTTTTAAAGCTCTCCCATACTTTTTTTTTAGCATATTGAGTCTGTGTCTATAATTGTAAGCTGCCTGCAATCCTTTATTGAAATAGGAGGAGCTTAAATAATAAATGCCCTGAAAGTCAGTGAAGGACATTATTTCATAAAGTGTGTTCCCAATTTTCAAACAAAGCCCTGCAACCATTTAAAAATCTGTATAATAGCATAGAGCATACAATTCTAAGAGGGCCAAGAAGCTAAAGACTGGGTGTATGATTTCTAACAGTTTTTTTTAGGGTGCTGTAGAAAGGATCCAGTGAGGTATTTAACTTACAACAAACTTTTTTTCTACAGACACTCTTTGAATACAAGTTTGAATTTCTCCGTGTAGTGTGCAATCATGAACATTATATTCCTTTGAATTTACCAATGCCGTTTGGAAAAGGCAGGATTCAAAGATACCAAGGTAATCTACCTTAATCTTTTGCAGAGAGCCATTCATTTATAAGAAAAGAGGTTTGATTCAAACATGACATTTGAATTTTGTGATTTTTTTCATTGATCAATTTTTTCTTGTTAAATTTTCATTTAGAAAAAATAATTGATAAAATGTTATATAAGAACTCTTAAGTGAACTTATCAGACTACACAGATGATACCAGTGTGACTCTTTTTCATTGAAAAATTCCTTTGCTTAAACAGTAGAAATCCATTTTATTTACTGTAGTTTATTTTTATTTGTTTCACTTTTCCTTTTTTCTTACGAATTAGCTTTTCTTTCACCAGCTGTGGAGTCAAATGACACTCCTGTAGGTAGGTGTGGGATATGATGCTTGCTTTCTTGCATTTTCCACCTTTAAAAGAAAAAGAATGCAAGTGCTTGCTGAAATGCTCACATATGCTATCCATCTAGGCATTTCCCATCAACTTGGATCGTTTTCAGATTCATGATAAACCAGTAAATTTGTCCTCACTGTAGCTGAGACATTGCTATAGTCCCCACGCGGCACCTCGGGCTTGCTCCTGGGGTCATTAGATCCTCTATGATGTTTCTTTAAGAAGCAAAACAAACCAAAAGCCCTGTTTCAATTTCACTCCAAAAATGAATTATTCCACCATTTTCATAGTCCTTGTCCATAGTGGTGGCAGTAACCTGAGTCACAACACGGCTTTTCACATGCATTTATGTTGCATGTCGAGTCTTTATCAACTGTCTGTATCCTTTTTTAAGTTTGAACAGAGTTAAGCTCATAGAGATTTCCTTGTCTTCACTAAGTAAGCCAAATCAATCAAATTAGGCTATAAAGTCTGTCAAGTAATGTTTTCTAAGTTTAGTCCTTATGTGTGGTCAGAATTATGTATACTAAGGGAATAAAAAAAGAAAAAGTGGAAAGATCCATGAAACTATGAATGACACTTAAGCCACCTGATTGTGAAAGTGAGAGAAAAACACAGAGCATTTGTTCAGAGACATAAATATCTTCCCTAAATGGACTCGGGCTGCTTTTTATGCAGCAAAAAGGAGGATCATGGCTTTGGGGTTGGCATTCATGCACAAAACAAACATTTACCAGCATCAACTGGGTCTAGCCTTGGAAAATAGCCCTGGAAAAGGATGAAACTCCCTGGCTGTTCACATATTTCCCTCAGTGAAATATGTAGAATGATAGAAACTGACAGTGATAAGGAGAGAAAAATGAATCAAGGAAGGGGATATGAATGGGGTGGCATTTGAGATAGGAAGGCCAGGAGAATCCTTACTGAGTAGGAGACTTCACATGATAATTGGATAACAGCGAGGGTTGAGCATCCTGGGCTGAGGGAACAGCCAGGCACTTGGCATCACCGAACTAACCCCAGCCCACCTGCCTGGTCACACTCCCCACGATTTCCCATTCCAGACACACCTGCCCACTCCCAGCTCCTCACACACACATGGTGCACCCCTCCCACAGCCACCTGCCTAGGGGAATGCTCATTTTCCTCCCTGGTCATCACTCAGCACCTCCTGTGTGGGGCCTGCCAGGGCTCCTCACCCTCGCACTACCCCAGCTAGAATTCATTGCTCCCTACCCTGCACGCCAAACCTGGTCATACCCTTCATACCCTCCGTGTCCTTGCAGTCTGTTATTAGCCCACTGTACTGAGGAACATGACTCTTTCCCTTTCATCTGTCAGGGTACTGAAGGCAGCCCCTATTCCTAGTGGTTGGGCAGTGAACATGCGCTAATACCCACCCTCCCCTCTGACCTGGCAGGGCCCAGGTGATCAGCAGATTCCTATAGGCAATTAGTAGACCAGCAAGGTATTTGGTGGCCAGGAGGGGCTGCCCTAGGCAGGTGGGCATGGGTCACCTACAGATTTTTTGCCTTACAACACAGATAGAAATTAAGTCTTTTTAAGTGTTTTCCTTTCGTTCCCCCCTCTCACCTGCTACGCCTTCTGTGCACACACAGGGGTAGCTTTACAAGTAACATCTAATGTGGATTTAAGTCAAGGAAGAGGTTTGTAGAGTTTCCTTAATAACGGATTCAGTGTGAGGATTCAACAGCTTACTGAAAAGGTGTACCTCCGCTGTAGAGTGAGGCTTAGCTGCTTTTATGTTCCCTCCCTCAGTAGGTTCCATGTTTGCCGCTCTCTTTCCTAGGAGAGCTTGCTGGTGATCTACTAGTTTGGGTTGGTGCTTTTTCCATCTTAGTTTGAGTTTATATTAGTGTTTTTTATTTGCTGTTAGAGGTGCAGACGTATTGAGTGTACTTTAAAAATATCTACATTAAAGAATCTCTTCATTTAGTAGTAGCAGAATAAATAGGTTATATGTTAACTTATGTATTTCAAACACATTATATTTTAAATGTAGCCCATAGGTATTCATGACTGGGAAATGGATTCATGAACTCATGTAGTAAATAACATTTTAATAAACCATGTATATTTAGTCTTTAATTACATTTGATGTACAGATTACTTCTCTATAATACTGTCAATTAGTACAATAACATTTTTTAATTTCATGTCAATAACGAAATTACATTTATAATGCAACCTATGTTGTCTCATATTCTACAGAGTACTGAAACAATTCAGTACCTTAATAATTATGCAGGATGTAATGTCTTCCAAAATCTAAACCCAGTACAATTACTTGTATTTAAATTTTGTCTTCACTTAAAAATTTGATGTGTTAGGAAGTAGAGCAGTATTTTGGATAAGCAACCTTTTCCCATTTGAAGCCAAGTCTAATTATCTGTGGACACACAGGGTGGGCTGAAGGCAGAAGGTGGGTTTGGTTTTTGTTTTATTCAAAATGCATGATAGCCTCTCTGACTAAAGCAGTTTCCATCCTCATTTTCAGATCTCCAGCTTGACTACTCATTAACGGATGAGTTCTGCAGAAACCACTTCTTGGTGGGACTGTTACTGAGGGAGGTGGGGACTGCCCTCCAGGAGTTCAGGGAAGTCCGGCTGATTGCCATCAGTGTGCTCAAGAACCTGCTGATAAAGCATTCTTTTGATGACCGATATGCTTCGAGGGTGAGTGGTCCCTGGTGGAAGGAAATATGGATCGATAAATGTCCTTTATTTTAAGTAGTATAACCAATAAGAAAATTGGTGGTAACAGCGCTAAGACTTATCTCTGTTTATGCAATAAAAACTAGTAACAGTCTATATAGAAAGGATCCAAATGTAGATGGCTGGTGCCGGCTCAGTCTATCATTCAATTCTCAGAGCCACAGGATAAACTTACAGTGTGTACCTTTGTTTCAGAGCCATCAAGCAAGGATAGCCACTCTCTACCTGCCTCTGTTTGGTCTGCTGATTGAAAACGTCCAGCGAATCAATGTGAGAGATGTGTCACCCTTCCCCGTGAACCCCGGCAGTGTACGTAAGCATATTCACGTAGACACAGTCTGAAGGAGGAAACATATGAAATAATCTAAAGAAATGTTGGGTGTCAGAACTTTGGAAAGGGAAAGTACTAGACCTTCTGGGAAAACAGAAATAATAACTTTTTGGACCAAGATTTCTCAGCCCACACACTGTAAATATCCTGGGTTTCCTCCTCCTGGCCCCTTCTCCGTTGCATCCGCCACCTCCCTCCTTCTCACACGCCTGCCGCTGCTCCTCCCACTCAGGCATTTAACTTGTCAGGCTGTTCTGTCTTGTTCTAGCGCTTGCCCGCACACATCCAGGAACAGCTGATGACTCTTAAAATCATCTTGGATTGTTTCTTGTCTTTCTCCCTTTTGACAGACTGTGAAGGAAGAATCAGGTGCTTTGCCAGCTGTAAACCCATTGGTGACGCCGCAGAAGTCTGGAAACACGCTGGATAACAGCCTGCACAAAGACCTCTTTGGCGCTATCTCTGGCATTGGTAATGCTCAGTCCTCTTTGCTTCCTTCTCTGGTTTAATTCTCAAAATATCTTTAACCCAATAGTTTGTTAGCATCTCAAACTTTCAATTTAGGATTTGGAAGCTGTTGAGTTTCTGCTTTGAATATTCTTTTCCTGGTTTTGACACTTACTGAAACTCCCCAAGTCTACCCTGAAATTAAGATCCTAACATTTTCAGGAATTCCAAATATAGTACATTTAATTACTTATTTGTACTGTCTGCTTTTTGTTAACACTTAATTTATCATTTCAGACCTTTAAATTGGGTTGTTCATGCTTATAGAAGAGGAGTGTCCTTGCAGATATGTGTGCAGGATGTATAGGATTTATTTGTAGTCACAGTGATGTAGGTGAAATGTAACAGTAATTTCTGAGGATAGTGGTTTACGGCTAGAATTCTAAGATCAGTTTTCTAAAATTTTCTCTCCTAGAATATTTTTTTCTGTCTGAAATAATATAAGAGCAACCCCCACGCAGAAGAAAACAGATGGCATAAATTAAGATTCAAATTGAGTAGTTTCTCGGTAAGAAAATACCTGAGAAAAATACTCACTCAAATTCTAACTAATTGAGCACTTGTGCCATGCCAGCTCTTTCACAAAGATCATCGTACCACAAAAAAAAAAAAAGACATGTCTTCACAGAATTGTCAGATACTCACAGGCTTATCCTCTTTTCTCTCCATCTCTTTCACCACACTTTGAATAAATGAAGCATGTGGCATTATGGCTAGTGTTCAGACCACCCAATAGTGGGACTAACTCCTAGGGCAGAATATAGGGCAGTCCTTTTATCTAATTAATGGGCAGGACTGTTGTTCACTCTGAGTGTATGTCTTTACCCTTTGTGGTGGTGGTGGTGTTACCATGCTCTTTCCCTTAAGGGATAAAACCGTGCAGAACAGATGACTGGAAACCTTGCACCCATGCCCAAACTTACTCTGCAATACCAATACCAATCCATAATCTTACTTATGTTTATGTATATTTTTCATTAGGCATCACAAATTAAATGAATTAACTCTGTACAGTGCTTGGCACAGAGCCTGGCATGTGGCGTTTCCATCTGCCTCTTTCCAGGGCCTTTGCTCTCCCTTCTTTGCCCTGCTCCACCTACAGGCCCAGCCGCTGCTCTCAGAGGGGGGCTCTTTGCAAAGGGTTTTGTCTGCAGTGGTTCACAGCACTGGCTCTAAAGTCAGACAGATGCAGCTTTGGATCCAGTCTCCTTTTCCTCCCTTTGCTGATTGTCATAGGCCGGGTCTTTCCTCTTCACCCTCCACGTCCGCATTTCGACACAGTCATAATGAGGGATGAAGAGCTCATGGAATGTGTATAGTGCTTGGCATGGTAAACATTCAGTGTTGTTACTGGACTGCCGTTATAATGAGCATGATTCTTTAGTACTACTCACGCTTTGTGATGACTATAAAGACGAGCCATTGGGTATCTTTAGCTTGACTCAAATGACATAAATGCCCTTCAATTGCTCTGTGTTCATGCCAGTTATGAAAAGTACTTGATACTGATTTGGTCCCTTTTCACTCTTGAATTTCAAGATTTAATTTGCTTTACATAGGAATTCACCACAAAAGACTTGTTTATACGCAAGCTTCATTATTTCCCCCATCTTTAAAGACTTAAATCCTGTGCCCTTCAGGAAAGCCGTCAGGAAAGCTCCCACCTCCATCCTGGGGTTACTGGTTGTTTTCTGGTAGCTTTAGCAACTCCTCTTTTATTCATCAAGGAGTTTCCAGTTAACTTCTGTCCCAGTGCTTATCCTTCAAAAGCAGACTTTCTTCTCACTTCTTTATTTAGAAGAAATCCTGTTTCTACATATATTAAGAATGCACCCTCAGCAGTTCCTTATTTTTACTTTTTTTAATATCTTTGAGACATGGTACACAAAAATTTCTGGAACTGATTCATTGCCTTGTTAAAAACTACTCTGAAATTATATTCATTTTAAAATGCATTGCATTCCTATGTTCCAGGTTCCTTTTTCCATCTACTCAGTGTTTTGCACTGGGCTGTCTGTACAGAGGGCACACAGGTGAACTAAACTTCTTTCACTTTACTTACATGTTGTCTTAAGATTTTTTAAGAGTTATGCACTGAGCCAGGATATTAAGTAAAAACATACACACATGCACACACATGTACACACACAAAACAGGAACATATTTCTACTAAGCGTGTTGGTTTTGATTTACTGCATTGCAATGGTTTGCCTTAGATGAGGACTCTAGTTCTGGAACTGATCATAAAACTGAGAATTTAGGGTCTGATTTTACCTTACTGACCTCTTTCTCCTGATCTCTGTGTTCTACATTAAATAAGAAATCTGGGTAGATTAAGAAGACTATAATTATAATTTCATCATGATGTATGTTTCTTTAATCTTTGGGTATAGGAATAAGCTCATAGGTTTTTTTGTAAGGTTTTTACCTGCTCTTTGTCACAGACAGTCACAGTTTCTATTCTGGGGAGGTGCAGAATCTGGCCAAGGGTTGTATGTTCCAGCCTTCAAATTCTCCTGGCTCTTCTTCCCCTGATTTTAATACTCTGAATCAGCTTCAGGGATGGGGGTGGGTAAACCTGGTGTTAGGTAGGGGGAGGGATTAGCTTAGAAATGTCTCAGTCTGTGGCAGCTAATTTGCATGCTGAAATCTGAAAATGACTGGCCTGTTCTGAGATGCTGGTAAAGACATCTTCAGCTTGGGTATGAGGGCTGTGCCCACAGCTTGCTGAGCACGATGCCAAAGTCTCCTCATGCGGTGTGCACACAGCCAGCCAGGCCTTTCTCCAGCACTCCTGTCTTTTGGTTCAGCACAGAATGTACAAGTCTGAGAGTCATTTTTAATACTGTGATTTACTTAAGTCTTATCTAAGCAGAAGTCAATCTATTACTTTTAAAAATGCCATACTACTGAGATGGGGGCTGATTTCTGCCTTCAGATGCTGTTTTTTCATGGATGTCACAAATTTTATATCCAAGTTAGATTTTCTTTCTGCTGCTAAGTATTTATTATAGAGATTACCAAATATTCTTGGTTCACAGAACTCTTGTCTCAGTAATTTGTCATGGGGTCCTAGGCTAGAAGAAACACCTAGTTCTGTTTATTAGATACTTAGGGCCAAAAATCTTAATAAGTGCTGTGTCCTAACAACTTTGTAGCCATTTGAAAAAATTATACATAAATTAAGAGAAAAAAATGTATTTTATTTTTAATAACCACAGTTACTACTAATGGGATGTGTGTGCCTGTTGGGCACTGCCCAGCTCTCAAATTTGAAATCAGATTACTCCCCACCATCCTCACTTCTTGTTCCACATTGACTTTTACCCAGTGCCTGCTTTTTATCCTAGCAACCATCAAATACCTAGCTTCACAATGATGTGACATCATTGAAAGGAATGTAGCATGACCTAACGTTGAAATTGCAGTTCCCAGCAGATGTCAAGTCTCATTGTGTTTTTCTTGAAAATTAAAATTAAAATATCCTAGGAAACCTCAGCATGCAATTTGAATACTGTGGGTTTATTGCATGACTTTAATTTTTTGATTTGATAATTTGTAGGTAGATATACCTTTTTAATTGTTAAAAGTCTTTAACCCATTCTCAAAAACAGTGTGCTCCTTTAATCTGAGCAATCAGAAGTGGTTTCTCATAAGTGAATTGATAGTTCTGTCTGAATGTTTCAGCTTAAAGTTTATCTCACTCTATACAGCATGGTTCTTTAAAGGTGAGGTAATTGATGCAACTCTTCAGCCAACTTCTTAACAGAAAAAATAAGTGCCATAAAACAATTTCCCTTAAAATTCAGTACTTATCTTTATTTTGTTCTGTCTCACCAAATCTTTGCTTTCGGCTTAATTTTTGTTTAGCTTCTCCATATACAGCTTCAACTCCAAACATCAATAGTGTGAGAAATGCTGATTCCAGAGGATCCCTCATAAGCACGGATTCGGGGAACAGCCTTCCAGAAAGAAATAGTGAGAAAAGCAATTCCCTAGATAAGGTAATTTCTTTTCCTACAACCTAAGTGTTTCTTACAACTAATGGATTTAGCCCAAAGTAAACATACTTTAGTGTTCATTCAGTGTGACTCTTTGTAAACAACTCAGTTAACCTGGGGTAAATGATCAGAGTATTTTCTAAAGATGGGGCCCATTCCTTGAAACCCCCTGGTTCCAGTTTCTAGGATTTCAGATCAGGGCAGTGTTTACAGCTGAGTACCTTGAGTGAATGGGTCTGACAGGTTGGAAAGGTAGGGAAATCGAAATGCCACTCACTTAGAATCCCCATGGTCTATATGCCAGAGAGCACTGTTTATAAGCAGTTATCCACGCAGATGGGTGTTGGGTCCAAAGCCAGCTCCAGAAAAGGTTGATTGGTCATATAAGAGATTGAGGGATACAGCTTTACTTGAAATCACACTGCTGACACTGCACCCCCAACATAGTACATCCTCCTCATCTGTGAATTTTTGTCTTGAAATAACTAAGGCTCAGAGTATTTGGCACTTTGTGGGAATTGTTAAAGCTTGGCTTTAAACCTGCAACCATGATAGGTTAAACTCAGCTTGGCCACTGTTTTCCTAAGTTATTTCAAGTTACAGGTAAACTCATGTACCAGTAAACAGGTTGACCGTTAGACTGTAGTTCTAGTTCTCAGAAACATGAAAAATGCCCTTCTTCAGCACCACAGCTGTAATCTTACCACATGTTTCCCGGGCTGGCATTGACACGATTATCCTTCAGTGCAGTTCTCGAGAACGCGCGCATCTCAGTGCGGGTGTGTGTCATGACGTGTTGAACCTTTCCCTTGACCCTGACATGCCTACGTGTGTAGAGGGAGAAGCTGCTCAGAAGGCACTCCGCTTGTGTCACACGCAGTGCCAGAGAGGAGGAGAGCTGCCAGTCAGCCAGGAGAAACCGAGTCACTGTGGATTTTTCCCTTCTAACGATCCCACCTTTGCCGGAGGAAACTGTGCATGCTGCACCTTCCCTCCTCCTGCAAGACGTACTGAGCCCTTCCGGTGCCTCTGATGAAGTGGGTGGGCACCATGATGCATCTGCACTGCACTTTTGCCACTAATTACATCTGTATTTCTCCCTATAATAAAAATATCCATGTATGTTATTAATTAAACTTGTTTATTATATATTTTTTCAACTACCCACCAGTACCTTCAATGAAAGATATTTTTCCACTGATCATTCTGCTGTGGTATTTGGCAAAGAAATCTTCCTTTTCATTTGGAAATAAAACTTTGAAGATTTTAAGATCTCCTATGTTACATGTGAGCCTGCTGTCTAGTGGCAAAACTGCCCTTACCATGCGCCCTGAGCTTTCTGAAGTTTGCGGTGTTGAACTAAGCTGATGACCGAATGATCTCATCAGTTTAGGGTCTCTGGCCTTGCTGTGCTGAGGTGTCCCTGTCTATCCCTATCGGGCACCTGCCTGTTATTTTCCCCCAAGAGTGTCCCACTATCTCAGCGGAATGACAGGGACTTGGCTTCAGGCTTTCGTGGCTAGTGTATAACAGCACCATCGGCTCTATTTGCTGTTCCAGCCACTGATGTTTCCCTAGGAGGCAGTTGGTTCTGCAGTGCCTTCTGAATCATCGTTTCTGTGTTTGATCCTAGCACATGTACTTTTTTGCATGAGGTTTTTGACCTGTTTGAAGGTCTGTGCCTCCTGGCTTGTCTTGTAGGAAAGTATGCGGAGAGACAAGCCAGGCCTTTTACGGAACAGCACTTGTGTATATTCCCTGGAGGAGCGCCTGTAGTTTGATGGCAAATTGTTTATACCTTCCAATTGTATGATTTGACTCAATTCTAAGAGTCTTTCTCTTCCAAGGGGGAAAAGGGAACCTATTTTGTTTTACTTGTAAGGTAGTAGAAAAATCACCTATATTGCCCTTTTTTTTAGCACCAGCAAAGTGGCACTTTGGGAAATTCTGTGGTTCGCTGTGACAAACTTGACCAGTCTGAGATTAAGAGCCTGCTAATGTGTTTTCTCTACATCTTAAAAAGCATGTCTGATGGTAGGTAAAGATAAAGGTGGCTGTTTTACTTTCCTTATTTCAGTATTTGATTTGCTTTGAAGTGTCATTAGTTAAAAGGATATAAGGATTTAAAAGGATTTTCTTCCCTTTTTGAAATACTTTAATTTATTAAATGTGATAGAAGTAAAAGTCTTAATTTGGAAAAATATCTTTATCATCATATTCTAGAGAAAGAGTTTTAAAATGTGAACCAGCCTATTTAAAAATTTATATTAAACTCAGACCTACCATCTTACTAAGAAAATGGAAGCAGGTAAATTAAGTAGCTTTTGATTTTTTTTTTTGAATTTCATTTTTCCAACAAACTTACTGGCCACTTGTGTAACTTTATTAGTCTCTTGAGCTAGAAAATACAGTGTCAGGGGACCTGCACATCTCTTCCCATTAGAGGGTGTGTGACACTCCTGGCTTTAACTGGCAACGAGGTGCATTGTTTTTATTTTCTAACAGAAAGAGTGGTATCAGAGTAGATTAAGTTTCTGATTAAGAGTTGGACAACCACATTTTTTTTTTAAACAGAAATGACCACAACCATTAATGCTTTATCAGTACTACATAAAACTTGTTATCCTTGACAGGATAATTTCAACACAGGTTTTGTGATATAACCATGAAATTAGAGGCATGGTACAATGTCGTATGTCTTAATCTTGGTAAAAAATATTGTCTTATTTTCCCTGCAACAAATGAGAAAGTGTTCTGTGAGGTTCATTAAGGTCTCTGAGTGAATATGAATTCCTTTGAAAACAAAGTGCTGCTTTTCAAGGACCTAAAGACCTCTTGTGCTGCCATTGGATTGTCTGGTGGTGGTAGGTGTAGGCATTAAACATCCAGGGGTAGGGATTTCTGCCTGAAAATAGTGTTTCTTTTATGTCAAGTTTCCATTTCAGCAGCATTAACAGCCTGACCTGATTATTCAGGTGTTAGGAACAGCATCCCTGAGCTTAAAGTGTCTCAGGACTCGATAGCTTTATTCTTTTGTTAATTTTTTACTCTAAAACAACTACTTTAAAAAGGGACAATCACGATTTTCCTTGAATGATGACCAAATGCAAAAGCACTGGGCATTTATTCTGATACGTGAGTTTATAAGTTGAAATTCTTCCCATTGAATCAAAAGTTCCAAATTTTTCATCATGGTAGTGGCATTATAATCTTATAGTGGCATCATTAGATATTGTTATAATCCTGTTTTTCCTTTGTTGAAAATTTTCTTTAAAATATTTTAAGTTTCAAATAATAAATATATGTAACTAGAACGTAACTGCTTTTTAAAGATAAATACACCAGAAATTTTGCATCCAAGTGGAACTTATCCTTCAAAGTAAGCTTTTTGGAAGGCCATGTACATATTTTAACATGTAACAACCTCTTCAAAAACAGTTTTAGGATTTTTTTTCAATGCCTTCGGGTTATCAATTTCTTTTCTTTTATAATTAGAGTGTTTGTGTGTGTCACGATTAAGAAATCTTCAGTTGCCCCCCAGGGTCGTGAAAATTCTCTCCTCTATTTTCTTTAAAAGCTGTAGTATTTAAATTTTCACACTTAAATCTTAATATCTACTAGAATTGATTTTTGTGCATGGTGTGGGATAGGGAGGAAATTGCCTTTGGAGTAGTTTACCAGACAGATAACCAGAAGCGACTGTGTACTTCTGTAGCTAATCCTTCCTTTATCCCACATTCACCAAGCACCTTCTATACACTGGACTCCTCTCTGCCTTCCTGTGCCTCCCCTCCATCCTCCAGAGGTCATCTCCATCTTTCCTCTCTGCTCAGCTAACAGACCGAGCACAGAGCAAGGAGAGGCCTTTTGGGGGCCTCTCGGCTGGCAGGCTAGTTCTGGCTAATGTGCGCTGGGTGGCCACCAAGGTCTGCAGGTGACCCAGAGAGGCCCTCCGGTGTACATTCAGCCCCCTGGATTCTCACTACACCAGGATGGCCAGCCTCAAATAACCAGTCTATCCCTCTGGAATCTAAACTCAAGACCCCTGAAAGATGAAAGCTCCCTGACCCACTCTCATTATTGGTCTAATAGGCCAAATAAGGTAAAATTAGGTGTGCTTAATTAAAATCCCCATTCCATCGTGATTCTTTAGGCTGATAATTGAGAGAATTATTTAACTTCTCTGAACCTTCATTAACTTACCTGTAAATTAGAATTCTGCTTCCAGTGATGGTGAGGATTCAGTAACATGAAATACATGAAATCATGAGATCACCTAGCCCAGGCCTGCATAACAGGTTCTTGGTACATACCCACCATTTCCCTGCTTGTCATCATTCTTGACAGGCCTGGAATAAAGTCCGTGGCTCTGAGTCTTCCTGAGCCATCAGCATCTCTCAGCTACCCTCCCACTCATCTCAGGCCCCAAAACTCAATGTCTTTTTCTCTGAGAGAAATCTTTTCACCAAGTTCTCACCCTCAATGTGAAATGTAAGAATGCCATAACGTTTATCAAATGATAACACATTGTGTACAACACTGAATGGTTAAGGGTCATATACAGAGACTGCTACCTGTAAATGAGTTCGTAGGATCTGCCTTAACTAAAAATATGCCAGGTCCTCTTGATAAAGAACAGGTGTGAGTTCTTAAGCATGAGTAGATTGCACCATCCTGTTGGGAAACAGGACTTGCACACACTGCTTTTTGGAAGGCTGTTTGGCAATACTGTCTAACTTTTAAATGCTCATACCATTTGACATGGCTCTTTCACTTCTAAGAATTTGTCCTATAGGAGTACTAGGACACAGGAGCAAAGCTCCATGTGAAAGGATGTGCATCAAAGCATAGTTTATGGTAGAAAAAGATTAGGGGTTAAAAAAAAACAAGAAAATGTCTATCAGTAAGGGACTTGTTAACTCAATTATAGTGCTTCCATGGGGAGGGATATTTTACAGCTTGGAAAAGATTGAGATAGATCCATGCTACACTGTTGAATTAAAACTCAAAGCGAAAACAGTGTGTAGCATGGATACTTCCATTTCAGTGTGTGTGTATTGGGAAGGGAGTACTTACATAAATGCAAGAATTTTCAATAGATTCCTACTGCAGAGGATTTCTGTAGGAGATAAAGAGAGCCTAACTTTGGATTACATGCCCACTTGTATTCTTTAAAACTTCTAGTCCATTTAAGAGCATGTTGTGTGTGAGTTAAATTTGTACTCTGTAGCAGTAGATGATATATGATGAAATTAAAGTTCAAGTGTTCAAATGTAACTTCTTTAAATTGAATAAGCCTATTGTGTATGATATCCAGTATAGATGAGTTACTGTGGTTTGTCCTTTGATCATCAATAAAAGGGGGCAGGGGAGGGTTTAGAGGCCCATCCTCTGAGATCTTGACCCATCTTATAATGTACATAATACACACCATGATTCTGATTAAATAAATGTTTACTTTCTAGATGCTTTGTTTACATATTGGAACAAGGCTTCAACATCTGAACTTATGGATTTTTTTACGATATCTGAGTGAGTAGTTTTGTTTTTACTCATCACTTTTGATTTTTCTTGGCTAATTAAGACGTGTGAAGAGTACTATGCAATTCAACCAGAAATGCTATATATTCACATCCACACTTACTTTGTAAGCCCTTTCTCATGGACCTGACCCCAGCACCTGCTCTCAGGAGCTCATACTCAGAGGAAAGTGACCACCTTAAATTATTAGATATGTGGTAATTATAGATGAGAGACAATTTCTGTGTGTACAAGCCATTTTAATAAAGGAACACAAAATTTATTAGCTGAATTGGGTAAATATTGCATTTCTAAGTTGAATCAAACAACTCAATCACATGCAGAAAGTAAGACAAAAATTGCTATAATTTAAATGTGATATGTAAAAGGTGAAATCTTATATAATATATATATATATTATCTCATTTTATCTCATCAATCTAAGTTTCTTATGTCCTTTAAGCTCTTTGCTTTAGGAAACACGAATCAACAGTCCCTTATCCAAAACTGCTGGGGCAAGATGATTTTCTAAATCCAGGATTTTTTTTTTATTTTTGAAAAATTTACATATAGATTATATTTCATAGCACCCCACAATCAAGTACATTGTTGATTCTGCAGTAAAAAATTATTTCTGCAGTACTAAGTTCATAATAGTTGGGAAAATCACAGCTATAAGTAGCTTTATATGTGTTAGTTGGGGTCATGATTTGCTGCCAAATGTATTTGCATGAACTCACGTGGAAACCTGCAGTGTTCAGAGCTTTGTGCATTTTGGAATTATGGGCTTGGTTCATAGTCTCGTGACTATTCTCTCTACTAAGATAAAGGTGGGAGATTTGGCCCCAGAAGAACTCACTAGACATTATTTTAACTTCCATTAAATATTTTTTAAAAAATCAGTGTTGTAGATACATTAAAACAAAAGAACTTCATACTTGATGTCTGTAAGGGACCGGTCCATTTACTTAAGCCAAAAGAGAGAGCCCCTTACGTACATTTGAATGAAGACAAATAATCAACTCCAAACAGTACAGCAGTGCATATGGTTTCCATTGTGATTTCTAAGGCAAACTGCCTGGAATAAATGTCTATACCCTGAGTTGATGGACAGTCCTGTAGATCCTGGGCTTTTCTGCTGTGTAGCTCCAACTGCCCACCACAGTGCTGACAGCACAATAGGGGGCCTCCCTTACAGGTTGTAATTTTCTCTAGTTTTAGAGGGACCTTCTAGAGAATTTCTGAAAACCAGAAGTCAAGGGCTCATGGTAGATTTAAGACTATTGAATAAGTTCTTGTTGATGGATTTAAGTAAACAGTACACTGAAAATAATTTTATCTCCACATTTTCCTGAAAATCTTTCATCCTGTCTGCAGAGTCTGCTTGCACCAGTTCCAGTACATGGGGAAGCGATACATAGCCAGGTACTGTGGGGGTTTCAGTTTGAAGTGTGTCATTCTCTGTTACTTGGATCTGAATGTGTGGGAATTCTCATAAACAGCCATGAAGTCTTTGGATCGCCACCACAGAATCTGGTAGTGCCTTTCGCCTACATGCCTACATGTCTTTTGTCTCGTTTTCTCTCACGTGTCTCCTGAAAAGGCGCTCCTTCCCGTCCCATTGCTGCACTTCTGCTCTTCCTTCCAAGCTCCTTGTGTTGTTCCCTCTGCCTCCCCTTTCTCTTCTCCCCTTTCTCCTTCCTCAGTGATTTATCCTCCCCTGTTCCACTTTCAGAGACCTTTTTTATTTTTACCATTCTGCCTCCCAGCGACAAAGATGCTGATTTCTCATCTGTGCACTTTCCTTCATTCTTCACAAAAGAGTGTTTCCAGTCCAGCTCAGATTTGTTTGGACTTCCATAAAAACTTTCTCTAAAGTTGAACCTTTTTTAAAGTGGAGCCTTTTCTCCTCTTATTCTGAAAAAGCTGTTCATGCCCTGTTTTTAATCTGACAGGCTCTGTTGAGTTTCATAAATCCTCACTCCTTGTCACACCAGGCTCTTGGTCCCGCACTGGGCTGACGGAGAGCTGGAAAGTCCCTGCTGGTGGGCCCCCAGGCAGCTCCTAAGGGCAGATGTCCTCAGAGCACATCTTGTCCTTGCCAAGTTCTTACTCGTGCCCTGTAGTCATCCAGGTGTCTGTATGTGTCTTTTTTCCTGTGTTGTGTATTCTGTGAGAATGTGTGTATGGGGTTTTGGTCTAAGTATCCTATTTTTCTATTATTATTTTTAATAGTTTAATTGCAAGTAAACATATTTATGTTTTAAGAAAAAGTTTTGAAATTTAGTTACAATTGAGATTTTTTTCTCATTTATAATTCTGCTTTATAGCAGTGAAATAGACAAGATTTTTAAGACTTTCTGAGTGTGAAGATTTTGCTTTTTATGTGAACTATTCTTTTCTTGGGATATTTGAGAAGTTTTCAGAGTTATGTTTTATGTTAAAGAATGTTTTCTTTTAAAAAGAGCAAATTTAGGGAGAGTGTTTTAATGCTTTCCTCCTATTCTCTATTTTTAATTGAAATGTGGTAGTACTTAAAATTCTTTAATATTAACTCCAATTTTTTATCGTAACAGTAATTTTTACATTTGAGTTTTTGAATACTAAATGCAAATATATACAAGGTGTCCCTATACAGTAACACCTCCTTCCCTGCTTGACTTTATTGCCTATAACTTTGTCATGTGAAGACGAGCAAACAGTGTATTTGTGACAGAAAGGTATTGTGCCAGGCAAGCTTCTTGCAGTAACTGTCACATACATCACAAGATGACATTTGGAAAATGTGCAAAATAGAATAAATGCCGCAGAGCTGAACACAGTGAATGTAGGAAGCTGAAAATTTCTGCCCAATGAAGCATTTTAGAATTGGGTTTTGTATAACTTGGTAACTTATTTTTTCAGTGGCTATAAATTTAATTTTTTTTGAAGAAAATCTTCTGTCCTCATAAGTACCCTGTATATATTTGCATATAAAGTGTGCTTCCTTGGACTGTCTTAAAAAGAAGACAAGCATAGGAAGGCAGGGGAAGATGGTGCTGCTTGATTGTCGCACTGTGGGAAGACGTGTCCTGCCTTATAGAGAATCACCATGGTCTCTGCTACATGTGAAAAACCCTGAGTGATCATCTCAATGTTGTTAATGTTTCTATCCTTGGTGATCCGGATTTATGAATACTGCACCTTCTCGTTGTGTCACTGTGAAGTCACCTAGCAGCATGTTGCCCGATGATCCTTCATGCATGCCCTGTTCTACTCCACACAATAACACCATGAGGGACATGGTTGGCTACGGGACAGGGGACAGGTGTCATTCTAGCACTGGCCTCATCCTTCATCTGCTCTGGTGTTGGTACACAGAAGGAAATGAGCTGTTTGATTGCTAACCCAGATCACTTTTCTATTTTCTTTACTTGACTGCTGACAAGTTTAACAAAGTGTGTGGCTCTTCTCCTTCCTGCCTGGGTAAGGATAAAGGTGTTAAAACTCTCGTGTAATCCCTCCCACTGCATGTTTGCTCTGTTTCTTCCAATGCATTATTTTAATCAAAAAAAATATTTTCTTGCTCTTTAATAACAGATAAAATCCAAAAAGATTCATGGTGTTTGGCAGTTGTTAGAATGCTAACTTTTAGCACCACATTGGACTGACGCTCAATTTTTTTTAAAGTACTATTAAGTACTCTCTAAAACTGTAGAGGTCTCCGCTTTGGCTTGATTTTCGCTTCTCTGCCGTCAGGTGCTTTGCTGTGAACTCTGTGAGAGCTGCTGCCTGAGTGTGTGTCTCTGGCCCAAGCAACTCTAAGCAGGCCTTGCTGCTGGTCAGCACGTGGCCAGTCCCCTCTGTGCTGTGTCCTGGCCTTACTAATGCTCTTGTCTCGCTGCAGTGTAACAAGTCTAACTTTTGCTTCTATCCCATTTCACTCATGTTGCAGGAACCAAGAGGGGTTGGGACCCATAGTTCATGATCGAAAATCTCAGACATTGCCTGTTTCCCGTAACAGAACAGGAATGATGCATGCCAGATTGCAGCAGTTGGGCAGCCTGGATAACTCTCTCACTTTTAACCACAGTAAGTCCCATGACATACCATGTAACAGCCATCCATCTCATGTGACATCTCAGGGGAGAGCCCCAGGCCACATCACACCACATCACCAACTTGACTTTCCTTCCAGCTCAGAGCAAGTAGGACGAAGAGCTCGTGGTGCAGTTTCCTTCTTTGCAGGAGAGTGACATAATGTGGACCTCAGGCAGCTACGGCACTAGACCTTAAAGAACCCTCTGCCCCAACCTCTCCACTGAGCATTTTTAAAAACAGAATTTGGCAGGTTTGATAGCCAAACATTTTCTTATGTTTTTAATTTAATATTTGGATTCATTGCTTGTAGCCAGCTTACCATTGATTTCCCCTCCTGCAACTGTTGAGAACATCTGGGCTGGGTTTCTTTCACCCTCCTCATCCCATGCACGTAACTGATCAAGGGTCCACATTCTGACATTCCAGCTCTGAATGTATTCTTAAACTTCTGTGAAAACATAAAGCCCATGAATCAATTTGTGAGGTGTGGAAAAGCCAATAACAAAGTGACTTTTTCTGTGTTTTCAGTGTGAGAAAGATATCAAGTGTGCTTGGAATTTCTGTAGACAATGGTAAGATTTAATCAGGTTGAAGTCTGCTTATGAGACCGCTTCACTTGCAAACCGAGACCTTTTTGTTCATCTTGCCTTCCTAACTTTGGGGCTTTCTAACTTCACAATAGAGATTCTGACAAACTGTGGGAACATATTTTTACTTTACTTTTTTCAATCACCAGATGGACACAGCATCATGTGCTATTTCTAGAAACTTACGTGTTTCATCTTAAGGGCTTCTCAAAGCAAACAACCTTAAATGTATCAACCATGTACCATTTAAAAAACTAATGCAATCATTTATAATAAATACTGTTTCTAATAGTGATGTGTTCTCTGAATTGTTCCATCTTTTCTCCAAGCAAGACGTAGGCAGTTATGTTTTATCTAGACAATTATTTGTTCTCATTCCAAGTAATATCTTTAATACATGGTCATTAATATCTTCTCATCATTTCTAATCATAAGAATTCCACTCACTGTGATTGTGGTACCTCTTTCTTTTTTTTATTTTTTATTTTGGTATCATTAATCTACAATTACAGAAAGAACATTATGTTTACTAGGTTCCCCCCCTTCACCAAGTTCCCCCCACATACCCCTTCACAGTCACTGTCCATCTGTGTAGTAAGATGCTCTAAAATCACTACTTGTCTTCTCTGTGTTGCACAGCCCTCCCCGTGCCCCCCACGCACTATACATGCTAATCGTAATGCCCTCTTTCTTTTTCCCGCCCTTATCCCTCCCTTCCCACCCATCCTGCCCAGTCACTTTCACCTCTTTCTTAATACAGGCTAAGAGTAAAACAATATTCCCAAAGTTTTAAATTGATAATAGTTCAATGTAAAAGGCTAAGGAATCAAAATACAGCATCTTCCCAGTCTTCCATACCAAAAAAATTAAATTAATGGCTATTGTCTCTCTTTATAAGACTCTAAGATTAATTTAAATCTGTTACATCCTGCCACACATTGAATTGGTAACCTTAAGACGCTAGCTCTGAGTTCTTTACTTAGCTATAGAATGTACATTATTGACACTTTCAAGGATTTAATACTTAATTTTTCAACATCGTATCTGTTAGGGCTTTTTCTAGCTTTGCAGTAAAGGGTTGAAACAAAAACAAGAGTTTCATTATTTTTAGTTTTCATTTATTATTTAGCAAACAGAAATTAAATTCCCATTTTTCTTCAGGACCTACTACATTGTCTTTGTCCAGATAATTTATAACATGGGGCCTATCTCACTGTTAGTTAAAATAAATCCTTAAATTTTAAAACACTTACAAAAGAAAATCCATAAACAGGCCAAGTCCCTACCTCCAAAGATAGTCGTTTAGGAAACGCAGAAAACAAACAAATAAAATGAATGATCAGCACAGGAATGAAAAACCTAAATCAACTAAGATGCAGAGCAGCTTCCCCCGCTGCAACGGGATTTTGCGGTGGTGGCTTGAATTGGAGGAGAGAGACAGCCGGCAGTGTTCTGCTGCCAAAAACCATATCGCTAACGTGGTTGGCTTCCAGTCTCTCTTCCTGCTCCCGCAGAGAACCCGTCCTTCCTGCTTCGCTCCTCTTTCCCCCTGTAGTTTTTGCTTTAGTTTTCTGTGACACCATCCTCAAAGTTTCTCCTTCTGTCTTCCCAGTGAACAGCGTGTTGCTGATTCTCTTAGGTTTCTCCTGAATTCCTGCAATTCCTGCTCATCCCAAATTAGTCTGAAGTCTCACAGTCCTTGCTTCTTCCCCTAGAACCCAGTCTTCATTGACGTCTCTGATTCGGACTATATACTTGTGTGGCTTCAGCCTTTCTCTCTGCTAACTTTCTGAGCTACAAATCATCATCTAAGCCAACAACAAGAGAAGGGAGTGTATACTGTATGTATACATGTGTATGTGTGTAATCGTGTATGTATATGTACATTACATGATTTTTTTACATCTGTACCTAGGTATTTTACAGGATATTTAGTCTCAAAAAAAATTCCTATTTAACATTGAATACAGTACCTTCTTTTGGACCAACCAATATAATGTAGATCCAATATGTGAGAGACTTGCTGGGATGTCAGAGTCTAAAATGAATTAATTTTAGAAAAGAATAAAAATAGGAAGAGTTCCCTGTACACCTGCATTTTTCCCTTTTTTCTCTGGGTAGGAAAGACTTTACCAGACCTCAGCATGACCAGCAGGGAGCAGCAGAGAGCCATGAGAAGCAATCAAATGGCGGCCATGTTGCATGCCCCTGCCACCCATTAAGTAGGACATGGGAAGTACACATGTCACTGTAGCAGGGACTTATCTTTACTCAGATTTTGATAGGAAATAATGAAAATGACAAATCTTACTGTAGCCAGCCTTAACAATTTCAGAAACATTCAAAAGATAGAGTTTCATTATTTGGGTCATTGCCCAGGCACATGAAAATAAATATTTACAACGTTAAGGCTTTGGACCTATTTACTGTAAAGTGCATGCATTATGTATCAGTAGAACCTATTTGTGTCAAATGACAAATTGAGAGTGATGGTTATATATAGACTTTTACATAAACCATTTTAGGAGGAGGAAACATGTTTGCAAATAAGTGATACATTTGCAAAAAGTATAAAAATAACACTTCAGTTACTTTGCTGTTATGTTGCTCCAGGAATATATTAAAGTCATTTGCATGATAATTCATATTTCCCACTGGTGAGGTAGGGGGAAAGGCCAGCCAGGAGGTAGAAATGCTTGAAGAAAACTTATTATTTCATATAACTCAATATAAGAGACAGTTTAAATCACTGGATGAAATTGCAGAGAATCAGATTTCAGGTCAATATGAGAAAGCATTTTCTGATTGAACTGTCCATGAGTTGGTGAGGAAACTTGGAGATGGAGGTGTGAAAATAGACTAGGTGAGTGGCCGCTTGGGGGTACTGTCCAGGTCACTGCAATATTATATGGGGAGGTGAGGAGTTGGATGAGACGCCTTCCAGGCCTCATCTAATTCTGAAGTTCTTTTGTAGCTAAGGAAGCATGAGTAAGAAAATGAACATATGTGATAATTAAATTCCTTTTATAATATTGAATTAATCTGAAAAATGCAGAGAATGCCTTTATCCTCTGAAGTAAAATTTGTATTTTTCAAAAGGTTTTAAGCATGGTAATATATCTTTAAAAATCAGTAAAATGGGTTTGAATACTTTATATCTCTATATTCAAAATAGTAAGTGAAATGTTTGTTTATAAAGCTGCATTTCCTTGATTGTGAAGTGGGTTTCCCTGATTTAGAGATACATTTTTGCACATTTGCTAGCATTCCTGAAAAAATGGGTGTGTCTTAGAGCTGTATCAGATGGACCTTACAAGTATGTCTTGCATGTTACTTACAGTGTGGTACCCTGTCACTGATTGGTGCTTCTTGCTATTGGTGGGGTTTCAGAATTGAGAAAGACTGCCACAGTGCCCATGTAAAGTCAGCCTTTTTTTATGTTTTTAATATCCTTAAAGAGGACTTTAAAATACATGGTTTGCTTAAGCCAAGTGTTTTCACAGTTTGGGATGTATATCCCACACTAGACACTGTTTTCAGGTACCGTGAAACATTAGATTGAGGTATTCTTTGGAGAAGCAGCAGCAGATGGGGATAATCATTTTCTTGAGAATAAATTCTGAGATTATAGACTAGTTCCACATATCATTTGGAGCATATTTGTTTTCTTGGTGTGTGATTCAGAGGATAGATAACAAATCACATAATTTTGTCTTGGAATATTATTCCTTATTCTGTTCTGTACTCCTTGCCTATCTGTAAGGAAAACCCTTTTTAGCAATAAAAATGGTACAGAGATGAATAATAGATTGTTTAGAGGTCTGATATTTTACATAATGTGCAGTTAGTAAAGTCTATAGACCATGAGGTAATATATCTAGGAAGCTAGTTCTTCTACATTTGGGGACTTATTTTGGCAAGAAAATTCCTTCTTACAGACAGGGAGAATTCTGTGACTTTCTTATATTCATGGAATTGTCCCTAAAGCAAACTGATATTATTGTTGTTATTTATGCTAATAAATTAGAAAAAAATTCCTTGTTCAGTATTTATATTTTTCTCGTAAAACATATTATTTTTCTAGATTTATATTATGGGCCGTAGGAAAAAATTAGAAAGAAAAGCAGGAATTCTGGTTTCATAAAGGGTGAAGGCTGCAATCAAAATGGAAGTTACTCCTGTGAGAATATGTATCTGACTTCTAGCGCAAAGGCCGTCTAGTATTTGGAAAAAGCGAGTGGCTGCACATCAGACTTCTGTCTGTCCTACCACATCAGCTCTGATACCGGAGGTATCAGATGGGGGATCGTTTACAGAGGTAGTCAGCCTTGCTCATCAATTGAACTGTACAGGGAACAGGAATTTATGAAACAGTAAGGTTAAGTCTTAGCATAGCAGATGATATTAGGAAAAAAATCCCATCCTTGGCCTCTGAGTGTGTAAAAGTTTTGGGTTTTTAGAATAAATCACTTCTCAGACTGATAACAGAATGAAAACTGTGTGAACGTGAGCAGTGGCTCCGAAGGACTTTAGGGCAATCCATGACGTGCGTGCCAAAGATAGCACATCCGGAAGTCCTGCCCCTCTCCCTGCAGACCTGATGAAGACCATCAGTGCCCCCTGGTGGAAATCAGTAGGGCTAACACAGCACGCTCACTGACTGGGTCAGAATCCACTTGATCAGCTTGTGCAAAAAGTTGCTGGTACTATAAGAAATTGGCCTCTTAAGACCCCTTTTTTGGATTTACCAGCTCAGTTTCATTTTCCAGTGTTGTTCTATGACATGTTGACTGTTGATTAAAGTCTCCCTTCATGCCCTGCTTTGTTGCAGGCAAGCAGTCCCCGGGGCAGGTATCCTGTGGTGAACTGTCCACACAGTCTCTACCACTGTGACCTCTCCACAGGGTCTCTTACCTGAGGATCTTTGAACAGTACTAGCTCAGGAATCCTGTTGATATTTTAGATGAAACAGTTTTAGAAAAAGAAATTATAACTAGTTGTGGCTAAAAGGGTCCATTTCTTTTATTCCCATATGAATCAGACACAGGCAGACAGATTTCTATGTGAATCTGACTGTTATTCTAAAGGGCGTTAGATAGTGTCTTGGTGTAATGGATGGTGTAATAGCTTAGAGAAATACTGTCATATCACCTTTTCATACATGATGCATAATTGCATAATTAGCATGGCCCATTGATGATATGTATTTTTAAAACAATACACTGCCAAATTACAGTTGTTGAACTGTTCCAGACCTTCAGCCAAGAGTCAGTAAATGCTGTGGGAATTCTTCAGTATGTTGGTCATCTCATCTGTAATGGTCACGCTTGGATACACTTAGACAGTAAGTTACCTTGAAAAAGAAAAGGACAATTTCATACAGAGAAAAAAATTAAAATAATCCACAAAGCAAGTTCCTTGTTGCATTTTAACCCAGATGACAAAACTTCATCTAGGGTAAATGGCAGCCCTCGATAAAGAGTTCTTTTCACCTGTGTGATTATTTTGGTTGGTCTAATAGAAGGTGGTATTTTTTTGTCCCTTCTTGCCCTGATTTGTGATCACTTTAACAATGATCATCCATTTGTTTGTTTACCTCCTGTCTCTGTATCTTACCAGACAAATTTGCCAAATGAGTAGATAACTTGGCTTGCAAAGGAAATACAATGAGTATTAGTACAAAAAAATATCCATCTTTCTTTCTCTGGCAGATTTCTTACCAAAATAGCAGAAATAAAAAGAAGACAGGACTAGTATGGTACCAAATGTGTTGCCTAGCCCAGTGATTGACTCTGTTGCAGTGTGAAAATAATGCTGTCCACAAACAGAAAACTTCAGAACCACCTTTTTAAAAGCAAAGCAAATTGAATGAAAGCACATAATAGTATTTTTAGCATGTTTTTAAAAAGCACCTCAGTAGCTTTGATAATCTTCTTTGTAGTCTTTCACAAATCATTCTGTAACTCTGACATTTATAAAAGTAAGAATAACATCATGCTAGTTACTTAATTTGATCCTGATAATATGTACTATGATACAGTGACCTGTGTAAGAATTTGGAGTGTAGTTTATGGTTTTTTCCCACTAGTGGCCCTAAAATTCTCTAGGTTTTCTGTACTTTATTTTTCTGATCTATATATAAAACGTCCTCCTCTCTGGAGTATTAAGAGAATTACCTACATAGTAAGTGTTGATTTACTCCTTGGAGAAAGACATTATGTGAGGTTATATATATTGCCATCTTTCCTTATAATCTAGATCAATACTGTAACATCTTTGCATCCCTATATATATTTCTGCTAATGCATACCATTTCATAATTTAATATTTCAAATTGTATGTCAAACTACATTTATATCAGTACTAAATTGGTTTTACAGGAACACATAGATTTCAGTTTGTATTTAAATTATGATTCTTCAGTCTTTTCCTTTTCTTAAGCATTTCTTTCAGACATACTGGCTTTTATGCTTTTTATTAAAGCAAATAGAATACCATTAGCAGTACAGTCAACTCTTGGTTATCTTTCATGATTCTAGCTAATAATACAGATCTTTACATTATTGATATAATTGACTTAACTCTTATGTAACATTCACTATGTGCCAGACACTATTCTAAGAGCTTCACAAATGTTAACAAATTTCATGCTCATCACAACCCTTCAAGGTAGATACTGTTATTCCCATTCTACAGATCAGGAAACTGAGGTATAAAGAGGTCGAATAACTTGCCCAAGGCCACTCGGCTAATAAGTGGCCAAGCTTAATTCAGCAATCAGCAGCCTGGCCCTTAGCTCTTTTCCTTACCCCCTGTGCTGTGCCGCTGTCTTATCTGTGTGGGAAGCTTTAACACCTCATCCACCTTCCCCACTCCCACCAGCCTAACATCTCAGTCAAGTGGCTCAGTTAATTGACTCTTGTCCAGGTACCTTCCTGGCTCTTGTGCTTACTAACTATGACTTAAGACAAGCTGTTTAGCCTTTCTGTGCCTCTATTTCCTTACCCGCAGACGTGGTTTAATAATGTACCTACTTCATAGTTCTGTTGAGGGATTAAATGAGCCAATATATGTAAAGTTCATAGAACTATGGCTGGCACATAGCAAGCACACAATGAATGTTTACTGCCATTATTTCCCTTCCAGAGTATAAAAAGAGTTATAACTGAATGGAAACATTCATTACCACCACCACCCCCTAAAAAAAGTAAATAGGCAGACAGGCCCTGAAGTAAGCCTTCTGTAAGTAATCAAAAGTTGACTGTGACTATACCATCCCATCAGCCTCTCTGCAGCCACTTGGCAGTGACCTTGGCTTACAATTTATGCAGGCTATGGCCACTCGGACGCAGATGTTCTTCACCAGTCACTGCTTGAAGCCAACATCGCTACGGAGGTGTGCCTTACGGCTCTGGACACTCTCTCTCTATTTACACTGGCATTTAAGGTTTGTATTGAACAGGTATTCAGAGCTTTACCTTTTAAATTCATTCTGTTTACTTAGCTGAGCCAGCAGAAACCTCTTGTCTTGTTTTCTACATCAGCAACTATTTTTGCCCTGTAAAGAAACCATTAATCCTCAGATTTCCTAAATGAAACCCATTCCACAGTGACTTGAATTCCCTGAAATATAATAAAACTTAACTGGTCAGGGTGTGCTGCATGCTTGCAAATGATGGAGACGAGTCTCTGGAGATAGTTTACTCTTGACTGGAAGAAAGCATTTACCTTTCAAAGCCAAGCGTGGCTTTGCTGTGCCCTCGAGGATGATAACTATGGGAACCTGATCAGACATTTCTGCCCCTGTCAACTTTGAACATATCCAAATGTGGTGGAAGTTAAAATAAGACAGTTATACATAGAGGAGCAATAAGTACAAACATATCCACCTTAGAATTTTTAAAAATCTGTCATTAAATGATAAAACCATTCAAGGATAGAAGATAAAAGGTTGTTTGGTCTTATTTTTAGGTTTTAGCAAGTAATATTTAAGTATGTGGAAATGGTCTCTTCAGCCACTGCCTTGCTGTGAGGAACCTAACACTTCCCATTCTGGCTAAATAAATGATTGCTTCCATTCCAGCACAGAAAGGAGAAATGGAATTCATGTTAATATGCTATGAATATTGAAACAGTATGTGTGTTTGCAAAGGATTTGGGAAATATAACCGAAGTCATTCTCTGTTTTACTTATCTCCACTTCCCAAAAGCATGTTTCTTCATTAGAGTAAAAGATAGTTACCCTGGTACCATGTCACTTTACTGTTATATACCTTTATTCTTCTTAGCAGCCAAGCCACTCATGTCCCCCTGACATGTCATTTCTAGGAACCCAGTTGAGAGAGGAGGGGGAGAAAAGCCCTAATAGAACGAGTATGAGGGCAGTAGTATCTTACTACATGGAGCTCCCACTCTAGGGGCTCTCAGAATGTGGTCCCCAATCCAGTAGCAGTTACAGAATTGCAGACCTTGAGAGCTTGGCAGCAATGCAGATTCTCAGGCCTCCACCAAGACTAACTGAATCAGAAAGTCCAGACAGGAAACCTGAATGCTATGGCCTGAGAACCACTGCTCTGTTAGAACCCTGTTTGGAGCCCACTTCTATTTTTTTGTTAGTTTTTGTTAAAAATTCTTATGCAAATAGGCAGTGACTTTTTCATGTGACAGTTTGCCATGTACACCTATAACAGTGCTAACCATGAATTCTTAAATTCAGAGCTGGGCTGCCTTGTTCCACTCCCTTCCTGGGCCCTGCCATTAAATGGGCAGGAAACCCTGGAGCTGCACAGAGGGGCGGGCTGGGCACGCACAGCACAGGTGTGTTCTGATGACGCCAGGGGAGTAGTAACAGTTTCCTTACTGCGCAGCCTAAGTTCTTACTTAGCCCCCTTGAAATTGCTTGCTTCATGTTAAAGAACAGTATTCATCAAGGTGCCCAGGTTGCCAAGATCTGGCTACCAGATAGGTTCTGACTCTGGAGAGGGAAACCACATCTGATGGTCTCTGACTGAAAACTGATTATTACATTTATTGGCTGACGTCTTTGGGAAAATTAGTTCATGTCTCCAGACCTAAGATTTCTCATTTATAAGTTTGGGAAAATAGGATCTGCTTCACAGGGCTGTTGTAAGTTCAAGGAGAGATGACCCTGGGAAGGCCTAATACTATGATGCAGGCTGGGCTCCAGTACACTTGGGAGAGAACTGTGCGTACAGAAATGCTATAGGCTTTGACTCCCCAGCTCCACCATTAGCCAGATTTTAAGGCTTAGGGGGCCTACTTGACGTCACTAAGCCCTGCTTTCTTACCTAGAACATGGAGATTATGGCCTACTGTATAATGTGTTGGTACAGGTATCCAAAAATGTCTGCCCAGGGTCTGGCACACAGTAGAAGCGCAAATGCTGACTGTAGTTTAGCGATAAGCACTTCGCCTTGTGTTTCACACCTTTCTGGTTCTGTGATAAAGGGTCTGATTCCCAAAACCCACATTGAAGATTGAGCTTTAGAGCTAACTAAGGTGATCTCTGTCAAAATCTATATGGTAGGGTGTAAAATGTTTGATGTTTAAATCTCAGCACTGCCTATGAAAAAGTGATAGGTAGACAGATGCAGTGGTAATGGATCTCATGCCAAGCTACGGGCTTACGTATCCTAGACTCACAGGTTCGTGAGACCCGCTGGCCCAGCAGCCTCTGGGATCTTCCTTTGCAGAGATTTACTCAGCTGAGGCATCGATTGGAGCACATCAGGAGGACTTCAGAGTATCACACTGAGTTAGCTGACCTAATTGCTTAAATCATCTTCCTCAGATACAGCCCCGTTGTTATTGAGTCCCCTAAATGACCACATGTAGTAGGCAGCAGAGGCAGCCACAGAATCACGTTCTTAGTGAGAGAAAATGTTTGGAAAGATTTAAGCCCTGAATTCTGGTGGTTATTGTATTAGCTTCCTGCTGTTTATTGAGTGCCTTTGGTGCAGGCATTAATCTGCACATCAACCTGGCATAGGAGGTTGTCTTATCCCCCATTTTACAGATTAGGAGATTGAGGCTGAGACAGGTTAGGAAATATGCCGAAGATCACTACACACCTTGCCTGTCAAGGCCCTTATTCTCCACTGAGTCAGGTGTGGGTGTTGAGAGAGATAGAGACACAGAGAAAAACCAAGAAGAATGCACAGCCAAGCAGTTGAATGACCTCTCATGCAGAAAAAGGAAGAAAATTGTAGGCATTTACCAGATGCCTACCAAATTGTAGGCCTACCAAATCTAGGCACAGATGCTGGGACAGAGCTGAGCAATTTCACATGTTACCTCATTTAATACCTAAGAGGGTATGTTTTATAAACCAAGGACATTGCATGCAGAAAAACATGATTCTTTTCTACTTTTACAATGTCTGTGATTAACAATCCCAAACCGGTACTGGCTTTTCAATAGTTGATAGTATTTTCAGTATGTTCACAAATTCAATCTGAAAATGAATTTTCAGCAGCCCCATGTAGTTCCTTTTCTTGATTTGAGCTACATGGTGAGAACCAGTCCATGAAGAAGAGGAGCATCCTGAACGGTCAGGGTGAGGAGCCTCAGGTAAATGGGCTCTTGCTGGGGAGCCCGGGATTGGTTTACACAGCCACAAGCCTGTCTGCAAAGACTTGTGAGGTGTAGGGCATCTTAGTGATTGGTGAGCATCTGCAGCCAAAGCAGCACTTCTCTAAACCAGATGTTTAAGTTATTTTTAAATCAATGTCTAATAAAAATAAATGCCATATGTCTAGGAAAGGTTCCAGATACCTCATTTTGGCACCCAAGGCTTAAGTTTGTTTTTCTCCTGTTCTTAGATCTTTAAAAATTACAGATACTGAGTGTTCATTCTCTGGAAGGCCCATTTTCTGTAGGAGGCCATGTGATAGCCATCAAACCTGATCCACATCAGACAACTCCTGAGAATTATTTATAACCTGTTCTGCACCCTATTGCTAGAAATAAGTCACACCTTAAATTTGATTCTAATGTCTCATTTAATTTCCTGAATGAAATTTTCCCACCCTCAGAAATCTATGAGAATAAAAAGGTGGAAATGAGATACACTCTAGTATTACCCATGGTTATTTCTGAATGGAAAAGTGAAAGTTGATTTTTGTTTTAATTTTTCCCCCATGGCCTTTTTGAATGTTCAGAGATTTTTTTACATTTAGAATATAGTACTCTCTAATTGATGAGCAAGGGGTGGAGAGACACACAGACAGAGGAGGGAGAGAAGAAAATTGATTGGACAATTAAAGAAGGCAGCTGGTGAACTGGGATGTGTCCAGGTTGAAAGGTCTTTACCCCTTTAAAAAATGAGGGGTTGTTTATTTCTGAGTGGAAGTGATTTTTAACTCCATTCTTGAAAGCAAGTTTTGAGATCAGAACCCAAGAAGATTAAATCCTGAAAATGGAAAGTGAAAGCCTTGGCTATACAAGAGTGAAAAGAAGGAAAATTTAACTCCAGTGGTAAGAACTTGGAGACGGCCCATTCAGACAGCAAGACTGGGGGTTCTTGGCAGTTTTTGGATGAACCATCTCTCCAGTAGAGTGCTGGGAAAATAAAGGCTCATGTCCAGATTTACCCAAACCTTAATCCAGCCATAATTAGAAGAACTACAGCTTCCGGGGAAAGTGATATTCACACACAGCCAACCATGTAAGAGGTTCCCAAAACCCTGGGAAGACCCTGTTCTTCCCTTCTTTTTTTTTTGGTTGGGGTTGAGGATTATATGACATTCAGTTAAGTCACATTTTCTGTTCATTAAATTGCTTCTCTTTCACACGCTGGAATTCAATACTGTACCTCAGTATTTCATGATATAAAGATCACTGCATTCCAGATGTCTACCAGCTGTGAACACATCTGTGAATCACGACCTAAAAAAAAACAAACCTTATTTCTTGAATAAAAGTTTTTTCTCTGACAATGAGGTAAATCTTGAAACTTACTCCTGCTATAATTTGCAGTGCAGCAGAATTATGTGGACATAGGTTATTTCCATTCATTTGGCAAATTTGTAAGATTTGAGATGCCTCTTGACATTTTTTATTGCAGTCACTTTTGCCTGCTTGTGTAAAATACACACGTGTGCCCTCTCCCAAGCACATACCTTTGTCCATCAGGCTTGTGTGTATCTGAAACTGCAGCTCCTTAGGGATGCACACTTTCAGACGGCGGCCTCTGCCTGCTGGCCTCTAGGTGGGCAACACCTCTACCTATTCTGGGTGTTCAGCAATCAGTGAGAGTTTTATCTAACCAGGCTTACAAAGTGTTTTAATTACTGTGAATTTAGTGCTGGTGTGAGGAGATCTTGAAGAATGATGAGAAGTAGTTAATTGTGGCCTTCATGTTTTGTTCTATCAAGTAGAATCCATGACATGTTAAAATCCTGCTAGCCAACACTCACTGATCTAATCCAAAGTGTGCATCCAACGCTTTCTATACTTGACCTCAAGTCTTCACAGATTCCTTGCAAGGCCAGTTTTAGGATTGCCATTTCACAGATTAGAATGGTGAGAATCGGTTTACCTATGCAAATCTAGGCACATGATAAGTGGTTCCTGACGAAAGCCTGTACAATATTTTTCCACCTTATCAAAGTGTCAGATTATTAACAGAGTACCTGAGAAACCTGGGGAGAAACCTCATTCTTAGAGGACCTGAACCTCACTTCAATATTTTTTCCAGCCCATAATTAGCTGTCACATATCATGGTATCTCTTGTTGGAATGAATGATGGTGTCACAAGCATTTCCTCTGTATCCATTGCTGGCATGCAGCAAATATAAGTAAATAAGTAGAAGCCCAGTCGGTACTGAGGAACAGTGATCCTTTAAACCATAGTACAGACTGCTGTGAAGTTCTGTGATTAGTCCCTCACTCAGTAGAAAAAAGTAAACTCTCCAAAGCATAACTGTATTGAGGGGCTTGTTTGTACATAGGAGGTTTCTGTGCTTTCATGGCAGAGTTTGTTTAAATCGTAAGTTGTCTTAGTACCTGGAAAATCTAACCTCAGAGCCTGAAAATGACATGAAACCCATTAGAAGTGTCTGGTGTGTATCGCTAACAGGCTGTCCTTGTGTGTTTTCAGAACCAGCTCCTGGCTGACCAAGGACATAATCCTCTCATGAAAAAAGTTTTTGATGTCTACCTGTGTTTTCTTCAAAAACATCAGTCTGAAATGGCTTTAAAGAACGTCTTCATTGCCTTAAGGTCATTAATTTATAAGGTGAGTGGTTTCATCAGGGAGTGTCACGACTCGTCCTTCACCCAGAGGTGAGGAGCGCGGGCCTTGACGTGGCCCCTGTGCCTTCTCGTGTCCGTCTAGTTCCCCTCCACCTTCTATGAAGGGAGGGCCGACATGTGCGCCGCTCTGTGCTACGAGACGCTGAAGTGCTGTAACTCCAAGCTGAGCTCCATCCGGACCGAGGCCTCCCAGCTGCTGTACTTCCTCATGAGGAACAACTTCGACTACACGGGGAAAAAGTCCTTCGTCCGGACGCATCTGCAAGTGCGTGTAGTTTGCTTTCCCGTATGTGTGCTCTGGGGAATGTGTTCTAGCAGGAAAACTGAGTGTCACGTTTACCAGTTTGCTTCAGCGTAAGTGCTACAAGGTCTGGCCTTGGGATGAGAAATTCAGAAGTCATCTTTACTATTTTGGTTTATTTCGTGCTCTGTGCCATAAGATTGGGCCCAAGATAGGTTTCTATCGGTAAATTGACATTTAAATATTGAAATATTGAATTAATACTGGACTGACTGAAATGCCATTGAATCAAAATACAGGTAGAATCTGTGGGAGGATGCCTAACACATAAAGAGTAGGTAACACATAGAAAGCCCAAAGTGGTTTTTTCCTGTCTTGTAGCTACTGACACACCTGCCATCTCTCCAGAGTTAAATCTCACAAATTCTTTGCTTTGGGAACCATGCAAGATACTGAAAAGTCTATATATATTTCTATAGACTCTTTTTTTCTGTGAACACATATGGAGTACCTTCTCTATCCCTATTCCTTTCTCCAACAAATGTTTCTTAATTGCAAACCACATGCTAGGATTCCTAGATATAACCATGAACCAAACAGAACCCTCTCCTGGCCCTCAGGAGCGTACTGTCTCCTGGAACACAGACAAACCCCGAAGCTCTTGCCTGCCATGTGCTCAGGGCTGTAGTAGAGGAGCTGGAAGGCATCAAGGAGGGGCATCTTCCTGGGGGCCAGGGGACTTCCCCGGGGATGTGAAGGAGGAGCAGCGGCTGCGGGGGTGGAGATGAGCATGTTTGCAGCCGCAGCAGCTCCGTGGGAAAGGGCTCATCCCGGAACTGGAGAACGTCCTGTGGAGTTGGGGATATGGATGAGAACAAGTTGAGGAGGCACCATTGCATGTTTGAAGGATTGCCTGGACTCCAGTGCTGAGAATGGACCAAGTTGCGACCTTGGCCGGGGAGACCTTGAGGAAGCCATGGTCAAATCTAGGCAGGGAAGATGGTGTCCTGAACCGGGCACAGGGAGGTTAGAAGGAAGAGATTGCACTAACAGTACTTACTGACCGCTCCCCCCTGGGCATGCTGAAGGACAGCAGAAGGAAGGAGGGCAACCCGGTTCAGCTGGAGTAACCGGGTGAAGGCAGCCCCCAAAAAAAGATGGTCCCCTGTACTTCTAAGTTGAAACCAAACCTGAAGAGGTAAGTGATAATATCTCCCTTTTTGTTAGAGAAAGTAGTGGGTGAGGAACTATCCAAGTGATAAGGGCCTATCTGATTCTTATGCCTCTACACTCTCCTGATTAGTATGTTGCTGTGCAAACAAAATACTTGAGGTTAGCAAAATCACCTTCTGGAGTAAGTAATTGTTGGAAGGAGAAAAAATGGCTCTGACAATGTTTCCTACACTGGAGTGGTTCCCTGCTCAGAACTTCTCCTTTGCCCTGTCCTTATGACCGTCCTCACTGAACGAGGAGCCGACCTGGGGGAGTCGTTTGAAGGTGAATTGATTTGTTCCTGTCTGTGTGTCCCTAAGGTCATTATTTCAGTCAGCCAGCTGATAGCAGATGTTGTGGGCATCGGGGGAACCAGATTCCAGCAGTCCTTGTCTATCATCAACAACTGTGCTAACAGTGACAGGCTCATCAAGGTGGGTGGCCCCTTCCCCTTTTATTTTTCACTCCCGAGACTGCCTCACCATCTGAGATGTATGAGGATGGGCAGAAGTAGCTGAAAGCCATGTGTCCTTGCACCCTTGTTTTAGCACACCACCTTCTCCTCGGACGTGAAGGACCTGACCAAAAGGATCCGCACAGTTCTCATGGCCACCGCCCAGATGAAGGAGCACGAGAACGACCCAGAGATGCTGGTGGACCTCCAGTACAGTCTGGCCAAGTCCTACGCCAGCACCCCTGAGCTCAGGAAGACGTGGCTGGACAGCATGGCCCGGATCCATGTCAAAAATGGGGATCTGTCTGAGGTAGCCACACAAGCCTCTCAACACAGTTTTTGGGAAAATTGTGCCCCTCTCACTAAAAGAAGCCAATTAAAACTATGTGATACTTTAAACAGTATTAGGCTCAGGGTTACTTCACAGTCATGGAAGCATTCTAATAATTTACAGCATCTTAAGGGGATTGTCCTTTCATAGAAGAGCATTATTCAAAAATTCTTAGAAAACATCCATGTTCATACAGATGCCTGCTAAGTCAAGTGTCCTTAGTTTCTGCATCAAAACTCCTCTCTTGTTCTAAAATTTAGCTATTTTATGATAAAATTAAATTTTCCTTTTATTAAAGGTAAATGATAGGGCATAAGTAGGCCGCATGGCCAGGGCAAGGAGTCTAGCACGTGGGCTTCCTAGACAGACTGAATCCCAGGTCCAACATTTACTCTGTGACATTGAGCCAGTTTTTAACTCTTCTGTGCCTCAAGGACATTATCTATAAAATGGTGGAAATTAAGGAAAAAGATTTTATAGGGCTATAGGGCAGATTCTGTGTTTCCTGAAAACTGTTGAGAGTTTGTGCCTGAGACATTTAGGTGTGTACAACAGTATTACTAAAGAAGCTTGCTTTTACTTTTAAACTTCTGTAATTGCTTACATTAGTAAAATTATGTTCTACATCTGAAAAATGTATGTAACTTTTTACATATTGATTATTCAAGGAGTTCATCCTGTTTGACCATAAATTTAATCTGAATTATACATTAGCCATAATAAAGAATGAATTACATATTACTAGTAGTAATTTTCTGTCATCCTGGTGAGACCCAGAGACTCAGACATCAAACCTTACAGGAGGCTCATTTCTAACAGCTGTCTTTGATTTTTATAACACCATGGCAACTTGGTAAAGATAATTTATTTTTATTTTTTCTTTTATTTCAAGGTGTTTGTAATGTTACCCTTTGAACATTGTAGTTTTGGTTTAGAATTCTCTTTGGAAACAGTTACAACTTTATCTTTTTTTAAGTCAAGAAAAATTTTTAACCCCTGAAATTTGAGCAATCCTCTCAGAAGCTAGGAAGGTATACACCTTTTCTTCATATGGCTCTCTTTTCACTTTAAGAGAAATGAAGATGAAATCTTAGATATAATAGGAGAAAAAAATGCTCTTTTTTTAATCTTTTACATTAAAATTTAATTATTCTAAATAGACATGAGTCTTAGCAAATTTACCACCATTTGTCTCAATTCGTAGTTTATTTCAAAATTTCAATTTATGTGAATTGTTCCACTTTTTTCAAAAGGTAAGATGTCAGGTATTAGAAATACTAGTTGGTGCCTTGAGATCTAATATAAGTACATATAATCATTAGATTTCTGATTTCTGTTTGTGAACATTACGATGTGCTTTATAAATGGTGATCATGAAGCAAGTGTCTTTTATTATAGGCAGCAATGTGCTACGTCCACGTCACAGCCCTGGTAGCAGAATACCTCACACGGAAAGGTGAGGAGTGCTTCTTGTTTTTTAAAACTGTACAAAGCAGTGAAGACAAGTGAGAACCATTCAGAAAGATGTGGAGGTGGGGCGTGTGTACTATATTCACTGTTTTATTTGCTGGTGTGACAGTTGCTTGACTTTGTAGGCACAGCAAAGATGCCAATATCAAGAATAAAACTAGATGACATTTTGGTGTATACCCTCTTCCTAAGGGCTCCATCTTATAAAACTAGTTAATGAGCTTTGCATCTGGCCATTCATGAGCTGAAAAGATTTTATTTTCCTTCAAGATAGTTTCCACTGGAAATGTTTATCAATCAAAAGATGGATGTAATGGGAGGTCATCATACAGCGTTTTCGGTAATGCAACCCAGATGGCTTTATTGCATGAGAAGGCAGCCTCCTGGCGGGATACCTGCCTCCCCATGGAAGGCAGGGGCCGGAGTGAGAGCAGCCCGTGTTTATGTGTTTGTTCCCAGATGAGCAGGCCATGAATTCTTTCATGGGTGCCTTTTGCTTAAACATGAGTTGCTTGTTTCCATCTCAAATTGAGAACGCTGAGGTCCTTAGGAAAGCTGGCCACGTGCATACATGTAGTGGAACACTGCAGCACCAGGTCTGGCTAACGCAGAGTGTGTTTACAAAGTGAGAAATGGTATAAAATCACTTTCTGGTACAGCTGGCTGCTTGGAATGGAATTTAAGGGAGTCTGGGCTTGTCATACTTTAGAGCCCAAAAGAGAAATTAAAGAAGGGCTCCATATTCTCTTGATACCAGCACAATTTCCTGTTGAGACCTTTTGTCAGGTAATGTATTTCCTCGTGTTTAGAAGCAGACATAGCCCTCCGGCCGGAGCCACCCCTCTTCCCCTACAGCCACAGCACCAGCCAGAGGAGGCGCCAGGGAGGTGAGCCTGAGGGTGGGCCCAGCCCCCAGGGCCCCCGCCGCTCTGTCCACAGGACACTCAGAGGTGTGGGGATTTTCTCTTTCAACTATGCACCGTTGACTTGGGCTTTCCTTCCCTGCCTTCTTTCCTCACCTCTCCAGTTCCACGGCAGTCTGTTCCTGTGGGCAAGGAGGGAAGGCACTTTGGCCACCATTGTAGTTAGTCCACTGGAGTGGAGCTGTATGTTTAAATGTCCCCTCTAACCAAAAACTTGAGTGGTTGGCTGTTACCAATTTGCTTTCTGTACATTATTCTCAGACTCCTAGGTTAAAGCTTTTCAGAGGAGAATCTTTTGTCTCCATAAAATAAAAACAAGGTGAAAGTAGGACAGTGACAGAGATGCCGGCCAACCCATGAATGGGCTGACCAATGTGCAGCAGAAAAACGTGACTGTAGAATCTACTCTTTTAAAACTTGACTTCAAAATACTCTGTGCTCCTCCTTTTCCTGAGAAGTGGGAGGTCTAAATTCAAGTTCTGATTTCCGTTTTATCTTATTGTGGACAGTGATCTCAATATAGAGCAGCAAGGCATTTCAGGTCCTTCTTTACTTGATTATATTGTTGCCCAGCTGACAAAACTTTCCAGTGGCTCCGAGATGGACATTATTGCTCAAGGGATTTTTCCTTATCCCGTCTCCAGCCTTATACCATTTCCCCTCAAGCAGCAGAGTGCCCAGGCCCCAGAAGTGTCCGTGCTAGCTGTGTTCCCACTCTGCAGCTGTGGGGAGGAAAGAAGGCCTCTACGTCCCCCTCACGCCCCTGGCGTAGAAGCAGCAAAGGCAGCCTCTCAGCATGCCTGTAGCTGTTGGGTTATATGTTGGTTGACTCCTTCTGCAGGAGAAGGGTGGTCTAGTCTGATTTCTGGGTTACCCCCAGCCAGAGTCGGGGACATGACAGCCTGAAGGGAACAGACTTGTGTGTTGTATATTTCTCTTCCATTTGCTTTGGTTTCACTTTTCTTGTTATCTGAGAATGGGTCATCTTACCAAATCAGTTATTGTGGTTATTATTTTTCTGTTAACTTGATTCAATACCTATTTCAGTTTATTTACAGTTTATTTAAAGATTGCATACATTTTACTAAAAGTAGGTGAAAAAATAAAAAGAGATGAGAAAGAGGACGAAATTGTGAGAGGTGAAGATTAAGCATGTGAAAGCAAAGGAAGAAAAGCACACAGCAGCCCCTAAGTGAATGCTTACTTGAGACATGAGAGACTTCAAAACCAGTTATTTCATTTAACACAGAAACATACAGGGCAGGAAGAATGCTCAAGCCTCCTTCACCTACAGGCTTATAACTAGCCCTCCCTGTTCTCTTGATTCTAGGCATGTTCAGACAAGGATGCACAGCCTTCAGGGTGATTACCCCAAACATAGATGAGGAGGCCTCCATGATGGAAGACGTCGGGATGCAGGATGTCTACTTCAACGAGGTGAGCACCGCAGCTTACGTGGGCTTTCAGTGACCTGAGTGTCTGATCCAGCTGTTTGCCCGGCCGGTGCGTCACACGAGGACTTCCTATCTGCAGCTGCTGTCTATACACTTTGTGCACTCCGGTAATTCTCCAGACAGCTGAGAGAAAGCAGTGAATGTTTCTGCCTCCCCCTTTCTAGGAATTCTTTTCACTGGAAGGAGTGTGAGGAGCTAGTTGTAGCGCAGTGAGGCTGAGAGCTCAAACACTTGTGGTAAAAGGTCTAATATTTTGACCATACAGTTTCTCATTCTTTCCAGAAATTAATTTCTCTGGCTCATGAGTTTTACTGCTGTTTTAATCTGACATTTAGATAAGTGTGTTCAGTACTAGAGATCTGCCCAGTGTCTTCAAACACTCAAAGCCACAAGAGGCCAGACAGGGCCCCAAGGGCAGAGCAGCCCCAGTTCAGGGCCCCGTCCCCTGCCCCCATTTGAATGCTGCAGCCCAGGTTCTGCGGACCATTAGTAAGACTATCTTATCCCACCCACAACAGAGACCAGAAAGTTTCACATTAAACCATTGAAGTAATTTCTGCAGGTTTCCTGCCAAAATGGGATTACCTTGCAATCACTGATTTGTAACTAGAGAGTTTTGAAATAGTTAGGAATTTGAAAAAATGCCAGTTTTCTGCTTATTTTCCCCCAATTTCCTCTTCTGTGAGTATCTGCCAGAGGGTTTTTCGTGTGTGTTTGCCCCTTCTCAATTCAGGGCAGAATGGAACAGTCAAACAAAACCTTTGTAGTCCTGCCCATTGTTAGGGAAAACTTAAGTTATATGCATCTTCACATGGACAGAAAGAACAGAGTAAAGCAATCTCTTCTTCCCCTGTTACACTTGTTTTTATGATGTGGAGGACCTCCCATTAATAGCATGACTTTTAATCATGTTCTCGCCAGTAAGTAGATCCATGGACAGACATCCTCCATAACATGAACCAGTCTGTGAATCAGCAGTTCTGAAAAATGTGGTCCTGGAACCTCTGGGGCCCCTGAGACCCTTTAGTAAGTCTTTAAGGTCCTAGTTTTCCAAATGAATGTTTGTGTGAGGCTGGATTTTCTTTGCATACATCTTCCAAAACAACATACTAAACAGTTTGAATGCAGATGCAGATATGAGAAGCCAGGTTTCTCGTATGAAGTCACACTTTTAAAGACAATTACAGAAATGTAAAATAATTCTACTCTTCTCCCTAATTTTTTGGGGGGAGAAAATGTTATTTTTAATTTAAAATGTTGTTTTCATTAACACATAATAGGTTTAATATTATTGTTAATTAAATTAGTACATCTTTTTACTTTGTTTCAGTTTCCATTCTTAAAATATTAAGAGAGATAACGCTCACATACAAAAAAGGTCTCAGTAATTTTTAAGGAATTCTGAATAATCTTTATCATATAGAACAGGGTCTTAAGCCCAAAAATTTAAAAACCACTATTACAGATTATCTAGTCTCAAATGGCCCTTCTAAGTTAAAAACTAAACATGAGAAAAGAGGATGATATGTTGACTGCCTTTCATATTTAAATATTAAAATAATGTTAACCGAAATTTAACATAATTATAATAAATAAAGTTTTCCAGGTTTCCTGAAGTGGGGGAAGAAGGCCAGTTGGTTAGATATGGCATTAACAGTTCAGCTGTCTCTACACCTTGGAATGCCTATGTAGATGGTGATCTTAAATTTTACTCTGAAGTGTGAATGTCTCTGTGAGTTAGCAAGGCCGGTACACTCTTACGTTTGAACTCCTCACTTCATGTTGAATTTTGATTGGGGTTTCCCCTGAGAAGAGGCTTGAACACATTGTCTCCTTGCAGAAGTGCCTTTGCCCCTCGTGCCAAGTCAGACCTCCAGAGAGCAGCATTTGTTTAGAATTTGATAAGGAAGGCAGTGATGCCAAGAACAATTAAAGATTTGAAAGTAAACAGTTCTAAGTAACCTGTCCCACAGGAATGATAAAATGAAGCTCAGGTTTGCTCATCTGATTGAGTTATAGGCTGGAAAAAAACGCTAGAGCCTAGAGAATTAGCCCTGAAGTCAGGTGCAGACTTCACTGGGGAAGTCTGTGAGTGCCACCCACTGTGACTGATAACTAAACATGTGACGGGGATAACTTCATCAGTCATTCTCAGAATATGCACTTTCCACCCTGTCTTGAAGCGTGACATAGGTAAATTTTTAACAAGGTCCATAGTACATGATGATCCGCAGTGATTAGGATGTGACACAGTGGAGTTATAAAGTACTGAGCAAGCCCTCCCTGCACATCAAGATTGAAACCTGATGTGGACTGGAAAGAGTAACATGTTCTAAAAGCCAGGAAACGGAAATTGCCCCTTACATTTTTGCTACGGCTATCAGAATGTTTTGAGAAAGTTGAAAAATCTCTGCCAGAGAAGTTTTGGGAAAAGCGGATGGGAATAGGTATGTAACACATAGCTTAATAAAAGCCATTGCCCTTTTAATCTGCATTGTTAGATATATTTAAATGCCTTTGATGCTCTCCTGACAAGATTTCAGTGGAGCTACCTCAAACTACACAGTGCTCCCAGCAGCTGGCCTCTGATGAGTTTTAATTGGTTACACTTCATCTTCCCTGATGTAAGAGCAGACTCCCTCCAAGAGCTTTTGATTTGATAAAAAGAAACGTCCCATTCCTGATTACAAAGTTGTTTTGCAAATTGGTGCAGATTGAAGAATTTTGAGTTGCCTATGGTGTCAACATCCCACACAGACCATGTAGTTTTGAGACCCTCCCTCATTATCCCATACAGTCAGAATCATGGAGAGAAATCGATATAGCACACTTGGGAAACTGAAGAAAGTCTAATAAAAGGACTATTTTGAAAAGTTTGGACAGGGTTTAGGGAACCCAATGAGGAGTTTTACAATACCCTTGAGGCTGGCAACAGCTGGGTTATCATTCCCCATCCTAGGGGTAAGGGAGGGGAGAGAGAAACCTCACAGAGGGGCCACCTGACAGGGCAGCGGTGATCCTGGTGCCCTGGCAGGGAGGGAGCCAGAGAGCAGCTGTGCCCCCAGCTCCACCCTCCTCTGGCCCTCCAGTCTGCTGCCGGGCCTTCTGTTGGCTGAGGACCCGGAGCCCAGCATGCAGGCCAGCAGGGCTTCCCCAGAAGGCATCCGCATAGGTGCATCAACCTCCCAAAGCATAGAGCTAGAGAGGACAGGCCAAGAGGCACTCTAGATGGGAAAACAGAAAACACAGTCCATCCTCATTACTTGCCTACTTGCTAAAATTTCCTCATAACCCCAAAGTCAGTCAGTATTCATTGAGGCGCTTTTGTTGTCATCGAGGTCATTGCCATAGTGAGCAGGAAACTTCACCCATGGAGCGTGTCTAAGTGCTCTTCCCTTGACTCATACAGGGCACGTTGACCTGCTTCATTTTGCAAATATTTATTGAGCTTCCTTGGCACTGAGCTTGATGCTGGAACTACAAGGGTGAGCAGGCTGTGGTGCCTGCCCCAGCACACTACTGCTTTTGATGCCTTCTTCCCACTGAGGAGAGACACCTAAACCATGGTCCCTTAGAATCTGAATTGGAAGTTGTCTGAATTCTTTGTGACCTAGAAATTTCTGTATTTGCATACATTGATTCATCCCATAAACTAGCTCTGTGCCATGTGCTAGATTGGGCATCTGTAAATGATGTGCCTGCCTCAGAAAATCTCACCTCGTGCAGCAGTCTTCAAATTGTAGTGTGCTTAGAAATTATTCAAGATTCCTGTACAAATACAGATTCTCATTCTGCACCCCCATTCCCAGATTTAGTTGGGTGGGTGTGGCACCTGGAAAATATGTATTTAACAAGCATCCCAGGTGATTATTCTGATGCTAGGGGTCCTCAAACTCTATCTTGAGAAACAATAATACAGTAGAAATGTGAATTGTGCCATGAACTATGCTGTTGCCCAGGTCACGGTTTAAAGTTATCCCAAATGGAAGATAATCAGGGACAATATTTAGCCTCATAGGTAAGTTTAAATTAAATCAATCATACTAAGATAGAATAAATGCCATTTAAAATACCTTGCACATACATAGTCTCCGATAGGCGTTTTTGTGCACACACATGTCCATACAGAGCATTTGTGGGCTATTTCCACAGATAGGTGTTCAGTGCTGTCAGTTACCTTGCTGAGGCCCACTTAAAAACAGAACTGACCGATTACATTTTAAACAGATGCCTCAATGGCTTTATGAGCTTGATGCCCTGATATCTTTTTGAAGACCAGTCTTATAAAATTCATACTTTCCAGATGCATAAAGTTCACTGAGGGTTTTTTCCAACCAGTAATTACTTCCAGTTCTTTGCATGTATCTATAATTTAGAAAAAAATATCTTGATGTTTAAATTTTAAACAAGGCAATAAAACCATCAGGCTTTCTGTATAACTTCCTTTCAAGGTCGTGACTATCTGACCACTGTCTGTCTGGATTGTCCTTTCTGGTTTTCAGGCACTGTGATTGCTGAGAATTCAAAGTAAATTGATACATGGAATTTCTGCTGAGAATATTATTCATATGGGCCCTGTGTTTAGTTACTATGACATCTTGGTTTTTATGACTCTTTATTTGTGTTGACATATGGTCTCTCAAACTTAACCATGATTACTGGTTATTTCTAGTCAAAGAATTATTACTTGATGCACCAGCTGTAAATGTCTAGGTATAAAGTTGACATTAGCTTGAATAATTTACCTTGCCAGATTAAACTTTGGTGTTCAGTAATCCATACTCTTCTTTTATGAGAGAAGACTTACTTTTTTAATAAAAGCCATTTTGGACTTGTTTTTGGGTCTTTATAGACTCTGTGTTTTGTAATATATATTACCATTTCCTTACAGTAAGAAGTAAGATTTAGACTGATAAAATATACATCCTGAATACCCCCTGAATCAGAAGAAAAGATAAAATAATGTCTGGTAGCATATGAAAGTTAATATATTGTCTCCTAGTTCTTAGTTACCATCAAGTTGCGATACTTATTTCATAATTATTTACTGAGCTCTATTCCCTTATCAGACATTCCCATTTTCCAAACATTCTCGGGAGTTTCCCTAGTTAAAGTCCATTTTTTGAACCAAATAGGACAGATTTTTCCATAATGAACTCAATTTTCTATAGTATTGATCTGCTACTTGAATCCAGGTTTCATTGTTATTGAGCTCTCCCCATGTTCCTGGTTTGGTTAAACAGAGTAAAAATAATATTCAAATATTAGTCTCCCAATTAGGAGCATTTGGCCCAGGAGATTGCCTACCAACTCTGTTTGATATATATATTTATTAAGTGAATAAATCTAGGACCATTTAAAATATACTAGAAAGGCTGCTGTACAGATACCTTCTGGGGATAGACAGGACATTATTTTAAAATTAAGTAACATCTTCCTTATGTAATACTTCATTATTGGGGCAGCTGATGTATGCCAGTATGCATTTTAATGTCTCATAAAATTACATCTAACTGATAATTTTTTGACATAGAAAACTTTGAGTGAGGTTGTTTGGCTTATGTTTAATCCCTTCCCTCTCTCCAGCCTCATCTCTTTGCCACTCTCTGAGTGAGATCTCACACTGTATCTGTCCCCTCACACTGCTTGCAAATATCACACACCCTGCTGCCACCATGCCCGTATCTTTGCCACGCTGTATCCTCTCCTTGGAATGTCTCCCCTCTTTCCCTTCCTACTCCTTTTGCCCTCACTAATGCCTGAACATCTTTAAGATTTGGTCAGTCGTCACTTTCTGCAACCGTCCATCACTGGATGAATGCCACTCCTCCCTGTGTCCCTGATTCCCTGCACATTTCTTCATCAGCACACTTACTACCATCATTTGTAACCTCTTTATGGATCTGTGTTCACACTAGACTCTGAGCTCTATGAGAGCAAGAAGTACTTTACTCACCTGGTCATTGGCCTCCCTAAAACTCACCCAGAGATACACTGACTCTATTAAAGGAGTAAATCCCTATTGCTCTCAGTTCAGAGGGTCTGCCCTTGGGTCTTTCTGTTTGGGCATATATTTGAAATCACTGTGTTTTCCTCTCTCCTTGATTTCTTAACACGTACATCACATTTCTTCTGAATAGTGGCCATGAGTGTTTAGGACATCAGCTCTATCTGGTCTGAAGGATAATCTTTGTGTGTGTTTGAGGGCTTCCTCCTCAAAACAAATGTCATTTGTGTCACATAGCCTAATAGGCCACCTAACACCTGCCCTCCATGTTTAATAAAGATCTGTAAGGCCATATTTATAAATGACAGAAAATTAAGTGTACTTATAATGATTGGTTTTATAATCCCAGTATTAAGCAGTGCTTTCCACATAGTAGTTACTTAGCAAAGTAAGTGAATAAATGAATGAAAGAATCCAGTTTGTGACGTGGTAGTGACTGTGCCTGCTCGTAGCTTGTATAAGTCTTTGAGAAGAATTTTCAATTTTTCATGGGATCACATTAAAATTCCTCCCTATTCTTATTGTGCTGTAACTGCGATGGCAGCACATAACTGAGAATCTTCATCTCTCTTTGATCCCACCAACACTAAACAAGGTGTCATCATTGTGTACTGACATTTACAGTGTGGGCCATACCACACTAGTAGAACCAATTGTAGTTCTTTACAAAAAGCTTATAGTTCTCTTTGAACAAAGCCTAGTAATGAGGAAGGAAGAGGCCAAATGAGTAGTCTATAAGTTAAACCTGAGATAGTTTTAAAATGGGTAAAATTCCATGCCCTTTGGCTGTTTTATTATCAGAAGAATGCCTTGATTGTACGATATTCTCATGCCTGATGAGAAATTGGGTCATCTCAGAATTCTTCCACCTCTGTTATCATCTCTCCACTGAGAAGAAAGATGCTCAGTAAACACCCAGTGGCAGTGTCTTAGGTCGTGACCTAAGATAGGCAAGAAACACAAGTCTTTGATAAAAGGACTCTTAACTCATTTCCCTATGGTGAAGGGCAGGTATTAGTAATATTGTTATATTGCTAAGAAAAATGCAAACTTGATTCATTCATCCAAGAAATTCTTGATTACCAAATATGTATGTGGCACTGTGGGATATGACATAGCCCCAAAGTAAGATAATCATTTCTTTAAAATTCTAAGTAAAAAGTGATGACTGAAAAAACAGATTTATTTAACTGACCTGTGACTTATACAGCTTTTAGAGTTAACTGACCTGTGAATTACCATATAGCTTTTAGAGCATTTTGATAGATAAGATTTTATTTGATCCTCACAACCACCAAATTAGGTTAGACCTTTATTACATTTCCCAGTTTTACAAATACGGAAAAGTAAGTAGTTGACACTGACATTTTGTAGGTTTTATGTTTATGCTTTTCTTTTATCTAGCTTTTTAGAGGAGCATGAGAAGAATCATAAATATTTGTCATGCTTAACCTAGATAGATTCTCCATTGGAAAAGATTTGAGACAAAACTAAGTGAGGTGTGCATCTTCATAATATGAATACACAAGGAAAAGAGATGATGTTAGAATCCTTTCTCATTTCTTCTTTGTCTATAGCTGTCTGTTCTGGTGGTTACTACATATATATGACTTTAGTGTTTTCAGTTCATGAGATCTACAATAAAAGTATGAGACAGCTAGTGTACTTCTTAAGTACTGGCACAGAATTCAGTCACACAGGTGATAGTTTTATGATTTGTATGTTGTAAATATGACAGAAGTTAAATGTATTGCTTTAAAGATAATTTTTTTTTCAAGTCAGATTGTATTTTCTGGTAAACTCTAGTAAGTTGATTTTTAACTGTTTAAAAGTTTGTTTTGTCTAGATCTATAGACTAGGCATTAGGCCTGTAATGAAACATCAAGCTAGTCATGAAAAACACAGGTCCTACCGTTTGTTTACAGTATTATGGAGGATACAGCCATGTTCATAGGCAATTTGTAAAAGCCTGAAAAATATATTAGCAAGTTTAATCCAGTAATATATAAACAAGAGAAATACATCGTGACCAAGGGGGTTTTACCATGGGAATACACCATTGGTTCAACATTGGAAAACCAGTCATTATAATTCACCCTACTAACAGAATAAATAAGGAAAACCATATGACTCTGTCAGTAGATGCAGAAAAATCATTTGAAAAAATTCAACATCCACTCATGATAAAAAACAAAAACGAAACTAGCAATAGAAAGGAACTTCTTCAGCCTGAGAAAGATTATCTACAAAAACCTATCACTAAAACATCATACTTAATGGCAAAAGACTGCTTTCCCCTGAAAAGTGGGAACAATACAAGAATATCTGGTTTCACCACTCCTGTTCAACATTTTGCTGGAGATTCTAGCCAGTGCAACAAGGCAAGAAAAAGAAATCAAACTTTTGTGACAGAAAATCCCAAAGAATTTACAAAACAAATTACTAAAACTGAGTTTAGCAAGATCAGAGGATGCAAGATCAAGATGGAAAAATCAATCACCTTCTTCACAGTTAGAGATTCTTATACCATGGTTTTACTATATTGTTAATTATTTTGTATAATTCCTACAAACAGATATACTGGGTGACTTTAAATCTTCTTAAAGAGCACTTTCTTTTAAAAAAATCAAAATTAAAATACAGTGCTATTTATAAGAACATCAAAGCAACATGAAAATGTAACGTAAATCTATATAGATTTGTATGCTAAAAAATACAAAACACTAATGAAAGAAGTCAAAGAAGACCTAATAAATAGAGTGGATGACTCCATATTGTTAAGATCTCAATCTTCCCTAAGTAGATTTATAGATTCAAAGCATTCCCAATCAAACTCCCATCTGGAGTTTTGGTAAAAATTAACAAACTGATTCTAAAAGTTATATGGAAAAGCATAGGGATTAGACTAACCAGAACAATTTTGAAAAAGTTGGAATACTCACACCATCTGGTTTCAAGATTACTATAAAGCAGTGGTTCTCAACTGGAGACAGTTTTGCTCCTTCTCCCCCAGGGGACATTTGGCCATGTCTGGAAATGTTTTAATATCACAGTTTGAGGAGAGGGAGAAGGAAAATGCTATTGCTACTGGAATCTAGTGGATAGAGGCTAAGAATGTTAGTAAACATTCAGGCTAAGGATGCTGTAAACAGGACAATCCCCTAAAACAAGAAGTTACTGGCCCAAAATATCGTTAGTGTCACTGGGGAAACCCTTCTATGTAGCTGTAGTAGTAGTCAAGACAATGTGATATTGGCACAAAGGTAGATGCATCTATCAATGGAACAAAATAGAGAAGCTGCAAATAGACCCACACATATATGATCAGTTGATTTTTGACAAAGATTCAAAGGCAATTCAACAGAGAAAGGATAGTCTTTCATCAAATGGTGTTGGAACAACTGGAAATTCATATGAAAAAAAGAACATTGACTCATAATCTACACTATATTCAAAAATAACTCAACATATCAAAGACGTAAATGTAAAATATAAAACTATAAAACTTCTGGAAGAAAACATAGGAGAAAATCTTTGTGAACTCAGGTTAAAGAGATGGACAGCAGTCAATCCAAACGATTAATAAAGTCATCAGTGATACAGTTGTTTTGGGAGGAAGGGAAGCTCCCTACTCTGTTACTAAGGCAGACAGGCCCCTGACGGGCCATGAGATGGATGCCAGTTCCAATGAAGCTACCCCCTGCTTCTTATAAAGCACTTCTGTCCCAGCATTCCAAGCTGGGAATTCCCGATTCCTAAAATGCACCGTGATTGTCCTGTTTGGGTCATATGTCCACCCATGATGAAGCAATGACTATGGGCAAAAAGTAGATTTATGCTGATTTATCAGTTTAAACCTGAGCCATAGATGGTGCTATCTTCCTCCAGAGTTCAAGGACTTTAATGGAGGCAGGTGACTACCCAAGCTTTAAAAGGTGGGAACTTGAAGGGGGAGAGGATAGTGTGAAGCAGGTATGGTACCTACCACTCACCATCACTAAATTGCTCTGAGGTGTTTAATTTGGGTTGAAGTCAGGCTTAGTAACTCCATGTCAGCATGGTCATTGTTCCTTAGAAAGGAAAAGAAAGTTCTAAATTATATTTATTAAAAAAGAACTAAGAGCAAAAATTGAGAGGCTGTGTGAAGCTATCAGTGTTAGTTTTTTCCATGCAGTTAAGTATTACATAGACATAGAACGTGACCTTTCATCTGTGCGTGTAAACATAATTGGAAAATGGCTCATTAAAAAAGAACATAGTGATAATTTGGTACAAGCATGGAAGTTTGTGCTTTAAAATGTTACACATTATGAAAAGTTCCTCCTAGTCATCTTACCCAGTTAAGCATCGCTGCAGGAAATGCTGTGCCATGATCCCTGTAACACCCCTCTGGTTGGTGGCCTTCTTTGATCAGGACGTGCTCATGGAGCTCCTGGAGCAGTGCGCAGATGGCCTCTGGAAGGCTGAACGCTATGAGCTGATCGCAGACATCTATAAGCTCATCATCCCCATTTACGAGAAGCGGAGGGATTTTGAGGTATCTGAATGGTTTGTTTTTTCCTGTTTGAAATGATGATGATGGAGTGACACATATCCCCGGGCCTTCCTGCATGCAAAGAGAACAAGCGGGCCAGGTCGGAGCTGAGCAAGGGGTCTCTGACTCTCCACGTGGCACTGGAGGTCACCCCGCTAAGATGCGTCAGGCACTGCACACACAGACCCCACCTCTGTGCAGACCCCAAATCTTGGGCAATGGGGATTGGTAATTCTAAAAGTCCACTTTTGAAAGGTAGTCAAGAACAGTTTTATGGTCACCAGGTACCTTTTTCCTCAGAACTCTTCCTTACTTCTGCAAGGGATAGCAGAGTTCCTTCCATTCTTCCTGGGCTGGGGACGTCACCCGTTTTCTCTTAGCACATCAAATGGAGTAGAAAAGGCAAGACATATGACTTTACTATCTCTGTTAGTTCATATTCACTTGAAAACAGGATTTGCAGTAAGTGTGGAAACTTGATGGGTCCTCAACATGCAAGATGGCCCCTTTGGTAGGAAACATTTTGGTTGAAAAATAATCACTACCAGTTGTGCAGTCAAAATTCATTCTTGATTTTTTTTTGAATTACCCAAGTCCAAGGAATTTTCACCAACATGAACTCATTTAATTATTTTCTTAAAACTGATTGTACTAGTTGCAAGTGGAAAGCAGTGGGTTTTGTTCTGCTTCCAGAGGCTAGCCCACCTGTATGACACACTACACCGGGCCTACAGCAAAGTGACAGAGGTCATGCACTCGGGCCGCAGGCTCCTGGGGACGTACTTCCGAGTGGCCTTCTTCGGACAGGTGAGGTGACTCTGTTCTGTAGGCTGTCCCAAGTCCTTTTTTTTTTAAGCTCTATAAAGTTGTATTTTGTAAATTTTCTGCTTTCTATAAATGCTAATTTGATGAATTTGTCATATTTAGTATGATTCTTATCTTCCTCAGTAGTAAACTTTCTGCTTTTTTTCTTCCTTCCTTCCTTCCTTCCTGTCTTTTCTTTATTACTTTCTTAAGGCAGCGGTAAGTTCTCCCTCCATAAGACATGCTTAGTGCCATCTTTGATACTGCAGTGTGGTTTGCAAGTTTCCTTTTCAAGTCTGTATGTATATCTGTCCAGTCATTACAAACTCCAAAAGAAATTAACATTTATTCCATTTACAGAAATAAATCACCTGTTTCCTTACACATCTATACTGCATGTTCTAAACCAAAATTAAGACTTTCCAGTTTCCCTTGTCCCTGTGCATCTCTCTCTCTTATAATACAATATCTCCACAAGTATATTTACCATTGTAATATTTTGGAAACCCTATATGAAAGGGTTCATTTAAATTTAACTGAAAGTAACCTCCAAGTCTCTAATATCATTAAGTGGTATAGTTTATAATCCATTTATTTAGGGTGTGGTTTTTCTATGAGCATTATATAACCTTCAATTTATCCTGTTATTGTCTTTTATAACTTTATAGCAATACCAGTTTACAGACAGTGAAACAGATGTGGAGGTAATTACAGTAGATGCTTAAAAAGCAAAAAATGTAGTGAAATCACTGCATCTAAACTCCTAGTTTGATGTGGGTGTTTTTTGTTTCGTGTTAGCCTGCATTTTTTTTAATATGCTGTGTTTTTGCACCATTTTCTTTCTTTTATTTTAGATGAGAAATGTTTTCTAAATATTTCAAATATTAACCCCCATCTGGACTTCAAAATTTTCAACCTTTTTCACTTCCCATGCAATTCCAAGTCTTGTGATATCCAGACATCAGTGGTGCCAAAACAGATAATGACTGAGGATAATGAAAATGTTTCCTGATATTATGCTGCAGCCCTTTACTTCTTTTCTCATCAGTAAAGCAAAATAGAATTTACACAAACTTCACATAATTTTTGCCTAGACCAGAATGCTTCTGTTTATGCCATAAAATCCTGTGTAAATTAGAGTGGTCAGGAGAGGGGCTGTGTGTGCATTTCTGAGGCCTGCCTATAGCTGGCTGCTAAATCATCTTTTAATTCAGCTTTTTGGGAATGTGAAACAGGCTTGAATCCCATCATTAGACTTCACTGAGAGAAGAGAGTCTTGATTTTATTTCAAGAAATCTTTCGTTTCACTCAACACTTAATGATCACATTCTTAAATGAGTTTGCAATTTTGTGTTTTTCCTTCATCTTGCACCCAGACTTCACATTATTATCATTTTCCCTCCTATTTGGAGAGCCTGTTTAAGTAGGATTTTATTTTAGAATCACTCCCTTTTTTTTAACCCTTATATAACAAAAGAATCCTTCCTGAGTGATAAGCCTTGGGCTTATTATTATATTTGGGTGTAGCTCTAATTGTGTTTTATGTCACAGGGATTCTTTGAAGATGAAGATGGAAAGGAGTACATTTACAAAGAACCCAAGCTCACACCTCTGTCAGAAATTTCTCAGAGACTCCTTAAACTTTACTCAGATAAATTTGGTTCTGAAAATGTCAAAATGATACAGGATTCTGGCAAGGTATGACCATGTTTGGAAATGTTTCATAGCAATACAATATTGTTTTTATTGATTATGTATGATTGATCATATATTATATACTTATAAATGTGTATGGAAGAAATTAAGAATGGTTGGCTTTAAGTGGCAAGTGTATTTTTTTCTTCTTAGTACATTTCTGTGCTTTCCAGATGTCCTTCATGAAGCAAATCTTTATTTCATAACTTTAAAAAGATATTATTTTACAAAATAATTGACATCTGAAAGGATGTACCATTTTTACTCTAGATATTTAGAAGAAACTCTGTAAGGTTGTTTCTCAGTGTACTTTTCTCTTGCACTTAGCAAGTGACTGGCATATTACCTCACAGTCTGATTGTTTGATGTGTGGGCAGAAGGACAGGCAGACGTTTGTGGGAATGAGACCTACTTTCTATTCAGACAGGCCATTTTCTGCCGAATTGCTCTTTCTGAACCTACATGCCTTTCCTGTATGTTACCCCATCTCCAGGACAGCACTAGGACACTGGGTATCCCTGTGCCTCCTAAAGCTCTGGCCAAGATAGAGCTCCTGTTCTTTGTTTGAAAGCATCCCCCTGCTCGGTGCCCAGCAATGATAAGCTCTACCTCTTTCTAAGTTCACTCTCTTGGAGGGCTCGTGTTGAGCCGGGCTTTAGAGTTCCCAGTGTATGGACCCTTTGGGGCCCTTTGTTTCCTCCAGGGAAGAATTGTTCAGTCTCCCATCCAGGCAGTAGGGAGGGGATGAGGAAGGGGGCAATTCTGGATGCAGGAGATGAGCAAGTGCTAAAGGTCCCCCGTTTGGCATGCAGCCTTTCACCTACTGTCCTGTGTTCCTCTCTGTACCTTGCCCCTGCTCTCCACTGGGACTGGTGAGCTCACTTATACTGCTTCCAGACCACTTACACTGCTTCCCCAGGGAATAATCTCTTTTCTCTCGTCGGACAGGAACTAGGGAAGGGATTCCCTTCCTGAGGTTCTGCAACTCCAGGTAGATTTTCAGCCACCCACCTAGTTTCCGTCTCCACCTCTCCAGGCTACCTAATCCTAGTGCTGGTCTTCTACAGATAGCAGTCTGTCAGGCTTCTTAACAAATACCACAGGCTGGGTGGCTTATAAACAATGGAAATGTATTTCTCATAGTTCTGAAGGCTGGGAAGTCCAAGATCAAGGCTCCGGCAGATTTGGTGTCCAGTGAGGCCTTTCTCCCAGTTCACAGAGGACCATCTTCTTACTGTGCCTTCAAGTGGCAGAGGGAGGGAGGGAGCTCTGTGGAATCCCTTTTATCAGGGCACTCATCCCACTCAGGAGGGCTGTACCCTCATAACCTCCTCACCTCCCATCTCCTAATACCATCTCATTGGAGGTGTTAACAGTTTAACATACGAATTTTGGGGGAATACAGACATTCAGTCAATAGCAGCAGGCTTCTGAGGGGTATTCTGACTCACTTGTTACCCCTCTCCATGGGAATTTATTAAACTCTTAGGCACTGCTGTCTTGTCCTCTTTTCCTCGTCCTTGTGGGTTAATTCTATACAGACATTTTGACAGTTATGCAAAGGAAAAGGAATAAACACAAGTTGTTGGTCCCTTTTTAACAAGAAACTTCAGCATATCTTATTAAGACCTCCTTTCTTCCTATACCACGTTACAGAGATCTAATTTGTCTTTGCCTCTGAAGTTGGAACCTTTGTCTTGGGTCAAGTGGTGGCTTTAACATGATAACCTCATCTCAAAGTTCTCAGGCAGTGTTCTTCCATTTTTAACATGTGGTCCGTGATGCACTTACTTTCAGAACAAGCTGAAAGGTTTATGAGACCTTTTCTGTATCCAGCCCTCCATTCCTTTGCTGATATGTACAGACAACTGAATCAGGGAAACACCTTGGCAAGAAAGTTCATTTCTACTGCTTCCAAGTTGTTTCTGCTGAAGAAAGTTACATTTAATAGGTTTGAATGCAATTATAATGATTGACCAGACAGCTTTTTCTAAAACAGAAACAACGCATGACTTTATTTTCTTAACCTCCAAAGTTTAAGGCACTTTCACGTCTATTTTTCCTTTTTCTTCACAAACACCTCTGTTAAGGGAGCAGCCGTGCGTGATCGTTTGAGACCAGTGAAACTGCCTTGGCTGCATCTATTCACTGGCCCTCGTTCCAGTATCCTTTCCAAGTTCTCTGCACAGTCATTTCTTTCAGGCAGCCTTTTATTGCTTTAGAGGCTCACATATAATTAATGTGTACAAAATTTATTTGTCTCCCTAATAAATTAGCTTTTTTTTTTTGTATGGAAAATGCCTGTCTTTAATTTTCTGGCATGTTCCAGAAATTAAAGTACCACTGATTCTAGCAAATGTTTTTTTAAAACATGTGCTGAGTTAATCTGGAGCCAAACTTAGTTAGATCAGCCTTAGATTAGTCTGTATGAAATTAACTCACCTACATCTGTTTCCATCTAATCTCAGTGTCTAAAGATTAATTATAATTTGGGAACCTAGGTTTTCAACATTATTACTAAAATAAACATTTTTCTTTCTAAGCTAAATATGTAAAAGTACAGTTTAGGCCACAGTCAGAGAACCAGATGGTGAGCTATTCAGCAAGAAAACTAGTATGATGTCTTCAAAAAATTCAATGGCATGTAAAAAAGTAGTGGAGAATTCTAGATTAAACAAGACTAAAGAGACATAATTAAATGTGAAGTATGATCGTTGATTAGACTCTGGTTCAAACACAATTAGCTATAAGTAACATTCTGAGATCAGTTGAGAAACTTTAATATAAACTGGGCATTGGGTGATACTAGGGAATTTTTGTTAATTTTGTTAGGTATGATAATGCAGTTAGGTTTAGGAAGAGAATGTCCTCATACTTAAGAGATGAGAACTGCAGTGTCATGATGTATACCACTTAGCTTTGAAATGGTTGGGCTAAAAAAAATGTTTATATGTACATGTGTGTATATTTGAAACAAATACAGCAAAGTATTTGTATTTGTACTAAGGGGTAGATATGTGGGTCTATTATTTTTTCCAACTTGTCTGAATTTTTCCAGAACTTATACTAATAAAAAGGGAAAACACAGTGTGGGCAAGTTTTGAGAGTCCTACAAATAGTACCAATCTTCCATTTTGTTTATTCGTTATTTATTTATTTAAAGGTCAACCCTAAGGATCTGGACTCCAAGTATGCGTACATCCAGGTGACTCACGTGATCCCGTTCTTTGATGAAAAAGAATCGCAAGAAAGGAAAACGGAGTTCGAGAGATCTCATAACATTCGTCGCTTCATGTTCGAGATGCCCTTCACTCAGACCGGGAAAAGGCAGGGCGGGGTCGCGGAGCAGTGCAAACGGCGCACAGTCCTGACAGGTACAGATCCCCGGCGCCTGTGTGTAAGAGTCACAGCCAGACATTCCGCTGAGCACCAAGATGAAGGGCCTTTTGGAGGAGATCCAGAAGCTTCTAGAATTGGCAGGTCGTTTGAGCTTAGCTTTCCCCACATATCCATTTCAGTTTAGCATTGATCTAATGCTTACTTTTGAATACTTGTAACAGTTTTCTGTTTAGCTATTTGCATTTTCTTCTACTAGACCAGAAGTTCATATCCAGTGTCAGATCACTTACCCTTAGCATCTGATGAGAACAGTGGGCCCTTAGCACCTCAGAATGCTTCTGTACACAATTTCAGGTGATTGACAGACTCCATCTGAAACTGTCTTGAGCCTGTGGGCCCTAGAGACAAGAATTCCTGCACATAGTCCTGTGTCTCCCTCATCGGAAGAGACCCTTTACGTTATCTCTGTTGCACAGTTTCCAGCATGAACCTGCTCAGAGATTTTTAGGCTGAGTGAATAAATGGGACATGAGGCTGAATACCTTCCACCTGATCTCAGAGTGGCTGGCAAACCTCAGCTTGAATACCTCCAGCACCAGGAAACTCACTGCATTCAGAGACTGCCCATTCACCTGTTGCAGAGTTTTAACTGACCTATTTAGCCTTCAAAAACCCATTCTCAGAAATGTGTTTTGCATCATTTCCCAGGTCCTGATAGTATAGAGTCAGCTTAGGAGTGACTTTTACTTTCTTTGGGGGAGCTTGGTTAGGGTCAGCAAAATGACTGGGATAACCTAAAATAACATACTTTCTTGACTTTAAAACAGTTGGTGGGGAGTCCTGTTCAGAATGCCAGCTGTCTATATCCACTAATTGGGCACATTTTCCAAAGAGTGGCCATAAGCCAAACCAAGAAAGTGCCCCCTGCCTATCTAGAAGTCAAGTTGTTGAGGGTTCCACCTGGGCCACAAAAGGGAACATGCTGACAATGAGTGGAAGAAACAGTATTACAATGCTGTTTCAGGTGGGTCTCCACACTCACCTCTGAACGCACACTTAAAATGGGTGAATTGTATGATGTGTGCCTTAGGTCTCAGTAAAGCTGTTGCCAAAGAAAGAATATGGATCGTTATAAAATAGTTCAGAACAGCATACTGCCGAGAATTTTTCACTCTTCCTATAAGGAAACTGAGATAAAAGTTAAAATTTAACATCAACCATACATTCTTAAAGAGTCCCTATCCCTACTTTCAGAATAAAAATAACATATAAAGCACAAACACTATTGTCCTGGAAAATGTTAGCCCCTCGCACATGTGAATGGCTTTTTTCAAATAATGGTAGTAAATTCTTATTAGGCAAGATAACTGCATTTCTAGATGGAGTCTTTCCAGCTTATAATGTTTATCTCTCTATTGTGTGATGACCTTAAATCAGTTCTTAGCAAAGGTTGTTTCTGGATCTGCAGCTTCAGCATCACCTGGGAACTTGTTAGAAATGCAAACTCTCAGGCCCCACCCAGTCGTACTGAATCAGAAATCCTAGTGGTGGGGCCCAGCTAGTTGGGTTTCCAACCCTCCAGTTGATTCTTATGCCACTCAGGTTTGAGATCTGCTGCTTTAAATAAAGCTAGTTCATTGATGAGTCAAGGTCAGGACTTTTTTAATATAACTATTCTGCTCAGGTAGCACACTGATTCATAAACAGTTATCACCATAGGGTGTTTTCCTTGGCCAGATTTCCTTCAGAGTTACAATGTACCATTTTGTCACAGAAATCTTTTAGATTAGATAAAGGACAAGAGCAAAACTGTACCTGCAACAGAGGGGACAAAGAGTAACTCCACTGCAGAGAGAGGCAGAGTAGACATGGGTTATTGGCTCAGCTGTGAGGCTGAGAAAGTGTGGGCTTTGCAGAGCCTGGGCCTGGGCCCTGCAGCCCTGAGTCACATTCTCTGTGTGACCTTGGGCAGGTCACTTAGTCTCTGTGTGCCTTAGTTTACTTACCTGTAAAATTGAGACTTGTACTATCCATCTTGGGTTAAAGAATTTTGTAAATTATATCCAAGAGAGGAAAACTGTACTTCATTTTGCTAGATCTCATCCACTATTGAGCCCCTTGCCTTCTGTGGTTGATGGTGAGGAAGGGGATTGTAGTACAACAGAACACGTGAAAAAGGTACAGTTTTTACCCTGAAAGATCTTAAAGTACCAAAAGGATAGTCACTGGGAAGAGTAAAAATGTAGAGAAGATGTTATAAAAAGGCTATACTAAAATCTGTGTTGACCTTTAGTTAAAAACACACTGGAGACTTTGAACTTAAGCGTTTTCCCTTATGTTATTAATCCATTGGGTTCTTTTTCCATTGCTTTGCTTCAGACCTGACCCTTGGCCTTCCAAGTTACTGGGGTGCCCCAGCACCCCTCCCCCGCCCTCTGATCCCAGCAAGGGTTCACTCACCTGGGTAGTTCAGTTGGTCAGCTGCGGCTGTGACGATTGATCACCCCAGTGATCGCCCTGCAGGCCCCTTGGGTGTAAATCTCTGGGCTTACCTCCCAGCAGGATCCCCTCCTTTCCTTCTGTCATGGAACTCCTGCCGGGAGTCTTCCAGGTCATGCCCAGGCTCCCCCTCAGGTCAGAAATAGTCTCCTGCCCTTCACTCTCTATGCATCTGACCAGGCTGGACAGTCACCCGCACTTCCCACTGTCTCTTCTTGGTCCTCCTCCTTGAGGGGCTTCAGATCCTTAGAGCAGGCTGCTTAATAGCGTGATGGCTCAGGCAGTCACCTGATTTCCTCCCTTCTAGGCCACTTTAAGCTTTCTTTAGCCATTTGGACAGTAAACACATTCATTAATTCAACAAAATTTATTGAGCACAGACAATGCTACAACATTGGCATACTAACAAAACAGAGATCTGTGGCTTATGCAGGTCACATCTGGCAGGTGGAGACAGACAACAGCAACAAACCTAATAGGCAAAGACCCCCACATCGGAAGGTGATGCATGTTGTGGATAAAAGCAAAAGGAGATTGGAAATATGGGGTTGAGAGGGGGAGGGTTACAGTTTAAATGGGGTGGCACCACTTGAGTCCAGACTTAGAAAAAGTGAGGGAATGGGCCTTGCACACCACTGGAGGGCGAAGCAGCTGCCTGTGCCCAGCACGTTCAGGGGACACCCAGCAGGCCTGTGTGGCTGGAGCTGAGCGAGCCAGAGGGGTGAGGCCGCGAGGGAAGGCCCGGGTCCCGTGGGCTGGGAAGGCTCATGCTCAGATGAGTTTTCTGTACCGTTCTCCTCTCCTTTGCCTCTGAGTCTCCGGGTACCATCATAAGAAGCAGTGATTCAGGACTTTTACACTGAGCGAAATCAGTGCAGTCCATGGACGCCTCGTAAACATCCTGGGAATTATTTTATTTTCTGAAATACTGTGATAGAGCTAAATCACTTGTGTTTTGACAAGCCCCATAAAATGCTTGCCCAGGCACTGCTTCTTACAAATGGGAACACAGTAGCCCTCCTCTGTAAGGCACGCCAGTCTGGCCCTGTCCAGGGGCACCTCTGGCTCCCTGGCTGGTAGGCAGCAATGCCCAGTTCTTGACACTAGCAAAGGAGCCTTTAGTTCAAAGAGCATTTATTGATCTCAGTGTTGCTGCACAAAAGCTGTATGTCTGCCAAAAACACACAGGAGAATGGAGACACAGACCCTTGGCCTTAGATTGATAAAACATTTAGGGACTAGAACAGGCCTGTAAGTGTGTGATTAATGAGGTTGAACATAATCTCGGCTTTGTGCAGACTTGGGTGGGACATCGAAACCCTGTGTCTGCAGGGAGCTCGTCCTGTTATCATTTTGTTCTTTCTCAGTAAATTCTCCCCAGCCACTTATAAATGGTGATGAATCCAAACATAACACTCTTTCACTTATTAAAAAATAAAAAGCTTTTAAGCATATATCTACATGTTTATTTGTAAATATATATTAAATGAGACTATTATATTTATGTATCATACAAAGCAACAAGGTAGAAATGTGAAACAGACCCAAATTAGAACAAGATGTTTTTCTGTTCTTTTTTTAACTGTTTGATATTGATACATTTAGGTGTTTTATGATGATAAATGAAAACAATATTGATTGGCATCTTTGTCTGTTAAAAAATATATACAAGAAAAAGTAAATGTATTTGGTTTTTATTCATTTAAGTTTCAAAATATTATTATTGTGACTTCAATAATTTGAATTTTTGGTTCATAAACTACTTTAAAATACATTCTCACTTGTCATTTTTCATAAATTTCTCAATTTGCACAAACTAAAACATGCAAATCAAAGTTGTTCTATAGAGAAAAATGAATTTTCTCAAGGATATTTCTATGAAACTAGTTTCTGGACTTAACCTGCTGTGTGATACCTCAAAACTGTTTAGTCTTTTTTTATATTTTCAAAGCCTACTAACCCTTTCAGATTTTACAAGGAAGAGAGGTAGGACATTTGTGGATGAGAAAGTTAAGCAAGGAACGACACTTTCTTCAGATACACGCTTCTAACATTAAAGGTTAACAAGACCCAGCTCTTGGCTTTATATGATACAACCTGCCAGTAAACATACATAGTGCTAAAGGAAGACAGTATGCTGACATGTGACTTCAGCAAGCTTTGGGTTCTCTGTAAGGTGGGAATACTGAGTTCTTCCATCTCGGTGAGCACAAAGATGGTGCGGGCTGTGGAGTGACTCTGGGACTCATTCCTCCACAGCAATACACTGCTTCCCTTATGTGAAGAAGCGGATCCCCGTCATGTACCAGCACCACACCGACTTGAACCCTGTTGAGGTGGCCATTGATGAGATGAGTAAGAAGGTGGTCGAGCTCCGGCAGCTGTGCTCCTCCACCGAAGTGGACATGATCAAACTGCAGCTCAAACTACAGGGCAGCGTGAGCGTCCAGGTGAGCCAGGTGCCAGGCAAACTGCAGGGCAACAGAGGGCAACAAATAAACAAAGGCTCGTTTGGGCCTTGGAAACTTTCAAGTCACTCAGATGAGCAAGTCTAATGTAGGTCCCCAGCTCACCAGGTCAGCCCTCACCGTCCCCGGTGACCGCACAGTGTCTCCTGATACCAGAGGGGCAGTGGCCTTCGGGCCCCCACGCAACCCCCACCTACAAGGCTAGGTGGTCCACTAGAGGCAGGACACAGCTTTCCACACAGACCTGGCTTTTAGGTAGTTTGGGGAATTCTAGTTGCCAAAATAGAAGCATGAAGGCTTCTAAATATAAAGAAATGTGGCTAGCTGTGGGTTTTCTTACAAAACTATTGTTTTCTGGTTCCTGTGAAAATTGTATCTGAAAAAGTACCCTGTGTTTCATTTTGTTGATGTTATCTTTTGATTAACAGAAATTCTTCATTTTAATATAGCCCAATTAATCTTTCCTTTACTGGTAGCATTTTTTGTGCCTTTTAAAGAAATTTGTTCTTCAATCTTTTTCAAAGATTTTCTCCTTTGTTTAGTATTCCTGTTTAGATCTGCAGTCCATCTGGAATGGATTTTTTTGTGTGTGGTAGCAAATAGAGGTCAAGATACATTTTTTTCCATAGAGCTGTCCAAGTGATGTGCGTCATTTATGGAAAATACCATCCTCGATATAAGTACTGATTACACATTTACATTCAGTGTCTGAAAACTCATCAAGTTATAAACACTTATGATATATGTACCTTTCTGTTTGTATGTTACACTTCATTAAATAATCAGATTTTTAAAAGGTATCATACTTACCTTGTTTCCTAGGAAACTAGGAAATATTAAATCACTTCCTTTCAGTGACCAGCATGCCTCTTGCTTTATTGATACTTTTAAGTGTATATGTTAGCACATGTTTTTACATATGTATACATATATACATATGTGCATGTGTGTATGTGTATGTATCTCCCTATATATTTTCTTTTTCAAGAAAGTTTGTTTATGAAAGTGACATGTATGTTGGAATACATGGGTCTTCAGGGATTTTTGGTTCATTTTCTGACATCAGTGTTTGTCAACATTTTATGAGATCACACTGAGTTGTTGACTAATAGTTTACTAAATGTCATTCACCACACAAATATTTACAAATGTTCTCAACCTCTTCCCTTATGGCCTGAAAGACTATCAAGTGAATATGATAAATATTCTAGTAATGTGAGTGATTACACAACAGGGCCGGAGGTCACAGTTTTCTACAGCTAAAAGTAAAACCACTCAATAACATGGCCTGGGAACATCCTGCTTCTATGGAAAGGCCGGTAGAAGGGTGTGGGTGTCAGTAAAGGGTGGGGCTGGACAGATTGAGCTTTCTTAAGGGCAAAATGTACTCCACCATTTAACAGTGACCTTAGAGTTTTATAAATGCCCATTCATCTTAGAACGTAAAGATCATCATTCCATGATGAGATTAAGTTTATACATGTGCACCCACCAACATAACAACAAAGTTGGAGTCAGAGGCAATTAATCTCATCATTTTATTTGTGTATTTCTGTAATTTTTCACCAAGAGCTTCACTTGGATTGCTATTGGACAAGACAGCCATCAGGGTGGCCTTGTGGCTTTGTTCTCCAGGATCTTGTTATGTGAGACCTTATGAAGTCTCTTCAACTTTCCTCATTGCATCTTCTTAGATTTGAGTATATCGTATCATTTTTGAGAATGCGTCACGTCTTCAGATTATTAACTAGTTCCCTACACATACCCAGTATGAAGACACATCTAGTCATCACAGGTTAGCTAGTTGTTCCTTTCTCAGAGGGCCCATCTCTGGTGTGAACCCCCACACCTCAGTTCTCCTGCCATTACTGTATGGCCTTGCACATCATGGATCAGAACCAGGGCCCATCCCCTCTGCTGTCGGTGACAGACAAGACAGACGGCCCTCGCTACTTTCCGACCTTCCAGGCCCACCACACCTCCCAGCAGGAAGTATGCAGATAACCACGTGGTCAAGTCCTTTCCCAAGCTCTCAGATGCCTAGAACTTTCTCCTTCCTGTCCATTGTGTCTAACATTTCTCTCCACATCCCCACATATCCTGACTTATCTAATTTCAGGGAATTCCTCTTGGCTATCTAAGAGATGCAGGGTTCTGATTGACTCACCCTGTTGCTAAATGTCCCCAATCTTTTCGGCTTTCCAGCGTACTTCAGATGATCACTTCACTCAAGAACAGCAAATCAGTTTGCCTCTGAATGTTTACGTGATTGAATGAGGTGAACAGTTGATTTTTAAACATGTGTACAACTATTTTTTTCAGTTTTTCATTGAACTCACCAGATTGACCTTTAGCTCAGTGTAGTGTACTACAAATGTCGATTGGAAGACAGGCCCATTGGACTCTCAGGATGTTCGAGCTCAAACAGGTCCTTAAGTTTTCCCACCTTTGGGTCTTCATAAAATGAACCATCATCAAAGGTGCACTGAGGATGGCTGGCATGATAAAATCAAATGACATATATACCAGTATAACGCTTAGTCATGATTTCTTCTTTTGGGCTGTAAGGTCCTTGAGGACAGGGCATGAATAACTCAAACAGCATTTTTTGCACATGGAAATTGAAACTAAGTCAGTGATAATAGCCATTTTCTTTATAACGTAATTTAATCTTTGTTTTTTATCTAGGTCAATGCTGGTCCCCTAGCATACGCCAGAGCTTTTTTAGATGACACAAACACAAAAAGATATCCTGACAATAAAGTGAAGTTGCTTAAAGAAGTCTTCAGGTAAAGCACACTGGAAATGTCTTTCTCTCTTCAACTATTGATCATTTCTGTGCTCATTCAGGGAAGAGGTACTACCCATTGGACTCAGTCTTTGTCCTGAACATGCCTTTATTTCCACCTCCTGCACCTTTTCAGACAATTTGTGGAAGCTTGTGGCCAAGCCTTAGCAGTAAATGAACGGCTTATTAAAGAAGACCAGTTAGAGTATCAGGAAGAAATGAAGGCCAACTACAGGGAGATGGCAAAAGAGCTTTCTGAAATCATGCACGAGCAGGTAAGTGCCACACCGGAGTTCTCGTTTTTAGGGAACATGCTGTAGGTGGGGTCTCAGATCCACCCTGGGATGGACTAAACCAGAACTGTGACTGTCTGAAGAATAATGTAGCATTTACACTGCTGTTACTGTCTATCCCAGGTTGCTTGGGGAACAGCTAACGACTTGCCCACCTCTTATTACCTGGTGTAGCCAGAGTGGCACCCATCTCCTCTTCATCCTGGAGGTGACTGCACTTCAAAGCTTTGTCCCTCCCCACTCCAATCTAGTTTAAAAAACAAAAAAACTCACATGAAAAAGAAATACCCACAATATACTGTTGCTAGAATTTTCTTCATTAACCCAATCCTTTGAAAGAACAGGATTAGGGTTGTTCAGTTTTTGACTTTTTATAGCTGACCTGGGTGCCCCAGTGGATTCTTTGTGGCTACTTCTATATTCCTTGTCATTAAGACTACCTTTCCTGATTATAGTGTTACCATTGTCTTCCTGTATGAACTTGTTTCAATACGCTTATGTATGTGGGCTAAGAGGGGACAGCTACCCAGGGAACCAAGTGCATGTCAAAAAGTAGCTTCCACATTATTGCTCCATCAGCTGCAGTGACATCTTCCAAGTCATGGTGACAGTCTTTATAGTGTTACCCCCTTGATTACACTTAACTACTTTTGTCTGTTCCCTACATTGTTGTCTTTCCGTCTTCCTAAGTAGATGCCAAGACAATTTGTGTCAGTTAACATATCATGTGATAATTTAGTTAGGACTTTCTGTTGCAGAAAACTAACTTAAATGCCTAAGCTTCAAATTGTATTTTTTTTCTCTCCTTCATGCTAACACATTCAGATGGGATGGTAATGTCATATTTTAATTTTATTTTTCTGATCCTTGATATACTGACTCACACAAACTTACTACTGGATTTGAGCAACCGTAGACATTGGCATAACGATAATGCATGTGCAAAGGAAGCCAACGCTTATCTGGGCATTTAGAAAAGTAGGAAAATTTTTGAATGACTAAAGAAAAAAAAGTGTGAATAATTAAGCCAAAAGGGAGGGTTGAATGAAAACAAGTTTTGGGGAGAGCTCAAGGTCTTTTCCATGGAGCGTCCAGATTCCTATGTAAACAGAGAGCTTGATCAGTGGATGCCAGCATTTGGCACAAGAAAAAAATAAAGTAGGAAAAAATTATGGACTGATAAAATTAAAACTCCCAGATTGTATGGACATTTAATGCAGTGCTATGCTCTGAACTGCACTTTGAACTTGGCATTATCTCAAGATTAAATATCTTTGGACGCTTAAGTAAAAAGGGTTGTAACCTGGTGTAGACTTGCTTTTGGCCTTTCCAGGAGAACCTGTGAGTGTGTGGTTCTCAGTTTCCACTTGGCAGTAGGTCAGGCCTTGCAATAGAATTCTTCCCTGCATTACTGAGTATGACGAAATGTGTTCAGGGACAGAGGGATAGTCACTGTCTCTTTCCCAGGATGGAAATCTAAGACCCTGAGAAAAGGAGCCAGTAGAGAAACAGAGATGTTCCAGATTGACTTTAAAAGACTTTTCCAAGGGACAGTGCAAGGTTGTGGCCTCATCAAGTATGAGTAGGATAGACTTCAAACCGCCTTATCATCTAGCGAGTCTAGAAGGCTCTCTATTCATTCACTAACTTGTCAAGGAATCAACACATGTTGTTCTTGACTTTCTCCTTATAATCATGATCTGGAAAAGGTCCTTTGCTAGATGAGTTGACCCAATCCTTCTGCAAACTGCCAAAGCCATGCTATCTGAACATGCCATCATTCACAGGAACGGTGACCACCGGATGGTAAATTGTGTGTGTTCCATGAAACCCACCATTTTGAGAAATGTCGTTCAGGAGATTACACTTGAGTAATGTTGTGTTTCTGTGCCTCGAGATCTGCCCCCTGGAGGAGAAGACGAGTGTTTTACCGAATTCCCTTCACATCTTCAATGCCATCAGTGGGACTCCAACAAGCACAATGGTTCACGGCATGACCAGCTCATCCTCAGTGGTGTGATTTCATCTCACGGACCACGTGTGTGGACTTACTTTGTCATTTGCAAACTCAGGATGATTTCCAAGGCTGATCACTGGGCTTGTGCAAGACATGGGGGAGACCGAGCACAAGGAGAAGTCAAGGGGAATGGGAGAGAAAGGAAGTAAAGAACTGTGTTATTTCTTAGATTTTCTAGAGAAGTCATAAGAGGGTACACATATATTTTTAAATCTCATTGGCAATATTCAGAGTTTTCATTATGTCTTAACAGAGGTGTGTGGTGGACATTCTTAAGCTGGAGTTAAATTTTATTCTTCTTTACAGAATAGTGTTAAAATAAATGGCCTAGAGAAAGCAAGTGTTCTGAAATGTACATTACAGGGACAATAGCACTGAAATTGAGGCTGGGGTAACCTTTTGCCTCTAGGCTAAGCTGGAAAATCTTGAAAATATTTTTTGTCCTGTGGCACACACATTCAGGTTGAATACAAGAACTATTTTTGTGACTAGTTTTCGATGACCTAGGGGGACTGACCATTGTAATTTTTGTACCAGTGAACCAGGAGGTTTAGTGCTTTTGTACTCATTTACTTGCATTTAAAAAATATGAAAGTGTAAGAAACTATGTGAGCTTAAAACTAGTCAAGCAGTTTAGAACCAAAGGCCCGTATTAATAAACACAACTATGCTAAAAATCTCAAAGTAGTACAGTATATTATGTACATAGAGTTTATTAATACAGTCTCAGCATTCTGTACATACATGTATTACATTTCTACATTTTTAATACATCAGCTTCTGCGTTAAGTTTTATTGTGACAGATCTGTGCTGTTCTTAGTATATGCAGTACACTTGATGTTACTGTTTTATCCCTGTACATAAAAAGTGCAATATGGAGATGTATACAGTCTTTGCTCTGTTAGGGTTATAAGCTGTTTTAAAAATTTCATCCTTTTGCCAAAGTGGTGGAGTATGTAGTTGGTAAATCATAAATTCTGTGGTGAATAGTGGTGTAATTTAAAGCTTTCACCATGTTATATTTTCTTTTGAGACATTAATTTAGTAATTTTATATTTGGGAAAATAAAAGTTTTTAATTTTATTTAACTAGAATCTCTGCCCTGCTGTAATTAAGCATTCTGTACCACATCTGTATTAAAAATAACATTGCTGATTTTCCAGTAGTGAACATTGGGTATTTATTGTTTGACAATCTAAGAGGGGCAGGATATTGAAATACATGAGGGTGAAATAGCGTGGTATATGAAATGTGCCTTAAAATACTTGAGGAAAAAAAAGAAGGTAGGTAGATGAAACAAGACCTGCAAATGTTCATAATTACAGAAGCTGAGATTTGGCCTGTGGGGAATCATCAGACCAGTTTCTCTGCTCTTGTGTATGTTTCCATGATAAAAATTTCAAGAGGCAGGTTTGAGGCCACACTTCCAGTGGACTTAGATCAATGCTTTGTTGCACCATAGTCTGGCTCTGAATTCTACTGGTTGTTTCCAAGTATGCATAGATACCTTTTTACCTCTAGCTTTTCCTCTTCGGTGATACCAGTCTTTAAAATCTGCCATCTTTATCATCTCCCTTGCTTGCTTTTGAGCAAGTTGGTGAGGATGGAAAGAAACTCGAACAAGGTGGTCATTTATCACAGCAATGTATCGGTGGCCACGTGTGCAGAAACTCCCCATGCCCTACATTGTCATAAACACTGAACCTGAGTCACATGATGGCTGATTGCAGGTGCCTGTCCTGCCTCAGGTGGCCCCAGTGGCCTGACAGTGAGTCAGTGCCTTCTCACTCAGCCCTCCATAGTTAAGGCGATGGAAAGAAGAGGAGTCTTTCCACAGGATATAAAACAGCCGGTTTTCCTACTTGAAGGATTTTAAAGGCTGCCTATTTACATAACTAAGCGAGAAAAGAAAATGTGATGCTGTGTACATCTTGAGCTCCCAGATTCCCAGAATCTTTTGACATCATTGAAACATTCTCTGTCAGTCGTACAGCTGTATTTTACGGATGGAGACAAGGGTCATAAAGAAGAGGTGGTGAAATGTTATGACAACTCACCAGAGTCTACAGCCATTCATTAATGGATCCAAATTTAAGGCTTAAGAAGATTCTCTATATAGGTTTGCCCTGAGTCTCTGACATCTTTAGCCCAGTGTGATAAAGCTTGAATCTGTCATCAGCAGGAATGGGAATAAGAGTTCGTTGTCTTTGTCACTGGGCTGAATTTCCTAGTCACAAATGCCTCATTTAGAAGCCATGAAATTCAAGTCACTGTGTAGTAATATAAGTATAAGTCTAGAAGGAGGTAACATGCTATCTCATTGTTAAACTTGGAGAGTAATTTAAACATGCTGTGTCAGGTAAGATTCAGCTTGGAAGGTAACTAACCATTGTTTATTATAGCGATGGAGAAAAGTGGAGAAAAAGAGCCATCTTTAAGTTGAGGACATCTACTATTGACCCTGCAAAAAAACAACAACACACATTTGTATCCATTAAAAACCTTATTTAGTTTATGCATAAAATTTTAATTTCAGTATAAAGGTATACATTACAATAGTTTATTGGAGACAATTTTTTTAACATTAAAAAATCTTCATGGCTGCTTTTTCAGTAAATTTTTTAGTGTTTCCATAGATATTACATCTTTTTGTAATTTAGGTAAAATGTATCATTTTAACTATTTATAAATGTACAGTTCAGTGATATTAAGTACACTGATGTGCTGTCATTACCACCGTGCATCCATGGAACTTTTCCATCATCCCAAATAGAAACTTTGTCCCTATTAAATAATAACTCTCTATTCTCCCTTCAGTGAAATTGTTTTTGAAAGAGGTTTGGAATAAAAGTCTAGTTAGTACCTTATAAGGGTTATATGCTGCCTGGGAAGTAACTAACTCTAGGTAGTATACATAAATAGAGCCAGCCCCTTACATGGAGGAAGCTCCTGAGAGTATGGATATAATGGAAAAGATAACTTAGGAACAGTCATAGAGATGTGTTTAACCATGTGATAGCCTCTGGCTGTAAACCTAAAATATGCCCCAAGGAAACAGAGAGGAAGTCATTTTTATAGCAGAAGTTCCCACGTAAATGCCCACTTAGCAAATGAAGGGTACAAACATGTTCAATTGTGACTGGTTGATACAGGTCACAGCTGATTGGTTAGTGTCCCAGTCATTGTTTTTGCTGCAGCAGCAGGTCTGATTTTCAGGAACAACAGAAACTGGTTTCTCCAAGGGCACAGAATATGTGGTCTCCTGTCAATGCATAGATCAATGGCTCCTTTTTGTGCAGGCCTCAGTTAACTTGATAGAATCCATCCTGTTTTCTGGCACAGCTGGATTTTTCTGAGGGGGAGAAGGAGAATGGGACCCACTTGTTTTTGTTTTATTTGTTGGCATATACCCTAAAAACAAAAATAGTGGCAAGATATAAATAAATCATTGGTTAAAAAACGTTTTCAGTAATTGCTTGTGGAAGTGGTGTATTGTTTTTGTGAGACTGTATTGTTATTCTTAGACTGCTGTATGTTTATTGCTGAAGATAGTAAAAGAGTCATTATGATGATATCATTAGGAACCAACTCTTTGGCATGGGGGGAAAAAAGTTGCATCTGTAAGACCAAAGAGGTCAAATTAAAATACTTTAGTTCTGAATTTGATATGGAAATATCAATTTGCACTCATGAAATATTTATCTTACTTCCTAACTTGGCTCACTGAAAAGGCCTAAAAACAATGACCAAGCCAGTAGCTAGTGGGCACCCTAAGCACCCAAATCGTGGTCTCTAAATACCATGCCTACCAGAAGGATCCAGGTCTCAGTGGAGAATGGCTGATTCCAACTTAGGGCAGAAAATGTGTAAAATGAGTGCAGAGCATCTCATACCAGAAATCCGTAGGGCTGGCAAAGACACCTGAGACCCTACCGAAAGAATTTAAAGAAGCTCCTTCTAGCTGGATATGGGATGAGCATCATCAAGTATATTACTAGCAATGAATTGAAATTATGTAATTAAATTCATGAGTTCATGATGATACTAGAAAAAATAAACAAGAAAACCAGTAACTATTGAAGGAGTTAATATTGCCAAGAAAGATGAAGAGGTTCATGTGCTTCATAGTAGAAGTACACACCACTGTCTACTGTGGAGTCTTGCCAAAAAGTCTAACCTGAATCTCATCAAGTCTAAATCTTAACTACCAACTAATTCCCCAGGAAACACAGAGCACAGAGGAACATGTTAAATGACACCATGGGGAATGAAATCAGTAAAATCCAATTCTGTGAAAAGCTCTGTTGGACAAATAACCTGGTTTGTTCAATAAATTTCAAAGAAAAAAGAGATTGGGAGGGTATCCTATATATTAGGAGAGATACAGGATTCTCATGATATATCTACTATATAAAGTAGATATACTTTTCCCTATCCTTTCCACTAATACAACTAAACACCCTGGACATTATATATACATTTTTTTTTTAATTCTAAAAGGTAGAAGAAAGCAGACCAGCTGGGACCTTAGGACCTAAGAATGATGCAGTGGTAAATTACCTAGTTTCCTTCTTGTCTCATACGTCCCATACTTGGAGCTAAGGAAGCCAGCAAAACAGAAATGCCTGTGGGCACAGACCAAAAAGAGACCAACACCATTTCACAACCATTATGATGGCTATTGTTTTAAAAAAAAGAAGTGTTGGTGAGGATGGAAAGAAACTGGAACCTTTATGCATTGCTGTTGGGAATGTAAAATTGTGCAGCTCCCATTGGAAACAGTATGGTGGTTCCTCAAAAATGAGACTTTGAATTACCGTATGATCCAGCAATTTCATTTTTGGGGAGATGAGATGCCCAAAAGAATTGAAAGTAGAGACTTAAACAGCTATTTGTACACCCATGTTCATAGCAGCATTATTCACAGTAGCCAAGAGGTGAAAACAACTCAAGTGTCCATGGATGGATGCATTGATAAACAAAATGTAATATATACCTACAACAATATTATTCAGCCTTAAAATGGAAGGATATTCTGCCATGTACAATAACATGGATGAACCTTAAGGACCGTATGCTGAGTGAAACAAGATGCAAAGGACAAATACTCTTAAGATTCCATTTCTATGAGGTACCTAGAGCAGTCAAATTCATAGAGACAAAGTAGAAAGGGTAGTTGCCAGGGTCTGGGGGGAGAGGAAATGCGGAGTTGGTGTTTACCTGGTACACAGTTTCAGTTGGGCAAGATGAAAATGTTATGGGGATGGATGGTAGTGATGGTTGCATAACAATGTGAATATATTTAATATCATGGTACTGTACAGTGTGAAATGGCTAAAATGGTAACTTTTATTCATATTTAACCACAATTTAAGAAGAAAGAAGAACAACAGATGCCTGATTCTCTAGCCAGAGGAAGAAGAGTGCAGCCTAGCAATACAGAAGTTTTCAGGCAGTGATGGCTCTCTCTACTCCAGCCAATACCACTGAAAAAAACTGTGGCTCCACTCATACCAGCAATGGCCAGATGGGGAGGTAGGCTTCCAACCTCATAAACCTGGATCAAGGCTCAACACCCTGCTGGGGTGGTATCAGAGAAGGCCTAAAAGGAGCCAAGACTTAAATCTGTGCTGGCCTAGGGAGAGTCCTACACCTGCAACACCCCTGGAGACCACTGGGGAACCTGAACTCAACAGCAAAAGCATTATTCATTAAGGAGAAATTCAAAAGTTGAACTGCATTGAAAGTAAAAGCTTTTGCTCTGAGAAGACCCTATAAAGAGAGTGAAAATACAGACTACAGACACGGAAAAAATATTTGCAAACCAATATATCTGACAAAGGACTAGTATCTAAAATATATAAAGAACACTCAAAACTCAATAGTAAGAAATTAGTCCGATTAGTATATGAGCAAAAGACTTGAAGAAACATTTCACTGGAGAGTATATACAGGTGGCTATATGTGAAAAGATGCTGAACATCATTAGCCATTAGGGTAACACAAATCAGAACCACAATGAAAAGTCACAACACACCTGTCAGAATGACTAAAATAAAGTGACAACACCAAATGCTGGTGAGAATGTGGATAAAACTGGATCACTCATAAACTGCTGATAGAAAAGTAAAATGGCAGAGACATTCTACAAAAACAGTTTGGCAATGTCTTAAAAAGCTAAGTAAGTAACTACCATATGGCCCAGAAAGCACACTCTTAGGCATTCATCCCAGAGAAATGAAAACTTATATTCCCACAAAAACCTATACACCAGTGTTTATAGCACCTTTATAATAGCCAAAAACTGGAAAACAACCTAGTTGCTCTTTAACAGGAGAATGAGTCAGCGGAGTGGTGCTCAGCAGTGAGACGGGATCAGCGGCTGACGTCTGCCACCACCTGTGCATCTCCAGAGAGTCATGCTGAGTGAAAAGGCCAATCCTGATAGGTTATATACGGTATGATTCCATTTACAGAACATTCTTCAAATGACAAAATTATAGAAATGAAGAGCAAGATGACTGGTTGCCAGGGATTAAAGAGGGGCAGGATGGCAGGGAAGTAAAAGGGCAGGCAGCCTGAGGGGGGTCCCCAAGGCAGTTGCTGCCAGCCAAGTGCTCCCATGGCTAGAGTGGTCATCACCTTTGGTGAGGTTGTCTGAGCCAAAAATGCAGCTGGGCATAAAGCAGAGTGCCTGCAGCTCTCAAGCTCTGTGCTCATGGTGACTGGCACTGCTTAGAGTCAGGGACGCAGATGCCTGTCCAGTGTGCCAGGGAGGTCTAATGCCCGTTTGAGCAAGCTGGTCTCACAGCAGTAGGAAAATAAGGAAGCTGCCTCTTCCTGACCCAGTCCCTGGTGGTCTTCCTTTCACAGTTGACATGTCCCCATTCTCCTGGCTGACTGACTTAACGCCACGGTGACAAGTGTAGAGAGGGTTCTCCACAAGCACAGACAAATTTAAGGGTGCACATTTGTCGCTTGGCAAATTCTCTTGGCACTCGTAGTCTGTAGTCGTGTCAGCACGGTCTGACCTAGTAAATTTCTGGACAGCGCCTTGGAACAGAGCCTGAGAACCTGGCCCGGAGTCCTGTTGTCAACCACGCAATCCCCTTGGCTGAAGTGCCCATCACTTCCTGTTCCCTTCTTTGCCAACTGATGAGCTCAAAGAGTATGCCTTTAGTACTTTAACACTGTGCATTGCTTAGTGTTCGCAGGGGGAACAGCCTCTCTGTTACCTGGAGTGGTAGGCTGAATAGTGGCCCCTGAGGGGGAGGCTGGCCTGGATTATCAGGGTGGGCTCATGTAACCAGCATCCTTCTGAGACGGATGCAGCGGGTGAGAGTCAGAGGAGAAGGTGATGTGATGACAGTAGAGGTTGTGCTAATGAAGTCATGACATGGAAGATGGGGCCATGAGCCAAAGAATGTGGACGGCCTCTCGAAGCTGCAAAGGGCAAGGAAACACAGTCTCCCCCAAACCTCCAGAAGGAGCCAGCCCTGCCAGTACACTGACTTTAGCCCAGTGAGACTGATTTTTTACTTCTGACCTCCAGAAGAGTGAGATAATAAATCCGTGTTGTTTTAACCACTTGGTTTGTGGTAATTTGTTATGTAGTAATGGGAAACTAATACATCTGTTATTATTTTAACTAATGCTCACTAGGAACTAGCTAGCAAATTACATGAGCTCAACTTGCATAGACAACGAAGTTCCGTAAAGCCATTTTCTTTTCCTGAGGTCCTGGTTCACTCTTTGGGCCTTGCTGGCATCTGGATGGACTGCCATTTCTCAAACAGCTCCATCTCTGTTCAGGGATGCCATCCCAGTAGACAGAGAGGATGTCTGTTCTAGAAAACTGCAGCACTGGCCTGAACAGCAGAACCCAAGGCAGTTCCCAGAGTTTAATTATAACCACCTCATTTTGGCAGGAACCATCCCCTCTACCCTCCCCCATATCCACCTCCCCTTTGACCTCCACCCAGACTCCAGGGTACTTTGTAATTTTATTTTATTATTTTTGAATTTACAAGGGTAATAACCACATCTTGCAGAAAATCCAAGCAGTAGAGAAGTATGTAAAGAAAAGTAAAACTGCAGTAGTGACCTGCTAAAAGCAACCTTCTCTCTGGGTATTTAGCTACATGTGGCCATTGTATTTCACCACATATAACTTTACATTAATGAGACCTTATAATTCATGTTATTTTTTAATGTGCTTTCATCTCCCATCTATTGGAAAGCCTCCCATGAAGTAAATCTAAATATTTAAAAATTCCCTGTACTAGCTAAATGATATTCCTTTGGACAGTTATACAACAATTTTTAAAAATCCATCCACTTTTGGATTTATAAGCAATATTGAAAAAAAAACCTTCATTCACTTGGCATGTATTTGTTGAGTGCCTACCTTGCCAGGCACTGCTTTAAGCTCTAGGGATTCAGCCACAATCACAACAGTTTTGACCAGTATCACCAAATCAGCTCTCCAAAAAAATAACAGGAGGGCAAAGCTCATTATTTTGCCTCCTTTAAAACTTAGCATCTTTCTTGGATTAGTGGCGGCATTTGAAAGTTTTCAGACAAATGCTCCAATTACCATTCACTTTGGACTTTCAGCCTAGAGAGTCTGCCTGGTATAGCTTGATGGTATTGTTTGGATTTGAGAAAATAGAAAAAGTCAAGAAAATGAGCCATCAAAGATACTTCATGTCTTAATTCAGTCTATACTTACTATCTGTTTGACCACAGGCAACTGACTTAACTCCTTGCCTCAGTCTCCTTGCCTATAAAGCAGGATTAATAACAGTTCCCAGCACTTGAGGATTACATGATTTAAGCACTTACTACTGGCTGGCTCGTGGTGAGCTGAGGAAGTGTCACTTGTATTGTTGAGCAGGTTCTTAGAGTACTTCTCAGAGCCTTTGTCACAGGCTTTGCTGTTAAGACAGGAGGAGTAATTCCCCAAGTTAACTGATTAAGGTATTGCATTTTGTTTCTCTGTAGCCTGTCCCAGGACCAGTGTCCCCCAGAAGGCACTCTGGGGGCTGCCCCTTTAGATTACAGGATGCCTGTCCTCTATCCTGCTTTCTCTCCCAATTCCATATGAGGAATGATTCTGATGTGCTTGCTTAGACTACAGCTGGGAGCTCAGATGCAGTGTCACCTCCTCCTGGTGCTACCCTTGGCCAGATGCACTGACTGAGATGGAGAGGGTCACCCCCCAGACCACCTGGGCCCATGCTCTTGATGGGTGAGGCAGCACGTCACAGATGAGCCTGCTGTCCAGCAAGGGTCTGAGGCTTGTCATGCTGCAACAGACACTGAGCAAGAGGCTTGCCACCCTCCTTGTTTGGAAGAAGCAAGAACAATGATTACAATAGTTTCTTGAAGTCAGTGCTACTTAGAATTTGCTGGAATGTGGAACCACTGGTTGGGATGGAGGTGGTGGCATCGACACCAGGTGTGCTGGCGGCCATCACCTGGAATTCACCTCTTATATTAGTCAGGGTTCTCTAGAGAAACAGCCATTAGGGAGTGGTGTGTGTGTATGTGTGTGTGTAATGACTTATTTTAAGAAATTGGCTCATATGATTAGGGAAGCTGGCAGGTCCAAAAATCTGCAGGATGAACTGACAAGCAGGAGACCCAGGGAGCTGGTGGGGTGATCCTAGTCTGAGGGTCAGCAGTCTCGAGACATAGGAAATGGCAATGTTTCATTTTGAGTCCAAAGGCAGGGAAGACCATTTCTCAACTCAGAGGCTGTCAGGCAGAAAGAACTCACTCTTACTCAGGGGAGAGCCAGACTTTTGTCCTGTTCAGGCCTTCAGCTGGTTGGATGAGGCCCACCACCTTAGGGAGGGCAACCCCCTTTACTTAATCTACTGATTTAAATGTTAATCTCATCCAAAAACACACTCACAGACACACCCAGGATAATGTTTGACCAGGTATCTGGGTAACCCATTGTCCAGTCAAGCTAACACATAAAAATCAACCACCACCCCTATGATTTTCAAAGGGAATAATGTGTGAGGAAATGAGCCTACATTCTAAACCTTAAAAATTGAAGCATCATCACCCAAATCAAGGATCAAGACCCAAAGCCATAACTAGGATGTTGACGTCACCATGTGTGAGAGAAGTTGAAGAGGAAACGTCTTTTTTCTGGACACAAGGCATCGAGCTGAGCTCTGACAGGTGCCACTCAGTGAAGAGGCCCAGACGCCATCCTGGGCAAGCTTTGTTCTAGGTGTGACTGACCCCTCAGCTGAGAGGTAGAACAGGCTTGCGTCTCCTTGCAAAAGCTGCGATGTGCTGAAGTATTAGCCACAGCATCCTCCCATCAAGCTCCTTCCAAGTGCCAGCACTTTAGAGAATCGTTATTCTCATAACAACCTTGTAGGTAGGTGGTTTCATAGCTGAACAAACCAAACCTCAGAGAGTTGGAGGAAATTGCCAAAGGTCACATGGTAAATGGTGGTGCTAGAATTCTTGTCAAGATTTGTCTGACCTGGGAGCCTGTTCAGCTGCGAGCTCAAGAAGGGTGGGTATGCCCTGGCCAGGCTGGATGCCCAGGGCCACCGAACAACATGGGCCCCTGTGGGGACTATTGCCCAAACCAGGAGATTGAGGGCTGCATGACATCCACTCCCAAATTCATATGTTGAGGTTCTAACCCTCAGTACCTTAGAACGTGACCTATTGGAGATAAGGTCTTTACGGAGGTGGTCAAGTTAAAATAAGGTCATTAGTGTGGGCCCTCACCCAATGGCATGCGTGTATTATAACAGGAGGAAATTTGGACATAGACACGTACAGAGGAAAGATGTGAAGCCGCAGAGAGAAGACAGCCATCCACGATCCAAGGACAGAGACCTGAAGGAGATCCTCCCTCACGGCCCTCAAAATAAACCAACCCTGCTGACACCTTCGTCTCAGATTTCAAGCCTTCAGAACTAGGAGACAATACGCTTCTGCTGGCTAAGCCCTCAGTTAGGTGGCGCCTTGTTATGGCGGCCACAGGAACTAACCCAGCAAGATTCCCAGTGATGAAGGAAGCAGAGGCTCCCCCGGCCATCTGGAGAGACTCAGGACCCTCAGGGGAGCAACAGTCTGAGCAAAAAATGTCACCAAACCACCACAGAAATGAGGGCAGCAAGTCTTTGGAGGAACTAGGCCTTTCTCTGAAGCCAAGATTGGGAAACATTAATTGTCCCCATTGGTGTTGGCGGCCTTGTTGGACTGGTTCTCAACGATGTGCTGCCTCGGAGCAGATGAGCAGACACGTGGGCACGTTGCCTGGGCAGTTGCTTTCCACCTTTCCAGACAGGGAGTGACTGCGACTGGGAGGCAGTGTGGCGTTTTTCTGTCCTCCTCCTTGACAATGGTCACAAAGAGCCATCCTAAGCCCCACTACTTAGCTTGGCACAGTTACAAGGCACTGGATGAGGAGTCTGAAAATTTGGGTTGTAGTGCAAGTGGATCAAGTGTCACATCACTGTCTCTGAGCATCAGCTCCATCATCTGTAAATGAGAAAACCTTTTCCTCCTGACTTCACAGAGATTTCCTCTCAAATAAGATCATTCATTATTCTTATGTCCCCACTGACTTCCCAAGAAGATTGTAGTAGGCTTCTTATAAGGATATATAAAATAGAATCATCTTAGCAAGCATAAAATAATTAAAGAAATGGAGGGAGGAGATGACTGTTTGTTATACTATACAACATGGACTAAGTCCAAAATTTAGCTCTGAGCATCCTGGCAGCCAGGAGAAAAAGTGAAACACTCCAAAAGTAGGAGAAAGAACACTACAATGAATAAGATACTACTGTTTTACTTATTGTATTCTTTTAAAGTAAATCATTATATACTGTTTAAAATGATAGTTTTCAATGTGAAGATTCTTAACATGAAGAATAGAATCCACCCAGCTTCTAAACTAAAATTTCCTAGTTTCCAGACAATTTGGAGTTTCTAGATTTCTTTAGCTTAGAATAGATTAATTTATCACCATCATCTCTTCCCAGTCATTATTTCATGTCCTCGGCAAATCCGCAATAAACTTCTTCTCTTCTCTCTTTATAAGAATAGTGTCTATACTTTTTTCTGATTGTGCGAGCAATACCTGCTCCCAGTAGAAAATGTATAAAATACTGAAAAATATAAACGAGAATTAAAATACCCATAGTCTTTCCCACCCCATCCCTTCCATAACTACCATCAACATTTCAATTGAGGTCATTCAGTATTTTCTCTGTCTTTTTTGGGGGAGGAATAAAGTTAACATACAATATTATATTGGTTTCAGATGTACACCATAGTGACTCAGTAATTACATACATTACTAGATGCTTGCTATGGTAAGGGTACTTACCCCCTGTTACCATACCAAGATATTGCATCACTATTGTTTTTTTCTATATGTTGTACTTCCATTCCTATGACTAATTTATTTTACAATTTGCAGTTTGTACCATCTTTACCCCCTTCCTCTCTTTCACCCATACTCTCACCCACCTCTCCCTATGGTAACCAACAGTCAGTTGTCAGTACTTCTGGGTCTATTTCTTTTTTGTTTGCTTATTCATTTTGTTTTGTTTTGTTTTGGATTCCACATATAAGTGAAGTCATATGGTGTCTGTCTTTCTCCACCGGCTTTATTTCACTTAGCATAATACCTTCTAAGTCCATCTATGTTCTCACAAATGTTGCTATTTCCTTCTTTTTTATGGCTAAGTGATATTTCATTGTGTATTTTGAATCTCCCAGTTCTTCTTGACCCACAGATTTTGGCCTGACTCAACCTTAGAAGCTTTTGCTGCAGGTAAACAGTGTAGGAACACCTAGAATTACCAGCTTGTCAACCTTTCCTGGACCTGGAGCTCATTTCCTTTCAAAGAAAACTGAGCAGCCTGTCTCTGACGCCAGCCCCACCCATCCCACTGGAGGACCCTTGGGCAGCAGCTGCCCCCCAGGGCTGAGGTGTGGACAGCCATCACGGGCACCCAGTTGGGCCAATCCCACTCCAAAACAGGTTCTGAAAGAGCCCCTGGTCTCGTGGGAAACACAGTTCCAAGCTGCTGTGATTTCCTTGGCTCAGGGTTCCTCTTGGTGAAGATCTACCTGGAAGCAGAGTTGGGGGTTGGGCAAAGTGCTTCATTACCTCCCACTTCAACAAATATAAAAAAAGCTATCTGAATCTTATTGGCCCTTCTTTTTTTTAAATTGAAGTATAATTGACATACAACATTTTATTAGTCTCAGGTGTACAACATAATGATCCAATATTTTTATAAGTCTACCTTATTGCCCCTTATTTCACTGTTTGAAAATTCTACTAATGGGAGATTTATAGAAATTAACACATCATTAAAAGTCCCACTCCAAAATAATCTGATCAATCAATCTTTGTGAGAATCGTGTTGACCTGTGATTTTCCTTCTCATGTTTGACGTTAACTGTACCAAGGGGAGGTAAGACCTCCGTGAGAGTAAGAGAAGTCATTTCAGAACTGAGTGCAGGGAAGAATTCCTCTGTGGCTCTGCAGGGAGAGTCGTGTAGTCCCCTAGGGTCACTCAGTCCCTGGGACGTACATGGGGAGAGGTGCCAACTGTCTTGCCTGCCCCGCCTGTTGTCAGTGTAGGCACCTACTTTCCATGGAGCCCAGGACTACCTCCTCACCCCGTCTCTGTTGAAGTCATGTTCCTTTAGTTTCAGCTGAAAAGGCGGGACTGGGCTCCCATTCCTTCTGAGTTATCCACATGGCAGTGGCCCCTCCTGGGCCACCGTGCACTCCCCTGGAGTCACTGCCTGGCCTCCTGGAGACCATTGTCCTGAGAGGAAGCATCTCCCCAGGCCTGGTGGAGGGCAGGGGTTGGCCATGGTGCAGGTTGCAGGTCCCTGCCCTGTCCATGTCACCCCCAAGGCTGTACCTTTCTAGGAGAGTTTGCCCTAGCATAGGAGAGTGGGTGCAATGGGAAAAGGCCCTTAAGCCCAGTGGAAGTACCCACAGATCTAAGCCTGTCTGGTCCATGACCATGCTCCTCTGACCCCAGGCCCTCTCCCCTCATGCAGAAAATGAGCTCCATGGGGATGCTTCTAATGGTCATGTTCCTCTGCCAAGTCAGAGCTGTGCTAGACTGAGGCACAGGCTACCACTGCTCTGCCACAGATGCTCTTGTCTAGTCCTCCTGTGCCTTTCATGTCCCCAGAGCCGTGGCCAGTCACCTGATCACCAGCAGCACTGGATATTCCATGGGCCCTCTGGATTCACCCTCCTCATTGGCTGTGAAGCCACACCCCGCTCTTGCCTCCCCTGCTGCTTTTCAGACACCCCGGGGCTCCACACGTCACTTCTTGGTTTGCCTCCACTCATTCCCCTGTGGTCTCGACTGATCTGTCTGCACTGACAATGCGGTGACTTCCAGCATCTCTCTGATGACTTCCACATTTATGTCTACAGCACAGACTACTCCAGACGCTAGCCTCTTTCTACCTGTCTGCTTGACAGCCTCACTGGAAATGGGTTCAAATCTGGAAATTCAACATGTGCCACGTCAAAGGACTCATCACCAGAAGCCTTTCTCCCAGTTGATGGTACCACCATGTAAAATTGAGGTATGTGTAAGGAAATGAGGTCTTAGAAATATTGCTGTGTTTTGTACTTTGCCAGAGCTGGGGAGGATCTGGTAAAAGCTAATCAACTTTCAGAGGACTTTGGAAGCACACAGATCTGTGGCTTCAGCTACCAGCTCAGCCGTGTACTAGCAACGTGACTTCGGGCAGTTGACTCACACTCTCTGGCCCCTTAAACCTCAAAGGATTGTTGCAAGGCTCCAGTGATGTGAGAGCCAGACCTGGCATCTAGTAGGCTCTTAGGAAAGGTCCCTTTCCATCCTGTCTCTGCAGTTCTCTGAAGATCAATTTAGAAACATCCTGGGAACCCATGGAATTCCTCTTGGTCTCCACTGTGGCCCAGTGGGCTCCTCACTGTGCTTCCACTGGCCCTGATCTTGCACAATTCTACACCTTCGCACATGAAATGACTTTGTCCTGGGCTGCCCGGCCCCCACAGCCCTCGTTGTGCCCCAGTCTCCCATGATATGGGTGCTGATTCTCTCCTCCTCTGGGGCATGGACCTCAACCCCCACCCCAAGCAGAGGCAACACACACATACTGCTCTCTGCTTATTCATTCATCCAGCATGAGCTGGAGCGGAAGAAATAGTGACAGATCACGAGGGGAACACTGTGGGGCATTTAAGGCTCTAGTGCTGTACAAATAGAACTTGTTTTACCCGCCCCATGACCCCTGAAGTGGTGCTGTCAGCCCCGCTCACAAACGAGGGAACTGAGAGGAGGAACGGATGGCGAGTTGGTGTGAGGTCACTCAGCGGGGCTGGCAGAGCTGGTGTGGGAAGCTGTGCACCGGGCTCCCATAACCTGTCCTTCTCTCCTTCGATTGCCTGTTGATGGGTAATTGGATCTAGAGGCTTGACCAGTTCTAGATTTGGATTTTTGTTTTGAAAGACTGTTTTATAGGTGGTAGTATATTCTTCCACCAAGAGGCAGATAATATCTTGTAGGCTGTTATGATACTCAATTCCATTAATTGGTTAGAGGTTGAAAAATAGTAATGTTCCATCTTCATTTACTCACTGGAATACTTCTAATTAGATAAACAGCACCTCACTACCACATGGTTAGGCCTTGGTACAGTTCATATAGGAAAAGCAGGTTGAATACTGACCCTTTTTCCTTTAATTTCCAGTATTCAGAATAATGACTTAGTTCACTTAGCATTGTCGTCCAGAGACCAATTCATTTTTTCTTTTTAGTGCCATTATGAATGCATGGATTTAAACATGTGTGTTGCATTGTGGTCATTATTCTTATTGATGTTCAGATGGTGTCATCTTGGCCCATGGAAGTTTCTTCAGGCTGCTCCTGAGACTTGTTGTCTGACACTCAAAGTCTTTGATAACTTCCTTGCTATTTGGTATCATGAGATATCCCACACTCAACTTATATTTCCTGGCCAGATGTGGAGCCAGCCCATTCTCTAAATATCCATGGGGTTTTTTTAGTTGGAAATTTTCAAACTACAGTCTGGACACTGGGGATGATCCTTGCTCTGGTTTGGTCATGGGTTCCAGGCCTTTATGGTGGAAATGCTAGGAAATACACATCTGTAAAACACTTCCAGAGATTAAAGATGGTGGCATGAGAGACAATACAGAGACCTCCTCCTAAAACCACATATAATACAAAAATATAATTAACACAACTAATCCTGAAAGAGCAACAGGAAAGAAGGCTGTGCCAGACTGCATACACCCGGAGAAAAGAACAGACCTCACAGAGCAGTGTGATGTACCAAAGCTGTGACCTGGCGGGACCCAAGCCCTTCCCCAACCCCAGTGGCAGGAGGAAGAGAAACAGAGCAGGGAGGGAGTGGAGGCCTGGGACTGCTGAACACCTGGCCCTGGGGATCTGCTCTGGGAGCACAAACCTACACTGCATGATGCTCTGGTGATTAGTGGGGTTGGAGAGCTAAGACAAGTGGAATACCTGGAGAGACTGAGATTCCAGCTGCTTGTGGAAAACAGGGATCCATATCTGGCTATTCTGGGTGGGCGATCTGAGAGACTTCCTAAAAGAAAGAGGGCTGCTAAAGGGGCAGGGATTGCACAGAGCTTACCGCTCAGGAGAAAGGACAGTTAGACAGAATTGTCCAGGTGCACTGTGCCCAGCAATTTGGGAACTTTCAGGATCTTCAGGTGCTCCATCCCCCTGGCTGGCTACACAGCTCCAAGGACCCCCTCCATGATACGCAGCCTACTGCACCTTCCTTCCGGCCAACCCCCACCTGCCTCACAAACCAGCAAACCGTGCCCTGGCCTCAGGCCAGCCAGAGGGAAGCCCTGCCTACAGCAGCTACAAATGCAAAGCATAGAGGCTTACACCTGTGTGTTCAGCCCACTGGTTCTGGCAGTGGAGACAGACATAGCAGTCGGGAAGCAGGAAACAGCTCCTTCCTCCCCTCAGGCACCAGCACCACTCCCCTGCAACCCCCAAGATCACTCCAGGGGCTGAGCGGCTCCAGAGAGTAGAGATGCTGGGCACTAGAGGGCACCACATACAAATATGAAACGTCAAAGGAACCTGGTTCAAAGCAAAATCTCAACAACACCAGAAAAAGGGTTGAGTGAGAATGAACTAATCAATATTCCTGAAAGAGATTTCAAAATAAAAATCATAAACATGCTCCTGGTGGTACAGAAAAATATTCAAGAGCTCAAGAATGAATTTAGGACAGAGATCCAATCATTGAGGAACACAATGGAGGGTTTTAAAAGCAGATTAGATAACGTGGAGGAGACGGTAAATGGAATAGAAATTAGAGAAGAGGAATACAGAATATAGAAATAGAGAAGCTGAGGCACAGAGAGAAAAAAGGATCTCTAGGAATGAAACAATACTGAGAGAACTGTATGACCAATCCAAATGGAACAATATTTGTATTATAGGGGTATCAGAAGAAGAAGAGAGAGAGAAAAGGGGACAGAAAGTGTCTTTCCAGAAGTAATTGTGGACAAATCCCCCAATCTGGGGAAGGAGATAGTCTGTCAGGCCAGGATAGTGCACAGATCTCCCAACACAAGGGACCCAAGGAGGACAACACCAAGACATATAATAATTAAAATGGCAAAGATCAAGGATAAGGACAGACTATTAAAAACAGCCAGAGAGAGAAATAAGATCACATGCAAAAGAAAACCCATCAGGCTATCATCAGACTTCTCAGCAGAAACCTTACAAGCCAGAAGGGAGTGGCTTGATATATTTAATGCAATGAAGCAGAAGGGCCTCAAACCAAGGATACCCTACCAGGCAAGATTATCATTTAAATTTGAAGGAGGGATTAAACAATTTCCAGATAAGCAAAAGCTGAGGGAATTTACCTCCCACAAATCAACTCTACAGTGTATTTTGGAGAGACTACTATAGATAGAAGTGTTCCTAAGGTTAAATAGCTGTCACCAGAGGTAATATAAAGGGATAGACAAAGAATACAGAATATGATACCTAATATGTAAAGAATGGAGGAGGAAGAAAAGGAGGGGAAAAAAAGAATCTTTAGATTATGTTTGTAACAGCATACTAAGTGACTTAAGTTAGACTCTTAGACAGTAAGGAAGTTACCCTTGAACCTTTGGTAACCACAAATCTAACACCTGCAATGGCAATAAGTATATACCTATTGATAATCACCCTAAATTTAAATGGACTGAATGCACCAATCAAAAGACATAGAGTCTGAATGGATAAAAAACAAGACCCAACTATATGCAGCCTACAAGAGACTCACTTCAAACCCAAAGACATACACAGACTAAAAGTGAAGGGATGGAAAAAAGATATTTCATGCAACTAATAGGGAGAAGAAAAGCAGGTGTTGCAGTACTTATATCAGACAAAATAGACTTTAAAACAAAGTCACAAGAGACAAAGAAGGACATTACATAATGATAAGGGGGTCAGTCCAACAAGAAGATATAACCATTATAAATATCTGTGCGCCCAACACAGGATCACCTACATATGTGAAACAAATCTTAACAGAATTAAAAGTAGAAATAGAATGCAATGCATTCATTCTAGAAGACTTCAACACACCACGCACTCCAAAGGACAGATCAACCAGACAGAAAATAAGTAAGGAGACAGAGACACTGAACAACACACTAGAACAGATGGACCTAACAGACATTTAGAGAACTGTCCACCCAAAAGCAGCAAGATACAAATTCTTCTCAAGTGCACTTGGAACATTTTCAAGAATAGATTATATACTGGGTCACAAAAAGAGCCTCAGTAAATTAAAAAGATGGAAATTGTACTAACCAGCTTCTTGGACTATAAAGGTATAAAACTAGAAATAAATTATGCAAAGAAAATTAAAAAGCCCACAAATACATGGAGGCTTAACAACATTCTCCTAAATAACCAATGGATCAATGACCAAATAAAAACAGAGATCAAGCAATAAATGGGGACAAATGACAACAATAATTCAACATCACAAAATCTGTGGGACGCAGCCAAGGCTGTGCTAAGAGGAAAGTATATTGCAATATAGGCCTACCTAAGAAAAGAAGAACAATCCCATATGAACAATCTAAACTCATAATTAATGAAACTAGAAAAAGAAGAACAAATGAGGCCCAAAGTCAGTAGAAGGAGGGACATAATAAAGATTAGAGCAGAAATAAATAAAATTGAGAAGAATAAAACAATGGAAAGAGTCAATGAAAGGAGGAGCTGATTCTTCAAGAAAATAAACAGAACAGATAAACTCCTAGCTAGACTTATCAAGAAAAAAAAGAGAGTCTACACACATAAGCAGAATCAGAAACGAGAAAGGAAAAACCACTACAGACACCACAGAAATACAAAGAATTATGAGAGAATACTATGAAAAATTATATGCTAACAAACTGGATAACCTAGAAGAAATGGAAAACTTTCTAGAAAAACACAACCTTCCAAGGCTGACCCAGAAAGAAACAGAAAATCTGAACAGACCAATTTCTAGCAACAAAATTGAACTGGTAATCAAAAAATCTACCTAAGAACAAAATCCCTGAACCAGATAGCTTCACCGCTGAATTTTATCAAACATTTAGTGAATTCCATTCTCCTTAAAGTTTTACAAAAAGTAGAAGAGGAGGAAATATTTCCAAACTCATTTTATAAGTCCAGCATCACTCTAATACAAAAACCAGGCAAAGACAACACAAAAAAAGAAAATTACAGACCAATAACCCTGATGAACATAGATGCAAAAATACTCAACAAAATATTAGCAAACCGAATTCAAAAATATATCAAAAAGATCATCCACCATGATCAAGCAGGATTTATTCCAGGGATGCAAGGATGGTACAATATTAGAATATCCATCAACATCATCCACCACATCAACAAAAAGAAGGACAAAAACCATATAATCATCTCCATAGATGCTGAAAAAGCATTTGACAAAATTCAGCATCGATTCATGATAAGAACTGTCAACAAAATGGGTATAGAGGGCAAGTACCTCAACATAATAAAGGCCATATATGACACACCCACAGCCAACATCATACTTAACAGTGAGAAGCTGAAAGCCTTTCCTTCAATATTGGGAAAGCCTTTCCTTCAATGCCCACTCTGTCCACTTTTATTCAACATAGTTCTGGAGGTTCTCGCCATGGCAATCAGAAAACACAAAGAAATAAAAGGCATCCAGATTGGTAAGGAAGAAGTTAAACTTTCACAATATGAAATTGTACATAAAAAGCCCTAAAGAATCCACTCCAAAACTACTAGATCTAATATCTGAATTCACCAGAGTTGCAGGATACAAAATTAATACACAGAAATCTATTGCATTCTTATACACTAATGATGAACTAGCAGAAGGAGAAATCAGGAAAACAATTCCATTCACAATTGCATCAAAAATAATAAAATACCTAGGAATAAACCTAACCAAGGAAGTGAAAGATCTATACTTGAAAACTATAAGAGACTCATGAGAGAAATTGAAGAAGATACCAAAAAATGGAAACACATCCCATGCTCATGGATAGGAAGAATTAATATTGTCAAAATTAATATTATCATCTGCCTACAGCAATCTACAGATTCAATGCAATCCCTATCAAAATACCAACAGCATTCTTCAACGAACTAGAGCAAATAGTTTAAAATTCATATGAAACCACAAAAGACCCCGAATAGCCAAAGCAGTCCTGAGAAGGAAGAATAAAGCAGGGGGGATTACACTCCCTGACTTCAAGCTCTACTACAAAGCCACAGTAATCAAGACAATTTGGTACTGGCACAAAAACAGACCCATAGACCAGTGGAACAGAATAGAGAGTCAAGATATTAACCCAAGAATATATGGTCAATTAATATGTGATAAAGGAGCCACGGACATACAATGGGGAAAGGACAGCCTCTTCAACAGCTGGTGTTAACAATACTGGATAACTACATGTAAGAGAATGAAACTCGATCATTGTCTAACCCCATACACAAAAGTAAACTGGAAATGGATCAAAGACCTGAATGTAAGTCATGAAACTATAAAACTCTTAGAAGACAACATAGGCAAAAATCTCCTGAATATAAACATGAGCAGCTTTTTCCTGAATGCATCTCCTCAGGCAAAGAAAACAAAAGCAAAAATGAACACATGGGACTACATCAAACTAAAAAGCTTCTGTACAGCAAAGGGCACCATCAACAGAACAAAAAGGCATCCTACAGTATGGGAGAATATATTTGTAAATGACATATCCAACAAGGGTTAACATCCAAAATATATAAAAAACTCACATGCCTCAACACACAAAAAGCAAATAACCCTATTATAAAAATGGATGGAGGATATGAACAGACACTTCTCCAAAGAAGAAATTCACATGGCCAACAGGCACATGAAAAGATGCTCCACATCACTAATTATCAGGAAAATGCAAATAAAAACCACAACGAGATATCACCTCACACCAGTTAGGATGGCCAGTATCGAAAAGACTAAGAACAACAAATGCTGGCAAGGATGTGGAGAAAGGGGAACCCTCCTACACTGCTGGGTGGAATGTAAGCTAGTTCATCCAAAACTCAAAAAACTAAAAGTAGAAATACCGTTTAACCCAGGAATTCCACTCCTAGGAATTTACCCAAAGAATATAATTTCTCAGTTTCAAAAAGTCATATACACCCTTATGTTTATTACAGCACTATTTACAATAGCCGAGATATGGAAGCAACCTAAGTGTCCATCAGTAGATGAATGGATAAAGAAGATGTGGTACATATACACAATGGAATACTATTCAGCCATAAGAAAGAAACAAATCCTACCAATTGCAACAACATGGATGAAGCTGGAGGATATAATGCTCAGTGAAATAAGCCAGGCAGAGAAAGACAAGTACCAAATGATTTTTCTCATGTGTGGAGTTTAACAACAAAGCAAAACTGAAGGAACAAAATAGCAGCAGACTCACAGACTCCAAGAGGGGACTAGCGGTTACCAAAGGGGAGGGGTAGGGGAGGAAGGGAAAAGGGGATTGAGGGGCATTATGATTGGCACACATGGTGTGGGGGGGTCATGGGGAAGACAGTGTAGCACAGAGAAGGCAAATAGTGACACTGTGGCATCTTACTACACTGATGGACAGTGACTGCAGTGGTATGAGGGGGACACAATAATATGGGTGACTGTAGTAACCACATTGTTTTTCATGTGAAACCTTCATATGAGTCTATATCAATAATGCCTTAATAAAAAAAACTGAATAGTACCAAGTGTTGAAAACTATCTGAAACAGGGATTTTTGCAGTTATTTTGTTTTGAGGATTTATCCATCTAGGATATCCAGTCAGAGTACTGTGCTTTAAGGTTACTTGGAGTAGTTACGTTCCTCCGCATCATTTTGTTTTCAATTTGTAAAGATTGTTCTTTCAAATTTTATCTTGTTTATGACTTGGTAAAATATGCAGCACAAAAAGGCCTGGAAGAAACTAAAATGCATATTGATAAGTGAAAGAAACCAAACCGAAAAGGCTATCAGCTGTGTGATCCCAACCTAATGACATTCTGGAAAAAGCAGGTCTGCGGAGACAAAGATCAGTGGTTGCCAGGGTCTAGGAGAGAGGCAGGGATGAGTAGGCAGAAGACGGGATTTTTAGGGCAGTGAAACTATTGCGTATGATCCTAGAGTGGTGGGTGCACGTCAGTGTACATTTGTCAAAACCCAGAGAACACACACCACCAAGAGTGAGCCTCGGGTGAAGTACGGACTTGGGATGCTAACGACATGTCAGCGCTGGTTCATGGAGTGTGGCAGATTTCCCACCATGGTGCAGGAGGTCCATAGAGGGGAGGCCGTGCCTGCATGAGGGCAGGAAGTACAGGAGAACTCTCTGTACTTTCCATCCACTTTGCTGTAAGCCTAAAACTACTCTAAAAATAAAGCCTGTTTTTTTTTTTTTTAAATTCACATAGTTCCAAGGTCAAACATGTAAGAAAAAAGGTGCAGTAAAGAAGTCTGGCTTCGATGCCTGCCCCTTCTATTCTTTACTACTACTTAAAAAAAAAAAGTCAGTGTTAAGTGTTTGGATTATCCTTCCATTTTCAAAACAGGATGCACACACACAGAGACACACACATGCACACAGGCAGGTAGGTGTACACGCCCCCTTCTTGGACAAGGGCAGAATGCTGTTCCCACTGAGCGCTCCCTCTGGAGAGTTCTCCAGTGGTTGTACATGTAACTTTCCACCCAAAGACTTGGCCTTGTTGCTTGTGAAGCACGTAGTTCTTCCAGAGCAATAGAAGCTGACAGCATGTGTTCGTATCAACGAGCATCCATGTATGTGGTGGCCCTTCACAGACTGACCCCTCTGCCCATGCTTGGTGGCTTCCAGTCCCACAGATTCCTCCGTGCTGGGCACAGCCTGTCCAATTAGTGTTGGACCGACCTCTACCACCGCCCCGCTGTGCAACCCCTTTTAAAGCCTTCACACACCTGGGACCCATGGATAATGGGGAGCAAAATCCCCTTGTAAAGAAAGGGGATGTAGATGAACTGCCCTCTTGCCTCTCTGGGAAGGCTCCGTTGCTGAGCTGGAAGAAGAAGCACTTGTGCCACCAGGAGGGCTCCCTGTCATCCTCCTTGTGGAGCACCAATCCTCCAGAACTGGCGTCCCTTGCCTGTCACCCCCTGCAGTTATGCCAAACACCAGGGTCCCTTTAAGGGTGCAAATGCCACTGTCCCCAGTCTTTGCTGGGAGTGGGGGGATTCCTGCTGCTGTAAAGACTGTGGCTGTTGTAAAGACAGGTGGACTTGCGACTTTATATCTTTAAAAGGACATTTAGAGACCAGCTGGGGGATCATCGTTCCTAATGGCATGTGTGTTTGCAGGCTAAGAAGTTTTGCTATGGGCTTTCAATCACAGAAACTTGGATTTGGGAGGATCTTTGAAAGTCTTAATTGATTGGTTCTCAACTAGAAACGATTTTGGCCCCCAGGGGATATTTGGCAATGTGCGCAGACATTGTTCAGTTGTCACAATGGGAGAAGGGGATGCTACTGGCACCTAGTGGGTAGACGCCAGGGATGCTGCTAAGAGCACGGGACAGTCACCTGGCCCAGAATGGCAGTAGTGCTGCAGTTGAGAGGCTTCGATCTACTTGCTGGTTGGTCATGATGTGCCTGCAGACCAGCAGCCTCCAGCGATGAGCACATGGACTGTGAGACAGAGGCTCGTGGCCCTCCCCCCAAACCTGCTGAGTCAGGGTCTGTGTTTCAGCAAGGGTCCAGGTGCTTCATTGCCCACTAACGTTTGAGAATCCCTGCCCTGAGCAATCCCCAGTCTCCAACCCAAAGCCAAGAACAAAGTCAAATCTCCCGGTGAAATGAGAGCTCAGCAGAAGCTCTGTCCAAATATTTGGCCAGCTCTTTTAATATCTTCAAGATATTTATTTTGAGGAATGATTTACCTAATGAAATTCCATATATATTCTTTGTAATTTGTAAAAATTTTCAAAAATCATTTTGATTTTTTAGTCTCAAGATAGGAAGATAACATAAACCCTTTGGTAGCATGTTCCAGGGTTTCGGAGCTCCCCTGAGGCTCTCATTTGGAGCACCTGCCGGTCAGTTACAGAGGGTGCAGCTTTGAGGCCCTGCACTCACCCTGACCCCAGTTACTTCCCGAGTGCCAGAATGACCTGCCTAGAGAGTGAGCCTCACAGGAGCACACACAAGTCTCCTTCTGGCTGGATTTCTCTCTGTGCTGAGCGCAGTGCCTGGCAACTAGTAAATACTCTACTGTTTGGATTAATGGAATCAAGAGCAGCAGAGAGAGAGAAAGAGAAGGAGGGAGGAGGAGGGAGGCGAGGTGGAAAGAAGAAAGGGAGGGAGGGTGGGAGGAAGCAAGGCCGCCTCCACCAGACATTCAGGACCCACAATTTGAAGTCCAGAGGAAGTTCCCTGAAGTACAAGGCTCACAGTGGTCTTTACCCCCAGAGGGTGGCCGCAGAGAGCAGTGAGATGGCAGAGTTGGGCAGCTCCCACCAGTGCCCTCCCAGGCCTCAGAATTGCTGAAGGTCATCAGCTTGAAGCCTTTACTTTCTCCCCCTGCACCCACAATGTACCTCTTCCAGAATGATGATCTCCAGGGCTGACCAAGAGCTCCAGGACTAGCAAGGATTTGGTCCTGACCCCTGAGCTGCGTGCCTATGCTCGATTGCCCTTCTTTGAACATCCGTAAGCAGAATCCCAAGGGCTGGCACTCGATTTCCGTAAGAGAATTGTCACCACTATTATGCCTGTTACTCTGCTGATAAAGCACCTGACCCAAGTGTTCTGTGCTTATCTTGTTCTTCACCACTTCACGGAGAGCTACAAGACAGGAAACGGAGGCTCAAAGGGTACAACGATGTGCTGGCAGAGTCAGGACCAAATTCCAAGTCCCTCAGGCCAGGGTTCCCTGAGCCAGTTCAAGCACCAGCGGCTCATGGGCTGCTGGAGGAGTTAGGCAGGAGAAGAGAGGCCTTTCCTTATTAATAGTAAGCCCTTAATATGTTTAACCAATTTGTTTGTATTTCACATCATCCCATAAATAATTTCAGGAGATCATAAGCTGGACAGGAGAAAACAAAGCCAGACCATGAACATAAAATTAAAACAAGAGTGAGGCTAGGACAAAGACACATGTAACCAAAAGAAGGACCTGGACATTCATCCACAGGAAGTGTACACGTTTGCTTTTTAGTTGCCAGTGGGAAAAGAAACTTGATTTTCAATAATGAGTGAAACAGACTGATGAAGGAAAACATGTCTTGGTCCTAAAACTGAGGTAGGACATGAAGTTCTCTTTAGGGTCCCCAAGGAGAGCCATCTCAACAACAAGCTTCCAGTAGACCCTGTGTATCAAAAAACCCAGGGCAGCCTAGGGCAGGGCAGTTCAGTAAGGGCAGATCTGCGTGACGCATCACCATCCAGTCCCAGTGCAGATCCCGTCGGTGCGGTTCACTCCAGCATAGACCTGACTCACCCAAGGTCTGCCTCCAAACATGACCACCACCCTCCTCCCAGCACCCTGCTCTCGAGCCTGTTGGCCAAGACTTTGAAACTCCCAGCTGCCAAGAATAACTCTTCCTCAACTTTCCATCAAGGTCTCCAACGTGCCTCCTTCCCCACCCCATCCCCACCCCATGAGAAACAAAGCTGTGGCCAACGTCCTTGAGAGGCTGGATTGCACAGTGGCGAGCAATTGGGCTCTCCAGTCAAGGGCCTGGGCTCGATTCTGGCTGACAGGGGGACTTGCAGCCGCTAACTCATCTCTGCCTCAGTAAACAGAGGATGACAATAGTGTCCATTTGCCAGGTTTCCTGTGAAGGGTAAATGAGATGACACAGTCATTCACGGAATATTCCTTGAGCCCCTTCTATGTGCTAGCCATTGTACTAGGCCTTTGGGATACATCACGGCCCCAAACTGATGAAGGTCCTTGGCCTTAATGGAACTTACAGTGTTGTTATGTATGTGAAGCAGTGTTTGTCTTACAGGTAGTAAGTGCTAGCTGTCCTGGTGCTGTTGGCAAGGAGTTAATGGTGGTAACAGGGGACATCTTTCTTTGTTTCAGCCAGTCAGGTAGTAATGTGGATCTGTGCACAGTGGGGGAGGTGGCTGAAGCCTCACTCATGCCCTCATAACATTCACAATCCCCACGAGGAGATGAAATCAGAGGGGAAAAGAGCGCGAAGAAGGAATAATACAAGCAGGTGATGCATTGATGGTGAGGTGGAGACCCATGGTGTCAAGGACACAGAGACGGGGTTGTTCTGGCCTGGGGAAGTTATGGGGTGACAGAAGGGCTTGCCTGGCAAGGCATCTCCCCTCCACACTTGCCAGTGGGATTCTGGCTGCTCAAGCATCTCCCTTCTGCTATGCAGTGGGCATGATTAACGTATGCTACTCATCCCAACCCCAGGCTTCTGGCCACTGAGAACTTCAAGAATGGGCACATGGCCCAATTGCAGCCAGGAAGACCTGAGGAAAGCGTTTCTGGGAGATTCCAAACAGCCTCTTCTGTGCCTCCTGGGAGTGTTGCTGTTGCCTTGGTCACAGACTAAGGGGACACCACCCGCAGTGACTGCCGAGCCTAGAGGTGCAGAGAAGCAAGTCCGAGCTCTGCGAACCAGCCTCTCTCCTTGGACTCCTTTTGATCTGAGAAAATAGATTCCCTCATTGTTTAAGCCAGTTTTAGTCCACATCTTGTGCTACCCATGGCCCAAAGCATCCAAATCAGTATGATCAGGAGTCGTGAAACAAGGATTCATCAAGACCAGTCTCCTGCCTTCCAGACTGTTCCACCTGTTTTTGCAGGAAGAAGAGATGCCACCCAAGGGCTGGGAGCCATCCTTGGCTCCGCGTTTTTCCTGTCCTTGAACATCCAATCACATCTTTTCTGTTCTATCTCCATTGTGTTTCAAAATCTCTTCTTCCTTGTCTCTCCATGAACACTACCTTTGTTTCGAGGTTCATCATCACTCTCTTGAAATATTGCAGTTGTTTCCTGACCTATCTACCCCCACGCTGTCTCTCTCCAGCTCATTCTCTAAACAGCTGCCACAGTGTTCTCTCTAAGATGTGAATACGCCCATGCTGTGTCTTGATTTTTTAGACAAGCTGGCTCTCTTATAACAACTTTAAGGCACTTTGTAAAATCCTTATTCTGCTTTTGGCTTTCACACCTCCTCATGCCCATCCTTATGGCCCCCCCTGACCCCACCCCACATCTTCCCTGCCGCTTCACGGATCCAGGGGCAGCTCCAGGCCCCGTGCTCGCTCTCTCCTCCAGGTCGTTGCCCATACCAACCTTTCTGCCTCCTGCCCCTTTACCCCCGTGCACTGGCTGCCTTTCCCCTCGGGCTCTGTGTGAATGTTATTTCTCCTGAGCAGAATCTCCTGGCTCATGAGTCTGTGCTAAGCACCCTTCTAATCAGCCACCAAACCATCTGGACTTACCATCTCAGCACACAGCACTATGTGTCATTTTCTGTTACATGGTCTTGCATGAATTATGGGTAACGCTGTAAAACTTTGGCAGGAATATGGGCTGCCAGACATTGAATTTGTGAGTTTGGATATGAGCTCCTTTTGCTGTAAGTCATTCTATGTGAGGGGCACGCAGTTGCCTGGGCAGCTTTGACCTTAATGAATGGTAACTAACCTGGCAAGTTTCCACCTTTTTGGGTAATTTGGGGAAGCACGATGCTGTGATGAAGGCCAGAGGAACCACCCCTGATAATCCATTCCATTCTAGCAGTTTTCTCTTCTTATTACTTTCCTGCAAAGCAAATCAAGAAACTAAGAGAAGCAAGCCACCTGGTTCACTGTGAAGCTGAACCGCTCACACGAGAGCAGCCATGAGTTGGCCACATGGTCACAGCTGAAATCTCCCTAAGTCCTCTTACTTGCCATGCTGACCCATTCTGACCCCCCACCATGGGCCTCCCACTGGGGCATGTTTTGGGGACCCCCTCATAACAGTGTCATGTTATCAGTGTCTGAACAAGAACAGTGTACACAGCATCAGAGGGGAGTCACCCCAAGGTAACAAAGACATTTCAAAGTAAGGGAGGATCTTTCAAGCAGAGGGAGCAGGTTGTGCCATTATAAGGATCTAGAAAACTTGTTTATGTGAGGGGAACTGCACACATGGAGTCTGAGATGACAGGAGCCAGTGCTGGAAGCAAAGCTGGCACCGGAGTCTGAAGGATCTTACGTGCCACACTGGAGTTTACAATTTATCCTGTGGCCAGTGAGATGCCCAGATGGTTTTGGTTTGGTGGTGGGTGTGGAAGAGGAAGACATGACCAGCTCTGAGTTCTGAAAAATAACTTGAGTGGCAGAATAGGGGATGGACTGTAAAGACTGTGGGCTTGATCTGTCATGACATTTAAATCATTTTTCTCAAGTCATTTTGTGGAATGGCTTAGTCTTAATAAATAAGCCAAAGACATTACAGTCCCTATAAGAAATGCTTTAGCTGCATCCCATAAATTTTAGTATGCTGTGTTTCCATGTGCTCTGGAAAATAATTAATCTGCTTTTGTTAGGTGGAATGCAATTCAGATGTCAGTTAGGTCCAGTTGGTTGATAGTGTTGTTCAAATCTTTCATATCTTTAACTTACTTTCTTCTTCTACAAATGATTGAGAGCGGGCCACTGAACTCTTGAACAATAATTGTTGAATTCTATATTTCTTATTCAGTTTTGTTAATTTTCCTCCATATATTTTGAAACTCTCTTATTACATGTGTATACCTCTATAATTACTAATGTTTCTAATATATTGACCCTTTTATCATAGTGAAATGTCCTTCTGTGTTCCTAGTAACATTTTTTGTCATAAAGTTAATTTTGTCTGGTATTTATATAGCCACTACAACTTTCTTACTTTTTTCCATTTTCCAAGGCATATATCTTTCCATTCTTTTTCTTTGAACCTATTTGTGATTTTAATCTAAAATGTGTCTCTTATAGACAACATACAGCAGGGTCTTGCTTTTTAATTCAACCTGACAACCTCTGGCCTTTGAGGGAGTATGCAGCCAGTTCCTATTAATGTGATAACTGATATGGTTGGATTTCCATCTGCCATTTTGCTCTTTGTTTTCTGTATATCTCATGTTTTTTTGTTCCTCTTTCCATCCTTCATTGCTTTCTTTTACATTAAACAAATATTTTTTAGCATACTATTTTAATTCCTATGTTCATTTTCAACTACACATTTTAAGTTGTTTTCTGAGAGTTGCTCTAGGAATTAAAATAAGCACCATCTGTTTAGGTTAAAACTGACAACACTGGCAAAATAGAGCAACTTTGCTCAAAAGGAGTTCCATTTTCTCTGTTCCTTTTTGCAATATATTACTTCAAAAATATATTGGCTCCATATTACTGTCATGTGTATTATATCTGCATGTTATAAAACCAACAATACAATTTAATAATTATTGATTAACATAATTTTATGTTTTTTTAAAGAAATTAGGATTCAAAAATTAAATCTATTTGCGTGGTCTTACATTTACCCACAAATTGACCATTTCCTGTATTCTTCATCCTTTCAAGTAACCATTTGGTGTCATTTCCTTTCAGCTGATATTGCTTGTAGCAGGTCTACCATCAGTGCAGTATCTCAGTCTTTATTTAACTGGGGATTTTTTTATGCCTTTATTTTTGAAGAACAATTTTTCTAGATACAGCCATCTCACATCTACTGTTGAGCTCATCTAGTGAATTTTTCATTTTGCTTATTGTTCTTTTCAACTACAGAATTTCCACATGGTTCCTTTGTATAGTTTCAACTTCTTTGTTACTTTCCTATTTGTTAAGTCACTCTCCACATGTTTTCCTTTAATTCTCTAAACATAGTTTCCTTTCATTCTTTGGATACAATTGTAACAGCTGTGAAGTATTTTTCTACAAAATCCAATATCTGGGCCCATTCAGAGTTACTTTCTATTGACTGTGTTCTCTGATGTATGAGGTCACGCTTTCCTGTTTCTTTACCTGTTTCATGCTTTTTTTGTTGAGAATTAGACATTTAAAAAAATATATGGTAGCAACTCTGAATTCTGGGTTTTATCCTGAGTCTCATATTTCATTTCTGTTTTTCCGAAAATGTCCATTTCAAATATTTTTAAAAATTTATTGCCGTATACTTAGAGTATCCAAAATGTTCTTGAATATTAAAATTCAAAAGAGGATAAAAGAGCAAAAATTCTTCTAGTTTTAAATAACCTCTTTCATTATTTTTTAAAAGACACCTTTTAAAAGGAGACTAAGGTAATTTATGATACACCCATACAGCAGGGAAAAAAAATCACCACTATAAAAAAAAAGACTAAAAACCTCTGTGTATGCCGATTTGGAAAGATATCTAAGATTCCTAAGATAAATTTTTAAAATCCAAGGTGCAGATCAGTGTGTATAACATGCTGTCTTTTATACATGTGCTTCCATTTGCTAGTTTGTACCTACATTACCTCTAATTGAAGACAGTTTGGCTATTGGGAGGAGAAGTGAGTAGCTGGGGAATAGGCATGGTGGAAAGCATGGGTACTGTCTTATGCTCTTCTGGGTTTTAATATTTAAAAAAAAACTTCAGATAGTACCTTCTGACTTGTAATAATGAACATTTATTAAGTACTCAAACCATGCAGGCCTTCATTAATGCATCGATTGCTCACAATAATTCTAAGGCATAAGTACTATTTTAAGCCCCACTTAACAGATGAGGAAACAAACACAGAGAGCCCCGCAAAGCTGGTGTCGGAGATCACAAAGCCAGTAAGGGGCAGAATGGTTTCTGGGGCTCAGGCTCCTGGGATCCCGTGTGATCTGTGACACACCACACAACGTCCTCTTCTTCACGTGCCACTCTGAACAAAAAAGGTCACTGGTTCGTGTACACAGCCTGTCCCACCAGACGGAGCTCTACGAGAGGAAGGGCTTCTCATTTTTAGTATGACTCACACAGTGGCTACTCGGTAAATATTTCTGAAGAAAATAACTAATCCTTCTCAGGGTATTTTTTAATGCACTGGGGTGTAAAATCTGTATTTCCTCAGGTCACCCTGAAAAAGATATATAACACTTTTTAAAAGGTTAGAGGCTTTTTAGGGCAGTTTAACTCCCCCGAGCACACAGCTTTGTGGAGGTGAGTCACTGGGAAACACAGCTTGTGTTTATGCAGCTCAGGCACATTTGTACACGTGTGACGTACTAAAAACTACCCCGTTCTTCCTGCTCCCATCCTCTTGTCGTGACTTTGGCTCAGAGGCTTCTCGCCTGCCAGTGCCTGTCTCCTTCCCCTGCCCCCTGCCCCATTTGAGCCGAAAGGTCACAGAGATCACCTAGTGAGACACGGTGAACCATCCCTTGCCTATTCTAAGTCACACATTTTCCCATTTAATCATCTCTAAAACCAGGCTGTCTCCGATAGCCAATGATAAGAAAGCCTGAAGTCACAGTTTATTTGTAGTGTTTTTCTTTCTTACTAGCCTGTGTGGTTTCTCACAATAGTTGGCATCTTTGATTTGGTGAAATACAAATGGCACAAGGACAGGCAGTCCTGTCCTCTTCACAGCAACCAGGAAGATGATTGTGTCACAAGAGGCCAAAGAGATCAAGTACCCAGCCTTGCTTACGTGCACCCTTTCCAGCTCAGCGTATCCTGCTCCCTCTTACTTAAAACCACCTTCCTGAGCTGAAGGGTGCACCTGGATTCTTCCTTCATCATCCCACCTGTGGCCTCCCATCCTCGACCTGACTCATATATTCACATAGCAAACAATGCCCAAGGACTAGTTTAGCAACTGTCCCAAGGTTGCCAGCATGAGAGCCTCACCTGAGGACACACGTGTGTGCAACTGTGTTACACAGCTGTGTGCTGGGCACCGGCCATCATCCAGTACTGCATAGGCTGCATCTTAGTGCCAGTGGAGGGGAGCAGGCTGGTGCAAGATCAGATGTCAGAGGAGGAGAAAGGATAAGAAGCAGGCATATAGCAGCAGATCCTTCCTCAAGTGAGTGGTTGGCCATCTGTGCGTGGTGAGCCTTGGCCAGTCACCTATAAAGTGCTGCACAGGCCATCTTCATCACAGGTGTCCATAGCAATCTTGGAAACAGGTCCTCTAAAATGGTAGTGACGTTAAGTATTCTCTGTACACTTAGGAGATTTTTTTTCATGTTCAGTACATTTGGCTTATTATTTTCCTAAACTGCTGGGGAGAGAAAAGTATTTCTGGAAGGCAATTTGGCAAAGCCTAAAATTGTTTTCAAACCCTTTGACCAAAAGTCCAACTTCTAGTAATTTATACTGGAGAAATCGTTGGAAAGACACACAAATATTTCAGTAGTACAGAGTTTATTGCAGTGTTGTTCCCCAAATAAGAAACCAACTTAAGGGCCCAAATAAAAGGTAAAAACTTAATTATGACACCTATTTATAATGATACACTTACAGCCATTTAAAAAAATCATTTAAGACTACTTAGTAACATGGAAAAATGTCCATGACATAAGGTACTGTGAAAATTATAATGAAAGGTTATAAAACATGTATGATATAATCCAGTGTTCCTAAGTTTACTCATTTATGTGTAAAGAAAAGTTCACAGAGAAGTACAATAAAACAATAACATTAGCTCTCTCTAGAATTTTTTCTATATACTTCTCAGGATTTTCCATAAGTTTTATAATGAAACTATATTACATTCAGAGGGGTAAAAAAGATGTCTTAAAAAAAACACTGTCCACTGATTTTGCTGAAAACATGAAGGTAACTTTCTTATCTTCAGGAAGGCTGTTATCTCTTCTCGTTACTAGGTTTAGAGAACCAGTTTATGTGATGGCAAAGATAATTTCCCAGTGCCCTTACTGCGGAGAGCAAACATTACTTCCTGAATAGCCCGGGGTAGGGAGGGTTAGTGCATATCTAGCCTCTGCAGACCCCTCTTTCTCACGGACGGTAACACACTAGCATCTTAGCACACAGTCACCCGGGCAATGAGAAATGAGCATTATTTGATCTGTTTTACAGATAAGAAAACTTCCGTACAGAGAATTACTTTTTTCTCTGTACTTATCAGCTCCATGAAATCAAGAATAAAACTTACTCCTTTTTTTCTTATTGAAATATAGTTGATAGACAGTATTATATTGGTTTCAGGTATACAACACAGTGATTCAACATTTATATACATTACTAAGTGCTCACCATGGTAAGTATGGTTCCCATCTGTTGCCACACTAAGTTATCACTTTATTATTGACTATATTCCCTATGCTGTACTTTTCATCCCTGTGACAATTTCATGGTTGGAAGTTTGTACCTCTTTATCTCCTCCACCTATTTCACCCCTTCCCTATTGTAACCACCAGTCTGTTCTCTGTATTTATGTCTATTTGTTTTGTTTGTCTTGTTTTTTAGATTCTACATATACATGGAATAATATGACATTTGTCTTTCTTTGTCTGACTTATTTCCATTAGCATGAGACCCTCTAGGTCCATCCATGTTAAAAATGGCAAGATTTCGTTCTTATGACTAAGTGATTGTCTTGCCAGTGGGTTTCAGCCCCAGGCAAGTTCGCTATGGATTCACTGTGACCAAAGAAATGACAGCAAAACGTTCTTGGGGTGAAAGGGTTATACCCAACTTTATTTCCAGGTGGCAGGTCAGTCACTAAAATCCCATTCACTCAGAGTGAGTCTCCATGCAGCAAGCCGGTCTCTGCCTCTGGGACCCTCTGTCCGCACAGCCGTCCTCTGGGCCCCTCTGTCTGCACAACTGTCCTGAACAGCCGTTCTCTGGGCCTCTGTCCTCGGCGCTGCCACCACTCCAGCCTCTGCTCTGCTCTCTTGCAGTCTTGCAGCCCTGCCACCATGTCATGCCCAGAGCACTGGGCGGAGCTCTTTTTATAGAGTCAAATTGCCCACAGGTGTGCAGTGGGCTAGTCAACCACGGTCAGGTGAGAATCCTGGCCACAGAAACTCTCATTTTATCCACAGTGATATTCCATTGTATATTTTACCACATCTCCTTTATCCATTCATCTACCAATGGACACTTAGGTTGCTTCCATATCTTGGCTATTGTAAATAGTGCTGCTATCAACACAGGAATGCATGTATCTTTTTGAAGTAGTGATTCTGTTTTCTTCAGGTAAATTACCGGATGTGAAATCACTGGGTCATATGCTTTTTCTATGTTTAGTTTTTTGAGGAACCTCCATACTGCTTTCCACGGTAGCTGCACCATTTACATGACCACCAGCAGCGTAGGAGGGCTCCCTTTTCTCCCAGTCCTTGCCGGTGCTTGTTTGGTTCTGTCTTTTAGTCACTCTGACTGGTGTGACGTATTACTTCATTGTGGTTTTGGTTTGCATTTCCCTGATGATTAGTGATGGTGAGCATTTTGAGTTTCTGGTCCACTCTGTCAGCCTTGTTGTTTGCAGGATATTCAGAGAGAAGGATCCTCAGAGTCATACAGTACTCAAAAGTGTGTTGCAGTAAACCTTGTTTTCAGAGATCAGTAACACATTAAGTTAATGGAGCTGTTTTCCTTGCTGGTCACCGACTCTCTCATTGAAAGGAAAGTTTGCTTTACTGTTTCATATTGTCCCCACTGAGGTGACACAATCTTGCTGGTAGAATATTTCCCAGGGAATATTATTCCCTTGAGCCTTTCAGGAACTATGAATAAATGAAATGCATTCACCAAAGGATAACTGGGAAATTGGTGAGCACTGAATTCATTTAAAAATACCACTGCAACTAAAACAAATGTGAGAAAAAAGTGACAAATCAAAATGTAAATGTTTTGAGCCTCGAGAAGCTAGAAAGGATGCAGCTGATACAACTCATCAGGAAAGACAGAAAAGAGGCAGAGAGTCAGGGAACTCCCTGATTGCCTCATCTCTACTAGCTGGGTGTCAAAAATGTCCCTTACAGCTGTCAAATGAAGTAACAGAAGTATACGCATTGGCATCAGGACAAATGTAAACACCAGAAAGAAAACTCCAGTAGATTGGGTGGTGAAGAAGGGAAAGGGATTAAACAGGAAGAGAAGAATTTTGATGTTATTCCCCACAGCAGGGAACAGTTGATCCTACCTAAAGAAACAGATGACTAAGGAAATTATTCCATGAGGTTGTAAACTAACCGCCTTACAAAAATACAAATCTTCCTCCCTAAATATCTGCAAAAACTAAGCCTCCCAAAATACAAAGAACTAAACTACACCCTTAGAGTGGGTGAAGTTTTCATTACATGCATTGTATCTCTATAAAGCTTTTAAAATACAAAGAAAATGACCACATAATGAAAAGCTTTTTTTAAACTATGATACCCTAAAACATGAAATAAAATGACAGAACTAAAATCAAATGTCTATTCATGAGCTTAACTTGCCTGTCAAAAAGAATTTCTGATTGGCTCACAAAGCAAATCAACTCTGTGCTGTTTGCAAGGGATGGACATCTAAAACAAAGTGATTCAGAAAGATTGAAAAGGAAAGGATGGGCAAAATTCCGCTCTTAATTCCAGCTTCTTTTAAATGATCCTCACCTATTGCAGCTCCACAAAGGTGGTGGTCTGCTAGAGTCGTGACTAACATCCGGTGTACTTTATGGAGTACTTTCATTCACACTGTACCTATTAAACCTCTCTGCAACTTGATGAGATAGGCAACAATATCACTCTGTTACGTGCATGGAAAAGCGAAGGTTCGTGCAGCTCCTGCTTGAGTGAGCTGGAATCCGTCCTAGGTTTTCAGCTCCACTCATCCCGTGCCATTCCTCCGACGTGAGGCTTCCTCCCCAAGAACCCCGAGGGAGTAGGTCATATGTGTGCTTATGCAAGTCATTCTCTCTATAATAAAAATTGCTCCCATTTTTTAGCACTTCCTTGTTCTGTGGGAATGCTAGGACTAGACGTTTTGCATATTATGCCCTTCTTCCCCGCCCATGGGTTAAGTACCATTATCTGTATTTTTACATTTGTGGCTAGAAAGATTAAATAACCTGCCCCCTTACACACAAAATAAGGAACAAAACTGAGAACCCAAACCAGGTATGTATGACTCTAGAGCTTCAGGGACTTCAGTGGGTTACCAGCAGTGATGTTAGCAAAGGTTGGGACTGGGAGGGTATAAAACAATTTAAACTAAACTGTCAACCTTTAATTTAAACATTTTTGTACCTCGTGAAGGCAAATACAACCAGAGCTGGCTTTATGGGCGTGTGCCCGGTGCAGTCACCTGGGGCCCCAAGCTGAGAAAGGTCCTGTACTTGGTTTAAGCTCTGCTGTCACCATCTTGAAACTCCTAAAAGTTTTATCTTTGCATTTGTGTTTGCTAAGGCCAGTGGGACACTGGAGCATGCTCGGGGGTACTCGAGGCACGCCCATATGCAGCGTCTGCTGCTATTCCTCCCTGCCCCATTGGCGTATCATGTTCACGATGCCCCATGAGCACAAAATTCCTGTGGACCCATGATGTGTGGGACTTCAGTGGGACCCACAGTGAGCACAAGGTAACCAGTTATGTCGCTGACTAAGTGAGCAGCGGTATTCTACCAGTGACCTTACCCAAAGAAGGTAAGGACTTAGAAGCCAACCAGCAACAGTAAAAAATAGAACAGTAGGTGTGATAGGTAGACCAATGACTTTCCCAAAGGTGGGTCCCAATCCCTGGAATTTGTAAATGTTAATTTTATGGAAACAGGGTCTTTGCAGGTGTGATTAAGTTAAGATGCACCTGGTTTTCCACGATAAGCCCTAAATGCAATCCTACAAATCCTTATAAAAAAGAGGCAGAGGGAGATTTGAGGACACATGAAAGAGAAGAAGGCAATATGAAGACAGAGACAGAGATTGGAGTGATGTTGTCACAAGCTGAGAAATGCCAGCAGCCACAGAGGTAGAAGAGAAAAGGAAGGATTTTTCCTTAGCAGGAGTGTGGACCTACTGACATTCTGATCGGGACTTCTGGTCTCCAGATCTCAGAGAGAATAATTACCTGTTGCTTTAAGTCACCAAGTTTGTGGTAATTAAGTTACTCCTTCAAAAAAAAAAGAAAAAAATCTTCCTCTTAAAGGTAGAATATTGAAACTGTAAGAGCAGTTTCTCATAAGAGTTAAAGGATATTTTTTAGAGGCCTGAAGGAGACTGAACAATCCAGTTAACATAGTCCTGTCTCCTGTCCTGTCCCCAAAGCCTGTGGACCCATGTAGCCGAACATGAGAATCAAAGCCCAGCTAGGGGTAGTCATATTAAGCTATCCTTGACAGCTTATCATCACAAAGAAAAGCTTCAAATTCGTCATTAAAATACATTGGTGTTTTGGAGGGTCGTAGTTTTTATAAAGAACACATTTTTCATAAATGTGTTTTATAAAGAATTCTGTGATTGTGGGACTTACATAGAATCATTAGAAAGGAACATGTATCATGAACCTTGTAACAAAATAACACCTCCTATCACATTGCTCATTTACAACCTTGCTCTAAACTTGTTTTCTTCTGTGCATGCAGTTTTATCTTTATGGAGTTTGTGGTTCATAGATTTGTGCCTCAGGGAAGCTGATTCATTCTGCAGTTGTGAGAGTTCTGTACCCTTGTTAAGTTCATACCATTCACTCTGTGTTTTCTTTTTTCAAGAAATAAATGTACGTAGTGTAGTCTGAGCAGATATTAGGGAACATTACTGAGTATAGTAGATCTTTATAAATACATGTAGAATTTAATATGAATAATAGATTTTATATCATTTGAAATATAAAACATAAAGGAAACAAAAACATGTGGTCTTAAAATAATCTGCTCTCTAAAAATTATGTCATAGCTATTTATAATGATATGCTGCCAGTTAGTCCCCCCACTACCCTTTCCCTCCCATTCCCCTCACACTTTCTCCTCCCTCTCTTAGCCAACCCTAAAATTTGTATGTAAATGCAAAGAGCCTAGGATAGACAAAAAAATCTTGAACTAAAGAACAAAGTTGGAGGATTTACACTAGCAGATTTCAAAACTTAGTACGACTACAGTAATCGAGCGAGTGTGGGATTTTGTGTAAGTATAGAAGTATAGATCAATGAAACAGAAGAGAAAGTCCAGAGAGAACCCTTATATTTATGAGAAATTGATTTTTGACAAGGGTCTCAATATAATTCAGTGGTGGAAAAGAATAATCTTTTCAACATATAGTGTTGGGAAAATTGGATATCCATATAAAAAAATAAACTTTGATCTTTACCTCACACCAAAATGGGTCATTGACCTAAATGTAAGAAGTTGTAAAACTTCTAGAAGAAAACATAGTAATAAATTTTTGTGATCTTGGAAAAGGACAGTAATCGCTATGAATAGCTAAGGATAACTGACAACAAAAGCATAATCCATAAAAAATATTGATAAATGGATTTCATCAAAATATAAAACAATAGAGGAGGGGAAAATATCTGCAAATTGCATTTCTAATAAAGAACTTAATCAGGATATATAATTATATTCAGAATATATAAAGAATATATTCAGCCCTTACAAATCAATAAGAAGACCAACAACCAATTTAAAAATGGGCAAAAATCTTTGAATAGACATTTCCCCAGAGAAGATATGCAGATGGCTATTAAGCACATGGAAATATGCGCAGTATTACTGGTTATTGGGAAAATGCAAATTAAAACCCACCCCCATACTCTTAAAGTGAAACCTGCCTGTCAACCCTCCTTACCAGTGATGTGTTGGCAAATATTTAACAATCGCCTCTCTGAGAAAAACAAGAGCCCTGATTAGCAGCATGAGCCAATTTCCTTTTTTCAGATACTCCTACCATGGCTGATATCAAGCTACCCATCTGAAGTCTGGAGGTGGAGCTGGGAAGTGATGTGCACCCTTGGCCCATGAGTCAGAATGAGCCTCTGCCCCACGCACCCCTGCTCCTTACACACCCGAGCTGCCACCATCAGCCTCTCCATTCGTAGGAAAGGCCCACTGAAGACATCAGTCTACCTGGCCAGCTGCCAGGGAAGCCCGTGATGGCTGCCCAGAGAAGTCTACACATTCCTTCATTCTTCAAAGGAACAAATAAAGAAGGCTCACCAAGCTTAGAAGGGCTCCAGCAACTTAAAAGAGAAGGCTCTGGATGAATGAACGGGGCCCGGGTGGGGAACGGAGATGATTTAGGGATGACAAGAGGATCTCACTTTGAAATTTCAATTTGTACCCTCAGAGGGATTCACGGAGGTTGTCCATATTTAAGTAAGTCAAGAAAGAGCTCTTAGACATTAAAATATTTTTTTTCTGAATAAAAATTCAAGGGATAAAAAAATAAAGAAATTTTGCATAATCCTAATAGTCAGAAAATGTGGTACATTAAAAAAGAGAGAGGATTAGGAGGCCAATAACTAACAGTTTCTGAGAAAAGGCGAACCAAGGAAATGGAGGAGAGGAAATGATATAAGACAATAACAGAAAGTTTCCCGGAGTTCAAGATGCTTCCAAATTAAAAATACTCAGAAAATGGATGACAGAAGAACCATATGTAGACACATTTTCATAGAATAATAAAATCTAAGTTTTCAGAAGTGGAAAGAAAAGACTACTGTGAAAAAATAGCCTGATATTAAACTCACTAGCAATGCTGTCATTAGAAGATAAGAGGCAATGTCTTCATCAAGCTGAGAGAAATTGAATTCCAACAAAGAATTTTATTCATATTTAGGAGCAAAATAAAGATCTTTTCAGGCATGCAGAAAATTGGTTTGCCAATCACCATTTCTGATGATGTGATCAAAAGAAGAAAGGGCAGGAGGGAGAGAGAGAGAGAATATGGGAGAAGGAAGTCAGGTAAGCAGGCAGTCATGGGGTCCAATAAGAGAAGTCCTACTGGGAAGCGCACTAAAGGGAAGTCCCAGGACAGCGGCCATGCCCAGGGCTCCCAGAGCAATGAACCCTGATGGGAATGAGATGTGAGAGGGAGTCTTCTAGAATGAAGTGGATTCCATATAATAGAAAACATGGCTGAAGGGTTGGATAATTTCAGAATAAGGTGAAAGCACATATTCTGTCAGTAAGGAAAAAATAAATGCAATTATAAACAAGAAAATAAAGCAATACAACAGAACAATTGGTGGAGCATTAGAGAGGAAATCCACTGACATTTGGAACATTATCGTTGGCATGGCAGAAGAATGTAGCACTGGAACCACTGAGTAAATGTAATCTGAAAATGTGTCAGAAAAATGTAATCAGCTTCTACTGTTTGGGTCTGCTGTGAACATTTATGATCCTAACTGGATAATGCTACTTACTGGATTTTGATTTATATAATTAACCTGAAAGGCCATGTATAGAAGACTGTCACCAGAATGTACATGTTCTCAGCCTCAACTACTGAAGAGTCAGACAACAGCCAGACCTTTGGAGATGAAAGAAGAGAGATCAGGTTAAAAAAGAAAATAGGAGTCCAAAGGCCTAATGTCCTATCTATGGAAAGTAAGGAAATACTATCTAAGACAAACGTATAATTACAGATACTACTTGAAGTTATTGAGGTAGCTAATTAAAGAACTAAAAAAAATGTTTTTAAAACTATCTGACATTGAAAAGAAGAGAGGGGAGGTACAAGAGGGGTGGTATAAGTGAGCTAAATTCTCATTTTCATACTGGGGAGTCTAAATATGGAGTTAATGCATCATGAAACAGACTTACAGTTGTATTAGAATTATGGAAGTTAATTACCAAAAGAACTCACATGTCCATGACTAAAAATGATCATGGTGAAGAGCCAGGCACTAAGGACCACATATTGTATGGTTCCATTCCTGCAGAATATCCAGAACGGGCGGATTCCTGGAGATGGAAATTGGACCGGCCATTTTCTTGGGCTGGGAGAAGATGGGAGAAGCGAGGAATGACTGCAGTAGGCACAGGCTTTCTTTGGGGGGCTGATGAAAATGTTCTTGGAGTGTGGTAATAGTTGCATAACTCTGTGGCTGTACTACAAGCCACTGAAGCATACCCTTCAGAATGTTTAAAATTGGTAGGTCAATTATATCTCAGTAAACCTGTTACTAAGAAAGCCTAGAGTGCTGTGGAAAACAGTATGGAGGTTCTGCAAAAAAGTTAAGAACAGAATTACTACATGGCGCGGCAGACCTATTTCCAGGTATATTTCCAAAGGAACTGAAAACAGGGTCTCGAAGTGGGAGTTGCACACCCATGTTGAATGCAGCATTCAGATTTGAAGTATCTAAGCATAGTCAGACTCACAGCGACAGACAGTAAACTGGTGGTGGCCGGGGCTGGCGTCGGGGGAAGGGGTTCAGTGCTTGTTCAGTGAGTGCAGTAGCCGTTCTACACAGTGAAAGAGCCCCACAGCTGTTACACATGATGCGTACAGTGAAAACTGCTGAATGCTACACTGCAAAATGACTAAGATGGTAAACTTTGTGTTACCTGGTTTTATGAGAAAAAAATCTGCATTCAATTCATTGCATAAAAATTTTAAATTGCTACCATCTATCAAAAAATATAGCTTAGATGCTGTATCTTCACAATATTATTTTAAAAAAGTTTTAGACTTACAGAAAAATTACAAGAAGAGTGAAGAGTTACCACATATTGTCTCCCAGGCCCCCTCATGTTATCAGACACAACCCCCGTGCAGTGACCGCACCCCGGAGGGTAACAGGGTGTCAGCTCAAATGGCAGACCAGGTGTGAATTTCACTGATGTTTCCTCTGCCATCCACTTTCTCCTCCCAGATCCCACATGGCCGTTAGTTGTCAACATGTCTTCCGTCTCTCCAATCTGCGACAGTTCCTCCGTCTCCCTTGCTTTCTGTAACTGTCCCGTGGTGGAGCACACCAGTCAGCTACCGTGTCGCCTGTTGCTCATTTTGGACTTGTCTGGTGTTTGCTCAAGATGGAGGAACGCATTTGGGTGAGTAGCCTACTGAAGGGATGGTGTGCCCTTCTCGGTGCATCGTGTCGGGACACGTGTGTCTTATTCTTGGTGATGTTGACCTTGATCGCTTGGTCAAGGTGATATCTGGTGGGCTTTTCCACTGTGAAGTTTCTATTTTTCCCTTTGTCATAAACATCCTGGGGAGACATTTTGAGACCAGATATAATATTCTGTGGTTGCCCATCTCTATAAACTGCCAATTTCTTAACATTCCCAAAGGGTTTTTAGGGTGGCTAGGTGATTCTAATGATAACAAAGGGTCTAATTTGTACATATTCATATCATAATATTTAAATATTCCCATGCCCCCCTAACTTCTTTCCCAGTAAGATTGGTACTCTAACCGCATGAGGAAAGTGATGTAGTGCTCTGGTCCATCACGTCTGAGGCCTTATATACCTTGAGGACCTTTATACACACAGGACAGTCCGTGACCAGGATATTTTACATATTCACTTGCTTTTTCTTTTGTTTGTTTCATGCATTAGTGGTGAGTTTCAGGAATGGACTTGATGCTATCCAAATATGCTTCTTTATCCATTGTGCCATACCGATTCCCTCTAAGAAAACACCAGCTCACGCAAAGCAGTCCTCAGTTAGATATTACCACTTTTAAACAATATTAAGAAATGATCTGGGCTTCTCAGTCACCGTGAGATAAGCTAGTATTCTAGCTTCCTAGCCGCCCATTGTGGACAGCAAAATGCCCTCTGCCTGCCAGAAGATGTCTGTGCCCAAATCCCCAGAATCTGAGTGAATATGTGACCTTACAAGGCAAAAAGGACTTCAGAGATGAGATTATCCTGGATTATCCAGGCAGGCCCAGTGTGATCACAAGGGTCCTTATAAGAAGGAGGCAAGGAGGTCAGAGGCAGAGAAGGAGTCATGACAGCAAAGCAGAAGTCAGAGGGAAAGAGCTTTGAAGGGGCCACGCGGCTGGCTTTGGAGGTGGAGGAGAGGACCACACATTGCAAGGAAGGACGGCGCCTCTAGAAGCTGGAGAAGGGGAGGAAAGGGACTCCTCGCCAGCACCTGGGTTTTAGCCCATAAGACCCTTTTTGGACTGTAGCCTCCAGAACTATAATACATTTGTGTTGTTTTAGTTTTCAGTAATTAATTATAGCAGCAATGGGAAACCAATACACTGTCACCAAAAAAAGGATATTTTCTTGTTTGGCAGTTCCTCAAACGTTTGAATATAGACTTGCCATACCAAAAAAGTATCTATCCTGTTTTTCCCCAGTAATAGAGATTTCAGTGGTATAAAATTTGACAGATAAATTAAGTGATATAGTTTGGAAATACTTGAATTTTCAAAATCTGTGCCATCCATGGCATTTGGAGAGATGATATGTCTTAATTCTAGAAAATAAAATTGAGTAATTCGATATAAGTGAATCAGATGTCAGAAGTATATATTTATTCACAGTACATTCTCAAGACTCCATCCCCTATATTATTTTAAATTCATAGTGATTGTCTAAAGTGGGTCATTTGAGGAAATGAACTTTGACAAACTCTAGTTCTGTGTAATTTAACCTGACATGGCTAAATGGGGTGTTTGTGTCTGTATTTCTTGTATCAGATAATAAGTAAGTTGCAATATTATTGGCAAATCACCCAGTAATTCATGAGGCATTACCATTTTTGTGCCTGGCAGTTTGAGATAATTTCTGTAAGCAACTAAAAAAATCATAAATTTATTTATTTATTTATTTTTTAAAAGGCAGTGGAGAGAGTATATGGGAAATTTAAAGGGCTTCTGCTTCCTTTTTCATTTTGGTATGTCCCAGAGGTTTTATATTAATTAGAAGAGGTTTTTCCAAAATACATTTTCCAAACACTTTCTGAAGCAGTGACAGTCCAGATATTGAAAAGTTTTCAGCATCTACTGCTGATCACACAGAACTATTTTTAGTTCCCTTCCAAGTGTCTAAGGAGGGTGAACTTGATCTGAGGATGAGAAATATGTTATTTAATTATGTCATTTGGTCTCTCACCCTATGGAGGTGAAGAATTATTTGATAGCCTTTATTTCCCCTAAAAAAAGTGATACAAATTTTTATACCAAAAATTACTTTATTTTGCAATTGTTGTTATTTTCTTAATGTGAAGTGAGACAGTTGTGGCCCTCAGATGATGAGGTCAGATGGCTCACACCCCCAGATCAGTTCCCCATTTTCTCTCTTTGCTGGTTCTACCTGAGTGCACCAGTCTGGGGTCACAGGCCCTCATCTGCCCGGGCTCTGCCCATGTTCCTGTTGCCCGTAAGCTTCTGCTCAGCATTGTGTTGTAAGAGTAAAAGAGGAGGCCACGGAGAAGTCTGGACTGGGGCTCCCCCTCAGCCCCTCCACATGTCATCAGGGGCAAGCTAGCCCTCGGGCAGAGTGGGTGGCCATGTGGATAATTTCCTAAATGTTGGGAAGAAACTCTTGCTTCTAATCCTTCTTCCCTTCTGTCTGTTTTACAGACAGTTTCCTTTGTTTAAATAGGTGGCTTCCCCTGCCCCCTGCTCTGTTAAAATGCAGATATTCCAAGAAAAAAATTCACTTTACGGCTTCTCAGGCATTTATTTCATAGTGTGGGTGAGTTACTGGATTCTTTCTTGGGAGTAGATTTTGATGGAGAAAGGGGGTACGAAGACCTTGATAGCTAAGGAACAGCAGGCATTTGTGCGAGGAAAATAATTCAGAAAGAGCAGGCTGTTCACAAGGAATCAACCTCATAGATTATCCTAAAATAGACCTTTTGTTCAAAATAGACCTTTTGTGATGATCTGCCCGTTCTTTGTCCTTCTCCATCCGACACTGCCTTCTCCACCCCATGCCCACCCCCAGCCTGTGCCTTCTACCCTTGGCCCTCTAGCCCAGCAGTGACTCTGCCCACCCCATGCCCACCCTCTCCCTGTGCCTTCCACCCTTGGCCCTCTAGCCCAGCGAGGACACAGCCCAGCAGTGACTCTGCCCACCCCATGCCCACCCCCAGCCTGTGCCTTCCACCCTTGGCCCTCTAGCCCAGCAAGGACACAGCCCAGCAGTGACTCTGCCCATACCAGTGGCCATACTCTCACTACAGTTTTGGGAAGTGGAGGTACATGCTGTACTCTAAAGAAAAGATGGTGAAGAAATATTTCAAATGCTTCCACTAACTTTAAAATATATTAAATATGTTAAAATTTTATGTAAATATGTTAAAACATATATTAAAAATTTTTAATATTGAAAATAAGTAACATCACTTCACTCCCACTGAGATGGCTGTAATCAAAAGGACAGATAATAGCGAGTATTGGTGAGGATGTGGAGAAACTGGGGCCCTCATAGGCTGCTGATGCGGATGTAAGATTTGGAAAGTCTGGCAGTCCCTCAGATGACTGACTAGAGTCACCATATGACCCAGCAGTTCCACTCCACATAAACCTAGTGCTATATATCCATACACAGAATACTAATCAGCAAGAAAAAGAAAGGACTTTCTGACACATGCTACAACATGAATGGACCTTGAAGACATTACACTCAGTGAAAGAAGCCAGACACAAAGGACCACATATTGTATGATTCCATTTCTATGAAATGTCCAGAACTGGCAAATCTAAGGAAACAGAGGGCCGAGAATTGTTGCCTAGGAATCGGGGAGGAGGGTGACTGCTAATGGGTGTGGGGTGATGAAAATGCTCTGAAATTGTGGTGATGGCTTTAAATGGACAACTCATCTGGAATGTGAATTACATCCTAATAAAACTGTTACCAAAGAAAAGACTAATATGACCACAGAGGCCAGAGTTTCACCATGCGCCATATTGAGGAATTTGCAAACTATTTAATTCCTTCTGGAGCTCAGTCAACCCAGATACGCTGGATCCTGACCTCAATCTTCTCCCCACTGCACCTCAAGATTCCAGAGAATACCATCAATCCAATAGGCGTCTAACCCAGGGGCCTAGAAACCACCTCCACGCTCACCTCCAAACACCATGGACTGCTGACATTACGGCTGTCATTGAAGTTCATCTTCCAAGGTTTTTATTAAAGAAAAAAATTCTTATTTTGAGTGGGTATATATTATAAATCATATGTATCTGGATAAATACACAAAATTTTTAAATACATACATATGTATTTTTGATGTGGTAAGAGATTGATATATATAAGATTGAACCTGTTTATTACACAACAAATATTTGTTGAGCATTTACTAAGAGCTAGACACTGAACTTATAGCTGGGACACAGACAGGAACAAGACAACATGAGCCTCTGTGATAATGATTCAGATCATAAATATTACCTTCCAATGGTGACAATGATCCCTCCCCCATAATCAGCTTCTACTTTGGATCCTTTGCAAAGACAATAAACCCAGTAATAGAAGGTAAATCTCTCTTTGACAGGGGAGGAAAATGAAACGAATGGAGGAAGGGTGACTTGCCCGCGGTCATACAGGGTGACGCCATCAAGCCAGCAATTCTCTCGGACCAGCTGTGAAGCCCTGGAAACCATGTGAAGGGGCCCGCCCTGCCCCATGGAAGATGCCCAAGGAACATTCCACGTGGTTGTTGTCATTGCCCTTTCTTTCTAATTAACAAACAACATAAGCGCACCTCCCAACCCCACACCAGGATGTTGCCAAAGGCTTGCAGCCCCTCTCCGGGCTGTGCACCTATAGCCAAGGCACCCGCACCCTGATTTCATGGCTCCATCATTCCCTTGCTTTAAGAGTTTGATCAGATATAAATATATACAGCTAAAGTCAATTTGGAACATTCTAAAGAAAGGCATGTTCAAGAAGAGGAAATCATTTTCTTATAATTATACCCACATCACCCAAAGGGTGCTTCTGCAGAACAGGTTCTCAGCAGCCATGTATAAGGCACTCCAGTCCAGCTGCAGTGGCGTGGGGTGGGAATCCAGGCAGCATTTGAATGAATCTGGGCCCGCTGCTGGTTCTCGTCTGCAGGCACCTCTTTTCATCGGACCTTTAATATTCCTTTATGCTTCAGATTCCTCCTTCCCCCGTCCCTGGCCATGTCTCAGAATCTGTCTTCTCAAATCGGTGGCCATGGGGCCCACTTTTGTTGTTTATTCCTAAAGTCCACCCCTTCACCATTAGCATTTCCATTTTGTTTTTTTCCTACTTTATAGGAAAACTTCTGCTCGATTTTCCTCTGAAATGTAATTAAAAAGTCTTTACAGCCAAACAATCTGAGGAACAGAGGTAGAGAAAATGACCCTCTAAGACTCCAGGAAGTTCATAAGCCACCTTTTCAAGGCAGCGCTTTCACTAGGACAGACTGCTGTGACAGCTGCGCTGTGCCGGTGCGTCAGGAGGCAGTAACGAAGGTCTAGTTTTGAGGACTCTCACTGCTACCATTTTGTGCTCATGTCTGTATCACCACTAAAATTCACCTGTCCCCCCAGTAGTTACCACAAGGACAGTCCCCTCCCCCGAGGCCCAGCAGCAGTTCTAGGTCTCCAGGACCAGCTCGCTAATTCCACACACACAAATGCTAGACTGGGAGCCCTTTGGGAAGTGTAGTGGGCTCCATGGTGCCTCTGCCAAAGGTATGTCCACCTCGAGCCTGGGAATGCAAATTTATTTGGGAAAAAAAGGCCTTTACAGGTGGAATTAAGTTAAGGGCCTTGGATGAGATCATGCTGGATTAGGGTGGGCCCCAAATCCAATGACAAGTCTCCTTTTTTTTTTAAGGTATCATTGATAATACACTCTTATGAAGGTTTCACATGAAAAAAAAAATGGGGTTACTACATTTACTCATATTATCAAGTCACCCCCCATACCCATTGCAGTCCCTGTCCATCAGTATAGAAAGATGCCACAGAGTCGCTATTTGCCTTCTCTGTGCTGCACTGCAGTGACAAGTATCCTTATAAGAGGAGGAGAGAAGACAGAGGAGATGTGAGGACTGGAGGGATGTGGCCAGAAGCCAAGGACCACCTGGAGCTGGACGAGTCAGGGAAGGACCCTCCCCTAAAGCCTTTGGAAGGTGCCCCCCCCCATCAGTGCACATTCAAGAGGTCCTTGATTTTGGACCTGTGGCCCCCAGAACTGAAAGAGAATAAATCCCTGTTATTTATCAGATTTGTAGCAATTATATGGTAGCCTCAGGAACCGACCCACAGAGCTGAGGGGAAGGGAGTTCAGTGACGGCTGCTGCAGTGTTTCTCTTGAGATAGGGTCGAGGGCATGCAAGCTGCCGCATCTCTTATTCCCCTGAATGGCCACACCACATGCCAAGGAGCATCTGTGAGAAACGCCTGGCCTCCAGGGCCAGCCCATCCTGGGAATTCCAGTGGATTCTAGGGATCAGCAATCTACTTAGGATCAGCAGTGCTGTCTCTTCCCCTTGGCTTTTGTTTTGCATTTGTGCTTCTCCGTCACGAATAAGGTGCCCCTTCCTGTCACTTTGAAAAGAGAAAGAGTGTAAGTTCTGTGAGCACAGGGTGCCCAGTGCCTATCACTAGTCAAGCAGTTCACACTTGGAGGTGATAAGTAAATAATGGCCAAATGAAGGATTAAATAAACATGTGGAGGAAAGAGTATTTGCCTCACACTATTGAAAAGTCGGCTGAGCTCCATCCACAGTTTCTCACTCAGTACATCTGGTATGGAACCCAACAGTTGGCATTTGTCCCAAGTTCCCAGGTGGTGCTCATGATGCTGGTCCGGGGACCACACTTTGAGAACCACTGGCCTAGAAAAAGGGTCATTTACAGTGGCCCAGGACTCCAAGCTTCCTGAGCTCAGCAACAGAAATGCCACCTCACAGAGAAAACTTTAATCAAAATAAACTGCCACCAGCTTCCCCTTCCTCCCCACACTGATCCAAAGGCAGGATGACCACCATGTGCAGACGTCAGGGCAAGCTCACCTTCCTACGCACGGCCGTCCCTTTACTTGCGGTAACTACACTGTATTTATCACTTACGCCGCCACTGGAAGAGCTGTGTCCTCATACACAACAAAGAAAGCCTGAGAAGGGCAGGTCTGGGGAAGAGCCTGCCTCAGTTTCTCCTTCCTCACAACAGTCTCCAGAGCAATGTGGCTGGGGGCATTGCTAAGACTCAAAAGGCAATAGAGGCAGATGAATAAACGAACAAAATATGGTGCATACATACGGCAGAATATCAGGAAAATGCAAAGAAATTCTGACACGTGCTCCAACATGATGGACCTTGAAGACATTACAGCAAATGAAAGAAGCCAGACACAAAAGGACAAGTCCCATGCGACAGCACATCTCTGAGGCACCTAGAGGACAGGGACAGAGACGGAGAGTAGAAGAGTGGTGGCAGGGCTGGCGGGAGGCCGAATGGGGAGTTAGTGCCTAATGGGGGCCGAGTTCCAGTTTGGAGAGATGGGAAGTTCTGCAGGTATGGACGGTGGCGACGGCTGCACAACGCTGTGAATGTACGTAGGGCCACTTAACAGTTCAGATGACAAATTTTGTAATGTGTATTTTACCATGATTTTTTAAAAAGGCAATAGAAACTTGCCTTCGTGTCCTATTTTATTGTTTCTCACAGTGTTTGCAGAGCACAATTCCCTCCTCCCCTAAGTCAGTCAAAGCAGCAGAAAATTGATTTGGAGATAATTCTGCATTATTATTTTTTGTTCTTGTTACTCTTCAGGGGAAAGTAGAATCCTCCAGAAAAGCTCTGGATAGTTCACACTCCAGGTAAAGCCACAGGGACATGTATGCAACACATAAAACTGACCAATGTCCCACGCAGTTTTGCTTCCCCACAGAGTAGTGTTTTCCCAGCACAGTGGTTTCCCAAGTGAAGTGAGGTCTCCCAGCTGCAGCGGCAGGCAGCAGCACCTGGGCACTCCTTAGAAATGCAAATCCCGGATGGCCCCCTGACCTGAGTCAGCAAATTCGGGGCGAGGCCTGGGAACCTGCGTTTTAACAAGCCCAGGTGCGCGCTCAGGTGAGAGCGTCCTGGCCCAGGTGGCCCGCCGCTCCGCCGCCCTGCGGCTGTACTTCTCGCCCGCCCTCAAGGGCCTGGGGCGGAGCAGCCTAGCAGGTGCTGGCCGGGGCCAGGTGTCCCCCTGCTGGGACTAAGGGGCGCTGACCTCTGCGCCTGCGGTTCCACCGCCTCCACGGGTGGAGCCCGGCCGCCCCGCCTGCCCACCTCCAGCTGCACAGGTGGCTGGGCAGGGCCTGGAAACAAAGTCAGAGAAGCAACACCTTGAGAAAAGTTCTCCCGCCTGGGCTCCTCGCTCGCTGGTCGCAGAGCCGCCACCATGGGTAGGGTCGCGTGGCCGGGCTGGGGCGGCGTCGTCGAGAGCAGAGGGGAGCCGGGGGCGCAGGGGGGCGCAGTCGCGCCGCTGCAAAGGAGGCGGTGCCGGGGAGCCGGGCTGCGCGCTGGTCCCCCGCTGGTCCCCGCTGTCGCGGCGGCTCGCGGACCTGCGCGCGGAGCCGGGAGGGCTGGCATCGCGCACCGGCGCGGCGGGAGCCCGGGAGCCCGGGCGGGGAGCCCGCGGGGTCGGGAGGCAGGGCTCGCGGGCACCCGATATCTGGTGCGTGCGGGGTGGGCGTGGGGGGCGGTCTCCGCGGTCCCGGGACAAAGCAGAAGCCCCGAGGCGCCCAGACGCACAGGTTGCCAGAATGAACGCAATAACCTTGACCTGCCCACCTGTTGGGAATCCTCAGTCCTCGTGCTCCCACCCTGCGAGCTGGGGGTGGGCTTGAAACTGGCCTGGGTGGTGGGAGTGATGGCAGGGCCGGCAGAACCTCCCTCCACCGCGGGGAGAAGGGGGGCGCTTGGTGGCTGCCTGGACACTCTTGCCGCTGGCTGGCAAGGTGACCCCAGAACTCAGCGGGAGCCCTGCCTGACCCAAGGGGAATTGCAGGGACCCTTATGGCCCTTATCGTTCTGCCGCTGTCCTCAGGCTCCAAGAGAAGGTGCGGAGGAGAGCAGCTGGTCCCCCATAGGCGTGCCCGCAGAGCATCTAGGAAAGAACTTAATCCTGCTGCTCAGGACAGAGCTCAGGGATGAATGCAGAAGCAGAGAGCAGACCCGGAAGAGACCAGAGGTCAGCCCAGCCTTCTTGTCCCTTAAAGCTGGGGAAGGCCAGTCAAGGGACTCCCCAGAAGTCCTGTGGATGGGCCACAGGCGCAGCATGGTCACACGGGTGAGAGAAGCAGGTCCAACTTCGTGTGGACACTTACAGTCTTCCCTGACCCTCCCATTCCACCACCTGCTGCCTCTCTGATTTTGCATCAGTAAATTAAGCTCTTTGGGCCTGGACTTGCTTTGCCATTAGACGGAAGTACCAGCCTCATCCTCAGTGGTTGTACTGCGGTGCATAAGAGCACAGCAGCTGGTGCACGGTACACACATGCGTCTCCTATCCCACTGGGCCACGCCATGTCCTGGTCTTTTAGTAGCAAAAAATCTGTGTATGTAGAGCTCACATTTGGGACTTCTGGTTGTGGCTGACCGTGGTTGCTCCAGAAAGAGGCTGCAGCCTCCCTCTCAGTGGGAGCTGTCGGCTTGTGTACATCACAGGCCGACTGACCCCAGGGCTAGAGTTTTCAATCCCACCTCAGACACCATTCGCTGTCACTCCGGGTAAGTTTTCTGGGAGGTGCTCTGAGTATTTAGTTTGATTTTCAGATACCAAATCTCTGAGTAGCATCTGTGCTGAGTCAGAACTTTCCTAAAATAGTTCTAGTTCGGGGAGCTGTCACAGCCTGGTTATTGGTGAATAAATGCAGTTAGTGTTTGAAGCACAGTCTGCAATAAATGGACTCTTCCCAGTTGGCAAATTGGTCTGTAAGTGGGTTTTTTTGCAGTCAAGATTGGCATAGCATGCAACTAGCAACAAAAAGTTTATATTCAGACACCCATTTTATGTTTACTCAAGTCCTTAATTTCCAGTCTAGGTTTAGTTTGTAAGTGAAGCAAATGATTAGAAAATGCTTTTCAACAGAACAGGCCCAGTAACTTTCCCTCTTAAGAAAAGATTCTTTCAGAACTATTTCAGATCCCCTCGTGACTGCTGGGACAGCATATGGAATGGTTGGTGAAGGCAAGGAGGGCAAGAAGCAAGGCAATGGTTCTTAGAGAAACACTGCTTTGGGCTGATTTTGTCTCCTGTGTAATTGCAGCTAATTTTCACGCTAGCTTCTTTCACTCACTCTGGGCATGGCGGGGCAGAATTAGGACAATAGGAAAGGGAGGGATGGCACGAGAGTCAGAAGTGTACCATGAAGGCATGTCTAGGACTCAGGAACTTACAGAACAAGAATCAGTGGAATGAACTAAGAAGTTTATTTTGGCAAAAAAGTTGCTTTGGGCATGACAGTGCATACTAACCCTGGCTACAGTGTTTGCTGAGATTGTGAACTGCAAACCCTTTGCTTTAAAGAAGGATTGACAAACCATTAATGTAAAGGGCCAGAGAGCAAATAGTGTCAGCTTAGGAGACTATGCAGTCTCTAGGGCAACTACTCAACTCTGCCCTTACAGTTCAAAATTTGTAAACAATTGGATGGAGCTGTGTTCCAATAAAACTTTGTTTATGGGCATGGAAATTAAACTTTATGTACATTTCATGTGTCACAAAATAGTCTTTAAAAATTGTTTTTTCTATTGTTTGAAAATGTTCTGAGAAACCATTCTTAGCTTGAAGCCATACAAAAACAGGCTGTGGGCCTGATTTGGCCCATGAGCCATGGTTTGTTGACCTTTGCTTTAAAGTCTGGGTGTGCTTATCAGAGTCAGTGTGGAAAAGAGACCAGTTTCCCCAGGGCTCTCTTGTGGACTGGGTTTTGGAATGGCAGAGAGCCTCTCAAGTGAGGCCTTTGTGGACTGGGGTTGCCTGCACTGAAGATTTTGAGTATTTGCTGTCTCTCCTCTCCCTTAGCCAGAGCTGAGCAAAAGTCTATGCTAAGGTTCTTGCTTGCACAAGTTAGTCCCCATCTTTTGTCCTGGAAAACTATAGACTCTCCTCTGCCATTTGCCACATTTTGACCTTGAACGTTAAGTATGAGGAGGCTTCAAGTGCTATGAAGCCATCTCTTGCCTCCTCCTGCTAGGGCCTCTGGGCTGATTTAAGATATTCATTCACATAATAAAGGATACTTTATTATATTCCTGACCACCCACCCCCACACCAGCCTCCTGCCAGCTGGGCATGAGAGGCTGATGAGTTTTCAAATCGGCTTCCTGCCTGAGCAGGAATGCTGGAATACCCCTGAAGGTGTCACATAGCTGGCCGTTTAAAGTCCTTGCACCTTCTTTCCTCCTAGAAGCTCTTGAGTGAAGGAAAGAACATTGCTGACGTCCCAGGGAAGCTGGCATTCCTGTTACAGGCTGTAAGAGGCTGAGGTTGCTCCCTGCCAGCGGGGCCCTCGGGCATCTGACCCTTGGGAAAACCTTCTTCCTCCCAGGCAGCAAGAGGAGAGAACTTATGATTCTTGGTTCTCTCAGGTTGACATTACTCTACGTCAGTGGTCTTCATACTTTGAGGTGCATGAGCGTCACGTGGGTGAGGACTTACTCTGGCAGGTTGCTGGGCCCTGCCCCCGGAGTCTCTGCTTCGGCAGGGCTCAAGGATGAGCATTTACACAGGTTCCCGGGTGGCGGTGCTGCTGGGGCCACGACCACACTTGGAGGACTGCGGCTCTAGATGACTCAGTGACAGGTTCTCTTTTTCTTGACCCTCATCTATGTCCAGATATTGCTACTGTGCCCCCCATAAAGAGGTTGCGGCAGGGTCTACTTCAGTCTGGCCCCTGGCTTGTGCATGATGATCAAGTTTGGGGTAAATTAGTAGCTAGAATTTGAAAATTCACTTGAAAAGACTAAGGTAGGGTGGAAAAGAACAGGAGTGATGAATCAATGTGGGCCAGGCTACCAGGGAGTGGGCTTAAATCACTTATTTATGTATGTATTAATTCACCATGTAAGAGAATAAAATAATTCTGCTTTGAAGAAACTTATATCCTCAGGGCACTGGAATACAAGCCCATAAGCACCATTGTCCACGCTGAGTTATAGCTGAGGCCAGTAAAGTATTACAGGATGCCTAATTTTTTGCAAAGCCCTTAACTCCTCTATGAATGTCCTGAAGTGGAATCACTCCATTTTTTGTTTACTTTGAATTTTTTATTAATAATTTTCCTGCTGCTCTTTGAGCTACTGAAAAACAGAATAGACAGGGGGATTGCTCATTTGGCTAATTGAGCTACGAGGAAGGTTCACGAGTGAGAGGGACAGCGAGTTCTCCAGGGCAGAGCTGCTACTGACAGGTGCGAATGGGACCGTGGCATGTGGACAGCCCAGCCAGCCACGTTGCTGCCTCTCCAGGTGGTGGCAGTTCTTGGACACAATTGCATCTTGATTCTATTCCTGGTGGGAGAGAAAGTGGGCAGGTGTCCCAGGTGAGCTGATAAAGATATAAAAATAAGGGTAGAATATGGGGAACATTCTGCATTTCTCCAGGATGGTGGTGAAAGAATAAGAACAGTATTATCAGGAGATGAACGAGAACCACTGTCCCGTGATCCTGGGGTTGCAACATGAAGAACCAGTTACAAACGTTGTTTTGTAACTTCGGCCCTTGGTTTCAGAGGCCAGTGATGTATCACTGAAGAAACTGGATGGGGGAGTGATCTCACGGAGCTGACGTGAGCAGGGCTGTGTCACCGGGCCAGGCCACGCCTTGCTTGCTGCGGAGATTCAGCACCAGCGCAGCTGTGGTCCTGCCGGCGCGCAGAGTTAAAGGGCCATCTCAGCAACAGCTGGTGTCACACCCCAGGGGATGGGATAGGCGCTTCCACAGACTGTTCTGGGGAAGGACGAAGGCCTAGTTCCTCCGAACTGGAAACCAGCCAGCGCCTACCACCAGGCTGCTGAGAGGAATCTCTCGCTGGAGAGAGGGTTCAGAGTCACCCAGTGACTCTGGGGGGACATGTGAGCCAGAGCACATGCCCAGAGGAAAATTTGGTTCAAGGATCAGACTTAAGACTAGAGTGTTCACACAGTGTACTCACATAAGACGACCCACAAAAAGCTTTCAAACTAAGCACTAAAAACTTCTACAACTTGCCTCAAGAGGCAAGATTTTATTGTAAGCTCTGTTAGGACATCTTAGGTATATTTGAGATGTTCTTGGAAGAACATACCTTTATCCTGGAAGTCAGAATACATAAGTTAATACATAAGTTAACATGATATATTAGCTTACTGTGGCTGCTATAACAAAGTATCACAAAGTGGGTTATTTAACACAGATTCATTGCCTCACATTTCTGGAGGCTGGAAGTCCAAATTCAAGGTGTCAGCCGTGCTCCCTCTGAAGGCTCTAGAAGGGAATATGCCCCATGCCTTTCTCGTAGCTTCTGGTCGCCAGCTCTCCTTGGCATTCTTTGGCTTGTAGACACATCGCTCCCTTTTCTGCCTCCATCATCACGTGGCCATCTTCTCTCCATGCATGTCTGCCTCACATGGCTCTCTTTTTATAAGAACAACAGTCGTATTGGGTTGAGAACCCACCCTTCTCCAGTTTGACCTTCTTGTAACTCATTACATCTGCAATGACCCCATTTCCAAATAAGGTCACATTCCAAAATTCTATTCAATCCAGTAGACATTGGAATAGAAAATGTTCTCTCTGAAACTGTCTATCACTTATACATAACTTCAGGTAGAAAATATTCTTAGAGTGTGTAGCAATGACCCCACTGTGGCCTGCACCCTCAGCTTACATGTCATAACTGGTGACTGGTATCTTCCCCCAGCAAGACAGATGGATTTTCTGGTCATAGTGCCAGTAGGTTCTAAATCTATTTAATAGCACAATTGGTATGTAGAAAACACCCTCCATGTGTAATATTAGGTGTATCAGAGATGCTTACAGTGATGTCATAGAGGTAATTTACCTTAAGTTAATTCTAAAAATTATGTCCATACACTTCTCATAATGTACTATGGACCTGTTTCACTTTTCTTTTTGTATAGCTGTTTCTTCTATGAATGCTCATTCAAAACTTATGAGACTGAAAAAAATGCCACCTAATACTTCTATGGAGATTTGTTAGGGAATATCTAACAAAATTTTAAATGCATATTTTACCAGCACTCTACTTCTAGAAGTTCCTTAAAGATACTCCCATGAAAGGAATGAGGTGTGTACAACCTAAATATCAACATCCTGTACGTAGTTTTGTAGCCTAACTTCATGCCTCCTGTGATCATAAAGCATGCTTTTTAGCAATGATTTAATGTCTAGGAATAAAAATCTTTGTGTCTGAAGTGAAGGGTCCCTAACTTATTTGCCTTTAAAACAAACCCCAGTAGGCTGAGACATTTGTTCCTTTTGCTTTACTGACACTTGTACGCCTTTGGCATTGCTTTCTCCTGTGACAATATACAGTATTCGCAGGGCTGGCGCTGCTCTCCTGGTTTCTGTGGCTGGGGCGGTGTGTGTAGTCTGCCGTGTGGGGAGGGTGCTGTCCGGGAGCCTGGGAGCTGCTGCTCCTCCCGTTCTCTCTGCCTCTGTCCCCCTAGAGCTCACTCCCAGGAGGCCCGTCTCCTCTCTAACCTGTGAACACATTCGTTCACTCACTCCAGCAGTCAGAGCATTCAAAGTAAGCCTCACTCTAAGTTCAGCATAAAGGCTCCTCTAGAATTTAAAAAAATGGCCAGATGTAGATAAAGGAAATAACCTGAAGGGCAAGGGTCACCCTCCTATCACCCAGGAAAATCATCTCACCCAAGCGACTGACCCAGGCTCACACCCGACGCAGAACCAGGCTTGTCCGTGGCGTGCTGTCCAGTGTCTCAGTCAGCTGCCCATGAACTCCGTGGCCCCCTCCAGCCCCGCTGCCCTTTCTCTGCAGCTGAGGAATAAACAGTCTCTGAGCATGTTCAGAGGTGGCTGGGTCCTCCGCCCTGAGAGGTGATTTCTTTCTGAATGAGAACAGGAATTGCAGTTGGTGAATCACATCTGTAATTATGGAAATAAGATGCTGAAAGTGATAGGTTATTTGTAAAGTCATCAGAGGCACCCATTATGGGCCTCTTAAACCTATGATTTTAGATGGTCATGTGGAGAAATCTTTTTAAAAGATAGGAAGATCTCTGTAACCTATAGCAATAGGTTGTGCATTACAAATGCTGTCTGGCTGTTAACGGGTTTAATTGTGCCTCTACCTGCCCCCCACCCCCATTCATATGCTCAGGTCCTAACCCCTGGTGCCTCAGAATGTGACCCCGTTTGGGAACAGGGTCATTGTAGATATAAATAGTTGAGATGAGGTCACACTGGAGTAGGTGGGCCCTAATCCAGTATGACTGCTGTCCTTATAAGAAGACGAGAAATATGGACACAGACACACACACACAAGGAGAAGACCAAATGAAGATGGAGATTGAGATGATGCTTCTAGAGCCAAAGAATATCAAAGATTGCCAGAAAACCAGCAGGAGCTCTGGGGGTGCCTGGACAGACTCCCCCTCAAGCCTTAGAAGGAACCAGCCCCGCTGACACTGGTGTCTTGTGCTTCCAGCCTCCAGGACTGTGAGATGGACATTTCTGTTGCTTTAAACCACTCAGTTTGTGGTTCGTTGTTGTTATTAGTTTCATAGCAAATTAATGCTCTGACCCAGAGCTGCCCCCCTCGGCCCTGACAGTGCAAGCTGAGAGGGGAGGTGGTTTAAAGAAAGGCGAAGGCATAACTGTCAGACACACACACAAGGTAGGGATGAGGCCTGGCAGCTGGGTGGTCACAGAGACGGTTGGACAGTTCACTGCTCACACACAGCAAGGGCAGCCTGTCCAAAGCACCTGTGGTCCCTGAAACAACAGGGGCTCCGCTGGTGTACACATGAGGCACCCCAAGGCTGAACAGCCAGTGCCAGGCTGTAGCTAATTGCTTATATTCTGTATCGTCAGCTGGGCTCACACCGTGGCCTGCGTGGCCTGTGGGGATACAGTCTCCACGCTCCAGGGCTGACCCGTTCCTTGCAACAGCCTCATGCCATAGTGAGTTAATAAAGCCCGTAGCGTCCTCTTAGCACTGTTTTCCCTATATTTCTAAAGTAGCTTCCTATTATTTGGGTTTAATTGTGGTTCTTAGTTCTCAAAGGACTGATCACTTACTGGCTTTTAGCAGTGGTAGCTTGATTTAAGTGGTATTCTGAAACCATACGTCAGTGTGTTCTATGTTTATGCAGCTATTTGTTGATATATCAAAAGTGGGTGGTTGAGAAACAGGAAGAGAGAGACAAAGCAGCCACTAGTCTGCGCGTGGTGGTGGCCCCGGGCTCAGGAGCTGATCACCTGCACCAAGCGGCCCTCGGCGGGCCCACCTTCACCCCAGACCCTTCCTGTATCATTGCCTAGCCTTGCTCAGGGCAGTGAGGGGCCCCCCAACCTGGGGGGTTTGATCACGTGTAGACAGCTGGGCCTCACCCTCAGAATCTCTGATTTGTAGGTCTGAGGTGGGCTTGAGAGTTCGCATTTTTGCTAAGTTCCCAGGGGCTGCTGCTGCTGGTCCAGAGCCCACACCGTGAGAGCTCCTGCAGTGGAGAATGAAAAAATGGTCTTTAAACCCTTATAGCTGCCCACAAGTTACACACCACAGGGCTGCCCATTTGAAAAACCACTTGATTGAAAACCAATGCTCGCCTCTGTGGCTTGTATTTGAGAAGATTGCCCTTTCCTAATCCCCATGGCCTAATTCCCCAGGATAACATCATAAGGGCCTTCTGGTTTGGGGCGATGTGAGCAGTCTTGGAGAGGACTGTTCCTTTCTTTGAGGGCCAACTTCTCATGCCTGCCAGGTTTTCCCAAGGCAAATTCTTGTCTGTAATTTAAGTCAGTCCCTTCCAAATATCCATTCCCACTCCTCAGCTATCTTCATGAGTTACAGTAAATAACAAACCTATTTCATTCCTGTAGATTTGATCTTATTGACCAGTTTGCAGAGGTGATAGCATCTTCAGATGAGTGAATGGAGGTCCAGGGCATCAGTGCTTTGAATCTTTAAAGGCACGTGGCTAGGAAGAATGTCTCCAAGCTGAGGTTCAACCCCCCGATCCCCCGGCCCACATCCTTCCACCTACTGGATGCAGAGGTGATAGCGAGAGAGTTCTGGTCTTAGCTCAGGAACCACTTCTGCTAAGGGAGAGACTAGGGTGTTCCTGGCAGAGGCCACTGCATGCCCTGAGGAGCTCGTGGACCAGTTTTGTGAGGCATGAGTCTAAAGAACCATGAGCAACTTAGCTCATCTTACTCCTGGTTCATCCAGCCACCCGCAGACCGTCTCCTGCCCTGTAGTGACTCTGGCAGGCAGCATTCCCCACTCAGGGATGGGTAATGAGCAGTCAGTAACCTGCAGAAGGCAGCAGAGTCAGTGCAGACTCTGCCAGACACCTTTAAAAAAAGAGGTTCCCGGTGTGGACAACCCAGGTAGAAAATGTGGCTTAGGAAAAAAAATTATAAAAAGAATGGTTTGCCAACAAAGAAAACTTGCTGGGAGGCTTGACTTGGTTCTGTGGAAATAGTGATGAAGATCAACATGTTCAGGTCTTGAGACAAACCCAGGTTTATTTCCTGTTGCTACTGTAAGAAATTACCACAGACTTCGTGGCTTAAAATGATGCGTATTTATGGTCCTACAGCTCTGGAGGTCAGAAGTCAGCCAGGGATTTCCCTGAGTTGAAATCATGGGTCGGCAGGCTGCGCTCCTTCTGAGGCCCTAGAGGAGCATTCATTTCCTTGTCTTGTCCATCTTCTAGAGGCCACCACATTCCTGTGCTCGTTTTGGCCTTCGAGCGATTGCCATCACTCCCAGCCTATACCTCCTCCTTCTTAACTCCTCTTTTGAGTCTCTGAAGAACCCTTGTGATTACACTGGGGCCACTGGCTAACCCAGGATAAACTCCATCTCTAGGTCTCTAACTCAGTCACGTCTGCAAATCCCCCTTCACTGTGGAAGGTAACAGCCACAGGCTCCAAGTATTAAGGTGAGGACATGTTTGGGGGACCACTGTTCTGCCCTCCAAACCATGCAGCCTCAGAAATATCATCCCTAACACATCCTGCAATACTTAAAATTATTCCCTCCTTCACTCTTACTGATAATAGGGAACAGTTTTCTCTTTGTCTAAAGGCAAGAGTTTTCCTCTTAGACTTAAATAAAATGCTATATTCCTTCCAACTTCCCAAATCCAAGTCCCAGAAATGCACTTTTAACACCCATCATGTTGCCAAGCGAATTATTATCTTCTTGGTAATGAAATGTTAAAGGTAGGGTTTCCATCCCTAAGTGGTTCAAAGTATGGATGGTGCTTTGTTAGATAGCAGTAAATATTTACCTCAATGAAGAGATTTTCTTAATTTGTAGGAAATAATAGCGTGTCATTCTTGGTTTTCCTGCTATTCCCCCCAGTCAGTAATCATAGACATTTATAGCTTATACTTATTTTACTAAATTCTTTAGCCAAGAGAAACACAAACTTGCTGCTAGGCTTAGAATAACAATAAGAGCCAGCATCGATTCAGTGATCAGTATGTGTCCAGTACTGGCTAAGCTAGCCACACAGTACACCTGATTTTAAGATGTTTTACTCTGCTCTGTAGTTAAGTCCAAGTGATTTAACCATGAATGATACTAGAAACGTCAGACTAGTCAAACGTGCCGATTAGACGTACTAACAGGATGCAAACACAATCATACTAAAGTAAACAGACTTTTTGAAAGTTGAAATTTGAGTTCAGACTTATGACTTGACATGAATACCACTTCTGTACTTGGTACTTGGGCTTTCTAGGACAGAACTCTAGGTGACACCGGTGTATAAGGAAATGCTGACTGCAGTATCATTAAATAGCTCTGACTTCTACCAGGAGAGTTTAGCAACCTCTGCCCTGCAATAATCAGAGTAATTCTTTGGACTGCACACTCTTCAGAAAATAGAAAGCTTCCTGAGTGATGACTGGGGACTGAATCTCAGATTTTTCACTTGAGTGAGTTTAAGGATTTCGTTTTCCATAAAGTAGTTCTGGGTGTGATGATTATTATAACAAGATCTAGGCTCTCTTCTTCTCTAATGCTATTTATGTTTGAAGTAAACCTTTGCCCTTTAGTATTTAGCAAATAATAGGTGCTATATAATACTTTGCAAACAGTATAGGGGCTACCCTGGCCAGATGAAATCTTGCCCTGCAAACCAGAATTCTGAGAAACAGGCAAAAGGGATAATTTTAGTGAAGCTTCAGGCTGTCTGTTGAGTTTGGGATTTCACACCTCCCTCCTGCTTTTCTGTAAGAGGCCCATTGCAAAGGCCAGTCTGACCCCTGTGTGGGTGTCACTCCTAGCTTTGTGTGGTCTTTGGGAAGCCACTGTAAGACCACATAATCTGAAGCCTGAGTAGGCAGAGCATTGAATGGCCCTGCCACATCCTCAAGAAGACACAGCGCCCCTGCAGTGAAACTGGGTTTGCGTGCTACCCACAGACTTGTTTATGTGGCCCTTACAAAAGCAGCGGCTCCTGACTGGGCCTTGCGCTTCACTGGAGAGGGTACTGTCCCCGTCTTGTGATGGAAAAGGCAGCATGTGGAGTCTGGTGATGCAACCCGGCTGTGGGTTTTATCAGTCATGGTCCCATCAGGAAACCGATGGCATACTCAAAATAGGAGTGTTTATTCAACAACAAAAAAATGATTTAGGAAGGGTGGTGGGGAGAAAGAGGGAAAAAGATAGCGAAATAGGAGGGCCAGGTGGAAACCTCCTCCACGCACACACCAAGGAAGCAACTCCACCAATACAACAAACCCTGAAAACAACTGAGGCTGCAGGCCACCCACACCTGTGAAGAAGAGGAAACCACACAGAGATGGGCAAAGTGGCAGAACCACATGGATTGGGACCCCAGCCCACAGGCAGGAGGAAGAGGAACGGGGCGGGGCGGGGCACTCAGGAGCTCTGCACACGCGGCCCTGGGGACCTGCCATGGGGACACAAGTCCACGTTACACTGGGCTTTGGTGCTTAGTGGGGCTGCACACCAGAGAGAGTCAAGCCCTCTGAGAGGCTGAGGCTCCTACTGCTAGTGGAGGACAGGCGCACTTTGCCAGTCCTGCTGAGACCCAAAGCAGAGATGGCAGTTTGGAAGATTTACCAGCAGTGGGACGGGTGCCAGAGGGGCAAGGGTTAGATGGAGCTCTCTCTGCAGGAGAAACAGCAGGTGGATGACATTTCCCCAGCCTTCCTTCAGCCATAAAAGCTGGGCACTCACAGGAGCCCCAAACACTCCATCCCCCTCCCTGGCAGCTCATCCCCGAGGTGCTGCTCTGCACACCTGCCCATCTGCCCACCCAGCCCACTTGGCCAAGCAGTGTCAGACATTGCTGCCCAGCAGGCAGATGGAGACATTACTGCCTGACAGGCAGAGGGAGGCTTTCCTAGTTTCTCAGCCTATCTGGGGAGGCGCCTGCAGGAGCCAGCTCTGAGCCCTCCTGGCTTCTCAAGGGCAGCCCAGCCCTAGAGCTGGGCAACCACCTGCCCACCCAGTTATCCCAGAAGCTATGCCATTGCTGCAGAGGCAGGCCCCCGCACACAACAATGCCAGCAGAAGCACCACCGCTTGGCTCATAAAGGGCCAGCTGAGATGAACTGCCATCCACAGTGGGCCCATACAGACTGCTTCCTGTAGACAAACAGAAGGGTGGCCCCATCCGTACACCACCAACAGCAACTGGGGCTCCATCTCAAAAGAGAACCAGACACAGGAGAATAAAGGTCCTTGAGCTTCTGGGCACCACAAGACACCTTCTTTATAAGACCATTTTTCTCTAGACCAGGAATCATAGCAGATCCATCTAATATAAAGGAAGAAACACACAACCCTGACAAGATGAGGAGGCAGAGGAATATGTTCCAAACAAAACTATAAGATAACACGCCAGAAAGAGGGCTCAGTGAAATGGAGATCACCAATTTCTTGATAAAGACTGCAAAGTAAAAGTTATAAACATGCTCATGGATTTACAGAAAAATAATCAAGATCTCAGGGAGGACTTTAACAAAGAGATAGAAGAGTTGAAAAAGAGCCACTCAGAGCTGAAGGATGCAGTAACTGGAATGAAATATGCAATGGAAAGAATGAATAATAGATTGCTGCAAGTAGCAGAGACAGTAAATGACATGGAAATTAGAGAACAGGAACACAAGCTGAGGAACAGAGAGAAAAAAATAATCTCTAGGAATGAAAGAAAGGTAAGAGAGTTGTGTGACCCACCCAATTGAAACAATATTTGCATAATATGGGTACCAGAAGGAGAAGAGACAAAGGGATAGAAAGTCTCTTTGAGGAAGTAATTGCTGGAAACCTCCCCAGCCTGGGGAAGGGAATAGACACTCAGGTCATGGAAGCACAGAAGAGTCCCTAGCAAAAGGAACCCAGGAGGACAACACCAAGATATAATAATTAAAATGACAAAGGTCAAGGGTAAGGAGAGTATTGAAAGCAGCCAGAGAGAGAAAAAAGATTACTTACAAGGGAAACCCCATCAGGCAATCAGCAGAAACATTACAGGCCAGCAGGGAGTGGCATGAAATCAGAAGGACTTCAACCAAGAATTCTCTACACAGCAAGATTATCATTCAGATTTGAAAATGAGATTAAGCATTTCCCAGATAAATGAGGGCTAGATGAATTTATAATCATTAAATTGGCATTACAGGATATGTTAAAGGAACTTTTGTAGATGGAAATGTTCTTAAGCCTAAATAGTGTTCACCAGCGAAAATAAACTCACAGTAAAGGTAGAAAAATTACTTACCAAACAAATATGAACTTAAAAGAAGTAAAACTAGCTATACACAAAATCAGTCAAGGGATACACAAAAAGTGCAGATTATGACATCTAATATGGAAGTGTGGAGGAGGAAGAAGAATAAAAAAGTACTTTTAGATTGCATTTGAAATAGAGCAAACATCAACTTCATGTAGACTGTTACATAGTTAGGAAACTATCCATGAACCTTACAGTAACCACAAACCTAAAGCCTAGAATAGATACGCAAAAAATTAAAAAACAGAAATCTAATCACAACACTAAAGAAAACCATCAAAAAACTAGAAAAGAATAAAAGAGAGGAAGAAACAGAGAAGAACTATAAAAAACATCCAGAAAATAATTAATAAAATGGCAATAAGTGCATACCTATCAGTAATTACCTTAAATGTAAATGGAATCAAAAAACATAGGGTGGCAGAATTGATAAAGAAACAAGACCTATATGCTGCCTATAAGAGACTCATTCAGACTCAAAGACAAATAGACTAAAAGTAAAGACTATCATGCAAATAATAGGTAGGAAAAAGGAGTAGTAGCTGTACTTCTATCAGACAAAATAGGTTTCAAAACAAAGAAATTAATGAGACAAAGAAGGACATTAAATAATGATAAAGGGGTCAGTCCAACGAGAGGATATAACCACTATAAATATCTATGCATCCAATATAGGAGCACCTAAATATTTAAAACAAATACTAACAGAATTAAAGGGGGGAAATAGACTACAACTCATTCATGTTTGAAGACTTTAACATGCCACTCACATCAATAGACAGATGAACCAAACAGAAAATAAACAAGGAAACAAAATAGCACATTAGATCAGATAGACTTAACAGATATCTATAGAACATCCCACCCAAAAGCAACAGGATACACATTTTTCTCAAGTGTACATGGAACATTCTCCTGAATAGATCACATTCTAGGCCACAAAAAAAGTCTTAATAAATTTAAAGATTGAAAGTGTATCAAGCAACTTCTTAGACCACAGTGGTATGAAACTAGAAATAAATTACATAGCAAAAACAAAAAAGCCCACAAACACATGGAGGCTAAACAACCTGCTTCTAAATAATCAATAGATCAACAAACAAACTAAAACAAATCAAGCAATACATAGAGACACAAGAAAACAAAAATATATCAGTCCAAAATTTGTGAGACACCACAGAAGTGGTTCTACGAGGAAGTTCATAGCAATGCAGGCCTACTTCAGGAAACAAGAACAATCCCAAATGAACAGTCTAAACTCACAACTAAAGAAACTAAAAGAAGAGGAACAAATGGAACCCAAAGTTAGTAGAAGGAGGGACATAATAAAGTTCAGAACATAAAAATAAAATAGAGAAGAATAAAACAATAGGAAAATATCAATGAAACCAAGAGCTGGTTCTTTTGAGAAAATAGATGAACCCCTAGCCAGACTTATTGAGAAAAAGAGTACACAGGTAAACAAAAGCAGAAACTGAAAAGGAATAGTCACAATGGATTCCACAGAAATACAAAGAACTATTAAAGAATTCTGTGAAAAATTATATGCCAATAAACTGGGCAGCCTAGAAGAAATGGACAAATTCCTAGAAAAATACAACCTTTGAAGAATGACCCAAGAAGAAACAGAAAATCTGAGCAGACCAATCACTAGTAACAAAATTGAATAGGTAATCAAAACACTCCCAAAAAACAAAAGTCCAGAAGAGGATGGCTTCACAGCTGACTTCTACCAAACATTTAAAGAAGAGTTAATACCCATCCTTTTCAAGTATTCCAAATAGTAGAAGAGGAGGGAATACTTCCAAAATCATTCTGTGAGGCCAGCATTACTCTAATACCAAAACTAGACAAAGACGCTACAAAAAAGCAAATTATCAAAAAATATCCCTAATGACAATAGATGCAAAGCCCCTCAATAAAGTATTAGCAAATCACATTTAAAAATACATCAAAAGGATCACCCATTACTACCAAGCAGGATTTATTCTAGTTATGCAAGGATGACACAATATTTGTAAGTCAATCAAGATGATATACCACATTAACACAAAGAAGGATAAAAAACAGATGATCATCTCAATAGGTGCTGAAAAAGCATCTGACAAAATTCAACATTCATTCATGATAAAAATTCTCAACAAAATGAGTACAGAGGGTACTTACCCCAACAAAGTAAAGGCCACTTATGACAAACCCACAGCTAACATCAGACTTAATGTTGAAAAGCTGAAAGCTTTTCCTCTGAGATCAGAACAAGACAAGGATGTCCATTCTCACCACTTTTTTTCAACATAGTACTGAAGGTCTTAACCGTAGCAATTAGACAAGACAAAGAGATAAAAGGCATCAGAACTAGTAAGGAAGAAGTAAAACTGTCACTATTTGCAGATGACATGACATTATATAGAGAAAACCCTAAAGATTCCACCAAAAAACTATTGGAATAACTGGATTCAGCAAAGTTGCAAGGTACAAAATTAATACACACAAATTTATTGTCTTCCTATATACTACCAGTGAACTAGCAGAAAGATCAGGAAAACAATTCCATTTACAATTGTATCAAAAAGAAGAAAATACCTAAGAATAAACCTAACCAAGGAGGTGAAAGATCTATACTCTGAAAACTGTAAGACACTCATTGAAATTAAAGAAGACACAAATAAATGGAAATCTATCCCATGCGCATAGATAGGAAGAATTCATTAATTTTATTAATATTGTCAAAATGGCCATCATGCCCAAAGCAATTTGTAGATTCAGTGCAATCTCTATCAAAATACCAACATTTTTCAATGAACTAGAGCAAATAATCCTAAAATTCATTTAGAAACACAGAAGACCCCAAATAACCAAAGCAATCCTGAAAAAGAACAAGGCTGGGGGTATTATGCTCCCTGATTTTAAGTTCTACTACAAAACTGCAGTAATCAAAACAATTTGGGACTGGCACAAGAACAGACCCACAGATCAGTGTAACAGAATACCCCAGATCTAGACCCACTCATATATGGCCAATTAATATAATAAAGGAGCCATGAATATACAATGGGGAAAAGACAGTCTCTTTAATAGCTGGTGTTGGGAAAACAAGACAGACACAGCAAGAGAATGAAACCAGATTACAGTCTAACTCCACACACAAATCAAACTCAAAATGGATTAAAGACCTAATTGTAAGACGTGAAACTATAAAACTCTTAGAAGAAAACATAGGCAAAAATCTCTTGAACATAAATATGAGCAATTTTTTCCTGGACACATCTCCTCAGGTAAGGGAAACAAAATAAAAAATGAACAAATGGAACTACATCAAACTAAAAAGTTTCTGTACAGAAAAGGACACCATCAACAGAACAGAAAGGCAGTCTACAGTATGGGGGAATATATTCAAAAAGTTTATCCAATAATGGGTTAACATCAAAATTCAGAATTCATACACCTCAACACCAAAAAAAATCACAAATGACCTGACTAAAAAATGGTGGAGGACCTGAATAGACATTTTTCCAAAGAAGAAATATAGATGGCCAACAGGCACACAAAAAGCTGCTCCACATCACTAATTATCAGGGAAATGCTAATCAAAACCACAGTATCACCTCACACCAGGCAGAATGGCCACTATCCAAAAAGCAGATGTAACAAGTGCTGGTGAGGATGTGGAGAAAGGGGAGCCCTCCTACACTGCTAGTGGGAATGTAAATTGGTGCAGCCATTGTGGACAGCAGATGGAGATTCCTCAAGAAACTAAAAGTAGAAATACCATATGACTCAGTAATTCCACTTCTAGGAATTTACCTAGAGAAAACAAAATCCCTGATTTGAAAAGATATATGCACCCCTATGTTTACTGCCACATTATTTACAATAGCCAAGATATGGAAGCAACCTAAATGTCCTTCAGTAGATGAATGGATAAAGCAGATGTGGAACACATACACAGTGGGATATTATTTAACCATAAAAAAAAGAAATCCTCCTGGGCATAGAAGCCACAGGGCATAAATCTGCAAAGAAGTAAAAAGCTAACCTTTGCAAACAATATGGCTTCTCTCTCACTTACCAACTTTACATCTCCCTGTATGGCCCCGGAAGATGACTGGTTAGCCAGAGACGGGTAAGATTCCTCAAGGGAGGAACAACCTAAGACAGGCACAGTCTCAGGGGGGCCATCAGGTGAGAAATTGGGGATCAACAGAGGTGAGGCTTAGAACCTCACTCCCCCTGTTTTGAGAGAAATCTTCTGCACCCATGGATATTTTGTCGCCCTTGTCTAGCTTGGATTAACACTTAGTCTACAGGCACACACCTGATCATCTACATTCGCTCTCTTACAACACTAAACTATGTTTTCTACGTTATCTTGCATCTACCTACCACTTCAGCATTTTATTTAAAATAATAATAATAATAATAATAATAATAATAAGGGAGAAATGTGGGATTCACATATAAATCAAGTATAAAAATCAAACGAATAATCATAATTGACCAAATTGTTTATAGTTCATGATGAATGATCAAAACCGAAAGTTTCTGTGATATGACTGCCCTTGCACTGTTCACCATGTAAGAACTTGTTCACCATGTAAGAACTTGTTCTTTATGCTTCAGAAGATTGGAGACTGACGAGAATTAGGCTTGGGGTGGATTAATGATTGTACATTGAGTATTGAGTCCCCTATACAGAATTTTATTTTTGTTGACAACCATTTGATCAATAAATATGAGAGATACCCTCTCAAAAAAAAAAAAAAGAAATCCTGCTGTTTGCAGCAAGATCGATGGACCTAGAGGGTATTGTGGTAAGTAAAATAAGCCAGGTGGAGAAAGACAAATACCATATGACTTCACCTATCATATTGTAATCTAAGAACAAAAAAAACCAGAATGAACGAAACAGCAGTAGACTCGTTGGCAGTGAGAAGTGACTGGTGGTTACTATGAGGGAGGGGTTAAGGTAGGTGGTAGGAAGGGTGAGGGGGATGAAGGGGCACAAAAATTCTCAAATATTATGAGATGGTCACAGGGATGGTAGTACAGCCAATGATTCTGTAACATCTTTCTCTGTTGATAGATAGTAACTGCACAAGTGAGGGGAGGATTTAATAATATGGGTAACTGTTGAACCACTGCGTTATATACTTGAAATCAATATGAGATTGTATATCAATGATACTTCAATTAAAAAAATATATAAGGAAGGGTGGGGGACCATAAATGACAGTGCAGGTACCTGGAGTGCAGATAATAGTAGGGGCCTCACTGTTGCTACATGTAGGAAGTGGTATAAAACAGTGACCAAAACCTGGATGGAGAGGGTCAACCTCAGAGAAGCAGGGGCTGTCACTTGAAGACACAGCAGTCTGAGGGGACCTTTTGGGAAGGAGGCAGGGATACCATGACCCTGTGATCTCTTACCAGTGCTCCCCATTAGACAAACCCTATGGGGGTGTTGGGGAGACAGAGGCACACTGATGAATTCCACGCAGGTCAGCCTCATGGGCAGAAGGAGTCTAGCAGGCCCAGACAGGACTAGGCAGAGCCAGGCCTGAACATTGTGCTCGATGACTGAGGCTCCTGGTTCTTTGGAATACTCATCCATTCAACAAACATTTCCTTTCCACTCTGTGAAAAGCACGTGAGGTGCTGAGGATTCCAAGGTAGTAGCATCTCCCACACACGATGCACCAGGCTCTGGGCTGGAGCTTCACGCAGGAACTCCTCGGCAGTCCTGTGAGGTGGTGGCATTATAGGCTTCTGATAGGCAGCTTGTCCCAAGGGAAGATGGGCTGGCACAGGGTCGCCGCTAGGAAGTGACTGAGATTCCGTCACACCTCTGACCCCATGCCCCCATTCTGCATGTGTTGCTCCTCAAAGCAGCCCCTTCCCACAAGGAAGTCTAACTGGGGAGAAAACCGGTCTTAGTGTTGAGGAATCTCCTTCCACTCTAAAGGCAGGAAGAGATGGGTATCGGAGCCCTGTGAGGCCAGGACAGTTTATTTCCCACCAGGGTGTCCGGTCTTGGGGCCACGCCGAGCGGGGCCGCACACCACACAACGTGCTCAGAAGCAGGGGGTAGGGCCCGGGATGAGTGGGGGGCTGGACTGCCGCCTGGGCCTGGGCTGTGAATGGAATTTCTCAGGCAGAGCTGTGGTGGTGGTGACCGTGGGCCGAGGCTGTGCACTTGCACATCCTGAGAATACGTGGTGGTGGTCCAGCTTCTGTATTCGGTTCCTGCTCTGGACAGCTGGCACAGAAGGGTCCCGCTGGTGCTCGGGGCCAGGGAGGTGATTCAGGAGCTCACCATCACAGCCTGCCTGTGGCTCTGGTGCAGCAGCACGGCTGTCACCTCAGAACTTGTTTAAAGGCCAAGTCATGGGGCTACCCCAGACCTACAGAGCAGCAAATCTGAGCCTGGGGCCCAGGAACCTAATCCCATGGCCCTCATGGGGACTGTGGGGCACTGCGGCATCTCCCATTTGTAACAGAGGCAGGGGTGCCCAGGGGTCCCTGAGAATAAAGAATTCTAAGATGTGGCCAGGGGACGGGGTGGACTCCCCATGGGAAGGGGAGCAGCGTGTGACAGCTGAAAACAGGCCGGTGCGTTGGTGCCAGGAGCAATGCGGGGATGTGTTAAGACTTGAGACAAGGGCATGGGTTGGTCAGCTTGCGTCAAGCCTCGGGGGAGACTGAAGGCAGGGACCGGGTGGTGGGCCCGGAGGATGCGCCCAAGACCGAGACGGCAGAGCCCCTGGCACTTGGTTCGCACCGACTCGCTAGGCTCTCGCCTCTTCTTGCTCATCCACTTCCTGCTTCTGGTAAGAAGCCCTGCTGTGCAGTAGGTACTGGACAGAGGTTGGGGGTGTGGAGGTGAGTCTTCCACTGGAGTGGAGGTGAAAACAAAGTCCCTGTTGCTGCACCGCAGTCACACGAGTTGGTCAGAAAGGCTCGTGAAGGCTCTGCGGCGGCAAGACTCAAAGAGGAGGCGGCGGGGCATTGCGGGCCAGGGAGCTGCTGTCCTGTGCAATAAGGATGTAGTGTGGGCACACGGCCTGCTCACTGAGGGGATAGGAGGACACGTGGGAGTCTGGGGGGTGGGCCCAGGAGGAAGCGGGGCCAGGAGCAGGAATGGTTGAGTCCTGGAGGGTTAGCATCGTTCAGCATTTTGCATGTCCAGCATGTAATCCTCACCCAAACCCCATGACCTTGAGACAGAAAGGACCTGCTGACACGTTTGGATTGTATCTTGAGGGCAGTGGGCAGCCTCTGAAGTGTTTTAAGGCAGAAGAGGCCTGGGTACCATTCTCTGAGCCTCCGATGCGCCATCCTGACCCTTGTGAGACCTGCCCAAGGAGCTAATTAAAGGAAGTCCAGGCCCAGGCCCCTCTCCGAGAAGCAGAAGGGCCTGGGGCTGGGATCTGGAGGGCCAAGCTGTCTGGCTGCCATGAAAAGCCAGAGGGCCCGAATTTAGATTTAGCAAAGTGTTTTAATGACTAGATTTTAACAGTGGCATTTGTTTTCCTTTCAGGAACGTCCAGATCACGGGTGAGTGTCCTTTTTTCTTCTCCGAGTAGCTTCATTTTGTAATCTTTGGTCAGTTTTGCTCCTAATGTTTATAGCTGTGCTTCACTCACCTAAGAAATTCGTATCTTGCATCTAACATCACTGAGGGGACAATCCCCAGTTTCTGTGTGAAATTTCTTCTCTTTCTGGAAAGCTGTGCCTAGTCCTTCTCAGACTAACAATAAAAATGGATGCTTCGTTTCATTGTCTCTGTGTGGCATGTAAGGGAATAAACGTTTTGAACTTGTAGATTCCACCTCTCGATAGTCACTGACAAGTTACTGAACACACATCAGGCTATTTTTATGCCGTTAGCGCTCATTTGCAGATATGCACCAGTGGGGAGTATATTTCAATCCCAGACTTTCTGTTTGTCAGGGCTGCTTCGGGTATCCTCTGAGCATCTTCTTCATCGTGATCAATGAGTTCTGTGAAAGATTCTCCTACTATGGAATGAGAGGTAACTATATCTGACACGCGCCTCCCTTGCATGAAGAGCCTGAGTTACCGCAGCCTCTCCTGACTTTGTTTCCCCCTCCCCTCCACCTGCCCTCTGCGGAAAGCAATCCTGATTCTGTACTTCAGACGATTCATTGGGTGGGACGATAACTTGTCCACGGCCATCTACCACACGTTTGTGGCTCTGTGCTACCTGACGCCGATTCTCGGAGCTCTGATCGCTGACTCCTGGCTAGGAAAGTTCAAGTGAGTACCTGCAGCTTTGTTGTTAATAAACAGGCCAAAAAGTAATCATAAGCTTTGTGGTTGGGATGGTAGACTATGGGATCAAAGAATCAAGGAACTAAAACTCTTAGGAGAGGCTGCTGGGCCCTGTTTCCACGCATCAGCAAATCCCTAGAGTCTAGCCCAGTGCGTGGCATCTAGTAAGTAGTGTGGCCGCCAGTAGCATTGGAAGGCCTTCTTCCTCCTCCAAACAAACAGGATAACATCTTTGCCTGCTCTTGAAATAGCAGCCGGGATACTGTCTATCGTTAGTGATGAGTGTGGCATGCAGTTAAGGGTGGGGTGAACCAAGAAGCCCCCTCTTTATGTCCTGGCTGCTGAAAGGTTCACACAGAGGCCATGGGCCACCCACCAGCTCTGCAGAACAGTTCCAGGAGGGCACTCCATAAGGGGTTATCAGGAAGTTCCTGGGACTTAAGGAGCCAGGAAATGGAGGCTTTCCCAGGCCAAAGGCATGCCATGGGCAGAAACGGGAAAATTCACAGACCATCACAGAATAACACAACACAATACAGGAATGACCAATGGGCCATCCCCAGGCCAAACGTTGTTGGCCGGCACAAGATAAGTGTCTCTCGCTGTTTAAAGATGTAAGCGCCAATTTCAGTGTTTAGATAAAAAAGACATTACGTCTTTCAAATGGCTCAAAGATAAAGCGGATCTTTCCCCTTCCTCTGGCTCCTCCAGCAGGCCGTCTGCTCAGAATGATGGGTTATACTCAGGATTGAAACACAACATACTCGGGACTGGGCTCTGCAGTTTTGGGGCCAGGGCCCTTGGGCTTGGAGCAGGACTGCTCCTGGGCACTTAACTTGGATTCTCTTAACCCCTTTAACACAGGACGATCGTGTCGCTGTCCATCGTCTACACAATTGGCCAGGCAGTCACCGCAGTGAGCTCCATCCATGACCTCACAGACTTCAACCACAACGGAACCCCTGACAACCTCTCTGTGCACGTGTGAGTGGGTGGACCTGCTGCCCTGCCCCGCCCTCCCACTGCGTGCTCATCTGGAGCTCTAGTTTTCCATCTTTTTTGCTTGAACTTCACCATACATGTAAAAAGGCCTTTCCTCCCTCATCAACTCATAACTAAGAGGAGGGCGTACAGTATGTCGCTGTGCTGACAGTTACAGGGACTCTACTTTGTACTCTAGGATTTTCTTTTCATTGACACCAGTTACCTGTGTTTTATCTCCTGAATTGAAAAGAATCACTTATAGAATTTACCAGCTCTCATTTTGTAGTTTTCTTTGGTTTATAGTAAGTCACAGAAATTTCAGATTTTGTAAGTGCTTATTTTATAAGTACTCCTGGAAGGCGCGCTGTCTTAGGGATGTCTCGGTGCTCAGGATGTTTCATTCATCTGGATCTTCCCTGGAGGGAACGTAACTCCCACATGCCTTGGTCCTTAATTGTGCCAGACCTCCTCAAGGCCCTGTACCTTTGGTTTTCTGTCTTCTACCACACTTGCACTTGTTTTTCAGTAATTCAGTGTCATAAATATCGTTCCGGCCCCGTGTCCTGAGTTCTTGATGAAAAGTGTTATTAACCAATGCTCCTCCACGAGGTTAGTTTCCCTCCACTGCAGTCGGGCCCAGTGGACAAATTATAAAAGTGATTTTGTTTCTTGTTTTGGGCTTCAGTTCCTTAATCTATGAGTAAACCATTTTAGGGGTTGGGAAAATATAATGGAAATTCAAACTAGTACTTGCACTGCCTGTGGTTCTGGCTAATCAGTCAGATGGCTGTGCAGACTGGGTACCTTGATACAAACCGCTCAGTGTCCACAGGGAACAGTGTTGCTGGAAAGGAGTGGGTATAAGAACAGCCAGCAGCTCAGACTTCCAGTATCTGCTGCCCCCAGAGCAGAGCAGGGCTGGGGCAATTCACCTTCTCCAGGCCTCTGCTCTGCAGTATCAGTCAAGAACATGGGCTTTGGAGCCAGGCTATGTGGGTTCAAATTCTGGCTGTGCCCCTTACTCATCTTAAGCAAGTTCCTTAACCTCCCTGCCTACATGTCTTCATTTCTAATAGAACCCACCTCAGATCAGACTATTGTGTATTAATCCCAGTAGAGCAGCTAGATCATTGCTCTATGGCAAGTGATGAGTACTTGAGACAGCGTAGCTACATACTTTATCTCCTGTAGTTATATTGGGACATAGCCACAGTTCTCACAAGAGTGCCTGGTGTATAATATTCAAATGGCATGTTTTTTTTTGTCTTCTAAAATGCTCAGAGTAGCAGCACTCAACACAAGTTGTATTAAGAGGCAAATCAAAGAGGTACCTTGGCCAGTTAACCCCGGAAGATGACCGTGATTTTTTAAAGGTACAGTGTCTTCTGTGACTTTATCTGTTTCATAAAATATTTTTTAGCATGTAAAGCAACATTAGCAACCAAGAAGATATGGAATAAACATTTATAAAACCTGAAATTTCTAGGACCTAGTATATGTCTAACAAAACTACAAAATGAGAGCTGGTAAATTCTATGAGTGATTCTTTTCAATTCAGGAGGTGAAACACAGGTAACTTGTGTCAACAAAAAGAAAATCCTAGAGTAGAAACTGTAGAAAAGAGTTATCAGAGTTTTATTTGAGCCCAGGTGCAAGACAGCTACCTGGGAAACTCAGCCCTTCTGAAGAAGAAAACTGCTCTGGAAAGGAGAGCTTTCTTGTAAGGATATGTACGCCCTCTAGCAAAGGATGTCAATCGTGATGTCAATAGCTACCTTCCACAGGTCAGTACATACAGAAATTGATGGGACAGCATATTTCTTTCTTCATTACCTAGGCCCAGGGTAGTTTCATGCAACTATTCAGACATAAAGCAGATGCACAATGCTTGTCCTACAGACCATAAATTGGGTCTTTATTTTAGATAACCCAAGTGTTAAGGCTGGCTACTTCTCAGAAGCAGCATTCTTAACATTTCTTCTTGACACTTGAAAAATACAAAAGTAAATTAGAATAAATAACCCTTAATACCTTGTATTGACATAAATAATCCCCTTATTATTGTAAAAGGTTATAATCTTTTGCTTTACTTTCCAGCCTTCTGTACTTTGCAAACCAAAGTTAGGATCATACTACATAACCTGATACCCTGCTTTGCAGTTTGATCTGTTTTCCAATGTCTGTTAATGACCAGTATGAGCCCATCATGATTATACCAGAGACAATGCTTATTTTAATTATGCATCCTTTTACTGAAAATGATAGATACTGAAAATGATACAGAAGAACTGCATACATAAATCCTTGTCCAGTATTCCAGCTATTGCTTTAAATTTTCTAGATAGTGGCATGAACTTGGAGGTTTCATTCAACTGTCAAGACTGCATTCCTATAAATTATTTTCTCCAGCAGGTTGAGCTCCTTCTCTGTGTTTATCACTGTGATATTATGATTTATAATAAAAAATACACATTTGGTCTTTGTCTAAAACCCTTGGAATTTACTAAATGAGGAGAATGACAAAGGTGTCTCTTTGTAAATTAACGGGATGACTTTCGGGTCCTACCTAAGGATGGGGGCTGGTTGCCAGGAAAACCAGCCATGTGATTAGAGGCTTGGAACTTCAGTCCCACCCCCTCCCAGACCTCACCCTAACCTCCAGAGAGGGGTGCAGTTCTGGAGGTTGCATCAGTCACCAGTAGCCCATGTATGATGCCTGCATAGAAGTCCTGAAAGGACTGGGTTCAGAGAGCTTCCGGGTTGGTGAACACGTGGTACACAGGGAGACTGGTGGGCGTGGGGAGGGCAGGGAAGCTCCTTGCCCTTTCCCCTTGTTTTTCCCTGCGCCTTTCTTCCTTCTGACTATTTCTGAGTTATATCCTTTTGTAATAAACTGGTGATGTAGTAAGTAAAATGTTTCCTGAGTTCTATAAGCTGCTTTGGCAAATTAATTAAACCCAAGGAGGGTGTTGTGGCCACCTCTGATTTGTAGTCAGTTGGTTAGAAGCATGGGTGACAACCTGGGTTTATGACTGTCCTCTGAACGGGGATGAGCTGGGGGGTGCACACCTGTAGGACTGAGTCCTTCACCTGTGGAATTTGATGCTATCTCCAGGAAGAAAGTGTCAAAACCGAGTTGAATACAGGACACCCAGCTGGTGTTTGCAGAATTACTTATTGTGGGGACCACCCTTCCCACACTGGAAATTGGGTCCAGAAACACAAAAAGAAACAAAAATTGTCAGCTTGTTTGAGGGAAATGCTTGGGAAGAGAGGCTCCTGCTTTTTAGGATCTCACATTTCTGCAATCCCCTTCTTTCTTAGGGCACTGTCCATGATCGGCCTGGCCCTGATAGCTCTCGGCACTGGAGGAATAAAGCCCTGTGTGTCTGCATTTGGTGGAGACCAGTTTGAAGAGGGCCAGGTAAGAGCATGCACCTTAACACAGGCTACGTCAGTGAATTACAAACACTCAGGGATCAAATTCCACTGCCACAAATTTTGTTCTCCTTTGATTCTTTTCACATATACTTGAAAGTAGGAGACTGAGCAAATCTAAGTTAGAGGTGAAGTCAGATGATCAGCTACATGTGATCAATTGATCTGTAACCAAAGTCATCATACTGTGACTTTATCCTTTTTATTACAGGAAAAACAAAGAAACAGATTTTTTTCCATCTTTTATTTGTCCATTAATGCTGGAAGTTTGATTTCTACTATCGTCACTCCCATGCTCAGAGGTAAAAATACCTGTCAGGGACTTCTGTTTTTCTTTAACTGTTGGGAAAAAGTCAGATGGGAAGGCTAAGTCCTTGTTTTGTTTCTCTCCCTGTTCTCCCCTTATACTTCTGCCATCAGATGCGTATTGGTACACATCAAAATCCAGAATATGAGCTGCTTTCAAGTTTTACCTCCTTTTCTGATCTCTGACTCCCTTATCCCAATAACTACTGAAGAATCTAAATCATCCTTAGCATAGCAATCAATCTTTCTAAATTATTATTAATGCAGAGTCCTTATTCACGGGAAGAGATAAGACAAAGAGGCTGTTGGGAAAGTGTGCCCAGGTGGGCTGTGACTGACACGTTTGCCTTTAGGCTTCACTCCCCCTTAATGGGCAGTGAGCTAGGAAGAATTTAGTGGGCCAGGTTCTGTTCTTCGCTGACCTACCATCTCAGATATTTCTAAAAGAACTGCTTTAAGAAAGACAACATCAAAAGAACTCAGATTTTTGTGCTTGCTGACACTCTATTGAGAATTTGTGAATTTCCCATGTGGAAGGAAATATTTGGGGACAAAGTAGACCAAAACAAGAACATGGTATCTACCCCAAAATTCAGATAAAATTATGTAATAAAATATTTTGTGGGGATTTCTGTATTTCTGCATAGAGAGGGAGTTTGAAGATGACAGCCCCATTCCAACTTGTTTTGTATAAAAATTTAATAGCTTTTATTCTTGCATTATGTTCCCTCACCTCCCCTCACACACACACCTCCAGAAGAATATGTTCTATGCATGCTTGAATTAGAGAATGTCTTAAAGGATAATTTTTTTTAATTAAAGCATCTTTGATATATAATCTTATGAAGGTTTTGCATGAGCAACATTGTGGTTTCAACATTCACCCATATTATCAAGTCCCCCCCACACACACCCCATTGCAATCACCATCCATCAGCGAAGTAAGATGCTACAGAGTCACTACTTGTCTTCTCTGTGCTGTACTGCCTTCCCTGTGACCTATCTATATTGTTAGTACTAATTATAGTACCTCTTAATCCCCTTCTCCCTCCCTCCCCTCACCACCCTCCCCTACCCCTCCCCTTTGGTAACCACTACTAGTCCCTTCTTGGAGTCTATGAGTCTGCTGCTGTTTTGTTCCTTCAGTTTTTCCTTTGTTCTTATACTCCACATGAGGGAAATCATTTGGTACTTGTCTTTCTCCACCTGGCTTATTTCACTGAGCGTAATACCCTCTAGCTCCATCCATGTTGTTGCAAATGGTAGGATTTGTGTTCTTTTTATGGCTGAATAATATTCTATTGTGTATATATACCACATCTTCTTTATCCATTCATCTACTGACGGATGCTTAGGTTGCTTCCATATCTTGATTTTGTAAGTAGTGCTGTGATAAACATAGGGGTGCATGTGTCTTTTGAATCAGGGATCGTTTTCTTTGGGTATATTTAAAAGAGTAATTTTTTAAAGGTAAAATCATGACTCTCATACAAATATAAAATGAGCATGTGACAAAGATTTTGTATAACTTATTAATTAATGAGGGGACTGGAAAACTGCTACAATCAGTTTAAATAAGGATTTGACTAACAAAGATTTATATTCTTACATGGAGAAAAATTGTTTTGTGTTGCCATGAACTGCAAACATTTGCATGACTATCAGTTTTCTACTAGTTAACTTATTTATGTACAGAATTTGAAAATAGCTAGTCAAGACAAAATCAAAATTCCTTTAGGATCAGATTACTCTTAGAAGCTCCATCATTCCATTGAAAGATTTCCAGTAATCTCTGTTGCCCCTTCCAAAGTCTCCTTTTTTTCCTTACCAATCCTAGGATTTCAGAGCTGAAAGAGTTCCTTAGGGGTTGGGAAAGTATGGTATGGACCAAATCCAGAAATCTGGACAAGACCATCCATTTATGTACTGTCTGTGGCAGTTTTCACCCTACAAAGGCAAGATTGAGTCATTGGGACAGAAACTGAATGGTCTGCAAAAGCCTAAAATATTTACTGTCCGGCTCTTCACAGAGAAACTTGTTGACCCCTGCCCTGGGTCATCTAAATTTTTTCTAGTTGGCATGAATTCAGAGACACATAATCTTGATTTCCCTGGGTACTTTTGATTTTATTTACTGAGTCCCACTATCTTCAGGTTGTTGTATCCTGGTCATTTTTAGGTCCCCCACCAAGAAAATCCATAGACATAAGGGTCCCACTGATTGGCCCGTATCAGACATCTATTTGGGCGCTAAGATTAGAACCTGTCTCCATCTCTTTACTACAAAACTGCGTTGCTCTGCTGGCCATGGCATCAATAACGTGAATGGATAAGTCTAAAACATTTGGTGAAAACAATATGTAAAAACTAGTTAGAGATTTTTCTTAATGTGAAGTATCTGAGCATTACCAATGCCATATGAATTTTAATCTTGTAATTTCTCCCTAGTTCAAGAATGTGGAATCCACAGTAAACAAGCTTGTTACCCACTGGCGTTTGGGGTTCCTGCTGCTCTCATGGCTGTAGCTCTGAGTAAGTAGAAATCAATTGAATCGATACAGTCGTATGATCAGGTCAGTCCCTCACATTAATTATTGTGACCAATTTTTAAACATTCATGTAACAAATCACAGTAATGAGTACTATGAAGAATTCCTATCCCATTGTTAAACATGCTCTGAGAACTCAAAGAAAGTAGAGTTGGCATATTGTTTCAGAGGGAATAGGACCAAAAAAGCATTGATAGGAGAGGGGATCAATTGAGGTGCACACTTAAAGGATTGATTCTCTTTAGGCAGAGTAAGATGACAGTGATAGAATAAGCTAGACGAGGTGAACCCATGGCTGAGAGTATTTGTTCTTATGAACACATGTTCACCTACAATTTGCTTGAAGACATAGCATCCTGGGCCGATTATTGTGTTAATACTTGTAGTGAACATCTAGATTTCCATAATGTGTCATCTTAAAATGTTTCTGCTACTGGAATGCCTTCCCTCTGGGAAGAATATATGGGATCACTAGATGCATCATTTGCATATTAGTTCTGGGCACTGGCTTTTTAAGAACTGTGAAGAATTTTCTGGAATTGTCTAGCTTGAAAGATGGTAGGTGTCTTTACTTTCTGGGACTGCCATAACATAATACCACACACTGAGTGGCTTAAACAACATAAATTTACTTAGTATTTCACAGTTCTGGAAACTGAACATCCAAGATCAACATGTTGGGAGGGCCATGCTCCCTCTGAAGGCACTGGGAAGGATCTCTAGGCCTCTCTCTTACCTCCCTGTATTTCCCTGTGGCAGCCCAATGCCAGTCTGCCCGTGGCCTTCCCACTGTGTGCACATCTGGGTCCAGATTTCCCCTTTCGTAACAGTACCAGTCATACTGGAGTAGGGCCCACCTTAATGACCTCATCTTAACTTAACCATCTGCGGAGACTGTATTTCCAAATAAGGGCACCTTCTGAGGTATGGGGGATGAGGCTTCAACATCTTCCAGGGGGGACACAGTTCAACCGACAGCAGTAGTACAAGAGGAAAGAGCCCAGTAATCATCTCGAGCCTCCATGGCCTCCCACTCAAATGAGGTGACGTCACTCTCTCTGATTTGTTTTTTCCATTCTTAACAGTATCGAGTATGCCTTTTTAAACCTCTTCTGCTATGTGGTAGCAATTTAGCTTTATCCTTACACTTACTGGGAAAGCTCAGTATTCTGCCTTTTTTATGTGTTCATCTTCTTCCATAATTGTTTAAATACTGCCATCCTCCCCTAATAGGCTCATATATGCCTTCTCCCTGATTCTGGGCAAGAGCTAGAGAGGATTTCAAAAATTGTTGTAAGCCCGATACTGTATTAAGTTGGCATTTAGGTAAATTATCATTTTATCTGTATGAGTCATTCTTACATCTAAAATTATGCTTGTTCTTATGGAGTAATTGAGAAGAGATCAAATCCTATGCATCCAGACCTGCTCTCGAAGTTTCTATCTGCAACAATCTCATGCTTGATTTAGGCTTCAGTTAATCAAGGGCTTCAAGATTAAAATATTACTTGACAAAAAAAGTGTAGACTCAGTCTCTAGGGTATCTCTGCTCTCCTTGTGTGCACTGAGGCAGATGGGCCTTGAGTGAGAGAACAAGCTAACCTTCCCTTTCTTCAACTGTAAAGAACATCTATAATGCAGGTGTACATGGAGATATGCTTGAGAGTTGGCACCTGTCAAAATCTCAGGCCCTCTTAAATTAAGGAAAACAAGTAGAATTCAATCAACCCATCAGTTCTTTTAAATTACTGAATTGTGGTGTTGAATAATCAGAAATCTGAGTATAGGGATTGTGTTTTCAGAGTCTCCTGCAGAAATGCTTTTTTTTTTAAGTTTTTTTCATGATATGCCCCTCTTAAAAAGGTCCATGGAGGAGTTGCCTCATTGTAAAAAATGGTTTAACTTTTGTAAAACTGTAGCCGCAGGTGCAAATAACTAACTGTTTCTATACCATGACCACAGAATTCATTCTGCCACATATGATTAAATAAAAGTTTCAACAGATTATTAGTTCCTGTTTTTTCCTGAAGATTATAAAGAAACAGGAGAAACTCTCTCTTACCTCTGCAACCAGAAATTAAAGCTGTGGTTTTTGGTCTGTGTAGAGTAATACACTAGTCTGTCATGTGAAAGCACTCAGTCCCTCTGGCTGGTCTAAGAATCAAATTGACATAAAAATAGATTAATACGAGGAAAAACCCAAAGTTTAATTATGTATGTATAGGGAATCCATAGACATAGATTCCAAAGACAATCAGGTATGGTGATATATATATATAAGTCATCCTGAACTAAGGAAAAGGGGACATGGGTCTGGGACATCAAAGGAAAAGGGGAGCAATTCACGGGAATATGAAAGAGTAAATGTTTGATAAACAAATGTTTGTCAGGCCACACAGAGACAATGGGACATAGAAATTTTAAGGAACTTAGCCGCATTCCTCCGTCTACCCCACCTACGGCACATTATAAGGTAGTTATCTGTGGAGACAGCTCTCCTCCTAGAGCAGTTCCTCCATCTAAATCCTTTTTATGCAGTGGCTGGGGAAGGAGGGGTTGTCTTCAAAGTGTCTTTCTGAGTCTTTTGGGCCATGATTGGCTTTGGCCCTGATCTAGACAACATGCCAAAATGGCACATCTTGATGTGACCTGCCCTTGACCCCTCCACAAGGTTATGATGTAAATGAAAGTACAACTTCTAGGTCATAGGTGGTTCTGTGAAACACCTGGTTAATACATCTTCTTTTGCCCTATTTAGTTGTGTTTGTCATTGGAAGTGGAATGTACAAGAAGTTCCAGCCCCAGGGTAACATCATGGCCAAAGTTGCCAATTGCATTGGTGTAAGTATTTCAGGAGTCCTCTCTCGGTGACATTTAGGCCCCCAGGAACCTTCCACCTCCTTTAAATTAGAATTCAATGATGGGTTGACTTCCCTTTAAGTATTTCATTAGTGTACTCAACTATTTTGATAAACTGAAGTTTCTTATATCACTCACCAAATGGAAAGGACACAAACAGAGCTCATAAAGGCAGGGATAGAGACAACTCTTGAACGTGTAAACTAAGGTCAGTGGGAAACAGAAAGTGAATCAAAGTGAGTCTTCACGTGTCAAATTGGTGAACCATGTCTGACGTTTGTCAGGCAGCAGTGAACAAAAGTGTAGAGGCGTGGTTTGGTGTTGTATATAATAAGTCAGAACTGCGGAAGTGTCAATGTAGGGAACATGGAAGTTCCAATGGCCAGGATTCTGACCTGGCCTTCATCTACTTGGCCACTGCACACAAACAATGATGTAACTGGCCTGTTGCGTGGGCACATGCTTACACTGTGTTGGCAGTGAACCTTGGTAAGCTGTGTTGCTATATAAAGAGCTCCGCCCAGTGCTCTGTGCAGCTGGCAGAGATGTAATGCGCACTTGCTGGATGTGGATGGGATTCTAGCGCTCCACCTGCCACTGTGAATAAAGCTTGGTATAAGCCCTTCTACCCCCCGTGTTCTGTTGTCATCCCGTCTCACCAAACCCAAAGTAAACTTGTCTGGAGCTGGAAACCTCTGGTGCAACAGTCAATAATCCTATGTTGGGGAGTTAAGGCCAAGAAAATAACTTTTAAACATGAACACAGACTCACATGTGAAGATTTTCAATGTAATATTTATAACAGCAAAAATTTAAGTCTACCAAATTGCTGAAGAATAGTACTTAACTTACTTAATAGTACTTAACTTACCTCTATGCCATGTCATGCAACCATCAGAAGTCTTGTTTTCAAACACTATTTGGTGATAGGAGCATGCAGAATATGATGTTTCCATGTGCATCTACATGGGATATGTACATACAGGCACGTTTTAAGTCTGGAAATAAATACTGAATGCAGGAATCTAAATAATGGAATCAACTTTTCCCCCTATATATTCCCCATTTTTTTAGTGAACATGTACATTGTGTATTTGGGGGAAAGTGTGTGACTTATTTATTTAAAAATATGTATGTGTGGATAATCTTTTGGATGAAAAGGTAGCTTTAAGATAATTTTACTTTCCCTTTACCTGGCTTTATGGTGTTAAATTCTAAGTGTGTACCTGATGAAATTAGTGTGTCCTTTCACAGTCCAAAAAATGCACTTTTATTACAGCTTCGCTGTTTACCTCCTGCACTTCCCTCTGAGATTGGGTGGATTCCCACCAACACGTGTTTTCCAAACTAAGAGAGATTCTTAGCAATTATCTCTTCAAGTCCTTCCCTAACAAGTGATTGACAGCTTAGTTCAGACTCCAAAAAGACCACTTCTGTGGCCCTTTGAACCTCTCTACCTGCCAGAGGGATGCTGCCCAATTCATGAATCAATTAATAAAGCCAATTAGATCTTCAAATTTACTTGGTTGAATTTTACTTTTAAACAGCATGAAAAAAGAATGTAAAAAGTCTCATTAATTTTTTGATAGTGATCACCGATTAAGATCATATTTTGGGTTTATTGAGTTAAACAACATGGTTAAAATGAATTTCACCTGTTTCCCTTTTACTTTGGAATATGGCTACCAGAAAACTTGGATTGCAAATTTGTCACATGACCTATTTCTACTGACCCGTCCTCTCTAGGGGATCTGGAGAGTATAGTGGTCACAGTGTGACTTTGTTTACCCACCTCAACCACTCATAGTTAGAAAGAGATTAGAAATAAATGCATGTCATGCCTTTTAGCATCATCATTATACCAGTATATACAATTGTATATTTTGCTGCTCTCTCAGTTTCCCACGAAGGGGTGCTTAATTGAACTGTGTTTCTCTGATAAAGTAATTGGTTTTGTTTTGAAATTTGATTTTTCTTTCTTCAGTTTGCCATCAAAAATAGATTTAAGCATCGGAGTAAGGCATTTCCCAAGAGGGAGCACTGGCTGGACTGGGCTAAAGAGAAATACGATGTAAGTGATTATCTGGCTGCAGTGGCCCAGGCGAGCTTCCTCTAGAAAGTGAACTCCACAGTCATAATTCATATTATTGAGGTCACGTGAACAAATTTATCAGTTGTATCCTTGTGAACTTTATTGGCATTTTAACAAAACTATGGGAGATTGTTTTTAATTAGTGGGAACTTGATAAACAAGGTGTACCATTTATCTGGAAACAATAATATCTTTTCATAGTTTTTCATTTGATAAAATCTTCCATTAAATACATGTAATTGTGATCACATAACAAGTTTGAATATAGAAGAGTTAATTGGTGGTGGGGGGGGATTTACATTTAGTGCACTTATACTGAAATTCTAGTAATTACCTCCTAAACAGATGTTTTCACTTACATTTTAAATAGCTTGGGAATTTGGGGTTTTCTAAAAAAACCTGTAGTACGGTTCTTCAGAACAATTCATCACCTCCCAGCTGTCTCTAGATGCAAATATGTCTATAGTGATACTGACCACGGCAGAGCTGTGAGTAACGCAAGAGGTGGCTGATTTGTCCCTCCCCCATTCCAACTACAGGAGCGGCTTATCTCTCAAATTAAGATGGTTACCAGGGTGATGTTCCTGTATATTCCACTCCCAATGTTCTGGGCCTTGTTTGATCAGCAGGTAACATGAAACTGTGTTTCTATACATCTTCATTTAGCAAACATTCTTTGGGCACCACAATGTACCAAGCCATACTTAGTATTTAGCTCCTAAAAATGCTTTCAATTCTTTTTTTATATTTCATTTGTTTGATAATTTTTAGATCACCTTGGTTTCTTTTTTAAAAACGAACTCTAAAAAAAACAGCAGCAGACTCACAGAACCCAAAAATGGACTAACAGTTACCAAAGGGAAAGGGACTGGGGAGGATGGGTGGGAAGGGAGGGATAAGGGGGAAAACGGGGCATTACGATTAGCACACATAATGTAGTGTGGAGGGGCACGGGGAAGGCAGTATATATACAGAGAAGACAAGAAATGATTCTATAGCATTTTACTACGCTGATGGACAGTGACTGTAATGGGGTCTGTGGGGGGACTCGATAATAGGGGGAGCCTAGTAACCATAATGTTCAAGTAATTGTACATTAATGATATAAAAAAAACCCAACTTTACATAGTTCTATCCACATTTCTGTTGCAAAGTAATAACGAAAAGTGGGTGTGATTAAGCAAAGGAGGCTTGGGAAAGATTTGATCAAAGCATTTAGGACTTTCAATGGTCAAAACTAAGAATAAAGAGTTAGTTCTACTCATACAGAATGGTAAAAGGATAGAACACATCGGCTATTTAAGCTGAGAGGGGCTTGACATTTTCCACTCTAAAATGGAATGCTTCAGCTACAAGTACCATCCGGGGATGTGAAACGACTTGAATGAAGTCATTCTTATGAGAACAGAGAGCTAGAACCCAGATCACAGCCATGTCACTCTGCTCTTTCCCACACAGCTATAGTATGTGTGCCTAGGAGTTTTTCAAAACTGGGTCAGACAACTCAATGCATGATATTCAGTAGCCAAAGTAATAAGCCATTGTTTCTTTTAGAAACTGGAGCTTGAATTTTTTACAAGCACACACAGTTTTATTGTACAGGAAGGATTATTATAAGGGTAAACCATCTCTTGGACAATATTTGAGTGTACTATGTTAATCTCCTTATTTGTAAGTATAGGATTTAAACAAACATCTAAGCACAGGGGGGCAATTTTGTATATGGGCTAGGAACCGGTTGATGGAGTCGAACTTGCACTAGAAATACATTCATCCCCTTTTAGCTCTTTGACTTGGAGAAAGTCCTTAACCCTTCTGGAAAGGTAATAACCCATGGCCCAGCTGTGAGACTCAAATTAGAATGTGTGTGTGTGAGGCAATCAGCGACTGACATATATTAACTCAAACAGTGGCTTATTTCTTGACTTTCTATGATGTCCTCCTCGTAAAGTTGACAGATTATGTTGAAGCATTTACATGGTCAGTCGCCTATAGAAACAATCACATTTACCTATATAGTCCTGAGTTATCTATGATTATAAAATAGATTGAATGTAACTAGGCTGCCCAGGTTCAAATCCATCACTCTCTTGATGGAATTCCATTTTAGGACAGCCTGGACTGTCAAATATGGCTCCTAACAATAAAACTATGTTGCAGCAAGTAGAGAATGTTTGCAGGGCGCACAGCTGCCATCACCTTGCAAGTGATGTCATGCTTCCCAGCAAGGGTGAGAATAGCTTTATCTCAGAGTAGTACTTTGCAGATTCTTCACGAGGGGTTGGAGGTAGTGTTGCATCAATCTGTTCAGCAGAAATGCGAGTTCTTTGTTTGGTTTTGCCCCAGTATTACAACAGAGCTGGGAGAGGAACTTGATGTTGAAACAAATGTTTAAACCCCTAACATTTCAGACCTCGTTCCTGATTTGAAGAAGACCGAACATTGACTTGTAAAATGTTTAAAATCCACATTCCCACATAATGAGTAAACGCATTCATTTTTAAGGGTTCCAGATGGACACTGCAAGCAACAGCGATGAATGGGAAAATAGTAAGTTTGGGATGTCAGCTATTGTGCTTCCCCAGTCACTCTTCCTTTTAGTCCCATTGCCCTTTCTCTCCTTCCCCTTCATGACATCCCTAGCCCCCCATTGACCGATTATGGGAACTTACCAATAGACTTTCCCCCCTCTTTTTAGGGACTTCTAGACCTTCAGCCAGATCAGATGCAGGTAAGAAAGGGTTTCAGTTGCTTTCCGAGTCGAGGGTCTCTGAGATCGCAGTCACAGCGCCCCCACCCGCCTCCTCTGCAGACCGTGAACGCTATCCTGATTGTGATCATGGTCCCCATTGTGGATGCCGTGGTGTACCCTCTGATTGCCAAGTGTGGCTTCAACTTCACGTGAGTGTCTGCCAGCCGGGGCGAGGCCCCATCAGTCCTAGGGTTTTGCGAATAGAATGCCCACCCTCAGCCTCTGGTACCTGGGGTGGAAAGAGAATGCCTGGCTCTCCCCTCCCCCAGCACCACCTATGTGACGGGGTTTTGAAACAAATGTATTTGAAGTAGATGTCTGCATGCTGATGTTTCTGGAAATTTGCCCTTCAACTAAAAATGCTAAAAATTCAAAAAAATTAATGGCTGCCTTAAAAGCCTCTAGTTAAGGCCCTCATATTGGTGGTAGAAATGGTACTCATCATCCTAATTATCACCTGAGCTATTGTTTCTAGAAGTTAAATGTAAAAATGCAAATAAGAAGCTGTATTCCATTTATCCTCCAAAGTCTTGGTCATGGGTAAGAGAGGAAGAGACACTTTCCAATCAAGTGTTTTGTAGGGAAGTTAGTTTTGCTGGGTGGTGGGGGGTTTCCTTGCGGGGCTTATTATTAGCTTATTTGTCTGAGGCTGGTTGAGAGCCACTCTCTTGCTTGTCCTGGCAGCTCCCTGAAGAAGATGACAGTCGGCATGTTCCTGGCTTCCATGGCGTTTGTAGTGGCTGCAGTTGTGCAGGTGGAAATTGATGTGAGTCACCCTATGATTCTCCAGTGACCTGTCCTTGCAGGTCAGGTGGAGCGCTCAGAAGTCTTTTTTCTCCAGGACTGAGAGGATGAGGGGAAGCCAGGGTCTTTGCTGACAGACTAAGTCCTAGAGCTGTAGACAGCATGCCGCAGGGACGGAATGGTCCCTCTGGTCAGCGTGTGCTGCGGCTTCTCACTGCAAAGGACACAGCAGGAACAGGATCAGAAGGGGGTGCTCAGTCAGGGGAAACTCAGTGGCCGTCACACAGGAGCTCCTGTTTGTACAGTTTCTGTAATGGGAGAGGAAGTTTATGAGCTTGTTTCTTTGCAATCTGAGATCCGGGAGATCTAATTCAAAGAAGTTGATCACTCATAAACAAGCAGCACTTCTAAAAGTAGAAATGGTCTGACGAGAAGACGCCTTTCGGTTTCTAGCGCTTCAAATGACCGGTAGTTCCCAAGCCAACCCACATATCTCCTGGACCCACAGGGGGCTCACCTCGACTCCTGATGCTGGTGGTGTGAGATGGGGTCCTAGAAACAGGGCATAATGTAGTATGCAGGGCAGGTGGAAAGCTGTCTCTTCCTCTCCCCTCCTTCCCCCCTCCCTGCCTCTCTCTCTATCTCTTCCCCTCCTTTCCCTCCATCTCTGTCTCTCTTTCTCTGTGTCTCTCTCCCCCATACTTTCTCCCTCCCTCCCTCCCTCCTTTTTCATCTTTCTTTAAAAATTTTCAATTGTGGTAAAATATACATAACATAAAATTAACACCTTAACCATTTCCGAGAGTATTGTTCAGTAATGTTAAATACATTCCCATTGTTGTGCAGTGAATCTCCAGAATGCTTTCATCTTGCAAAGCTGAAACTCTGTCCCCATTAAACAACCCCCCATTAACCCTCCCCCAGTCCCTGGCAGCCACACTTCTACTTTCTGTCTCTATGAATTTGTCTACTCTCGGTCCCCCATATAAGTGGAATCATACAGTATTTTTGTGACTTGTTTATTTCACTCAATCTAATGTCCTTAAGGTTCATCCATGTTGTTGCATGTGTCAGAATTTCCTTCCTTTTGAAGGCTGAATAATATTCCGTTAAATGAATGTACCACACGTGTCTACACATTTACCCATTACTGAATATTTGGGCTTCTCCACCTCTTGGCTGTTGTAAATAATATTGAGCATGGGTGGACTCACTTTTTCCTGAGCATAGCTAGCTTTGTGGAAAATGAATTGTGGGGCTAAAATAAACTTGGACTTCTTCATGACACTGGGGTTTGAGCGAGGACATTGCTGGGAAAAAGCAGAAATCCTGGGCAAAGGTGTATGTGCTGGTGGGGAGGCAGGCAGGAGGGGCATCATGCATTTGTGAGAGGATGTTCGGAGCACCGTGTCCAGGGCTGAGGTCTAGGCTCCCAGGGTTGCAGGAGGATGTGGGAGTCCTGGGAGAGCAGGTCTCAGGGGCACAAGACAGACTCATGTAGGCTATGGTTACTCTGCCTCCCTCAGCTAGTAGGACCCTAACCTGGCATCTTATGACCTGGAGGTGGCTGGGTGGCACCAAGAGCAGCCTCTCTCTGATCACTCCCGTGTTCTGGGCAGCATAGTTTCCTCTGGGCGGTGCAGGGAACCACCGGCAGCCTCACGGGGGTGCTGGCTCGCTTCAGCCAGCACAGCGGGCCATGGCGGGTGAAAAGTCACTGCCGGGCAACAGTAAAGATTCTCTCCAGTGTGCACTGGCGCCATCACTGCGTTTTCTTTTCTTTTGCTCAGAAAACTCTTCCAGTCTTCCCCAAAGGAAATGAAGTCCAAATTAAAGTGTTGAATATAGGAGATAGTAGCATGGATGTATCTCTTCCTGGAGAGATGGTGACCCTCGGACAGATGTCTCAAGTAAGTGAGAGGAAATACAAATTTCTTTTTCATCTTCTGCTCTGAGTTAGAATAGGATTTAGAGAAGCCGATCTTCTTGGTCCTTATATGATCCCCAGGACAGCCCGGAAGTGAAATGTCTTGGTATCTTGATCTCTTTTTGGCTTTGCTCTAGACCATGTGCCTCAAACTTTAACATGCATGTGAATTACCTGAGGAGCTGGTAAAATGCAGATTCTTGGTTCGTAGGCCTGAATGCTGCCTTCTTAATGAGCTCTCTCTTGTGTCAGGTTTCTGTTGCTGGTTCATGGAACCACACTTTAAGGGAGGCTCTAGCTCGGTGGTTCTCTTCCGGGGGCTGTTTTGCCCCCTCAGTGGACGTTTGGCGATCCCTAGAGACATGTTTTGTGGTCACAGCAGGGAAAGTGCTCTTGGCTCCTCATATTTGGAAGCCAGGGGTCCTGACTCAGGCCCTCACAACTGAAATTATCTGGCATCAAAGATCAATAGTGCCAAGGTCAGAAAACCCTAATCTAGACGATCATTGGCCTGAAGTAGAGGTTCTCAGCCTCGAACCCATATTGGAATCACACAGAGAGCTTTGAAAATTCTGATACCTGGGTCCCAATCCCAGAGAAGTTGATTTAACTGGTCTCATTCCTGGTCGATCACAGTTGAGAACCATTCCTTTAGACCTTGCCAAACTAATAATCTTGAAGAAAAAAGAAAGTTTGACTCCTGATGCTTGGGCAGCCCAGTATTTTACCAGGGCTTTCCTTTTCCCCTGATGGTATTTTCTGCCCAGTAGTAGTAATTGTTTCTGTAGCATTTATCTTCAGAAAATGAAATAAAAGCAAAATGCTGCCTGAAAAGCATAATTCTCATGGCAAAACTAAATGACTTCAGACAGAGTCCATAAAAAGAGGAAGGGTTGCAACCCACCAATGCCAACCCTCGCAAGGTGTTTTTTGCTACCTATGAATATGAACCTGGGGATGTAATCTGCCATGACAATGTTCAGTTACATGGAGCAGACCGAGACACTGCGGTACTGACTGTTTTTCCCCTTTTCCCCCATTGTAGACTGATAAGTTTATGACTTTTGATATAGACAAACTGACAAGTATAAATATTTCTTCTCCGGGATCACCAGTCACTCCGGTCACTCATAATTTTGAGGCGGGCCATCGCCATACCCTTTTCGTGTGGGCTCCCAACCATTACCAGGTGGTAAGTAGCTGGACACCTACAGGTGGCTCTTTACTATCTGTGATGTTGGAGACAGAGCCTCTGAGCAGGATGCCTTTGTTTTACCCCTGTATAGTAGTATATTAGACAATCTTCAATTTCTTCCTCCCTCAAGGATGCAGGTCACTTGACTTCTAATAAGTTTGGTGGACTGGAAGGGTTATTAATTAAAATTTTTTAAAAGAACTTCTGGGCATGGCATGGTGTGTGTGTGTGGGCACACAAGTCACACAGTATATACATTCTCAGAGACTTTGAGATAACATTGTAAATATATCTTTAATTGTATTAATTAAAAATTCTGTACTGAGTAACTGAAAAATTAGAGCAGTCTCTGAAAAACTAGTGAGTATATTGGGCAAAAGCAATAAAAACACATATAAAATACTTTACAACAAATGTAAGCATCTAGTTATGCTATTCAGCATATAAAGAAGCTATGAAGTATAGCTGAACTAAATGAAGGAGTTGTGGGTATTCTTTAAGGTGGATTTAAGTAAGCTTCTATAAAATTGTGAGAGAATTAAGACTTCTTGGTCATGTGTTTAGTAGGGAGCTGTTGAGTGGCCTGTTATAAAGTCCTAGAGGGCAGGGTCCTGCCAGACCTCCAGAGAGCAAGCATCAAAACTACAGGACCTGATGTTAACTTGAAGGAAAACCAGGGCTGAATGGTGGAGCCCTGGAAATGTAGTCATTATGCCTTGAGCTCCTAGGATAAGTGTCAACATCATTTTCCTTCTCAAAGGCTGAAATGATCATCGAAACTTATTCTAATGCATTAGATTTGAAAATGTTTTCTTTCTCAGGTGAAGGATGGCCTGAACCAGAAGCCAGAAAAAGGAGAAAATGGAATCAGGTATGTGTATTTCTTTAAAACTTAAATTGCATCAGCTCTTTATGGAAGAAATGCATACCCTTAGTAAAACACTTTAATAAAGCTGTAAAATGAGAGTGCAGGGTTTATCCCAAGAATGTAAAGCTGTCGGTATTCAAAATAATAATTCATGCTACCCAGGGCCCATAGCCCCCTCGGTGATCTTTATCCGACAGCTGCCCGAGGGGCCCAGCGCCCCCTCTGGTGCCCAGCCTGGTCTGTCTTTCCAGGTCACCGCCCGCTGTCACTGCACCAAGACCCCCCAGCAGATAGGCCCCCAGGGCCTTGGGCTGTGGGGCTTCCTTCCCTGGGGGGCGAGGACTTCGAGCAACCTCTCACCATTTCCTGGGTCACTCCCAGAATCAGGGCTGCAGTAGCTAATTTCAGTACTGGAGATATAGTCACAGCCATCGATGGGGAAAATTCCAGCAACGTGACACACTTGGCAGCTCAGAACAAAAGCAAGTTCTGCATAGGCAACGTGACTCTCCCAGCAGCCACATCTGAACATAAAATCTGGTAGTCTCTGGTGACAGAGGAAGGGAAACATCATCCATGCAAGATGAATTTAGCTTCTAAACCACACGGTCCTACACATAGGAAGTGCCCACAGCTGGACTGCCACGCCCTTTACTGCCCGACCTGCCGCTGGCTCTGCTCCCAGGGTCACCCCAAGCCAGCAGGCCTCTATTCCTTGGCAAACATCTCCAGCTGCATCACCTGGAGTCAAAGGCGGCAGCTGGTGGGCAGGAGACAAACGGCAGAGCCGTAGACCATCCTCAGCCTACAAGTGGACTCGTCATTGACAAGGAATCTGAGGTTTACCAGATGCTTGAGGAGAAAAGAATTAAATGAGCCCCCAACACAGTCCACTTCGTTCCTGGCTCTGCGGGAAACCCCTGAGTCTGAGGAGAAAGGGGATCCCAGTGAGCCCTCGGGATTCAGGAGTGTTAAGGTGCCAGTCACCAAAGGGACTGTGATTGGGAATGCCCAGGAGTCACCCGGTGTGACCCACGAGGTGCTGGCATTGGCGGCGTATTTGGGAATCCGTGGGACCATCGCTGCCACCCTGAGGTGTGTATACCAGCTGCAGCCTGAAACAAAAGGGCCACATCTTCGTGAAGGATCAGATCTACTGTGAAAAGCACCCCGGGAACAGGTCACACCACCCAAGGGCTACCATGTGGTCTCTGTGTTTCCCAAGTGAACCAGCAGATCTGCCTCTGTTGCCACTTGTTCTCTGAATACTCTGCCCCTCTCCTCTTCTGAAAGTTCTTGCCAACTTTGGTTTTATCCCTGCTCATTAAATGTGCCCCCTCCCTTTGCTGACTGACTCACACTGGGTGTGTGGTGCCACTTGTACACTAACAGAATATTGGTTATTGTCCCCTCACCAGTGTCACTGTATCACCACTTCCCCTCAGCTCATCTCTGCTGCACGTGGACATCAGCCACATTTGAACGAAACTGAATTTAATGTATCTCATGGTGATTTCATTTTTACTCAATGAATGTATAGACTCAAGAAAAATCAATCAGTATAATCTATCATCTTAACAAACTAGGGAGGGAAATCCATATTGTCATATCAATTGATACAGAAAAAGCATTTGATAAAATTCAGTATCCATTCATGATCAAAATGCTCAGCAAACCAGTAATTGAAGGGAACCTCCTTACTCTGAAAAAACCTGAGCTACTATTTAGGCAATGATGACAATCTTAATGCTCCCCCCTAAGATTAGGAACAAGGCATGATCATGCAATCACTCCACTTCTATTCAACATCCTTCTGGGTATCAGTGCAATGAGGTAAGAAAAAGAAGTTAAAATCCAGATTGAAAAGGAAACAAAGACATGTGTCCACACAAAAACTTGTGCATGAATGTTCATAGCAGCATGATTCACAATAAACAAAAGGTGAAAAGAAATAAAATACTCATCAACTGATAGATAAAATGAGGTATTGCCTAAAATGGAATATTATACAGCCATAAAAATGAAAGAAGTATTGACACATGCTATAACATGGATACATCTTAAAACATTATGCTAAGTGAAAGAAGCCAGTCACAAAGATCCCATTGGATGGAAGAGGGTCAGGTTGTTATGATGGCTGCATAACCTTGTGGATGTGCTAAAACCCTGAATTGTTCTTTTAAATGGATGAATTCTGTGGTATAAGAAGGAATGAAACCCTCTGCCCCTTGATTGGTCTTTAAGGAGCTGGTCCCATCTTTATTATTTTCTCAACTCGTTCCTACTCTCCTTACCTCACCCCCTTGATCACTTTGTAGCTTTACATCCGGGTGCTTCTAAGAGGCCTGAGCTCACCTGAAGCCTGAATGGGGCCCTAGGACTGTGCCTGATCAAATCTATTAGTGCACAGTAGATCTGGGATCTCTGCTCTCCTCACCCTTCTAAACACTCAGAGTGTGTTTGCTACTTCTGTTCTACCATTTCTGTGTTTGTGTAGGAAAACACATTTGTTATGTGTGATGGTGCATTTTTTTTCAGATTATTTTCATTCTTACTATTATCTTTCACCTGCCCTGAGACATTTGTCAGGCAGGTAATAGTACTCTAGTGTGAGGGTGGATTTTATTCATAATCTGTGGCTTGTATAAAGCCAGGACTCAGGTCCAAAGGTCTACTTTCTAATCTCATACTCTACTATCTGTCTTTTGAATGGTTCATCTTAATCTTTGACAAAAGTAGCTTTTGCAGTTTGAAGCAAAATTGATTCTATCTACTAGGTTCCTATGGACCCACATCAGGTTTGGTTTTGTATATTACTCACCTGTCAAACTACTCCATGCCTAATGCCTAAGGACTTCAGGCCCTGAGTTTAATTCACAGATATATTCTCCCAGTACCCAGCATTTAACTAAACAAGATTAATTCTTGCCACAAAGCTAATAAACTTGGCCACATATTTTAAGGATGTAGAGGTTAAATTGTTATTTATAGTACATGGGTTTACATTGTTACTACTTCCCAGTCTCTGAACTGGACCATCTACTATAAGCCTTCCCTCACCTGTCTGGTAGGAAAAAGCACCTAGTCTTACCTTAGGCAGCACCTGCTCCTCTCTAGGTGGTACACGGGTGTCAGGGTCTCCTACAACCTCCCAATTAAGGAAAAAATCTCTAATCATCTATCCACACTGTTACCACCTCTGTGGTCCTTGGAAGGCAGACAACTCAACTGGTTCCAAGTGAAGCTTAGGCACAGGGGACTTTGCAGAGACTGGAAGCCTTGGGACCTTGCACCACGTCCTACTGGGTGTTCCAGTTCCTGCTGTATGCCAGGGGAGTGCGGGTCACTGTCACTCCACGAACCTGCAAACAGTTCCTACTTCTGAGGGGAACTCCCCAAAACTGTGTGTTTGCTGGACTGGCCCATTTCCTCCTCTCCATCCTTGGAGCCCCTCCCTGCCTCAGGTCCTAGAGGTAAAGGAAACAAATGGCCTTCTATCCCCAGCCCCCCCAAAAGAGGGCTCCGCTGGAGGCTACCTTTTAGGTCCTGGGAAACTTCTGCTTTTGGTCCTCCACCACTTTAGCTATAAGGCTTCTGAGGCAAGGAACACAAAGACACAGCTACCTTCTTGAAGGGAAAGGGGTGGGCACATATTTCGATCCGTATTTCATATCCCAAAATACCATTGAACAGTTCCTAGTTACGAAGTATCTGGAACAGCTCCTAGCACACACATGCTTCAAGTAAGTCCCTCTAGGTGTGTTCTCATCGGTGGATGAGCAAGGACAAACCCAGGATTGCTTCCTTCTGACATTATACTCTAGAAATCATCTGTAAACATCTTAAATTCCTTCCAGAAGAGAGCATAGCCTAACTTCAGTTGCACATACTGTGATCTAAAGCAAATTTTTCCATAGTCCATTCACAAGACAGATGGTTTTCTGTTTCAGATTTGTAAATATTTTTGATGAGAGCTTCAACATCACAATGAATGAGAAGGCTTATATAAATGTCACCAGTCACAATGCCAGCGAATACCAGTTTTTTCCTTCCGGAGAGTAAGTACTTACACTGGACACTTTCTGCTCCAAAGTTCAAGGACTTCAAGTCTTTTTCTTTAAACATTTCATTGAAGCCCTTAACACCAAGAATACTAACCTATGTTATTCTCTCTTTTCACAGAAAAAACTTCACAATAAGTGCAACACAACCGATTACAAAGCCATGTAAAAATACTTTCAAAACTTCCAGTCTTGAATTTGGTAGTGCATTTACGTGCGTAATCAGAAGGCAGGTCAGTAACTCATTCTGTCCCATCAGCTCTACTCAAACTCCATTGGTAGGAGCCCTCACGAATGCTTGGGACATAGTGTGATTTAACTAGAGGGCGATTAGGACCTGCACTTTAAAGGGATTTAGCATCAATTCAGCTCACCACTAATTCTTTAACTTATCATGGACTTAAGCACTGTTAGAATAAAATTAAACAAATTGACTTATTCTGACTAAAAGTTCGTGTTGACCAGTAGCTGGTGCTTCTTCACAGACTATTCACATGGACTATGGGAAATTTTAGGTCAAAGAGACGGCAATGGATTTAAGCAAACCTTATCTCTACTGTCATATTTAAGAGAAAAACACTAGTGAACCTGTTTTCAAATCCCACCAAGGCAACACTGTAAAAATACAGTGTTGCTTATTTACTTTCAAAATGTGTATTTACTTGGTGAATTGTATGACGTACTCCTGGAAGCCAAACTCTGTTTGCTTTTTTGAGCAATTTTTATTAGAGATTAATTAAGAAATTAATCTCAATTCTAATTTCTTCCCACTTTTGCCTTATCGGTTTAGGCTGATGGCTGCCCCGAACTGATCATGTTTGAAGATATTCCACCCAACACAGTTAACATGGCTCTGCAAATTCCACAGTATTTTCTCCTCACCTGCGGCGAAGTAGTTTTCTCTATCACGGGACTGGAGTTCTCATATTCTCAGGTTTCTTGTTCATTGTTTTTACCACCCATCCCTTACACCCTTATCTTCCGAAAGTGCTGCTAGGACTTAATTTATGTCTGGGGTAGCCATATATTTATAGTTTGTTAAAGTCTAGAAAGCATTATATATACTTCACCAAACAAGGTTTTTGAGATCACCAAGTCTTGCTCTCTAGTAATATTGAATATTACTCTCTTCAGCCTCCTCAGTGCATATATCATATGTGCTGAATTCCCACAGTCTTTCACTAGAGACTTAGAGTCCTAAGTAGGAAAAACTATACAAGTGCCTATTACCAGGGTCATGATAGTAGATTCTACATTCTGAAACAACCAAATGGTCAACTACTCATAACAGTATTCATTTATAGGTCTGGGTCCTCATTATCTTTAAGGTTCATGTGAGGTTTCTTTGCAGCTCTGAGTAAACACACTGATTGAGACCTAGCTTTTAAAAGTTTAAAAGTGTTATTGGTTTTATGCATATGAGACTGATGAGAAAATTTTGCCAACACTTGAATTAGAATTAGAGCTTGGCTTCTGAACTATGTTATCACAATACAGTTAAGTTGCTGTATACCCACAACACCTCGTGCCTTCAAGTTTTGCAGTAAAGATTGTAAATATGAATTGCATAATCCCCTTCTGCAGTGACCTCCCAGTCCAATAGAGATGACTATAACACAGGTGACAGAAGTTTGAAGAGAGGTTTCAGTGACATGGCAGGGTAGTTAACACAGAGCAAGCTTATAGCCCAGAGAGCAGCCTCTATTTGGGTAGAAGAAAATTAGGGATGGCTTTGCTTGGAGACCTCTCTGTAGACATAGAATTAGTTCATCTGTAAATGTGTCCACTTAACTAGGATGACAACTTTGCAAGTATGCAGAGAATGAAACACAAGGGGTTCTTGTATGTTTGTACAACAGGAGTGCTTGGGGTGTCTTGTTGTCCGAATGACAATCCTTCTTCCATTCAAACCAGCCTGACTTGCAGGCTGCCTTCAGGGCAGACCGCCGGAAAGGCGAGCCCGGCGAGTTCTGTGCTGTGTTCTGTGGTTGAGATCCAGACATGGCTCCCCTTTCCGTGGTTTCCCCAGGCTCCTTCAAACATGAAGTCGGTGCTGCAAGCGGGGTGGCTGTTGACAGTGGCTGTTGGCAACATCATTGTGCTCATCGTGGCAGGAGCAGGCCGGTTCAGTGAACAGGTACCGGGTGAAAAGCAAGATAGTTAGGGCCTCTGTCTCACCCACTGATGGTCACCACGGTGGCCCTCCCCGCCGTCTGTCCATACACATGGCCATCTTGGCTAATGGCTGAATAAAACTGCCAGGCCAGCCACATAGGACCGTTGCCAGATAGTCTTGTGGCCAAGTGTGTGCTGAGTCTTCTTGTTTCTACTTAGTTATTACTCAGCTGGAAATTGACAACCAAAATAACCAGGCTAGGTTAACATACCTACACCCTAATACAGTTTACTATCAAAAGAAAAATCTTCCATAGCTTCAATGAAAGCAGCTTAATGGCCCCAAGCCAGCTTTTATCTCCAGAGGTTCATAATACCCAAAGTTAAAGCCATTCTAAAGGTTGTTGCACTTTTCCCAGCTAAAATAAACCAAGGGCTTTTCTGACCCTGAAACCCTCTCCTTCAGCACTTCAGCATCTCTGCCTCGTGAGGGAGGCATCCCTCACTCCTCCACCAGGTCCCGTCAGAGCCTGTGCCAATGCTGGGTGCCCATGACCTCAAGATATGGCCACGGGATAGCATGGAGGCCTTACTTTTAAACAGCTGACCATAGTCGCTGTCCCTCAAGAGTACTGCTTGGTGTTCTTCTGATCCTCATCCTTCAGGGGGCTGGCCATGTCCCTTAAGACTTGGCTGTTTTCAGAAATTTTCTCCCATCTTCCCAAGGTCTTGGGTTTCTGCACTCTAGTGCTGTTAGAAAAATGGTATCTTTACACTCAGGCATTCCAGTAAAGCTGGCCATTGTGGATCTGCGGCAGTAGCCTTCCACATTTCCGTGACCTTCTAATTCCAAAGCACAGACATAGCCAGAAAGCGTACACACAAAATATACATGACTATAACCTGTGCTGTTGTTTCTTTCTTGCTGCAACTCCAATTCCTTCCAAGTGGGCCGAATACATTCTGTTTGCGGCTTTGCTCCTGGTTGTCTGCGTAATATTTGCCATCATGGCTCAATTCTATACGTACATCAACCCGGCAGAGATTGAAGCTCAGTTTGATACCGATGAGAAGAAGAAGAAGCCAGAAATGTTGAATCCTGTTTCACAGACACAGATGTGAATGTCAAGAAGCACGTGGAGAGTGGATGGGCCCAGATCATGCCCAGCTTTCTGCCCGGTGGTGGGTGGCAGGACAGTCTGTCGGCTGCGCTCTGGTGAGGAAACTTAACTTGTGACCCAAGAAAGCTATTTTCTAAGCAGCCAGTGGTGGACTTAAAACTCTGGAAGAAGTCCTTTTTTTTTTTTTTTTTTTTTTTAAGAGAAGTCTTATTTAAAGCACACACACACTTTTTCAACACTGAGTCCTTACCCTGCGTTTAACTCCCTTCCTAACACACAAATGAAGTTATTTTGGACTAACTTAATTTTTTGAAAGGGTGGAAAAGTTCTATATTTGCATCCTAACACTCCATGAAAACAATGCTAAATGGAGGCTGGGGGCAATGTGAAAAGTGAATTTTTAGGCTTCAGAATGGTATGTAATAAGCTCCAGCTAGTCTTAACTAAGAACTTTAACTTTTGTTTATTGTTTTGTTTTTCCAGTCCCTACCTCTTTTAAATTATGTGTGACTCAAAAGACCACTCAGGTAAAAGCCAGTAATGATTTCTGGAGTTTCAATTATGTGAAATAAATTCCTGTTCTTAAAAGTAAGTGTCCGTGTGTTTTGGGGTAGCATAAGAATCCTTCACGTGGCTCTTGATTATAAAAGCTGGGCAGGCTCTTTAAAATTTCATTGGAAGTTGATAAAAGAATGAGCAAAAGCAGTGCCCACCTACATACATTGAGTCCCAGGACCACAAAACATCAAGGTGGGTCACTTCCTGGGGAGAGCATCTGGAACAGAAATGCTTCCATTGAAAACAGCAGGACTGCATCACTTACAGTTTCCCCCCATTATCCAAAAGGAGCGAGTTCTGATGAAATGCTTTTGTGTGTGTGGTTTTTTTTATTGAAATATCGTTGATATACAATCTTATATTGGTTTCAAATATACATAACAGTAGTTCAGTGGTTACCCATATTATTAAATCCTCACCCCATGGTAACCACCAGTCACTTCTGAGTGTCTGTGATTCTACTGATGTTTTGTTCATTCTGGTTTGCTTTGTTTTTATATTCCACAAATAAGTGAAATCATATGGTATTGTTGCAGATGGCAGGATTTCCTTTTTTTAATGGCTGAATAATATTCCATCATGTATATGAACCACATCTGCTTTGTCCATTCATCTCATGATGGACACTTAGGTAGCTTCCATATCTTGGTAAATCAGGGATTTTATTTTCTTTGGGTAAATTCCTAGAAGTAGAATGACTGGGTCAACTGGTATTTCTATTTTTACTTATTTGAGGAACCTCCATACTGCTTCCCACAGCAGTTGTACCAATTTATATTTCCACTAACAGTGTAGGATGCTTCCCTTTTCTCCACACCCTCACCAACCCTTGTTATTTCTTGTATTTCGGATAATGGACATTCTAACTGGTGTGAGGTGATCTCTCTTTTTGGTTTTGATTTGCATTTCCCTGATGACTAGTGATGTGGAGCATCTTTTCATGTGCCTGTTGGCCATCTGTATTTCTTCTTTGGAGAAATATCTGTTCACATCCTCCACCCATTTTTAACCAGGTTGTTTGGGGTATTTTTTGGTGTTGAGGCATGTGAGTTCTTTATATGTTTTGGATGTTAACCCATTATCACATTAATCATTCATGAATATATTTTCCCATGCTGTATGTTGCCTTTTTCTTCTGCTGATGGTGTCCTTTGCTGTATGGAAGATTTTTAGTTTGATGCAGTCACACTTGTTCATTTCTTATTTTGTTTCCCTTGGCCGAGGAGTTGTGTCCAAGAAAAAAATTGCTCATACTTAGGTTCAAGAGATTTTTGCCTAAGTTTTCTTCTTAGAGTTTTACTGTTCCATGTCTTACATTCAGGTCTTTGTTTCCATTTCAAGCTTAGTTTCATGTATGGAGTTACACAGTAATCTTGTTTCATTATCTTACATGTAGCTGTCCAGTTTTTCCAACACCACTCATTGAAGAGGCTTTCTTTTCCCCATTGTATATTCATAGGTTTTTTTAATCATATATTAATTGACCATATATTTATGGGTTTATTTCTGGGCTCTCTATTCTATTCCATTGATCTATGGGTCTGTTCTTGTGCAAGTACAATACTGTTTTGGTTATTGTGGCTTTGTAGTATAGCTTAAAGTCATGCAGCACAATCCTCCCAGCTTTGCTCTTTTTTCTCAGAATGGCTTTGGCTCTTCAGGGTCTTTTGTGGTTCCATATGAATTTTGGAAGTATTTGCTCTAGTTTGTTGAAGAATGCTGTCAGTATTTAAATAGGGATTGCATTGAATCTGTAGATTGCTTTAGGCAGGATGGCCATTTTGACAATATTAATTCTTCTTATCCATGAGCACAGGATGTATTTCCATTTATTGGTGTCTTCTTTAATTTCTCTCATGAGTACCATAGGTTTCAGAGTACAAGTCTTTCACCTCCTTGGTTAGGTTTATTCCTAGGTATTTTATTCTTTTTGATGCAATTGTAAATGATATTATTTTCCTGATTTCTCTTTCTGCTAGTTCATTGTTAGTATATAAGAATGCAACAAATTTCTGTGTATTAATTTTGTATCCTTCAACAAAGGATATTGTTGAATCCGGTTATTAGTTCTAATAGTTTTTTGGTGGACTCTTTAGGGTTTTCTTTTTTTTTAATTGAAGTATCGTTAATATAGAATCTTACATTGGTTTCAGATGTACATCACAATAGTTCAGCAGTCCTCTTGATCAACTTATATTGTGACTGCAAACTATTGTGCCCTTTTGTCACCCTCCCCCCACCACCCACACCAGCCCCTTCCTCTTGGTAACCACTAGTCACTTCTAGTGTCCAGGAGTCTAATGCTGTTTTGTTCCTTCTGTTTTGCTTTGTTTTTATATTCCACAATTAAGTAAAATCATATGGTATTTGTTTTTCTTCACCTGGCTTATTTCATTTAGCATAATACCTTCTGGATCCATCCATGTTGTTGCAAATGGCAGGATTTCTTTTATTTTTATGGCCAAATAATATTCTATCATGTATATGTACCACATCTTATTTATTCATTCATCTATTGATGGACACTTAGGTTGCTTCCATGTCTTGGCTATTGCAAGTAGTGTGGTGATAAACATAGGGGTATATCTATTCAAATTAGGGATTTTGTTTTCTTCAGGTAAATTCCTAGGGGTGGAATTACTGGGTCAAATGGTATTTCTATTTTTAGTTTTTGAGGCAACTCCACAGTGCTTTTCACAGCAGTTGTACCATTTTGCATTCCTACCAACAGTGTAGGAGGGTTCCTATTTCTCTGCATCCTTGCCACCATTTGTTGTTTATTATCTTTTGGATAGTGGCCATTCTAGCTGGTGTGAGGTGATATCTCATTGTGTTTTTAATTTGTATTTCCCTGAAGATGAGTGATGTGAAGCATCTTTTCATGTGCCTGTAGGCCAATTGTATTTCTCCTTTGGAGAAGTGTCTGTTCAGGTTCTCCACCCATTTTTTAATCAGGTTATTTTTTTTGGGGGTGTGGAAGCATATGAGTTCTTTATATATTTTGGTTGTTAACCCCTTATCAGATGAGTCATTTAGAAATATATTTTCCCATACTGTAGGATGCCTTTCTGTTCTAATGATGGTGTCCTTTGCTGTACAGAAGCTCTTCAGTTTGATATAGTCCCACTTGTTCATTTTTTATTTTGTTTTCCTTGCCCAAGGAGTTGTGTCCAAGAAAAAAAATTGCTCATACTTATGTTCAAGAGATTTTTGACTGAGTTTTCTTCTAAGAGTTTTATGGTTTCATGTCTTACATTCAGGTCTTTGATCCATTTTGAGCTTACTCTTGTGTATGGAATTAGATAATAATCCAGTTTCATTCTCTTACATGTAGCTGTCCAGTTTTCCCAACACCAGTTATTGAAGAGACTGTCTTTTCTCTGTTGTATATTCATGGCTCCTTTATCATATATTAATTGACTGTATATGCATGGGTTTATATCTGGGTTTTATTATTCTGTTCCATTGATCTATGGATCTGTTCTGGTGCCAGTACCAAAGTGTTTTGATTACTGTGATGTGACTTTGTAGTATAGATTGAAGTCAGGGAGCATAATCCCCCCAGCTTTGTTCTTCTTTCTCAGGATTGCTTCAGCTACTTTGGGTCTTTTGTGGTTCCATATGAATTTTAGAACTTTTTGTTTTAGTTTATTGAAGAATGCTGTTGGTATTTTGATAGGGATTATATAGAATCTGTAAGTTGCTTTGGGAAAAATGCCATTTTTACAATATTAATCCTCCCTATTCATGAGATTGGGATAGATTTCCATTTATTGATGTCTTTAATTTTTCTCATGAATGTCTGATAGTTTTCAGAGTATGGGTCTTTCACCTCCTTGGTTAGTTTTATTCCTAGGTATTTTATTCTTTTTGATGCAATTGTAAATAGAATTATTTTCCTAACTTCTCTTTCTGCTAGTTCATTGTCAGTATATAGGAATGCAACAGATTTCTGTGTATTACTTTGTATTCTGTACCTTTAATGAATTCAGTTATTCTAGTAGTTTTTTTGGTGGATTCTTTAGGGTTTCTATGTATAATATCATGTCATCTACAAATAGTGACAGTTTTACTTTTTCCTTACTAATTTAAATGCCTTTTATCTCTTTGCGTTGTCTGATTGCCATGGCTAGGACCTCCAGTACTGTATTGAATAAAAGTACTGAGAGTGGACATCCTTGTCTTATTTCTGATCTTAAAGGAAAAGATTTTAGCTTTTCACCACTAAGTATGATGTTAGCTGTGGGTTTGTTGTATATGGCCTTTACTTTGTTGAGGTACATAGCCTCTATACCCATTTTGTTGAGAATTTTTATCATGAGTGAATGTTGAATTTTGTCAAATGCTTTTTCAGCATCTGTTGAGATGATCGTGTGGTTTTTATCCTTCTTGTGTTAATGTGGTGTATCATGTTGATTGATTTATGAATATTGTACCATCCTTGCATCCTTGGAATAAATCCCACTTGGTCATGATGGATAAATTTTGAATTCAGTTTCCTAATATTTTGTTGAGGGTTTTTGCATCTATGTTCGTCAGGGATATTGGTCTATAATGTGTTTTTTTTTTGTAGTGTCTTTATCTGGTTTTGGTCTTAGAGTGATGCTGGCCTCACACAATGAGTCTGGAAGTATTCTCTCCTCTTCTACACTTGAGAACACTTTAAGGAGGATGGGTATTAGCTCCTCTTAAAATGTTTGGTAGAATTCAGCTGTGAAGCTGTCTTCTCCTGGACTTGTTTTTTTTTTTTTTGAGAGTTTTTTGATGACCAATTCAATCTTCTTACTGGTAATTGGTCTGTTCAGATTTTCTATTTCTTCCTGGATCAATCTGGGAAGGCTGTATATTTCTAGGAATTTGTCCATTTCTTCTAGGTTGTCCAAGTTATTGGCATGTAATTTTTCATAGAATTCTCTAATAATTCTTTTTTTCTGTGATATTCATTGTGACTATTCCTTTGTCAATTCTGATTTTATTTGTGTACTCTTTCTCTTGATAAGTCTGGCTAGCAGTTTGTCTTTTTCTTTATTTTCTTACAGAACCAGCTCTTGGTTTCATTGATTTTTTTCTATGGTGTTATTCTGTTTCACTTATTTCTGCTCTAATATTTATTATGTCCCTCCTTCTACTAACTTTGGGTTTCATTTTTTTGTTCTTTCTCTGTAATTGTGAGTTTAGACATTTTATTTGGGATTGTCCTTATTTCTTGAGGTAAGCCTGTATCTCTATGTACTTCCCTCTTAGAGCCACTTTTGCAGCATCCCACAAGTTTTGGACTGATGTATATTTATTCTCATTTATCCCCATGTTTTACTTGATTTCTATTTTAACTAGTTCATTGATACATTGATTATTTAGAAGCATGTTGTTTAACCCTCATGTGTTTGTAGACTTTTTTTGTTTTCTTCATGTAACTTATTTCTAGTTTCACCATTGTGTTCTGAGAAGTTGCTTGATACAATTTCAATCTTTGAATTTATTAAGGCTCTTTTTGTGGCCTGGTATATGATCTATTCTGGAGAATGTTCTGTGTACACTTAAGAAAAATGTGTATCCTGCTGCTTTTGGGTGGAATGTTCTGTAGATATCTGTTAAGTCTATCTGATCTAATGTGTTATTCTGTTTCCCTTATTTATTTTCTGTCTGGTTATCTGTCTATTGGTGTGAGTGGTGTGCTAAAGTCTCCTAACAATGAAGGTGTTGCAATCTATTTCCCTCTTTAATTTAGGTGCTCCTATATTGGGTGCATAGATATTTATAATGATTATATCCTCTTGTTGCATTAATCCCTTTATCCTTTAGTAGTGTCCTTCTTTGTCCCTTACTACATTCTTTGTTTCATAATTTATTTTGTCTGATATAAGTACTGCTACTTCTGCCTTTTTCTTGCTATTATTTGCATGAAATATCTTTTTTCATCCCTTGACTTTTAGTCTGTGTATATCTTTGGATCTGAAATTAGTCTCTTACAGGCAGCATATAGATCGGTCTTGTTTATCTATTCTGCCACTCTGTGTCTTTTGATTGGTGCATTCAGTCCATTTACATTTAAGGTAATTATTGATAGGTATGTACTTATTGGAATTTTATTGTTTTCTTTATTAATTGTGTTTTATAGATCCTCTCAGTTCCTTTTTCTCCCTTTTATACTCTTTTCTTGTTATTTAATCGTTTTCTTCAGTGCTGTGATTAGATTTCTCCCTTTTTAATTTTTTGTGTATCTATTATAGGCTTTAAGTTTGGGTTACCATAAGGTTCAAGGATAGCTGCCTGACTGTATAACAGTCTATATTAAGTTGATGACTGCTCTATTTCAAACACAATTCAAAAGTTATATATTTTTCTTCTTCCTCCTCTACACTTTATGTTTAGATGTCATAATCTGCACTTTTTGTGTATCCCTTGCCTGATTTTGTGTATAGTTGGTTTTACTATTTTTGTTTTAATTTCATACTTGCTTGGTAATCGGTCTACTACCTTTAATGTGGGTTTGTTTTCACGGGTGAACACTATTTAGCCTTAAGAACATTTCCATCTACAGCAGTCTCTTTGACATATCTTGTAATGCTGGTTTAGTGGTTATAAATTCCTTCAGCCTTCATTAATCTGGGAAATGTTTAATCTCTCCTTCAAATTTGAATGATACTATTGCTGGATAGAGGATTCTTGGTTGAAGGTTCTTCTGTTTCAATACATTAAATATTTCATGCCACTCTCTTCTGGCCTGTCAAGAGTCTGATGATAGCCTGACGGGGTTTCCCTAAGAAGTAATATTTTTTCACTCTCTGGCTGCTTTCAGTACTCTCTTCTTACACTTAACCTTTGTCATTTTAATTATTATATGTCTAGGTGTTGTATTCTTGGGGTTCCTTTTGTTAGGGGCTCTCTGAGCTTCCATGACCTGGGTGTCTATTTTCTTCCCCAGACTAGGGAAGTTTTCAGCAATTATATCTTCAAAGAGACTTTCTACTCCTTTGTATCTCTCTCCTCCTTCTGTTATCCCTATTATGTGAATATTGTTTTATTTGGGTTGGTCACAGCTCTCTTACCATTCTTTCATTCCTAGAGATCCTTCTTTCTCTCTGTTCCTCAGCTTCACTGTGTTCCTGTTCTCTAATTTCCATTTCATTGATTGTCTCCTCTACTTGTAGCAATCTATTATTTATTCTCTCCATTGTATCTTTGATTTCAGTTACTGTGTTCTTTAGCTCTGAGTGACTTTTTCAACTCTTCTCTTTACTGAAATCCTCCCTGAGACCTTCAATACTTTTTCACAAATCAGTGAACATATTTATGACTTTTACTTTGAAATCTTTATCAAGAAGTTTGGTGACCTCTGTTTCATTTAACCCTCTTTCTGGTGTCTTATCCTGTAGTTTTGTATGGAACATACTCCTCTGCCTCCTCATTTTGTCAGGGTTTCCATGTTTCTTCCTTTGTAGTAGATGGATCTGCTCTGTCCTGTGGTACCCAGAAGCTCAAGACTCTTTTCTTCCAGTGCCTGGTTCTCCTTAGCAGTGGATCTCAGTTGGTATTGGTGGGCAGCCGATAGCATTGCCTTTCTGTCTGCCAGCAGTGGTCTCAGTCTGCTGAGGCCGGTGGTTTGCCTCGGCCGCTCTTTGTGATCAGAGCAGCGACTTCTGCTGGGATCATTTTGGGCAGGGTGCCATCTACCTGCCCTGAAGCAGTGGTGGGGCTGCTGGATTAACAGGGTCAGTGGGGCAGTCTCATGGCTCTTGGGCACACGCACAGTGTGGAGAGTTGCACAGTGGCAGGGCACAGGGCTGCAGCTAGCTGTTTATTGGTGAGACATGCAGGCGACCCCTGGTGGCGACAAGGTGCACAGCACCAGACTTGGCTACCCACAGGTATTAAGGAGAGCTTTGAGCTGGCCCCTGCAGACCCCTCTCTTATTGGGTAGAGACTAGGATGAGAAAGCTGGGAAAGCATCCCTCTGCCTGCCAGGCTGCAAAGTCTGACACTGCTGGGCCAAGTGAGCTGGTGCACCAGCAGTGCACAGGGAAGTGCCTCAGGGCTGAGTCACCAGTGAGGGGGATAGAACATCCGGGACTCCCAAGTGCCCAACCTGTTGGGCCAAGGGAAGGCTGTGGAGGGCCCTCTCTCCTGCAGAGAGAACTCTGTCCAACCCTTGCCCCTCTGGCACCCCTCCCACTACTGGCAAATCTTTCAAACTGCCACCTCTGCTTTGAGTCTCAGTGAGACTGGTGAAGTGTGCCTGTCCTCCACAGTGGCTAGAGTCTCAGCCTCCCAGAGGGCTCCAGTTGTCCCTGGTGTTCAGCCCCACTAGTCACCAGAACCCAGTGCAGTGTGGACGTGTCCTCCCAGAGCAGCACTCCAGGGCCAAGTGTGCAGAGTTCCAGAGTGACTATCCCCTCCCTGCTTAGTTCCTCTTCCTCCACCCTGTGGGCTGGGGTGGGGAAGGGCTTGAGTCCCTCCCAGTCATGGCTCCGCCACTACCCTTTTCTCTGTGGTCTGGTGTTTACCAGGTGTAGGTGGCCTGCAGTCTTCAGGTCATTCTCAGAGTTAATTGTATTTGCTATAGTTGCTTCCTTGAAGTTTGGCCGGGGGAGGTTGGGGTTGGGGGAGTAGATTTCTGCCTTGCCTTCCTACTCCACCATCTTTTCACACCTATGCTCCTATGAAGTCTTTTGTAAGCTGAAAAGGCGTAAAGCAAAGAAGCAATTACCATTAATTTATATGGAAAATTTTTGAGCATTCCCAGACCTAAGCATCACTTCTCTTAGGCTTTTCTGATCCCTTAGGACACATCTTGCTCACGGATGCACAAAACAGAGATAAAGCACAGGTGCTCACAGACAGTTCAACGCTCTGAGGCTTGATACTGACATGCTGAGCCTGGTTCCCAGGAAAGTAGCCTGGCAGAGCCACTGTCCCGGCCTGGGACACTCATTGCCTCTCTAACAGCCCACTGCAGAACCAACACTGAACGCTATTTTCACTTTTCACCTTTTTTCTTACAAATAAAATCCTCTTCAAATTTATTTTAGTTACCAAAAACAGGTACTAACATAGGTCTTTGTAAAAGTGAAGTAGCATAACACAAACTTTTGAAAAGCAGGGGATACCTATACCTGAATGATTTTGAGAAGCGCTTATAATGTACATATCAGTCTTTTTCATATTCGCCTATTATTTTGTTTTTATATTTCTTTATAATTTATTTTGTTTTGTAGATGTTCTTCATTTCTCTAACCTACTGATTTTGCAATCTATTTTAAACTTTATTAAATATATGATGAAGTTTGACTTTTGGTGCCCATTTTCCATAGATTTTTTTCATACACTGTGGAATTTTTTCAGCAGCCTCATTTTTTTTTTAATGGCAAACAGTAGTAGGTAACATTTATGGGACACTGAACACATGCAGACAGCATGTTGAGAATGAAGTTGCAAGCATGTAATCCTGCAACAGGCCTGTAATATAGATTACTATTATTATTCCCATTCCCAGGAGTCTGTCCAAGGTCACACCCACACCGGCCCCAGAGCCCAGGCTGCCAGCCACGGCCAGAGTTGCCTCTCACTGCCATTGTTTAATGGACAGCATGGATTGACAGAGTTTAGCCCTTCTAATAAAACTAAAAAAGGTCCTATTACCCTCATTGTAGAGATAAGAAAATCAAGGAATAAACAGCTTAAGTAACTTGCCCAAAGTCCATATACCCAGCAGTTAGCTAAGTCAAGGTTTGAATCCAAGCATGAGAAAAAGATTTGTCTCTTAACTACCCAGTTATTGTCTCCTTTCACAAAGCAAAATGCAGGCTTGTGATGAGGGGCAGAGAAGGGGTGGGGGTGGGAGGGAAGACATAAAGGGGACAAGGGCAAAGTGGGCCCTGGAGGGCATCAGAGGTAGTGGTCCACTTGAGACCCCGCTGGATACCCCAGGGCTGGCCCAGACGGGCCAGTGGTGCCATGTGAAGGGCGGAGAGGCTGGTAAGCCCTGCTCCCAAAGGATTAGACAGAAAAGATTAGACACATTTACCATCTCGGAAGGACGCAGGGCCTCAGGTAGGGACCTCGTGATCTGAGAACACTGGCTCCCCTCCCCCATGGAGCTGAGTTCTGCAGGCCCCCTTTGCCAGTGGGAGCCTCAGCAGTGACTCCTCCAAGGTCATGGCAATTAGCTTTGAGGCTCACCACCAGGTAGGGGCCAGTGTCTGACCTTGAGGAGCAGCCGGTGTGGGTGCAGGGATGGGCATGAGCCCCAGAAGGAGGAGTAGACAGCAGCAGTGCTGGAGAAGAAAAGAGGCAGCCCCGTCGTAGTGGGCAGAGGGCGGCAGACTGCACAGGCTGTTGGGAGCTTCTTTCTAACTGTGGTAAAACACACATAACCAAACTTGCCATTTAGCCATCTGCGAGTGTGCAGTTCAGTGGCACGAAGAACATCATGCTGGTGTGCAGCCCCCACCACCATCCATCTCCAGAACTGGTTCCATCTTACAAAACAGAGTTCTTAGTCATTAATAACTCCCATCCCCCTCTCCTTCCAGAGGAATAAACAGCAATAGTCCTTCCACTTGTATCCATTCTGGGATGTCGGAGAGCTTGCTAGCATTCTCCAGAGCGCTGTGTGTCCAGTCCCTGTCTCCAACCTGATCAAAGGCAATAAGCAGTGGAGAGGGAGCCTGCACCTCTGGGGCCCTGAGGTTTGCCAGCAAGGACACAGGCCACCTCTGTCCACTGCAGCGTGACCAGGATGGCTGTCGGTCTTGCTTTCCGGCACCCTGCTAACCTAGCAAATCAGTCACTGGGGCTTTTATTTGATGTAACATCTGGCTTGTTCTATTGAGGCTTGTAGGTGCCATAGATGTGTTTAAAGACTCAGAAGGAACAGGCCAGATCCATTGGCTGCTCTTCCAGTGCCCCTGGAGCAATGAGCCATGCACTTCTTAGGGCTGCATGTTCAGGAGGCCTGTGTGGAGCCCTAAGAGCTTTCTACTTGCGGAGGAGTCAGAGGACTGCTCTAGATGCAAGCCTTTGTGCCAGGGGTTGCCCTACGGGTTGAGGCAGGCATGTGTTTCCTTTAGCAGCCTCCATTTAATGGGTGGCTCCTAAAACATTCCCTGCCCCCCATCACCACAGGAAAGACAGGGAAGGGAGGCACAGGCCCCATCACAGAACACAGCTTGACAAGTTTCCCCAGCTTTGCCCTTGCCAACAAGATCCCAAAAGCCTTTCCCCTAAACTGTACCTTTGGGCAGAGATGACATTCTCAGCTGCCCCCTGCTGTTGAGCCTGGATTTGTGTCTTTGGTAAGATTAAACTACAGTAAGACTAAACCTCAGTAAGGCATGATCTTACCTGGGTCCTTGGTTTGGTTTAAAACCTGGAAAGAATTCTTAACATGTCCCACTCAACTGCTAAAAGTCACAACCCATGCGTTAAGGACCTACAGCAGGTATCCCAGGAGGGAGTGAATGAGCGCTCACCATGGAATCGGTGCCTTTATAAGAACAGGAAGTGAGAGCTCTCTTTCTCTGCCTCCCCCCTGCCCTCCTCTCCCTTCCCCACCTCCCTCTCTGCACACAGAGAACAGTGGCCATCTACCAGCTAGGAAGACTGGCCTCGCCAGAAACCGACCCTCTGGAAGCCTGATCTTGGACTTGCAGCCTCCAGAACTGTGAGAAATTAATTCCCGCTGTTTAAGCCCCCCAGTCCGTGGGATTTTGTCAGGGCAGCCTGCGTAAACACAGGTACCAACTGCCCCCATTTGTCAGGGCCTGAGGGACTTGCAGGGAACCTGGGAAGGGTTGGTCACCCTGATTTATGAGCACTTAGGCTCCATAAAGTGCATGGCATGTGGTAAGTACTGTACTCATGCTAGAAACTTATTTCATCTCCTCAGTGTCATTCCTTAAGTAAAGCACCTGTGCTAAATGCAGTTCAATATATTGGGAGTACAAAATAGATAAGGCCTGCCCTCATGGGATTCACAAACATTGACTGAGTACCCAGACCAAATCTTCCAGGTCTAGCTGCAACTGGGTGAATAGTGGGAGCTTTGTCCCAGTGGGAAGATAGGCAGGGTTGGGTTCTGGGGAAGCGGCTCTTAGGCGCTTAGCTCAGTGGGCAGCCAGCAAAAGCCACCGAACCAAGCAGTACCCTGGTTGCTTCCTATTTCTAATAAATGGGTGCCTAAGAAACTTGGTAGCACTGGGGCCTGGTCAAACAGCCACAGGTGTTTTGGCAAATGGCTCATGGCAAGCCCCGCTGCCCAAACATCCCTTTTGACTAAGCCAGGTCATGGCCAACTATTTGTCTGGAAATTCCCCAGCTTGGCCACAAGATGGCAGAAGAAAACATGCTTGGGAAATGTGATGCCAACGAAAGGCTTTTGTAAATGTCAGAAATATCTTATGAATTTTTCATGCATACTCATCAGAAGGCCTCATCAGATACTGAGCACTTGTATTTCTAGAAGCTTCTTTCTTGGGACCGGCATTAGCGGACTTCTGTTCTGTCTGGGACTCAGGTACAAATTCCAGCAGGGGACGCTGTCAGGATGGCACCAGGCAGCACGTGGAAGGTATGGCTTTATGTAGTTGGGAAACAACATTTATCAGGCACTCCCTACATACCAGAGTCTGCATTATTTTACATGTATCCTCATCCACTCATTTATTCATCCAACAAATATTTATTACCTTCCACTGTTTTCCAGGCACTGAGGTAGACCAGATAAACTAATGAATATGTGTCAGGTATTGATAAGTGCTGTGAAACAAAAGTAGCATAAGAGGATAGAGACCTGTGAAGGCTGGTATTTTAGATGGAGTGGCCAAGGAGTGCCTCTCTGAGGAGGCGACATTTGATCAGAGACCTGAATGGAGCAAGATAGTCAAATGTCTAGGGGAAGAATATTCCAGAAGGCATCCTAAGAAGGGCACATGACCTAAGATGGGAATGTGGTTGGTGTGTTCGAGAAGAGCAGGGAGGACTCTTTTTTGGAGTGTGATGAGAAAGGGACAAGAGCGATCGGGCTGATCATGTAGGACCTTGTCAACCACACGGGGGACTTTGGGTTTTGTCCTATGCTTGTTGGGAAGCAGCGGTTCCTCAACTGGCTGCCCCTCAGAATCATCTCAGGGGCTGGAATACCAGCCCCTGGGCCTCACCCTAAACTACTGGAACCGGAACTCGGGTTACAGCCTGGGCACCTGTTTTTTTCTAAATGCTCCCAGGGGTTCTAATAAGCAACCAAGGTTGAAACTCACAGTATTCGATATCATGTAAGAGTACAATAAAAACTGTAAAAATATGCCAACCCTCAAGTACTTAGTGGTACTGTTGTGAAAAATTGCTCGTTTGGGGCCTATCCCAAAATTAATTCCCATACTCAGTGACAGGTAGGATGTTGTTATAATGTCATCAATCTGCTGTTCCTTAAGGCTCTCAAAGTTCTTTACAGATGGACTCCACTAATATATAAGGACCATTTTTGGACTTTGTAAATGACTTGTGTATTTTTTACATGTGTAAATGTGTAAAAGACATATTTGGGTACTGCTTGCATTTTAATCTGGAGGTGAGATTCATGTTGGTCTGTTTTAAATTCTTAAGTATGTCTCCAAAAAAAAAGCCAAATTATAAACTAAATAAAAATAATTGAATTGTCTAATATGAACTGAAAAAAAAATATGCCAACCCTATGATTAATGATAATATGATGTATGTGCCTTTCTGGAACAGCACGTTGAGATCTAGTAAGGGCATGGAAATGTAGGTCATTGCAGACAATGATTTAAAACTATGAACTTTAAGTTGGAACTCCTGCTTCCCATCATCTGGATGAATCTGTCCTGGGGAGAATGCAATTTCTAAAGTATCATGTGAGTCACTAGGTGCTATGATGACTGGCAGAGTAAGTATGGTGATAAAGCTAAAATAGCGGCATGTATCTGTTCCTGTATGTTTTCCAGGTGTGTTCAGATATAAACTTCTCCAAGACCAGGCTTGGATTTCCTCGGTGCTGTCATTAGTAACATTATAACGAGCTGCTGGGGGTCACCCCTCTGTAAACTGCAAACGCCTCTCCTCTTGGCCCCTTGCTCTCTTGTTCTGCTCACATCAGTAGGTGACTTGCTGAAGGAATCTGTGGAAAAGAGAATGCTAGTTTATTTGAGCATATTATGTAGACTTTGCTCTGGGAAAAAAATGTGTTAGGGGTCTCCTGAGGTACATTCTCAGGGTTGCCTGGATCCTCTGCTATAGACAAATATAATATTTAGATCATTTTCTTCATCAAGGTATGCCACCCAAGGCCACCATGCCTTTCCTTTGATGTATCCACACATCTGCAGAGGAACTGTGAGTACTATATATAAATGCCCTGCTAGGACCCCATTTTTATTACAAAATAAAGTGTCATGGATTCCTCATGGCCTGAGTTGGGTTCCCCATATCTGCCCTATTCAACAAGTTGGAATAGTCTGTCCATTTGCTGGAACTCCCTCTGCTTCTGCTGAACCCTGCAGGCCCCCCTTCTTGCCCATCCTCCTTCCTGACCCCATTCCTCCCACTGGGCCAGCAATGTCAGCCGCAAGCCCAGGAAGCCCTAGAGGTTGACACTGACGTTTCCCACCTACAGGCTAAAGGTTGAAATGCACGTGAATAAAAATCAAGCGTCAGTCGGGTGTGGCATTTATTAGAGACTAAAGTGCACATGAAGTCTTTTGACTGGTGTTTGAACTTTTCTGTCTCCTAGCAATTAAAAACAAAGAATGGTGGCCCCTAAACCAAGTGATTTGGGTAGCCCTTCCTCTGTTTCAGGGAAGCACCTAGGGAGAGGGGAAGAGCAGGGTGAATGGCGGTGTAGGCTTTCAGCTTGGAGTTCCCTTAATCAATAGTTTAGCAAGATTGTAGCTGATTGCCTGCTACCTCAGGTTTATTTCTGCACAATGGAAAGGAGGCACTCAGTCAGCTTCTAGAGTTTTGGGAGCATGAAATCTATCCACACTCACCTCAATCAAGATGTTTGTTCAAACCCAAACATCGTTTTGAACACTCCATACCAGTGTAATGTATTTTTTTAAATTAGGGTTTAAAAAAAAATCAAATCAGTACATGCAAAGTCTAAACAGGCAAAGACCTTTGCAGGACTTGTTTTGAAAAACAGCAGTCTTCCACTTTCCCTCCCCACCCAGTTCCCAGTCCCCGGAGGCTGCCACTTGGAACTGTTTCATCTGATGGTTTCCCTCGAAATAGCATGCTTATATAACAACTTGGTTAGTTTCTGTTTTAAGCTTTATATATTAACTTCCTACTATAGAAGAAGAGAATTTAGCTCTTTACACATACCCTGCCATTCACACCAGCTATGAATACACACTTGTGTGGAGGGGCATCCCCATCTTTCCAATACAGCTATATAGCGCTTTTGGTTACATTAATATTCACTGTTACATTATTATCGTCATGTCAGTGTGATTTTCACATAAGCCACATCTTATACTATGATTAGTGTTTTCTTCCATGCACAATGCCAGAGTTAGTTTTCCATGGAGTTAATCACTTTTCTACATATTTTCTACATATTTTTCCTTGTTCAACCTGCAAATTTCTCTCAGTTAAGGAAATCTCTCAAAACGATCAAATACACACAAATGCTCTTTATCAATTTCATCATCTTAAAAAGGTTTCTTCTGGAATCTGCTGAAGGCTTCCAATCAGAAGGCCAGAAAGATCCTTTTAAAACTATCTTGGGATCCTCTTCACCTCTCTACCTTGTTCCCTCCTGTATTGTGTATCCCATGTCATCTTCTTTCCTGATGTGTCCCTTTTTTTGGTGGGCATTTCTCTGTAGTAGCTTCCTGAGTAATAGAATGCGGGAGGTATATTTTTTCTAGGACCTTGCACGGCTGATGGCTTTACTCTGCCCTCCCATTTGATTGGCAGTGGGCTGGATGCAGAATTCCCCGTGGGAAGCCATTGTCCCTGGGAATTTTGAAACCGTCATTCCATTGTCTTCCCGCTTTCATTGTTGCTATTGAAAAGCCCAAGCCACTCTGATTATTGATCTTTTGTGTGAAAACTTTTTTTCTCTAGAAGCTTGAAGGGTCATCTCTCAGCTTTCAGGAATTGGAAGCTTCGCAGTGATCCATGTCGTGGAGGCCCTTTTTGTCCATTGTGCTGGGTGCTCAGTGGCTTTGATCTGGGAACTCTTATCTTTTGATTCTGGGACATGTTCATGAATTAAAACAAGTCCTCTCCCCTCCCTTTCCTCTGCTCTCTCTAGAACTCCTGCTACTGAGATATTACTCCTCCTTGACCAGCCTCTAATTTTCGTATCCTTACTCTCACACTTTTTTCTTTTTGTTTTACCTTAAGAAATTCTCCACTTATTTTCCAAACTCTCTAATGTATTTTTAAAATTTTGTACCTTCATGTCTTTAATCCATAAAGTCTCTTTAATGATCTGAGTTGTCATTTCTGACAGTACCCATCTGGTGTGTCCTGAAGACGGCATGCCCTCCCCTAGAGCTTAGACTAGTGCAAGGGGTGTTTTCAAGCGTTCTTCCTCGGGAGCGGTGGGGGGTCTCTTTCTTACAAGTTGAGTTTGTTTTTCTGATTTCCTTGTTTCATAGTCTCTATTTCAAATAGCATATTTCCTCAAGTGTTATATGATTCATGGCTGTCCACTCATATTTAAGGGGATGGGTTGAAAGCCTGATTGGCAGCTCTGTGCACGTGACTGTCATCTTCTCTGCAGACGTATCAGGATGAGCCATTTTATTGCAGAAACCCGGAAGGTGGCATTTTTAGATTTTTTTTCCCTTCAGCTGATCCAGACCAGAGGATGAAAGCATGCCTGTCCTGAGCTCTAAGTGAGGGAGAAGGAGCTTACAGTCAGTGTGTAAACCTTCCTTTACACCCTTTTTTTTTCTCAGAAGCCCACCCCGAACTGTGCCTGCGGTTCCCTGAGCTGTGACCCTTGGTTTTACCCTCTCAGAGGCTAAACCCTCGCTTAGGCTGTGGGCAGAAGTACCCAACTGAGCATGGGGAGGAGGGTCTTAACATCAGATTCCACTTGTTGCCCCACCTTTACCCTGCTTCCTGAGGTGCTGGTGCTCGGATTCCTGAGACGGGTGCACACGGGCAAGAGTGTGCTGCTTATGTGTTCGTGCAATTTGAGTGCTTAATTATAGCTTCTCTACCACTGGCTTTGGATCCAGCTTTCTGAAGTCAGTTACTTACCACTCATCGATCTGCTTTTCAGCTTCCAAAATTCTCAATATTGTCTTCTCTCCAATTCTTATGGGTTTATACATTTAAATATGGATCTATTTCACCATCTTTACTGTCATTTAGTGAGATTAAGAAGGGAGTAGTTGTAAATATTTGTATCCAGCCCTCATATCTATGCAGAAGTCCCAGTTGTAGCCTTCTTTTTTTTTTTTGAATATGTTTTCTGGCTCTACTCTTTCCAACAGTTTATTCACTATGCTAGAAAAGCTGCTTTCTCCCCCAGATGCGGTTTGCTGACCTGGTCTTCCCAAAGCCAGAGCAGTATGTGGATCGTGCACAGGTTAGCTCACCACCAGCATATTCTTATGGAAATCATTCAGATGCTTTATTATGGCATAAAAGGCAGACCTTTTAACACCCAAGTGAAATGAGAATTGAAAAATATGCTTAGAATAAAGCAAATAAACCAAATTCCAGTTAAAAACTGGATCGCTGTGCCTTGTATCAGATTTGATCTGATGGACCAAACATTTCCAAGGACAAAGGGCTCAGAATTATCATTACTAGTTCAGGTGCAGAACAAAACCATCCCTTACTGTCCCTTTCTGCACAAGCCAGGCTTTCCTCTCATTAAATTGTAAAAATGATCAATTAGTGGCCTCCATGAGAAATGTAAAATGTTTTCAATTACAAGTTACATTTGAGGGAGAGGATTTTATTTATCGATGATCATAACCGCATTAGTCAAATTAATCTATCCATGTTAGATAGGTGTCCAATAAATCATATTTCCATATTGTAAGAATTAGCCTGAGCTCCTCACCAAACATATCTGCACATACTAAAGTGGTCAGAACTGGTATTTTTCTGACCAAATGAAACTGTTACAAAAAATAGTCTTAACAATTATAATTACCACGACTTATGGGCTCTTACCGCACCGACACATACGCAGCAATGCATTGAATCTTCACGACGGCCCTGTTGTAATGACAGGCCATGTCTTGGGCACCAGGTTTTTCATCCTAAGGTTTAAATGGGTTTTCTCCCCACTTATTTAAAACAAAATCCAAGATTTGATTTTAAGAAGAGCTGTAGTTCAAGTGTAAATTGATTAGGACCTAGATTACAAGATTAACCATGAGAATATAGAAAAGAAAACTCAACAGCAAAGTCATTGATTCTCCCTCAATTGATTTGTGACATTAGCACACTCCAAATAAAAATACAGGTTTTTGTTTGAATGCTTGACTTTGGAAACTGGGAGAACTAGTTCTAAAGTTTACATGGACAAATAAACATGCAAGGATACAAGGAAACCTCTAAACGAGAAGGGCACTGAGGAGGGACGCCCTGCACGATCACATCAAGGACTGGGAAGGGTCAGAGATTTTATCCTTGCAAGCTAACCAATTAGCTGGCGCGGTTTCATGATGCTGGTAGAAGACCGGAGACTCGCGGGTAAAAGCCAAAGTGTCAGCATCAGCAACATTCGCTCGTGCGGGTTCCCCAAGCCCTCACTTCCACAGGTGACATGCGGAGGGGCCAGCTGGGTTGCCTTCAGCAGGGGAGAACCCTGTGGATCCTAGGCCTTTAGACGGAAGAACTCAGAGCAGGAGTGGGGACAAGATGAGCGTCCAGGCTACAGTGCTTAAGCCAAATCGGGGTTTGGTCTCCAGAAAGAAATGCCCACATGCCTCCTCCGAGACTTCCCTGAGCTGTAAAGCAAACATGACCTCACAGGGCTCTGGAGCGTACAGCTGCTTCACTATCTTGGTTACCCTCTGGCCTTGACCTCCAGTCCCTCACTCACCACCCCACCCATTCCCACTTCCCTGTAGACCAGGCAGTTAGGACTGTGCAGGCCCAGCTTAGGGTGTCCCCCGTGACTACAAAGTCATTGAATGTTTATTTTGGCTGAACGGGAGAGACCCTGTGTTAAAATCAATATGCAATTGATGTTGAAGCCAAATATCAAAGACTAAGCTTAGCAACGACTGAATTCATGGGCTACGAAAATAAATCTGAAATATCATTAAAAAATGATTGAATTAGTAGTGCAATGGCGGCATTAAAAATTTTAGAAGCCACTTTTTAAAATGTGGCGTTTCAAGGCAACAATGTCTCTCGTCACTAAAGCACATCTTTACAATATGTTACAGTATTACAGTCACTCGCCTTTGACTGAACTGGGTGGAGTGGGATCTTTTCGGTTTTGCTTTGCCAGGGCGAGGTACTGGTGTTGATACTGTTGCCACCAAGTTATTAAGTTTCCCTCCCTATCCGCGGGCGAGTCACAGAGGCAAACATTGGTTCTGTTCTTTAGTGCCTGAACTTAGAGACCAATCAGTGGCGATGATGCAACTGAAGCAATCCTGCAAACTAAGACTAAGAAGAGGCTTTCTGAATGTTTTTATTACACATCGAGGTTTACTTATATTTAAAATAAGTATTTAGGAATTACAATAAATGTGAAAAGCATTTTTTTATACTATTGCTGTCACCACACTGATGAAAGTCAATGGTAAGCTACGTGCATGGGGTCAGGATGAGTGGCCTTTCACAGGCGTGCTGATCGCACAGTTGAATCACAGGTTTGGGCCCAAAGCCAAGGCCAAAGCTAAGCATCCTTGTAGCCTTATCTGCTACCAGGTATTTTTCAAGAAGAGTTTCCTGGTCTTTCTACAGCACATTTTTTCAGGAAGATGAGGTACAAAGGATTCAGACCGCATGCCAGTTTCTCCTGGAGCCCAGGACGCTGCCATGCTTGCTTCTCTGGGGGAAGGTGACTCAGACTCCAAAGCTGGACGTAGATTTTCTCTCCGTAGGGATGCGCCGAGGCAGAACCTGCCCTGTTACCATACCACCGGAGCAATGCCCGATGCAAAGCTGATCATCCACCTAGTCTTGTTAAAGAAGCAAATGAGTGAACAAATGAATAGGGGCCCAGTAGATTACGGCAATGTGACACTTGAAGATAAGATCAGCAGTTGCCTACCCTGAGGACATTGGGTCATGACCTATCTGGAGGCAGAAGATTCGACATCATGATTTATTTGAGATATTTTTCAATGTCTGATAGCTTTGCTGGAAACCTGCCTCCAGTGCCTGGAGCTGGCAGGGAATGTTTCCAAAGCAGAGGACACCCATTCCTAGAGCCCTGGAAGCAGGGGCCAGATGGGGGTCAGTCCCAGAAAGGGCCAGGTGGGAAAGAGACCCCTTGGACGGAAGGAGGGACCACTGGGGTCTTCTGTTTGCTTCAGTCTGCAGCCCCACTCCAGCCTTCAGAGCAGGCTCTGAACTGCTTCTTTAATGGCTCTGACTCACCACCTAATGATCGGTTTTGCCCTCATTTTCCATTACAGAAAGCTTACTCTGAGTCAGCTCAGAGATAAAGACGTGAGAATACAGGAGGGTGGGCGGGGAGGGGTGGGGTCTGGTGGGGAGAAGTGGGGGGACTTAGCCCTTACAGACCCCGCTCTGCCAGGCAGGGCCCCCCAAGCCTGGACCCGGACTGCAGCTCCCCCTTCCCTCACTGTGGGCTGCGGGCAGCAGAGGGAAGCAAGACAGAAACTCATCGGGGGGCAAGAGCGCCTCCACACACCCCCGTGCCACGGCACCAGGCTGGATGGCTGCAGGCTTCCAGCCGAGGCCTCTAAACCAGCCCCCGACTCCTGACTCAGGGATGGTTTTGGTTGGGCAAATATAAATTAAAGGTAAGAGGCTTAATTCTCCCAGTTGCTAGGAAGGGAAAAAAGACTTCTCCTCATCTTCCTTTCCTTTCAGAATTTCTTTCCAGTCCTTTTCATGTGTATGTGAATCTTTTTAATGGCCATACCATATAAGCCACCTGCCAGGCTTACAACTCAGGGCTGTTTCCTCAAGGACCTGGGAGCCATCTCTTTGCAATGTAATCAAGGAAGACAGCACCCTATCTTCCAGTGTCCAGAATTGTCACTGACACCCCATTGCAAAACCTACCCAGTGTGATGCATTTCCCGGCCTGGCTGCCAGGAGCGAGTTGCCTTCTAGCTTTGCCACGCCATCAGCAGGTCCCCTGGGAAGCCCATCATGGGCCGGTTTGGTGCTCTTTCTATAAGGAAACCATTTTCTTTCTCTTCTACCTTTGTACAGATGTTTTTGAATTAGCAGATTTTATTATTATTATTATATTCTCTATGCTTTGTACAGCACCAGGGAAATGAATTCCATGTCCAGGACAAGGGGAAATCCTGTCTCTACTGACCTGACAAAGGCAGTCCAGACCCAGCCCTCCGAAGCTTCCATTCCAGATTCCTAGCCATTGATTTTTTTCACTGGTGAGCTTTGCATTTTGGGCAGAACGTGCTCTGTGAGCATCAAATGTTGAGCCTAAATCTATGGGAACAGAATTTCGTAAGAGACCCGAAAGGGCTGTTAATGACCCACATGCTTTGATGCCCTCTCCAACCTGAGAGGCCAGATGGATGGTGACATTCCTATGAATTGTGTCGCCCTGGGGCGGCATCAGAACCCTTGCTCCCCAGTCATTTTGCTCCCTGCTCCTGGCTGTGGCTGTCTTCTCACTCAGCAAGCCAACAAAATTAAAAAGGCCCTCGCACTGCACAGGACATAATTACCTGCCTCCAGATGCTCCCCTTCTGAGACTCAAGAATCTTTCCCTGAGTCACACGCCAGAACTTAGACAAACTGGAGCTGCATTAGCTTTTACCAGCATCTGCCTGAGAGGTGCAGAAACATCTCCGCCCAGCCGGGCCTCGCCAAGAGGGAGAAGCTCAGACAGGAGTCTGAGGTGGTTTGCACGTGTTCCAGAAGCAGCCCTACACGGACGGGCCAGTTCCTGAGGCAGCAGATAGGTGGGCACCACCTTGGGGTTTCATAGGAAGGGACTCTCAGGCCCACCTCCTTTGCAGAGCAAACAAAACCAACGGGAAGTCACGCTGGCAGAGATGGAGGCAGTGTGGCTGCAGACAGGAAGAACTCAATGAAAGGCGTAACAGAATCAGCGGGAACTTGCTTGGCCACCCCCCAGGGGATCTGGTGCCTGGTGATGGCAATAACCAGACACAAGACAGAGGCAGCCCCTTCTCTCGCTCCCACCCACCTTTAGACAAATCCTGAACCAGGCCGCAGCAGAAACAGTGCATCAGACCTCACGGGAGGGAGTTGCACGTGCTCTCTGCAGCTCTTCATGATATGGAATAGCTTGTATGACAATATCCAGAGTTGCCCCTCACCTCCTGCCTTTATGGAAAAGCTTAGGCAAGACTCCTGTCTCACTAAAAGTGATTCTCCCATATTTTGAGAGACTGGTAGCTCAGCCATGTGGGATGTCCTGGGGCTGTTAAAGAAACATGCACCATTAGGCCCCCAAATATCTGTACCTGTCAGAGACTAGACAGGTGCTGAATGTCCTCACCAACTCCAGGATTCTGCTTCTCTTGTTTGTTTTTGTTGCCATCCACAAAAGTCCTGTCGTCTTCGCGACGTTAGGTCATTGGGTGAAAAGACCGAACAAAGCAAATGCCAGCATGCATCGACATGGCCGGAGCCACTGGGTAACAGGAATGTTTGGATTTCAACTTGTCATCAAAATGTAGCCAAAGACGGATGCAGAGCCGTCCCCACTGGATGATGACGGCAGTAAAGCTCATTTGGTCTGAGAATGTTCTCAAAATGATGCCCAGGTTGGTGTGCAAGCTGGCCAATGCTCAGAATGTCTTCTTACAGATCTTTTTGGAGTTAGGAAAATGCTTTCAAAAGTCCCTCAGAGGAGATGAGTTGAGCCTTCTCAAACTCCCGCCTCTTCGGTACGCCCTGGCCCCTTCTAGTATAACTGGGGTGCTGAGGGCCGTTATCAGGGCTGGGAGATTTCCTCAGCCTTCCTCATCTTTACCTGCCTGTCGTCACACTGGAATTCTTTTCACTTCCTGACCCACTTTTGGGTTTGCTTATCTTAATACTTGCTATCACTGACCCTTCTTTTAGCCAATACAGTTTCCAGTGGAATTAAAATTCCACCGAGAAGAAAACATGCGAGAGACAAAACGTGCTTCTCAACGGCAGATACTCAGCAGGCTGACCCTGGCGTTCTGTCCTTAGAGGAGCTGAGAAGAGGAGGTGAGCCTCTCGGCCTGCATACCAGTGCATTTCAGAGCATGTACGCTGGCTTCATGATATTAAGATGCTCAGATTAAAAACAATTTATCAATTGAAGGACAGTTCGTTGAAAATGTTTTTTTTTTATTATGATGAGGCAGTGTAATTTTTTCTTAATAAAAAAAGGACAAGTCCTAGGCTAGGTCATATTCTCTTCTCATTTAAAGCAATGTGTCCTTTTTGGTCTGGAAATGTCAGAGAGAGACTGACTGATTCATGGAAGAGCCTCAGAAAGGCCCAGGGCTCTGCCAGCCCTTCATCATGTGCCATAGGAGAACAGTTAACCATTCCATGGCCACCTTGCTTGCTCTTATTCATATTGCAGAATACAGCACAGCTGTAAAATGTACTGAGGTGGTACTTCCGGGCTCAGGTACAAAGCGGCACTAACTCCAGTTCAGCCTGAGAGAGACCTGAGTGCTAATTGGCTACAGCATGAAAAGCCATCCACATCAGACATTTTCTTCCAAAACGGTTTCTCAAGATCAATTTCTTGCCTCGCGAAGCACCATACAAAATTATTTTTCAGTCTCCCACAGCAACAACCATGTGTCCATTACATGGATGTTTTCATGTGGCTTTGCCAGGATCACTTCCCAGGACTCCGAGCGCCTCCAATTAGGAGCGGAGCAAACCTGGAGTCTTCAGACTCTGCCTTTGGCTTCACTGGTCCCTGTGAGCACAGGACACCACCTGCCTTTGCACCAGGAATGTTAAGCATGCAGAGTATCGAGTCCTGCCCAACGGTCAGTCTTGGTGGTGAGGTCCCCACTTGTCAGCATCATGATCCCACATGATACTGTCCCTGGACCTCGTCTGCCATTACCTTTAAGACTTTCTTGACAGTCAAGCCTTGCATTTCTCCCTGGACTCTGATATTCATCACTAGCGTGTAAGACTTCCTTAACTCCAGACTGCGCCTGTACAGCCTTGGGTGTCAGCTGACCCAGCAAGCTGGGGTTCCTAGACTCCTGGTCCTGGGGCTACCCAGCATCGTTGCCTCTTACACCTCCCCTGGGCCTGTATCTTCAGTGTGTCCGAAGAGGAGCTGTTCCTGGGCTCCACTGAGCACGAGGTCGCCTCAGAGTCACAGTTGGAGTCCCTGAGAGGCAGCCTCAAGCCCGGGCGGTCCTCGTGGCTGTCTCTCTAGTCCAGTGGCCCTCCAAGTGAGGGCCTCCAAGTGAGGTCCCTGGACCAGCAGCATCAGCCACTTCTGAGACCTAGTTCAAAGTGCACAGCTGTCCTAAATCAGACTCTGAGTACGTGGCCCTGAAATAGGTGCATTAACCAGCCCTGCAGGTGATACTGATATGCACGAGGGGCATGGGCAGGGGTTTCCAGGCAGGCTTTGCTGATGGGCTGTGCCTTCACACACCTCCTTGTGGTCCAAACTGTCACCCAGCCAATGCACAGCCCTCAGCTGGCCTCCTGCGCTGACCTACCACGATTCTGAACTGCATCAGGAAGCCACCCAGAGCCCCAAAGACAACAAAGATTCCCTGGGGTCCGGATGCTGAAACCCCAGCTCAGGCTCAGGAGCCTGCTCCTGGAGCCCGCAGGGCCGGGGACCCCTCCAAGTCACTCGGCAGGTGTAGTGTAAGGACGCTGGCTGCCACTCAGCTTCCCTGGCAATGCTTGCTCTCCAGAGAGGGAGGGACTTTCCCAGCAGATCCAGTTCCGAGGCTGTCTCTGGGGTGGTGCTCATCTTAGACCCTCACGAAGACAAAGGGGATACAGCACAAGCTGCATTGTGTTGCCACCCCTTCTAACCCCCTTACCCTGGCAGGAAGGGCATCGTGTTCTACTCCAGGGAACAGACTGCGCTGCATAGTGGCCCCAGAGGACCACCTACTGCAGACTGTGACTGAGCAAAGTTGATCTGCTAAATCCAGGACTGGGGGTAAGTTTCCTGATTTTGGATTTTATGCAGTCAGTAATCACTGAAAAGAAAGAGTGCCTTGCCTTTAAAAAAAAAAAAAGTGCTCCAAGACATGTGGAAAGATGTATGTTAGAATACATTCCAATCTCAAGGTAACATATACCAGGTGTGGTGCTAGGAGTTTCTTGGTTGATTTCAGAACAGCTGCGTGTGAAAAATGTGCTGGTGGAGAGATGCTGGGCAGCAGGAAGAAGTGTGCCTGAGTGTAAACACCTGGGCTTAGGTCTCAATTCTGCCACTAGCCACAAACTAAGTGTGAAAGAAGGAATAAATAGTACTGGATCCCTGGGCTTTTTCTGATGGATAAATGAGAAAATGCCTACCAGGTGCTCTAGAAATAAGCTTTGGTTATGAATGGTTACTCCCAGTTTACACATAAGGAATGAAAAGCTTGAGAGGGAAATCTGAGGTTTGCAACGCTGGTTGCACATTACAATTACCTGCAGGGCTTTTTAAAAGCCCAGGAATTTGCAAGCGCAGCAGTGAAGTGAAGCCAGTGGGTTATAGAGTTGCTGGAGATACCACAGCCGGCCGGTGGCAGGGCTGGGTCTTGAGGCCAGGGGTCCGGATGCTGAAACCCCAGCTCAGGCTCAGGAGCCTGCTCCTGGAGCCCGCAGGGCCGGGGACCCCTCCAAGTCACTTGGCAGGTGTAGTGTAAGGACGCTGGCTGCCACTCAGCTTCCCTGGCAATGCTTGCTCTCCAGAGAGGGAGGGACTTTCCCAGCAGATCCAGTTCCGAGGCTGTCTCTGGGGTGGTGCTCATCGTAGAGCAGACAACGTGTGAAGTCACAGGGAAGGATAGAAAGGCTTCCTTCCAGTTGAAGGGGTTATTCTGCGACATGAAAAACAAAAATGCTGCCTCCTGACGTCATTGAGTGCCGTATGCTTCACATGGTCATACTTATTTTCCAGCTCCCTCACTTCCTAGCTGAGTGTCCTTGAACAAGTTACTTAATCTGTTTCTTGCTTTTCTCATTTGAAACAGTGGGAAGATAATAGTACCTATCCCAAAGCATTTCTGTGGTGATTGGATGAGATAATATATGTAAAGCTCTGAGAACAGGGACTAGCCTATAGGAAGTGTGCAATGATGTCAGCCATTACTAAATTCCCATTTCACAAAAACCTGAAGCTCAGTACCTTACCTCAGGTTAGCATCTGGTGACACAGAGCAGGCATGGAACCCAGGTTGTCTGAGTATGTCACAGGTCCTCGCCTTCTAGGCCTACGCACTGGTCCCATCCCCATCAGCTCTTGCCTGGGCTCCTTGGGGCTGCCTGCTGTGCCCCTGTCTCTGGGTCCTCCTCCACCAAATCCTCTTTCTTCCTTTTTACTTATATATTTCTAAATTTTATTTTATTTGTCATTATAAAAATAAAATGCTTGACCATTCATTGTAAAGTTAAAATAGCAGTAAGCAAAAAGCATGGGGTAAGAAAAATCATCAATAGTCCCACTAAATCTGACACAGCTCCCCGCTGCAGGGTATGTCCTAAGCAGGCCCCTTCCATCCTGGTTCTTGTTCTTTAGAATTTGTAAGAACCCCTAGAAAAACTTGGTTAAAGTTCAGGTTCCTGGGCTCTCGCCGCAAATCTTCTGATTATGCAGAATGAGGACTGGAGGAGACCTAGAGCCCTGTGAAGTCCTGGTCTTTCAGAGGCAGCCTGTGACCCCTCCACATTCCTGTCCTCCTCACGGAGATGCTTCCCCTGCAGCCCCTGTCCCGGTGCCGCACGGGCTGCATAGCTCCAACCTGTCTTCTGCAGGCCTGGCACGGGCCGTAATACTCACTGGTCACAGTATGGGTGGTATTTTCCTACTGACCCTGCCCAGACTCTTTCTCTGGTTGTGTTGATCTCAGATAAAGGGTGTAGGATCCTATGGAAGGAGTACAGCATTCAGCTGAGAACATGCACAGCCATTTTTCTCTGATGGAACGTTTACGTTGAATCCGTTTGAGCTGTGCAGGCAGGTTTGGGTGTGACTAAGCCCAGTGGGGGGTCCAGAGTGGGGAGATGGGCCCAGGATCTGAGCAAGCAGAATTCAGTGGGCAGAGTGCAGCAGAAATTCCGGAGGCCAGTGGCCAGAGCTGCTGGAGGAAGGCCTAAGCCATCAGTGGAGGGACCAGTCTGAGCAAGAAGCCCAAGCTGAGAGCATAAGGAGGCGTGTCCTTGCACAGCCCTGAGGGAGTGTGCCTCACCTGGTCCCGGCTCTGTTACCCCACTGGCCTTGACAACCTGCTCAAGAGATTTGCTGAAAAACCTTGTATGCCTACTGGCCTGCTCAAGTTTCCCCATGTGTCCCAGTCCTCTGGATTTAAAAGGCCCTCCCTTTCTCTCCCCTCTTATTGTCTTGGTTCATTAATAAGAATATGTCCTAGTAGTGATTTTGATGGACAGTGACTGTGAACGGGGATGTGGGGGGGACTTGGTGAAGGGGGGAGCCTAGTAAACATAATGTCCTTCATGTAATTGTAGATTAATGATACCAAAAGAAAAAAAAAAAGAAAAAAAAAGAATATGTCCTCAGCCAGACTGAAGGGAAGGCAAAACCCTGCCATGGGAGAGGGCGAGCCGAGTAATCCGGTTGTTCCGAGGCCTGATTTTCTATCCGCCCTCCACCAGTGTTATCAGTCTCTAAGGACAGGACAGGGCCTTGTGCAGATCTGTGCCCAGAGACCCCGTCATGCTGAAAACCACATTTAATACCTTGAAATTGAAAGATTTCCCTGGAAGCAAGATGGTCTCTCTTCTTGTTACCACGGAGGTTGCCAAAGGCCTCCAGTGCAGGACCCTCAGCACTGCGGGCCCTGCAGTTCGGACCCGTCCAAGGCGGAACGGGCAGGACGCAACCAAACCAAAGCGCTCAGTGGTTGATGTACAATAAAGGCAGTCAGGCCTTCACCTTAGCTGATCCACAGTAAAAGGGACCTTGAAAAAACTCATTGAGGTCAGAGTTGCACAGTGAATACAAAATACAAAATTAAGGTAAGAGCACTTCAGCATTTTAGTAAAAATAAAAATAATAATAATAATAGGAGAAATGTGGGATCAACATATAAATCAAGTACAAAAATCAAATGAATATTCATATTTGATCTGATGGTTTATAGGTCATATTGCATGATCAAAACCGAAAGTTTCTGTGATGACTGCCCTTGTACTGTTCACCATGTAAGAATTTATTCACTCTGTAAGAATTCGTTCACCATGTAAGAACTTGTTCGTTATGCTTCAGAAGATTGGAGACTGACGAGAATTAGGCTTGAGATGGATTAATGATTGTACATTGAGCATTGACCCCCCTATACTGAATTTTATTGTTGTTAACAACCATTTGATCAATAAATATGAGAGATGCCCTCTCAAAAAAAAAAAAAAAAAAATTAAGGTAAGAGAAGTTAGATGCAGTAAGAAATATTTTCGCCAAGGCACAGTCAGATAATACGGCCCCGTCCTTCACTATCGAGACATGGAAATTATTTTATCCCGACCTTAAATCCTTTTCCTCTCTGATTCCAGGCTCTCTGACCACTTCCTTCCTCTTCATCTTTCCCTTTTCAATGCTGCAAGCCGAGTGCAGAGCTAAATTCACACCGCTGGCTCCACCGTCACCCTCGGGATGGGGTTGAGGCCACCGTCAGCAGTACTTCCTCATTATGACTCGAGTGTTTTATGGTCATTTCTGATAGCTTCTATTTTTAGGGCGATTCCGCTTCATCTAACACTTGGCCTCCGTGCCTGCCTGCCCTCTTGTGCTCTAAGCTCACATAACCAAGGGAAAGGGGCTCTGAAGTGTCAGGGCTGCGCTGCCGAGCTTGAGAAACTGGATTTGCAGGAAGCTGCTGCGGGGAGAAACAGGCTTTACAGAAAGGGCCACTGGCATGAAGACGTAGAAATGTATGTCACGAGCACCACTGCAGGGCGAGGTCCCGTTTCCTGTGTCCACAGGTGGGCAGACTCCGGTGAGGTCAGCCTTCCTCCAGGCAAAGCTCCTAGGCACCGGATTTCCAAGGGCCGGTGAGGTCACTACAGCAGGACAGCAGGACTGGCCCATGACCCTTTACTTGCTTTCTGTGCCCTTTGCAAATGACAGCCTGTCACAGGGACCAGGCCAGAAGCCCACACGCCGGCTTCACTTCTCTTCTCCCTAAATCACAGTTTCTCAGCCGGCACTGGGACATTTGGGCTGGATCGTCCTTTGCGGGGAGGGCTGTTCTGTGCATTGAAGGATGCTTCAGAGCATCCTTGGCTTCAGGCATCTTCCTCATTTGTGAAAGAACCAGAAATGTCTCCAGACAGTGATAAGTGTCCCTTGGGGTTGGGGTGGGGGTGGCCAACTGCCCCTGGCTGGGACCGCATTTGTGAAGGTTACCCTGTGCTTTCAGCACCACGGGGAACAGTCAGGAAAGCAGCTGGCACTCACTGTCTCCGATTTCAGGTTGTGCGGGCAGAGGGCGAGGTTGAAGTGAGGAAGTGTTGCAATAAGCGGGCGTATCCTGAAACAGAGGCCTCGGGTGGTCCCTTGCCAGACCGCCCACAAACTCGCTTATGCAGCAGGTTATTAACTATGTTATGTGCAGAAATCTGCCCATTTGTAGATCTGGCCAGTTTCAGAGACCCAGCCCCCGGAAGGCTACCCACATCTGTTGTGTGTATTCACTCTAACTCAAACTAAAAAGGACTTTCAAAATATTTTTAAAAAAAGAATAAGTTTTTACTGGGGTTTTTTTTTTTGAGGTTTTTAAGGAGTTTTTTTTTTTAATTGAAGTGTCTTTGAAATACAGTCTGATATTGGTTTAAAGTATACAACACAGTAAGTGACATCACATGGCATTTGTCTTTCTCTGCCCGGGTTAAAAGAGTAAGCTTTTACTTCTTCAAAGTCCACAAAGCAAAGTTCTCAAAGGCAGAATTCAGCACTAACATCTCAGGAGGTATTACAGCTCTTGATGCTGGGGCTGTGTATACACCGAGGGGGACTGGAAAGCAAAAATTTTACTCTTGAGCCATCCCCCAAATCCAATGGCTTTCATTCTTCCATTCTCCTTCTAGCCCTTGACCATACAAATACATGTTTTTCTTACACATTTAACTCTTAAGTAGACCCAACTTCAAATTTTCAACAGTACTCTCTAATGAGCATTTATGGGAGGTGTCTGAGATATTTTGAAAGAAAATGTGAACAAACGTACACACATTTATAACAATTAATTCAGCTGTGGCATAATTTTCCATAGAGGACAAACTAGGAAGACAGTTTCAGCCCTGATTACCCAAATCTATCCACGTCACCCTACTTAGTGATAGGACTTAAAGCAAGAAGTGGCCCTAGGAATCACCCAGTGTTCTTACACTACAGGTAAGTTAACTCTTACCCAGATATGTTGACTGTTCTGCTAAGATAACATGAAGAGTAGAGGACAGGGCTGGGAAGAAATCCCAGGGCTCCTGAGGCCCTGCTGAAGCCTTTCACCTGATGGCCCCTCACCACACCCCTCCCTGACAGCCTGCCCATAAAAGTTTACTGAGGAAAGGACAAGTCAGAATGAAACAATATTATAAGGAAGCTTGTATGCATCTGATTTTTCACAAAGGGTTGTAATTCAGTGTTGTACACTGCAACAATTAGGGTTCTGGGTATGTGACTTTTAATAGAAATTACCCAAGACTAAAAGTTAGAAAGCACATGTTTAATTTGGTCTCTACCATTTATGAGCAACTAAAACCCTCGCTGGATTGCTTAGCCTCTCTGAGCTTTGGTTTTCTTAATTTGAAAAGGTCAGTAAGAAATCCTACCAAATATGTATTGGGAACCCCCCCCAAAAAAATCTGTCCTTTGAACCAATAATCCCCACTTTAGGAATTCTAACATTTAGGGAAAATTCTGATATACAGAAATAGCATTACCTACAAAATGCACTACCACCCCTTGTTTATAACTACTGTTTGCTGATCCTGCTATGTGTGAGGGCTGCTGTGTTAGCTGATTTATATTACCATCTCTAATCTTCACAACAAACCCGGGAGATGGGCACTGTAGGGCTTATTACACAAATGAGAAAACTTACGGCCAGAGAGAAGTGCCTTGCCCAAGATCATCCAGGTGGCAAGTGGTAGGAGCAGGGTCAAACCCATACCCACCTCTCTCTCAGCCCATGCCTTATTATTCTTTGTGATGGCAAATATTTGGGAACAACCTAAATATCTGACTATAGGGGCTGATTTAAAAATTAAAGAATGGAATCTTTGCAGCCATTGAAGTATTGTTTCTTTAAGATTTTTTTATCACTTTTAATAAAATGTTCAATAGACTCATCTGCCTAATTGAGCTGGGGAGGCACCAGGTAGAAGGAGACGATCTCTCTGCCCAGGACCTGGGTGGGATGGCAGCAGGTGAGCTCAGGTGGAGGAGGTGGCAGCAGGGATGGGCATCAGCTGTGCTTGGGTGACCAGGCAGCACAAAGATGCCAGACCAGGGGGCTGAAGAGTGGTGTAAGCATAAAGCCAATGAGAACTGAGTATAAATTTACGTGAGAAGATGTCGTGTGAGGATTTAGGTCTGCCTGCTCTAGCAGAGAAATGCCTGTGTAACAGACGGAAGTGTAATTTCCTTGAGAGAAGCCCAGGTAGGCTGTCTGGACATGGATTCCCACTGACAGAGGCCCAGCTGCCTTCTGTCCTGTGGCCCCGCCGCCCTCAGGTCGGCTCCCATCTCCTGGCCCAAGGGGACTCTTCTGGTTCCCACAGTCTAGTTTAGAAAGATGACAAGGAAACACTCTTGCCCTTTAGGGCCACAGTCTGGAAGTCACACACACTCCATTGGCCAGAATTTGGTCACAATGCTGCATCCAAGGCAGGGGGGTGTGGGAAATGTAGTCTTTAGCAGAGCTGCCATTATGCCAAACTGATAATCCCGTTTATATCAAATTAGGAGAGAGAAGGTGTTGGGGGACAATTAGCATAGAGGGTAAAAGAAGCAAAACCAGAGTCGTTACCCTCTTACCCATCTGTACAGTTTGTGAGCAAAGTGTTAGTCATGAAAACATAGCAGAACAGCCCAAAACCCATTTCACACTGCTCTGATTTTCCATGGAGTTCTCCTCATGCAACCTACTTCAGTATTCCATCACCATCTTATGAGACATTAAGTAAAGTCCTACTTTAATTCTCCACGCTTTGTAGAGTCACATATGTGCTTTGGTTAGATGGGACCTGATTAGGAGATAAGTCGTGGTTTTCATTATAGAACCAGGACACAAGATTGCATATGAAGTCAAAGCACAACTTGAATTCTCAAGTGCACAGGAAAGGTTTTTTGGGGGAAAAAACATACGAATGCCTGTTTTTTGGTGTTGTTAGGATTATAAATTTTTTCATTTATTTTCCACATGTCTAAACTTTCTTCAGTGAGCATCTATTAATTTTATATTCAGAATTTTTTTCAAATAAACCATTGCTTCCTGTCAATTCTTACATAAAACCAACAAATATAGTCTGTGAAATTTCTTTGAAAACTATAAGGAAAATTGATAAAGTAAAAATTTTAGTATGTGTCATATTGGTTATTATGCAAGGAAAGGACATTATTAGCAATGCAGTAAATTTGGGGTTACTGATTCTTCAAAAACCAAGGCAGAGCAATTGTGCTCTGAAAGATACTTTTTCTGTATGAAAGTCAGCTAGCATATTAGCTAATATATACTGAGCATTTAATATCTACCAGACAGGAGCTTTTCACATTTGAAGTAGGTTCTATCATTATCCTCCTTCCTCAGACAGAAACTTCCAGTGATCAGGTAACTAACCTACCATAACACAGTTAATGATTTTATGTATAATTTTCAGGAAAAACACTACTTATTGAAATTAACCTGTCAAAACAAACTAATTACCAAGGAAGATATAGAGGAAGAAAAGAGTTCTTCTGAAAACACCCTGGGTCCAGATTTCACAGCAGAATTCTGTCTTCCACCTGCCTTTGAAGGTCAGATCATACCGGTGCTATTTAACATAGCCCAGAGCACAGACAGAGAAGGAAAGCTTCTTTGTCCAAGTCCATTTTAAGAAAAAAGTGTCATATTGCTCCCAGTACTTGATAAAGATGGCACCACAAGAGAAAGCGATGGAGCAAATTCAGTCAGGAATAACAATGTAAAAATCTTAAATAAAACATTAGCAAACAATCCAACGCACATTCGAAGTAGCGCGTCACGTGGTTGGATTTTGATGCCAGATATGTCTCACCCCACATGTTAGCTACCACGCTTGATGCCGGGGTTCTTGTTTGCGGAGCCGAAGAATGAGCTTCACAAACAGTCAAGGTAGGAGAGCGAGGTACAGGCTTTTATTTAGAGATAAAGGGAAGGGACAGAGCTCCCGGCTCACGCCAGGAGGGGACAGGAGGGTCCATAGTGGTGCGTTGTCTGGGCGGTTTTATAGGTAGTTGAGGATTTTTCGAGAACGTGAAAAAACTTAGGGGTGGGGACTTGTTAAGTGGTCCCTGAATATTGAAAATTAACTTAATTGTAAGAAATTTCCTGCCTTGATTTCTCTCTGGAACACCGGCGCCTTGGTCTGGGAGCATATCGAAAGGCTGCCTGCCCAGCCCCCAAGGTGGGCTGAGGTATTGTCTACTTGCTAAAGAATCTTGCCTCTTGAACTTCCTGGGTGTTAAAATGCAGTCTTATCTTTAAGATGGAATTCTTCCTGCCTTTTACCATGCCATCTACAGCTGGGTCTGCAGCTAAGTTAGTCGCTCAGTTTGCAGAATTACCTCGTCAGATCTGAAGGAGGAAAGACAGCACAGAGGCCTGGGCCTTTCAGCAGGCTGAAGTGAATCTTACACATGGTTACAAATGATTAGCATAATAAACCATGTGCTACTCTTCTTTATCTGGAGAACATTAACTGATTTCACTGAAGAATGATTGTAGAGCTCAATGTTTAACAGAGTTTTAGTAGGGGGGTTTCCTTGCATGTAGTTACATTGCTCTGACTGCAAATATCTCACCCTGCCCCCTCCAGAGGCCCTCACCCTACTCTGACAGTATCTATGGTCCCTGTCTCACACTCACTAAGTAAAAGCACAGTGAATTTTTAGAACTGTTAAATGCAAACAGGAACGTGTACAAATCCTGTGTATACAGCTGGGAAATTTTCACAAACTGGGCATACCTATTTAGCAGCATTCATGGCAAGAAGCAGCATTTTCTGAGAATCCCAGGTGCCCTCTCATGCCCCCTTTCTTCCTACCCTTTGAGCGTATCTACTATCTTGATTCCTAGCACCATAGGTCAGTTGTATTTATTTTTTAAGTGTATATAAAGGGACCCATTCAGCATGTATTCTTTTGTGTCTAATGTCTTTCACTTGACATTGTGAGATTCATCCGTATTATTGTATGCAGTTAAAGTGGATTCATTTTCAGTGAATATGGTTTTGTGTACAACAGTGTGAATCCACCATGGTTTCGTTGCCCTCTCTGTTGATGGAGGGTTGGCTGGCTTCCCGTCTAAAAAAAGTGGGACTATTCCACTTGCTACCCTGAATATTCTTGTACAAGCCTTTTGTCAAGCACATGTGTGCATTTATCTTGAACATCAACCTGAGACTGTGGTGGGTCACAGGATAGCTGCTCCTTTTTCAAAGTTGTTATACCAATTTACACCAAGGGCAGTATATGAGCATCCCAGCTGTTCCATGTCTTGACTAATCCTCAATATAGTTTTGTCTTTTTCCATTTTAGCATTGCATTGGGTATGGAATAGTATCACACCAGAGCTTTAATTTACATTCATGAAGTCTGATAACAGTGAGAATCTTTTCATACGTTTATTGGTCATTCTTGAAACCAAACTTAAATTTGTCAGGCCCCTTGAGCTTTAGCTCACTTTGTATCAGTAAACACACTCTTGTGTTAAAATTGAGTGGGATACCTTTTGCATGCTTGTGATACAATACTTAACAAGTTCTCACCCACATGGTCTTCTCAGAAGGAGTGTGATTAATGAAAAGGGTCCATCAATAAAAAATTAATTTCAAAGTAATTCAAATCCTTTTATTACAACTCTCAGACATCATGAAAACAAATACATAGACCACAGTAATGCCTCTTTAAATCTCTTTTCCTCTCTTGTCTAGCCTAGCTCTAACATCTTTCTGCTCTAGCATCATTTCAATAGTGTTGGAGCAATTGAACATCAACACACCCATAAAATGAGCTTTGACCTAAATGACACTTCTCATAGAAAAATTAACTCAAAATGGATCATAGATCTAAATGTAAAACTACATATCATAAGGGAAAAACTTCATGAACTTGGTCTAAGCAGTATTCTTAGGCAGAATGCCAAAAGCATAATCAATAAAAGAAAAATGTTTAATTAGGCTTCATCAAAATTATACAGTTTTGTATAATGCACATGAAATTTTGATCTTCAAAGATACTGTTAAGAAAATGAAAGACAAGGACACACTGAGACAAAGTATTTTCAAAATGTGCTTATGATTAAGGGGCATTATAATTAGCACACACAATATACGTAGGTCAGGGGATGGCAGTGTAGCACAGAGAAGACAAGTAGTGACTCTGGCATCTCACTATGCTGATGGACAGTGACTGCGATGGGGTGTGGGGGGACTTGATAACGTGTGTGAATGCAGTAACCACAATGCTGCTTATGTGAAACCTTCATAAGTGTTTGTCAATGATACCTTAATGAAAGAAAAAGTGCTTATGTATTTTGTGTTAATTTAAAAACAGAAAACCACATTTTTCATGGCAAAAACATCATAAACAATTCAAAGACAAATGACAAAGTTAGAAAATGTTTCTATATGACATATCACAAAGCACTAACATAAAAAGCTCTTATGTATCAATAATAAGGCCAAAACACCTACTCCCTGAAAGTGCAAATAATACGAACAATGAACATTCAAGGAAGTACAATTGACTTTAAAATTTGAATAGATGGTCTGGTCTCCTATACACATAAGCAAAGTGCATAATGAAACTACAGTAATATACCACTGTTTATGAGATTGGCAAACTGTTGACCAGGCACTGTCATTCATTGCTGGATGGAATGTATGTTAGAAAACTTGGTACCATCTACCAAATATTTTCTCCATTATGGCATATTTATTCTACATATGCAAAATGAAACATCTTCAAGGTTATTACTTGCAGCATCTTTTTGTACTAGCCAAAGAATGGAAACTAGCCAAATTCCATCACTAGGAAACAAACTAAATAAATCATGGAATATATCCATGCATTGAACTACTCTGCAGCTATAAAAAAGAATGAGAGAACTTTCTGTGTCCTGCTAATGGATGATCTCCAATATATAGCATTGTTAAGGGAAAAAAGCCAGGTGCAGAAAGGTGTATGCCATGCGCAGTGTTCTGTATGAAAGACAAGGAGCATAGGTGTTGATATTGGGTCTTGGACCACATAGAGAAACTATGGAAAAATAAGAAAATAACAGAAGTGGTTATTGGTAGGAAAGAGAAGAATGGGAACAGAAAGGTGGAGAATAACAGCAGGACAGGGTGTTCACTGTACGTTTAATTTTTGAGCCATTTATATAAATTACTTCAAGAAGTTAATTATATTGTCAAATAAGCAGACAAGTTTTCCATGACAGATCACCCATCAGCTGTGTGGAATACAGAGCAGACAGCAAACTATGGGAGAGCTGAGACAGGAAACCAGGAGTATTTCCCTTGTGCACAAGCCCTTCAAATGCAGAAGGAAGTAGTGTTGGCGAAACTTAACTACCCAAAGAGCAGGAAGGGCGTGTCAGAAAAAGGGGAGCCGTGAGCATGACAGCGTGGAAGACAAAGACACACAGTGAGTTTGGACGGAAAAGACTTGCACTTAGATCCTCTTTATGCTGTCTGCGGGTCTCGGGGAAGTCTTTGAAGTTCTCTTGTTTTCTCATCTGTAAAAGGGAAGTAAGAACAAACCTGCCTCACAAGGTGATGGTAAGGATTAATTGAAAGAAGAATATTAAAGCCCCTTCCGAGCAGTGGGACTGTGTGCAAACAAGAAGTAAGCAAAGGAGAACGCAAAGCCTCCTGGTCTTCAGCTGCTTCCTTCGGGGACCTGGGATCTGGCACCGGGAGTGGGGAGTCGGGGGAGATGGAGGGGGGCGTGCGTGGAGATTGGGAGGGGGTCCAGGGGCAAAGCCAGAATCCCACAGCAGATGTTGGAAAAGGATAGGACATCCTGTCCCCAAGGATTCTGCTTCCCATCCAGCTTTCCATTTGGTCTTTCGGTGGCCAGCAGGCATCTGTGTGGGAACCATTTTGGAGGCCTTGAATGGCAGTGGGAGAGCAGGACAAGGCCTGTGGAGGGCTCCTGGGAGGCCTTGGGGGGGCGCTGTGCTCCCTGGGGCTCGAGGAAGGCCACCGGATGGGTGGGAGGGGTGGAGCTCCTTGGGAGGCAGCTGTCCAGGGAGACATGTGGGGGCTGCCAGTAGAGAAGGATGGAGCTGAGAGGGGGTCAAACGTAAGTGCAGCTGCATCTTAGTTAAAGCAGCCAAAACAGATTGTATCCAAAAACTACTGCCAGGAGGGCAACACTGAGCTGCTTTCTGATCTGTGCAGAGGTGCCCATTCATTCAGAGAAGGAGGGTGAGGGAAGTGAAAAACTACAAAAAAACAGGAAGGAGGGTATGGTCACTAACTGGAGCTTGTGGAAGTGAGGCTCTTTCCCCCACAGAGGCTGGGCAGCGGGGAGAGTGGCCGACTGTAGGGTGGGGAGGTGGCGGTAACTTCAGGTGTGGCCCGAACACCTGCTGCCTTGGCAGCCTTGAATTTTCTCAGGTAGGTGCTTTTAGAGGAACGAGAGCCATCCGAGGGATGCGCCTTGAGGCATGAGAAACTGTGTCAGTGCTCAAGTCCTCACAGGCCCAGGTCTATGTCTAGTTGTCCAGGGGCCTGGCTAGAGTTTGGTTGAGGAGAGGGTCTCTGTCAAGAGTTTGGTGAGTGTCCGGTTGTATATCATGGACAAGGGAGGAAGGAGACGGAAGGACAACTCCCAGGCTTCCCATGAAGTAGGCAAGTCGGAGGGATGTTGTTGCTATTCATGGAGACAGAGAAAACAGAAGCCCCGATTATAGGGAAAGATGAGGAGTTCAGTTCCGAACATGGTGAGGCTGAGTGCTTGAGGATTGGGTGCACTGGGCAGTGGGCAGCTGGATATTAGGGTCTGGACTGAGCAGAGACGTCTGGGCCAGAGACGCTGCTTACAAATACCAACTGAGGACATGAGAGTGGGTGGCTGGGGCCTGGCAGGGAATGTAGAACGAAAAAGAGGGAACTGAGACACAACCCTCAAGAATGTCACTTTATTCAACCTCCCTAAGTGCCATGTGGGGCTAGGAAAGTATCCCCATTTGTCAGAAAAGGACACTGGACTAACCCCTGAGGTGGTGACTAAAGTCAACCAGTCACTCCAAAAGCCTGGCCCTTAATTAACTAGCTAATTATTCATCCATTAAGTAATTGTTAATTAATACCACTGGACTACATTAATCCATTCAGATAATTTGGGAAATGAAATAACTAGACAATTATATATTTTTATAGATTTTGATTAATTATATTAATATTAAAAATAAATTATCCACAAGGAGTTAAAAAGAACCAGAAAGTAGGAAAAGAGGTAGAAGAGGCCATGTGCTCACCCAGGGCTCATAAGAAATACTTCATTTGTCATGTGCAACATCACAAACGCGCATTCCCTCTGTGATGTTAATCCAACCCAAACCGTCTGTGATGTCCGTGGGGTAAAGTGAGGGCGCGCACCTCAGGGATGAAAGATCTGAGACTTCTCAGTGTCCACAAAAGTCACCTCCAAGTTCTCTACTCCCCACAAGTGACACTGAAGGGGATGTGCACACAAAGACTCCAGGGGGCTAATTAGCATTTTCTTACTACACAATTAAAGTTACTGCTCATGTCCAGAAACACACTTTAAGTTTTTGGAGAGATAATTAGCCCACCAGTGCCTTTCTCTTGGCTTTTGCCTGCTGAATTATTTTTTTCAGAATGGTTTTGTCATTTACTCTTGTAAACCCATGATGTCACATATAAAACATATCCATTTATCAATCAGTTCAGTTAATTTGACACTTTTCTTCCATAACGGACAGCAGTTGACACTGACATGAGGACTTAGTGATTCCCTTCATTTAACCTCCATCATTCCTCATTCGAACTCAAAGCTATTTATCACAGACTATCTGTGGTAAATTCGATTTCTGGAAATTAATGCTCTGCAGTCCCATTCTGCCTATAGGAAATCCTCTTCACCGTGGTAAAAGGTTGAATAGAGTCCACCCCACCCCCCAAATTCATGTCCTTCCTGGAACCTCAGAATGTGACTTATTTGGAAATAGGGTCTTTGCAAATGTAATTAGTTAAGATGAAGTCATATACCCATTAGGATGGCTGTTATGGAGAAAATGAGACTCTCTAGTTGCTGAGGATGTGAAGAAACTGGAACCCTTGTGCATGGCCTGGCCTGTGGGAATGTAAAATGGTACAGCCACAGTGGAAAGCAGTTTGGTGGCTCCCCCAAAATTAAAAATAAAATTACCATGATTCAGCAGTTCCACTCCTGAGTATATACCTAGAAGAAGTGAAAGCAGGAACTCAGATACTTGTGCACCAATGCTCATGGCAGCACTGTGCACGATGCCAAAAGACGGAAACCCAAATGTCCATCATCATATGAGTAGGTAAATGAAATGTGGTCATACATACAATGAATATTATTCAGCCTTAAAAAGGATTGAAATTATGACTCATGCTCCAACATGGATATAGCTTGAAGACATGCTGCAGTGGAATACAACGGGCACAAAGCACAGATATTTGTATGATTCCACTTAAATGAGGTACCTAGGAATAGACCAATTCATAGGGGCAGAAAGTAGAACAGAGGCTAACAGGGATTGAAAGGAGGGAAAATAGGGAGTTGCTGTTCAATGGGTAGAGTTTCAGTTTGGGATGATGAAAAAGTTCTGGAAATGGTCAGTGGAGATGATTGTACAACAATGTGAATGTACTTAATGCTACATCATTCTATACTTAAAACAGGTTAAAATGGCAAAGTTTATGTTATGTATATTTTAATCACAATAAAAAGCTATAACAAAAAAGAAAGTCATACTGAAGTAGGGTGGCCATTAATCCATGAGACTGGTGTCCTTACGAGAAGAGGAGAGCCACGGGGCAGCAGGCTGCGTGAAGATGCAGGCAGGCCCTGCAGTGATGCGTCTCTGAGCCAAAGGGCACTGAGGACTTATGGCGGCCACCAGAAGCTGGAAGAGGCAAGGAAGTACACTCCTCTGCTGGCATCTTCAGAGAGAGCATGGCCCTGTTGACACCTTGGTTTTAGGCTTCTTGCCTCCAGAATTGTGGGAGAAAAATTTTCTGTTGTTTTAATGCACCCAGTTTATAGCACATCAGCCTTAGGAAACTAATATATTGTAATTCAGGTAGTTCAATATAAAAAGAAGCCTTTGATTTAGGAGGTTGGGATAGGGACAGGACAGGAGGGTCTCAAGGGGATGTTCAGAAAACAGTCTTCCATCAGTTAATTTTTGAAAACCAGGTACATTTGAATTCCATATGAGGAAATCCCATTGTCTACTTAAGGCTTATTATATGCACAGTAAGCCTTTTCTGAGGGTATTTTTACTTTATACAGGTTTTAAGTGTTTTAAAAACACAATATTTGCATGATGGAATGCTGTATTTCAGCTATTCATAAAAGGACGGTACTTATGAAATATATTGAGTCCACAGAAAGCGTTACAAAGCAACCTGACTCAAAACTTGAAAATGTACATATGCCAGAGTATTAGGAGTAGCTACTGTTTTATGAATTTTCAATATTTTTTTGCATGAGTTACTTGAGTAATCAGAACAAAAATGAATGTTACTTATAAAGCTTTTAAGTTTCAAAATCAGAAAGAATTCAGTTGGTGGGTTGAAGTTGGCAGCTCGGAGGAAGAGCTCTTACAGACTCCGAGCTGGGGAGCCAAGAGTGTGCAGCCGCCCGTGACCGTTGGGTTACACCCCTCAGGGTCCCTGCTCAGGGATCTGGCAGGACACCACATGGAGGACGTGGTCCTTGGAGGGCCCCCGTTCACCCTTGGACTCAGAGCTTTGGAAACAACTATGCCCTGAGTCTTTCTCCCACCGAATGATGGTGTTTCCATGTTTAGAGACATTCTTTACATATTTGATTATCTTCTCACTGAGATTAACAGTTTCGTTATTTAAACAGTTTAGTTTGTATTGACAAATATTTATTTTACCAGGCACCATGCTAAGTGCTGTGGGGCTGTGAGGGATGCTGTAGTTCTGTGATTAGGACCGTGAGATCTAGAATGGGACTGGCTGGGATTTGAATCCTGGCTCTATAGTTTCCTAGCACTGGAAAAGGAGCAAATTTCTTAATTTCTTCAACCCTCAGTTTTTTAATTTTCAAAATAAACATATTGTATTTAATCAAATCTAAGATGTCTTTGATCGAAGGAATACATTATTTATTTACTTCTAAAAAAGACAAATGCTGCCAATTAAAGTTTAGCATGTTGCCTTAAACAATAGCCCAATATAGTGCATGAATTGGCTTTGAAATTTCTTTCATCTGTACCAGAAATCTAGCAGTTTCTCCCGCCTACTATTGTGTTGTTTAGCCTGTGTCGGGCAATCCTTTTGTGCACTCTCAGAAGCTAACGGTACCACAGCTTCACCTCCTGTAGGGAACTCTTCCTTTCTTAGGACCATGAAACCCTTGCCTGGCGCTTTAGCGAGAAAGTATAGAAGTGCAGTCATTTCTTCCACATCAAATTTCCAGCTTGATTTCTATTTTATTCTGAGTTCACATAGTCCCAACAATGCACATAAATCAGTTGAAATGCTAACATTAACAGCGGGACCAAGTGTGGGTACACATGGGCGGACAACTGCTTATAGCCACTGCCTGGCCAATGCTGATTGTCAAATGCCATCAGTTGGTAAGGTGCACTGAGGTGTTGGTGAAAGAAAAAAAATTGTCTAAAAATACATATTAGGACTGATTAAATCAGTGGCACCTCCCTCTTGGAGGTTTGTGATGATTGAATTAAATGCCTGGCACATATTAAGCATTCATTAAATGTTAACTATTGTTTTATTACACAATCCCAGCCCTCCAGAAGGGTCTAGGTCCTAAAGTTTAAATCTGAAAATAGTCTCCAAAAGACTAATATGTGTGATTCTTAAGTGAGCAGAAACCCAGGCCTCCCCTTCCTTCCCTGAGGGATTTCTGTGTACCCCCTCTGCTTTGATCCAGCCCTTGGCAAACACCAACTGGAACTGTATAATGGGAGCTGTGCGAAGGGCCCTGTAGGCTTGTCCTGTCAGCGTGCAGGGTGACAATGTTCAGAGCCCCTAGGCATTGCTCACATGTGCTTAAAGGTGGAAAACGATCAGGGAATCAAAAGCACAGCTGAAAACAAAGCAGTTGGGGAGAAAAAGAAATAAAGCTTTCAGAGTAATGGAAAAAAGAAGGCGGAATGAGAACTAACTTCCAGTCCTGTGCTTCTCCAGTCAACATGTGGCTGACATTTCCTTCCAATGGCTCCCTTTTGAGCGTTGTAAGATCTTTTACATCCACTTCATTGCTTCATTCAAGAGGAAAGTAAAGCACGGGAGGGGAGGGGACTCCACGGAAACCTGGCTTCTGGCAGGGCCATGGTGATTTCCCTCCCTTCTTCCTGAGCTTCTCTGTCAGTTGTTGTATAATGTGTTAATACAATGGAAACATTTCATCTATTAACAGAAAGGTCTCTTAAGCAATATTTTCAACTCAGTCAGGGAGGCACTTGATGATTAATACATAAAGAAGTCCTGGGAAAAGTTCTTTTAGGAAAAGAACTTTAAAAAAAATGAAACTGTTTCAGCAACAAAAATATCTGTATTAGGTAGGTAGGCTACAGTAAAAGAATCACAAACACCAAATAAGGGGCATGAGCTTGTTTTGTTTCCACCTATAAATAGACTTCTGGATAAAAGGGCAAGGGACATGAACTTTCCACTAAATTAATACTTTTAAAGCTGTTAATTACAGTAAAAACTTTGTTCTAGGACAAGAGAGACACATACATACATATATATATAGAAATGTTTGGGTATATTAAATGTATTTCATAGTGAGTATGTATATTTAGCTTTTAAAGGTATATAAATAAATATAAAAGCATAACAATGGCCAAAAATAGCAATGATGAGTGACTTAAAGTTCTAGAAATTCTGCTGCAAGCCCCTTTTGCTGTAAAAGCTGAGCCTCTGATAAATTCTAAACTTCTTTGCTGATAATTTCATCTCTCAGATTCTGACCAATTGGAAATGAATAATTGATCAGAGTGAAAGTCTGGGAACTGTTGAAGTCAGTGATTCTGCCAGCAGGGAGGGGATGCTGGGCACCCAAGTGAAGTCTGTAGGGTAGTAATTCAAGAAATTGGCTGGTTCAAGCTTAACCCAAAGCAGGGAGTTGAAGATTTAAGAGCAGGCTGCAGAACACACCGCCGGCAAAGCTTCAGGCCTCACACGGGACGCAAACCAGAAACTAGCCATCTCTCAGGGCCAACGCCACTCTCTGTTTCTCTGCCTGATTTCCCATCTGTTCTATGCCAGGTTCTTCCAAATGCCAAGGATTTGGATGTGGGTGAGATGCTCCTATGGAAACTTAGTAACAGCTGGGAAATGGGGAGCTCAAGGGTGTAAACTCGACCCAGAGTTTGTCCTGCTTCATCAATGGAGCTGAACTTTTATACTTGCATTCCAGTCAGTTGATGATTATAGCCTGTGGTGGGGTGGAGGGAGTATGGGGAAAAGAATAGAAAACTTCCAGGGGCTCCTAGCTCTGCAAATGCTGGGGTGGCTCCAGCACCCAAGCGCAGTCCTCAGGAAGTTGCTGGGGAGGGCCACGGACAGCAAGCCTTGCAGAGACTGGTTATGGGCACGCGCAGAGCGGGTGAAAGAGAAACCAAGGGGATCTGTTTAGGGCAGCAACAGGCTTGTTGGTTGGAGTATCTATGTCCTTTCCTGTGCCTTTGTTCTCTCTCTCTTTCTCTCTCTCTCTCTCTCTCTCTCTCTCTCTGAACACAAGCTTTCTGCACCGTCTGCATGCATTTGGGTCAGATGCAACTCCAGGTTCTGCTTCCTACCACTTCCCATGCAAGTGCCTGGAAAAGGAGAATTTCTGCATCCCTGTTTTATCTTCCCAGGAGACAGGATCTACTGGATTGCTTCAAACCAGGTATTTACCTTTGTCCAACTAATTGTGGTCATAGAGCCAAGGATGGTTGTTTGGTCAACCATTGAGTGCAGGGTCTTAGCCTGTGTGTGGGGGCTGCGATGTTGAGGTGGAGGGGCGAACAGAGCACCAAGTTCTCAGAAAAGGTCAGGGCATACCTGGCCAATTCCATGATGGATCCCGTGCTCTGGGCTCAGTCAACTATGTACCCAAGACTTAGGAACACAGATGTCATAAATGTCTGGAGGGAAAAAATAGACCTGACTCCAAAGCCAGAGGCTCTAAAAGCTTAGTTGGCTCAAGAGGGATGAAGGCTTAACAAAAGCAAAATTCTGAACAAGCAATTACAAACAATACTCCTTTTTGATGAAGACCTGGGAAGATATCTAAAGAAAGTCAGATCATACATAGGTGACACCAACATGGGCAAATATACATAATTGTGTATATGGCACAGAAGGAGTATACAGAATCAAGTCAATGAAAGTTCTGGAACCAAAAAAAAACCAAAAACATAAAAATACCAGGAAGCCAAATAACAAAATATTCAGGAACTTAAAAAATAGATATACAGCTGACCCTTGAACAATGCAGGAGTAGTGGTGTCCACCCCCATGCAGTCAAAAATCCACATATAACTTTTGACTCCCCAAAACTTTACGAATAGTCTGCTGTTGACCAGAAGCCTTGCCCATGACAAAAGCAGTCAATTAACATCTATTTTGTATGTTATTTGTATTTTATACTGTATTCTTACAATAAAGTAAACTAGAGAAAATGTTTTTCAAATTGTCACAAATCTCTAAAAAATTTTTCCGGTATATTTGTTGAAAAAACTCTGTGTATAAATGGACCCATGTGGCTCAAACCTGTGTTGCTCAAGTGTCAACTGTATTTGAGCTCGGAATAACAAAGGGGCACCTCACTGCTTGAGATGGGGGGTTTAATGATAAGTGACCAGCGTGAGAACACAGGCCTTTTCAAGACAAATTGCTGAGTGGAGACAGCAAGTTCAAGACAGTATAACCAGTGGGATATTTGGTAAATACAGAATTATGCTTATATATGTGCACTTAAAAAAGAGATCCAGGTGTTGAGTTGAGGAATAATTTTTCTTTTTTCCCCCTATTTTATAAACAATGAACTTCTACTGTTTATGTAATGAGAATAAAATGGAGATGAAAGGGAAAAGTAGAGTAAGAATTTCAATTTACTTTTTTTTATTAATGAGAAATTTTTCAGATGGAGTGGGGCAAACAGAATCCTTAAGAAAGTACAAAGCCCTCACTAGAGGAGGAGTTAAGAGAAGATCTAGATGCTTTACAGGAGTTAAAGACTTTAAGCAGATTATTCCCCAGGCTCCTGCAAAAACTTTAAAGTGATGTCCCTGGAACCACTGATAGTCAACTAGGTGAATTCAGGGCAGCTTCAGAGGATGAAGGCTGGATCAGTGAGAAGAAGTTAAAGAGGCCGAAGTTGCTTTAAATTCGAGTTTTTCAGAAAAGGTGTCACTGGGAGGCATCTGTTTCCTGTGCATGGGGGTTATAGCAGGAGCTGGGGACCACTCTTGGTGATGTTGTGGTGGACGTCTTCCGTCGACGAGAGTTTGGACCAGGTCAGGATGCTTGAAGAAAGGTCATGGCCCATCAGTAGAGCACAGAGTTCCCTCTAGGGATCTAAAACTGATCTAAAAATACAAGTCCTCTCTTGATTCTTATGAGTGAGTATTGCACAGGTCATAGGTTTTCATTTTACAAACCACCCAGGATCATGTACACATAATCTCTGTGACTGGAAGGTGTATTGAGATGTTTCTTCTGACAGTTGCCCCTCACCCCCACCAACTCCACCAGCATGGGCAAGACCTTTATACTTCCCCCCTCGTCCCCACTAACCCTGTGCTCAGAGGAAGTTGGGGCTATTTGCCAGAAAGGAAATTACCTAAAAGATGCTTGTTCTCCTGGCCTCGTTATCCTAAAACCAGAGCTCACTGGAGAAATGATGTTGTCTTCCCTTAAAGACACCAACACAGAGAGGAGCATCTTCAAGGCAAATGAAGGGCAGTAGGAGGAATTCTTCCTTCTATTGCTTTGCTCGCTGAACCCCCCACAGCAGACGTGGTGAGATTTAGGAGGGCCCAGTGAGGCTCCAGCCCCAAGGAAGCAGAGAATGACTAGACTTAGAGACAACAGGGGTTTAAGAAATGTAAACAGAGGTCACAAAGCATAGGAGAGTGGCCTTGCCTATTCTTGGCACCACATAGAACTTCTGACTTCCGCTCAGAGTCTAGGAAGAGAGGAGAGAGACCTTGGTGACAACAGAAATGTAATTTTCCTCCAGCCTAGCAGGCTGGAGAGTTGGAAGATTTGGTCTGATACAAAGAAAATGAAGAAATGGATATGGTTTTTTTGTATTCCTTGAGTTTGTGAGCTCAGCTTTCTATCTGCTTTATGTACTGTGTTACAGTTACCATTACTAGGGTGAGAAGTAGTTAGAAGTGACATGGGATTCTAAGTTAAGCACATGCACAAGTCTGACTGACTGCTTGGAAGCAGAAGCGTCTGGCAACTTGGCAGCACTTGGATATACTTGGATAGTTGGGATTCCTGCATTTTAGGGCAAGGATGCTCTTTATCAGGGCATTAATGTACTGTCTTAATAGGACATTTTCTTCAATTACTGTTGTTCTGGCTTCATTTTATAAATTACTATTAGTCTAGCATCATTGTAGGTTCCATGACAGCTAACTTCCATTACAAGCATTATTTATCCTGATGCTCAAATTGCCCCTAATTTGACTCTGGGGAACTCAAAATTTTAAGTTGGTCCCTCCATTCTTTGGTATTTAAGCGACTTTCTTGCTTAATGTTACAAGGTGATCCAGAGTCATTTTATACTTTCCCTGTCCCTGCCTAGAGTCAGCCATTTTCCCAAAGAGCCCTGGTTCCTTCTAGTAGAGAATGGTATCTAGAAGCCACAATCTGGGCTCTACATGTGCCCAGTATTCCTGTGTGTCATTGCTTCTAGGGCCTCTCAGCAGAGTTAGGAAATGAGTACTTGCATGTGTGTTCTTGTACATGTATGCGTACATGTGCATGCATACACATACATATATATATATATATATATATATGTAGGTCTCTTGTCTATCCATATGAAGCCATAAGTATATACAGATACCTCTGCTTCCAAAATGACACCACAGGGCAAATTCTAGTCTTCCCTCCGTCTATATTTATATTTCCCTTTTCCTCCAGTGAGAAACCTAGATCTCATTACCCTCAATATATATATTCATATGCTCAAGGCTTGAGCACACAGAAAGTAACTTCAGAGTTACTAGCCTATACCACTGTGAGAATTAGATCTACTACCTAGAGTTAAATATATTTATGATTTTGGGGTAGAATTTATACACAGTGAAATGTACACATCTTATATGTACAATTCAGTGAGTTTTGGTGAATGCATAAACCCATGCAATCCATATACTTACCAAGATATGATTATTTCTATCACTCAGGAACATTCTCTCTTGTTCCTTCGCAGTTAATCCCCACCCCCCCACCTAGAGGCAGCCGCTGATATGATCCCCCCCATACATTGGTTTTGCCGGCTCTATAACCTCATGTGCCCAGAATCTTAGAGCATGTACTCTTTGGTTCCCAACCTCTTTTGCTTAGTGTGTCTGTAAGAGTTACCCATGTTGCATGTATCAGGGATCCATTCTTGAAGGATTTCACGACGAATATGCCACATTTTGTTTATCTCTTCTCCTGCTGATGGACTCCTGGATTGTTCCCAGTTTTTGGCTATTGTGACTAAAGCTGCTATGAACATTCTCATTAAAAAAGAAAAAATAGCAGTTGTACTGGGCAATTCTCTGCCTCCCCCACCCCTGCCCACCTCCTTCTCCACTCATTGCTTCAGTACCTGCTTTGAGCAGCATCTGACAGCACCTCGCCTCAGCTGCACCACACATCCAGGACTTCTGCACATGGAACGTGAAGCCAGTGGGAAATGCTCTCTCCCTTCTGTCCATGGGTAGACAATTCTGAGGCATGTTCTGCATGGCTCCCCGGAAGGCCCCAGTGGGGTTGAGCCCCAGTTAGTTACCCACAGCAGGGACAGACCTAATACACCTCGGATCAGCTCCCTGTTGCACTCTGCCCCCACCCCCGTGCCCCTGCTCCCTGGAGTCAGACCCCAGCAAACTGCCATATGCAAGCCCTTGCCCCAGGCTCTGCTTCTGTGCAGAATGCAGCATAAGAGAGCAGCTTTAGCCAGTTATTTAGGAGCAGGCAGGCAAATAGCAGAGGTAAAAACTAAAAGTATGAAAGAACAACTATACTGTGGTGTTCCCTGACTTAGAGACTGGAAAGTTTATCTCCCCTCTCTGTCTCTGTCTCTCTCTTCCTCTTTTCTCTCACTCTCTCATCACCTATAAAATGCATTTCAACTTAAGAAATGTTGAAATGTAAAAGAACACATCTTCTGTGCAAGTATATATATGGCCAAGATATGCCCATTTCTATTATTCTAGGACATTCTCTCATGTTCCTTTGCAGTTAATCCCCACTCCCCACAAGAGGCGGTTACTGTTCTGATCCCCCACCCACAGATGGTTTCTCTGCCTCTCTCACTCTTGGGATTTTCACTAGGGCAGAGACTGGAATCTGATGTAAAAACATGAAACATAGTAGGTGTTCAGCAAACATTTGTGAATAAGAAAATGATGGACAGCAAGGAAAAAGGAAGCTGAGGAGATTGAAGTTGGTTTTGGAAGAAGAACTCTGAGAGGTAAGAGACCGTTGGTAAAAGACGTGAAGAGAAAAGGAAAATCAGATGGAATCCCTGGGAGCCTGAATGAATAAAGATGTATGAAGAGTAGAACCAGGACCACTAGGCAGTTGAGCCAGCCAGAGGCCTGCGGAGGAGGGGTCCCCTGTGGACCCTGCTTTGCTGGAAGGTGACAGAAGGAAGTCTGATAGCCTCAGCAGGAAACACTGTTTTTGCCACTATTCCCTTCCCAATATTTCAGAGAAAAATAGGCTCAAAAAAGATTATTTTAATAAGCAGTCTTCCTAAACTAGCTTATAGCAATTTTTCTATAAATCCTTCCAGTGCAGCTTCTGTACAGCACAAAAGAAATTCTTCATTTCAATTTCTGGCAACACAACTTCCTAAACAACATACTTGGATTTCACAGATTAAGATGATTACTGTGCATTAATAGAATAATAACTGGATCAAGAATGTCATGCTAATTAAGCACAGAGCCACCTGCAAATAGAAGGAAACAGATACTAAGAAATCCAGAGGGTACTCCCAGTACATGTGCCTTGGGTCCATTTTAGAATCTTGTTTGCTCCCCAAGTTGGGACCAAGATAGGTTGCAAATGCTTTGTGAAAGGCACCAGGGAAGGGTTGTCTATGTGCAGATAGTTTAGGAAACTCAGCACTATTCCCCCCCCCCGCCATCCTCATTAAGGACCTCAGAGCTGGGTTTGCTTTAGAGGTGTTTATAGACTGCACAGAAAAATAGTCTAGAGTCCTCATCCTGTACCTATGGTAATGGCAGTGACTTCTGTTTATCAGGGTGAAAAAAGTCTTCATTTGAGAGTGTTAGCAGCTTAGCAGGTAAAGGATGAGTTGTTTGTGTGGTTGACATTTTTTTTATTAAGGCATCATTGATAAACACTCTTATGAAGGTTTCACATGAAAAACATTGTGGTTACTACATTCACCCATAGTATCAAGGCCCGCCCCCATACCCTACTGCAGTCACTGTCCATCAGTGTAGTCAGATGCCACAGAGTCACTACTTGCCTTCTCTGTGCTGTACTGCCTTCCCCATGGCCCCCCCACCCAACACCATGCGTGGCAATCATAATATCCCTCAATCCCTTTCTCCCTCCCTCCACTGCCACCAACCCCTTCCCTTTGGTAACCACTAGTCCCTTCTTGGAGTCTGTGGGTCTGCTACTGTTTGGTTCCTTCAGTTTTGCTTCTATGTTATACTGTGTGGTTGACATTTTAAGTGAAAGTTTAACCCTATTAGCCCTTCCAGAAAACTATAGATAGTAGGCATTAGGCTTGTGTGCTTCGGTAAGAGACTAGTGGGGACAACTGGATTTACTGGTCAGGAATCTCATTCCCGTGACGTCCCTGGGGAGGCATCAGAGCTTTGGAGCACAGGAGTAGCTCGGAGGAGAGGGGCAAGAAAGACCCAGAGAGCAGAGAGGGCCCCAGGGAGAGTGGGGGGCCCCTTGGAGGCTGGTGATCTCACGTCTGTAGGCAGCCTGCCCTGCAGTGAGTTTCATCCCAGGCACTCAGCTTCCTGGGTGCAGGAGAGAAAAGGTGGACATTTGGTCCGTCTAGGATTGGAGATCCTCCAGGTGAATACGTAAGAAAAGTCCAAAGAGAAGTGGAGTTTGGTTTAAGCTATTGAACCTAACGGTCTACAGACTATAGAGCCTGGCACACAGTAGGTTCATGAAAGAATTGCAGCCTTCCCCAGCCCTCTACTTCTGTCTGACCACCGTCACCGACGACTACAACTCCAACCCCTTTAGCCCCCAAGATATTTGTACAGAATATCTCCATATTTTTGAAGGTAGATGTGATGAGTATTTTATATTGCCAGTCACTTTTCTTTTCTTATGTGTACCCATTTCATTATCATCTAGGTGAGAAGATAAAGTCTCAGAAATTGGATTCTTTGTTCAGATGTTCAGTTTATCCCTGGAGCGATGTTATGTGCAGCTAACATCATACATGATACAACTTAAGAGCAATCATCAGATGAGCCACAGTATGTAATTTATTATAGTCATAATAATTTTTAAAGATTTCTTATTCAGAAGATCACATTTGTCCAAATATAGTGGTAGTTCACTCTTTTTAAAAATGTTAAGTGGCTTATTGCCGTTACTAGTCTGTAAGGACTGCCTTTGGTCTGCTAGCTGAAAAGTAAATGTTTCTATGGAAGAAGCGCATTTCAACATAAAGGTCATGTTAGGAATGAGTAGTGACAAAATTAGAAACATGTTTCAGTACAAGGAATCAGGAAGTTGGGCAAATAACACTGCTTCTTTAAGAGTATGCTCATCCTTTAAGTGAGGAAATTAGAAAATACGACTATTTTCCACACTACCTAAAAGGTAGATACTAGCCCCTGGAGGTGGCTCCTTAAATTTAAATTCATCGAATAAAATTAAAACTTCAGTCCCACTCACACTGGCCACATTTCTTTTTCTTTTTTTCTTGTTTAATTTTATTTTGGTATCATTAATCTACAATTACATGAAGGACATTATGTTCACTAGGCTCCCCCCTCACCAAGTCCCCCCCACATACCCGTTCACAGTCTGTCCATCAACATAGTAAGATGCTGTAAAATCACTACTTGTCTTCTCTGTGTTGCACAGCCCTCCCCGTTCCCTCCCCCCACTATACATGCTAATCATAAGGCCCCCTTTCTTTTTTCCTGCCCTTTTCCCTCCCTTTCCACCCATCCTCCCCAGACCCTTTCCCTTTGGTAACTGTTAGTCCATTCTTGGGTTCTGTGCTTCTGCTGCTGTTTTGTTCCTTCAGTTTTCCTTTGTTCTTATACTCCACAGATGAGTGAAATCATTTGGTACTTGTCCTTCTCCGCTTGGCTTATTTCACTGAGCATAATACCCTTTAGCTCCATCCATGTTGTTGCAAATGGTAGGAACTGTTTTTTTCTTATGGCTGAATAATATTCCATTGTGTATATGTTCCACATCTTCTTTATCCATTCATCTACTGATGGACACTTAGGTTGCTTCCATATCTTGGCTATTGTAAATAGTGCAGCGATAAACATAGGGGTGCATCTGTCTTTTTCAAACTGGGCTGCTGCATTCTTAGGGTAAATTCCTAAAAGTGGAATTCCTGGGTCAAATGGTATTTCTATTTTGAGCTTTTTGAGGAACCTCCATACTGCTTTCCACAATGGTTGAACTAATTTACATTCCCACCAGCAGTATAGGAGGGTTCCCCTTTCTCCACAACCTCACCAACATTTGTTGTTGTTTGTCTTTTTGATGATGGCCATCCTTACTGGTGTGAGGTGATATCTCATTGTGGTTTTAATTTGCATTTCTCTGATGATTAGTGATGTGGAGCATCTTTTCATGTGCCTGTTGGCCATCTGAATTTCTTCTTTAGAGAACTGTCTATTCAGCTCCTCTGCCCATTTGTTAATTGGATTATTTGCTTCTTCTTTCTTGAAGTGTGTGAGCTCATTATATACTTTGGATGTCAACCCTTTGTCGGATCTGGCTTTTATGAATATATTCTCCCAGACTGTAGGACACCTTTTTGTTCTATTGATGGTGTCCTTTGCTATACAGAAGCTTTTCAGCTTGATATAGTCCCATTTGTTCATTTTTGCTTTTGTTTCCCTTGCCTGGGGAGATATGTTCAAGAAGAGGTCACTCATGTTTATGTCTAAGATATTTTTGCCTATGTTTTTTTCTAAGAGTTTTATGGTTTCATGACTTACATTCAAGTCTTTGATCCATTTTGAATTTACTTTTGTGTATGGGGTTAGACAGTGATCCAGTTTCATTCTCTTACATGTAGCTGTCCAGTTTTGCCAGCACCATCTGTTGAAGAGACTGTCATTTCCCCATTGTATGTCCATGGCCCCTTTATCGAATATTAGTTGACCATATATGTTTGGGTTAATGTTTGGAGTCTCTATTCTGTTCCATTGGTCTGTGGCTCTTTTCTTGTGCCAGCACCAAATTGTCTTGATTACTGTGGCTTTGTAGTAGAGCTTGAAGTTGGGGAGTGAGATTCCCCCCACTTTATTCTTCCTTCTCAGGATTGCTTTAGCTATTCGGGGTCTTTGGTGTTTCCATATGAATTTTTGAACTATTTGTTCCAGTTCATTGAAGAATGCTGTTGGTAATTTGATAGGGATTGCATCAAATCTGTATATTGCTTTGGGCAGGATGGCCATTTTGATGATATTAATTCTTCCTAGCTCACACTGGCGACATTTCAAGTGTTGATAGCCAGGTGCAGCAAGTGGCTACTCTACTGGATGGCACAGGTATAATAGAACATTTCCATCACTGCAGGAAGTTCTATTGGACAGCTCTGGTCTGTAATTCCAGTATTAACACAATCACAATAGAGGGTTGATGTTAAGATTCTTCCAGAAGTCATGATGTAATTTAAGGATGGGTAGAATCATGTTATAATTTCCTACTTAATCTATTGGATAACACTTCTCCAATGTACCTACTTCTCATCTGGCCCAACAGACCAGGGATGACCTGAAGCGAGGTGGACCTACTGCAGTAAAATAATTTCCAGGTAGTGGAGAGAAAATATATTCTAGACCCATCCCACCTTCCTTCCCTCCCTGCCCTCCTCTCTTCCTTTCCCACATTTTCTTTGAGTGCTAAGTCCTGAGTCAGCTACTGGGCATTCAAAGATAACTGCATCTGTCCATTGGATCAGGCAGAAAAATAGATGATAATACAGTGTATTTGGTAAGAAATATGATAGAAGGATCCTTGGGGTCCTATTGAAATCTACGGGGGGAGTACCTAACCCTAACGAAAAGGTGAGGGAAAGCTTTCTAGAAAGGGTGATGTGTAAGGCCATTGGTAAAGGATGTGCATGAGTTAAAATGGTTTCCATGGGTGAATAGGATAGTTTGCCATTAATTATGACTGTTAAAATGCAACAATTGGGGAAAAAGCAATTTGAGAAAACTAGTAATAGTTTGCAAAGTCATTAGTATTATAAACTTTGTGCTGTGCACAATTTCAAAGGCACTATCCAAATGTGAGAATGGTTCTCATCTTCCACTCCAAAGGGTTGCTTGCCTTTTTAGTTGCTTCCTCCTATGTGTTAAAAAGAACAGCCAGTCGATTCTGCTAATCAGAATCACTGAATAGCCCCATACCCCTCCCCAGCTTCATTTCTCAAGACTACTGCCATCTCAAGACTTACTTTGTCAAGCCAAGATTTCTGGAGTTATTCTTGACTCTTTGAGGTTTTTTTACACACCACATCTATTCTTTCAACAGATCCTACTGTCTTTGTCTTCAGGATATATCCAGAATTATGCCCCTTGTCCCTAGTTCCTGTAATTCCTTTGTGGCCCGAACAACCCCTGCATCCGGCTGCGAGAAGAGCATGGGCCTTTGCATGGTCTTTTCTGCAGTTGTTCTTTCCCATCAGCTGTACCCTCGGCAGCCAGAGCAACACATTTAAAACCTGAGTCAGATCATATTCATGCCTGTGTCCCAAACTCCCCGTTGGCTTCCCATTTCACAAAGATAAAGTCGAAAGTCCTTGTCATGGACCACATGTCCCTATGTGACCTGCTTCAAGCTACTGTGCCTCTCACCATTCCCTTGTCTACTCATGCTGCTCCTGCCACGCTTGCCTTTTTGCGACTTCAGGAATGGCCCACGCACAAGCTCTCTTCCTGGAAAGCCACTTGGATCACTCCTTCACTTCTTTTGGTGTCTGTCCAAATGTCAATGTCTCCAAACACAGAAGCTTCATCATCTATCCTACCTAAGGTAGGTCACTCTGTACCACCATCTCCACTGCCATTTTTTTTTTTTGAAAGGGCATCTCTCATATTTATTGATCAAATGGTTGTTAACAACAATAAAATTCTGTATAGGGGGGTCAATGCCCAATGCACAATCATTAATCCATCTCAAGCCTAGTTCTCGTCAGTCTCCATTCTTCTGAAGCATAACGAACAAGTTCTTACATAGTGAACGAATTCTTACATAGTGAATAAGTTCTTACATGGTGAACAGTACAAGGGCAGTCATCACAGAAACTTTTGGTTCTGATCACGCATTATGAACTATAAACAATCAGGTCAAATATGAACATTCATTTGATTTTTATACTTGATTTATATGTGGATCCCACATTTCTCCCTTTATTATTATTATTATTTTTATTTTTAATAAACTGCTGAAGTGGTAGGTAGATGCAAGATAAAGGTAGAAAACATAGTTTATCCACTGCCATTTTTTATCTTTACTGTTTATCTTCATTAGACTTGATACATATTTGTTTATTAGAATATAAGCTCCATGAGAGCATAGATATTGTTTTGTTTACTGCAGTATCACAGTCCCTCTATCAGTCTCACAATGTAAATGTAGTTCGTACTTGTTAATGAATGAGTGCATGGTATTCTGTTTTATCACATTTCCTCTATATCATATAACCTCCATAGACTTGTAAAGACATGATTACGTATTACACTCCCAGTCACCAGCTCACTACCTGGAAGGTAAACTCACAATAAAAGAAATTCCTTGAATATCTCTCCCTCATATTGAAAACTATAGGATCATAGACATAAAATAAATCTTAAGAGGTACTCTGGTTTATAGCCATACTTTCAGGGAAGACCATACAAAACACCTATTCTATTTTGAAAGGTTACCAGGGAAGAAGAATCCATTGTTTTCTCTGTTTAACGTTTTTTAGTTCCAGGGGATTCTTTCTTAAGCCAAATCTAAATCCCATTTTCTTTTGTTCCGGGATGAGAAAAATCTTAATAAATAAAATCAGTCAGTTATAACGTCAACTGTACCTCAACTTAAAACAAAAAGTATTCAGTATTTTTTTCTTTCTCTTTTATTTCCTTTTTCACAAGGAATCCATGATCATTGTAGGAAAAAAAAAGAGAAAACTATCCATAATGTTCAAAGATAACCTCTATTAATAGCCTTTCATATTTACATGGGTGTATACACATATATTATAAATATTTTATTGGCATATAACATATGTAGAAAGAAGTACACAAATTGTAAATGGCTTGATGAATAATTCCAAGTGAATACACCAGTGTAACCACAACTCAGGTCAAGAAATAGCCCTCCTCATTCCCACACCTGATCAGTATTCCCTTTATCCTCCCCATATTTAACCATTCAGGACATCTGACTCCATAGATTAGGTTTGTCTGTTTTTAAACTTCATGTAAATGAGATACACAGTACTCTTTAATGTCTGCCTTTTACTCAACATTGTGTTTTGAGTTTCAATATGCACACAGACACATAGACATTCTTTCCCTGTTTATTCGGTCTCTCTTCAGTTGTAATTAACCAGCTCTTAACCCCATCAATTTAAAAAAATTTCAATGATATAGTTTCTAGAATTTTCATCCTCTTGTGCTTATGAAGTTTGAGCTAGACATAAATTAGACATAAAATATATGTTTCTGTCACTTGTTATTCAAAGAGCTGTGACTTTTAGTATCACCAACAGTTCAGGAAACCAAATAAACCTGGGCTGGAAAATCAAAATACGAAGCTATGCGCTTTTCTTCCTGGTAGGTGACTCCTTGATGAGAGGGCAGCGTAGAGTCAGTATGTTCACGAGCATTCCAAGCATACTTGTTTATGTACACTCTGGAACCAATGTCTGCAACCGATGCCTACAATTCACAGGCACATTTCCCTTTTGTGTGGTTATACAATGTTCCCTAGATCTTCTTGAAGTGAAAATTAAAATTATTTTTCTATAATTTGTCTTCCTTGTCAGAAAACAGGGCCAAGGGCTTTTAATAACTGGTGCTGCAGTTCCGTGACTGTGGGATGGATGACATCATCCTACTGGGGATGATTTCATTTATGCCCTTTCTAGATACGTCTGAAAGCAAACCCAACCTCAGGAGGGGGGCGAGTCCACACACAGTGCATGATGAGCCTTAGTGTATTGAAGCCTTTATAAGCTGATTGACAGGGTCAAGTGGCCACTGTTCTGAGGGTGACAAGCTCTGTTAATTGGCTTTTTGCCAGGCAAAATTGCACAAGAATTTTTCTAATGAGCCTGTTCTAATGCACCCTTCTAACCCAGGAGCCTAAACTTCCCTCATGGGAGCCCCACCAACTGCCACTGGGGAATTTGCACAAAAGTCCCCTAGTTGGGGGCTCAGACATCAACCCTCTTGGTAAATTGCACCTCCAGGTGCAGTGATCCTCAGGGGAGGAGGCAGTAGAGAAACACCTTATTAAAGCATAACGTTTGGGCAGAAAAGAGTGTTTATTACTTCTGATGTACTCCCTGCAAGATATGCTAACCTCTTTTCTGGCAGATTTTGTCATGTATTCCAGATGATTTCTTCTAATTAGAAATATTTTACCAAATACCTGCTTCTGATCTAGTGATTAACGCTCTGCTTTCTACATGAGATAAGGTTTAGGGACTACACCGGAAGAAATATGAAGCAATGCCTATTAGCAGAAATGTGAAATGTGAAGTGTGTAGAAAGGCCTGCAGGCCTTGGGAGAGGAGAAAGGAAGCCCTTGCTCATGGAGCTGAGCCTGGAGGAACCTGGCAGAGAGGGTGACCAGGAACACATCATACAGTGAAAGGGGTGTGTTATGGGCTGAATCGTGTCCCTGCCTCCCAATTCACATACTGAAGTCTTAACTCTCAGAATGTGACTGCATTTACAGATAGGGTCTTTAAAGAGATAATTAAGTTTTAAAAATGAAGTCATAGGGTGAGAGTCCTAATCAAACCATGGGTGTCCTTCTAAAAAGAAGAGATTAAAACACACACACACACAAAGAGCAGTGAGACACAGGGAGAAAATGGCCATCTATAAGCCAAGGAGAGAGGCCTCTAAAGAACCAGGCTTGCTGAGCCCTCAATCTCAGACTTCTAGCCTCCAGAATTGTGAGGAAACCAATTTCTGTTAAGCCACCCAGACCAGAGGACTTTGTAATGGCAGCCCTAGAAAACAAATGCAGGGTGCAACACAATGGATTTAGAGTGATGTCACTGTGAGCTTGCCCTCTGAACTTCACACCCATGGTATGAAACTTCTTTGCACCATCCCTCAAACATAGCTGGATCTTTTCCTAAGGCTTTAGCATATATTTTCTTGCCGTCATGACTGGACATGCTTCTTTATACTGATTTAATGCTCTGTCTTCTGCTTTTGTGTCTTCACCTGCTGAACATGTGTAGAAATTTGTCAAGCCTTCTATTAGTTGCTTATCCAAGCTACTCATATTTCTCTCTTTAAAGTTCAGTATGTAAATCCTTTTAATCTGTACATTTAAATTGCTAATGTGCTACTTGTCTGGTTGTTCTTTATAAAGTGGCATTTGGGGGTGTTTATCTTTTCAACTCTGAGAAGTGAAGGGACTGATTGTTGAGTTCTTGTTTTCGGCTGTGCTCTTTGGGCTCTGCTGAGCTGCTGAGCTGGCTTAGGGGGAATAAATCACCAAGAGCCTGTACTTGGCGGGGCTTTATATCGGGGTATGGAAATGTCCTTTGTGGTCCTTTGTCCAATTCATGTCCTTAAGTCAACACAAAAGACAAAGAAGGGCAGGGGATGAAAATAATTCCATGGGTTAGTATCTCCATGGAGACCAGAAAATGCATAATCTGTCCTTCTGGAATTATAGTAGTATATGATCTGTTGTAATTATGTGTTGATGGTGGCGGGAAAATGATAAAGAGGAAGAGGATGAGAGGATAATCCCCTTCTTAGTGGAAATTATACCTATTTTGACTAAATTTAATCAATTGTTGTGCTGTAAAATTCTTAAGTTAGAATTCTGGGAAACTGTGTCCCTAGGATGGGATAAGAGGCACCTGAGGATGTGGTGTTTCTATGTCCATCTGACATGTAGCTGGCATTGGAAAATTGTGTCAAAGTATGAAAGAATGCATTAGCAGTTGGGCAGGATCTCATCCTGGGCTCAGACACCATATTCATCATCCCTGCTAAAACTAAGAGAGAGTTCCACTGTCTGGCGAATGCTGGGTAATGTCTGCATATGACTGAGTGGAACCAGTAACTTCTATTTCCCATGATACTCTTTCAAGGAGAATGGTGCTCAATTGTGTAAATATGGCCAAAGGAGGAAATGAAGTTCACTGCGGTGAGAAGATAAACAGAGCATATAGGGAAAACAACCAGTTAATGAATACAAGTCACTGCATCCAGATGTTACATCCCATGTAACTGACATGTTCTTAGTCTGTCTCTGGTTACAAAATGGCATTCTGATTACTTTTTATACCCAGATTATTATGGGCATTGGACTGACACTCCCCTTCCCCCACCCAACAACCCCTGCTTTGTTGTGGGAATTTAGCCCTTACAAAGTGGGCCTGTGTTTCCTTAGTTTCCTATGGTAATGCCTCAGATCAGTACCCAAACGTTTTTGTCCAGTTCTGTTTCTTCCTCCTTATCATCCCTGCAGCGTTCTTGCTCAGAGTGCTGGCCCTAAGGGGAGTTTTAGCATGATGATCTCTCCTGGTTGACTGCTGACTGAAAAAAATCACCTTTAATTCCAGGGACAGCCACTGCTAAATTGCGGTGTATATACTTCCAAATTTTTCTGTTTATGCATATACAAATAAAATAAATGTAAATTATATATAAATAAAACTTTATATATATGAAGTGGCTTGAGATCAGACTATACATATTATTTTGTATCTGGCATTTTATTTCTTTGTATATAGTGAAAATATTTTCAATGTTACTGAATATTGTAATACATCATCCTTTTAATGAATACATGGTACTCACCATACGAATGTACTATCATTTACTTAACAATCCGTTACTTTTAATCTGTTCCCAATTTTCCCACAAGTATAAGTATCACTGCACTGCATCTATTTTATATCCATTTTAATGCACTTCCTGGTTGTTTCCTTAAGATATGTCACTGAGTGGACTTCCTGGGTTGAAGAGTAGGAACATTGAAAAGATGCATGCTCTTGCTTACTTTGCTGTTCACCTCTTCACGTACCCATCTAAGACAGTAAGCTCCTAGGTCTCAGGGTTCACGCTTTTCTTTGAGTTCACCCCATTCTCTTCACAGTACTTGGGGATGGCAGAGCTTCAAAACTCAGCAAAGATGGTGTACCAGTAACAACCATGAAGGTAGCTGAATGTCCTGAAGGACCGTGAAGAAACACGCGTATTTCCAAAGGGAAAACGGATTAAGTTTTCCCACCCCACTCCTTGTCTGATCCAGGGCACCACAGGGAACTGAATTTCTCGGAATACAGTGACCCCTAGGAGGATAAACACTCCTTACCTGGGTGGAGGACGTTTAGTTTCCTCCAATTGTCTGTGAGCTGTTGGGGGCTCGTTTTAGCATGTCCGACCTCGCACAGCGATGATGCACCATGGGCATTCATGGGAACGAGTGAAGGGCCAGGGTCCTCACAACCCGAGGTGCAGATCACTTCAGTGGCTGCCACTGTTTGTCACTGTAAATAAAATACTTTCTGGAGACAGCTTGGACTCATTCCTTCTTTTTTCCTTCCTCTGTAGTCGAAGGAGAGGTGACTAAAAAGTGCAAGCAGTACTGGTGCTCAGAGAGGACCTGGGACTTTTGCGGGCAGCCGAAAAAGGGAGAGGGCTGGGGTGAGTCTAGACACGATTTCCTTCGATTGTCTTCTCTTCCTCCGCGCCATGCCCTCCCCCATTTTTCCCTTCTCCTGTGTGGACACTCCCGCCTTGGTCTGGTGCCCAGAGATGGGGGGGTTCGACCCCCTCACCGCGTAGCTAAGCTTACAGCGCCCAGCATTCCAGGCGGGGCTGTCTTCAAGTAGCGAAAGCACTGGCAATTAGCAGCTCTCGGCCTCTCCCCTCTCGATCTCCTCCTTGGTTTGGTTGGAAACTTCACCCAAACACCGAAAAGGCTCCGCCCCGAGAGTTTTGAACCGGCCACAGGCCGAGGCCGCGCTGGGCACACTCCTTCCCGAGGTCTCCCTGCCCCACACTCTGCCCCCGGGGAGTCGCCTGGAGCCCACGTCCCCGCGCACAGAGAGAGAGGCGGGGGCTTGCATGGTGGCAGGAAGCGGATGGTAGAGTTCAGAGTAGCTGCTCACCGCCTCCTCGCCTCCCAGGACCCCGGGGCGCCCGACCCGGCCGGAGCCTGGGGAGAGTCGTCGCGGGGACGGCGGGCCTACGGCCAATCCCCGGCTCTGACCCGGTCCCCTCCTCCCCCCGCCCTGCGCCCTCCTCCCCCCGCTCCGCCCCGCCGGCTTGGGGCGGCGGACGGCCCGCGGAGACGCTCGGACCCCCACCCGCGCGGCAGGCGGCGGCGCAGGCGGCTGCGGCCTAGGGCGCCGGGCGGCCGAGAGCCTCCTCCCCCTCCCGGAAGCGCGGGGCGGGGTCCCCGGCCGGGCCGCGGGGGCGGGCGCGGGCGCGGGGGCCGGGCCGGGCCGGGGCGGGGCGCGCTCGGCAGGCCCTGCTGGCTCGGCGCTCGCGGCTCGGCCGGCTGTGCGCGCCCACTCCGGCTCCAGGCGGCCAGCGCGCGCGGGCCCAGGCCGCGGGGCTCCTGCCGAGCAGCAGCGGTTCGCAGCCCTCTCCGGCGCGGTGCATGGAGACGCGGCCCGCCGCCCGCCGCTGAGCCCGCCGCCGGCCCGGGACCCGCCGGGGCTGGGGTGGCCTCGGGCTCCGGCCGGCTCCGCCGACGCCAGACTCGGGCTTGGCGGGCCGCCCCCGCCGCCCGCGGGCTGCGCGCGGCCCGCGGGCCTCGTCGCCCGCGCGGATCGCCGCGGCCCGGCCGTCCCGTCCCAGGAAGTGGCCGTCCTGGCCGCCATGGCTCACTCCCCGGTGCAGTCGGGCCTGCCCGGCATGCAGGTAGGCAGGAGCCGCCCGCCGCGGGCGGGGAGGGACGCGCGGGCCGGGGCGGAGGCGGGGAACTCGGCGGTGTAAACACGGCCCCCTCACGGTGCCCCTTCCGGGGTCGCGCCGGGCCCCGGCCTCGGGGGTGGGCAGGGACGTGGGGCCGCGGCCCGGAGGCGGCCCTCGCCGGCCGGGAGTCGCGGTGGTCGGGAAGGGATGTGGGGGTGCCGGCCGCCGCGCCCTCCCCGTTCCGCTCCCCCCCAAGGCCCCCAGGGCTGCAGGCCCGGCGTCGGCCCTTCCGCACCGGGAGGAGTGGGGCGGAGAAATGCCCTTGGAGGCCCGACCGGGCCTCTGGGCCCTGCGTGCGTGCGGGGTGCGGCGGAGGCCCAGTCGCCCCCGCGGGCGGGAGGTAAAGTTGCGAGGCGGGAGGGGCAGCCCCGGGCGCGCCCCGACTGGTCCCGGGCCCGGCAGGGCGGGGTGCAGGGAGCTGTAACCGCCAGCTCCGCTCACGCCGCGCCCGTTCCGCGCCTCTCCGCCAGCCGAGGGGCAGCGCGAGCCTGCAAACCCGGGAGGAGGGTTCCGGCAGACGACGTGCGCTCGTGGGTCCCGGGCCGAGGCTGGCCGCGCGGTCCCCGGCCGTGGGCGTCCGCCTTGAGGCGTGAGTGGGGCCGGAGGAGTTCCTTCGCGCGAACCCGGCCGCTGACACTTAGGGGCATCTCGGCCCACCGGTGACTTTTCTGGAGAGGGGGAGAAGCCGAAATTCAAATTTACATGACTGCATTAAAGTTTTTCGCTTTTGGAGACTGTGTTTAGCCCATTGAGAAGTGAAACCACCATCCTTGGCTAATTTGTAATGTATGTAAGCGCATAAATGGTGGCAAAATGATTAGGATTAAAATTTCACGATATGGTAGGGTATGTCTTTAAAGTTTTGCCCTCCTTGTTTATAAGCTAGTGAACATGGGACCTTTAATTAAGAAAAGAACCACAAGCATCCGAGTGGATTATTATTTTTACAGACATCAGCAGGCTCATTTCCTTTAATTCCCTGGCTCTTGAAGGCTGAGAAATACAGCGCTTGCACCCGGCCTTTCAGGAGCAGCAAATCTGCTCCCTCTTCTGAGGCACATAATTTTTTTTCCTCCTCTTTTTTTTTAAACCGTAAGTGGAAAACTGGATTTCATTGTTCAGGTTTGAAATCTGGAGAAATAGGAACACAAAGTTAGAATTTTAGCCTGAGGTCTCCCCCCCCCCCCCCCCCCCCCCCCCGCAAAGGAGTAACAGTAAAAGTTAGAGTCTTAAGAGTGGGCTTGAAGAAAATTGCCTTTGAATCTCAGTTAAAGAGTTTTAAACTCAATACGCATTGAGCCTAAGCTAGGTGAAAATCAGACGTGGTTTCTTGGTATTTCCTGAAGTTCCTGCTTTGATTTGGTTTGCATTTCAAGGCAGGAAGGCAGGATGAACTTGGGTGAAAAATTATTTCTGACCACTAGAGCAAGAAGGGCCTCTTGAATAATAATAATTAATTCATTAACGTTTCCTTGCCGCCGATTTTTATACTGTGTTAATCAGGTTGTAATCCAGCACAAATGGCTCACTTAAGAGTTTACCAGGGAGGTTTATTCCTTTGTGGAAAGCGAATCAGTTTGAAGAGGTACTTACAGCCCAGCTGGCTGGTGCCTAGAAGTCAGTATCAGATGGTCACCAGGCGGTGTCTATTCTCAACATTTTCTTTGTCCTCACTTTTTTTTTTTCTTTAAGAGTATGGTCCATAATTCTTGGAAAAAGAAGGTAAATTTCCTTTAGTGAGTTTGCCTTGTAAATACAGCATATTTCCTAGGTAGTGTTACAAGGGAACTGCCTTTGTTTTTGTTTTTTTGCTTTGTGTAAAAGCTGGTAAGTTTTTATTTCGTGGAAACAACCAAAGTTTTAGCTGTTACAATTTTGGGGGTTGGTGCCAAAGTGGCTTCTGACAGTCATTCCTGTATTTAAGTACATCTACCAAACTGTATGATTGTTTTTAGTTTGCCATTTGGGGAAGAACATTCCTATCCTCTCCCTTCCCCCCCAAAAGAAAAAAACAACTACATTTATGTTCTACTTGGAATTAGCAGTTGCTACTGCTCAGGGAGGCTTTCCTCAGAGTTGTTAAGGATTAAATTAAAGGCACGCCTGCTTTTGACTGTTCTCTGGAATAAAACAAGAGAGTAAATAACCCTGTGCCCTGTCCTGATACGTTTTATAATCCCTTGCTATTTTCTTTCTCATCTCCTGTCCAGGGCTTATAAGGAGTTGGCTTAAAACTTTCAGAAAGACTGTAGAGTGAATTCTGGAAGCCTGAATTTAAACATCAAAGATGCTTAAAAAGAACATCTGAATGAACATTTTCGTATCAACACCATTTTTCACTGTCTTGAGAACTATTTTTATGTCTTTAGAGTCTTACTTGTCCCATTGAGATAGGGTATAATTTTTTAAGATGTGGAAACCAACAGAGACTAATCGAACTGACCGAGGTGAAATAGTCTATTACCTGGCAAACTTGTGATTTGAAACCAGGTTTTTCTTGCCATCAAGACCATACTTCTAGTCATCATGCTGTATTACTGCTCTATTATTAATGTTTACAAACATTAAAAGTTTTTTTTCCTTTTGCCTTGGATTTGCTGAAGACATTAGAAATAGGAGAATAAAATGCTTTATTCAGTTAGCAACTTATTGAACACACTATGTCCTAGGTTGATGACTCAATCTGAATGAATTATCATTTTTAATGTTTAATGAAGGTTGCCTTTTTTACCCCCCACACCCAGTGTCATATCAGCATAGAGGAGAAAATAGAAATCATGAACTGAATGTAGTAAGTACCACAGACATAAAGAAATGAGGTTGATTTGTGGATATAAGTACCCCCATCCTTAACTGAACATTTGCTTCAATCAGTTTAATTTAGATTAAAAAAAAAACTTCATTTGGCAGCATAAGTGCCAGTTATTTTTTCGTTTGCATAAGTTATTTAAAAATAATTGGTTTATAAATTTTCCTGACAGAATTTTATCAGTCACGTTTAAACTTTTCTGGTTCATGACTCATGTAAGAAATATCAAGAACTGAAGAAAGTTTTAAGGACATAGTCCTAATCCTTACTACTTGTGATTACTGTGATTTTTATTAAAAAGAGTGCTGGTTGCAACACTGAATTGGTTTCACTGCTGACTTGTTTGACCCAAGTTTGAAACATACTGTATTAGATATGTCACATGTACAGTAGGGTCTGAGTTAGCATGTTTTGAGGTCATACATTTAAGATAATCTAGCTAGAAAAGTTAAAGTTTCTACTTACTAACTTCATCCTGCCCCCTATTTCTCCTTCTGTTTTCCTAGTTGCTTGGAGTAACAAACCTTTGCTGAGAACGCCCCTCTTTTTTGTTGGGATACTGAGAAAGACTTTTTTACTGACCAGTTTGGACACGTTTGGAGCTTTTCTCAAAGACACTTGCGTACCCTGGGGAAAACCTGTGTGCTCTGGAAATCTGGGAAATGAAGGAAAACAGAAGGACAGCTGCATTTAATTGTGGCTTAAGTGCTCTTGTACTTTGTTTTCTTGTTAGTGTCACATTTCCATAGTTTTTTTCCTGTTACCATGGAAGAGGCCTTCCCATTTTTAGCCTGTTGCCATTTGCACCCTGGGGAAAGGTTGGCATGTTATGGCGTGTGGACATTGAGAATATTTGCAAGATTTAGGTTGTGAAGCCTCTTAAGGGAAATGCTGACCTGTACAATGTGGTCTAGTGTCTCAGAAGGGCGGACTAGATAGGTTTCTCTAGGAGTGGTGCCCAGAGCTGTATAAGGTACAAGTGAGAACTTCCTTCAGCCCGGTCCTCAGGAAGTCAGCAGCCTAGTGACAGACCATTTCAGGTAATCTGCCTGCGAAGATTCAAATGATTGAGGTGAGCACAGAGAGCAGAGGTGCAGGGTTGGAAAGTGGGTGCAGAGGGCCTAGCCTGGATCCTACAGCTCGAGGGACAGCAGGCCTGGGAAGGGGCCTGGTTCCTGGCTGCAGTTGGAGGTATAGAGTGTCATGCACAGTGGGAGCCCTGCTTTCTCTATTGCAGGTGGAAGGAGTTGGGTTCTGGGGTGCTGGGTGACCACTTAGAAGACAGTGGTGGCACTTCTGGTGGGAGGAACCCAGGATAAGAAGGCTGAGTGGTTGGGGGCTCAGCTGTCAGCAGGATAGCCAAGGTGGACTCTGAGCAAGGTTGACTCAAACCGCGGTGATCTGAAATGTCAGTGAACATTTATGGTCTATTATTACTCTGCCATCTCCTTGCTTTTGACCATTACTGCTGTTCTATGCTAAAGAATAGTAAGAAAAGTAGAGGCATACTTTTCTGTTGCTGTTACTAGTTGCCTAAGGTTTTTTTTTGATACCTGTTTCAATACTTCATATTCCCTCTTTCCCTCTATTACCAAAATTTGACAATGTCAATAACTTGTTTTGCTTAAGATCATGTTTTTTGGGGGGAGGTTGTCAGAAGATTTTTTAAAATTAAAATTGAAAAAATAACTCAGAGGAGTCCAGGACATTTTGGTTCTCCTCCCAGATCTTGGAACGTTCTTGATACTTCACATGGAACCAAGTGACCTTCAAGTAGGAATTGGCCAGATTAGATTTTTCCAGGCTGCTAATGTAACACACTGTCCCTGCAGAGAGTAGTTTTGGGTAAGTAGCAGCCATTATCGTTTTCCTGTTACTTTATGTAATTTTGTGCTCCTCTTTGAGCTACTGATGTACTGTGTGGAGCTGAGCTTGCTTATTTGATGCAGGTTGACTTTGCTTTTCAGTTGCATAGTGTTTTTCCAGGACTTTGATGTGAGATGTGGCCTGAGGAGTTACTGAAGAAATGAGCCCCTTGGTAGTCTCTGCTTTTCTAGTGTATTTTTAGTCACACCAAGCCAGAGTCCAGGAGTCTGAGGATCACTTGAGAAGCAGACCCCTTGCTCTCTGTTTGGGTGATTTTCTCCAAGTGATTTCAGAGATGCCTGCTTGGAAACTCCTTACCTGCAGGAAATGGACCGCACCCATCTAACTAACCCCTTCTGTGGGTTTTTTTTATGCCTTAGCTCAGCATTGTTATCATTAATGGAATCTTGTGGCAGGAGCTAGTGCAGGAAATAGAAGTTGCACTGTTATCCCTCTATTGCTGCTCAGAGTCCGCCACTGTCACTGGACCAATTATTTCCCATAATTCCTATTTTTGCAGTGTTATATATTTAAAACTCTTGGTGTCAAGTGCTTTGGGAAAAAACATGGCTATTTTTATGACACCTGGATCCTGAGGTGAATATGGAGTTTCCTAATCCTAATGGCTCCTTGGTTTCCAAGGTTTAGATTAGGGAAAATAAAAAGAGGTGGACTTTAACTTGCTACAAAGTATAAAACACCCCAAGTTGTGGATTACAAAGGCACTTAAAGTACACACCCCTGGGACAGCACTGTTGACTTTACGGACCTTCCATTATGTTTTCATGAGGGCTCTCAAGCAGTACAAGGAACCATATCTATTCAGTACCCTTTTGGTATCTGAATAAATTGTGGGAACATTTTGTGTTTTATATTAATGTTTTTCAGATATCTTCCTATTTTAAGACTTGTCCTGTTTTTAAGAAGATTTTTAAGTTCTAAAATTTGAAAGGACTGTGTGTCCAAATCCTTGTTTTTTTTTAATTAGGGAATTTTATTTTTTAATTTTAAACAGTGAGTTTATTTTAAAGAGTCAGATGGCTTTGTAAGGTTTGTTTGGAAAGATTGTGTTACTTGCCACTTGCCTGTTTCCTCCTCCCCAAAGGCAGCACCCCTTTGGCCTGTTAGCAGGTGTCGGTTGTTACTTCTTTGTTTATAAAGAACATTTAAAAATTACTGCTACTTTTTTCTGGTTTCTGGCACTATCTGTAGACTTTGTTGGTTCTGTAGATTTAGTTCCCATATTCCTGCATCCTTCAGTCACAGGGGACCTCTCTTCTCTCCCCAGTATAATTACATTGTAACTTTGGCCAGATTAGTGCATGCATTAATGTGACTGTGTGGACAGTAGTCCAAGCTCAGCCATTAGGAAACCAGGATCACATTTCAGATCTTTTTGGAAGTTGTTTTTTTTGGTAATGTTAATTGTCTTAGTTTGGGCGGCTTTAATAAAATGTCATAGACTTGGGGGCTTAAACAGCAAACATTTACTTCTCTGTTACTGAGACTGGGAGTCAGATTCCATGTCTGGCTTGCTTAAGAGCATGTGGCAGGTGGCCTGCTTCTGGCTGTGTCTTCACATGGTGAAGGGAGGAAGGAGTGCTTGGGGGTCTCTTTTATAAAAGCAGCATCCCCATCGTGAGGGCGCCACCTTGAATGTGTGATTACTTCCTAGAGGCTGTGCCTCCTGGTACCATCACATAAGGGATTGGGCCTAACATGAGTTTTGGGGCATATAAACATTAAGTCTCTAGCAGTGCTTATAATTTACTCAATCCAAAACTCAAACCAGTTGTTGGAAGCTGCTCTTAGGAGATGCAGGTAGAGCAGAAGGGTTCTCTAGTTCTTCTTTCTGGAGAAACCATCCTGTGAGCCTCTGATCTGCTCCCGCCTGGCTGGTGGGCTTCCACTCCGCCCCCCTGCTCGCATCCTCTGTCTTTGCCTCGGCCCTCGGCACTCCTGGTGCTGCGCTCTTTGGGTGGCCTGTTTTCTCTGTCTCCTGTCAGCACCTTTCTTGGCTTACCCCGTTGTGTTGGCAGAACATATCTTGCAGTGCCTTCCTGTTAATAGGTTTATTGAGGTCTTAGAGATCTGAAAATTCCTTTATTTTTACCTTTCCTCTTAATTGATATATGGGGTATATAGTCATAGGGTGAAAATCATTTTCTGCCTAATTTTGAAGGCATTTTTCCACTGTGCCACACCAATACTAGAGTTCATGTATGCAAGCTGTTTTGTTCTTTCTGAACTTAATATTTAATAGGGCCTGAGTTTTTCTTTGTGATCTGAATTTTCACGATGACATGTCTTGATGTGGGTCTGTTTTTGTTTTTGACAGCTATTGGTAGGCCCTTTGAATTAGGCAGCTCAGGTTTTTTAAATTGAATTTTTTGGTCCCTCTTCTTCCATTTTCTATATTCTCTTAAACTCTTTATTATTTGGATGTGGGACCTTGTGGAATGGCTGTCGAATATTCTTACCCTTTAAATCTATTTTCCATTTCTCTGTCTTTTTTCTTGGCTTTTCTGGGAGATAGTCTCAACCTTATCTCCAGCTCATTCTAATGAGTATTTCATTTCTGCTCTTGTTTTATAAATTCTAAGAGCTCTTCATGGTTTTCTGAATGTTCTTTTATTGTTTCAGTTGAAATGAGAATACTCTTACTTCCCTAAGTATGGTAATTGTAGTATTTTTTACCTCCTCAGAATAGATTTCCTCCAAGGCCCTTTTTGTTCTCTTGTTGGTTTTGGTGTCTATTTTTCTTTCTTTCTTTTTTTTTTTTGGTGGAGACCACCCTCAAGTGTCTACTCAATTTTTAATAGTGGGGAACAACCATGCTTTTTGGAAATGTGAGTTCAGAAGGGGCCGCTTTTCACTTCAGTGATACCAGGTGCTCCTCCTGGGCAGGAGGGGTGAGCGACGCTTAGGTCAGTTTCTTTCAGCTTTTCGTACATTTCTCCTCCTTGGAGAAGCCTCCTGACCTGCTCCCGTCTGGTGGTTGCCCACCCATGGGGTGCCCCTGGGGCTGATCCCTCTCCCTTCTCTCGCCCGATGCTTCATGCCCGCCTGACCACGGGCGGAGGGAAGGCTGGGGGCAGGTCCTTGTCTTCCATGGTGTATTCCTGAGTTTCTGGCACGCCGCCTCTCCTGTGTGTGTGCTGCTGCCTGCTCCAGAGACCCTAGGTTTTCCCTTCCAGGGAATGTGCTTCTGGTGGGTCTTGACTGGGGAGGCTAGGAGAGCGGCAGGTGGTCTGCGTCTCTGACCACTTCCTGACTGACTTGATGTCCCTCCTTGTTCTCGGTGTTCCCCTTCCACGGGAGCCCAGTGCTGCCAGTGCTGAGTCTTGGGGTTCCACGCTGAGTGGAGTCGGTTCTCTGCTTCTGCACCTCTGCTTGAGCATCTGTTCCCCCTGCCCAAGAAAATCCCCATCTTTCCTCCCCACCACCAACTTCCCATTCCTGGAATTTTACTACTGTTGGTCTCTCCTCTCCTCTCCTGCAGTGCAGAGGTTCAGTCTTTAAGAAAATACCCTTTATTAGGGTTTTAGTGGGGTTTCAGGATTGATGAAAGTATAGGTGCTTGAATTTCAGGGTCACGACTTTCTGGCTTTCCAGGCTGGGGAAGGACTCCGGAGCCGTGTTCTCTTCACCGTGTGATTTTGCCTTCTGTTATCTCTGGCAAGTGAAGGGCAGTGTAAATACAAGCTTGCTCTTCCCTGTCTCTGACAGTCAGTGACCTCACCTCCCTAACCTGAGCTGAGAACCTGCTCTTCTCCATTCTGTGTCTCGTTTTCTGGTGGCGAGATCATGTGCTCATGGAGCCGTTTCAGGGAGCCTCGCAGTGTCTCTTTAGAGAAATGTCTGATAGGCTGATGGATGTTTTGGGGGCCCGTCCCATGGTCCAGAATTGAGTGTGTGCTTCCTGGGCAGGTGGGGGCCACATGGTCATGCTGCTGGCTTCCCGGGGGTCTGCACAGACACGAAGATGAGGGACTTGCCAGGGTGGTTCGGGTGCCTGCGTGGCAGGTCCAGTTTGCCGCGTGTTAGAGGACTGCGCGCTGCAGTCTGGGGAGTGAGGAGCGGGGTCTTCACGCTCTGTGCCCGGCCCAGCGCTGGTCCTTAATACTGGCATTTCACTGGGCGAATGACTGGGGTGCATCTCCGAACAGGAAGAGCTGCTCTCTGGGACACTGCCTTAAAACGATTTCCTACTTAAGAACAAAGTACTCTTTTGGGGTAGAAATTTGCAATGATAAACTTTTGAATGAAAATGAAAAGCAATCCAGAACTTTGGGGCCAGGTGTGGGTCAGCAGTTATTTTTAGGCACAGTTTCACAGGGTACCTTTAAATTAGTCATGTTCAGGGAGGTTAATTCAAAGTTGTTAAATTGCTACCTGAACTCTGGATGAACTGAGACCAGCTGAAGAAAGGCATTGTTTGAACATTCCTTTAGTGTGTTTGAGGCACTTTTATTGTACCAAACAGTTCTTGAGAGGTAATTTAAAAAGAAAAAGCTATCTAAGTACAGCGTTACTCATTTCCTCAGTGGCTACTGGTAGGCGGGTTTTCTTTTTCCTGCTCCTTCACTGTTACCTGAATAGGTAAGTGGCGTAGGTAAACAGTGCCTCAGGCGTTGCTGTATTGATCAGTTTGAAAATAAATATTTGTTGCCCTTAGTGGAAGGAAGCCTTGGAAGGAAGCGGACTTGATTTTACTGCCTTCTTCCCAAGGGCCAGCCATTGGTAGGCTGCCCATGCCCTTGGGTGACCCTTGAGATCTCTGCCAGGGGAGGGGCTGTTATACTAGTTTGCAGATGAGAAAATTGAGGTTTTGGGAGCTTGACCAAGGCGTCTGGGATAATAGCTCTGAGTCGTCGTGCCAGTACTTGCGGTCTTTCCCTTCCTTATACCAGAATGTTCCTGCCAAGCCTTTCGGCTCCTGTCCTCGCGGGCCCTGTCCTCCGCTCACCCTATCCTGTTACCTGTCAGATGTGCCTGCTGCCTCCAGGAAACCAGCCCAGGCCAGGGCTAGTAACTTGGTGGGATTTGGGGCACTTTTATCTGCCCTGCTCCTCACATCCTCCTTGCCTTTGTGTTTTAACTTTAAAAGATGAGTTTTTTCATGTTCCAGTATTGTTTTTAAGTGGCTTCCTGGCAGTTAGGATTGTGGGGTTAGGGAGAAGATGACTTGGACTTTAAGATGTTTTCTTCATTCTTTATCTCCTTTCTCTCGGTTGAGCCCCTAGATCCTCCCTTAGGGTGGAATGGGAGCCTTTGGCCTTTTTAAATTGTCTTTCAGGTGTTGCCCAGATTAACTGGAAAAAAGTACCCTGTATTCTAAGAGAATTTCACATTATAAAAATTATCCCCATCACCTGGAGGGCTTGATAAAATGCCGACTGCCGGGCTGTGGTCTGGGGTGGACTTAGCATTTCTAACAAGTTTCCAGGTGTTCTGCTGCCTCAGGGACCACACTTTGAGAACCACTGAATTGGAAAATTAGCCCTTACGTCCCTATTGCTCCCCACGGGAACCCTATAACCATGCCCATTTGCAAAGCAGCCCTATTGAAAACCTATGCTTGCGATTTATGACTGATATTTCAGAAAACCAACTTTGGAACAACTGGTTCAATTTTGGGAATTGAATAGGCTTTTGAATGGTAAAACTTTAGGTAAAGCCCTTTTGTGTTTTAGCGTGTGTCTTGCCAGTGGGTTTCAGCCCCAGACAAGTCCACTATGGATTCAGTGAAACCAAAGAAATGTCAGTAGAATGTTCTTGGGGTGAAAGAGTTTATACCCAATTTTATTCCCACGGTGGCAGGTTAGTCACTAGAATCCCGTCCACTCAGAGCGAGTCTGCATGCAGCCGGCCAGTCTCTGCCTCCGGGCCTCTCTGGCCCTGCAGCCATCTCAGTCTCTGTCCTCGGCGCTGCCACCACTCCAGTGTTGTCTCCGCTCTCCTGCAGCCTTGCAGCTGTGCCACCATGTTTCCCAGACCTTTGGGCAGTGCTCTTTATATCACAGCGTATTGCCCACACATGTGCAGTGAGCTAGCCAACCAGGGCCAGGTGAGAATCCTGGCTACAAGAACGTTCACTTTTACCCACAGCGTGCATTGTAAACCTGTTGGAGGATAGAAGATGATGAGGGTTCCGTGTCTTTTTGACCTTGGAACCTTGTGTTTTTAAGGAATGGCTCTCAGAACTAACATTTCAGGGTTCTTTTGGAAAACCCTGAACCAGAACAAAGGCCCAGAACTGGGTAATCTTCCACAGCCTTGCCAGGATAACCTCTCTCAACTGTTTGCATCACATCACTCTCTGCTTAAGAATCTTTGGTCACCTCTGGACAAATATAACTCCAGCTTGAAACCCAGGGCCTTGGGGTAACGCTGCTTCCTCATCCTGGTCAGCTCTCCTTACCTCCTTGCGCTCACCTGGCTGGATACCCCAGATTCCTTTGTTTAGTAACTTCCAGTGGGTGGTTAATGTTTAGATTATGCTGCTTAAAAAAAAAAATTGGATTTGAAGGGAAGAGCTTCAGGGAAAGTCTGCATCATCTAGCCAGTTCCCCCACTTGCTGGGACACAAGCCCTGGTGATAGTACCTGACCAGATGGTGAGGTCTGGTTAGGAAGTGAATGGGCTCTCTGGGCAAAACTGCTTTTCTTTTCTCATAGATGTTCTGTTTAACACTTAACTAAAGACACACATATATCTCTATACTAGGAAAAATATTCTGGACCCGTAGATTTCTAAATGTTTGGGATGTTAGAGGTTTTAAGTTCTCAGGTATAGTTGATTTGATTTTTAATTCAGAAGATTGTTCGTAGTTCTGTATTAGCAGTCTTTCATTAGAGTGTACTGTGAATATATAGACTTTGATCTTATGAGACTTGGCTTATTTGAGAGTGATTTTTTTTAAAATTGCATTTTAATCTTCCTGAGATTTATTACATGGCTTTCTTCAATAAAAGGGTAAAGGGCATAATAAGCAGTCTTAGGGGAGGGGCTGTGTCAGGAAAGGTCTTGTGAGGTTTGGGCACCTTTCTCGGTCGTTAAGGAAGAGTCAAGTCTTCCTAAAAGTAGTCTTGTCATTCAGAGCGCCTGCCTCCATATTGTCGCCTTCAAGAAGCACTTACATGAAGTGAAGCTTCCTGCACGTCCTGGCGGAGTTCTGCTTCCCTGGGCGGCTGCCCGTGTTTATCTTGCAGGCGGGGATGTGATTGAAGATGTTCACCTAAGGTTAGTGGTGGGCTCTGGTCATGCTCCCAGATAAGCCTGGGCTGTGACCTTAGGTATTGTGGAGTGGAATTTCATTTCCCCATGGGCATGAAGCTGTCGTGTTTTAAATTATTACAGAGTTTAAAACAGGTTTGAGTTGAAAAGCAGTTTTCCCAGTGATCCCCCTACCTCTGGGGGTGAATTACTGTTTATGTGGAGCAAATGGTTTCTTGAGGGCAGGTCTTCTCAGCCCTCTCCCCATCCCATATTTTATTTGTGTGTGTGTACATATATATAAATTTGTGTGTGTTTGTGCATATAAATGGTGTTATTTAATGTTTTCTTTTTGTAATCTTTCAGTAAATAGCCTTAAAAAGAGCTTGTGCTGTTAATACTCCTGGTCAGAAGTATCTTTTTCCTCTTTGTATTTCCAAAAGGAAAGAAGTTTATATTTCCTTTACATTTTTAAAAGGAATAAACTCCTCAATATCCTGAAAAACAGAGTGAAAGTTCCTTAAGATGATAAAACAATTCTTTTTAAAATGGTAAAATTCTCTGTTTTTATACATGGCCTATTGCATATATTATTTCTAATATGTTAGCTGTAGCCATGAAGGCTGTTTTTTAAATTCTGTGAAAATGATTCCTCCCTTCATTTGTCCTTTTGTATCAGAGTAGTGATAATTCCATTGTTTCTGTTGGGGGGCTGGGGGTGATAAGGCCCTTTGAAAACCAGTGGAAGCCTGTCCGCCGAGCTTATAGAGCCAGGCCCCTTTCTGCTCTGGCCTTGCTGTCTGTGCATAGTCTATTATATAAACAGGAATGTGGAAGGGGGGGTTGAAGATTAGTGCAGAAATGGGACCCGTGCCAAAAAACCTCTCACTCTATCCCCCATTGAATTCTTAAAGTAAAAGCATTTATAATCCCACTACTGGAATATAGTGTTTTCTATTTTGCTTATTTTCCAGTTGTCTCTGTACATAGATCTTTAAATGACTGCAGTCATACCTGGGTGCACTTTTTATACTGTTTTCCATTTGTAAATGGATCGTAAATACCATTCCCCATTTCTGCACAGTTTTCCTAATGGTCATTTTCCTGTTTTAACTGGCATGCCCTTGCCTCCTCTACTGTAAGACATTCCTCATCCTTAGGGTACCAAGTTCCAGAAGCACGTTCCTGTTTGCCTGTCCTGGTTAGAAAGAATGATGTTGCTACTTTCTTTTGGGAAGAAAATTATTCGTTGTCCCCCTCACCGAACAGTATTATGGGAAAGTACTGCTATTGTTACTTACCAGTTTTTGTAGTTAAGACTTTGCTTACATTGATAATCTAGAGCACTCTCCCAGTGGGGTTACAGATGTATGTTGGGCTCCTTGCTGAGAGAGTTGTATCCTACACAGAGGTCACTGCTTTAGCCTGGGGCCCACAGAGCCTGTGTGTGCTCGCATGTGAACCATGTGTGCGTGTGAATGTGAGTGTTACCTCAAAACAACAAGACCGCTCTCCTTTCTGGGCCTCCTCCAGGCCATGGATGAAGCAGATATAGGGCATGAGGAAGACAAACAGGGACTTCTGCCTGCCTGAATTACATTCTTGTCTGTCAGCTGAATGCTTTCTATATGTGACAGATACTCTAGTTTAAAAAAAGCTTTTATATCCTGTAGGTTTCTTTTTAGTCTTTGATTTAATGAAAAGGTGTAGATGATAAGGAGTTGGGCAGGAGTGGGGGGGGGCGGTAGCGTGACATAGCATTACTGGTCTGAAGGAGCGCTCACCCCCGACGGGGCCAGTCTGCGCGTTAACCGTTCCAGAGTGTAAGAGTTTTGAGTGACGGGGCTGTAGTCATTGACAGACTACATGCTATGCCCACGTTTTCTTCCCACGCAAGGTGCACACCAGAGTGAGGGGCTGCTGGTCACAGTGGTACCAGGGTTGAGCACCAGTGCCAGGCTATGTGGAGCAGCCTGTGGGCGGGAGCCCCAGCAAGTTGTGTGTATCGGCGCTGAGTCTGTGAGCTGCCCCACAGCACTTCAGGTTTTCCTGTCAAATGGTTTCAGATGGGGTTAAGTCTTCCCTCCAAAGGAGTTATGAAAAACTTTTGGTTTCCAGAGACTTTGGAATTCTCAATAAATACCGATAATGGACCAGTACTACTGTGTGTGTGTGTGTGTGTGTACACATGTATGTATTCGGGGAAGAGAAAAGTTAAGAACAGCTATAAGGCAGTAATACATGAGAATTTAACTTTAGAACCTATTTGCTTTTTTCCTTTATCTAAATTAAAAACGTTTTTCTTCATTGTGTGATTGTCTTAGTTATTTAACTCTTATGAGAAACGAACACGGAAATGGAAACTTATTAGACAGAAGTACCGTTGAAAAGAGGAAGTGTGATCAGACTTTGTGTTGTAAAGACCATTGCTATTTTAAGCTGAAACACTATGTGTAAGTGTGGACTATGACCGTTTACCTTATCAGTATTTTATAAAACAAAACTTAAGGGATATAGTAGTATTTTGATTGTAACTTATTTCCATGGTCACTGCTGTTACAGTCTGATGTGGAAAGAAGCAGGAATTTCAAGTGTCAGAAATAAAAGTTTAAAATATGGTCGGTACTCAGATGAATTTCAGATTTTATCTGTAATTTAGTTAGAGGCCCAACACACTTTCTTACAGAAGTGAGTTTGTAAATGGGGTTAAGTCTGTGAGGCTAGGATGGAAAAGCCTAGATGAGCTGTAAATTAGGGTTAAGTTCCTGTTCTGAAGGCAGGAAGCTAGTTGATAGGAGAGTTGGAGAAGGAAGACTTGGCTCTGCCCTCCTCGGTGCAGGCTGGTCCCCCGCAGAATCCAAACTCAGGGGCGTCTCTGTACTGTGCTGGTGCCCGACCCCTCCATCCTTTAAGGCCTTCCTGATACCGTGGTTCTCGTGTGAGTTGTTCTGTACTACATCCCCTTCAGGAGTCTCAGTATTTCCCAGTTAAAGTTCATATTCCTTGTTTTAGAAGTGATTTTAGCTATATGTTGGGAAAGCACGTAGGCTGGTTCATGCAGGTGGTAGCCCTTGTTAGTTACGAGAAGAAAGGATGTGGGTGATGTGAGTAGATACCTAAAGGTGGATATCAGGCAGTGAGAAATTGATGGCATTATACAGGAGATGATCAGGATTGAGGAAGAGGGATGTGTGTCAGACAACTGCGCTGGCAGTGGGTTAGGAAGATAAGTGATAAGCCCTGCCTTCCCGGAGCTTACAGTCTAACAGCAGAGGAATGTTAGTAAGCTCACGTTTCAGTAGAGCTGAAGTACAGGCACAGAAGTAGTGCAGAGGTGGCAGTCTGAAGACTGACACAGGAAATGATGCCTGAGCACTGTAGTTTTTTTGAAGCACAAGGAATCCAGATAGAATGTTCAAAGCATAGTTTTTAAAAATAGCACGGAGTGTTTGGGAAAGTGCAAGGAATTTGCTTTTGATGGACTTCAAAGGGAAATGAAGGAAAATGAGACCCACAGTTGAAGAGGTAGTGGGGGAACAGATCACAGAGGACCACGTCCGTGGTTTGGGCTTCAGCCTGTTGGGGTGGTGGGAAATTTCCTGGAAAGTTTGACTTGGCAGAGTGAGACCAGTTTTGGGTTTTAATAGTTTGGTGGTAGGACCGGAGAGGGCAGAGGCCGCTCCCTAGGCTGGGAGAAAATTGCTGTGGCCTGGGGAGAGTCGCTGTGAGCCTGGACTGAGGCGTTGGTGGCTGGGTGGAGAGGGGTCCAGAGGGAGCCGTGGGGAGACTGGCCAGATCTGTGGTGATGGCCCTGAATGGGGAGAAGCCGGGCACGGTCCTGGCCTGGGCTGAATGAACAGAGGACCAGCCGTGGCGTGGAGGGTGAAGAACTGGAATCTAGGTGGAGGGAACAAATAGGTGGGTGCATGTGTGGCTCTGGAGCTTGGGGAGAGTCCTGGCCAGGCACTGGGGCTGCTGGAGTGTGAATGAGGTCATCAGGGGCGGTTGGCAGCATGATAGCGAACGGGAGTGCCAAGAGCGGGGTAACTAAAAAGGGAGAAGCCCACGGTTTGGATCTCACAGTCGCCTAGGCGGTCCACCCCGCTTTCCCCGCTATTCGCTGAATGCCTACTCTGAACTCTGCGGTCCGAGTCAGGGTTTTCCACTGTGATTTCCACACATGACCACAGGATAAAGATATGGAGAGAATCTGTTATCAGCAAAACAGTTCCTGAGCTGATTGTAAGTCAAGAATAGCTGTTAGTTTCTTAGGTTATTAGAGTTTGTTTTAAAAAAGCATTAAAAGATAAATCATATTCCAGAGCTCCACATACCTAGTATGTATTTAATTTTGACCCCCAAACTCTTCATGGTTTAATGGGAGTCACTCCTGAAATGTATCAGAAAGTAATATGGCAGTGAGCCAGATAGCAGAGTTTAACAAGGATGTGTTGTTCAAATATCCTTACAAAAATTGGTTGTAGAATCTCTAGGTTAAGCAGACCAAGCAGGCTTCTGTTCTGACCCAGACAGATACTGCTGGAAGCTGGGCTTCCTGTGAGGCTTCTCTCTCCGCCCGGCACCATGCAAACAGCAGAGTAGTCAGGGAAAATGAAAGCAGGGTTAGGGGTAGGTTGTTTTGGGTGATTACGTCAATTAAAATAATTTTCCTTAATATGTGTACAATTTTAAGCATCCCCAAATGTCAAATAGATGAGAAAGGGAGTTTGGAGTTTATCTAGTTGGTTTACTTTTAGGTGATCTAATCTCTGAGAGGATGACATTTTAGATATGTTAGGGGTCGGGAGATGACAACTTATGAAACTTGGTATAAATCAGAACTCCTGTTTTATTACTACTTCACCAGAAGTAATTTATTTTATTGTATTTTGTATTAAGGTATCATTTATACACAATCTTATGCCCAGATTTCACATGAGCAACATTGTGGTTATTACATTCCCCCTTTTATCAAGTCCCCACCATACACCCCATTACAGTCACTGTCCATCAGCATAGTAACCTTCTCTGTGCTGTAGTCCTTCCCCATGCCCCCCCTATATTATGTGTGCTAATCATAGTGCCCCTTAATCCCACCAGAGGTAATTTAAATAATTAAAATGAAACGGTCCATTTTAAACTTCTGTTCTGTGAAGAGGAGTGGGTATTAGGTGTTTTGGGAATTATAGACTGTTTGGAGGGGTAACTGAAACAATGAAGATAATCACTTTTTTAAAAAGACTATTTTTTTAGAGCAGTTTTAGGTTCACAACAAAACTGAGTCGCAGACAGGTATTTTTCCTGTGCGCCCTCTGCTCCCTTACTGCCTGCAGGGTCCTGTGCCAGATCGCGCCTGTAGCTGGTGGACCACCACGCACGGCCTGCGGCTCACATCAGGGTGCGCTCCTCTTGTACCTTCTGTGGCTTTAGCAAGGGGAATGGCGTGTGTCTGCCCTTACAGTGTGTGCAGAACCATTGCACTGCTCTAAAAGTCATTGAGAGGGTATTTAAAAAATGAGTCATTTTGATTCTTTTTTTTTAAAATACATAATGCCCTTTTTTCTTCATTGGCTTCTTCAGTTTCTGATGCGATCAAAGGTATTTTTCTTAGTGTGCTGGGGCCTGGGAAGCCCTTGGTCTGCCATCATGAAAGCTGCATGCACTTGGGGTTCTCAAGGCACACGGATCCAAAATTATGTCTTGAGGAGTTGGTGGCTCTCAGAAGCCACCCAGGAACCCAATAAGGAGGATACTAATGGGGAAGCTCTGCAGAGTTCCTTTTGTTCTCTGCCCTTCCAGTTAGTTTGAGACTGTTCAGTTAGAAAGCTGAGTGTCCACACCGAAAATAAAGGTGCTTCCTTCCCTAAGTAGAGCTGCCTTTGTTTGGACTGTGCAGTTTCCCTTACCCTGTCCTTCACCAGCAGTACCAAGTGGGAGAAAGTCGTCCCGTGTGGTGTCCCTCATCTGGCCCCCCTCCTCCCGGCAGTGGGACAGACACTCCTGCAGCCATGGCAGGGATTGGCCTCTGAGCCTCTCCCGCTGCCACCTGTGTCCTCACCCTTGTACCTCCAGAGGCCCCTGCGAAGCTGCCCTCAGCTTGTTGGCCTGTTGCCAGTGTCTCTTCAGTGTGCTGACCTCAGTTTGGTTCTGGGGGCTGAATCCCCTCCCGTGACTCCAGGTCCTGTGATATACTGCTGGGGATTCTAAGGAGGGAAAAATACCACATGGTGCCTTGCCCCCACCCAAACTAATGCAAAGATTCCATTAAAAAAATTGAGGTTTTACAAATTTTAATTTTTTAAAAATATTGTAGAAGTAATACATAACCAATTGTAAAAAAAATTAAACAATACAGAATTGTATGACTTTATTCCCCAAGGGTAACTAGTGTTGAGGGTAAGGATTCTGTGGTTTTCTTAGTTGAAAGGATTGTTCACTGTCTTACATTTAGGACTGAAGGGAAGGCTGAAAATGCCATGTGAGGTTTTTTTTTTGGCCTTCCTTATTGCAGCAATTCCATCAGAAATGTTACCTCTAATCAAGACCCCTTAAGCAATCCAATTTCTGCCAGCACTTGAGTGCTTTTCATACTCCTGATAGACATGATACTCATTCTTCAACCAGCAGATTTATAGGACGTCTGCTGTGTTAAGTGCACCATGCTAGAGGCTAGGGAAATAAATGAGCTCTGCCTGCTTCCTTAATGTGCTCACAGTCCAGCACCTGGCAGACATCCCAGCACAAGTGCAAGGCGATATTAAGGAAGCCTTCCTGGAGGAGGTGGCATTTGAGAGTGTATCTTAGTAGTTCTTCAAGGTGCTTGTGGGTTAAGAGCATTCCAGGTGGATGGGATCAGTTCATAGGCCTGGCTATAGTTTAGGGTTTCTGGCATAGATGGGTAGGATTAGGGTTTTTCCCTCCCCTCCTACCTGAGATAATGGGAGAGAAAAGGTATTAGATTTTAGTTTGGAGTTGGATAAAAGTGCTAAAAAGGAAAGAGTATGATGGGGGTTTCAAGTCCCCTGGCATCTCTTTAATGGATTAGATAATCCATATCAGTCCTAGAGTGCCCTTAGTGACTTAGTTTACTTCTGATTTGCTTGAGGTTTGGATAACGAGAGATGGAGACTTAAGTAGGTCTTGATTTTTAGAGGCTGGTCTCAGTATTATGTATGTATGTTTTTTAAAAGTTGAACTTAATCTTCATTTCCTGATGCAGAAGAGTGTTTTCATTTTTTTTTAATTGGGCTGAATACACATTCAAACACAGGAATAATATGCTAATGAGTGTTTTTACCTTTAAGCCAAGAGCTTTGGGGCTTTTGTCTGGGAGAAGGATGGTTGTGTCCATGAGATTTTATGGGGACCAGTATATTAGGAAGCATGATTAGGTTTTCAGTGATGGTTACTGGTGGTTGATTTTTGAGAAAAAGACATAGTGTAGGAAGGAGGCTGCTCTTATTTAAAGGAAAAAAGAAGAAACGAGGCTTTTACCTTCCCAGAGGAATTACCTCAATTGGCAGTGACCAACAGTGTTAGTGACGTTTCATGGCTTAGGATGGCAAGCCCTTTATGGAGGGTTGAATGTGGGTGTTAAGGGGCAACCTGCAGCATTGTACTCTGGCCACTGTAAATAAATGTATTAAAGAGTTAAATAGTGAGATTTCCCTAGGAAAGTCAGGATCATTAAGTGGTAAAGTTGTAAGATGAGACTTCCTACTCTTGAAGGTTACAAGTGTAGGTGGGCAGGGAAGAGGTAGATGGCATTAGACTAATAAAGGAAGTTGATAGTCTTAATTGATGATGAGCTGAATATATTTCAAATTGTCAGAGTAAAAAATTCCTGTAATGGAAACCTCTGTGTTTCACAGTGTGTCTCACTTTTGTGTTCTTCGGTCAGGGTGAAGCAGTCAGTGCAGTGGTATTAGTGACAGTTGATTACCAGGGCCTGACTTGTGACCATTGTGACCTAGCCCAGGTAACAATTTATTATTACTTAGGGCTTACCTGAGAGATCTGGATGCATATTGAAGGTCATCAGTAGATTAAGTAGTTAATTCAATTTTAATAGAGAAAGATGTGGCACGAGGGAGAATAATCATGTGTGTATGTGATAGACCCTTGAGATGGGCTAGCTCCTTGACAACCTGCATGATTTATCTCCCCATATCTCACTGTCAGTTGACATTGATTGTGTGCCAATTATCTGTATCTCCGCTACTGCATGTGATTTTGGCAGTTGTGACTTAGAAGAAAAATGCAACTGAGGTTTCAGGTTAAACTATAATGAAAACGGGAACATTTGTTATGTACCAATTTTTTAAAAATTGATTTTCATATTTTATTATCAGGAAAATTGTAGTAGGTATGTATTTTCTGTATGTTCTTTTACAGGTGAGTAAACTAAGGCCTAGAGAAACAAGTAACTTCTAAGAGGTGGAGGTGGATTTGAACTAATATGCATCTGGCTCTAGGCACCCTCCTGTTCTTTGCTGTACTATGCCAGGGTCTCCAGTGGACCTACTGGAGTGGAGGGTCAGGTTTGCAGTTGAGTTCTCAAGGGAGAAGGGAGGGATCCGGTGGCATGCATCACCTGCCCTGAGGGTTTAGCAGCAGGTTGCTTGAAATGAAGAACTGCCGACTGAGATGGATTTATTGGAGTATTTGCATAGCTGATTGAGGCTGATATTTAATTACAGGAAAGGTTACTTGTCTGTTTGGTGCATTTTTTTCAGTTTGTTAAGTTGGTCAGAAAGAATTGGTCATAAGGCCAAGTTTACTGGGTTGACAGCTGAGTAAAACTGGGAGCCTGGCAGAGAAAACAGTGATTCTCAGTAGATAACACCTCCTCTCTTACCTCCCCCACCCCATGGCAACCCTTAGGAGAGTCAGTGGACAAAAGGTGTCTCTATACAAATACTGGAAAACCAACCCACAGCCAGGACCCTATTGACAATAGTGTCATCTTTTTAATTTTTTCGTTATAAAATACTGTGCCTTAAAAAATGAGGTCAGGAAGAAGGGGAGAGCTATGTGTTAGAAGGCCTCAGAGGTCAAGGTGAGGATCATACAAGGTCCCTCTGACAAACACAAGTAATGTGTCACGTCTGTATTCCGCTGACGAGACCCACCTTCCTGGCTCCTTTGAGCCTCTTGCTTATTTGTGGCACCTGTTTGGCAGTGACACCCACTGGTGGGGGTTGTACCACCGGCACTTGTGGGAGAGGAGACAGGACGACCTGCTGTGGGTGGAGGTTGGGCAGGTGAGCAGGAGGTTGTGCTGTTGGGTGTTGGGTGAGGCCTTTGCTGCCCCTGGTACCTGAGTTGGCCAGCGAACGGAAGAGAGCCTCTGTTCGCCGTATCGACAAATTGGTCACCTTATGGCAATGTCATCCATAGTTTAAATTCTTTGACAGGTCTGATAATTTCATCATGGAAAAAAGAAGGAAAGCAAAACCAAGAATCCTAAAAAGGCTTTTAAAATGAATTCTTCAAATGTTGGATTTTGTGACCTCTAGTGGAAAGAAGGTCAGTAGATGTTTGACAGGAGGCCTGGGGGTCTCCTCTTCCCCCATGTGCCAGGCCCTTTGGGGTCTGTGTGGACTGTCTGGTAGGGATGATCTCCGGGGAGAACACGGTCTTCAGGGAGAAGCTGATCAGTGCTGTGGGCAGGCCTGCCTGTGTCAGGGGTCCACTGGGAGGGGAACTCTTGTCAGGGACCCAGGCACCCTCCTTAGCCTTTACCTCTCGGCCTCCTGAAAGTGAGGAACCACGGGCAGTTAAACAAGCTTTTCTTTGAACCATTTAAGTTACTTCTTAATTGAAATGTAGTTGATACACAATGTTATACTGGTTTTGGGTGTAAAACATAGTGATTTAACAATTGTAGGTATTACTAAATCACTATAAGTGTAGTTGCTGTCTGTCAACATATAAAGATTATTTAGTACAATATTATTTAGTATATTTCCTGTGCTTTACTTTGATCCCTCTGATTTATTTTATAATTGGAAATTTGTGCCTCTTTATCTCCCTCAGCTGTTTGTCCCAACCCCCCTCCTCTTTCCCACCGTCACAGTCTGATCTCTGTGTCTGACTCTGTTTTGTTTTTTAGATTGCGTGTATAAGTAGAATCATATGGTATTTGTCTGACTTATTTCATTCAGCATAATGCCCTCTAGGTCCATCCATGTTGTCACAAATGGCAAGATATCATTCTTTTTTATGGCTGAACAATATTCCATTGTATATGTATATCACATCATTCTTACCCATTCATCAGTTGACAAGCACTTAGGTTGCTTCTCTATCTTGGCTATTGTAAATAATGAGATAAACATAGGAATGCATATATTTTTCTGAATTAGTTCAACATGGTGTCTTTAAAATTGAGCAATTTCATATATTGAAGTTATTTTTCTTCTCTAGTGAAAGCTAGAATGACAAACATTTTAAGAGGAATATTACATCCATATCTGTAAGTGCCATGATGTTGCAGTTTCTTTAAACTTTGATGTTTCCATTTTAGCTTCAGAAAAAAAATTTGAATGGGTTTAAAAATAAATGCAAATATAGCAGGAGTTTTCTTTTTTCAGATGATTTATCTTTTTTTAGTATTCTCATTTTGTATATTGGCTCTCCTTATGGAGAGAATTGTTTAAAAGAAATGACAGTAATTACAGTATTTGGTTTAATGTAATTCAGGATGTTTAATCTAACATAGAAGGACATTTGCTACTTTTAGCCTCTTTATTATTATCCAGATTGATGTAGGGTAATGGATTTGAGGTGTCTGATAACTGACCGTTTGTAACCAGAATGGTTTGATCCAAGAATTCTGGACATAAACGTAAAATCTTCCTGAAGTTGAGTCTGGGCTTTTTTGATCTTTTACTGTATGTATGTATCTGTGTGTCTGTGTTCATTAAAAATGGAAATGTTACAGCTTTTCTTTTTTCTTAGTATAAATTTGTAAAATAAGTCTATTGTTAACAATTGGGACAATGCATAAAAACCTGGATTACAAATCCATAAATAACTGCTGTTGCTATTTTAGTGTATGTCCTTTGAACTTTTTTTGACCCACTTGTCCCTCCCCCCATGCAAATAAAACACAAATGGAACGATTCATTCTATATGTACTTTTCTGTAATGTTCTTTTTCCTGTTAATCATTGGGGTGCATTTCCATGTCAGTAATTGTTTTGAGTGGCTACTTGATATTTATTTTTATGGCTGCAGAATAATTCCTGTAATTAATCCTACATTGAGGTCTGCTTAGGTAGTTTGCTACTTTAAAAAAAAATTATGGAAAACACCAATGAGAATATGAATCTTTGCACCTCCCTGTCTAATTATTTCCTTAAGATAACCTAGAAGTGAGATTTTTGTGCCTCCCTATTTCTAGGTAGCATTCATATGTATGTCCTGAGATGCTTCCACATACAGCATCTTCTCTGATCACTATCTTTTTAGCTCTCCATTTTTAGGTGATTTCTTTGTCTTCTCTGTCATTGTTTTTAGCAGTGTCCCTTCTACTTTCTGCTGATTTTAATGTGATGTTTATTTTGGTAATGGCTTTTTATTATCTTCAACTGTGTTAACTAGTCCTTTTTGAGATTAAAAAAAAAAAAACTCCCTGTTTTCTTCAATTTCTTTGAGTCAAGAGGAGTACTTGCCTGAAGAGTTTCCCTTGTCTCTTGGGAAGTCCTGTGAGAAGTCGTTTTCCTTCTGCCTTTCGCTTGTTTCTTCTTCACTGCCCCCTCATCTCTCAGGGCACCTCTGCTGGCCGTTCTGGGGGCCTTTGCCAAGGCGGCCTCTAAAGGGCCGTGCGGCCTGCCCAGCACTGGTCTGCTCTCCTCTCCACCCCGCCTGACGGCTGTCTCCTGTTCGTTGAGGGGCGGGTGCCCCCTCGCCCTGCCTTGGGTGACTGCATGCAGGGGGCTCACTTGGCGCAGGGTGAAATGAGCAAGCTGCCTTTCTGCCTGGGTGGGGCGTGGAGATGGCCCCTGGGCCGCTTTGCAGTGTGAACTGGGCCCCTGCCACCCAAAGCCCTATCCACAACCCCACCCCTGCCGTTCGTAGAAAACCGCATCTCAGTTTCGAAGAAGCCGCCTGGGCCTCGCAGGCTGGGGATTTGTCCTCTGCTCTTCCCGCGGGTTGGCTCAGATGTTGCTGTATTTGGTAGGTATAGTCATTTAGGGTTCTAGCTGTTTCCTAGTTCGGTTGTAGGTGGACTTCTGTTCTCATTTTCATTCTTTTGTTACCTTCAGTGTGGATCAAGGAGGAGCATTAAGTGTGCCTTTCATTTACTGCCTTTTACTGGAAGTCTCGCAGTTATTTTTAAGCTTGGGTTCCATCAGCATGACAACTGGGAGTTAGAGCCATGTGTTTGCGCTTGCCAGTCTGTGCTGTGTTGTTCTCCTTGAGCATGGGACTAAGAAGGACTCAAGTGAAATGAAGCTTCCTTTGTTTAATATGTGGTTTACTGGAGTAGATGTGGGATGACTGAGCCTACCAGCTACCTAGCTGGGCATGGTTAACAGTTTTGATGGGAACCCTATAAAGATAGGCCTGCTGGTCCAGGCCTTCCTTCAGCCGTGCTTATTGGTCAGTTCTGTGTTGGTGGGAGGTCAGGTGGTGAGGGCAGGAAGCCTGCTGTGCTGCTCCTTGGGGTCCCCGGTGCTCACCCACCCTGGCTCTGATGTCTGGTTCTGACCCAGCCTGGCCCACTTGCTGCAGTGGTACGTGACAGGAGCCCGTCACAACTTCCTTACGGAAGTGACCTCACAGAGGTTACCTCCCTGATGCCATTTGGAGAATTGAAGAAATATGGAAAAGAAGATAAGGAGAGGCAGTGCGATAGGGTCCCCCTGTCTTTGTGTGTCTTTTGGGCACGCATTTTTGTTATTCCAGCACAGTATTTTCAGACTACGCTCTGGGGGCTGGCTGGCATTTCCTCTTGCAGTTGGGGAGATGTCGTGCGTCATGCTATGATTCAGAGGTGCCCTTGGGTGCATCTGGGAATGGGGGGCTTGCCAATGGCAGAGGGCCTCGGATCGCCCTCTTCACCCTCTTCATTAGCTCTTCCTCTGCTGTAGTCAGAGCCAGTTCTCCAGGTCGTTGCCTGCCCTCACCCATTCTGCTGCTTCTAGTCTGCTGTGGGTCAGGAGCCCAGGTGCTTGGTCCTCCGTGGAGTGTTGAATGTGGCCAGAGTATTCCGAGAGAGGGGCGCGAACACCTCCTGTGAAGAGCAGAAGCAGTCAGGGTTTTGGATGCAAGCCAGCCATTTCTGTGCTTGGAGGCCTTTCTTTTCTTTGTGCTTCTTGAGCATAGAGGTCTCTGAAATCTGACTTCTGAGCCAGAGTTGAGTGGCTGTTCTTGATAATTGTGTGAGCTGCAGTTAAACATATGCACACTTTGTGTCGCAGTGCAGCTTGGGTGAGCATCTTTGTTGCATTGTTCCTTTGATTTGCCCATCAGGAGTCTCTTTTGGCAGTGCCTCAGCTCTGTAGGGTACTCAGCTGGGGAGGGCTTCTGCCAAAGGGGTCAGCCTTTGGAGGATATCGATAGCATCACTGGCTGTTTTTCTTCATTCAGCCGTAGAGCCATGCCCATCTTCCCTCTCTGTTCAGCTTTGCTGTGTTTTCAGGCGCAGGGTGGCCCCAGTTAAGTGGCTCTCCTGTACACAGCTGTGGGGCTGGAGGGTTTAAAGCTACAGTGACCAGAGGGTCTGAGATTTTGTTCTGTGTCCCACTATTCCTACAGGCAGACCCATTCTTGTCAGGCCATGTGTTAGGATTTCGAGTTTGAAAATTATGGGGTCTGAATTTAAGCTCACTTGCTAACAGTTACATACAATGTTGGTATTTGGATGGGTAGGTAGAGAAATAGAGTAAAAGATAAAGAATTAGAAAGTAAACTTCATTGTCAACTTTCCCAGGAGCTGGGGTCTGCTTTGCTTCCCCTCAGCTTTACTGCTTCCCTTCCATAAAAGGGGGATTTGATCAAAAGGCACAGTGGAAGTCTGGAGCTGGGAAGCTTGGGTATTTATTAATCTCAGCCTTGTGAGTTTTAATGGGTCTGTTTCTTAATCAGAAGTAAATGAACTATTTTGTATGCTGTTTTGGATCTAAGAAGCCATCTAAATGATGGGTGTGAGGAATTACCATGTTAGAATTGAATTGAATGCAGGATCTGTGATGTAAGCGTGATTTTTAGTTACCACCAGTGAAATGCAGTGTCGGGAGGAAGTTGGAACCAACATAATGGTGGAGATTATATTTTTTTGATTGTGCAAAGGATGAATGTATTGTTTTTGTCTGTCTTTCTGCCCTTACTGAACAGACAGGAGAGAGTTGGCTGGAATGGTCCTGACTCAGCAGTGTTTGTTTAGGTTTGCACACCTTCCAGCAGGTTGCTTATTTAAGCGCCCATTTATAACATTTTTAAATGGCTGACATGCCAGTCTACACTGGGTGGGTGGAATGCCATGCCAGAAAATACTAACTCCTGAGAGGCGATTACCATGTCCAGAAAATAAATCTGCCTTGTGAACAACCTTAGTCTTTCAAGCTGAAATTAAGAAAAAAGTAGTTATAAGTGGCCTGTACGTGAAGGAAATTAAATTATTCAGTTGTCACCTCTTCAATGTTAAAGAAACCACAACACAGCAGTTAGATGAATTGCCCAAGATCATAAAGCAGATACGTGGTGGGGCAAGATTTGAACCAGTTTGTCTCAGAAACCAACACCCTTAATCTCTACACTTCACACTATCACCGTGAAGAAGTGTATTGCATTTCTGTATCTAAACAGCAGATGCTGGCCTCGGTGAAACTTGGGCATAAGTGGGACACACACGAATTCTAGGCGGTATGGATCATAGCGGTCATAGCAGTCAATATGCTTTTACTCACTTCTGCATTATTTTTGCTACAGTACTAGTTGAGAAAATATTTGAAGCAAGATTAATATAGTTTTTCCTTAATAATTATGGTCCGTTGAAACATCCTCTTCCCAGATGCTATTCAGGAGACAGAACGCAGGTGAGTCACAGCTTCTCATCCAGTTGCTCTGCTGCCTGTACTTGATTCTCTTGGGACAGGATCAGGTATGCTTGTTAAATTGGCTGCTTCTAATTCCAAAGTCTTTCCTAAGAGAATTTAAGAATTAATTTTAAACTAGATCATGGTTTCCCTGGACTTGCTTCTTCTCCGCTCAGAACACCAGGGGGCTTTATAATAACTCCATAAGGAAAACACTTCTTCAACTTGGAATAGACATACACTGCACTTCGAGTAGTAAGTGTTGTGGCCATGTTTTGATCAGCTTGAAGCTGTGTGGGCACATTTGCCTTGTGGCCCACACTGGCCGTTTTGGGGCAGATTGGGTAGGTAGAAGGGCAGACAGGGATGGGAAGTTTTGGTAAATCACGAAGCTGTGGAGAAAGGCAAAACTTTGTTTTGTTTTTCAAAAAGTCATTCATGGACATGTCAGTACTAACCCCCTGGGATGAGATGAGCCGAATGAAGTGTCTGCTCTTTTGTATCTCACAGTTATTTGGGGGAGACAGATGAATAACGATCTGTAATGTGTGATTTTTTTCTTCTAAGTAGTTTTGTTGAGGTCTGTTTTACATATCATAAAACATACTCCTCAGGTGGTCAATTCAGTGATTTTTAGTAACTACACACAATGGGGCAGCCATCACAACAAAGCAGTTTAGAACGTCTTCTTTCACCCCCTGTCCGCTCCTTCATGTTCATGGACAGTCACCCTCTGTCCCCAGCTGGCCCCAGACAACCCCTGTCTGCTTTCTGTTTCCAGCAGTGTCTTTTTCTGGATATTTCATGGAGACGGAGTCACACAGTGTACGGTCTCTTGTGATGGTCTCCTCTCACTTAGCAGCGTGCTTTTGAGCTTCACGATGTGGCACGTGGCAGTAGCTTGCCCCGCCCCCTTTTGAGCAGGACCCCTTTGTGTGGCTCGACCTCATTTTGTCTGTCATTCACCAGCTGATGAGTTTCAGTTGTTTCCAGTATTTGGTTATTATTAATAATACTGTTTTGAACATTCTGGTGTGTGTCTGTGTGGACGGTTACATTTCCAGTTCTCCGGGTGTGGAATTGCTAAGTCATATGGTGGTTTTATGTTTAACTTCCTGAGAAATTGCCAGACTGCTTTCTGACGTGGCTACACAACTTTATATGCCTCCAACAATTTAATATAGGAAGGGACAACATACTGTGGTTTTAACAGATTTAATAGATTTACCACTACTTCCCGTGTAACACTGATATTGTTCTATCAGTGTGGCAAAATGGAGAAAAGCAACGTAATAACAGAAGTTGCATCGTGCTGTTTACTCTTCAGCAGGCGTGTAGTGTCACAGCACCTTGGGTCACCCATTGAAGAGGTGGGCACTTGCAGGCAGCGCGATTGGAGTGAACAGACCGGGAGCTGAAAGTAGTGTGTGAAGTGGGCGGCGGGCTGCCCTGATACAGACGGTCGGTCCTTTCTGTTTCGCTTTGGCGGGTGTCAGGATCTTTGGAATAACTGTGTAAGTTTTGGTCATTAGCCTTTTCCTTGCAGTCACCCCCCCCAGCCCTGGACTTCTGTGTCTCCTTTAATTTTCCTTATCATATTGCCCAGAAGTCAGGACAGGTTTTAATAGGGCAGAACAAAGTAGTATCTTTACTGTGGTTTTGTCAGTAATGATGGAATTCTTTCACATCATTTTGGGTCTAATTGGGAGCAAGAAGGAAGGGACACCAGGGGCCTGGCGGGAGAGTGGTCAGGAGAAGGGGTCATAAGACGAGCTTGGCGGCAGGTGGGCCACTGCTTGAAATTCTCCAGAGTGATGGTTCCAGTGCAGTGATGGTTCCAGACACCTGGAACGTGTCACTGGTGTGTGTGTTTGTAAGACATGGGATAGGAGGAGGAGAAAACAGGTCCACAGAGGGGATGGAGGATGAGACCAGGCAGAAAGAAAGCGATGAGCTAACATTCTCTTCAGCTGTTCTGGAGCCGAAGGTCAATTTAAGGTGCAGGTAACCTGAGGAAGGGGTTAGAAATAGGCCCTAAAGCAAAGCAGTTGGCCTTTCTCTTTACTGAAGCATGGAGCCTGAAGTCTGATGTGACCCTGAGGAGGAAGGTTCTGGAAGTGATGAGAATTTTGCTGAGTCCCTGTGGATTAGTGACAGATGAGGAGTTGACAGAAAGCAAGTGTCTGGTGTGATACGGGAAGCCAGGAGAGAGGCTGCCAGTAAAATCTGCAGGGGTAGAGTCGCTGACTCTGAACTTGAGCTGAAACCTAGTCTGAGTAGTTGGGGAGTAACAGTGCTGGTTAACTCACAGCCAGGCACCAGTTGGGGAGTAACAGTGCTGGTTAACTCACAGCCAGGCACCAGATTCTTTTGTGTGTAGTAACTCATTGCACCTTATGCAACGTGCTGTGCCTGTGCCCTTGTTATCTCAATTTACAGAAGAGGAAACTGAGGTCCAGAGCAACTCAGTAGCTTGCCCAGAGCCCCTCATCGTAGCCAGGAATCAGACCTGGGCAGTGGGTTCCAGGGTCCACTCTCGTAACCACTGTTACGGTAAGTAGCAGCAGAAATGTACCCAAATGGGAACTAGAAATAGTGACCCTTCTCGCTTCCGGTGTAATTTTCCCTACCTGGGAGTGCAGAGCTTCCTGCCTGTGGCCTTTTGGTTGGTTGTGTTTGGTTTTAATGAAGGAAGTGCCAGGGTTTATTTCGCCATGAGCTATATAACTTCCTGGAATGCATTATGCATTTTTCATCAAGTGCTTGTCCCACAGAACCACCAACTGCCGTGGTCAGTCTTTGCCTTGGTCTGGACTAGCTCACCGTCTCAGAGGAACCCCAGGCCTTCATCTTTCATCCTGGGGGCCTTCCCTGGAAGAAGAGTGCTCCCATCAGTCACTGGGGGAGCCTGGCATGGGTCAGTGATTCCCCTCGCACGGACCCTGGGGTACAGAAGCTTAGGTGGGTCAGGGATTGGCACCAAACACGTGACCTTGGGCGAGGTGAAGCCCCAGGCCTGTGGCCTCTCCACTCCCTCCTCTGCCAGTCCTCTTGGTCCGCAGGGGATGGGGGCTAGCCGATCCACAGAGTGCCTGCAGCAGATGGCCCTGGGCAGGCGGTGAGAGCCTTCTTTTGTTCAGCCACACTGAGAAAGAGCAGGACGCCGAGTGGATGAGGGCCGGTGTCCTCCTCAGCCAGCCCTCCAGCCAGGACCCTCTCCCTGGCACACGCCAGGAATACGTGTCCAGATGGAGCCACCCCGGTTCTGAGCAAGCTCTCCTGGGCCGGCTGCTCCCTGAACGCCCACCTCACAGCCTGGGAGAGTGGCTTCCGAAGGTCGCAGGCAGGGGGTGGGGGGTTTATGAGATACTGAGGCCGAAAATGTAGGTTCACCCAGGGGTTGCAGTCATTTCGTCCCCTCTGTTTAATGTGTTTAAACAAATTGTATTTGCATTCTTCGTGTTTACTAAAGCAGTGTCTACTTTAAAGAAACATGCATTTTAGGCTTCCCTAAAAACTCCTGATAGTTTGGATATGTAGGGCTAGACAACGAAATTCATAGAATAGAACATCTCTTTGCCTCAAGTTTCTTTTTTGTCAAGTATTGTAGAGTATTTTTTCAGTTTCATCTAGATTATGTGATTGTTGCAGGGCTGAAATCAAGTGTATCCTGTAGGGGAAATAAGGTTAGTAAGCCAGGCTGGGGCATGTGTTACCATGTGCAAGAGAGCTGGTGGAGGGCAGGGTTCTGCCACTCGAGGCTGTCTGCTCCTGGAAACAGGGCTGGAGGGTGGCTCTGCAGTGACTGTTGGCTTAGTTGTGATGTGGAAGAAAGCATGTTCCTGTGTGAACCTGGGATGTAGGCTTCAAGTTAAAAAAATAATCATCAGTTAGCTAGGAATGAGTCTTTTCTTCTAAAGGATATTTGAGGATTGGAGAAATCTGTTTATTCTTTGAGCTGATTAGAGCCATTTACTATTTACAAATCTTTATTTGGAAAATAAAGGTTTTTATTTTGGAGACCTTAAATTAACCCACTAGTTAATACACGAAACACCCTCTGGGGTCAGTGGCTGACATGGGTATGCAGGATCGGTTGCTGGGTGGCTGAAATCAGTGGGGACTGCAGGGGAAGAGCAGAGAAGAAAAACTGAAGCTGCAGGGAGACCTGGTCTCTGCTCACTCATGTGATTCCTTCCCTGGTGCTGGAAAGCAGGGGAATGCTAGAGAATGAGTCCTCCAGGAGTACTCCTGGCATCATAACTTCCTGCAGAACCTAGAGCCATCTCCTAGACCAGAACGGTGCTTCTCAACCTTGGCTGCACAGTGGAACTTTCTGGGGGAACTTTAAACAATGCGCATGCTGGAGCCCCATCCCCAGAGAGTCGGATTTAATGGTCTAGAATGAGGCTGGGGCACCAAGTGGTTTAAGGCTTCCCGGGTGATTCTGGTGTGCAGCCTGTGTTGAGAATCACTAACCACACGCTGTGGGAGGGCCACCCTGTAAGCCACTGCATGGGACTGGCATGGGATTGCACAGCAGAGAGAGCTGGCGCTCTTCATCAGCTGTGCCCTGCACAGGTTCTCCTGGTCTGTCTTCTGAGTCGGCCTCTTAGGTCCCTCTGAAGGAAGCTGAGACCATCTTGGAGACGGCAGGCACCCTTGGGTGGTTCGTTGGTCTTCCAGCCAAGAACCCATTACTCTCATTTGTACCTTTGAGGGGCGTGGGCCAGCTGAGTAGGAACCCATTTTGCAAATTTGTTCCTCCTCACGAGTAGCTCTGGTATTATAAAGTGAGTGTTTGGTGTAAAAACAAAGTTCTGACCTGAGACTTTCTTGTCAAGATGAGGAGCTCAAAATTTCCCCTGTTCTGTTCATGGCAAAATGTGTTTGGGGTTGGCTGCTGGGGGGAACACCAGGAATCTGGTTGGGGAACCACCAACGTGTGATGATGGCAGTACCCTGATAGCAGGACACCCTTCCCAGAAGTGTGTGTGGGTTTCCCAGGCAAGGGTGGGGGCCAGGGGTGTGCCACAGAGTTTCTTTGCTGCCTCCACTTCCTGAGTTAAAGGAGTTTGCACACTGCAGAGATTTCTGGGAAAATCCATAACAGGGCATTTATCTTTTTTTAGGTCCTTTTGTTTGTTTATAAACTTTTACATTGGTCTTGTATGTTTATATTCGGGTATGTACGTTATAAAAAGGGCAGCTTGATTTTCAGATAGGGTAGGCATGGGAAAGATCCGGATAAAGAATAAGCTTTCAAGTTGTTAGAATGAGACCTTTACAGGTTAGCACTCTTGATGAGACAGATTGCCCAATGCTCCTTTCAGTACAGAATGCTCTTTGAAGTGTAATGGTTAGATTAATTTAGTGAGATGGTTTTCAGGGCATTTTTTTTGCTTGGAATTAGCTTCATGATATTTATGGAAAGAATAATCTGCATTTAAAAATAGGAATATACAGCCATACTTAAAAACAGCAATAGTTTTTAATCTCTTTGGGACTGTGTTGCACTGTGTTATACGTGGTGAGTTCTCAGTAAGTATTTTGGCCTGTGTTTTAGTGATTTCTAAAAAAGTCTCCCAAGTGGAGTGCTGCTTTAAAGATGACCTCACTTGTTCTTAGAGGTGTTTGCTGGAAGGCCATGCCAGCTCTTGCAGCGGTGCCAGATCAACCACCTTATCTCCACAAAAGGCTATGCAGAGCGCCTCACTTCCCCCTCTGACTTGGGCTGATTGGACCCTCTGGCAGACCAATGAGCTAAATAAATCCTTGAGGCATCCCTGTTGCATTTTACTGAGAAGTTAAGAACTTGCTGAAGGTCGTGCAGCAAAGTGTTTCAGTAGGAGGACAAGCCAGGTCTCTTGATTCTTAGTTTTGTGCTCTTCCTGCTGTCTCTGGCGGACAGAGCTTGGGAGGCTGTGAGCAACTTGCCCAGACTTGGTGTCAGACGGCCATGCGTTCCAGTTCAGGGCCTGTCACAGCCACTGTGTCCTTGGACAGGCATACTCCCACTGTAAAATGAAGGCAGTACCTTCAGAGTAGGTAATTTTTCTTGCTTTGTAGTTTTTCTTAATTTTCCTTATGGCTTCCTTCTGCCTGCGGTACATCCAAGACCCAGGAGTCTCGTGGCCTCCGACTGCAGCATTCGCCCTATTTGGGACCTGCTGAGGGCCCAGGGTTCCAGGACTCCAGGTCCTGTGGGCGTCACGATGTAGCTGTCCAGGCATTCACATTTTCACATTGTTTGGCCAAGACGATCTCTTAGGTTCAAGTCTCTGCTCAAAAATGCCCAGCAGGATTTCTCTCTCACAAACCGTAACAGTTTCTGTCTGGACCACAGGGACTTCCCGACAAGCTGTTGGGGGGCTGTGTCCCCAGGCCAGTGCCTTTCGCGTCTTCCTTGTTTGCTGCAGTTCTGCCGGACCCGGGCCTGCTTTCCTTTTCCATGTGAAGTTGCTTCAGTGCGGCGAATCTTCAGTCTCTCTCCTGAGACCACCTGTGGAGGAGAGCCTTCTGTCTGTCTGAGGGGTCGAGCAGGAGTCTCCGTTACAAGCAAGTGGAAAAGTTGTATGGAAGGTTCTCATAGCTGTGATCTTTTGTGTATTGCTCCTAGCATTATTTCTTAGACCTAAGAGCCTTGTAATTCGGCGGGGAGGGTCTTTGCATCAGTGTGGAACACCACCCTGACCTCGGGGCTCTCTGATCAGACCCCCTCACCCCCACCCCAGTAGGTGGCATCTTGGGGGTCAGCCTCTGCCTCAGGAGTTTTTGCAGATACTTCCTTCTGTGTTGCTGAGGAAGCTCACTCAGGCCTCCGAGAACTCCCGTGTCCCTTCCCTGAGGGAGGGAAGGCCTCATTTAGTTTGATTTTTGGATCTGGCCATAGAAAGCATGCTGCTTTGTGACTTAGGTGATCGGGGTTTTCCTTCTGGCTCTAGTTCAAGTGAAAGCCTTCTAAGAAACTATTGAATCTTGATCAAGTATTGTCAGAAAGAATGAACGACAACAAGAACCATTTCTATTTATTAAATACTTACTGTTTAGCAGTAAGGAGATTACCTGACCATATTTTATCCTTTCAACATCCAAGGAAAGTGTCATCCCACTTTACAGGTGTGGAAACCGGGCAGGGTGTTTCAGTAGCTCGGTAGTGATTTGGCAGGGCTGAGCTGAACTTGTGTTTAGCCTCCAAGTACCTATGGCCCCATAGAAGCCCTAGTTTTTGGCAGATAAGCATCCAGAAGGACAGGGTTGAGTGAGGGTGGCATTTCAGTGTCTTCCTTCGCAGGCCGTGTAGTAGCTGCTGCCCCAGATGAGAGATTCTGCAAAGGCAGAGCAAAGCGGCTGGCGGTGCACACCGGGTCTCACAGTTTCCTGGGCCACGGCTGTATTTTCTTGTCTCCTCCATGTAAAGCTCTGAGTTTGGGCCTAGTGTTTGTTTTCAGTAATGCGGGTCTGTCTGAGGCTGCTTTCCGAAGAGGTTGTCTGCAGGTACCCATGCTGTTCGCCTCATCTGGTGGGTTAGGCTGGCAAAAAGGTAAGATATGTTCTTCAGTGCTAGAGCATAATCTTGAGGGGGGAAAGCAATTTGTAAAGTGTTGCAAATGCAGTTTTCCGTCCTCAGCGTAAAGAATGTGCTCTGGGAGAAGGGGGATGGCCTGCTGCCTTTGCTGGAGGGAGTTGTCAGGTTTGGGTGGGTTTCAAACAGCAAATGGATTTTCCACCTATGATAGTGAAATAATAGTGGCTTCTTTGGGTCAGGAAAAATAAGGTGTAGAAGGACGCAAAGTTGAGATTATAAGTAAAAAAAACATTTTGTAGAATTTTTAATAACTTTATTTTTAAATAGTTTAGGAATCAGAAGAGTTGCAAAAATAATGCATAGTTCCTGTGTACCCTTCACCTGTCTTTCCCCTGGTGAACTGTTTTACCCTGTAAAAGCAGGAAATTGGTGTTGGCCAGTGCTGCTAACTCAGGTGCAGGCTGTAATTCAGATGTCCCCCGGTTTTGCATGCTCTTTTTTTGGGGGGTGTATAGTTCTGTGAAGTTTTATCACTTGTGTAGATTCCAATACACAAGCACAGTTGGGATGCAGAACTAACTGTTCCATCAGCTCAGAGATTCTGCTTGTGTTAGCCCTTGCCCGTCATCCCTCCCCCTACCTGCCTCCAGCACCATGCACCTGTTCTCTAGCATTTGGTTCACTTTGAGAATTTTCTAAAATTCAGTCCTACAGATGTAACTCTTAGTGCTTGTAGACAGAAGTTGGGTGACAGGAAGATAAGTGGGGGTGGTAGCAGAAAGTGGGACTAGAGCTGGGGGTTTAGATTGACGGTAAGCATTTGTGACTTCATTCTTTAGATAGTACGCTGTCCCAGATGTTTTGAGCACTGAAGGAAAACCATGAGTTTTGAGGAAGCTAGACTGCAAGCAGGGCATGGGAAGGTCTTGAGGTGGGTCAGTTGTGAGGGAGGGCCAGGGTGTGGGGTCAGCCAGGGGCGTGGCAGGGGAACCGCATGGAGGGGTAAGAGAAGAATAGGTGAACATGGTTTCCGCTTTGTAAATGGCAGATGGTGACGCTATTAACAGTGGAACATGGGGAAAGCCTGGAGTGGGAAGCTGGGCAGGCATGGAGGATAAGGTGGCATGCTGGTGGTAGGGCTACGCCTGGCTGGCAGGTGGGTTCCACTGGTGTGACGTTGACTGATCTGGGGGTGGCTGCCCTGGGTGCTGGTGAGGGAGGGATTCAGAGGCTGAGTTCAGCTCCTGGAGGAGAAAGGTGCATGATTGATGAGGGATGCCTGCCGAGCTCAGAAGCGGGGTGGGCACACCTGTCCCCTGCTCACTGTCCCTGGTCAATGTCGCCTTTTCTCTTGCTGCAGGAACAGTGATGTGTAAGTAGCAAGTATTAGAGCCACGTCAAACTTAGTTCCTTTTTCTTTTCAGGGAAAAACAGAAAAGCTTGGTTTCAGCCCCAAGTGGTGCAGTGTGGTATGACTGTGCAAGTGGTACCTCTGGAGCCGAGTAACTTGGAAAGTTGGATGGTGATGCCAGATGCATTTTTCACTGCCAGGAACAATTGAAAGAAAACAGTAATAGCTGTTCAGGTTTAAAAATAATAAACTACTTAAATCATCATAGAACTATTTTAATGAATTCCCTCAAGGGATTATGAAATACAGTGAATTATTGTGGGTGCCTGAGCTCCAGAAAGGTACAGCTTTGAAACTTCTCTAGGTCTTGGGGTGGGGAGCAGGTCATTGCACACGTGGACTTTCTCTTCGGAGGAATCTCGAAGGGGTGTAGGTGGCCTGTCCTCTCTGTGCTGTGGGGCAGCGTGACAGCCACTTGTGCTGTGCACACATTTGTTCTCTTCCTCTAGTGGGAGGTTCTAGGCTATTGGGTAGCTGGCTGTCTGGAAACTTCCATGTAATCATGAGAAACTGCTGTGAAACCATTGATTCTAGATTCATCTGGAGCACTTTCCCTGGCTTTTTGGCTCTTGGCACAATCCCCGAGCCCAGTGAAGTTTTCCCCGGGTTGGCTGGGAAGGGGCTTTGGGCATTTTCAGAGCCTTCACCCATGCATGGCCTTGCCTCTGGGGTGCACCTTCCACTTACTTTGGTCGGTTTTTTAAGATCCTGACCGTAATATGATAGTATAACAAGTGCCATGGTTTCCCTCAGTCTTGTAATTAAAATAAACAAGACAAGGTGTGAGTGTTTAGGAAGGCCCAGAATTTAGCTGACTGAAGTTTATAGAGTCAGATAGCCTGGGGGTGTCATCGTGAAAGGGCGGTGAAGAAGATGAGATGGTAAGGCCACCAGAAGGGGAGCTAAGTGCCATTTTCACTTAATCCTGAGGCTCCCAGGGGAGGTTGGTCTGTTTCTCGATATGGATGGTGAGGGTTTTGAGGCTGTGAAGAGAGAGTATGTCAGGATTGAGCACCTGCTACTGCAGACATTACGCTGGAAATTGGAAGTGTCAGCCGCTGCTGGTGGGGGGCGCTGCCTGCTTACTGCCAGTTGCATTTATTCATCCACAGAGAATCCTTTCTTCCTATTATTTCTCAGCCCTCTTAACCCTTCCCTCTGAGGAGGGAACTAAGACTTGTTGTGTGGCTTATGGGGTCACATAAATAAGCATGTAAGTGAGATTCATACCTCTTCATCGTGAGAAGCCCGATCTTCCTTCTTTGCCTTGAAATGATCTTCAACTGCCTGAGTGGGAAGTTGCATTGGGCATCTGATTGTTATTTTTGAGCCGTGAGTCTGGGATCTGAGCAGGCAGCACCCAAGCCCATCCCTCCCACCCCCAGCCTCCTTGACCAAGGAGAGGTGAATGTGGTGGTGGTGGGGGGTGCTGACCACCCACTGCCTCAGAGGAGGCTGAGCTGCTGTGTGCCCTGACTTCTGCTGGCGCTCGTTGGGGACTCCGGCAGGCCGCCTGGTGAGGTGAGGCTCCCGCCGGCCTGCCTTATCTGTGATGATGACCTGTGCTTAGCTCAGCATAAACCTTTCTGAAAAGAAAATTCTCAACATGGCTGGCAAAATGGCACCTTTCCTCCCAAGGAGCTCTGCTTTCCTCAGTGCACAGACTGGCAGCGGAATCTCGAAGTTCCTCGAAGTAGGTCATTGTTGGCATTGGTTCTCTCACGGCCGTGAGGCTACGCCGCGTAGTGATGAGCATGAGCCCGAGTTGCCAAAGGGCAGAAAGCCCATCTTGCGAAGGCCCTGCTGTCCCTGTACTAGCAGGTGTTCCCCTTCTCACTGGGGCCAGCTTTTAGCTCGTCGCAGCTGCTCTCACAGTGGCAGTGTGGAATGCCACAGCGTACTGGGGCCGGCGGGGACGGAGCCCCTGTGCTTGCTTTACCGGTGCAGGCTGTGGGAAGAGGACTTGGGGGCAGTTGGCAGAGCTTTGGGAAAACAGCTGCCTTAGACTAGGCAAAGGAAGGGCAGGCAGTTTATTAAAAAGGAAACACTGCTCTCCAGAGTGTGGAACATCTCTGCACTTGCCCTCCTCCCCAGGATTGGACACTTTTCCGGCAGTGGTCAGTGATCTGTGCTCTCCCTTGAATTCTGCTGCCTGTTTTTTGGTAACAGATCATCCCGGAGCTTAGTGGCCTAAAGCAGTAATGATTCAGTATTTCTCCTGTGTGCTTGGGTTGACTGGGGGTTTTCTGCAGTCTCACTTGGGCTCACTCTTGTGCCTGCGGTCAGCTGGAGAGGTGCTGCCTGTGCTCAGCAGGGACAGGAGGACACTGGGTGTCTGCAGTTGGCCCAGGTGTGTGGCTAGTGCCTTGGTTTTTTATGTGGCCGCTCCAACAGGCAGCCCAGGCCGCTTTACTTGTTGATGGAGGCATTCAAGGGGAGCAGAGGCCAAAGCCACAGGGCCTCTTAAGGCTTAACCTTGGAAAAACACACCATCACAGGAAATCCTAAGGCCAGCCCAGATTCAGGGAATGGGACATAGACTCTTTCTTGCTGGGAGGAATGCCACAATCACATTGCAAAGGGGTATGAACACAGAGGTGTGATTGAGTGGCAGTTACTTTTGTGACAATCTCTTTCACTGTCATCTCGAACACTATAGGAGTTTGGCTAAATTCTTGTTGGCTTTGTTTTTTATTAAGTCTCAAAAAGGAACTGCCACTGATTTCTTAGTATGGGAATGGGGCAGTTAACGAAGGGGGGTCAGGTTAGCACACTAAAACCCACCCCCCTTTTAGAGCCGTGTTGGCTCGTCAAGGTTGCCTTGTGTGTCCCCCAGGTCTCTGAACAGTGGCTTTCAGTGTGGACCCTGCCCGGCGGCATCTGCGTCGCCTGGGCGTTCATGGGCCCCGTGCCAGATGTACCGCAGCAGATCCCAGGGGTGGGGCCAGGCCGTCGGTAGTAGTCTAACAAGCCTGCCAGGTGATTCTCATGCTCTGAAGACCTGAGAATCACTGCTCCTGAGGGTGTAAACAGCTTGAGCCATCTCATCCCTCCCTAGCCAGAGGTGCTGTCCTCCCCATTCTTCCTCCCCCAGGCACTGTGCTCTCTGAATTAGGATATTCTTCACAGTGTCCGCCCTGGATCCTGTTTGCACCAGCGTATGGCTGGGGTTTTCTTACTACTCAGGAGACATTTACTGACCATCTGTCACTGTGCCCAGAGACACGGGTGTGGAAGTGAATATGGCATGGACGCCCAATTCCCCGCGCTGATAGTCTAGCAAAGGAGGCAGTGCTCTGTGGGAGAACCGCCACTTTCAGCAGGGGTTCAAACGACAAATCCAGTTCCTATAGATCGAGCTTGAGATGTTCAGGTAGAAAGAGATACCTAGTAAGTAATTGATTCTAGGAATTAAAACTCAAAAGGCAGGGCCAGAGCTAGCAATTTGAAATCACACTCTACACTATAATTTAAAACAGCATTTCCTCAAAGGTGACTATTCATTAGAATCAACATCTCTGAAAAATGTGGATTATGGAGCGCCATGTGTGACTGAGTGTGTTTTGGGATCTCTCGAGTGTGCCAGGTAATTCTGACCAGCCAGGCTGGGGGAAAACGGTCCCAAGCCATGAAATCATATGACAAGTAGAGAAACAGGAGGCCTGGGATGGCACTGTTAGGGGAATGAATGTAGTGAGGTCTAGCGTAGGTGGAGGCTCTTCTGGAACTGGGCTTGTAAGATGAGTGGAGAGCGGGCTGTAGATGTCGAGGACTGGACAGCTTGCGCGGAGGGCTTCTTGGAGGAGGATGAGACCCTCCGTGCGGCAGGGGTGGTGGCTGAGCGGGAGCCAGACCGTGGCATTGACCGCGAGGGCAGGGTCCCCAGCAGGTCGGACAACATGACGACATTCAGGGAACTTGAAAGGGAGGAGGGTGACCAGTGAAGTAAGGTGTTTTTGTTTTTCTAAATCGGAGAGCCCTGAGCTTTGCCAAGGGCAGAGAGGCAGCAGAGGGCTGAGTGGCAGAGGGTTACTGCTGCAGCCACATCCTGCAGGAGAGGATGGATTCAAAGGCCCAGCCTTTGGGGTTGGCCTTAAAGAAGAGGTGGGCCTCCTGCCCTCCCGCGACGGGGAAGGAGGTAAGGAAAGGGCGTGAGAACAGGAGAGTTTCTTGCTGCTGGAAACAGACACGGTCTCTGTGTCTGGGTTCCGGGTAACCAACCCCAGCACGCATTCCTCACTCACTTTGCTCATTTTTACTGATGGGGTTGGCGGATTTTTGTGAGCTTTTACTCTGTTCAGTGTGCAGTCTCAAAGTGGGGCCTGTGTTCACGTCCCTCAGTGACACCCCTCACGTCAGCATGTGGTTATTGGGGTGCCTGGTTTCCCAGCGGCTCACCCTCTGTGTGGGCTACCACGTTGGACATAGGCTGGCTGGGTGTCAGCAGTTCTTGAAAAGCACTGCTAGAACTCCATGTGTTTTACCTTGGAAAGCAAGGTTGTGGTTAGCGTCTGGTCAGCCCACAAGCTCATTTCACTCAGGGCTGCTGGAATTCTGTGCCTGTGACCCTTCAGGTTCCCCCAATGTGATGCCTCCTCTTTCTGGGCCTCTGATTGTGTTCTTCCTCCTTTTCAGCCCTTCTTCCTCCCCTTACTCCTTTTTCTGTAATACCTCAGCTTCTTTGAAGAACTGGTGGGCTTGCAAAATCAGCCTTTGCAAGGCGTCCCCTTGCGCACGTGTGCAGTGTTTTTCAGAGAAGGTGTGTCTGTCTGGGAGGCAGCTCCCAGCGTCCTGTCACTCTAGGGGTTGCATACTGGTGCCCCTGGCTTCGGGCTGGGCGGTTGCTCATGGTGGGATGTGATCCGTAGGCCTCCTGCTAAATGTCAGTTCTGACCCTCAGTTTGTGACACACCCCCTGGGGATGACAGGTAGGTTTTGCTGCCCATTTGAAATCTCAGTTGTTGACAGACCTCTCTCTCTGGCCAGGTTGATGTTAGGACAGATATTGGAGTCCCCAGAATGTTCACTGTGTATTTTCAACTAGTCATGTTCACGGTTAAGGGCTTTTAGAAGCTATTTCAAGGTAAAGCATTTCCATGACAGAGGAAAACAGGTTGCTTATTGTTTCCTGAGATCTGGTTCAGATATTTAGGCCAAGGTAGTAGCTCTAAGTAAAGCTGCATAGGACTGTATTTGTTGGACTTTAAAACATGGCCTGTTACAAGACAATTAAGTTAGGGTATAAAGTTGTTTTCCTGTTATGTGACAGAGCTAGTTAACCTGCTTTAATATATATCAACTTAAATTTAGAAAATATGCAGGGGAGGGTGGGAAGAAAAGTGGAACTTCTGTTGAAGACCAATCAGTCCTTGAAAAATTGATCTAGGTGAATAAAAGAAAAAAAGCAGTCCCAGTTCTGTGAGTTATTGAAGTTTCCCTTCTTTCCTTCTCTCCTACAGAACCTAAAAGCAGACCCAGAAGAGCTTTTTACAAAACTGGAGAAAATTGGAAAGGGCTCTTTTGGTGAGGTGTTCAAAGGCATTGACAATCGGACTCAGAAAGTAGTTGCCATAAAAATCATTGATCTGGAAGAAGCTGAAGATGAGATAGAGGACATTCAACAAGAAATCACAGTGCTGAGTCAGTGTGACAGTCCCTATGTAACCAAATATTATGGATCCTATCTGAAGGTAAGGCTTAAAAATAAACAACAGTTTTCCATGACACAGCACTTGGCTGAGATGTGAGCAGTGTACGTGCAGGACTTTAATGGCACAGCAGGTTTTCAGAGGAAGGAGAACTGTTCTGACCTTTGCGAGCGAAAAGAACCTTGCTTTGAAAGTTTTATCATCTGAAATGTCACCTATAGAAATATATTTCTGGTAAAGGTGTTTGTTGAAATTCCCTTTCAAACAAGGGAGAGTATTTCTGTGTGGGACTTTGTAATCAAACATGCATTTCTTATTATGTTGTTATGAACAGTAACTGTGAATCACTTAATTTTAGCATGGTTTAAGATAACTCATGCTAACCTAAGAATATTAGTCTTCTGATATTTTCCATTATCAAATGTGGTTTAATTTAATGTTGTTTTTAAAAACTGTTGAGAACTGATAATGTTGCTTAGTGAGCTAGTTTATCTACAATTTACTTTAAAGAATTCCAGGTAAGTAAATAATCACTTAAATAAAAGAGTAGTTGTCATACAACACTACAATTTGTCCTTGATCTTTACGCAGTTCTTTAAGTGAGAAAGAACAGTATAAAAAATGGTTTCCAGTCCTGCATGGGACCGTTTTTTTTTTTTTTTTTTTTGAGAGGGCATCTCTCATATTTATTGATCAAATGGTTGTTAACAACAATAAAATTCAGTATGGGGGGTCAATGCTCAATGTACAATCATTAATCCATCTCAAGCCTAATTCTCGTCAGTCTCCAATCTTCTGAAGCATAACGAACAAGTTCTTACATGGTGAACGAATTCTTACATAGTGAATAAATTCTTACATGGTGAACAGTACAAGGGCATTCATCACAGAAACTTTCGGTTTTGATCACGCATTATGACCTATAAACAATCAGGTCAAATATGAATATTCGTTTGATTTTTGTACTTGATTTATATGTGGATCCCACATTTCTCCCTTTATTATTATTTTTATTTTTAATAAAATGCTGAAGTGGTAGGTAGATGCAAGATAAAGGTAGAAAACATAGTTTAGTGCTGTAAGAGGGCAAATGTAGATGACCAGGTGTGTGCCTGTAGACTATGTGTTAATCTAAGCTAGACAAGGGCAGCAAAACATCCACGGATGCAGAAGATTTCTCTCAAAGCAGGGGGGGTGAGTTTCTGAGCCTCACCTCTGTTGATCCCCAAATTCTCACCTGATGGCCCCCATGTGACTGTGCCTGTCTTAGGTTGTTCCTCCCTTGAGGAATCTTACCCGTCTCTGGCTAACCAGCCATATTCCAGGGCCATACAGGGAAACGTAAAGTTGGTAAGTGAGAGAGAAACCATATTGTTTGAAAAGGTTAGCTTTTTACTTCTTTGCAGATTTATGCCCTGTGGCTTCTATGCCCAGCACTTGTGCATGGGACCATTTTTTAGATATTGTTACCACGTCATACGACTAAGAAAAGTTTAAGAATATTCTTTGTGTTTCAAGTTTTTTGACATATTCTTGTTTTACTGAACTTAGAAATGTAAAATTTTTCAAATTAGAGTCTTGGTAATCTTAAGATTTGGTGAAAAAATTATGAACTAATTTTTGTGGAAACCAACACTTCATAGATAAAAACAACTATTTCCTGAGGGAGGGGGGCAGCAATAAGCCCAGATAATGTAAGACTTGGCCTCCTCGTGTCCTTGGGTTGTCCTCTAAATTCTCCATGTTGCAGCTTATACCTTCTGCGTGGTCAAAAGGGATAGTGCAGGTTGTGAGTTTGTGGAAATGTGATAATAAGGTGTAAGAGGAAGTAGGGACATTTTCTAGAACCATTGATTCACTAAAATGAATATTTAAAGGAAATCAAAATTAAGTGGTAATCCTTTTTTTCTATTCATAGTCTAAAGGATGGCAGTATGTCATAGGTGAACTGCAGGATTTAAATGGAAAGAGTCAGTTTGGAGCCAAATGTCCTGGACTTGAATCTTGCTTCTCCTGGTGTGTGGCCTTGACCGGGTGTTTTTTTTAAATTACCTAGTTTATTGTAAAATAGAAAATTATGGTCACCAAGTTAAATGGAATTACGTATGTGAAAGTACCTGGCATGTAGAAGATACTGAGTGTTAATTTCCTGTCTTAACTGATTGAATTTATTCATACCTCATCTCTGAAAGTCACATTGCAATGAGGGACATACCCACCAAGGCCAAAGCAAGGAGGAGGAGTGCCAACAATAACCATGACCATCGCTGTGGAGGCGCGTCCAGCTCGGGTCTTGGTAGGGCAGGAAGGGGTGCACTGTACGTGTCATCATTTTCGTGATCCAAGAGGAGAGCATATGTAATTTCGAGACGGGAAAGCAAAGGTCACCAACAGCTGAAGAAACTGAACTTGGACTCTTACCTATTTACCACTTAATACCCTTTGTGAAATGATTTCCACCATAGTTTTATAGTAAATTCAGAGTTGGGTTTCATGTGGTATGCTGAGGTGGTGTTTTAATAGGAATCGTGGTACCTGTGGCAAAGGAAGCATGGAAGAGATCCTTACAAACGTTTGCTGATTCATACCAGCTAATATTTAATTATGGGAATTAAGGATCAGTGGTTCAAAAGTTATCTTCTTCAACCTCAGCTCCTCAGCAGGAGTTTTACTGCATTCCGGAGTCTGTTGCTTCATTGTGCCCAAACATGGTGTTACCTTGACTGTACATATTCAGAGATTCCACTGGTATGTCCTGTTCTTGCCTGACTCACTGATTCTAGAACGTACATTCCAGGTCAACCTATCCTTGATCTAGAGTGGGCCAGTGAATTTATTTAGTTAACATAATGTCAGCTGATAGTGTAAACCCCCTAAATATATAATGGCTCAAATGTAACAGAAGTTACATAGTTCTTGCTCACTGATAACTGTGCTTTGTGGGAGGTTTTCCTCCTGACAGTGATTGCAGAGCTTCCTTCTCTCTTGTTGCTATTCCTTCTGTCTTCCATTACGTGGCTGTGTTTCTCTGCCCTAAAGCCAACATGGAGGCAAAAAATGGGGGTCCCTGTGAGAAGTTGTCATGTGCCCAGGCCTGGACATAGAGCACACTATTTCTGCCCACGTTCCCCAGGCCAGAACTCAAGTCACACGATCACACCTCACTCAGGAGGGGCTGGGAAGTGGCATCTAGCCGTGTGCTTCATGGAAGAGGAAATGGACTTGGTGCTCACCGTGCCTTTCCAAAGCCACTTACTCTATGAAAGGAAGTGGAATAACTCATGGAATGATTTGTCCATGATAGGATAGGACAGATGGAAAGTTTTGATGATTTTGTCTATAGTGCCTTATTTAGTTGACGAGGCAGATTGTCTTCTAGAAAAAATCACCCTTCTGAAAAGTTGCCCTTAATTTCTTAAACCATGTGAAAGATGATTCTAACTTGATTTAAAATATAATGAACTGCTATTTTTAAACAACATTAATTAACTATTATAAGTTGGGCAGGACAAAAATCTGGTCCCATGATTCTGCCTGACTGATCTTGTATAGAGTTTTCATGAAATTCCTTGGCTCAGGGGAAGACCCTCCCTGAGGAGGGTGGGCTTATGAAGTTTAAATTGGTATAGTCAGAACTGTCAAGTAAGATAACAAATTAAATTGACACATAAGAAGAACAGGTCTTTGACACAAAGTAGAAAATAATTGTGTTTTATGTGGTTTTTGTTACCCTTTTAGAAACTCCCCATTGCCTCGGAGATAATATTGCTTAGTTCCTTAAGTTGTGATGGGAGAGAGGGGCCTTAGGATTTTACCTTGTGTTCAGACTTTTACATGGCAAATTGGGTGAAGAGGAAATTAAAAGAAAGTGGTTTCTCCATTACTGTGACAGCATTGAAAGGTCTCATGATTGTGTGTTGGTTTCAATCATCTAGTTTAGAAAAAGAGATTAAAAACAATAGGTAAGTGGTCTAAATATATTGAATGTTGCTGAAGGTCAGGAGAGTGGAGTTGATGTGAACTATGTGGCTGTTACCAAATCACAGAATTGCTGTGTAGCATGCTTTTTCCCCAAAGGTTAAAATAAAAAATATAACAATTGAGGGAGTAGATGGAATAATTCAGCAGACAGTGAGCACTAACATTTATATTGATGAATCTGAGGCCTCGAAAGGTCTTGAAGATTACTACAGTGCCATAGGAGAAACTTCATTCGTTGTGCTTTAAGCGTTTAATTTTGGGGAACTTAAACCAGCTAGAATATGTACCAGAAGCCCCAGTGTCCCACCTATTATAGCACAGGAGTTTTCTGCCACAAAAATGCTGCCCACAGGTTCATAAAGAAACCTTTACGTGTGTGTGTTGCTGGTTGCTGGCTGGTTTTCTGTGGGTGGTGAGCAGAAGAGAGGGGATCGTTTGGATTTTCAGTTGGGCAGTGAAGACACGAGACTGAGATGGGGCAGCATGGTGTCACACAGCGTGCAAAGCCGTTCTTTATATGCAGCATGCTAGGTGCTGCCCAGCAGCACTAACCTCTCAGCTTTATTTTGCGGCGATGGCAATACTTTTAGAATCTCTACTTCAAGATTCATTTAGAGTTAAAGCCAGAATTTTTAGTCTCGGATCTTGGTGCTCTAGGTACTTAACTATCTGGGTGTTCTTCAGGCTGCTGATTTCTTCAGAGATAAAATGCAGATAAACTTATGAGTGTTACTAAAAAGACTGAGATTATATAGGTAAAGTGCCTGGCATGTAGGAGATTTTTTAGCAAATGATAGTTCAACAATTTTTAAGTCATCTGTGCCAATGAATCAAAATTCATGAGTCTTAAAAACAGATTATGTAGCATACTAAAAATCAGGCTTATCATCTTCTTTTACAACAAATTATTTAATACTCTCATACGTCAAGCTGGTTTAACCAGAGAAAATCAGGTGCAAGGCAAAAACCTGAAAAAAAAGCCTGTTTATCAAACCTTTACTTGTGTTAGTTGTGTGTAGAATCAATATTAAGGAAGTATATCCATGGAATGAGTAGTTACCAGCAGTGGATTCGGATCCCCAACTTGACAGTAGTTTTCTTCAGTTCCTAAAAAATTTTAGGGTAGTTTTACCCATTGGATTCACTAGAAACACATGCCTAAGTCCCTAGATGAGTTTTAGGAAACTTCAGTGCTTGATCTAAGTACAGATTATTCTGGTAAAGGGTTGATTACACTGTGTACTTTGCAGATACATTTTGGGGTAAGTTTTAAAAGTTATATTCTTTTGACTTCTGCTTTGTCTTTTTTTTACCCTCCTTCCTCAAAGGGAAAATAGTAGTCCCTGATGAAATAGAAAAACCAATCATTTTACCCTTAGGAAAAGAAATTTTGAAAAGGTATATAAAGGGCTGGCATGTTTGTGAGCAAGGCTGCTGGGTAGGTCACCATCCCCCCACGATCTTTGCTTGTCCTGGGACGACTATGAATAGTCATCCTGGACTTTCAGAAATATCTAGGTTTGGACAGTAGAGTGTAATCATCCTATTCTGCTTTATCTCTGGAAAAAAAACCAAACCCAAACTGTGGCCTCTCCCTTGCCCACACTGTATTATAATGTCATGGACTTCTTCTCTCTCAGAGGAGAGGTGTGTGCAGCTAATCATAATAAACATGTCCATTAGGACACACCTGAATTTTTATCTTCACCCACACTTTGTTCTCCCAACCGCACCTTGGCAAATCCCCCACTGGCAGGGACGCCCGGTTTTGGAAGTAAAGATAGGTTATTAGTTTGGGGAAGCATTTGAGTTCATGCCTGGTATGTATAAACTCTCCTCTGCCGCAGGGATTCTTATAAAAACATGCAGGTTCTTTGTTCATTCATGTCTTTCCTACTCTTGAAGACAAAGCGTCCCATGATATTTTCACTGAGATGGTGAAAATAAGATCCTGCTGGTACAGTACATGTTGAGAGATGATTTGTGGCTTAATTGAACCGGAGTCAAGAAGCCAGATTTAAAGTGCCCGAGAAGAAAGTCAGGGACTCTCCCAGACAGAAGTCCCCGTGTAGCCCGAGGCATTTCTGTGGTTGTAACGGGGAAGAGGGGCTGAGCCACCTCACACTCTTCTGTACCTCCTGCCAACTGCCTTGGCACTGAAGGTACACGTGCCCATGTGTGGACACGTTTTTAGCCGTCGTACTGGCCAGGGCTGCTGCTGGCATCTAGTAGGTGGGGAGCCAGGATGCTGCCGTGCACCCTGCAGTGCACTGGAGGGGCCCCCCAGCCTCCCAGCCCGAGTGTCCACGGCGCCACCACTGAGGAAATGCTGCCCCTTGGAACCAACAGTGCACTTTTGTCCCAGACTGTGGGTAGAGAGGATGGTATTTCCAGGGCTGGTGGTAGGGCTTTTGGAATATCCCAAGGGCTGTTTTGGGTAGAGTTTCAGAGACCAAGTTACGCTCGTGTGATTTTTGTGGCCAGACCAAGTGTGAGCGTTTTTGAGCAGGATGGGTCCAGACTCAGGATGTTGATTTTACACTGTCCAACCTCGTAGGCTAGGCTCTGAATCTGCGAGATCTCAGGAAGCAGTTGGGGATGGTGGGATCTGAAAGATGCTTCTCTGGGTTACTGTGTTTCTGACATAAGATGGGACCAATGCTGTAGGAGTCCTTGGAACATTACTGGGCTGAAGAAGCTTGTCCACAGCAAGTACTATTTACCCCAGTACTGACTGTGACCCTCTCTTGCCTAGTGGTCATTATGAACTCGGCTTTCTTTAATAAAGCGGTCGGAAGCAGTGCTGGTCTGGATTCCCGTGGGTGCAGTTCACCAGAATGAGAGGGCACATTGCCTCACCAAAGGGTGCTTAACGGGAAGTATGATTCTTTGAACATTTGTGGGCTTACTTGCTGCATGGTTAATATTCCCCGAGACACTGTGTAATAACTGGAGTCGTGCTGTGTACCTGGGGGCCCTCACTCTCTTAACATTGCGTGTTCTCTAACAAACTGCTGATGACCAAGCTCAGAAATACTTACCTGGCTTTATTTTTGACCTTGACCGTTACTTTAATGTTAATGAGGAAGCAAGCGAGATGCCGATACCTTGCTTTCTTTTCTTTTTTAGTGTGTGTGTTAAGGTTTTTTTTTTAGTCATTGTATTTTAAAAGGGAATGTCATTTAGTGCTAAAGCAGAGATCTTCCATTGTGTCCTCTCTGACTTTGGGTGAACTACCTTGCAGGTGAAATGGCCTATTTTATTCTGTTACATCAGGTGGTGGTCATTTTCTTATGCTATTTCTCCCTTTTCCACTTTCCGTAGCTCACATGAGGAGAGTTGAGCTTCATCTTTTTCAGTCTGGGGCACCAGCATCACTGGTGTTTGTAAGACCCTTGTTTTGATCATTTTATTTCATCCTTCACCCTCACACCCTTCCTCTGGTACCACAGGTTTTGTCATGTTGTAGGATGTGTGCGCTCAGTAGATAAAATGCTGCCATGTGTATGGAGTGTGTTTATTTTTCCCTACCACATAGTTTTTTTAAAATTGGCACACAGTAAAATTAACTTTTTGGGGTGTACAATTCTTACAGCTCTAAGCATTTTAACGCATATATTTAACATATATAGACTTAAAACCGCCACCAGGCAGGGAGACAGAACCATCCCAACATCCCAAAGAATTCTGACCCCCATCCACTTCCTCAGCCCCTGGCAGCCATTCATCTCTTTTCTGTCACTGTATTTCCATGCGACTGTCAAAGTTTCATATAAATGGAACCACCTTTTACTCCTTTCAGATAGCATAATGCATTTGGGATTCATCCACACTTGTGTGTGTATCAAATTGTTTTTTTATTGTGTGTGGTGCGTCCCATATTGACCTATTGAAGGGCAGTTGGGTTGTTTTGAGATTTTGGCAGCCGGGAATCGTGTTGCCGTGAACATCCATGCACAGTTTTTGTAGGAATATAAGCTTTCACTTCTCTAGGATAAATACCTAGAAGTGGTATTGCTGGGCCCTATGGTAAGTGTGTGTTAATTTTCCATAGTGGCTAGTACCATTTTGCATTCTCATCATTTTGCCTTCTTGGTCATACCTCCTTGGCAGTGCCAGTGTTTATCAGGTTGGCTGTGTTAGTAGGGGTGTCATGGTGCTCCTTGTGGTTTTCATTTGCATTCTCTAGTGGTTCACAGGTTGGAGTATCTCTTCATGTGACTCTTACTGTTCCCATTTGCCCTCTGGATTATATACTCTGGGGTAGAACACTTACTTTAGTTAATACTACCTTGTTCAGAAAAGCTTTAACCAGTTTACACTCACACAAACAGTGGGAGATTTTTTTTCTTTCTCTACTTTTCCCTTTTTAAAAACAGCTTTAAGGAGCTTGAATTCACATGCCATGTGAGTCACCTGTTAAAAGGCACTCTTGAGCGGTGTACTGTGTCGCACAGCCACCACCATAGTGAACTTCAGAGCAGTTTCATCACCCCGGGAAGAAACCCCACACCCATTACTGTCATTTGCCATTTTCCTCCGACTTCTCTATCTCTAGGCAACCACTGATTGACTTTCTGTCTATAGATTTCCCTATTCTGGACATTTCATATAAATGGAATCTACAATATGTGGTCTCTCTCTTAAGACTGGCTTCTTTCACTTAACATCATGTTTTCGAGGTTCATCTGTGTTTTAGCATGTGTCAGTATTTAGCTTTATAGTTTTCCTTATATACATGCAAATCTGTAATCTGACTTAACAGTTTGAGGTAGGAATTTTATTTTTCTCCTTGTATTAGGATGCATTTTCTATTACTACTTTATAAATAATCCTTTCCCCACTGTGTGATGCTGTTCCACATCAAGGTCTCATTTATATCTAGGCTTGTTTCTGGATTTTGTGTTCTGTTCCTGGGTTAGTATTTAGTAGTATTCATGGTGTGTGTATGTGTGTTGTGTGTGTGTGAAGTATTACTACCTTGGCTTTAAGCATTAATACTTTAAATATCTTAAGAAAGGGTAGTCTTATTCACCTCTGCATACAAAAACTTTTGCTATTTTTAAAAAGTGCTTGAGGTTTCTGAAGACCTTTATTTTTCCATGTAAGGCTTAGAATGAGTTTGTGTATTTCCTGTTTAAAATCCTACTGAAATTTAAAATTGATTTTGAAGAGAATTAATATCTTAAGCCCCCAACCTTGAACATGAATGCCTGTCTTTTTTGTTTGTCATTTGTGAGCTTTATTCAAGTTAAAATATTTTCCTCTGTAAAGATGTGTGGATTCATAGGTCAGTTGCTAGACACAGTTTTTATTGCTGTTTTCAATGACATGTTGATTGGTTATTGCTTAGTTAAGGGAATGGTGACTTTTTTCACATTATTTCTGGTAATCTTGCTGACCTCTTGATTTCTAGGCTTATGCACAGTGATAGTTTTCTGTCTTCCCTTCCATCCTGAAGACCATCTTATGGCTTGTGTTCTAGCCGTGACCTCTAGTACCGTGTTGACTGTAGTTACAGGCAGGATATATCTTTCTTGTTTTTTATTTTAAAATGCATCTTAAGTTTTTATTCAGTAGGTGTGGTGTTTGCTATAGAGTTTTGATGTGTAGCCTTTATTACCTTTTTTAAAAAATCAACAGTCTGTTTCTATTCCTAGTTAAAGGAATTTTTTAAAGCAAACTGTAGCACATAATTTTTTTCTGTAGTTTTGACGATAGTTGTATAATGTCATTTTTCTCTTCCAATCTTCATGTAAATAGATGGCAGTTGTCTGGATCTAAGGGGTGCCTTTTCCGACTTCAGAGGAAATTGGCTCATGAAATGGAAAGTCTGCTTGACTCGATGTTGCTAAGAGGACCAGAGAGCTGGTTTCATTAGCAAAGAACTTTGCTGTCCTCTTCTGAGGCAGTTTGTTACTTCAGTTTGCAGTTTTGTGCAGTGCTCACAGATGGAACAGAGAAATAGAACCTGAGCTTGCCTTGGAAAATAGGCTGTTGCAGAGGCCGCATCACCTGTTCCCTCCTCAGTGCTTCCTAGCTGGTCATGGCAGAGAATTTTAGCCACCTGTTCAGTTGATGATTACTGAGTTATTAACTCAGGCCTCTGTGCTGGCAGTTCTTCTGCATCTTGACTCCTAAACCTTTGCTGGGTTCCGGCTGTGGAGGACCATAACCTGGCTCAAAGACACTAAACTGAAAACACTGTGCACTGGCTTGTGTGTTGAGTTCCAGGAGGTGTCTCCAGTTGGTAGGCAGTTTCTGTGTCTGGAATAGGCCAGGGGCTTACTTGTGGCTCTTTGTGGTCACTGTTTTATGTATGCAACTTGGAATGGTTTCTCCCTTTGCTGGGGACTGTCCAAGACAAACTGGGGAATATTCCAAGTGGCCGAGGCTCTGGAGAGGAAGGAAGGATTCTGGGTGGTTTGGACTGCCAAGGTGTGAGCCACGCGGCTTTTTATGGTTTTGAATTTACTGTAATACTTTGACTTTAAACACTTCATATGTTGGCTTTAAAATGTCCACTTTGGTACATTTCTTCCTGCTTTTTTGGCCAGGTAGGTTTGCGGGATACAGCAGCTCCAGCTTGATTTGGAATTCTAGGTTTGAGGGTTGGGGAAAGGTATGCAGCTTTGGTTTTGGGAAATACAGGGGAGTGAGCGAGGAGACCTTGTTAGAAAGGGGGCAAGGTTCGCCCATCTCTTCTCTGTTCTTTTCTAGCCTTTCTGACCCCAAGCTCTAGAGATCTGGAGATTTGTCTCTGAAGATCTGGTTCTGACTCCAGTTAAAGCAGCAGTGTGGTCATCTAATCTTGGCCCTGTGTCCTCATCTGCAAAATAAAAAGATTGGACACGTTGATCTTTCCAGTTCCTTTCAGTTTCTGATTCTGCTTAGCTCACCAGTCAGTCTTTCTCTACACAGAGAAATTAGGATCATATTATTAAGTAGGAAAGCACCTTGGAGAGGCCCTGGCCGTACAATTTTTACTCTCTAGATTAGCAAACCAGCATGGAGAACTTGAGGATTTCCTTTTCCCTGACATCACAGTGGGGGAGCTGGGCTGGGATTTTGGGCGTCCTTCCTGGTCCACCAGTGGCTCCCTTGTCCCTGATCAGTCCTGTCAGCTGTTTGTCCCCCATTTTCCTGATGGTGTTCCCTGTCTCTCCAGTAGCTTATCCCCCCTTGTGCAGGGGGCAGTTCAGATGGCTGGTCAGTAGGTTAGCCCGTTTCACATGTGCTGAACCATTCAGTTCTGGAAGAGCAGCTTACCTTTGCACGGTAAGCACCCCTGTTCTCCCCTCGGGTGGGTGATTGATCACTTGCTGGCAGGGCATCACCTGGGGAGCTTAAACTCTCCTGGGGCCTGGCCCCACCTTGGATTCTGATTTCTTTGTTCGCTGCTATGGCCTAGACCATGGAAGTATTAAAAATTCCACAGGTGATTCTGATGGGAGGTCAAAGGTGGAGACCCCTGACCTGTAGGGTCAGTAGAGACCAAGCAAAGGTAATTGCCACCAAGGGCTTTCAGTGTTAGAGGAAACACCCACTCAGGGGTGTCAACAGTAGGTCGCGCATTTCTTTCCACAGCTGAACTTCCAGAAGGGCAGCCGTAGTGTCACAAATTGGTGGTCAGCGGTATCACCAGAATCCAGTTTCGTTCTTTCCTTTCCCGGTGCAGTCCTCAGGGTCGTGGGTTTGCCTGGGGGGTAGATGGAGGGCTGTTTTTCTCTGGGAGGGCTTTCTTCTTCAGGTGCAGGAAACCTTTCTCAGAAGCCTCCTTGGGCCACCTCCCTTGTTTCATTCGTCTCAGGCTGGGCCTGTCAGCTGTTGGCATTAGTCCTTGGTCTTGGAAAGATACCTCAGTCAGCTGCCTCCTTGGTGCACCAAATAGGATTTTCCTCTGGGGCTGGGAGAAGGTGGGCTTCCCAAGAGCCTCCATCAGTGGAGTGGGGAGGAGTTGTTAGCTGCACGGATCAACCAGAAGGGCCTCTGGCAAGGAGTTCGGGTGGGTCTGTCCTTGGACCTGCTGTTTTTGGAATGTCTCTGCTCTCTGCCATCACCCTCCTTGGGGAACACTTACCTGTGAGCACTGCCTTCGTGGGCTGTTGGAACCTCACTGGAAGCTTGAGCAAATTTGCCAGAAGGTGAACCTTTATGCCCCTGGTCCAAGGCCACCATTTCACCCTTGCCTTGAACTAGGTCGCCTTATTTTTTGGATAGTTCAACAGGAGAAAGTCTTGCCTATCATATCTTGGCCTTAAAAGTGAAACAGCTAGTTATTTTAGCAGCAAAATGTGCTTATTTGGGAACAGCAAAGGAGTTGCACTTTGGGACAAGCAAGCCATAGCAAAAGCCATCTGCGAGTCAGGAGAGAGAGAGGAATGCTCACAGGAAAGGAGGGAGTGGGGTGGCTATTGGAAGTGTAGTGGCTTTTCATGGGCTGAATTGTGACACTTCGTGATTGGCTGGGCTGTTGCTGGGTGGGGAGTGTATTTTCCTTCTGGGGTAGTAAAGTAGGCCCTCTTCCGGTTGGGTCTGCAAAGGGCTGCAAGTGGTACAGTGTGAGAGCTCACCATCTGGCCTCCCAACTCCTTTTTTTTTTTTTTTTTTTAAAAGGTATCATTGATGTACAGTCTCATGAAGGTTTCACATGAGCAACATTGTGGTTACTGCATTCACCCATATTATCAGGTTCCCCCAATGTACCCCATTACATTCACTGTCCATCAGCATAGTAAGATGCTGAGAGTCACTGCTTGTCTTCTCTGGCCCCACTCCATTTGAAATGAAGTTTCCTTTATTTAGTTTCACATGTGTATTAATAGTTTTATTCAGTCTTCAGGGCACAGATGATGTTCACCTCTGTAGGTCATTGTATGTGTTGGGGAATGAGTTAGTTTGATTTTGTTCCAGTAGCCATGGCTCGTTTTGGCATAGATTCAGAAGTCTAGTCAATGCCCAAAAGTCTCTCCTACGCAGCTGGGCAGTGGGATTCCCTTTTAATAGTTGGGAGCTCCTTCAGCCGCCAGAGCTGTCCCTGGATCCCTGCAGGCAGCCCGTGTCCCTCCTGCCCCTTTGCTTCCTCCGTCTCTGCCAAGAATCCCATTTTGGTTTCGTGGCCCTGCAGCTTTGTCAGCACCTCCTTCCTTGTTCCTCACTCGTGATTGTTCTGTGGTGGCTCATAAAACGATCTGGCAGAGATTAATTATGTTCCTTCTCCTTAGAGCCATTCCCGTTACTTAGAGTAGTCCCCCTTACTCCCTGGGATGCATTCCAAGACCCCCGGTGGATGCCTGAAACCAGCAGATAGCACTGAGCCTTATATATGCTTTTTTCCCCCTACACTACGTACCTATGACGAAGTTTGATTTATAAATTAAGCACAGTAAGAGATTAAAAACAACAGTAATAAAATGCAGCAATTACAATACACTGGAATAGAAGTTATGTGAATGTGGTCTCTCTTTCTCAAAATGTGTTATTGTACTCTATTCTTCCTGTAATGAGATGATAAAATGCCTGTGTGATGAGATCAAGTGAGGTGTATGACATGGGCAGTGTGACATAATGTTGGGCTACTGAGGACCTTCTGATGATCCATCCCAGACTGTGAGTAACTGAAACCGCAGAGAGTGAAACCATGGATAAGGGGGAAATACTGTGTCAACAGACCGTTTTCTGCAAAGCTGAGTGCTTCCTGAGGACCGCTGTGTCTCCTCTTCGTCCTAACATCCTTGGGCAGTCCTTGGGGGTAACGTGGCTTTTTTGTCTGACAGTTGAGACCTGTTGGACTCTGAAGGATTGATGGATGTGGAGTTTGTTTCTGGGCATTTCAGGAGGGAATGAGGTGGTTTAAATGTTTGCTATTTGAAAATCTATCAGACCCAAAGGTTAGTGGTATGTTTGAGAGGCCTTTCGTCCCTGTTGGGATGATTATCTGTAGGGAGCAAATTAATTTGTAGGTGACTTTCCTCCCCCTTCTATGACTGCATATCTAAAATACATACTTGAATCAAACTTTTAAAACACGGAAGCCTTCTCCCTCATAAAATTGTGGGTACAATGTTTTTTCTTTGTATGCTTGCACAAATAACTATAAACAGTATCTTGATTTCTCCAGGCATTTCTTTGCCTGATGGAAAGAGGATTTTGTAAAAGAAAGGACACTGAGATGACAGACAATAGAACATATACAACTAGCCTTGCTAGCTGTACGGTTAGTTGGGAAGTGTTGGTGTTTTGGCATTGGCGGCTGTTGGCTTAGGGCAGATTGAATGGCTAAAAACAATTTATATAACCTGTTAAGTAGACCAAGCATTGTTACACTGAATTACTTAGTTTACTGACTTCTGATGATTTTTGGTTGACTTAATATGAGATTAGCTTTCTGATTATATGCTTCAATTGGATCTAGTGACCTTTCCCTGTCATTATAAATGGAATCAGTAGAGATAGGTCAATGGCAACGTTGATTATAGTCCATTACTTAGAGAAACCTAATTACCTACTTTGTTTACACACAAGCCTTTTCTCTTCTGGCCAAGGCTGGTATACAGTGGCACATGGATTTTGGAGTTATTGTTCATATTTTGAACAGGTGGGATGAATTGGAGTTGGCTTGTGTTGACATGTTTGGTAGAAAGCGGTGGTTCTTTAAAAGCAGCAATTGATTTGTGTCTCTTCTTTGAGAAGGAAATGCCTTCTTGCCTCTCGTCTCCCTTACCCCTAGGTCAGTCTATATTTCTGGATGCTTTCCTTTTTGAAAGTTGAGGTCTGTTCAGAGGCAGATAGACTTGTCCCTAGAAGAAAGGGGGCATAAATATGCCAAATGGAAAACCACAATGATTTCTTTGATTGCAGGGACCTTTGGGCCAGCTTGCAGTAAGAACTTGCCTTTAGAAGATCCTTTGGTTCCCATCAATGTCTCCCTCTCCTCAAAGGGATGGCAGCCCGATGGACAGTGGGCACTTGACCCTGACATCGACAGACTTCCACGGAGGTAAGCTGCTCTGTTGGTGCTGCCCAGACAGGCACGTGCCTTCCTCAGCAGTCCTGAGCTTCACCTCTGTCCACACCATGTCACCCGTGGTCAGAGGACCTGAGGCTTTTTCTCTTGCTTCCTGCCAAAGTTAGGGTTCAGCCACCTCATGTAGCAAACAGCCCTTCTTTCATGGGGCTTAGAAGTGAGTGGAGTGAAAGGCAGCTGTGGCAGCTCTCCTGGTTGAGGGCAGGAATTCCCTTGAGATGGTGTTCCTGCACTTGTGGTCAGCCCTTTATGGCTTTCTGTCTGTCTCTCACCACATACTGGCTTAATTCTAGCTACTGTGAGAGCCGCTGTTGCCATCTGGGGACAAGTTGCAGAGTCTGTTTCCCTTCTTTGTACTAGAGGAGAAATGATCCATGGATTGCTGTTAACTACTGTGGTGAGACCTGAGGCTGAGTCTCATGCAGGCACGTGCAAATTTCAGAGACTAAGCCCTGAACTTTCTAGAAGGTGCTGCTCCAGATCTTGACCCAGGGAAGGCACAGTGGACCAGAAGTCTACATTTCCATAAAAAAAATGGGTTGTAACCCTGGACAAGATTGATTGTTGTTGGCAGAGACTTTTCTTTCTTGTGCTGTGCTGCTTTGTTTTTAAGAGAGTAGAGATATCAGAATAGATGAATGTGTTTTCTAGCATATTTTTGTTGTCTTAATTGTTTTTGTCTTCAATCAAGGGCTTAGGTTGCAGGGTTAAAAAGAAGAGAAATTTTAACTTGGGAAAATCTGTGCGTGAAGGTTCATTTTCACTGTTTGAATGTTAAACTTGGGACGTTTAAGTATGGCCGTTGAAATTGATCTTTATAACTTTCTGAAGAGACCTCACATTTCCCTTTTTGACAATAAGGAGGAGAACGTGTTTGCATGTAGCAGGACTTGCTGGCCATTGCAGGTTGAAGAAGTCAGTGATTTTGCGTGGCTGGGATGATACGGGCCAGGCAGAGGCTGTGGTGCTGGCTGCCTAGCGGCTGTGGTTGGTGAGCTTCACTGCAGTTTCAGTAACCTTGCTGTGAACATTTCCTCTGTGACAACTTGGACACATCTTTTAAATAAGACAAATCTTTGGTGTCAACCTTTTGCTTTTTTTAATTCTAACCCATTAAGATCATCTTTATAGCTGTGGGCAGGATCTCCTTTCTGCTCAGGGCACACTTGGCACTGTGCTCTTGTAAGGCTCAGGGCTAGGGTAGAATGTATTAGGAAGGTTGTCTCCTGCTGCTTACGTGTTCTTTTGCATTTCAGGTCTCCCATTATTGTGTTTACTTTCTAAGAGGCACCGTAAGCCATCTGCAGCCCCTTGCTCTTTCTTCCCTGGATTGTGTGAGCAGGGTGGCGGCAGCCTTAGGGAGACACAGCAATACCATCAGTGAACTTCCTGTGATAGCAGGAGGTTATGAACTCAAGGTTATTAAGTGGATTTAATTCTAACTTCACTTCCTCTTTTAATAGTGTGCCAAGTTTGATATACTTTTTCTGGTTTTCATCAAGTTTCTGCCTCCATTTCACATTCAGGAAATTAGAACTGGTCCATAGTAGTAGCTGTCAACCAGAGTGGCATGTTCTTAGTCTCTGACTTTACCATTCGTAGTCTCCTACTTGGTGCTTTCTTCCTTGAGCAGGTAACTATTGCACCCCTTAACTGTCTGCTGGATGCACCACAAGCGTGCAGAGCTGTGTCCATCTTCCACTTGTTTTTAAAGAAGTGCTTTCTTGGTAACATGGGATCTTCTGTTTGGCAGTTGGGTTTAGGACTGGAGCTCCCAGAGCACATGTAGCTGGGGTTTATTTGTACCATATTGAAAAAATGCATGGAAAATATTTCCAGCATATTCAGTATGAGGTGTGTGAACCCTAATTACCTGCAGTCTCGAGTGTCGTTACCCACAAGTAAGCCTCACAGGAATTTGCTTTTTAAAAACTAATGGTATTTCATGTACGTGAAGAAATTACTAGTGCTTCTCTCTCCCTCCAGTAACTGTCTGTTACGACTGTGTTGAAATCATTTCTGTGTTTGCTTCTGAAGGTCATGCTCTCCCTTGATCCCGAGACCCAGTTTCCAGGGCTCCAAGGCCTCGGGTCAGGTCCCGCTTCCTCCTGCTGCCGTCAGTTCACGGTGCACTGATTCCTGTCCTTATCAAGTCTTGCTGCTCTGCCACGGCCAGGACTTAATGTAGTGAAGGAAAGGGACAGACAACCTGGCAGTTGTCCCCTGAATAAGTGCTGTGACAGTTGGGCACGGAGTTGTGCTTGAAGGACACAGGAGGGGGCACGCGTCCAGGATGGGGAGGTCAGCGAGGCCGCAACGAGACAGTGCATGGCCTCCAGGTTCCATTCTTGGAGTTGCTCCAGCACTGATTTAAGATTGGAAATTGAGGCAGCAGCTCCAAGAAAAAAGCCTTGATTGGCATTGGAGGCTCCAGGAGAGGCCTGGGACAGAGGGTGAGGAGGTGAGGAGAGTCAGGGTGGAGATTTTTAGTAAAGACACCGAACTGACTGATGGAGGGAGAAAGGAAAGCCACTGGAACGGTGTGTGAGGAGGACCATACATGCCTTCTTCGCACACCTGCTGCACCACAGGAATTGCAGAGCCGTGTTGTTCAGTGTCAGATAATGTTCGTTTGGACTGTATTTGATTGTAACAGTCCTACACATGCTCCCAGTGTTCATAGTTTATCATTCAGATAACGTAGTTTTCTGCTCCTAAGTTAAAAACAAAAATTTTCACTTGAAAAATGCAAGTTTGACAGAGGTGGATTTTGGCCTGTGCTGTCCCAGTTCTCTGCCTGCCTCTCCTGGCTGTTCCCAGTGCCCGTCCCTTGCTGGCTGAGAAGAGAGGGATCATCATGCCCAGCCTTGGGGCCTCCAGGGCATGTGGGGGGCACGGGCTCGGTGTGGCCCTTGCGAGGGAAAAGTGTTTTCTGCTCCTGGCGACCACTCCAGGGACTCCGTGTGAGGCTGTGCAGGCAGTCCCTCCCTCGGTTCCTCAAAACTGAGCTGTTTTCCCTTACTTTGGTTAATTAGAGACTCGAGTTTCAAACCACACATAAGAGGTGTGAATAATGGGATATAAATATTGCTGGAACCCTCTGTTGTGGTTTCCCCTTTTTTTTTCTTGTCTTCTTATTTCAGAGTTTAAGCAGAAACTTGAATGACCAGACTGGTTCTAGAAAGGCAATGTATTGGCTAGTCTTGACAAGGATAAGCATGCTTTACTCATGTTTTAAGAAAAGCTGTTGACACTTGAGGAACTTGAAGTGTGTGACTTTACAATGCGTGGCAGTAGGTGTGTAATTTAAAAATGTGAGCATCCCATTGTTCTCTTGAACAATGAATTTTGTCACTAATACCGTTTATGCTATATTTCATTAAGTCAGTTCTACCCAGCGTTTGTATGCTGAATCTAATTATTGTTCCAGGCACATAATTGGGATGGGTGGGAGGGGCCTGGGGCATGGCGTGAGAGGAGTCGTTGCAGAAAGGTCCTTGCTGGCAAGGCTCTGTGGGTAGGTTTGAGTGAAGGTAGCGTTTCTGGAGGAGTGCCCTTCTTGGAGGTACAGTAGGTGCTCTCTGATGAAATAGGCCTGCCATTTTGGGTTTAGCAGGTTTCTGTTATAGTATTCTCAGAGCTCTTGAGATTCTCTAAGCAGGTTTAATATGCAGCGTTTCCTAAATGTATTATTGTGGGATCCTCTGCCTCTTTTACTCTCTTTTTAATGGTAAATTTCAATTCTTTACTGAGTCACTGGCAGATCCCTCCTCAAGTAGCTTCTGCAGTCAGCATGCTTGGGGAGATGAACCTTAGGAAACATGAGGTGTGGTCAAGAAGCAAGTCTAGGGATGCCAGTTTAGCTCTAAGTAATGGCTTTCTGTGGGTCTCTTGTTATTTTGTATTTTGCTGTCTTTTGTAAAATATCCCTTAAAATGTTTGTGTTTTTAAAACTGGATGAATTGACAAAGGACTGTGAAGCATTAAATAAAAGGCACTTACTGAAGTAGAATGTGAATGTTTTACACAGTTTTATTTTTCAGTAGTTCCCTGAGTAAGCAGTGGGCTTTGAGAGAAGATAAGCTGTAAACTATTTGTGCATGTTCTGTTCCTTAGGAAACACAGAGTGATGTTAGCAGACACACAAAAATTACAAGAGCTAAAAGCTGTAATAGGTTAATATCTTAACAGAAATTGTTGGGGGTTGAGGGAGTTCTGATGAACACGTTACCCTAAAGTCTTTTTGTCTTGATTGTTCTTGAAATCTTTTTAAAGAGATCTCTGACATTTTCCTCTGCCTCGGGTGGGTGTGGTTCACATTTGGTTCATTTAATGAACAACTTACACACTGATAAGCTGTCAGGTCAGTCACTGTGTAGGAGCGTGGAGTGCAGCCATGGGCGGGGCCGAGATGAGCCCCTGCCCTCTGGTCTGGGGAGCATGCCAGCCTTGCTCTGATCAGAACTTAGTGTCTCCACTCGCCCTTCTTTACCTGGGTTCCTGTTGGCAGTTGTCTTGCTTGCCCTGCTTGTTCTTTGCTTGCTCCTCTGGTCCAGCCTTGGGCACTGGGCCTGGACCCTCCCAGGCCTCAGATCTGCTTACTGGTGTGTCTGTCAGATGATGCCTTTAGCATGTCCATGGGAACTTCACCATCAGCAGGCCCAGAGCAGTGAATTCTTCTCTCTGAGGAGATAGGTCTCAGTGAATCAAAAGTTCTTATTATAAGGGAGTGATGCCAAGGTGCTCATTTAATCCAGAGGTCGTCACTTTAAGCAGGTATACACAGGGGACTTAGAAAAATGCACATGCTGTCCCTGAACTGGGAGCAGGGCCATGGCCTGGTTGTGCTTTTGAACAACCCAAATTTAAATTCCCGAGGTTCAGGAGCCCCCTTGGACCACACACGGAAGATTAGAAATGTGTTCAGTGCTTTATACGGATGAGCATGCCAAGAACATTAGGCCTTTATTTGGAACTGTTTCGAGGGAACCATGTTGAAGGCCCTGATGGAATCACTGATGGTCCCTAGAAGACAAAATCTAGAGACAAAGTTACCAGAATATTCCTCTTCATCAGCTGTCAGGGTTGCCTCAGGTCCTGCTTTGTCTCATCACCTTGCCTCCAGAGGCTCAGCTGGTGGGGAGAGTGCAGGCCGGGGACCCCCGCCCCGTGCCTGCCCAGTGAAGGGTATTGGGGGAGGCAGCACAGGAGGGGAGCCGGCAAAGCCTTCCCCCACATCGTCCATCCTGATGCCCACTCATTCATTTCGTGGCCCTGGTGGTACCTACCACCCTCCAGGCAGGGCTAGTACTTACCCAGGTGCCGCTGGTAGTTCAGCCTCTGTGTAGCTCGCTCTCTTTGATAGTTCTTGCTGGTAAAATTGGGAATTGGTAAAATTGAGGGATAGAGAGGTGACTCTAGGAAAAGTCAAATTATGTGGCTCCAGCACCTGGCCTTCTCTGGCCACACCCCGTTGTGATGCCTTCTCAATGAAGTGCCAGTTTCTCTACACTTCCTGGCACCCGCCCACCTCTGTTCTAGGAATAGGAAGAAAAAGCCACCAGCAAGGCGAGGGCTGGGGTTCAGGCGGTCTGCAGAGTTTAGGGGGCAGAGGCCAGCAGGGTCTGGCGGGTGTGTGGGTGAAGCTGCTTTCATGAGCCTTGCCAGCATGGCCCCCACCTTCTGAGCTGCCGTGTCTCTGCAGCTCTTCAGTTCCTCAAAGACTGTGACACATAATTTGAGGTAAACAGTGTGAGATTGGGACAGTAGGGTTTTAGCCTCTAATCCTGGATTTTTATGGGGGCTTCATGACTTTCTGTAGCTCAGAAGTTAAAATAAGGGAACAGGAAACACTTGGTGTCTTCCTTTCGTTCACATGGCAGGTGTGGGAAAAAGAAGTGTGCTTCAGTGAGCGGTGTTGACGGACCTCCCGGAGCTCAAGGAGGGAGACCATGATAAAGCGGTACACAAATACCGGCTGGTCGGCGAGTGCTGTAGGGGCTGCCATTCACTGAATGGTAGAGAGGGTCTCACGGGGGAGGTGGCTTTGGGAACCCGGGGAGGAAGAAGTGCTTGGGCAGAGGAGACAGCAGAGCGGGTGGGCCTGGCGGGTAAGGAACGCGCCTACCTGGGACTCGCAGGCTTCCCTGGCCTGTGTCAGCATCTGGGGGAGTTGGGAGGAATCTGGAAGATGCTGGTTGCTTCTAGAAATGCTTGACCCAACATTGTTATCCTCTCAGTATATTAAAACTTGGAAGGGAGTGTGGAATATGTGCCAGGAAATGATAGATTTGTCCATTTTATCATCTGTTCTGTGATTCTTTTGGGTTGTTTTCTTAGGTTTTGGCTTGTTATTTTAAACACAATTGATTTCAGAGTTACTTCCAAATATCTGTCCTATTTCCATGCTTCTTATTTCTCTTTTCATTATTTGTTGTCTCTAATTAATCTGTACTGTTTAAAGAAAATGGGTTTAGGCTGTGGTTCCATTTAAGTGATGTGACTTAATAAATGGTGTCTCTGAAAAGAGACGAAATTCATGTACATTTTAATAAACATGACCCATATACACAGCTCTTTAAAACCTCCTCTCAGTGGTAATTTCCCAGATGTTTGTAAACTGGATTTTTTATGTTGTGGAGGGGGAGGCCCAAGGTTCTTCAAGAAGGGCCCCGTTGTTGATCTAGACTCAGGCCAGGGCCCGTCTCAGGGACGCGGAGGTTTGAGTCTGATGGATGCAGACTTGTTCTGGTTACAGGGAGCTGCCTGTCCTGCAACACAGGGTATGTGTGTGTGGGGGGGTAGCTTTCCCCTGCATGCAAGCCTCACACCCCACCGTCTGATGTGGCAGTGCAGTCAGATTTCTTTTTTCTGGGAATATTTCCTTTCTCTGAAACAAAAACCAAAGCTTTATCCTTGTGGCATAAGTTAGGATTTTAACAATTTGCTCCTGACTTTGGCTGTCTTGTTAGGACTTGGAGATCACACTTGTTGATGCAGACGCAGAGAGGCTGTCCTGGGCTCCCGAGCTCACGCTACTGCCCAGCTAGCGGAGCTGGGTCTCCCCGGCCTGAGTGGGTGCTCCCTTGCCTTAGTGGGTGCTCCCCCGCCGGAGGGGCTGCTGGCGGGACACAGCAGGACTCATCAGCCCTCCGCAGACTCCCACGCAGGGTCACCGTGCACCAAGCCTTCCTCTGCCATATGGAAGTCATCTCCTGCATTTTCCATGTCCTGGAACAGCTGCCGCTTGGGAGAGGGAGAAGTACATCTGTTTTCTCTGAGAGTAATTTTTAGTGTATGCAAGTATCTGTCCTTCTGTTTCTGGGAAGAATGGAAATGGCACGTTGAGTCCGTGGTACCAGACTCCAGGGTGGCTGAGGGTGAAAAGCAAACCTACTTACTTTTCACTGGGGTGGACTAACACCTGCAAGTAAATCTTGCTTTCAGATCACAAGGGAATACATTGCATTTCGCAATCAATCATGGGTAAAAAAATCTTAGGCTCAATGCCAAAGCTAATATAAAAGATCTGCTCTGAAATGTTTCTGAGGATGGGGACTGTGGATTCCTTTTTCTCTCTGGACACGCTGTCCTGGTGTAATGGAAGGAAGTCCCTGACGACATTTGGCAGTTCCATCTTAGGTTTTTCTATCCAGAAAGTTGAATGAATTGCAATTCCAATTAGGCTAAATATTTTACTTCTCCAAAAAGAAACTCAGCTCTCTTTTCTGGCTAATACTACCTATAATTTAAAATAACTATTAATTGTATTTCTAGTTCTTTTTGTCTCAACATAAATGTTCCACATATTTAAACCTCCATCTGGAGTATCTCAATGCAGCTGATGTATTTGGAGAAAATAATTATGCCATACGCTTTCTTTTCTAAAACTTCGATATTTCTGAGTAAATTTCTAAAAAATGGTATGCTATATGACATCATAAAACTTAGATTATGTAAAGAGGGGCTACTCATAAGGTAATCAACGAGGGAGGAGGCTTATTCCCAGCGAGGCAAATAAACTCTCATCTAGTAGTTTAAGCAGCACAGCATGACTTCAGGGCATTTGGGTAAATACAGACATCTGCTTCAGAATAAGAAAAATGGACGGCTAGAGCCAGGCCTTGTATTGAATTCTGTCTGGAAGTAACCTGTTTTTTATGATCATTACTGACTGACTGTGGTTGGCCAGGTGCTAGGCAGAGCACACAGCTGGCCATTGTCTAGGAGTCTCGTGGAGCCGTGAGATTTGTCTGTGCTGCAGCAGGGTGCTCCTGCCTGAGGTGGAACAGCGCTGGGTGGTGGGGACTCACTCCATGGGTGAGTGCGGGCGCCAGAAGCATGTGTCTGCATACCCAGCTGCAGCTTGGGTGCCCATTCAGCCTGTTGCCTGACTTCTGAGCCCCAGGGCCGCCTCGGCCAGAGCACCTTAGGACCTGCGCGTCTGATCCAAGGTCAGCTTGACTGTTTTCTGTAGCACATCACTAATGAACATTATAAATCAAGATCACGTGTATCTAACTGTTCACCCAGAGTAGGACTGTGCAGAAAATACATGTTGGTGAGGTAGCTAAAATGTTTGAAGAAAGAGAGCAGAGTGTTCAGACAGCCAAAGCTTTTTCTCAGTACAATCCAGCACTGGCCAGACAAGCATATTGAAAAGTCCCTTCAGAACCCGTCTGCCTTTAAGTTATTCTCCATGCCTGGCAGTAAATGTATAAATGTGGGTATGCTGCCCATGCATTTAAAGTACTTGTAAATCTACCAGTTCCTTATTGCCTTAGAATAATAATATCAAAGGCACCTTTTAAAAAATTTGCAAAACACAGTAAAGTCTTAATTCCTCCTCAGCCAAACTCACCCTCTAACTTGGTCTTGTCTGATCTCTTGTGGTCTTGGTCTTTATCAAAGAATTAATACTAAGTCCTCAGTAATCACTTTTGGTCTTATGATTTCCTGACTGATATTTCTGACATATGTTACATTATGACCATTAAGATTTTCACCTATCAAAGGGGGTAGTATTGTAATTACTAGAAGTGTTTCACTTGCAAAAAGAGCATGTTGTTAGCTTCATTGCAAGACTATGAGAACCTGTTGAGTGAAGCAGTTATGATCACTGACTGGATTGGATTGTTCTCCTAGGAGGACAGATTTGAGGGAGGAAAGAAAAACCCTTCTTGTACCTCTCTGGGCACTTTTCATGCTTCTCTGTTACTTTTCTTGTCCCTCAGATTTAGAAGATTTGTTGAGTGTATTTCCCTGGTTATCTTGTAAGTGTCTTCTAAATTTAAGCAGGGTTTTTGTTCATCCTAGTATCTATCAGCATTCAGCACAGAGACTCCCCAGTAACATATTTATATTGTGTTGTGTCAAATTTGTGTTGATGATAAGGAGAACGTCTCAGTACCCATCCAGGCAGACTTAATTACTAAAAAACTCCTCCCCCTTTCTCCCGCCCCCCGCCCCCCCCCACAACACTCACAGTTATAGGGCAGCCCCTATAAAAGAGATAGTGCAATGCCATAAATCAATTCTGAGAAGAGAATTTTAGGGAGTACCCAGTGTTATAGGCCTATTAAAGGACATTAGGATAAGAATTCTTAAACAAGGCATGATGGAGTGGGGCATGTGAATCCCACAGGTCACAAACATTTGTAAATTGATGTATTTTTCAGGCAGTCAGAGTTCATTGGATTCTAAAAGGAAACAAGTTAAACAGTTAAATGTTAAGAACAGTTACATTAAAAAGCATTTTCCTTACTGGAATCCTGTACAAATTGCTTCGAGTCTGTGCTGTTTGTTATTGGGGTTCTTGTTTAGTTTCTGACTCAACATCAGCATATCCCAGCTGCTGTCCTTCCTTGCCACTGACCAGGTGTCTTAATTTGTAAAATGGGAAGAGACTGATTACCTAAGTAGATAGGATTATTAGAAGAGTCACATGAGCCACTTTTATGAACTGCTGCTGCACTGCATGATTCAAAGTGATGGTGGGGACCCCACCTACTTGACCAGGAGGAAGGCCCATTTTCTGTTGGGTTCCTGGCCTTTTTTAAAAGTAGGGGCTTTTAACACTTTAGGGAAATTAGCCCTCCTGTAATATGAGCTGCAAAGACAGCATTTTCGTTATTTGTCTTTTGATTCTGCTTTTAGTTTTTGTTTGCAGAAATTGACACAGCATTGGGAATGATAGCACTTACTGGCAAACTTGTGCTGAATTGTTTGGAAGGGCTTCCTGGGTATCTGGAATTGGTGACTGAATTAGGGGTCCCCACATTAACCACCCTCCAAAGGCTTGACAGACACCAGGAGGTGATAGGTTAGAACAAGGTAAATGAAAAGGGGTGGATTCTGCACAGCTAACAAAGAACAAGATTTTAAAGGAGGAATTCTGAAATGAAGTAAGCTCTGCTTTGCATCTGCGCTGCATTCAGAGGCCTCCACATCCATTAGCCGTAACAGAACAAAAGCCTGAGCCCAAGAGGTGTCAGCGATGCAGTAGGTTTTATTAAAACAATCTGGGGTCACAGCATTCTGTAAGAATATGTTTTTTTTTTTTTTTTTAAAGCAGAGGTACCTTTTGCTAAGGTGTGTGCATGAGCACAGAATGTTGAGACTGGTTGAAATCCTGCCTCTACCCTTACCAGCTCCTTGACCTCTGAGACCAGACCCTCGTTGCTTCAGGCTCAGTTTCCCCATCTGCTCATGGGACTGAACAGTAACATGCCAAGCACACAGTCAGTGAACGTATACGCTATTACTACCATTGTAACTTCAGAATCCCCCCCTGGTTGAACCCAGGGCCACTTGAGAGGTTTGTGAAACTGGCATCTAAGTCTGAGCCCCACCTTGTTTTATTGTCAAAGTGACTGCCTGACATTTAGGGCACCTTCCAACCGTACTCAAAGAATGTGTTGAACACAGTTCCTGACCTCAAAAAGTTTACCCAGTTGTCCCTCTGAATCACAGATACTTGCATTTCTGAAATGATTCAGACTCCTGCCATGCCCACAGTGTCATAGAGGGGGTATAAAATGAGTAAGGCCCAGGCTCTGACTTTAAGGGACAGTTTTTCATAATAGAAAAGTGGGTCAGTAACTATGGTCAAACAGCCTGTGGTGGGTACCACAGAAGAGATACCAAAGGCTGCGGGTGTTCAGAGGAGAGGCCCTGATCTGAATGAGGAGAAGGCTTAGACGAGGCTCCAGGAGAGCAATGGCCTTTGAGCTGCACCTGAGGGCCTGTGACAGAAGAGCCTGCGGGCAGATGGGGAGGAGGAGATGGTCAGGGAGTAACCGCTATCCTGGGCAGCTAAAGCAGGAGAGAATGCCTTGGCGGGGTTTCAGCTGAATTTAATATGCTGTGGGAAAATCACTAGAACACTTGCATGAGAGAACAATAACCAGCATCTACCTACAGGGCAGAATAAATGAGGAGAGGAGAAAAGTAAGATAAGAAAATCAAAGCAGATGGTCAGGGCAAGACCTGGAGGCATTCCAGATGCGCCGCAGAGGAGTGTTCACTGAGAAGCCCGTAAATGTGACCGTGAATGCAGCAAATGGGCATGTCAGGAAGAGGACAGTGGGGCAAACAGAAGCAGAGGTGGCTCTTCATACTTTAGTGGGCCACGGATGGGACATTCTGGTACATATACCTGAGCAGCAGCTGGAAGCATGGTTTTGAAGTTCAGGAGAGAAGCAAGAACCAGCATAGAGGCGGTAGTTGGTACAGCAAAAATGAGTGTGTGGGAACCCACCTGGAATCCTAGAGTCGGTATTTTTCTAAAGTCACGTTTTGTAAGGTTTTTGATTGTACAATTGGGCGGTGACAGTGTTTGGCTACTTGGTCACTGAGAACAGGGCCATTGTGTCCCTTCAGAACATCCTTCTCAGATATTCCTGCCTTAGGCTTGTAGGGCAATAATTACTTTTTCATCCTTGTGTAGAATGTATATGAATCATTGTTCCAGATTTTATTCTGCTCAGAAACTCCCATGCAGAGAATCTTGTATTTAGTCTTGTTAACTGGCCTATTTTGGTTTTGCCAGGTTATTTTAGGGCATTTATGGGTTGATAAAACTAATAGCACTCTGCATGTATTTAGTACCTTGAACTTTGCAAAGTGCTTTCACATTCATTATCTCATTTTATTGTTCATTGAGCTGTGAGGTTTAGAGACATGGAGATTATTGCCATCTTTTTATGGATAAGGAATTTGAAGCTTATAGCTGCCTCACAGTGAATTAGTGATCATCTTCTAGCTGGTATGAACTGACTCTGCTAAGAATAAGGAGAGAATTAACAGTCAGCACTTCTGGTGCAGCGACACTGCAAGCTTATCAACACTGATGGTGCAGTTCAGTGGTTATCAACGGGGGCGATTTTGGCCCTCAGGATGTTGCTAATGTCTGGAGACTTTCAGTTATCAGATCTGGGGTGTGTTACTGGCATCTAGTGGGTGGAGGGTCATGGGTGGTGTCTGCAATGCACAGGGCCACCCCTACAACGTAGAATTCTCCAACTTCAAGTGTCGGTAGTGCCAAGGCTGAGAAGTACTGGTGTGTGTGTTGGGGGTGGGGTGGGGAAGTGGGGTGCTTTGCCTGCAACCTTCAAAGCGCATCTTTCATTTTCCCAAGCTTATCCGTTTGCTCCCTGTAGAATGTTTATTTTAGGATGAATGTGGTAGAAACGATCATTTGGGATCATGACTGACAGCAGGTTTACGAGACCTGTTCTGTCTGTTGACTACGCGTCGGTGTTGGAGGCGTAAGGCTGCCCCTGCCACCTCGTGGGCTCTCTTCTGCATCTGGGGTGCCTGCTGGCTCAGTGTCCTGCCCTCTGCTCCATTCCCATGGTGTCCACTGCCTGCTGTCCTCACCCTGGTTATGAGGGAGGCAAAGTTTACTCTTCGCCCTTCCTTTTCCTTAGGGAAGAAAACAACAGCTGGGGGCAATCGTTTGGGAATTCTGGCTGGGGAAGGAGGAGCAAAGTAAAACCCATGGTGCTCGTGGGTCCCTGGGAAAGAGTCAGGGAAGGTGACAGGATCGAGTCCCCTGGGCAGAGCTGCGGAGAGGACTGAAGGCGCCAGGGGAGGGGATGCACTGCGTGTGGGGGCACTGGTGGGATGGGCACCTGGGGGTGGGGTTGGTGGGCGCACAGAGAGCACTGCTGCAGCTGGATGGGGGCATGTGGATGCTTTGGGCCCAGAGACGGGACCCGGAGCCAGAGGGGACAGTGCAGGTGAGATGAAGAGCCAGGTGTGTGCAGGCCTGTGGAGGGCTGGTTCACCAGAACAGTATGTGGAATTCATGAGAAGCTATTGGATATTTTAAAAGCACTAAATTGTTCTGTTTGTTTTAAAGAGCAAAAAGAGGTTTACTCTTGATACCTGAATGGCTTGTGGACGTCTTTGTCAACCTGTCCAAAGTCACTGTTCCCCCTTCCTCCTTCCCCAGGGCTCCGTGCCGGTTGCCGGGTGGGCCTGCATTCCCAGAGGTCGCCCCGACCTCCCTGGGCTCCCCCAGTCCCGTCATTCCGCCTGCCAAGCCTCTCCCACTGGGCTTTTGCCTCCTCCCTCGCCCCTTCTCACACATCCAGCGTTTACTCCAAAACCAGTGTCTGCTCTGTTCCTTTCCAAGACTTTTAGGAGAAAGTCCACTGTTTGGTGAGAGCTGCAAGGTCAGCCTTTCTTTGTTGCTTCTCAGGTCACCCCCACCCGGCCCTGTCCTTTGCCCACCTTCGTTAGGTCTCTCCTGCCGCTCTGCCACCGCTTGTCCTTTCCCTCCACTTCTCCCTGACCCCGGTGCCAGCTCATAAAACCCATGGTTCTGACTGAGATCTGGCGTGGCCCTGCTGTACCTTCTCTTTGCTCCCCTCATGGTGACAGTTACAATTTGTAGAGCAGTTGTTCCCCCTCCTCCCTCCCGGTGCTGCCCCCTAGAGGCTGCTCAGTGGCCCATCGGCAGCTGCGTGCCGGGCGCAGAGAGCAGGAGCCGGGGCAGCTGCCGAAGTGGAGGCCTCCCCTGCCTCCTGCACTGCCTCGTGGACTCTCCACGCCACACGCGAGTGAACAGCACAGCCAGTGGGGTTGAAAGCAGGTGTATCCGAGAGCTGGCGACCAGTGGAACCTTTCATGATGCAACGTGTACATTCCCTGAATGGTGGGGCCAGTGGAACTGGGGACAAAAGCCCTTAGTCATAGGACCTAGCGAGGGCATTTAAGCAGCAGTGGCCTGGATAAAGGGCCTCATGCTGGTTTCCTGAGTGCCCTAGATCTGGAGGAACTGGTGCTTGGGGCGTATTCACACCCCAGCACAGCTGGCACCAGGGGCAAGCTGCATGGAAGTAGAAGCAGGCTGGCGTTTTTATCGTTTCCTTCTCCAGGACTGCAAAGTCTTTGCACGGAAAGGATGGAGTTTTAGTCTCCAGCTGGGAGCACCTAGATGGCCAGTTGTTGGGCTGTTGCTGAAATGCCTCTGAGACAGTAAGTAGCATGGGTAAATGGGTCACTTTCTCCCTTGTATGGGTCCCTGAAAGGAGGAAGTAGCATGTTTAAAGGGTAATTTTGTTTCCCTGGTAGTGAGCTACCTGCTGGGCCAACCCAGCAGGGGGTTTAGGAGGAGGAACTTGGAAGGCAGACAGGGTGTGGTCGCTGGTGTCTTGCTGTTTCAGGAAAATGTGGTGACGCTCGAATCTCCCAAGTCAGCAAAAGTGGTTCTCAGGGTGTCGTCCCGTTGCACGGCCAGCTAGATGGGGCCCAGAGTGAGATTACCTACCTGCTGAGAGCTGTTAGCAAACTCACTCTTATTGCTTGTAAAATAAAAGGGGTGGGAACTGGGTCAAACACCATCATAAAAAAGGGTTAGAAGTAAATATTTGAAGTTCCAAGTTCCTAAGAGCAACAATTTTGATTTCCTGTGTCATCCAAAATGATCCTGGTCATTCCCTGGAATAGTTTGTTCATAGCTAACAGGCAAAGTACCTTTAGAATGTCTAAACAGAGCAACACAAATGTTCTACCAGAGCAGATGCTATGGAATTGTGCTGTTGGGCACATTTGTGAAGTGGGAGGAAGTTTCGAGAATGTGTTCTGGTAGGATGTTTTCTCGGAATCAGAACCAGAGGGCGCTGGGGCCTGTCCAAGGTCAGCACCCGTGGCTGGCAGGTTACTGAGTGAGTAAAATGCTTGTATCTACAAAGTGGATCCCAAACACATCATTTAAGACTTTTGTCCCTTTTCCTATCAAGAGTGAGATTGTCTTCATATTAGTAATCAAGGGTGTTTAAAAGCTTGAGAAAGTGTTCAGTAAACCATGGACTCTATTTAGACGATCATAGAACTGACTCCAAATGTCAGGATTTATTTTAGATTTTAAAAGGGATTTATTTTACAAATATTGCATGTTATTTGAGCCTCCGAAGTGAATATACAGCCAGCGTAACGGGCCCTTCCCTGGGCAGAGCACCGTGATTGCCCTTCGCCAAGCTTGGCCATCCCTCACATGCTTCATTGCTGTTCATTGTTGCAAACAAGTAAATCCAAAATGAAAATCAGACCAAAGGGCTAACGTAAAAGTTCACAAGGGGCGAGGGAAGCAGGTGCGGGTTGTCCCGACTGAGAAACTGTGACATGTTCCCGAAAGCAGGCCCCATCAGAGTCGGTGGCTGGACTGTGGAGGGCGGCGCGGCCTGGACGAGTGGCCTTCTCAGGAAGGCTCCGAAGAGCAAGGGCTCGGTGCCACCCTCCAGGTGCCAGAGGGCCCTGGGGAGGTTTCATGTGCTTTTTTCTTTGCCCTTCTGGTGCATATGAGAGCTGGTACATGAAATAATGACTTAGCAAGGAAGCCGGCTGATGTGAGTGCTGCTGTGAACCTACCAGTGGGGAGTGGACCAGAACCTTACTGGGGCTGTGGCAGGTTACCCACGTCACTGGTTGTCATTCTCTCTTGGTTTCTGTGGGCCAGTCACTGGGTTAGACACTCAAGTCGGAAGCTGAGAGGAAATGACTTCCCAGGTCCCTCAGGCTGCAGGGAGGGGTCAGGATCCCAAGCCCACATACTCCTGGCCACCTCACAGCTGCCCCCCTTGGAGAGCGGGTGGTGCAGAAGTTTGCCTGCTTGCTTGGTGGTTTTCAAGATACTGGCACCTTGGGATTTGTGTTTAAAAAAGAGAACTCTGGAAGTCATGGGGGCTGAGTTGCTTCAAGAGGGACAAAGGGAAATGACACAGAGTTGGCGCTGGTGAGGGGGTTGCCAAGAGGGCACAGACGCGAAGCCTGGGCTGGGGGCTGCTTTGCTGGAAAGCTCCCTGAAGAGAGTGCGGTGGCCTTTGGGGTGTCTGAAATTGGCTGCCTTTGTGCAGAACCAGGGTGTGAATGCAAGGCTGCTCTGGTCGCCCTCCTGGGGGGCATCGCCCTCACTTATTCACAGAGACTGAGGGCCGGTCCCTGTGCATCTCAGAGCTGCAGGCAGAGGAAGGGAAGCGACCGGGTCCTGTGGCTGCGAGCTGTGGGTGCTTCCGACTGACTCCCACGGAGGGGCGTGTGTGACCGCCCTTGGCTCTTGCCTGGCAAACCCTCCTGGGCCTGAGGATCATGACTGGGATTCTTGAAAACTGGTCCCCTTTTCCGAGACTCCGGTTCAGTAGGTCCAGATAGTGCTGCCTCTAGGAGAGCCGGGTGCGGGCCCTGGACGCCCTGGCTTAGTGCGGGTTTTCCTACACAGTACTAACGTGGACAGACTTTCTTTGCTGTTAAGTATTTATAAAATTTCTAGTTCCAAAGTAATAGTGAAAAATATTCTTAGGTTAGCTAAAGTGATTTGTTCTGGTTTTGTTTTTTAAAAATAATTTCCTTTTTTGTTTTGTGTAGGATACTAAATTGTGGATAATAATGGAATATCTCGGTGGAGGCTCTGCTCTAGATCTGGTAAGTATTGCATCTGATACTAATACACATCAAAGGTCTTCAGTCAGTCTTGATTGTAAAGATAATTCTGTTTTTATCCATTTCTGTTTCCCTCTAAGTTGCATGAAGAAGGGACCAAACTATTCCTTAACAATATTTATCTCTGCTTCTGATACATTACTGAAAACTAGAGGTTTCCCTTTGAAAGCAGTGTTGTTATTCCATGGGAAACCAGTGAATTCACTAAGAAAAGCCACGATGGAGTCCTGCCTGTCATCATCTTGCTTACCTTTTGTGGCTCTCACATCCCATCATTGCTTCATATTGCAGATAATGTAACATTTTCATTTATAATTAGAATTTGGATTTTTAAAAGTTAAGTTTCGATTTCAGGAGGTGGAGATGGACAGGGTGTGATGCCTGCACATGGTGTCGGAGCGGTGGCCAGGCCAGGCAGGAGCGCACATTTCTGTTTCCCGGATGGAGACACGGCGAGCGGCCTTGTCACCACTCACAGTGGTTTATGGTGGAGCTGGACCCCCGCCAGGGGCTGTGCCTCCTCCCTGTACCGGACCTGCTGTGCCACTGGAGTGTGCCAGCCTCCTCAGGGTGGAGGGGGTGGGCATAGCATCACCTCAGAGTCAGCTTGAGCATTGCTGAAGTCGTACTTGAAACATAGCTTATGCAGAAGAGATTTTAAAAGACCCACACAGTTGTGTGTAGCACTTGACAGTTTGTCTTCATTGTGGTTATGCTGTGAAATCAGTGGAATCAGCACCCTCTTCTGACCTGTCCTGGAAAAGCTGGACTTTTGGGCGAGTGGTGGCCTTCCAGACAGGCCCAGTCTTTCTCCACCCAGCTTATTTCAGCCCAGTCTTAGTCTCAGAGGGCGGGTCCTGCCTGATAGACGTTGTCGGGATAATGGGGGTGCTGTTTTCACTGCTCTCACTGACCACTGAAAGAAGCCATGTTTTTTCGTGGTATAGTCTACAGCCTACACAAATTTTATTCACTAAGGAAAGAAATACCCTTTGATTAAAAGGAGATTTTTTTTTCTCACAGTAATAGTAGCATTTGGTAATTTTTGGGGGGTAGAGGTTAAATCTCTAAAACTACCTTTAAAGAGCTTATATATCTAATTTTTAAAAATCACATAATGTTGTAAACCATACAGTTGGTCAAAATAGTCTTCAAAAGGAAATTTCAATAAACTTAATATGATTATATTAAAATGGAAAAAGCAACAAAATAGCTGGATTAATTTTTGACTTGCTTCATTCCCATAAATATACACAAAGAGCTTTTCATTTATTTTACTCTTTTGGGAAATACTACAGGAATGTAGAAAATTATCTCATTTTGTGTAATTAGATTTACTGTGATCTTAAGTGAATTTCATTTGTGGCCTATATAAAGTTGTTTGTGGGGACTCTCTCTCTCCGACACTGAGTCCTTAAGAGCTGCAATTCCAGTCTCAGTGGTTCAGTTTATTCATTCTTAATGTCACAGTAATTTAATTTACTTAGGGGTAACTTTCTTTGGAGCTTTGAACTGAAGTCTGAAATTTCAGACTTCTAGACAGAGTAGACAATTACAATTGGAAGGAGGTATAGAACCCCCACCCCCACCCCCCGCCCCTCCACTTAAAAAAAAAAACCCCATATGGCAGGCCTCCCAGCAAACTGCCATCCTCCCTGCACATCAGTGGCCCTGGTGACAGGAACCAGGCAACGCTTTTGGATGTCTGTAATCCCTTTAATTGATGAAGCTAAGGAGACAGACACTCAGGGGTTAAGTGCCCCAGCTTGAAAATGAAGGTGGACTTTGTGTCTTTCTCTGTCTCTTACCCTTTTCTGTTGGCCTGCCCCCAGCCTTCAGAGAAGAGGACAAACTTTAATATTGGGATACAAGAATTATTTTTTGAATGTTGAAAACTATTAGGATTATTTCTAGAACGTCTACTCTATGTTTATAAAAGATTTAAGAAAACATGATTTCCCATGTGAAATTATGATACCACATAGCTGAAAATCTGCATTTGGGGCATTTCTTTGAAAAATTCTGTGGGGGCGTAGTGCTGATATATTTATACATGACACTGAAGTGGCCCCATGGGTGAGGGAGGGCCTGTGGAGGGAAACGTGGCGAGGTGCGTCCTGCTCAGGGAGAGCGCCCCGCCACTGCAGAGCACGAGGACCCCCAGCCAGCCCTCCGCTTGCCTCTCTTCTCTCTTTGTGCGCTCCGTGACTGTCTCAGTCAGCCCAGGCTGCTGGAACAAATCACCCCGGATTTCTCATAGTTCTGGAGGCTGGCAAGTCTGAAGTCAGGGTGCTGGCAAATCTGGGGTGTGGTGAGGCAGTCTTCCTGGCCTATAGGTGGTGGCAGGTATCTGCATAAGAGAGCCGAGAACAGAGCAAGTGCCCTCTGGCATCTTGAAAAGGTACTAATGCTGTTGGTGAGTGTTCCAGTCTCATGATCATGTCACTCCAAAAGGCTCCATCTCCTAAAATCCCCACGTTGGGTGTTAGGATTTCAACATACAAATTTTGGGTGGGTGGAGAAGATACACACATTGAGTCCGTAACAGTAATGAAAACTGTCTAAGGTTTCACTCCACTTGGAAATAATGCTGTTGTCTCCCTGTAGCCCCTCTGATAATAAGTATGTGTGTTTTATATAGTTTGAATTACAACGTACATATTATTTTGTTTTGCGCTTTTGCTCTACACTGTGGTTGTCGTGTCTTTTACTTTGGCTGTGAGACATTAGTTTGGCCCTCCCATCAACTCATGATGTCTTTGCCTGGGGCAGAAGATGGTTACTTCCTTCACCCAGGTTTGCCTTGGAGCATGTCTGATAATTCTTTTTTTTTTTTGACTTTCGTTTAACTGTGGAATTGAGGTTCCAAGTGGAGGCAGACTCCAGGCTGGCGTGTAGACGGGGTAGAATTGCTTGGGTGCTCATTCCTGGGAAGTGGTGGACGTTTGGAGGGAGGAGGGAACAGCCTAGGTGTCACGGTCCTGTCTCGTGACCACACAGCTGAGCCGTAATGAGGCACCAGCAACACCAACTGTCTGAGCTGCCGAGACCTGAAACTCTGGCCTCCCTTCCCCTTTCTATGACCAGAGGGGCCGGGCCCTAGAGGGGGAAGTGGCTGCCGCAGGTTGAGAGTCCTAGCCTCTTTCCCACTGCAGTTGGGGTGTGGAAATAAATCTGCGGCCCTGTGAGTCAGACAAAATGAAGGGCACAACTTGAGAGGCATTATGACTTCAAGTTTGGAATTAACTGAGATCTGCTTTTTGTGAATTGCTGAGATGCTGCTCATGGGTGAACTTCGCAGTTCTGTTCTCTGGGCCTGGGCATCTCCGTAGCTGGCAGGCAATGCCCTGATGCATTGGAGAGTGTGTGTCCCCTGGAGCCCTCTCTTCCTTTTCCTGCTGATGCATCCTTCTTGACTTTTAAAAAATGCCATTGATACCTTTACCTGCTATCTGAGCAGTGAAGTCTGGGATTGAGTATGAGGAATGGTGGGGACACAATATAGCTTAGCTGTTGAGAACCATAAATGTTAGAGTAAAATTTTGAGTGCACATACTTGAGTGTGTTCAGTCTGTTGATTTTTATTCATTTGAAAGAAACAATTAATAAATTGAAATTAAATGTAGGATCTTGAAGGCTACTCTGAGGAAACACTGGGTTCTTTGGAATATAGTTTGAAGACCACTTGTGTAAAGAATTTCTCCAGTTGCATCTACTACTAGGGTGCCGTGACTTATGAATGTATGTATCACACAGTTAAAGAATCTATAACTTAAAAAGTGGCAAAATTTAGGTGATCATTTTGCATTCACAAGTTTGCACCTACTACGTATCAGGCACTATTCTAGTCATTGGAAATTACTGCAGCAAACAGGCAGAAGAGAACCCTCATTCTCACAGAGCTGTAGTCTAGTGGGAGAAGTCAGTCGAGTATGTTGGATGTAGGAGAGCACTACAGGGAAAATACAGCAGGGTGAGGGGAACTGGGGGAACCGGAGTGAGGATTAGCAACTGAAGGCCTGAGACTGAGAGATTTGTAGCTGACGAAAAGAGCAGTCAGTATTGCAGGAGAATCTAAGGGACGAACTTGAGATCTAATTAAGAAGAAACTAAGACACCTAAGGTGGTCAATCAGGCACAGATGTTTGACAGACTTAAAAATGAACATGCAGCGTGATAGAAGAAAATGAGAAGGAGTCTTCATTCACAGGAGGCCAGACTGCTGCTGGGGTAGCACCCAGGCAATGTCTCACACACAGAAAGGGGTTTCTCTCCCATACATGGGGCCGCGGGCCTGTAATCCAAGGGCTTGTCAGGGGCCTGTGCTGGTGGGTGGCTGTACATCTGTGACCCATGGCTTCCTGTGGTCTTCAGTCATTGTCCTCTCTGGCTCCAGTGTTTTCAAGGCCAAGACCAGGAAGGGACATGTGTCACTTCTGTTCAGATTTTGCTGGTGAGAACTTAGTCACATGGCCAAACTGGCTGCTGCAGAGGCTGGCACATGTGGTCTCTGGTTGGGGGCTGTGTGCCTGGCTAATAGTCTCTATCACAGAGAAAGGGGGAAGACAGACTCAGGATTGGGTGGAGGGAACTAGAAATCACCCACAGATGAGGTGCAGTCTAAATTGGTTTTCTGGAGTCTTTATTTTGTAGATTGTTTGAAACTTTCATAGTCCTCTTAATGATGGAGACCACCATGTTTATACTGCTTAGAAATGTTAATGGTAGAGAATGCTAATTTATGATCCTGAGAACTGAGCTCCACCTGGTCTTACCCACCAGGGTGGAACCCTGGTGTGGACAACTGGACATCTTTTATAATGAATTTTGACACCCTGAAGGATCTCCCCATCCTATAAATAGAGTGTCTTTCTCTTTCACCCCTCCTCCACCATCCCTAATGGCATATACATCAGTGGTGGGTGGTGTTGAGGCCAGATTTAAAGGGGCATATCCATACATATATCAGAGTCAGCTTTTAATGATCCAGGGAAAGATTTTCAATTAGTTTTCCTTAGCTGTTTTGTTTTTGTTTTTTTTTCAATCTCCCTTGGTGATGGCACAGGCTGCTAGCTATTTCTTTGCAGAGACTTGATAATAGAAGGGCAGGGGAGTTTAGCCCACATCTAGCCAAGTGTTAACCGATTATCTGCTTGGGTAAAAAAACCTGCTGGAGGAGGAAATGGAGCCTGGTCTCTGTGAGATGCCTTTGCACGTGGGGGATTCTCCTGTGTTCTGCTGTGTGAACAGGAGCAAGCCCCAGCATCTTCCCTTTTCCCCCAGGATATGAGAAAGTTCGTCGTCCTCCTTTTGAGTATTAGAATTTCTACGTTCTATGAACACTCTAAAATAGATGTGGAGATGGCAGACAAGGCAGGGTTTCCTATTGTGTTCTTGGCACAGTAGTTTCAAGGTGTGCTTCTTGACAGTAAGACTGTTGGTCAGATGAATTTGGAAAAAATTAGGTTCTGTGAAACAAAGTGTGCAGCATGCTGCCCCAGTCTGAGGCATGGATGCCATGGGGTTTGTCTTCTGTTGACTCAAGTGTGACTGGGTTCTGTTCTCAGTCACTGTCAAATCTGAAAACGTAATACTGAAGATCATTATTCAGATGAGAAATTAATTCAAATTATTAGAATTATGCCCCTTTCTCTGATGGTCCTACTTCTAGTTCTTCAGGGAGTATTAGGTTGTTTTGCTGAAGTAACTTATACAGTTATGAGATGTGATCGAACTCCTGCTCTGCAAGGGATGGTGGCCCTATTACCATTTGAGCTGAGCTCCAGAACTAGTGTTTAATTTTCCTTTTAAAATGGGGATACATGTACTTGACATTTCTTCCTTACATCTTTGTATGATTATGATATTAGGGTATCAGTATGGGCAATTCCTTTGAGTTTCTCAGAATAAACGTTTCCAGAGGCAGTTACGACTTGATTAGGATAATATGATATTTTTATTACATAACATAGACTCTGTGTAAATGTAACAAAATTCCCAGGTCACTAGGACTTGAGCTCTTTCCCCAAGTTTTAAAACTCTTTCCCCAAGTTTTAAAATTCAGATTTGAAACGCTCTGGTGCAGGGGTAACCTCAGAAAGGAGTTGGCTCCCAGAAGCCTTCTCTTTTGACCACTTGTGTTTGGGTAACCAGTGTGTGTTAGGACAGAGCTGGGCTGCTCGGGACCCTGCCTAGCAAGTAATGTGAGTTGCCCAGCTAGAGCCCTTGTATCTCAGCCTCGGGGTGGGGCGGGGCCGCCCGCAGGCCTTCTTGGGCAGCTTTGCTTCATCCAGCAGAATCATTTTTCTCTGGTGGAGGTGGTTTTTGTCCCTAGGGCCCTTTAAATAGGTCTTAATTGTTTGGGCAAAATATCTGGTTTGGAGTGAAGAAGTTTTTAAAAATTTTTAAAAATTATTCTTGTCCATTTAATGTGATATTGACTTATCATCTCAAACTACTGCTAAGATACCACTTAAGTAACTTTAATCATTTTTTTTCTTGTTAGTTAGAACCTGGCCCTTTAGATGAAACTCAGATTGCTACTATATTAAGAGAAATTCTGAAAGGACTTGATTATTTACATTCAGAGAAGAAAATTCATAGAGATATTAAAGGTAAGAAAGCATATTGTTTTGCTCCTTTGAAATTCCTGAGGTGGGCAGGAGCATAGAGTCAGTCCGAACCTTCCCAGGGCAGGTGCAGAGTGCCTTCGGCGTGCCGGGGTGGGCTGGCTCGGAGGGGCCTCGCCGAAAGCATACCCTTGCTGCTTGTTCTTGTTGGGCACATGATCTTGCTGGGAAGAGTGTACGTGTTCTCCAACTGACAGCAGACTGAACACTACAGCAAATGATACAGTGTCTTTGGCTTCATTTTGCAGCTGCCAACGTTCTGCTCTCTGAACATGGAGAGGTGAAGTTGGCTGATTTTGGCGTGGCAGGCCAGCTGACGGATACCCAGATAAAAAGAAACACCTTCGTGGGCACCCCTTTCTGGATGGCGCCTGAAGTCATCAAACAGTCGGCCTACGACTCAAAGGTAAGGAATGGCGCCTCACTTTGCTGGGTCTAAAGACTGCTTCCCTTACAACCTTGTTGTCACCTTGTAGCTTCAACAGTTAAGTGAAGTGGTACCTTGAAGTAGGTCATAAAGGAGTCCTTGGACATTGGTTAAAAACAGGTTTCTTCTCTGTCTCAGCAGCATTTCATATGCCCTGTGTTTAACCCACAGTTATGAGTCTTTTAGCTTCAGCAGTTGAAGTGGTGGGGAAGGTGAGGAGCTGTTGGGGGTGTGGTGGGAACGGGTGGGCCTGGTCCTATGGAGATGTCTGTGGAGGGGCATCCAGCAGAGGCGCACGTTAGAGGACGGCTTCCCAGAGGGGTGGCGAGTCATCCGGGTCTGGCTGGCAGGTGGGGTCCAAGTGCAGTGATTGAGGGACGAGGGCCCGGACAGAACTCCGAGCAGTACAATACTGAAGGGACACGTTGAGAAAGAGGATCTCACAAGAGAAATGGAGAGTTCATAGAAATGTATGACCAGAATGTGGAGGCAATAATGCTTTCAGTGGCTGCCGCAGACCCTTCCTGTCATTGTTTTGTTCTGTCTCAGAAGCTCATTACCATTTGGGGGCAAACCACGGTTACTTTTTTCCCAGCTCTTTGACCTGTCATTTGTTGTCCTCTCCTGATTTTTCCTGTGTTCATTTTATCCCATTGCCCTTCAACTTTCTTAAACTTTTTAGGATAGACTAAAAATCCTAGTGGCCCTGTCTCCTAAATCTCTGATTTAATCTCATGCCCTGCAGGCCACTCTTTCTCAGCTTGTGCACAGTAAAACCTGCACATAGTCCACAGGGAATTGGCTTTTCTGGAACCAAAAATTTCTAGGCGAACAAATGCTTAACTCACATGTGTTTGCATGCCAGACATTGGTTCCTTTTCTTGAATGGAAGCCTCAATACACGGTAGACTTACCGCCTCCTTCACACGGCACACGAAGCACAGAGTAACTTCGCCTGGAGACAGAAGGACGCTGCTGTGGACCGTCGGCTGCTGTGAAGTGCCACATTGTGCTGAGGTTGCAGGGGTGCAGGCCCCAGCTCGGCTGCCTCACTGTCGCGTTGTGGTGGTGGCTGTGACTTCCACAGGCATCCTAGTGGAACTTGGCAGCTACTGGCCCATAGGTGACTCTTAGGTTTGCAATCTTTTGTATAACAGCTGACTGATCTTAGGCATGTTTGTCTCTCGTGGTGGATTTGCCCTGAGCCATGGATCACCTCCATGGCCATTTTGAAAATCTGTAGCCCCCTTTGCACTGGCCCTTTTGCTGGGGTATATCATTTTAGGACCAGATAGGAACTTACGTGTTCAGTCCATTCTTGGTTTTCTCAGAGTTCATAGGTTCTAGATACTAGTAGGGGCTAGGACTTACCTGAACTTAACTGATGACACCATGCTCATTGTTTTTTTCTCTTCTTTTCTAGTAAATTAGCTGATCAACCATGGCACATGTGACTCAGGATTCAGATCTTACATTTGCATTATTACTTGTCACTACTCACTTCACAGTTTTTGTTCAAGAATTGCTCCGTCTGCCTGAGACCTTTCCCTCCCCATCTTTCTTCCTGGTGCAGGACATTTGCTGAAAGTGGCCTCTAAGCAGTAGAGACTTTCCTGCATCTTAAAGCTTTGCTATCTTTCCTCATGGAGTTCTTGTTGAGATGAGAATGCTCTTCTGTGATCAGTAGCTGTTGCAGTGTTCTTTTTAGGTCGGTTTAAAGATGTTGTCTCCAACTGACAGGGAACACACACTTGGTTGGTGAACCTGAGAAAATGCATCACATTTCCTGTTAACCTTGCTTAACCTTTTATGCTGGCTTATGTCAGAAGCTAATTCTTTCATTTGCTTGGATCATACCCAAAAAATCTTAACTGGAAATCACCTGTGGAAATGTGTTCATGTGAAATTCGCTTCCCATGTTTGTTGACCCAGGAGGTGTGGAAAGTGCAGATAAACTGATGGCTGTGTCTGAGCCTTGAGGCTTATCAGAGCTGGGCTTCTACAGTCTGGGGCCTTGGGGATAATGTGGACTCCCCCTTCCCCCCTCCCCATTATTTGTGACTCTGGGTTAGCAGTTCTTGTCATGAACAATGCCTGATACAGGGCGTGTTCTGAGGTTGCTGCGTGGGTGTCCTTCCCAGTACCGCCTCCCCTGCGCTCACCGAGGCTTGCCTGATGGTTGGGTAGGAGAGGTGAGGGCGGGGGGTCGATGCTCCTTGAGAGGCACTGTAGGTACTGTAGCTGTTCCGGGCTCCTGAATCCAATGTGTCCGGCTTCTGTCCAGTTAGTTCCCCCTTCTTTCTTCGTAGCGTGTGCTTCTAGACACTTGGTCCCGTCAGTCTCTGCATTACCGGGGAAGCGCTTTCGGCCCTGGGGTAGCAGCGTCTGTTACCCTTGTGATCGCATGCTTCTGTCAGCTCCGGTGCATGCGCTGATTTTCAGAGGCTAAGGATGGATGCACCCACCTCACCAGCATCTTCCTCTCATCAAGCTAAGTGAGCTTTAGTTTTACGTGTTTGTCTAGAATGTAGTTTAACACAGTGACCTCTTGAACCAGGATCTCGGGCCCCTTCTTGTGTGTCCAGGCTGCTTAGGTTTTCTGAATGTGTTTGCACATACAGGGCCTCTCAGGTCGGCCTCAGTTCTTAATCTTAGCACAGCGTTACTAATTCATGACTGCCCATTTGCCTTAGGAATTGTTAGGATTGTGGTGATGACTGTTGCTTAAGGTGAGTTAGGGTCGTATTGGTCCTTTAGCTGGGGTCGTATCATCAGGAACTTAGGTGAAGTCCTCACTTGGGAGAAGGCGCCCAGGGAGATAACTGCTCTCCCACAAAGAAGCTTTGCTCTCAGCACTGAGCAGGGTGTTGGGCTGAAGAATTTAATCTTTTTTCTCTTTCTTTATAAGATACTGTGATGGTTAGCACATGGGTTGGACCTGGGTACACACGTTGTCCCCACTCCATGTCTGTTTCTCTGCCCTCCTGCCATTGTTGTTGTAGCTGTGCCCAGGACTGTGCTGAATAATTCACGTGCTCAGTGCGGCCGTCAGCTGCTCCATCAGGACAGTGGGGAGGGCAGGGCGCTGAGTGAGGAAGGTCAGTGCGGCCGGGGAAGGCTTCACAGGCACGGCCTTTTCAGCCCCTCCAAAGTGAGCCAAGGACGATCAGACCAGGTCCTGCGGGAAAGGAGGGGCGTTTGTGTTTGGACTGTAGGAGGTGGGGAAGAATGTGGTAGGAGAAGAGGGAGAAACTGAGCTGCCAGTTAACCAAAATGATGTCCTGTGGACGTCAAGAGGCCAGGGTCAGTGTTCCCATGTGAATACCCTTGCCCTTTTTTGATCTCAAAAGCAGTACATACTGTTTAAACTGAGGAAAAAAATCAACATAAAAAGGAAAGCTCTGTAGACCCAGCACCTATGCACAGAGGGTTTTGGTGTCCAGTCATCGCTGAAATAATGGTTTGCAGTCTAACCGTGGTGAAAAGCAAAAACAGGTGATGTATTGATGGGAAAAAATAAAACTGTTACAGATAAGCAGAAGTGTGTCAGTATTAGTCCATCTGTTGTAGAGATCCATGCAGCGGGGTGGGGCCTGCCCTGCCCGGTCCCTGTACCAGATCAGGAATTAGGGCAGGAGACTGACCACAGCTTTATTTTAGCGCATAGTAATGGGCCTTTTCGGATGAACATGTGTTGCTGTTTAGTGCTCAGAAATGGCTTTTATACCTCTAGATGCTGCTTATGAATGTGTACCCCAGCAGTGTATCTATCTAACTAAGGAACCAGTTTACATTAAATCCATTTTGAGCTATGTTTTGACTAGTTATAACTGACTTGGGATTCTCCATGGTTTTGTCCCCTTCATCCTCTGGATTATAGGGAGTTGACTGTGGCTTCTTCCAGAATATCTTCTATACGTAAATTTCTGATACCATTTAAATTGTATCTGCCAATTTGTAGCCAACTTACGTTTACTTAATTAACACAGCATTGGAAGGATTTAGAATGTTGTTGTATATTAGTAGCCCGCCCCTGCCCCTTTGAGAAGTGTCCTCGATCATCAATAACAAATAATTCTGTGTTGTCATAGAATTAGGAGCGTGCTACTAGAATTGCCCACAGGAAAAAAAGCTGTATTACCTGGAGTTCAAAGCACCTGCCCATATAACTTTTGACTTGGGCTTGTGTTGAAAACCACATTTTGTTTCTCTTAATACCTAATTTCATGTTTTTCCTAAATGGCAGTAAAATGGGTCTCTCATACCTCAACTTTAATTGCTTTGGAAAATGCCCTTCCCTCACATGTTTTATTTTAAAACCCAGACACATGCTCTAATTTGTTGTATTTCTTAAGAGACAAGCCCATTTCTATTTATGATTCTCTTACCGTTGTTGTTGAGTACATGATACTGAAGTGAGTTAATGTGCCCTAGTGACTTAATCATTCTTCTAAGGTTTAGCATAAGTAATGCCGCTCCTAAATATTTTTGGCAGCATGTGCTATTTTTCTAAATCTAAAATTTATTTAGGATAGATTCCTAGAAGTAGAATTAATTGGTTTTAACAAGCCAGGATATTTTTATGGCTTTTGATATTTAATGCCAAACTGCTTGCCATTTACTCCAGTGCCAGTCAAGGCTTCCAGATTAGTCAGCAGGATGGTAGATGTGCGGAGAGGGAGGCTGCAAGCAGGAAAGTGCTCAGGAGCTCGCTGGAAGTGCCAGGGAGATAGGATCGCTCTGAGCTAGGCCACGGGCAGGAGGGATAGAGGGGACCCAGGGTGCCCAGAGGTCAGGAGCCACACACTTGGCACCTGGTTGATTTAGGAGGATCCAAAGAAGAGCTCTAGGAGCTGGGGGACACTCGGGCTCCTGGTGTGGCTGCCTGGCAGGGTGGCATGTGTTTGTTGTGATGAGGCTCTGCTGGTGACCCTCATGGGGAAGCAGCAAGCGATGCCCATACCTCATCACTCTGAAGACCTTGGAGGTGCCCTCTGGGCGGGCCAGGAGGGCTGCTTGCTTGGCTGACATCAGCTGGTCCTTTCTGGTTTGTGGAAGCAAGCACCAGGTCCTTGTCACCTTCTGCCTGTCTGCTTGTTGTCCAGCCTGGTGTTGGGCAGCCTGCCCTCAGACCTCCGAGGGAAATGAGTGTAAGCACATCCTGAGACAGACTGCCCACCTGCAGGGACCGCCATCGGCCTGGGCCCCCTAGGTAGAGTGTTCAGGTGGTCATGGGGTGCTTGGGGCTCTGGAGGTGCGTCTGTCAGGGGTCATCTGGACAAAGGCCCTGTGTCTGTATGGCCAGGGGACAGACTGGGGCCAAGCAGTAGGGTTTGCAAACAGCAGCTGTGAGGAAACACAGGAGGGCTGGGGCAGGCAGGTAGACATGGCTATGCAGACTTAGGGAGGAGCCCTAAGTCTGTGTAAGGAGCCGCTGCCGTCCCGGGCCGCACACCCGTCCCTCTGCCGCCTCTGCTCCTGCACCTCGCCCTCCCTCCTGGGCCCTGCACGCTTGCTCACGGCTACCTGCACTGCCACAGGTGTGGGAGCTCCTGGAGGAGGGACGCGAACGGGTCTGCTGATTTTTATAAAGTAATGCACATGTGCAGTCAGGTAGAAACGTGAAGGAAAGGAAAATAGGAATATCACTCCTGCTGCTGGCTCTTCTAGACCAAGCCCTTTAGTACAAAGACTAGAATAAGGCTTGCTGGTAGTTTCTCCCATCTTCACTAAGAACAGAAGAAAACAGAATATGTGGTAGGCATTAACCCCACAGGCCTCTGGGTGAGGCAAGCTTGCAGTGAGAATTTCTTGTACTCTGTAGGGTTGTGGGGAGTGAGTGCTCCCAGGTTGTAGGAGGTCAGAAAACGTTTGGGTTCTGCAGTGTCCTGAGCACGGTTTCAGCCTTGCCCTTCCTGTGCTGCGGAGTGAGTGTGGGAGATTGATTAGGTTCTGGTTTAATTGCCTGAAGCATGATGGGTTCACTCATTCACGCAGAAAAGCTGCCCTGGCCTGAGCACAGTGGAGCCTTGTCCCCTGCCCCTGTTCTCTGCTGGCCTCTGTGGTGCCGCACTCCTGTCAGCTTCCTCCGTCTCCGCTGGGGACTGCTGTCTGCTGCTGAGAAAGCCCCCCAGCTCTAGTTCTGCAAGACCACCTGCTCTTTTCACTTACAAGGTCCAGGAATTTGTTGATCCGCCTGACTGACCCAGGGTCACAGGCGTGCCTGGGTTGGAGGCGGGTGGGCAGCTGGACACTGGGTGCCCCACGAGGAGCCCCCTTCCCTGCCCACAGTGCATCTAACCGATCATTGGACAGGATGTAAAGGAGCTAGAAGAGCACATTAATTGACTCTAAGAAGAATCCAGGCAAATCCAGAATTGGGGGCCTACTTCTTCCTCAAGTCAATCAATGCACTGGGGAGGTAAGGGAGTGGACTGTTCTAGACTAAAAGAGCCTCGGGGACCTGACAAGCAACTGTAATATATGGTTCCTTTGTTTGGATCCTAATTCAGATAAACCAATCATGAAATGACTTTCTGTGAAGAGTTGAGAAAATTTAATCATTACATGATATTTCGAAATCATTGCCAATGTCAGGTGTTGGTTTGTAGTAAGAAGTTCTTATATTGGCACACCTAGTACTCAGAGAAAACGTCATGGTGTCTGTGATTTACTTAAAATATACTATGGCAAGAATAGACAAAGCCTGTATGCAGATTGTTAATAATGATTACATTCATGTGATGGGTATGTGGGGGTACATTATTTTAGTATTTTTCAGTTCTGGGCACTGTGTAAGGCACCTGGCATGACCACCTTATTATTGCCTGTTTCCAGATGAGGGAACTAGGCTCACGGGTTGAGTGTTCTATATGGTGTCATAAGACGGTGGCTGTAGAGCTGGCATTTAAACCCCAGTTCCTGGGACCAGGGTGCCTGCTCTCCACCGGAAAGCTGGGCTTAGCTCTGAGCATTGCTCGAGGGGTGAGTTGCAAACACGCCTCCACTCCCCAGGTACACTTCTCTGCTCTCCCTTCATTACCTGCAGGGCTCAAACGGAACACCTTCCATCTCCAGCAGTAGATAGGAGAGGAATAGTCGTAAAAGCCGTCTTCAGTATAGAGGTAGAAGATGTTTTACATATAAAATTTTCTCCTGTGTGTTACCTATTTTGAAATTAGTCTAAAGGTTTATCTTTTTTGTTTTCAGTTAAAAATAATTATCTTTTTCAAAACCATAGAAGTACCATGATATGTATTCTTTTTCTAAGAAGTATATGTATTTGAATCTCCTCCTGTTTGGATCTCTAAAGAGGCTTTCTTGTTGCAGGCAGACATCTGGTCCCTGGGCATAACAGCTATCGAGCTTGCGAAAGGGGAGCCACCTCATTCCGAGCTGCATCCCATGAAAGTTTTATTCCTCATCCCAAAGAACAACCCCCCAACGCTGGAAGGAAACTACAGCAAACCCCTGAAGGAGTTCGTTGAGGCCTGTTTGAATAAGGAGCCCAGCTTTGTGAGTTTCACGAGATTAGAACAGGCATCTCTTCATGTGTGGCCTGACTTTGTCTAGATACACGTTACCACGATCTCTTTAATTGCTGCTGTCAGCTGTCTTCATGGCCTCATATATCTTTCTTTTTCTAAATGGGTATGATTGACTTCTTGGGATTGTACATATGTTTTTATTGTTACTTCATCTTTTAGAGAGTAAAAATCAACTTATTTTCTCTCAGATGTTCTAGCATCTCATACCTCATTGAGCTGGAAGACTATTCTTAATATTATATGTAGAATCATAAATTGTTAGTATGTATAGTGGAAGGTCAGGCTATTTTTAGTAACTGTGAAGTCTGGCCTGAAAAATAATGGCTAAATGTGTCTTTAGAGTAAATGTTTTCAGTGTCTTCTTGGCATGTGTTAGGGAAGAAAGGCAAATAGAAAATATAAATGAATCACCCACCTTGCTTCTTCCCCCCTCTTTTGTCTCCCTTTATGTGTAACTGACTGTGGCAGAGCCGTGTAGCAGCAGCCACTGCCTAGCTTTGGCCCCGTTTTCCTCTGAAGTGAGGTTTTCCTGTGAAAGCTGCCGGTATATTTTCATGGTGCTCAGAGCACCCGGTGTCCTTGCTTGGTTTCTTGCTTTTCCCACAGGGTTAACTGAAGACCAAGCTGAACCCCTTTTTTGTGAACTCTGGTCTAAAAGTGAGTGATTAGTTTTATGGGAGCACATGGTTTTCCGATATGCCAGTTTTGATAAAGGGAATTAAATGGGGAATGCGTCCTTTTCTAAGAACCTGTACGAATGTAGCCTGAGATCACCATGTCAGCACTTTTGTAATGTATCAGGCACTGGGGCAGGGTGGGGCTGGTGTGCTTGTCTGCTGTGCTCAGTGTAAGTGCTAGCAGCAGTGCACCAGCACCTGAGAACATACACCCACGTGCATGTACGGCTTACATTAAAAATATATTTCTAGTTTTGGCTTGCCCGTGCACACATCTTCACCCCTACCTTGATCCCAGATGACCTGAGGAGAAGCTGAGAATATGAGCACATCTGAGATACTTGAAGTTTTACAGTCAGGTGGGCAGGGAGGAGACATACCTAAGGCAACCTAGGTTTTCACAAGCCTGAATTTGGGGAACATGCCCAGCTTTTGTTAATAAAGCTTTAGTAATTTGGAGCAAGTGGGAACCTAGTCTGACTTGCGGTGTTTGTGTGTTCGTGCCATCTGCTTCAGTTTGGGCTACTCTCGGTTTCCCGGGGTAGTCTGCCCCTGCGATGAGGTTTGCCATCTTCAAGGGAAAGGCAGCTGGCCAGGTTCAGGGTGTCTCTCTGGATATGGCCCTGCTGAGTCCAGGGCCTGGATGAAGCCCTCCCGTAATCACAAGAGATGAGGCAGACTTGGGAAAGCATTTCTGGATTGGGGAAACCAGTGTCTGAGAGAGAACGTGGGTGCTCTGTCTGCATCCAAGGAAAGGGTATGTCCCAGCTCCCTTCTAGTCTCTTCTAGAGGAATCTGAATGAACATTTATCTTACTATTTTTGGAGAATGGAGCCAAATATTATAGAAAGTTAACACAGAACATGTTTTCTCTTGCCAGCATTTGTAATAAAATGTTTTATAAAAACTAGGAAGTATGTTCTAGCTCTCTTGAATGATTTCTGTGAAATGTGCTATAGCAATTTCTATGTAAAAGCATTTCTGGGGAGAAATTCTCTTGCATTCATTGCTTACCTGCAGATTTAAGGACACTGTTAGATACTAAGTGGCACTCAGTACGCAGAGTCCCACCTTTGGGTGCTGGCTGATTATTCTTTGAATAAGTCATAGGGAAAAAACTGAAACAGAGCTCGGTCTTTACATTTGAATGTGGTGGTGTGACATTTTGAGGCAGAAGTTTGTCCTTTGGGGTAGAGTCAAGCAGAGTGAAGGGAATTTTATCTCATGCCTTCCTGGTTTGGTGGTTATTTTTCTAGAGACCCAGTGCTAAAGAGTTACTGAAGCACAAGTTTATAATACGCAATGCAAAGAAAACATCCTACTTGACGGAGCTCATTGACAGGTATAAGAGATGGAAGGCCGAGCAGAGCCACGACGACTCCAGCTCTGAGGACTCAGACACGTAAGTCGGCCGCCCGAGGTCTCTTGCCTGGGTGGCTATTTTGTTTGTTTTGTTCTGGATGATTCGGGTTGACGGTGACTCTTGTGTTAGTAGAGGACAGTTTGGGAGCCTTTCAGCCTCATTTTATTGTTAATGGAGTTGCTCTGAGAAAACTCTGGGCGAGAGAACTGTGCATAAAGAACCCGACCTGGCTTTTTTCCCCCTCATTGTACTTCTGCTCTTCAAATACTGATCAGGAAGAACTGCTCTAAATCTGTTTTTTAAAAAATATGTTTTTGTGATTCTGTGATGTGTTCTGGTATATGCTTGGGTTGCAAAAGCTCTGTACCAGAAGCCACTTCCTAATAGCTGTTGTCCAGTTAAGCATCTAGAAATTCCACTAGCTAAAGAGATGAGTTCGGCCTGGCCGCCTCTCTCTGCGTCAGGGTTGGGGGAGTTCGTCAGTGTCTGTGACACCAAGAACGAAGTTGTTAGCAGAGCGTCAGGAACAGAGCTGTTCCACGTCTGTAGTGCCTCTTCTGTTCTCCACCACGCCTCGGCCAGGAGTTCAGGTTGACCTCCAGGCCAGTTGACCCAGAATTTCTGGGGATGGAGGCCCAGGTGTTTTTTTAAGGTCCCAGAGTGGTTCCATTGTAAAGTTGAAAGTGAGAACCACTGACTAGGGTGGGGCTGAGGTCATGACACTGAGAGGTTAGGGTGGTGGCGATGGGGATGGAAAGAGGAACAGGGTGGCTGGCCACACCGCAGGTTTGAGTAAAGGAGGTAGACAGTCCAAGGGGTGAGGCCAGGGTACAGGAAGTGGAGTGTGGTGTGGGACGTGTCTGAGTGGCCGACAGAATGTGCGGGAAGATGTGTCCAGTTCAGAGTGGCCTGGAGGTTTGGAGTTGAGGTGAGATATCTAGGCAGGTGACACGAGTTTAGAGCCATCACTCTGTCAGTGGCCACTGGAGCCGTGAGGACGAACGGTGTTGCCCAGAGGCCATCCTCAGAGAAGGGCCTGGGGCGGAACGCTGGGCACCGCCATCATGAGGGATGAGCCTGTGAAAGGGGGTCAGAGGGCACTGGGTGCAGTGTGACCCCAGGGGCCCAGGGACTCCCGAGGGGAGGGGCAGTCGGGGGTCTTTTGCTGCTGAGGGTTCAAGCAGGTAAGACCGGAGCAGGAACCCCTTTGTCACAGCGCACAGAGAACTGGTGGCCTTGGTCATTGCAGTTGCAGGGGCAGGGGTGAGTTTCAGAGTGAGTGGAAGGTAAGTGGAGGCAGTGAGCAGAGGTAATGCATCCAAGAAATGTGGCTGAGAGATTTCTGTAGCTGGAAGGGGGGTTGCATCGGGTGAGAAGAGAGCGTGTGCCTGACGTAGGAGGGAGCCTAAGGTGATGAGAAGAGAGCAGCCGTCGGTCAGCAGCTGGGAGGACTGCTCTTCAGAAGGGATGCCTCTGTGTTTGAGGCCCTGCAGGGAGTTACGAGAGCCATGTGCTGGTGGTCCCTTTTCTCAGGTAGGAGGCAGGGTCCTCTTCTGGAAACCCAGAGAGGCTGGGGGATGAGTGATTGGCAGGGGGTGGGAAGAGGGAAGAGGGGAGCGTATTTGGGGCACGCGGCAGGGAGTGCACACTGAGGGCCCTAGAGCCGCCGTGTCCCCACCCAAGGCTCGTTCACGGAGCTTCCTGGATTCTGTGTTAAGGGAAACGGATGCAGACGGCCAGGCGTCTGGGGGCAGCGACTCTGGGGACTGGATCTTCACGATCAGAGAGAAGGACCCGAAGAGTCTTGAGAACGGAGCTCTTCAGCCATCGGATTTAGAAAGAAATAAGGTATGTCTGCTCGTGTTAGAGTGACTCACACTTATCACCAGTCAGTGGCATTTTGCAATCACTTTTGTATGAAGCCAGTTTTAGTGGGCTGGGTAGTCTCTCATGGAAGCCGGTTTTATGATTTTACTGTCAGTGACTCAGTAGATCAGGAAAGTTTATTCTGTCTGCTTACCCAGCGAGCCAGACCCGGTCTGTTCTGGACTCCAGTCTGCTCTGCAGAGCTGTTTCTGCTCTCTGCAGCCCTGCTGTCCTGATGTGGCATCAGCATTTCCTGACATGCGGGCATACTATGTGAGGCAGGAGGGGGACGTCAGGTTTCAAGTATGGAACGGTTTTCTGGTTCTTTTGATGGGACTATGTCTTTTCTGCATATTGGGGTTGCTTAAATAAGTACCAGAATTTGGGGATTATTTAAGGATCTTAAAAACAAATGATTTGCTTTTGGAACTTATATAAAACTTTTATTCTGATTAGTTGGTTTTATGCCTGTTTAAGTTTAGGAAAAGCTCTATTTTTAGGATCTCTTTAAAGCACAGTGGTGTAGTTTCTCTCAGGCAGTGTGGACCAGTAGATGGTCCCCCCAGTGACCCTACAGCTCCCGTTCCATTAAGTTGATAGAAATCATGACATGTTCAGAGAGAGGTCACAAAAAAAATAGGCCACTGTCCTATGGCACTGCTTGTAGCAGCCAGCTTAAATCTGGTTTCCATTTCTGGGGTCTCCTTCATAGAGTCCTCCTGCAGAGAGGGCACATGGCATGTCACCCTGCCTGCACCCACACACAGTCCCTTCCCGGCCCTCTGGTGCCTGTCCACGTGTAATCCAGACACTGTGGTGTGGGTTTTGCCTGTCACTGCAGATGGTATGGCTAGTGAAAGACAGTAAGGTGGTCCTATTCCAACATTACAGAGAATAGAGACCACTTCAGACTTAATGCTCAACAGTGCATATCTGAGGTTTATTGAATTCTTGCAAATGTGAAGGGTAACTAATCCTGATTACCTTTTTTCTTCCCCAAGATGAAAGACATCCCAAAGAGACCTTTCTCTCAGTGTTTATCTACAATTATTTCTCCTTTGTTTGCGGAGGTAAGATACCCAGTTGACCTGGAGGGGGTGGGAAGGGAAGGCCGGGGAGCAGTGCACCTTCTGTGTTGTTGTGGCTGGCAGACTTTGGCAGATTAGAGCAAGGCGGGCACAGTAGGTGGGGTCTGCACTGAGTTCCTGTGTGGCCCCTGGAAATGGGCAGCACCTGCCACAGGCACCTCCTCTCCTAGCGCTGTCTTATGTCCAGACCCTCCCAGAAAATGTCACTGTGTCACCACCTGGAGTGTGCAGACAGGACATCAGTGGCCAGCCCGAGTCCATGCATTACAGGGTGATGTGTAGCTTTCTGCAGCATCTGTTTGGGTGCAGCCTGATCTCTGCCTCTGACAAATGTATAGTTGCCTAAAAAGTAGATTTGTATTTTAAAGGAGGTATGGGACTCTCTGGAGTCTCCCTGTTTCCTGTTGTGCCCCCGGATTTCACTGTAATCCACACCCTAAGCACCCAGGGGGACCTTCTTCCCGGCAGGGCTGTCCATTTCCCAGGGTGTTGGCCCATTTCAGTTCCAAGTTCACCGTGTGCCATTCCTTCCCTCCACGGGGGGCCTTTTGCCTCCTAGAGACATCTGTGCGTCCTGCATCTTGAGATGTCTTCAAACTTTATGAGAGTAAAGATTATTCTTCATCTGTTTAGTAGCTGATGTGAAATACGTCATAAATACCCTTCTCTCTCATTTTTTGTGCCCCGTTTCTGGCTCAGGCCACCTTTCAGGTAATTCAGAATGAGTCTCCCACTAGTACCTTGAGCCTGTGTGGCAGTTCAGAGCTCTCCAGGGAGGCTGTGTCAAGGGTCCGGGTCCTTGAGGTCGGTGGTCTGTGGTGGAAGTGCCACCCATGCAGGCTCCTCCCCAACTCCACTGGGCACGAGCCTCGGGCACACAGGCCTTCCCCTCAGCAGGGCCCCCTGTTCAGGGGGCAGCTTCAGTCCTGCTCCAGCCCTTCCCCGGCCAGCGTCTGCCCTCACGAGCAGGAGCCTGGAGCATGGAGCCGAAACCACTGAACCTGCTGGCTTCAGGTGGGAGACTCAGTGGCACAGGACAGGTGGGGGCCCCTCTCTGTCACCTTCGGGTGCTGGCCCCAGCCGATCGTTCTGAGTGCCTCTGCCCTTCCTGGGTGTCCGTAAGGCACCACTTGGCTCCGTGTTGTGTCATTTGGGAGGCTGGCCCTTCAGGTTTTCGGGGTGCTTCTTGCTTTCTGGTGGCCCTCCATTGCCACTCCGTCAGGGTCTCTCAGGTACTTAGGGAAACACAGAGATTTTCTCATTGCCTGGGGCTGTTTCTTTTGGGCACATGATAAAATTATTCTGAAATCATTCAGAATTAATGAATCCTAGATGTAATAATAATGTTTTGATTGGCTTACCTAAAAGTGGCAAACTCACAGGCATCTTTTCCTGTTTTCATCATTAATACTTGATAACCTCGCAAAGTGCTCAGTGTATGTCATTTTACATAATACTCATCCAACTCAATGAATAAAGACCATTAAGTATCATATCCCTGCCTCTGCAAATGCGGGCATTCCCTAGCTTCCCTGGGTGTGCCCGGGTGGTTCGCTGTAGCTGGGGTTGGTGGAGCCCATCCAGCAGCCGCAGGGTGACGAACTGCCCCCCTGGGGCCACAGGGTGGGCGGGCATGTGGGGAGGCCCTTGTAGGAAGTGGGCGTGGCAGAGCGGCGGCCTGCAGGTGACTCACTCAGGACTTGCAGGTGGGTCGTGTTCAGTCCTTCCGGGAGGGGAGTCCAAGACAGACACAGGCCGCGTCTCCAGGTCGGCTGCGTAGCCGTCCGTGACAGGAGGGAACAGGAAGCAGACGCTCTCGGAACAGGGAGCAGAGCCCCTCCCATGCCAGGCCTTTCCAGTTCCTTGTGTCCCTTTGGTAGAGAGAAGAGAAGCTGTTGTTTTTAGAACGAGGTTGATGCTGGACAGGACCAGCTTGAAAAGCAAAATCTAAATGTGGCCGCAGTAGTTATGGTCACTTGTCATGTTACTCTTTAAAGTAGATGCGCGCTGGGTCCCGTGCTTGTATGTCATGCTTGCTTCTCATTCGTGTGTTTCAAGTTGAAGGAGAAGAGCCAGGCCTGTGGCGGTAACATGGGGTCCATTGAAGAACTGCGGGGGGCCATCTACCTGGCGGAGGAGGCGTGCCCTGGGATCTCGGACACCATGGTGGCCCGGCTCGTGCAGCGGCTCCAGAGGTAACTTCGCCAGGGCCCCACCTGTGCCGCCTCCGGGGAGGAGAGCCCCGTGGATGTGGGGCTCTGCTGGGTTTGCCCCGCGGCTTTCCAGGCTGGGGGTGGGAACCCCTTCAGAGGGGCCGTTTGCCACCCCCATCTGTCAGCTTGGCGTATGCTCCTGGTCTCTCACTGCTGCCCTCCAGGCCCCCAGGCGAAGCAGAATCAAGTTAGACCTGTGTTCCAAGTTCTAGAGAGCCATATGAACGAGTAATGTGGATCTGAAAATTCCTGGGAAGGGCCTCAGAACTGTGTGCGGTTGTGGCTCTCGCCACATAAATGCTGAGGGATTCTCACCTGTCTGCTCTTAATCCTGGAGCCTGATCATCAGCTGGAGAAATACAGCTCTTAGCTGAGTGTCTGTAACTGCCCCTTGGGCTTAAGGCTTTAAAGCCCAGTGTCAAGCCCGCCACTTGGTGTCTGGAGAGAGTGCCAGCGGCTCTGAGACCACGCTGTGCTCCACACCCCGGCCCTCCTGGCTCCCTGAGAAGCCAGGCAGGTACGTCACTGCTCCGACAGGCACCTTCCTAGGAGAAGTGTCCCCAGCCCCTGGCCCCTTCTGGAGAACAGCTGAGCTCTGGGGAGACTGGGGAGTGTCCCAGGTCTTCCTGAGACACCCACCCGACGAGCCGTAGGGAAGACCCAGGTGCGCGGGGTCACCTGGCCCCAAGACATGGTAAACGAAGGGCGGCCTGCTGTCCCAGAGGGAGTCCCTCCGAGGTGCGGACCACACTGCAGCTTGTTCTGAGCTTGGGCTCCTTCGGGAGAGACAGCTCAGCCTTGTAACTTGCTCTCCAGTTGAGGCTTCAGAATAAAGGCTGCTTAACACAGCTGCTTTCATTCTGAGGCACTTGAAGGAAGCTGTCAGGCTCTGGGGTGACACCCCCGATGCTAACAGACTGCAGGAAGAAAGGAGAGTTATAAAATGACCCGTGTGCGCACCCAGACACAGTTGTTACTGCCATGTTTGTGGGTTCCCACCCTGCATGTGCTGCAGTTTCTTTCTAACGTGGCTTTGTCAGGATGTTCATGGGCAGGTTTGGCCTGTGATACTGTGTGTCATCACATAGGCTTCCCTGCTACTTAATAAAGGTTCATTATTTTCTCAATTTCTGATTTCTCAAAGAAACTTGGTGCCACTTGACACCTCATTCTAGTGGTATTTGTTTCTCATTAAAAAGAGCCATTAAATCAAACAGAACCAAAGCAGAAACTGGTGGTATTATCTTATATTTGGTTTGTTTTCTGTTTCTGTGGTGTCACTTTTAGGACTGATATTTTCTACATTGTCCCCAGTTGCCTGAAATTGTTACCAGTGACATGAGTTGTGACTCAATTTCCCCGTAGCTGCAGGGTGGTGTGCCCTGTGTGTGTTTAACTGATCTGTCGTCTCTCCTTCGTTGCTCACACTTCTGTACCTGCGCTTCCAACAGGAGGAATGGGAGCCACACACACTTTTTTTTTTTTTTTTTTTTTTTGAGAGGGCATCTCTCATATTTATTGATCAAATGGTTGTTAACAACAATAAAATTCAGTATAGGGGGGTCAATGCTCAATGTACAATCATTAATCCATCTCAAGCCTAATTCTCGTCAGTCTCCAATCTTCTGAAGCATAACGAACAAGTTCTTACATGGTGAACGAATTCTTACAGAGTGAATAAATTCTTACATGGTGAACAGTACAAGGGCATTCATCACAGAAACTTTCGGTTTTGATCATGCAATATGACCTATAAACCATCAGGTCAAATATGAATATTCATTTGATTTTTGTACTTGATTTATATGTTGATCCCACATTTCTCCTATTATTATTATTATTATTATTTTTAATAAAATGCTGAAGTGGTAGGTAGATGCAAGATAAAGGTAGAAAACATAGTTTAGTGCTGTAAGAAGGCAAATATAGATGATCAGATGATCAGGTGTGTGCCTATGGACTAAGTATTAATCCAGGCTAGACAAGGGCAGCAAGACATCCACGGATGCAGAAGATTTCTCTCAAAGCAGGGGGGGTGAGGTTCTGAGCCTCACCTCTGTTGATCCCCAAATTCTCACCTGATGGCCCCCCTGCGACTGTGCCTGTCTTAGGTTGTTCCTCCCTTGAGGAATCTTACCCGTCTCTGGCTAACCAGTCATCTTCCGGGGCCATACAGGGAAATGTAAAGTTGGTAAGTGAGAGAGAAGCCATATTGTTTGCAAAGGTTAGCTTTTTACTTCTTTGCAGATTTATGCCCTGTGGCTTCTATGCCCAGCACTTGTCTCGAGGTATCTTTACCACCTGGAGGAATTATGATACTCGGTAAATTCGATATGAGGCACGAATTCTATTTAAGGTTTGTAATTAGGAAGGAAGAAGAAAAGCTATAGATGTAGCATATGAAGGAAACTTGGGAGGATTGATTATTTCTTTGACATATCTTCTTGTATAGTACCTTAAGTATGTATAGGTTTTAAACTACTAACTAATTTGCACACACATATTAACATAATAGGAATACGGTGACCTAAACAAAGCAAATCTATAATTACCAGCCATCTCCAGTGAAGCCAAGAAAACCATTTAGGCACCCTAGGCATTTGTGAAAATTTATCTATGATATGATGGATATTGTCCAACTGTACTTGAACCATCAGACAAATTAAAGCAGCCCATTTCTGGGATCTGTTCACATCCCATATGTTCTTTTAACCATAGATAGTCTATAGTCATGAGATTTTGGGGTGCTACAACTTGCACCCCTCCCAACTCCTGGTTGAGTTCCAACAGTACAGATCCAGTCAAATTCGTTGTCTCACTGTATGCACATGCCAGCCTAGACATCTCCCTCCTCCTTCTTATGGCAAGTCCAGGAGACGGTGGGCTGGATGCAGCCACAACCGCAGCATCGTCCGGATCCCTGTGGAGGCTTTTTGATGATCATCCCCCGGCACGAGTCCTCCAGAGAGTGCTGATGCCGGAAGCTCCTCCTCATATCGTATCTTAGTTCATTTTCTGGGTATCCAAGCTAGGCCTTGATCTTCTGCATAGAAACAAACAGACCCTTTGCCCACACTTTGACATGCCCTCTATACCACTGTGCAGAACTCATTGGAGGTCAGCACACAGTAACTGCTTTTTTTTTTTTTTAATTAAGAGAAAGGAATATTATCAGAAAAGAGTACCTCCATAGCTGATCATCTGACACCCTTTAAGTGATCAACATTAAGGATATTTAAAGCATGCGTTGATCTTTGATTTACCAATAGTTTTATCCTGTTAAGGAGTAATCCCCCTTTTCTTTCTTTCTTTCTTTTTTTTTTTTTAAATTTTTAATCTACACTTACCTGAAGAATACTATGTTTACTATGCTCTCCCCTATATCAGGTCCCCCCTAACAACCACATTACGGTTACTGTCCATCAGCTTAGCAAAATGTGGTAGAGTCACTACTTGTCCTCTCTGTGTTGTGCAGCCCACCCTCCCCTTTCTCCCTCCCCCCCATGCATGCTAATCTTAATACCCCCCTTCTTCTTCCCCCCCCTTATCCCTCCCTGCCCACCCATCCTCCCCGCCCACCCATCCTCCCCAGTTCCTTTCCCTTTGGTACCTGTTAGTCCATTTTTGGGTTCTGTAATTCTGCTGCTGCTTTGTTCCTTCAGTTTTTCCTTTGTTCCTATACTCCTCAGATGAGTGAAATCATTTGGTATTTCTCTTTCTCCGCTTGGCTTATTTCACTGAGCATAATACTCTCCAGCTCCATCCATGTTGCTGCAAATGGTTGGATTTTTCCACTTCTTATGGCTGAGTATTGTGTATATGTACCACATCTTCTTTATCCATTCATCTACAGATGGACATTTAGGTTGCTTCCAATTCTTGGCTATTGTAAATAGTGCTGCGATAAACATAGGAGTGCATCTGTCTTTCTCAAACTTGATTGCTGCGTTCTTAGGGTAAATTCCTAGGAGTGGAATTCCTGGGTCAAATGGTAGGTCTGTTTTGAGCATTTTGATGCACCTCCATACTGCTTTCCACAATGGTTGAACTAATTTACATTCCCACCAGCAGTGTAGGAGAGTTCCCCTTTCTCCACAGCCTCGCCAACATTTGTTGTTGTTTGTCTTTTGGATGGCAGCTATCCTTACTGGTGTGAGGTGATACCTCATTGTAGTTTTAATTTGCATTTCTCTGATAATTAGCGATGTGGAGCATCTTTTCATGTGTCTCTTGGCCATCTGTATTTCTTTTTTGGAGAACTGTCTGTTCAGTTCCTCTGCCCATTTTTTAATTGGGTTATTTGTTTTTTGTTTGTTGAGGCGTGTGAGCTCTTTATATATTCTGGACGTCAAGCCTTTATCAGATCTGTCATTTTCAAATATATTCTCCCATACTGTAGGGTTCCTTTTTGTTCTATTGATGGTGTCTTTCGCTGTACAGAAGCTTTTCAGCTTAATGTAGTCCCACTTGCTCATTTTTGCTGTTGTTTTCCTTGCCCGGGGAGATATGTTCAAGAAGAGATCACTCATGTTTATATCTAAGAGGTTTTTGCCTATGTTTTTTTCCAAGAGTTTAATGGTTTCGTGACTTACATTCAGGTCTTTGATCCATTTTGAGTTTACCTTTGTGTATGGGGTTAGACAATGGTCCAGTTTCATTCTCCTACATGTAGCTGTCCAGTTTTGCCAGCACCATCTGTTGAAGAGACTGTCATTTTGCCATTGTATGTCCATGGCTCCTTTGTCAAATATTAATTGTCCATATATGTTTGGGTTAATTTCTGGGGTCTCTAATCTGTTCCATTGGTCTGTGGCTCTGTTCTTGTGCCAGTACCAAATTGTCTTGATTACTATGGCTTTGTAGTAGAGCTTGAAGTTGGGGAGTGAGATCCCCCCTACTTTATTCTTCTTTTTCAGGATTGCTTTGGCTATTCGGGGTCTTTGGTGTTTCCATATGAATTTTTGAATTATTTGTTCCAATTCATTGAAGAATGTTGCTGGTAATTTGAGAGGGATTGCATCAAATTTGTATATTGCTTTCGGCAGGATGGCCATTTTGACGATATTAATTCTTCCTAGCCATGAGCATGGGATGAGTTTCCATTTATTAGTGTCCCCTTTAATTTCTTTTAAGAGTGACTTGTAGTTTTCAGAGTATAAGTCTTTCACTTCCCTGGTTAGGTTTATTCCTAGGTATTTTATTCTTTTTGATGCAATGGTGAATGGAATTGTTTTCCTGATTTCTCTTTCTATTGATTCGTTGTTAGTGTATAGGAAAGCTACAGATTTCTGTGTGTTGATTTTGTATCCTGCAACTTTGCTGTATTCCGATATCAGTTCTAGTAGTTTTGGAGTGGAGTCTTTAGGGTTTTTTATGTACAGTATCATATCATCTGCAAATAGTGACAGTTTAACTTCTTCTTTACCAATCTGGATTCCTTGTATTTCTTTGTTTTGTCTGATTGCCGTGGCTAGGACCTCCAGTACTATGTTAAATAACAGTGGGGAGAGTGGGCATCCCTGTCTGGTTCCCGATCTCAGTGGAAATGCTTTCAGCTTCTCGCTGTTCAGTATAATGCTGGCTGTGGGTTTATCATATATGGCCTTTATTATGTTGAGGTACTTGCCCTCTATTCCCATTTTGCTGAGAGTTTTTATCATGAATGGATGTTGAATTTTGTCAAATGCTTTTTCAGCATCTATGGAGATGATCATGTGGTTTTTGTCTTTCTTTTTGTTGATGTGGTGGATGATGTTGATGGATTTTCGAATGTTGTACCATCCTTGCATCCCTGGGATGAACCCCACTTGGTCATGGTGTATGATCCTTTTGATATACTGTTGAATTCTGTTTGCTAATATTTTATTGAGTATTTTTGCATCTACATTCATCAGGGATATTGGTCTGTAATTTTCTTTTTTGGTGGGGTCTTTTCCTGGTTTTGGTATTAGGGTGATGTTGGCTTCATAGAATGAGTTTGGGAGTATTCCCTCTTCTTCTATTTTGTGGAACACTTTAAGGAGAATGGGTATTATGTCTTCTCTGTGTGTCTGATAAAATTCCGAGGTAAATCCGTCCGGCCCCGGGGTTTTGTTCTTGGGTAGTTTTTTGATTACTGTTTCAATTTCTTTGCTTGTAATTGGTTTGTTTAACTTTTGTGTTTCTTCCTTGGTCAGTCTTGGGAGGTTGTATTTTTCTAGGAAGTTGTCCATTTCTTCTAGGTTTTCCAGCTTGTTGGCATATAGGTTTTCATAGTAGTCTTTAATAATTCTTTGTATTTCTGTGGAGTCTGTGGTGATTTTTCCATTCTCATTTCTGATTATGTTGATTTGTGTTGACTCTCTTTTTCTCTTAATAAGTTGGGCTAGAGGCTTATCTATTTTGTTTATTTTCTCAAAGAACCAGCTCTTGGTTTCGTTGATTTTTGCTATTGTTTTATTCTTCTCAATTTTGTTTATTTCTTCTCTGATCTTTATTATGTCCCTCCTTCTGCTGACTTTAGGCCTCATTTGTTCTTCTTTTTCCAGTTTTAATAGTTGTGATGTTAGACTATTCATTTGGGATTGTTCTTCCTTCTTCAAGTGTGCCTGGATTGCTATATACTTTCCTCTTAAGACTGCTTTCGCTGCATCCCACAGAAGTTGGGGCTTAGTGTTGTTGTTGTCATTTGTTTCTATATATTCCTTGATCTCTATTTTGATTTGTTCATTGATCCATTGATTATTTAGTAGCATGTTGTTAAGCCTCCATGTGTTTGTGAGCCTTTTTGTTTTCTTTGTAGAATTTATTTCTACTTTCATACCTTTGTGGTCTGAAAAATTGGTTGGTAGAATTTCAATATTGTGGAATTTACTGAGGCTCTTTTTGTGAGCTAGTATGTGGTCTATTCTGGAGAATGTTCCATGTGCACTTGAGAAGAATGTATATCCTGTTGCTTTTGGATGTAAAGTTCTATAGATGTCTATTAGGTCCATCTGTTCTAGTGTGTTGTTCAGTGCCTGTGTGTCTTTACTTATTTTCTGCCCGGTGGATCTATCCTTTGGGGTGAGTGGTGTGTTGAAGTCTCCTACAATGAATGCATTGCAGTCTATTTCCCTCTTTAGTTCTGTTAGTATTTGCTTCACATATGCTGGTGCTCCTGTATTGGGTGCATATATATTTAGAATGGTTATATCCTCTTGTTGGACTAAGCCCTTTATCATTATGTAGTGGCCTTCTTTATCTCTTGTTACTTTCTTTGTTTTGAAGTCTATTTTGTCTGATATTAGTACTGCAACCCCTGCTTTCTTCTCACTGTTGTTTGCCTGAAATATGTTTTTCCATCCCTTGACTTTTAGTCTATGCTTATCTTTGGGTTTAAGGTGAGTTTCTTGTAAGCAGCATATAGATGGGTCTTGCTTTTTTATCCATTCTATTACTCTATGTCTTTTGATTGGTGCATTAAGTCCATTTACATTTAGGGTGACTATTGAAAGATATGTACTTATTGCCATTGCAGGCTTTAGATTCGTGGTTACCAAAGGTTCAAGGTTAGCTTCTTTAGTATCTTACTGCCTAACTTAGCTCGCTTATTGAGCTGTTATATACACTGTCTGGAGAGTCTTTTCTTCTCTCCCTTCTTATTCCTCCTCCTCCATTCTTCATATGTTGTGTGTTTTGTTCTGTGCTCTTTTTAGGGGTGCTCCCATCTAGAGCAGTCCCTGTAGGATGCCCTGTAGAGGTGGTTTGTGGGAAGCAAATTCCCTCAGCTTTTGCTTGTCTGGGAATTGTTTGATCCCACCATCATATTTAAATGATAGTCGTGCTGGATACAGTATCCTTGGTTCAAGGCCCTTCTGTTTCATTGCATTAAGTATATCATGCCATTCTCTTCTGGCCTGTAGGGTTTCTGTTGAGAAGTCTGATGTTAGCCTGATTGGTTTTCCTTTATAGGTGACCTTTTTCTCTCTAGCTGCCTTTAAAACTCTTTCCTTGTCCTTGATCCTTGCCATTTTAATTATTATGTGTCTTGGTGTTGTCCTCCTTGGATCCTTTCTGTTGGGGGTTCTGTATAATTCCATGGTCTGTTCGATTATTTCCTCCCCCAGTTTGGGGAAGTTTTCAGCAATTATTTCTTCAAAGACCCTTTCTATCCCTTTTCCTCTTTCTTCCTCTTCTGGTATCCCTATAATACGAATGTTTTTCCTTTTGTATTGGTCACATATTTCTCTTAGTGTTGTTTCATTCTTGGAGATCCTTTTATCTCTCTCTATGTCAGCTTCTATACGTTCCTGTTCTCTGGCTTCTATTCCTTCAATGGCCTCTTGCATCTTATCCATTCTGCTTATAAATCCTTCCAGGGATTGTTTCACTTCTGTGATCTCTTTCCTGACATCTGTGATCTCCTTCCGGACTTCATCCCACTGCTCTTGCATTTTTCTCTGCATCTCATCCCATTGCTCTTGCATTTTTTTCTGCATCTCTGTCAGCATGTTCATGATTTTTATTTTGAATTCTTTTTCAGGAAGACTAGTTAGGTCTGTCTCCTTCTCAGGTGTTGTCTCTGTGATCTTTGTCTGCCTGTAGTTTTGCCTTTTCATGGTGATAGAGATAGTTTGCAGAGCTGGTACACGTGACCGCTGGAAGAGCTTCCCTTCTTGTTGGTTTGTAGCCTTTTCCTGGGAGAATAGCGACCTCTAGTGGCTTGTGCTGGGCAGCTGTGCGCAGACAGGGCTTCTGCTTCCTGCCCAGTTGCTTTGGGGTTTATCTCCGCTGTTGCTGTGGGCTTGGCCTGGCTGGGGCTGTTCCTCCAAAATGGTGGAGCCCCGTTGGAGGGGGAGCAGCCAGGAGACTATTTATCTCCGTAAGGGGCCTCTGTGCTCCCTGCTGCCCAGGGGGTTAGAGTGCCCAGAGATCCCCAGATTCCCTGCCTCTGGTCTAAGTGACCTGTCCTGCCCCTTTAAGATTTCCAAAAAGCACTCTCCAAACCAAAACAACAGCAGCAACAATGAGAGAGGGAACAGAAACAAAGAGAAAAAAAAAAAGGAAAAAAAAGGAAAAAACAAGCGATTTTTTTTTGTCCTCAGGTGCCGGTCCCAGGCACCCGCTCACTGGTCCTGCCGCCCCGTCTCCCTAGCACCAGGGTCCCTGTCCTTTCAAGGCTTCCAAAAAGCACCCACCCACCGGTCCCGCAGGGAAGGAACGCTCAATATTCTTTGTCCTCAGGCACTGGTCCCACGCACCCGCTCACCAGTCCCGCCGCCCTGCCTCCCTAGCACCGGGGTCCCTGTCCCTTCAAGGCTTCCAAAAAGCACTCGGCAAAAAGAGAGAAAAAAAAAGGGGAAAAACGCGCGATTTCTTCCGTCCTCAGGTGCTGGTCTCAGGCACCCACCCACCGGTCCCACAGGGAAAAATGCGGGATATTCTTTGTCCTCAGGTGCCGGTCCCAGGCACCCGCTCACCAGTCCCGCCGCCCTGCCTCCCTAGCACCGGGGTCCCTGTCCCTTTTAGGCTTCCAAAAAGCACTCGCAGAAAAGAGAAAAAAAAAGGGGAAAACGCACGATTTCCTCTGTCCTCAAGTGCCGGTCTCAGGCACCCGCCCACCGGTCCCACAGGGAAAAACGGGGGATATTCTTTGTCCTCAGGCGCCAGTCCCAGCCACCCGCTCACCAGTCCCGCCACCGTGCCTCCCTAGCACTGGGGTCCCCGTCCCTTCAAGGCTTCCAAAAAGCGCTCGCCAAAAAGAGAAAAAAAAAAAAAAAAGGGGAAAAACGCGCGACCTCCTCCGTCCTCAGGCACCGGTCTCAGGCACCCGCCCCCAGGTCTCGCAGGGAGAAACGCGGGATATTCTTTGTCCTCCAGCGCCGCTCCCAGGCACCTCCTCACCGGTCCCGCCACCCTGCCTCCCCGGCAACGGGGGCCCGTCCCTCTAAGGCTTCCAAAAAGCGCTCGCCAAAAAAAAAAAAAAAACCGCTCCGGTTTCTCTCCACCCGCCGGGAGCCGGGGGGAGGGGCGCTCGGGTCCCGCCGGGCCGGGGCTTGTATCTTACCCCCTTCACAAGGCGCTGGGTTCTTGCAGGTGTGGATGTGGTCTGGATGTTGTCCTGTGTCCTGTGGTCTCTATTTTAGGAAGATTTTTCTTTGTTATATTTTCATAGCTCTATGTGTTTTTGGGAGGAGATTTCCACTGCTCTACTCACGCCGCCATCTTGGCTCCGCCCCTCACATACACTTTTTAATTTTCTAATAACCACATTTAACTTAGTAAAAAAAAACCCAGAAAACCAAGTGAAGTTAGCGTTGATACATTTGTTAACCTATTGCATCCAGAGCCTTACCTAAGCATGTAATCAATGTACAGTTAGCAGTAAGGTATTTCCCATTGACTTTTGTACCAAGTCTTTACAATCCAGTGTGTGTTTTACACTTAACAGTATATCCCAGTGTGAACTCACCACATTTTGGGTGCTCGGAAGCCACTGGTGGCAAACGTTTTAACACGTATAATGCACATATAGCTTTCTATCTGCAGTGTGTTTAACAGTTACTTTGCAGTGACGCAGTGATGTGTTAGAGATACTGAGTCAGCATTCGTCCTGCTCGTCTCTAGAGCATTCTCCCTTGTCCTTCTTCCCTTGGGGATGTATGGATGCTGTCCCCTCTTCAGCCAGCAGCAGCTCAGCTCCTGGGGATCCTTATCTGGTCCCCATAGGCCTTGGTTCTGTGAGGCACCCCCAGCTCCTCCTCTGTGTTCGCTACACCAACACCACCAAACCACAGTGGCCATTGCCAGTGCTTTGTACTCGTTTTGTGGCCCAAATGCTTTACTTCAGTGGATCACCTCAGAAACAGTGAGAACCGACTTCTGTCTAAAGCACTGTAGAGGCTTCTGCGTATCTTGGTTTGAATTAATGTGTAGGTGTGTTTGTGTGGCATCAGCTCCCCCCATGACTTAGGCATTTACATTTCTTGATGAGTGAATCTCAGACTCTGTGGGTAAAGCGCGCTCTTCCAGAGGATCCTCCCTGATTCGTTCTCTGAGAGAGTGAGTGCCAAGTGCTGTGAATGCTTGAGGGGAGCGCTGGGCCGGAGTGTTGGAGATCAGCCCACTCATCACATTCTCAGCCACCCCCTGTGACTCTGGGTCAGGTTTGAGGTGCTGAGGGAATCTTGGCCCTGAGGGCTCCCCCACGCCCATGCCCACGCCCACCTGTTTTTGAATTCCAAAGCAGATTGTGCTGTAGGATTACTGGAAACCAGAAGAGAGGACCCGTGAGGGCACTGCTCTGGCCTGGGTACCGTCATCCTCAACATCATTTCAGTGCCACTGCCTTCCATTGTTGTGTACAAATCCTAAACTGATCCTGTTTTTATGTTTCTGCAAAATATAGTACACATATCATTTTTTGACATTCTATGGTTTTTAGGGTAAGAAAATGAGCCTGTGGAACTAACTATACATGTGTAGGGCATGTATGATTTTGTGTGTATTTCTCGTGTTGCTTAAATACAGTTAAAATTTTTAATCTAGATTATGTCATTCAGTTTGCCTAATTTAACCATTTCTCTATTGTTGGACATCAGAGTTCTCTAATTTTTTTAATTACAAAAAACCCAAAGGACCTTTGTGCAAATATGTTGTTCCTCCTTTGGACCACATTTCTGAGATACTTCTAGGAACTGAATTGCTTGAATAAGTATCGATATTTTGGGGGCACAAAGGGCTTCCTGCTCTGATACTCAAATCAGTCAAATATGCATCTCTGGAATCTTACTATGTCATTGGGTAATACTGATTCCTTAATTTAAAAAATTGTATCACTTACTGTTTTATTCACATCTCTTTTCTCTCAGTCTGAAATATTCTTTTTTTTTAATGACTAAACAGCCTATGAAAAGTTGTGTTGGAATTATTATTTTCTTAATTTTTATAAGTTTAATAATTAAGCCACTGATATCTGCTCTGCTTGATATTTTTATGACTTGGGACTCTATAAAAACTTGAATTTTGGTTATTTGAATTTTTGTATGGGGCTAGAGTAATGACGTTTATTTACTTTTATATCTTTGTTTTCTTTTTCCTAGATATTCTCTAAGTGGTGGAGGAACTTCATCCCACTGAAATTCCTTTGGCATTTTGGGTTTTGTTTTTCCTTTTTTCTTCTTCATCCTCCTTTTTAAACGTCGAGGCCTTTGCTGACTCTGCTGAAGCGGTGCGCCATCGAGGGGTTGTCCCCCGCCCCGCCCGGCCCTCCCCGCCCCAGGCACCTGTCCCAGAGCACGCACGGTCCTTCCTCACTGGCCTCGGCCAGGTGAAGTCTCAAGGTGGGGTGGGGGTGGGGGTCAGCTCCTTAAAGCGATCATTTTATTATTCTTGTTTTTAATTTTAACCATAGTGCACATATCAAAGAAAGTGTCTTTAAAAACAGAAACAAACCCTGAAATGTATATTTGGGATCACGCTAAGGCAACTGAAGAAACGAAACCTCAGGTATCCTGCTTTAAGTTGGTGACTCCCACTCCCTGGGAGACGGAGAATCGCTCTGGTGGATCAGTGTACAGACGTGTATATAGTGTCATTTTTACGGAAACCCTTTTGGCGTGCATAAGGAATCACTGTGTACAAATTGGCCAAGTGCTTCTGTAGATAATGTCAGTGGAGTAAATATTTGACAGGCCATAACTTGAGTCTATTGCCTTGCCTTTATTACATGTAAATTTTGAATTATGTGACCAGTGATTTGGGTTTTATTTTGTATTTGCAGGGTTTGCCATTAATAATAATTAATGCCCCTCTTATGGAACACTCCTGTTTGTACCTCAACACATGCAGATTTTCCTCTTGTTGGCCCTGTAACCCTTTGGTACACTTAGAAGTTGATTTCCCTTCTCATCGATGGTACTATTTCTTAGTGTTTTAAATTGGAACATATCTTGCCTCATGGAGCTTTAAATTATTATTTCAAGTTTCTCCCCAATGGAGTGCTCTCGTCTGTCATTTGTTTGGAATCGTGCCACTGCCAATCCTGCGCCAGCTGTACCGTCCTTTCTAGTATGATTTTCTGTCGCACCTTGTAGTGAAATCTGCGTATCATCTTGCCCACCTCCAAATGTCTGAATGCTTACACGAATAAATTTTATAACACACACACACTTTGTATACTCTCCTTGATGTGTGACTCCCAAGAGACAGTGTACCTGTTGTGTGTGCGGTTGTGTGATGAGACATTCACTAGCTCCAGTAAGAAGTGCCCACATTCAAATGGTGTATGTCCAGGTTGGTTCCCTATGCCAGCCTTAAAAAAAAATTGGTCATTGAGCACACAGCTGAGTATTGCTGATTTGTGAAATTGCTGTCTTCCCAGGGTGGTTTTGTTTCCTTAAAGGAGCTCATGTCTGCTACTTGTCACCCAGGTGTCTGTATTTTTCTTGGCTGTGGCAAGGCCTTGCTTACCAGTGGGGTGACTAATCTCGGGGTCTTCAGGATGGGAAATGGTTCTTGCAGCAATTTTGTGATTTCAGTACATGGGGCCTTCTTTTCTGTTAGTTGATGATGAAACACTGTCATATCCTTTTGGAGTAGCAGTTCTTGAGGGGGAGGACAAAGGGTTTTTGCAAGCCAGGAAGTTACTGGGTAGACTTTGGGATGGAAGGTCAGGTACCTGCCAGCCACTGGCCTGGACAGGGAGAGGACAGAAGCCTGAGCCACAGAGGTTTGAGAGGGGGTATTACTTAGGTTTGTAAAGTGGAGTTTAGTTTTTAAGCTCTGAAATCAATTATGATTTTTTAAAATTAGAAGTAGTTTAAGGTTGAATATTTATGTAAGGGATGCATTTTGGTTAGGGGGAAGTGGAACTGAATTGCTCATTCTTACTGTGCATGGTATTCTCCAGTAAGAATATTAACTTGAACATATTTGAAACTTGAGCATATTCCATTTTGTTTCCAGAAAGTATTCTGGGTGAGGAAACTATTTGTCTCCCTATGGGGCGTAAGCCAAAGATCCATTTTGCCATTGCAGGGGAAGATCGCTCAGGAAATGAAACAGGTCCCAGGTCTGCTCGTCCGACTCTGAGGGAGCCAGTGCTGGCAGCAGCTTTCTAATGTAGATGTCTCCTAATTAGCCAGTGGGCAGTGAGGTCAAGAGAGATGCTGAAGAAAATCCCTAAATGAGTAATGGGTTTGCTGATAGGTAGACTGGGTTCTAGTCAGGCATATTGATGTGAATAGTTGGCAAATACTCAGCAATCACTAGACTGTCGTACACACCACCACCTTCTACATAAAGCAGCCAGTTATTTCTTTAGAGTATTTTTGAGCATCTTCTGTCAGTTAAGCTTCCTGGAGATGTGGTTTGACCGCATCTTAAAGGTAGATCCTTTCCCCATGGTTGCCTCTGGTTTGTCTCTGTAGACACACAAACTGATGCCTGTGTTTTTAAAGGCTCATGTGATGTGTGCCCTCTGAAGGGCACCTTATTTAGCCAAGGAGGCTACTGTTGGGGTGTACATTTTAAGAGACCAGCTACAGTGGAACCTGCCTCAGACAACATACTCTACTGTTGGTGTCCAACCAACCAGACCACAGAGATTGGCAGATGGGTTCACTAATGCTTGGAAGCCTTGAGATGCCAAGCCCCAGCAGCTAACAGCTGATGTGCACAGGGAAGCCCAGCTGCTGCCTTTTGGGAGCCGGGCAACTCTTCTACAGAGAAGAGTTGGTCTTGCACCTGTCTTGTAACCAGTGCTACACACCTTCCCAATCCAGCAGCTTTGTTCTTGACTTGGTCTTGTGAAGTGTCTGGTTTGGTCCTTCATTATCTTGTATCTTTCTTTAAAGAAAGCATAAGGTCCATTATAAACATTTTTATATTTCCTTCTTTAAAAAATACACTTTCTGTATTTCTGCTATAAAATGTGGCAATCATTGGGGAGAGTGGCAGGGTGTGTTCTTAAGGACAGGTTACTGTATCTTGCAAGGGTCAGTAAAGTTCACAAAACCATTGTTTTGTAATTTTGTGTTTTGTGTGTAGAGAGAGTAGATGAATGTTGTATCCCACCCTCCTTGACATCCCACCCCAAGTTCATATGTTGAAATCCTAACCCCCAACCGTGATGGTATCTGGAGGTGGGGCCTTTGGGAGGTGCTTTGATGAGGGTGGAGCCCTCGTGGATGGGATTAGTGCCCTCAGACTCCACAGAGCGTCCTTCACCCCTTCTGCCACGTGAGGACACAGCCAGAAGCTGCTGCCTCCGACTAGGAAGAAGGCTCTCGCCAGAGGCTGAGGCTGCTGGCACCTTGGTCACAGACTTCCCAGCCTCCAGAACCGAGGTAAGCATGTGTTGATAAGCTGCCCCGTCTGTGGTATTTTGTGACAGCAGTCCTGATGGACTGTCTCCGAGATGCCTGCAAGTTTTGGAGTGGTCTAAATTGCCCACCTGATTGGGACTTCTTGTTTTCTTTGAAATCAGAAGGATCAGAGAGGTGCTAGTCACAGAGCAGAACTGTAGTGTCCATGATTTAGAATCACAACTACTGGAGTGGGAGACTACCTTGTCCCCAAGCTTCACAGGCATGTGACTTCTGGAGGGACAGTTTTCCTGACACAGCCTCTGCTATCTCAGCAACTGGGGTCATGTATCCCAGCTAGCTTGTTCTGGGGCCCCTTTGCAAAGGCAGAGGAAGGTAGGCCCTTCTGTCTGCTTTGCTCTCATTCATTGGGTTTTAGTCCTTTTATTGCCACTGATGACCAGTCTCCTAGGAAGCTCTGCTTTCCCAGTACCAAGTTAGAAGAAGCAGATAGACTGTAAACCACCAAGTTCTCTGGAATCCATTGTTTGTCCTAATGAGGGTGTGTCCGTTCTGTCCCCCTGCCCCACAGTGCCCAGCCAGTGCCATCCCTTGCCCTGGAGGCAGTGCCTGCTGGTTCCTGCTCCCCCTGCCCACCTGCACTGGATGCAAATAAAGATGACACCAGGTTGGTTAAGTTTTGCCTTAAAACTTCAATATGCTGGATTGTGGCGTGAGGTATTTTTATTCCCTTTTGTTAGTACTTAAAACCATCTGGTACATGTTGTAAGGCAAACGATTAACACATCTCAAGCTACTCGTCCACTTGTACATTGCCGTTCACCAGTCACAGCTCCACAAAGTTGGGGTCGTCCTGTGTTTCTGGGTGAGGGGCTTTCCCAGCTGTGGCACAGAGCACTGGGAGAGAGCTGCTGGGCCGGTCGCTCCCCCCAGACTGCGTCAGAAAGGGCTTGGGACTAGCAGCCACCTGGTCTCCACAGACAACAGGCAAACGGGCTCTGACTCCCGGCGCCAGCAGTGACTGGAACCATGTTCCCTGTGTAGTCCGACTGTCGAGGATGTACAGTGTCACACTGTTGATACCCCATGCGTGGGGAAATGAGTATGAGGAGAAAAGAATGATTCTTGAAGACAGGCACAATATATATAACTACTGAATGCGCAGTTCCAAACCCCAGTTGCAGTAGGATATGGGGATGATAACAGGGCCTGCGCATGGCTACTTCATAGCGCTTCTGCATCCGCTGAAGTGTACAAATCTCCATGACGTAACATACCACAAATGGCCCGGTTACTGACGTACAGGTTTTCATGCTTGTGAAACAGACAGCAAAACACCACAGCTTAATATCCTCCCATTGTGTACACCACTCACAGTACAGTGATAAGGTCCAGATATCACACTGGATTTCGGCTTAACAAACAACCCGCCACACTTTGCAAATAGTAATCACAAACAATTTGGTCAACTTGCACCCAGAAATAGGTCTGATGACCAGTTTCATGCTTCACTGGAGCATGAAACCCCAAAGTGGAATAGTGTGCTGCAAATTGCTTATTAATCAAAGTAAATCCTACTAACTTCCTATTATTATAAAAGTAGAAAGATTGAAAAAAAATCTGAAAATGATCTCATTTGCTTAAGACTGTGCCATGTGTATCACAAACACTGGAAAATCTGTATTTTAAAATGCAGCAGCCTATAAATCAAAAAGTTTAAGAAAAAGAAGAGCTCTTGCCCTGTCTTTTGGTTGAACGGATGTGTTTGTACTGCTTTTAAGGTGCAGTTGTGGAGGAAAAATGTCATTTGGCACTATGTTAATGACGCTGTTTAATACTGGCACAAGCTAAAAACAGCCCCACCGAATGATAGATGAAATGCCACTGGCATCAGCGGTGGGAGCACAGTTCCGTTCAGAGGAGAAATTAACCACTTGAAAAGACAAGGGTAAAAACAGTTTTGTGCAGACAGATGAGTTGTTGTGAAACCATGTTTTTGTTTTCCAGACGGGTGTTAATTTTACTAGGGCTTCATTAATACAGAAGAAAGTAAATGTCTTCCAGGAAAGCAGCCGCTGCTGAACCAATCAAACGGGTCATGACATCAGTATACATGAGATTCTTTGTGACTCAGAACGTGAGCACGTGAGGCCGAGCTGGTAGCACTTCGGATCACCTCCATCCACCTAAGAAAGCAAAGTTGACTGTCAAGGGTCACTTTTTATAAACCTGTGTCCGAATTTTTCTTGTTTGTAAACACCATTTTAGCAGAAGAGTTCTTAAATGGACTGTTAGTACCCAGTTTAATGAGAACAGGGCTAAGGGTTCCTCCAGGTGTTCCTCATGAACACAGTTTGAGAACCACTGACCCAACGTGCCCTAGACAGATATATCTGGCCCAGGGGGTGCACACTACATGTAAAGCAGTTAGAGGTAAAGTGGCTTCTTACTCTACCTCCCTACTCTTTTACTCATGGACAATGGTGTGCCACATTCAAGTATTTGCAGTATATCAGGGAGATGGCAGTGCTGGTTGTCATAGGTGGACACAACTGGCATCCGGTGGGTAGAGACCAGAGGTGCTGCTAAAGACCCTACAATGGACAGGACCCCCTCGGGCCTCCCACCCCACCAAAAAAAAAACACCCCAGAATTAACCAGTTTAAAATGTCAGTAGTGCTGAGGGTTAGAAAACCAAGCTTCTAACATAGTTTTAGAAATTCCCTAATCACAGGTCCTCTTCGGATCTTACCACCTTGCAAGGCTAAATTATCCTTGTGCAACAGTGACAAGACCCCACCATGGATGGATCAGCCTAGCCTTCGAGCTCAGTCTACACTGTCCGTCCAGCCCAGGACTGAATGTGGAAACCGCTAAGCCCTGGGCTCACATTTCAAGCAATATAGTTGAGGAGCTTAGGTTTGGGGAAGTTCTGGGAGGCTTCGCTCCTGTTTTAAACCACTGTACTGTTTCACCTGAACTAACTTGGAAATGTGTACAGTTCATAATTGGCCCATCCATTAGAAACCCTTATGGGTTCACAGTGCTAGTGGGGAGCCAGGGAACTTGGCCTGTCAAAAGGGGCAGGAAAGAAATTTCTTCCTTAGTGAGGATCATGACCTCTGTCCCCCAAAGCTGGTGGTCCCACAGTGATGCCTGCTTTTGGAGCATCTGGTAAGATACAGTGCCCAGAGGCCCAGATTTTTTACTTCAATTCCATCAAACATGAAGGCCTGGCTCTTTCCATTTTACTTTAATTTCTTGGGGAAATGAAGACTGTGGCCCTGGGGTCTCATATCTCACACAGGCAGTCTCACTGAGGTATCCTCCAAAGCACTAGGATTTTGTCCCCTTGTGTGCCCTTCAGGCCATAGCCCCATCAGGCACATGACAGCTAAGCCCGAGAAACACGTCACATTTAAAAGTGATGTGTGCCATTAATCAACATGGACATCATCACCCCTCGGAAACCATGGTGCCACTGGATTCTGTGGGAACAGAGGTGGCCACTGCCATCAGGCAGAGACCCCCAGATCCTGTGAAATACTTTCATTCTAAGCATTTGGCCAGGCTAGGAAGACAAGTGCAGTTTGGAAGGGAGTGAATGCCCAGGCCCACAGTGGGTAGCCACCGACAGGAAGACTGTACATGCCTGGTCCTTGAGAAGAAATCTGTTCAGAAGAGCAGAGGGGAACACCTACCTTTCGAAAGTGTACTCGCTTTCAGCCCTGAAGTAGTACACATGGGACTTGAAATGCAGCTTGAACACATAGTCTTTGTGGATGTCCTCAGACTCTGAGGGAATGGTAAGGGAGTATCCAAGCAGAGGCAGGCTGGCCAGGGGATGATTGTCCTGGAAAACGGTCAACAGAAGGTGGCTCTGGAGAGGCAGGTGGTGAGCCTGGCTACAGCCACCCACCCGGTGGCACCTCGGACCCGGATCCTCAAGTAATCCCCTCATTTGTCCAACCAGTAGCCGTTTTCCAGGCTGAAATGGTCCTTCAGCAAATGGATAATGTCAGCCTTCACTTAGTGTTGAGGGTCTACAGCAGGCCTATGGTGGGACCCGTTTCCTCTCCATGCCTGGCTGGGCAGGTGGCAGGCCGCCTGCTCCACAAGAAGGGGGAACCCAGCCCCATGCAAGGCACTTACCTGGTGTGACTTGTAGAAGAACAGGCAGAAGTTCGTGAACACCACCCACAACTTCTGCCACCCATTGCTGTTTTTGAATTTCCTCAGTAGGTTCCCAGACAACTGATTCTGAAAGACAGGTAGGCCTGTAAAGGGTGCCAATGGGGCGGCACCCCCTCACCCCCCGTGGTGGGGTGTAGCCTGGGCCCACAGGGCTGTGTAAGGAACAGGCTTCTTGCAACCGACTTTAAAAAATGGCCTCAACTGTGTCCCCCCAATATGTTAAATCTTAGCCCCCAGCACCACAGACTGTGACCGCAGTTGGCAATAAGGTCATTGCCGATATAATTGAAGAGCTCAGGCTGGAGAAGGTTGGGCCCTAAACCACTCTGACCCCTGTCCTTAGAGGTGAGGAGACACCCAGGGAAGGCTGTCCGGTGCCACCAGCTGCAGTGAACACCAGGGCCAGCTGGCAAACCACAGCAGCTGAAGAGGCGAGGAAGGGCAGCCTTCACGACCCCTTGGTGAGGCCAGTTCGTTAAGGCGCCCTGCTGATGGTGCTTAGGGCAGCAGTGAGTAAGGCCGTCCCTGCCACAGCAGGCTCTCGGGAGCCCTGGCCCGGCAGCTCCTGGCCTCCCTCTAGTGGTCCTGGGCAGGGAGGAAGGCTGGACTGCAGCAGAATGAAGTCCTGCCCATCCACCCTGCACTCAAGTGACCGCTTCAGGCCCCTCAAGGCCACTGGCTGTGAAGAGGACGCTGAACAGGATGTCCACGTCCGTAACAAGCGGGTGACTCATCACCAGGGAGACTCGAAGGGAATGGGTAGTGATGGACTCAGAACCCTGTGAATGTAACTACTGCCGAGTTCACTTAAAAATGGTTAAATGGGCAAATTTACCACAATAAATACTAAAAATATACCTGAGTCTGCTTTATTCTAGCCCTTCAGTACTTTTCCTATATCTTGTACTTAAAAATGCTTATTGGATTAAATGCAAGTGTCCCCTATGCCAGGAATGGGTATGAAAAAAGTATAAGGTCTCTGCCAAGCTGCTTCTGAGCCGATAAGGAGACAAATGAACAGTGAGTCAGATGGAGAGAACACAAGGCAGAGGCCATCCCGGGGGGCTCAGCTAAACCAAGGGGTCACTGCAGATGGGGTGGGGGTGTCCCATCATCCCATATGGCTACCTCTGGCAGGGACAAGCAATGGGGGGGGGGTCCTTTGAGTTTCAGGTGACTGATGGTGGCAACCAGAATTGGGGTTTGATGCTTTTGTGATCACAGTCACATACTTGCTGGAGGGAAGCTGAGTAGCACATTCTTTCCTCGTACTTACAGATTCTTCTGGACAAGAGAGTCCAAAAGACCTTCCTCTTAGACACAGTTGCCTTTGGAACAAGAGCCAGTCCCCAGGGGGGTGAAGACAGTTGAGCCGGCTTCTAGGCAGGTTCACAAGGATGTTCTCACTTCTGCCGGCCACCACAGGTCACATAGCCCCTATGCTCTGGCCTCTTTCCTGTCACTCCAGAGGCTGAACCTTTTTGTGTGTGGATGACCCCTACCTAGGTCTGTCTGCAGCTGCTGCAGCTGCGGGAGGGGTCCGCATCCACGATCCAGAACCAGCCCGTGCCCATTTCCTGACCCCCTTTCCCAGCAGCCGCTTCTCCAGACTCCCTGACAGAAGGAAGGCCCCTCTGTTCCTCCCTCTCCTTGGCTGCCATAACTGCTCAGTCCTTGGGGGCTGAATGGTCCCCAAAAGATAGGTTGAAATCCTAACCCTGGTACATGTCAACATACCCTTACTTGGGGATAGGGTGGGCCCGGGTGCAATCGCTGGTGTCCCTATGAGAGGCTGTTTTAGCACAGATGCACGGGGAGGTTGCCAAATGAGACAGGCCAACTGGGGGTCAGCGCCCAAAAGCTGAGGAACACCAAGGATTACGGGCAACCACCAGAATCCAGGAGGGGCGTGCACAGACCTCCCTCAGGGTCCCCAAGAGGCCCCAGCCCTGCCCACACCTTGACCTCAGGCTGCTGACCCCCAGCGCCGTGAGGATAACTTTCCAGTTCAACCAGTGTGCGGTGGTGTGTTAGGGCTGCCCCAGGAACGGACCCCCTCCCACACTTAAAAGCTCTCATCACTTCCCTGAGAACCCTCTGCCGGCTCCAGCGGCAGGTGACACATCACACAGGCCATCCCGGCGGCAGCCCCCCACATCAGATGAGGCCAGTGCCCACTGGCTCACCCCCAAACATCCCCAGTACTTGTTTCTCCCTGCTTGAGCTCCACATGAGACAGAGGAGAGAAGCTGGCATGTAGGCTGGAGGAAGCATGCCCAGGCTCTCAGGCCAAGAGGCAAAATCTCAAAGATATTTCTGGTAGCTATTTAAAAATGTAAAACCCTGATCTTGGTCCCAGGCTATACAGGAGCAGGGGCTGGGCTGGATTTGGCCTGTGCGCGGATTTGCTGAGCTGGCTCCCCACCCTCTCCTGACACAGGCAGAGGACTGCAGCTGTGCAGGCCTGGCCCCTAGAAGAGCTGGCCTCGGAGGTGCCTCTGGGCTGCCCAGGACCTACCTGACTTCGGTGTTTGCTGCATTCTTGAATGGCCTAAGTGCCTTCAGGAACTAAGGTTTCAAGCCTACCAAATTCCCACTGTCACAGGCCTAACTGTCATCACAAACGTCAGCATAAAGTGAAGCAAGCAATTTCAGTGTTGCACCAACGATCAGCCTCACTGGACAGACCAGACTAGGTCTGATCAGGTGTTCTTCCCACCAGATCGATGGTCACTGGTGGTCCCCTGCTCCTTCCACTTTGGGAAGATCCAGTCCCCTGTTAGGATTCTCTGGTCGGCAAGCTGTGTGAACAAACCCGGTGGAGGTGTGGAGGGAGGGAGAAGGCTGAGTCGCGAGCAGTCAGGAGAGAGGCCATTCCTGCCGGGGCACCTGTGCCTCAGACACAGCCCTGGCAAGGACGTTTTTTAGAAGTAGGCACGGGTTTGAGAACACCAAGAGGAAAACTCAATAAGAAGAGTTCCATGGAACTGTAAGATCACTTCCAGAGAACCATCTCAGGGCTTCCCAACAGCATATCAGGAATGTTTGGCACACTCCCAATACTACTGGTTCGAAAAGCAAAATACTGCTCTTTGCTCAGCCTCTCACATGCTGCTTTCTGGGCCAGGCAGGCGTGGTTAGGAGATAAACCTCAGCTTTCAGAGAATCCAATGCCTCTACTAAATGGTGCGCACCCCCAGCAGTGAGGCCTGGGGCAGCAGCCCGGAATCAAACACGGTAATTACGTGTGAGACGTGAATGTTCACACAAAACTAAGCAGCTTCATGACAGCTCAGGTTTGGTTCTAAAAACCAGTGGCACTTGCAGTTCTAGAGCTTTCTGGGCCTGACCCTGAAAGGGGAAGGATTATGGACCTGGCCTAGAGGATTCCTAGGGAATGGAGGGTTGTATGCAACCCTGGAAGATTCACTGCTGCGCCCCGGGGAGAGCCAGATCACCAAAGACCACACGGGGCCCACCCGAAGAGCCAGGTTACGACCACTGATGCAGCTCTGACATGGCCTCAGCCCTTGAACACCCGATTTCAGGGCTGGGGTGGGGGCTGCTCAGGTCGTGTCCACCCTGGCACCTGGGGGTGGCCACCTGCCTGCACTGGCTGCCATTTCCAGGCAAAATGCCCAGATAGTCTGCCCACGCCTCCCCTGTGAGGAAAGACGGTGGTGGGGCCCGGGGAGCACAGTGACCACCGTGCTGGCAAGCGGGGCCGAATGAGGGCCAGGAGACGCGCCCACCCCCAACCCCCGGAACCCGTGCCCCCTGGTGAGTGCCCGCACCTCCACAGCGACGCTGAAGTCCACCATGGAGACGCTGGTGTTCCGGTGCCAGCACACGTGCACCATGGTGTTGCCGCGCTGCGGGGCCTGGCGCTCCAGCGACGTGCGCGAGGCGCTGAGGTCGTCCTCCGACTCCTGGTCGGCCGCCACAGCCTCATCCGGGGACTCTGCACCGGGCACGGAAGGCGTGTGTGACCTTGCTCCCCAGGGAGAGTGCCCGTTTCCTGCCACCCCGCAGGAGCCCGACGGGACTGGAGGGGTGGGAGGCTCCAGCGGTCCGGCCCTGGGGCCCCCGTGCACCCACCAGGTGGGAACTCACGCGAGCAGCCCTGCACCCATCAGGGCCGCACCCAGGGGCAGGCCAGCCTCCCCTCTGCCCAGCGGCCTCCGACACCCTGGGCCGCACGCGCGCGGTGCTGGCCCAGCGTGGAGGATGGCCCCGGTTTTCTCCCCAGATGCTGACATTGTGGGGCAGGCGGCAGTGCTGCCCAGAAAAGGTGACGACGTCCTGCGCACTCACACTCTTTTAAGGTGTGTGTGTGTGTTTTTTAACATCCAGAAAAAAAGTAAAAAAAGTTCCTTCATATTTCACTTTTAACGCAAATGACCCTGGACATACAGCACACCTGGTAGGGCGATTTTAGATGCCACAGAGGCCCCCCTCTAAGCCGGAGCCGCCGCCCCCCACCATGGCTGTTCCTAGAGGCGGCGGGCTCCACTGTGCCAGGAAGGCTGCCCTCCCCACTTACTGGTGTCCGGGGGGCTGCTGGCGAGGAACTCAGGGGCGGGGCCACTGCTTTTCTCTGCCAAGTCAATGGCCATCTGTATGTCCTCAACCCACTTTTCCATCTCGGACCGAGAACTGAGAGAAAGGTGGCCGTCAGGTTTTCAGACCACAGCAGGTGGAAGGGCAGACAGGTAAGTGGTCAGGGTCCTGGTTACCTGGCGGCCACGACGACGGACTGCCGCTGGCCCCGGAGCGTGAGGCAGTGGGGCACGCCCCACTCATCTTCACTCTCCTCTATCTGTGGGATGAGTGTTCACAACGTTAACCCCAAGAAGTGAGTGAGACGTTTAGATGCATTTTCAAACATTCTCTAAGCTGGCTACGCCCCCAGGGAACCAAGTCAGAAAAACCAGTCGGAAAATGAAAGGAAGGTCAAAATGCGTCGAGTTTTTTGGCAGAGCCCATAAACTTCCCTCTGTCCAACCAGTGAGGAGCATGTGGGTATAATCCAGGGAAATCATCCTGTGCAGACTGGCAGCCTGTCTGCATCTGTCAGCCAAGGGTCACAGAACACAGAGCCCCGCCTACTGGCACATCTTGGGTGGCTCCCTGGTCTAGGAGGTGGGCTCCGTTTCTCCACTGCTAGATGGTGAGGGCTGTCTTTAGGGCCCCTGGGGCCAGACATGGGACAGTGAGAGGCGACTTCACACCACATGGCCACGTCAGCTTGCCTCTTGATTCTAGAAGGAACATACCCCATGTCCTGTGTGCAGGAAGGGCAGCCATGTCCCAGAGCCCCCTCTAGGGAACCCCAATGAGGTCTAGGTTTCCCATGGAGCCTGTGATGGTATGGTTCCCTTGTCAAGTCCCTCCTTCTCCTTCTTCATGTCACTGTCACCGGCCCTTGTCCCCTTTAGCCTGGTCTGCAAGCTGCAGGCAGCCTGGAGCGAGAGGCCCCCATCCCATGCCCACAGTGCATACTCACGGTCATGCCAAAGAGCGGAAGCTGCCCGTGGACTTTAAACTGATTTGAGGCCGTCAGCCCCCTGCTCGTGTACAGCAAGACATCGTTGAACTAGAGGAGCAAGGACGAGTGCACCTGAGACAAACGCAGCTCCATTTGAAACCAAGGACAGAAAGTATGCTTTCAAAATCTTGCATAACTCTGATGTCAGTGGCCCCAGTCTGAGCAGCTTCGGCTGTTCCTCATGCCTTCCAGGTACCCCACTCTGGTGGCCGAGGCCAGCCAGCCCTGTGACCCCATGGGCGTGGGGACAAACTGCGCTCACCACTTACCAGGAAAAACATGCGCTGCTGGAGCCCCTTCCCGGACAGCTTGCTGAGGCTTCCCAGGCGAATGAACTCCTGCGGAGAAAACAGACCCTGAGAAGTGGTGCCATGGAGAGCATGGGAGATTATGGCTTCACGAGTACCCTGTTCCCGGTAAAAATCAGCATCGGCTACTGCTTCCTGAGTGCTGTGCTAAGCCCTTCCTAAGCTCCTCTCCTTCCCCAGAACCTGTGAGGCAGGGGCTGCCATCAGCTCCAACGGAGAGGAAGCCCGCGCTCGAGGCCTGGCAGCATGCCTGCAGCTGCACGGCCTGGGCCAGGGGCTGGCCCACACCAGACCTATGACCACGTTCTTGACCCCAGGCCCTGTGGGCTTCCTGCTGGGAGGGAGGTGACAAGGACCCCCAGCCAGATCCGAGTGGCAGCAGGGCCCCAGGAAGACAGATAAGCCATAGGAGAGGACTATGAAAAAAGGACTGTTCTCCATCACTTAAAACTCTGGTTCTCAAAAGCTAGTCATTGTTCTAGGATAAAAGAGTGACAGCCAGTGTGTCTAAAAAGCTCTTCCTCCCAGACTATCAATCCTTAAGGGCATAGGCCATTCAGGGGCACTTAAAAAAAACCCCACAAAACTATCATTTTAAAAATTGTGGTAAAATACACATAAAATTTACCATTCATGACCCTTAGTGCACTTACAGCGTGCATCCACCACTACTGTCTGGGTCCAGAACTTTTCATCCACCAAAAGGAACCCCCATGGCCACTCGCAGCTGCCAATCTATTTTCTTTCTCTATGGATTTGCCTATTCTGGATATTTCAAAATAAATCCTATCATGTAACAGGTGGCCTTTTGTGTCCGGCTTCATTCACTCCGTCATGTTTTCAAGTTTCAGTCATGTAGTATGGATCAGAACTTCATTCCTTTCTGTGGCTAAATATTTCATTTATATGGTTATGCCACATTTAATTTACTCACTTAACTGTTGATGGGCATTTGGGTTGTTTAGTCTTTTGGCTACTGTGAACAGTATTCATGTTCAAGGTTTTGTTTCAACACTTGTTTTCAGTTCTCTTGGGTATATACCCAGGAGCAGAATTGCTGGGTCATACAGAAATTCTGTGGCTAACTTACTCAAGAACCGCCAAACTTCCACAGTGCTGCTTCTAACACACGGCTGGAAGTTCTTCAGCACTCATTCCATAGAGTCTCTCGGGCCTCTTCCTTGCATGTAGGTGGGCTGGTGACTGATGGAAGTGACCTGACCTATGTGGCTTTTGAGAATAGGTCATGAAATGACACGTAGCCTCCGCTTTGTCCCTGAGACCCTTGCTCTTGGAACTCTGAGCTGCATGTATGCACTAAGACAGCCCTGAACCCAGGCTAGCGAGGCCGCTCACGGGCTCTCTGTGCACATCCTCCCGCCATCTCCACTGGGCGTCAGGCTTGAACCCTCAAGGCCAGCCCACCTGGCACCGCGTCAGGGTCACACAGAGCGGAAGGATCACCTGGTTGAGCCCTGCCCAATTCCTGACTTGCAAAACCATCACATACTCTACAAGGTTGTTTTCAGGCACTAAACAGCAGGGCAGTTGTTAAACATACCAACAGATTCCTGAACACCTACACCAAGAGGTTTTTCTGTGCTCATTGCAGCTACTGAGCCAAGAATAGGGACTCAGCCAACTCATTCTGATTCCAGAGAATCACAGCCTGACTTACGCACAGCCTGACTCAACTCTTTGGTGCTCTCTGAAATGTGTCTGCTGGTAATTTAACTGACATATTTTGGAGACCAACAAAGTAACATGTAACAACAAACCCTTGCAAGGCTGTGGGGTGGATGCTATCAAACATCATTGCTATAATAGGAGACGGGTCTCGGGGCTGCTTCCATCACTGAAGGGAATCAGAGTGAGGGGTGCTGACCCCACGTGGTGCTCCCACTCCTGCTGCCACCTCGCACATCAGGAACACGTGTGTTTTCTAATGAATTCTGGGATCTCAGCTGTTCCTTTTGTGGGAAGAAGGCGAGGAGCCTGAGGTGCTCACTGCAGAAAAGCAAAGGGAGCCAGTCTGTGTTCCAGGGGCTCCGGCGGCAGGGGACAGAAGGGCCAGGGCTCAGCCATCCTTGTCTGAGGGCTGGAGATGCAAAATGTCTTCTGCTTAGGTTTTTTTTTTTTTTTTAATCCTAACGGAAGAGGGAAAAAAATTAAAGGCCCCTACTATCTTTAAGCTCAAGCCGCTTCCTTCTAGAGGGAAATCAAAGATATCCAGGCCTCTTAAGTTTTAGCCAAATGAACCCCACACATCCCATCCAGTCCTGCTTCCTTCCTGAATGAGCTCCTCTAACTTGGAAGACCAGGCCAGGCAAAACTCTCAGGCACCCAATTCCCAGGATAGGGAAGCACCCCCAGGGAGCCTAGCTTAGGCCAGGTGTGCTGGGCCTTTCTGCCTCAGGGAGAGAGCCTGCCTTCCAGGACAAGAGACCACCTTAGACCCACACCACCGGAAGGCTGAGTGGGATTATGCATAGAAGCCACATTAGGAATTAGACACCAGGCAGCAGAGGGTGCATCTCTAAAAATACCTGCCTACCTTTACACTGAATTTTTAAAATTCCATCTGTACACAACTCTGTCAGAGTCCTCCTTCTACCCATTAGGTTATATGATAATTTAAAATCAATTAATGACAACAAGGGCCTCTGATCCCTCCTTCCCATTTCCTTCAAGGTTGACTAACCCATCAATGGCTCTGAAGCCAGTTAATGAGCAAAGGACTATGGAAATAAGGCAGGCCTGAAGTTAGTTACCACCAAAATCTGACTTCACCTTTACAAGTAATAATGGCATCCCCTTCAGTTAGCACGTAGTTATGTGCCTGGCATGTGCTGGTTACATGAGCCTGTAAGTTCTCTTATCACCCCATTTTTCAGATAAACTGAGAAGCAAAATGATTCAGAAACTTGCCCAAGGTCACCTAGTGAGTGACAGAGTCCATATCTGGCTAAATGCTTATGATGTCTAGTAATCAGTAGCTTTATGATAAGTGTTATTTAGTCTCTTCAAATACATGTAGGTGGGGGAGGAGGACATAATTCATTTCTTTGCTATTTCTGCACATTAAATCTCATTTGATTCTTATGAACTATGAGGAGAGGAAATGGTCCCCATGTTGCTGAAGGGCAAGAATGTTCCATGCCTCATCCCCGCTGGTGGAGCCAGATTTGAACCCTGGGCCACCTGCTCCAATCCTGTTCTTTAGAGCACCGTGGGAGCCTTTCCTCAAAAGAAGTTCTTTACAGAAGAAATCCTTTACAGATGGCCCGTTTGCCACCTAGCATAATCTGTAAATATTTCATAATGTCCAGAGTTAGGAGGAAATTACATTGATTCCACAGGGCTTCTGTGTGGGTGGGTAAATGTGGTTGTTATCTGCTGAGGCCTGGCAGAATTTTCTCACCAGTGGAGCTGAAGCAATTCCTAGCTGTAATTTCCACCCAGCACTTAACACATAAGTCTTCTGACAACCTTTCACAACTGGTTTTCCGATTGGTTTTGTAATTAGGCTTTCTGACACAAATGCGCAAAAACACAGGGAGGTTTCCTCATCTTCCTAAGTTACACAGATTTTAAGTCAGGCCCCTGACACACTGGAGTTAGGACGTGTCTGAAGACGATGGCAGGTATGCAGCAGAGTACAGGGGCCATAATCCCCTGCGGGACGGTGTACAGTTTGAGAGGAGGAAGCTACAGGGATAAAGAGCCCACAGAGGGAGTTGATGAGTTGTAGCAACTGACTAATATCTTTGATTCCTGGGCAATGACTGCTTCCTAGGAAGAGAATTGACAAAAGGCAGGCTACCCTGTATTTTTATATTCTCCCTGGCCTGGAAGGAACGTGTTTATGCAATGAGGCCCTGCTTAATTATGAATGACCTACATCTCACGAAGGGTGCTGGTAGGTGAAGGTTAATAGCATAAGTGAGCTTGCATCTTCCCCACAGTTGTGTTCTAGCTAAAAATGCAATTTAAATTCCTAATTAAAATTATATTATGTACAGAAAATTGAATCTTTCGAAAAGACTTTTCATGGGTACATGAGAATTTACAGCCTGCTTTCATGCATTAGCTTTTCCTAGGTCTTCCTATCACCATTTCATCCTGTTCTTTTTTTAAAAAACTGCTTTTATTTTCCAGTTTCATTTATCTAAATTTTAAAAATTAAAATAAGCTATCTCAAATCCTCTCAGAACATGTAGGGTGGAAAGGTTCAACTAGGAACTCAACTATTAAAGAGAAAAAGCAGAATATGAAGTCAAAGGCTTGTTTGGTCTCCTACCACATTTTCGAATGTCACTTTAAGGTTCAAGGCATCACCCCTACTCAGAAGGAGCGTATTTTAACTTGGAGTATCCATATTCAGAGGTTCAAATTTAAGTCCCTTAAATACAGCCTTTCTGGCTTTATTGCCACACACACAGAGCACAGCTGCTTACCCTTCCTGGAGTCACAAGATTGTCGATGCCAATCAGATCTTTCTTGAGTTCATGCAGCTTCTGGAAATTCTCCATCTTGATCATCGTACCGTGAAGCTGTGCAACCATTTCAGTAACCTCTGCCAAAGCAGCTGATGAAGGAAAGAGAACGCCTGCAGCATTAATGGCTGGCAGGGTTCTTCCCCCACAAAGTCTTTGAGCTCAACTCTCTAGAGCAATATCTCCAGGAGCCGAACATGTCAGAAGCCATCCTAGAGAAAATGCTAATTCTCATCATAATAAAAATCCAGTGGTTTGCTTTATGTATGTATTTGCTTTGCTTTAGTTTCCCAAAGCATCATGAAAATGTAAATGACGCCTTCCTAACTCCATGGTGTGCAGTGGTCCTTCAATTACAATCACTCACTGACATAGAGGGCAAGCAGCAGGGGACTAAGAGTACCCAGAATCTGTTCCCAGAGTCGAGATATTTCTACCTCCTTCTGTTGCCTGGAAAGAACAGAGAGGCCACAGAAAAATCTGGGACAAAGGAGGGAATCTTTCTGGGAGGGAGTCTAACTGACAGTGCAACCCTTTTGGGTAACAAATGCTCTAGCGCATCCCAGTTCATGCCTCTGCAGAAATTCTTGCTTTCTTGACAACAATACTCAACCAGGTCAGCTCCTGTGCATGTGCATGCCATCCAAACCTGGACTCTTTGGGCATTAGCTCCTTTTCCCACACTGGACAGTATGCAAGCATGTCTGCCTGCCAGCTCGGGCCCGGTGAGCCCACATGCAGGCAAGGGTAGCTTCGCAGCTGCAACCATCTTGGTAAACAGAGTATGTGCTCCTCAGCTGAGCTTTCATCTTCAGAACCCTGAATCCTCCTTTCCCCCAGCACTTCAGCTTGGGAAGGAAAGCATTTTGGGTTTTTTGCTCTCTCCCAGAGGATGTAGATTAAATGCTTCTGGGCCTATTACACAGTGCTTTGTGTCAGCCCTCTGACAATTTGAAAATTTGCTAGTTCTGTGAACATTACCAGCAGATTTAGTCCAATAAACAGTTACTAGCACCAAAGCTTGGGGAGGGTTGGGGCTCAAGGGAGAATGATGGCAGCATGGCCCCTGGGCACTCTGGGGGCAGGCACTTGGGAACAGCTCTTCCTTGGCACTTGGCACCCCTCAAGCTTAGGAAATATACATCCAGACAGGAGCCTGAGACCTCCTGTGTGACACATCTGTACAGCTCAGTGCCACCCACCCAGCTGCGGCCAGCAGGCGATGCCAATCAGACAGGACAAGTTGGTGGGCAGAGGGTCACCCAGCCTCAAGGGTCAGGCACCATCTGAGGCCCAAGAAGCAGCAGCAATGTGCCAGGAAAGGACCAGAAGATGGCAGCAACGACTCCAAGCAGGAGCACATGAATACACCAAGACGTGGGGGCAGGAGGCGGCACGGCTTGTTTAAAGACTGACGGTCTGCAGCAAACCAGCCCCATAACAGGCTGTTTCCGTTCCCCTCTGGTGAATTGCCAATGTCTTAGTTACTCTGCCAAATCTTGTCTTGGGTTGTCTTTTCCTAGAACAAGCCCCGTGTCACCACTCCCCTCCTTAAACCCCTCCCCGTCTTCCCTCTGCTTTTAGGCTGACATCTTGTAGAGTTTATGATCTTACCTTTTCAGCCTCATCTCTGCAGCCATCCCTCCATGCTCCACACTACAGTAGCCACACAGAACTACTTTCAGGAATGTTCCCCTCGCTGTCCCCTCTTCTGCATGTGCTGTTCCCAAACCTGTACTCCACACCCGCCCCTCTTCCAGGAAAACTCCTATTTATACGTTAGCTCTTAGCTTTGATATCCTTTCCCTCAGAAGGCTTCCCCCCGCCAAGCCCCGAAGGCTGGGCCAGAGGCCGCTGTCCCCACTGCACAGCACTTCCTCTCACATGCCAGTGGTGGCCCGGGTGCCGCCCCTGTCCACACCTGGGTTCCAAGCAGGGGCCACGTCCGTTCCACTCACTCACAAACCTAGTGCCCTGCAGGTGCTCTGCGTGTATCTGCTGCCTGAGAGGTTGGTCGGAGGCCAGATCTTGAAGGGCTTTTTGACTTTAGCCTGAGGGAATCAGGTGTCACCCAGGTTTTAAGCAAAGGAGTAAGAGACACAGTTAGAAGAACACAGTCGCTGAACAGATCAGAGGTGTTCATGATACTTTAGGTGGGAGAGATGGGCCTTGACATACTAGTGGTGCACAAACTCATGTCATCTGTCAAGAGCCACCGCGGAAAGCCCACTCCACGTACATAGAGCGTAGAGGACACGGCCGCAGGCTCAGGGCCCTGGCCCTCGAGGGCCTCACGGTTCCAGCCAGGGAGTGCGGACGTTAACAGACCACACACAACACGAGGCAGACGACTCAGGTTCAAAAAGACAATGTGTGACCCGGTGTGGAAAGCATGGTCTGGAGCACCAGCTCTGACCTTTTGCTGAGTGACACTCACAAGTCCCTCACCTCCTCTGGGCCTGTTTTCTCATCTGTAAAACGGGATAACACTTACCTCATGGGGCTGTTAAAGGAATAAAGGTGCTAATGTTATTATATGCCTGGCATGGTACCTGGCCCAGGTGTTGAGGGAGTGACGGTGGGTAAATTACGAGACAGTAGGATAGGAAGGTCAAGAACATGGGTTCTAGGTTTAGATTCCAAGTCATTATTTACTCTCTGGCTGTGTGTCTCTGGGCAGGTTCCTTAATCTCTCTGGTCTCAGTAGCCCTGACAAGTAAAACGAGCTCATCCCTCCCTTGCAGGGCTGTCCTGGAGATTAGGAGTTCAAACAGGTGACCTGGTTATTAAGGGGGCTAGCACGTGACGTACGCCCAGTAGCAATAAGCAGTAGTACATATCAGCCAGTTTCTGCAACTGGCCGCAGGAGGCAGTGATGAGTCTCACCCGTGTACCAGGTAGAGGGAAGCTCTGGAGGCTGCTGACTCTCGGCGCAGTGCCTCCAGGCTTCTTTGCACCAAAGCACCCGGATCAAAGGAGAAAACACATGCAACCCGGGATAGGGAAAGAAGCACTAGTGACCATTATCACTTTCTTTAGGGATAGATGAGGAGGTAAGGGAGCTACGTGGCCAGGCACACAAAGCGGGGATCATGGAAACGTGGGGCCCGCAGCCCAGAGCTCCCGCGGCGCGGCTCCGTCTGGGGCGCCGCCCACCTCACCTCGGCAGTCCCTGAAGTCGGCGTGGCTGGGCGGGTGGTGCTTGCACAGCCGCTCCAGGACCTGCTTGTAGTGCATGAGCCGGTGCAGCGGGCGCAGGAGGAAGGTGTTGAGGGGCAGGTAGCACACCTTCTGCAGCTCGAAGTCTCGGCACAAGCCCTCCAGCCGCCGGGAGCTCCGGACGCTGCTCTCCAGGGCCTCCAGAGCCTCGCCGTGCTTCCACAGGTGAGCCGCCAGCGGCTGGTGGGGGGGAAGGCAAGGGGCACACGCCAGGCCGGGTCACTTGCGGCAGGGAAGAGCACCTTCGCTTGCACTGTTTCACGTCATTCAGTTCTGTGTATTTTCACATTTCACCGTTCACTTCATTCTTTCAAGTAAGTACTCAGGATGAAATCAATAGCTCTACTAAAGCACCGAGAAGCTTGACATACACAGGGATTAGTAAATATGAAGTGTATGTAATTTTGGAGGTGTAAATATTCTTTTCAAAGTGAAACTGGGAATACTGAGGGGAGACAAATGGACAGGAATGCCTTCTGGGACTGTGGCCTCCTGACCTCACAGAGTGACAGACTACAGCCATTTCATTAATGCCATATATTAAAAATATGTATTTCTGTTTAACTCACTGCTTTTGCTTATATAATAACTGAGTATCTGCCATGAGTTAGCTGCTCTGCTAGATTCTGGAGAGCTGGTGAGAATTAGACATGGTCCCTACTGTTCTGGGATTGGACACAGATCCTTTGCTTGACCAAACTTCCATCAGGCTCCTGAACCTTCTGCTGGGCCCATCTCTGCAACCACCCTGGATACCTCAACATCGGGATCTGAATCCCCTTGCCCCCCCCAGGTGATGTCTGATCACCCTGGCTTGTCTTCAGTAAAGAAACCTATCTGTTGGTTCAGCCAGAATCGATTCTCCCTTTCCCCCGATGTTCCCTCTTACTAACATTCCATCCCCTGACCCCCACTTTGGCTACAAATTCCCACGTGCCCATGCCATATTTGGAGCTGAGCCCAATCATACCCCCTCCCCACCTGTAAAATCCCACTGCGGTGGGCCCTGCGTCTATCACAATGGGCCTGGGTAAAGTCGGCCTTACTAACTTCGGCAGGCGTCACTGAACATTGTTTTCCTTTAACAGGCCGTGGAAGAGACAGACACAGGTTAACAGTGTGATGATAGAGTTTTGAAGGAGGAGGAATTAAATCCTCATGGCAGGTGGGGAAGGACTGCAAGGGAAGAACATTTCTAGGCAGATGAGGGCAATAGGCGGAGGAACAGAGGACACTCCAGGACAAGAGCGCGGCAGCTCTTGTCAACCTAGTTGAGCGGGCTTACCGTCTGCGTGCTGCCAACTCCCCCATCCTGACCGCTCCACTCCTTGCTCCATAAAGAGATTGAAATGTACTGAGTCCAACCATAAACCCAACATCTCCCTCTTCACTTGGGGCTGCCCCCCGATTCTCTACCCTTAGGATTGGTGCTGCTACTTACTCAGGATAGAAAAACCTGGAGAACATTTCAAATTCCCTCATTTTTAAAAATCCTTTACGAAGCCCTGCCAATTCTACCTCCTAAAAGCATCATGCCTACTCCCATCTCCATCTCCATGATCACTGCCCTCATTCTGGCCTTGTACCAGCACCACCACCATAAAGGTGTCTCCACTGGGGTCCCCGCCTCCACTCCCAACCCTCTACTTAACGTGCATCAGTCACCAAAATGAACTTCCTACAATGCACTTGAGCACAATGCCTCTTGCTTGGAATAGGACAAGAGCTCCCATCACCTTGGGACAAGCTTCAGAGTAACTTCAGCCTTCACACAGGGCCCTTAGGGTGTCACCCCTCCCTCATGGCCTCCTGCCAATCACTCCAGGACCTCTACTCAACAACTTGGACTTGAATGTGCCAGGTACTCGCACCCAGAGCGTCTGCACACAACACTACCCTACTCAGGACCCCTACTAGTCTCAGCAGCCTCCCTCACACCTTTAGGGACTCCTCTATCTTCCTGTTCTTAGACTATTCATCTGCCTTAGTCCTTATCACATTACACCCCTGTTGGGTTTATTTACTTTTTTTGAAATACAGATACATAGGATGTTGCAAAAAAAATGTACGGGAGGTCCTATGTACCCTTTACTAGCCTCCCCTAATGCTAACATTTGTGTAACTATAGCAACATTGACATTGGTACAAACCACAGAGTTTATTGGGATTCCACAGATTATATGTGCCCTTGGCGTGTGTGTGCATGTGTGTGTATGCAAGCAGCTCTATGCACAGTTATCATGTGTGCAGTCCCCTATTTGAACTTAAAAGAGCATGTCTGTCATGTCACTATATCCTCAGGGCCTGATATATACAGTAGGTGCTTAATAAATGTCTGTTGCCTGCATGCATTAATGAGCAGATCAATGACGGCACGCACCCAGCCGAGGCAGGAGTCTCGCGAGGACCTGAGCACCTGGAGTGGCGAGTTCACAGTCACTGGAGCACAGAGTAGAAGGTGAAGGACGGGGAGAAGGAGCCTGGGAAGATGGTCTGGGGCTAGAGGGTGAGGCTCTCCCAACCACAGACAGGCAAGGAGGCTGTGAGCCTCGGCAGTGTGCCTGTAAGATAGATGGTGGTTGGGAGGATGGTTCAATGGGAGGGAAGGAGACTCTCCGAGAGGCTGGTGGAGTCACCCAGCACAGAAAACTGTGAGAGGCAGAAGCAGCAGTGGCAGGAGTTCGGGGAGGAGGAGGGCAAGAGGTGGTAGATGGAGGAGACAGACAGGGAGGGCCCAGCCTAGAGGGCAGGCGGGGGGTCAAGGTGAAAGAGGACCTCCTTTCCTTTGTGTGGATTTTGAAGGGCCTTGTGCATGTGGGCAGATGTTTCCAGTTGGAAGTTCACTGCTTGGGGCAGAGATCACAATTTGGGTATCTGTGACTTTCAGATGGGTACTGGGGCCCTGGCCCAGCTCCTCAGTCACAAGAAGAGGCTATGGGAGCAGCCAGTCCAGCTGAAGCAGGTGACAGCATTCCTGCTGAGCCCCTGTACATGCAGGTAAATGCTCAGGTGGGTGACAGGTGGGGCAGGAAGGACACTGCAAGCAGCAGGTCACCCTAACATTCTGGGCAAAAGAGCTAAGCTGGGCTTTTACGTCTCTAGAACCTTCTGCTGCTCTCCTCCACACTTCACAAACATTCTTTAAAATCAGCAATAACAAGCACAATAGAAAACAACCCAAACAATTCCTTAAAAAGGCTGCCAGCAGCTCTCTGCGCCTCCCCACCTATTTTTAGTTTGCGTGCACAGAGCCTGTGCTACGGATGCTGTGGTACGGGGCGCAGGAACTGAGATGCCAGCCAGACCCGCAAGCTGACTGAAGGCGAGAATGCCCACTCACTAGAGCCAGGAGAAAGGATGGGTGAGTGGAGAGGGGGTGTATTTGTAGGAGGTCTTAGGTGGCAGGTGAGCAGGGGGAGCGCAGAGGTCTATGGAATGCCAGCTCCCCCAGGGACAGCCACCGAGGAAAGCTGGTTAAAGAGGACTCGAGGGACTGTCCCCAAGTGGTGGTGTGTGGCTGTGTGGGGGGGATGAGCTGGCAGGTCCCCACTGCTGTCCCCAGAGCCCACGCGAGAGCTCACGCCTCCCAGGAGGGAGAAAGCGCAGATGGCAGCTGCCCTGGGCGGGTGGACCTTCTCGGAAGAAGGGAGCACGGTGAGGAAAGGTGTAAACCAGACCCGCTGCGAGGAGCACAGAACAGGGGAGAAGCCGCTTCCTATGAGAAGAATAATTTGAAGTGCAAGAGTAACAAAAACATGTCAGAGAAGAGAGAAAAAAGGATATTTTTAACAAGAGAAAAAAGCCCATCTGAAAAGGCTGCCTGCTGTGACCCCTGAGATATATCATTCTGGAAGAGGCGAGACTATGGGCCAGGGAGAGGTCAGCGGTCACCAGGGCTCCACGGGAGGGGAGGGATGAACAGGAGGAACTCGGAGGCCAGTCAGGGCGGTGAAAATGCCCTCTACGGAAATGTCTAGGCGGGTGAGCCCACGGCACACAGGACGCCAGGCGGGAACCCTCAAGGACACTATGGATTTAGATCATAATGTATCAGCATGGGTTCATCAGATGCAGCAAATATGCTGCAGCAAAGCAAGAGGGTAGAACTATGGGGCAGTTGTGGGGGCGGGGGTAGGGAAGAATATCGCGTACTGTGTAAGCTTTCTGCTCAATTTTAAAACTAAATCTTTAAACCTTAAAGTGCTCTAAAAATAAAATATACTAATAAAAAAACACGATGGGAAGTGCAAAGATGTCTGTTACTGTTATATCTGAGTTTTGTGCACCACTCTTACTTATGGCACTAAAATACAGTTGGGGGACATTTGAGACAAGTCTTTGCTTTTTTCTGCACAGGATTCTGTAGTCCTGACTGATCGCATCCATGGCCTCTGACACTGCCCAAAGGGGAGTGTTGCATTCTTTAAAAAATGAGCAATAGCCCAGGGTCTACTAAATAATATCTTAATATTTTGATCTTTATTAAAAGGTGGAAATCTCAAATAGCTTTAGATCATATTTTTTTGTGTTACCTCCTCACTGTGACCCTCTCATTGTCCAACCTCATGAGATGTAACATTTTAAGAGGAAAAAATTAAACACTGAACAACTAAGCCAGATTCTTGGTAATTAGTTCAAATCCCAACAATAACTTTTATTCTCAGAGTGCCTTACACATTGTAGGTGCTCAACTAGTACTGGATGGACAGATGGACAGACAGATGGTTGGATGGTGGGATGGGCTGAATGGTGGCAAAATAAGTCACCTGCCTTCTTTAGGGGCTTATGAGCTTGCTCAGTTATTAAGGTAAGGCTATTAGACAGGTTCTGGGCAGCTAAGATGATAGGAAATTACTTTAAGGTGCAAATATAAATGTATTTGTATTCAAGAGATGTTACATGAATTAAAAAACATTCTACATTAAAAGAATTATTAATGGGTTAAAATGAAAATGCATAAATGAAAATTTCAGATACATAGAGATGGGACAAATTTCAAACCAGGCAGAATATGTTGTCCAGTCTGTGCTGTCCTGGCTTCTTTGGGTATATGCTCATGCTCCCCACCTATTTTTCTCCCTGTAGATATGGCTGGAGGGTTAAAAATGTATTTGCTTTGCATACCAACCTGAAGTCACAGAATTGACCTGAATTCCTGTATAACTCCAAATCCAATGTTTTTTGTCACACTTACAAGAAGCCAAAACAACTCAAAGTGAAATGATCAGTCAGCTGAACACTGTTTTGTCCACAAAATTTTTTTAAACGAGCTCTGAATGATTTATTCACAGAAAATACCTGTTGTTTTGGTTCTAACACAAAGCTTTTGGAGAAAAAAAAGTACTACAAGTGCCTCCCCCATTATGCTTCCAAATAAAATGATCTATAAAAGACAGAAGCTTCTACCCAGAGTTGTGTTAAACGTAGATGTCAAATCAGGCCACGTGTGTTCACACACATGGTCACAGCCAAGGCCTTGGTGGCCCTGGCATTATTCTCCGTAGGGAACCCGCACCCCCTAAACCCCAAGTGGCTCACCTTCATGGCCTGGAAGTTCTTCAGCATGACATCTCCGATTCTTTGGTAATCTCCTCTGATGTGGGCATTTGAACGGCCTTCCCTGGGAGCAAAGGCAAAGGGGATGGAACCCAAAGCATCAGCAGCGCACACGGCACCGCAGAACGCCCCGGCCCCAGGTCACAGAACGGCAGCCTTTATGTCTTCCTTTCCAGTCACCTATTTGTACTTCTCCCTTCTCTGGGTGTCTCAGAATGCTGGCGCTGCAAGGAGACTTTGAAATTACCCCCGTCGTTCTGCAAAGAATTGCACTGTTTTTTGAAAGAGACTGGGAAGAACCATTTTCTGATTGTTTTAATTTGGTCTCAGTTTACACTTTTTTTCCATCCACGCCGGGGTGATTTTAGTGTTAGAAGAGCAGTAACTGGCTCATGAAATCGATTCTATCTCACAGACTGGGACTAGGAGACACTTGTAAGAGGCAAGACTTAGCCTCAGAATCAACATTTCTGCTCCCGAGAGCCCTCAGCCTAAAACAGGACTGTGTGGAAGGCCCTCAGCAAGTGAGACACGGGGCTGCTCGAGTGCAGGCGGCCCCTGCATGGGGTGGAGGCAGGGAGGGTGGGGGCAGCAGAGGCCGGAGGGCCGTCCCAGGGAGAGGGGGCCCAGGCTCGGACATGCTGAGTGGCCGATGACAAAGGTGTGGCCTGAGGCACTGTATCTGGGGATAGATTCCTATTTGTAACGGCTCCAGGCTATAGGCAGTGTGGACAGTCCAGGGGCCTAAGCAGCGGGCTAATGTGGACAGTTACTGAGTGTGGGCCACGTGCCGAGCCCACCAGAGGCACAAGTCCTTTTGCTCCTCAGCGGCATCACCCCCACGCAACGGCTAAGGAGACCAAGGCACACAGAAGCCGCAGCACCTGTCTAACGTCAGTAATCCCGTGGGAGTGGGCTTGTACTTGAGCTCGGGGAGTCCTGACCCTGCTCCGGAGCCATGCAGCAGAATTTACCCGCCACCCAGGGAAGAATATCCCAGAGACGACTGAAACACTTCCAACGGCAAGCTTGGCTGATGTCTTCAAACTAACTCCCCAGGAGAGCTAGAAGCCATCTTACACGAAAGGGATGCATTTAAAAGAAAGGTAAAAATCCGGGCAAGAGGCTTCAGGTGGGAAGTGAGAGGTGGTCCAAGTGGAAGGGAACACCGGCAACACCGGGCAGGGGGCCGGTGATCAAACTGCCCAGGTGCCGGCGCCGACGGGCCTCCCGCGGCCGAGGGGCGCCCCGTCCGTCTCAGCTACAGCGGCGCCGAGTGCTCTCGGCCCTCCGGGGCTGCCGGCCCAGCTCCCACACATCAGGGACCCCAGGGCGGGCGGAGGATGGGGAGGAGGGCTCCCGCCTGACGCAGCAAGTGGGGGAGGCGAGAGTGTGTGGGCAACGCGACGTGGTCCCGACTCCAAACAGCACCTGCTGGAAACGGCACCACGGCGGGGGCGCGCCCAGCCCCGGAGGTAATCAAAGCTTCTCGGAAACAGGACGGAGCGTCCCTCGTGCGCCCGGCGCCTTTCTGGGTCTTCCCCAGCGCCGCTGCGCGCCTTCCAGTCCTCCCAACACACCCACTCCAGTCAGGGGCCCCCAACGCAGCCCTCCTCATCCCCTCCGCCTCCTCGGAGCTGCCAGGTTGTTGGCAGGCTGCCTTAATTACTATTCACGTTCCTAGTTAAATGGCTGCCACCCTCCGCACGCCCTGAGGTGGCCTGTGAGGCTGCCATCGACCTCTTCGGGGGCCTCCTGCCTGCGGGCCTCGGAATCCGGCGGTGGGAATCTGCTCTTTCAACCTCCTACTTCTACATGATTCCCTCTATCCCTGTGGTTTCAATGCATGGTGCCAAATCGATACCCACATGTCCCTCGTGGCTCCTGACCCAGGTCCTGCATTTCTCCTACCTTCCAGGGGGCCCTAGGGCAATGACCTTCTTGCACGCTTGGAGAGGTTCCACACAGTTATTTGTGCCCAAGTTCAATCCTCTCTCTGCATTTTCTTCCTTAATGATGTAACTGTTCTGCCGCATCCCACGCTAGGAACCTGTTACCTTCCCTTGACCCTCTACTGTTTCCCCACTCCTCAGATCAAACTCGCCCCCAAAACAGGGCTACCGGAGAACGCCCGAGCATCTGGCTCAGACCCAGGCTCTGCTTTGACCTCAGCCCACTGCTCATCACCGAGTATTGTTCCTCCCCATCATTTGCAGAGTGAGGCCTTTCTGGACTTTCTGCCAATGGTTTTATTAATCAAATCAGTGCTGAGGAGTGTTGTTGGTTGGCCACTCTGTTGATCCTGACGTGTGACTGGGTTTGGCTGAGAACCGACTGGCTGCTCTCCTACACACCTGGGCATAAAGGAGCTCCTGCCTGAAGTGGGGGCCTCCTGCTTCTCAGTGCCACCCACCCCTGCACCTTCACCACACGGAGCTCTTCTGGGATCTGGAAAGTTCTTCCCTCTCACCAGCCCCGCACCCCCACCCCCGACACCCCCCATGCCCAAATACCAAGGGACGTGTTACTGAGACAGAATGGCCTGATTTGGGCCAAATGCCATGTATTGATGGCACAAGTTCAACTTGATCTGTGGGTATGTAACTGTTACCTGAACGTAAATAACCGACCCGAAACTTCCAACGGGCATGCCCTTTGACAAGGCACAGAAGAAAGGGGGTCTCCAGCTTCCATTAATGACAAGCAATTTCCGCCCTCTCACAGACAACCCCGTCTGAGGAAGAAGACGGTCTGGCAAGCGGGCCCTGGGGGGCGGTAGAGAGCAGCGGGGAAGGCCAAATGTCACTGACTTCACTTCCTTTCTTCTTCGGCCAACTATTTATTACAAGAAAACGTACTGACGTCCAAACCCCAAACTCAAGAGATATTCGTCCTGCCCTGGCTGGCGAGCAGGGCCCATTCTGTGTCTGTGTCTTAGCATTTTCACTCTCACTTTAGAAACTGCTCCGCGTCAGTATCACATCAGTCCCTGTGCCCAGGGGACACTGAGGCTGAATTCAAAGGGGATCAGCTGTAGATGGTGTGGTGGAGCCAGGCTCGGGGCCCTGAAGTTAATGCGAGCAGTACAATCAGCTCTGTCCCCCCGGCCCCCCGCTGCAGCGTCCTGTGTGGTTCCAGAACAGTCGGTCTATGGGAACTGGGAAAAACCCCGAAACTCCCGCAGCTCCTACAGAAATACAGTCATGTTTTTACTTCCTCTACATGTTAATGCCACCAAACCTACCAAGTACAAATTGGCTTTATGTAAAGAGCTAAAAGGCCATTTTATTATTGGAAACATGAAGAAGTAATTGCAACTCTTCTGGAACATTGTCCGGACATTAACCTCACATGAAACGGGAGGGTCCTTGTTTGGAAAACAGGGCCACACATTTGCGTCTGTGTCATTACAGCACAGCAACAAAGCTGAAAATTCTTTTGACAATTTTCCTTCAGAAACCCAGGTACTAAGACGTCTGACCTGTGCTGCCAAACTCTGACCTGCGCACCATGACTGCTGCACTCCCAGGAGCAACTGCACAGGTCATCTCAGCACAAGGCTGCACCCTGACCCCCCTTAACTGCCGAGTCTCCATCCCCTCTGTGAACACGCCATTCACCACTAGGTGAGCTGTCAGTAACTCAGCAGCGGACAGGCCAAAGAGAGGAGGAGGAGGAGGACAGGAAAACAAGGGCCAGTTCTCTGGAGAGCAGCTGACCAGCGGCAGCTTTGACAGCCGGGACACACTTTCATTGGCTTACATGCAGGTGGGGCCGACGGGATAAACCGCCACTCTGCTCCCCCAACCCCAGGGCGAACATGAAATCCACACGGAACCTAAAGCAGAGTTCACAGCACACCGAAGGCCTTGCTGGGGATACAATCCCCAGTGCTGTGCGCCCTAGGATGCTGGCCCCTCGGAGAGGCTGTCTTCTGGAGAGCAGGATGTCAGCCATGGACTTGATCAGGTGTCAGAGGAGATTCTTTACCCGAGGAAGCAGGCAGGGACTGAGCCACCAGGCTTTTCAAGCGGTCCGGCCTTAGTCCAGGCACATTTACTGAACACTCAGCCCTCCTCTTCAGATGAAGAATCATCATCTCATCATCTTGACACAGCACAGCAAGCGGCCCAGCCTGGAAGCAGAGGGCTGGTTTCTCCACCTGGCTCTGTGGCTGGGCTCTCCCTGACCCCAAGAATAGATTTAACTTTGTGAAGCCTCATTTTTTACTTCATATGCAAAACAAACATCACATCCTTATTCTTATTATTCCCTGTGGTTCTGTGATTCTAAATGTGAAGACAAAGTCTCATCAGGTGTGTTTGTGTATCTGTAAGCGAAATGCTAATGTGTAAATAAGTAAATGAGTAAAGATACACCTTCCCTTAGTACGCTGCGTAGGGGGTGTGACTGTGTTCAAAATACAAACAAATTCGCCAGAGTAATAGGTTAATTTGTCTATAAAGTACATGAGCCATATGTAATGTATGTGGATTTCAATATCCTCTGAAATCCTTGGAGAAGAAAATCCCATTAATTTGAGGATTAATTCACATCCTCACTAGTGGGGCAGACGTTTGTACGAGAGGCACCCTCACTGGGCTGGGGCATGTGGGTTTTCCTTCGGCAGCTCCAGGGGAGGGATTCATCTTGGGCATCCACACCGTCAAAACACGGCCACTTCACCTTCTAGGCTGTCTCTTGCCCATTGATTACATTACTGGGTTGCTTAAAGATAATGGCTTTTCTTTCCTGAGGTTTAACACCAGCTCCAGTTTAACAGGAGGAGCACGAGCTACGACCCACTCATTGGCCGGCTTGACAGCACCAGATGAGATCAGTGTGGTTACTGGGGTTCAGTCCAGCTAATTAATGGGTCACATCATTAAAATGCAGAAGAGAAGAGCCATTTCAAACTCATCAGTGACCTGGAGAGTTCTCGCTCTCAAGTGTTTTCCAGCAGAAACCCACACGTAATTCAGGCAATTGGAAAAACCATTTTTGTTTTTCTAAGGAAAGTAGCTTGCTCTCCAAACACAGTCGGCTGTACAAGAAGGAATGAGGCAGAGAGTCCAAGAAAAACTAGCTCCCACGTGTGACCGAGAACATGCAATTTTACTTATGTGTTAAAAGGAAGCAAACACCAACCCTACTGTCCCGGGAGCCCTAGGTGGACAGTGGAGCGCTGGCCGGGGCAGAATATAATGGGGAGATGAGTGTCCGGTTGTGCTTTTTCTTGCTTTGGAAACAAACAAAAATTTAACCTTCAGATAAATCTATACAGATAAGGAAGTGTATAAGCAATTCTGCCCCATGGCACACCCATAATACACATCTCCTCTTAACTTCCTCCCATTCCAGATTCTTCCAAGCTGTTTTTCAGGTCTCATCTCCAATGAGTGTCATTGTTGTTTATTTTGAGAATGATGATTTTAAGCCCTTTTTGCATGGTCTTGTTTTTAAAACCATTGAAAATCCCCAAACAAAAGCTTTTACACCAGAGAGGCAGTAGCCCTGATCTGGCTGCAGCAGACAGCAGTGGGCTCAGAGAACCGCCCTGGAGTCTTGCTCTCTGACAGCTACTGCAAAGATTCTGAATTCCGAGAAAGCAGCTGGAGCAGGGCAGGGTGTACGGGGGCATCCAGTCAGGCTGGGAAAGGAAGATTGTGTCCGTCTGTCTGTCTTCTACTCCAGCGTCCCTTCTCTGTAAGCCTCTAAGTGCTCTCCAGGGCAGTAGTCACATAATGGCTATTTTGATTTTAACTCTCCCTAAAATGAAATTTTAAAATTCAATTCCTCAATCACATTAGCCATATTTCAAGGGCTCAATAGCCACACGTGGTTAGTGTGTGTCCATTCTGCTGAACAGTGCAGACACAGAATATTTCCACCCTCTCAGTGAGTCTTACTGGACAGCTTTGCTCTAGATAGAGCCAGAGGGTAAGTTTACCTCACCTGCCCCAAGGCTCATGGGCTCCAGGAAAAGTTAGAAAATAGGTGTAGCTTCATGCTGAACAACTTACAGAGCCTCATTTTCCATGGGGGGTGGGGGGGAATGGGGATAATTCCATAAGATTTTTTCTGATTGTCAAATGGTACAATTCAAGGAAAAATATTTAAAAAGAAGCTGCAAGAAAGCAAGTACTTTACTGTACAAATGTTGCCAGTCTTAAAGTATTTTTTTTAACACCTCTAGAATACTGACAAGGATTTCTGTGCTGAGAAAAGAGTCAGATATCCCTTGATCTCTTGGCCTGGCCTGAGTAGAAAATAGAACTGCAGCTCTTGAGCTGTCCCCAATGCCCCCTTCCAATCTTAGCAGGCTGGTGCTGGCAGCTGCTGCACAGGGAAGGGTGTAACTAGAATAGTTCTAGAAGACTAGGAGTTGTGACTAGTTTTGTTCACTGAACACTGAAAAGAGACAGATATAGAGAAGGGATGAAAAATAATAATTGAATAAATGGAAGAGGACCCTGCCAAGCTTGCCAACATGGACCCTGATGCAAATGAACAAAAGGAAAAGCAAAAGAATGTGGGCTCTTCCACTGGTTGATAACGTATTATTATAAGGGAGGGTGTCTGCAGCTCTCAGCACAGCCCCAGGGCAGGGAGAGGAGCGGCAAGCGCCCTGCTTGGGGTGGTTGGGGGCTAGCCAAACGTGTTGATAGCCATGTTCTAGAAACTGTGCTAAATGCTTTACCGACTTTCTCTTTCATAGTTAAGATATCATTATCTCCAATTTACAAATAAATAAATTGATGTTAGAAAGGTTCAGGAACTCGTCCAAGGGCACATAATGGTAAACGGAAGGAACTGGGATTTGAACTCAAGTCAGTCTGACTCCAGTGTCTATTTTTTCTTTATTTCCCTACTAGGCCTACAACTGATACTACAAATACACAGGTCACAGAAAAGTTCTAGAAAAACCCAAATGTTTAACTGGGAGAAAACAGAGTGTCACATCCTTGCCCTGTGAGTGTGTTCGGCCAGGAATAGCGCTGAGCCGTGCATCAGCGGGCAGTGCCTATTTCACACCACACTTAGGGCCGAGGTTTCCCGGGAGGCCAGGAACAGGTTCTCACGTTACAAGTGAATAGCAGCGAACCTGTTTCTTAGGAGTTCTTTCCCTCTACATGATAGGCCTAAAGCTTCTAGAACTAAAGGCATCGTGACAGCCAGACCAGTTGGCTTCAAAAACCAGTCTTGTCCTTAACTAGTGTGTGATGTTGCCAAGTTACCTGCCCTCTCTCACGCCTCATTTCCTCACCCGCGAGGTGAAGAAGTAAGAGCAGCCATGTCTACCTCGTGGGGTTCTCGTAGAGATGAAATGCCACGATACACGGATAGCATCCGACAGTCTCTGGCACACAGGAAGCAGTCAGTTCATGTCGGCAACTAGCAAAGACTCTCACCAACAAAACAGTAAAGCAGATAAAATAGAAGTCCTCCTTCACTGTGACCCTACGGCAGAGCATTGGGTGGTCTTCGCAGCAAAGACCTATATCAGGCCAAACACACACCAAGAGACAATGCCCTCTCCTCTAGGACCCCTCTCAGCCTCCCTTTTAGCCACAGGCAAAAAAAATTCACTGCTCTAGAATTCCCAGAAAGGATGGGGAGTAAAGAAAACTGCCACAAAATACAGGTCCTCAGAAGTTCCTAGGACATCATGTACACTTTAACAAGCAGGCCCCCCCACCGAGACTCAGAGAGGGAGGCGGGAGGTTAACACACCTGATGAAGAGAACAGTGCCCGACAGCCCACATGGTCTAAAAAAAGTGTGTGTTCCTTCAGCAAGTCAGTACATGTGGTTTTAAAACTAAGGCCCTGGAAGCAGTTCCACAGGGAGAGGGCAGAAGGCCATGTCAGGTCATCAGGTGGGAGGTTTTAGAGGCACAGAGCGAGATGCGAAGGACTCGGAAGCCCCACGGCCTGCGTTCAAGTCCCACATTACCTGCCACCCGGGGCCGGCTGCGTCACCTCACGAGGCTTCGTTTCCGCATCTGGGCCTGTATCTTAGTGTGGTGAGTATTAAACAATATGTGTAACATGTTTAGAACAGTGCCTGGTAGGTGTCATTTTTGTTGTTTTGATTGCGATTATGCGGGAGTGGGCCAACAGGCTCTGAGGGTAAGTGGCCAGGCCAAATTCTACAGCAGTTACCCCAATATAACCATCCAAGTGGTGGGCATTCTGCTATAAAAAGTCTCTTGGTAGATTAGATAAAATCTGAATCCATTTTCTCAAGTTCAAGACCTAAAGGCAGTACTTGAGCAAAGTCACCACAGGACTATTGTTGACCAGATGCTATGAGCTTCCTGCCACTTTTGAGAGGAAGATGTTCAGGGCAGATGGGCCTCCCCATCACAGTGCTGGCCTCCGGGAGCCAGGAGCGGGAAGACAGGACACAGGAGTCAGAGACATGGGTGCTGGCTGGGCTTCTGCTGGGGGGCCCAGGACAAGTGGCTCCCCCATTTTTTCCTCTGAAGAACGGGGAACCATTGCAGATGCTCTCCCAGGCCCCTTCCAGGTGTAAAACCTGGAGTTCAACAAAACTGCAGCAAAGGGACAATCTAAGGATCAGACAAGACCTACTGTGCGTCTGTCACTTATGGGCTGTGTGGCTGTGTGCAAGGGGGTTGACCTCTCTGAGTCTCATCTCCCTAATCATAAATGGGAATAATAACATCTACACCTGGGGAAGTTCTTTTGTAACAAGGGTCAGCTAGCTTTTTCTGTAAAGGGTAAAGTAGCAAGTATCTTAGGCTTTGTAGGCCATATAGTCTGTGTCACTACTACTCAGTTCTGCTGATACAGCACAAAAGTGGCCATAGACAATGAGTAAAAGAATGCACATGGCTGTGTTCCAATAAAACTTTAACAAAACAGGTGGCTGACCAAACCATGGGCTGCAGTTTGCCACCCTGTTTTTGAAGATCATGTGGGAAAAGTGTGGTCATTTTAATTTTTTTTAAAAAATAATGGTCATTTTAATTTTGACCAATAATGCCAACTTTGCAGTTGTGCAATGCAAACAGTGTGCACATTGTAACTGCTCATTAATGGTCATTAACTATTAATATTAATGCCACAAACTTTGCACGTGAATATGATTTTATGTGTAAAACACTATCTATCCTCCTTTGCCAGACACCCCTCCCTTATAAAAGATCAATCCTTGAGCCTTATGTACGTGACATATACACACTGACTACTCTTCAGGGTGTACAGTGGAGGAAACCGAGACATTTTCATGCCCTTGTTTTCTAAGTGTTTTGCACGACTATCGTGTGCCAGGGCCTGTGTTTGTCATTGTGATGAGTCCTATTTTCTTCTTCACTCTTTAGACCAATGTTATCCAAGAGATCGTTGCATGATGATGGAAGTACGTCTCAGATCTGCTCTCCGATACAGGTGCTGCTGGTCATGTGTGGCTACCAAGCCTTGAAATGTGGCTAGTGTTACTGAGGGAACAGATTTTTAATTTATGTTAAATTTAACTTGTTACAAGCAGCTAATGGTTACCATGTTGGATGGTGCAGCTTTAAGTGCCCTTATTTATCCTTTGTTTGTATTATTTTCCATTTGTAAACTGTCTCCAAATCTGGGGAAGATGAGGCATAGAAGTGTTTAAAACCACAATAAAGAAGACTCTTAGCTAGAGTTGTGATGCAGTTTACAAACGAGAAATCATTCAAGGCCAAGTCACCAAACTGGGGTTTAATACCTTACCAACCGCAGTTTTAACCTCCCCGAGAAATGTCATCAGTCAGGAATTTTCTGTTGGCATTGCTAACAGAACTGTCACATGTGTCCTGTCCATCCCCCACCTAATAAGACCCTTTTGTCCCAAGTGAACGTGACCTCACCTGAGATAATCCTTTTTTCTATTTGACTTCCTTGTCCTGCCTTTAGAAACCTCTCCCTTTCTGTAGCCCTTCAGAGCCTCTCTCTACCTGCTGAGTGGGGTACTGCCCATCACTTAATGAATAGCCCATTAGATCTTCACAAATGCTTGGTGGAATTCTGTTCTTTGACACTAGCAAATGTACTGTGACAGACAGGAGACCTCCAGCCTGGACCACGACCGGTAAGAATCAGGCAGTGATGAGCAAGCGCGTGGGCCACGGTCATGATCAGGCCACAAAATAAGCACAAGGATTCTCTGCAGCCAATTGTTAACAATATTTTGATCTTGGGCAACAAAACAATATAGAAATCAGATCCTTTCCTTACACAGATGCAGGCAACTGCCTAGAGATGCCAACTTCAAGGGGACCAAAGCTTAGGTATTACATTAGCCATCTGCTTGGGCAAAGCCAGCCTGTACTTGCTGGGTGGTGGCAACCATCAGCCCCTGGCAGCCTTTCCAAAGTACAGTGCCAAGGGCCTGATGGGTCCTTCTTGGTGATCTGGGGATGCAGCGTGGTGGTGCTGCCACCACGCTGGCAGGTAGGACTGCAGCTGTGCTAGGGCCTGGGTCTAACACCCACATCAGCCACAAGGGGATACTGCTCCTTTTGAGAGAGGAGGTTAGAGAACCTGCTTCTGGTGGTGCTTCAGGTAGAGCAGCATTCCTGCGTGGTGCAGGGAGGCCTGGTAGTGGCCACTGCAGGAAGCCGCCAGGGCCCTGCAAGAGACCAATGTCCCCGCCCGGCCTGTTTACAGGAAGCTCGTGTGTGCGGCCAGCTCAGGACAGGCTGCCAAGCTCTAGGTTCCTTCCCAGCATTTCCCAGAATGGACCCAAATTCAAACACAGGCCAGAGAAGCAATGTGTTTCAACATCATTAGTCCCCACCCCAGGGAAGAGGGCGGCATCCGACCACCCACCCACCACACCCCTAACTGGGCCCCTTAAGGAAGGTGCGCTCTGTTTCCACTTCCCATCTTGTGCAAAGCCCCAAGTCCTCTCTGAGCTGCTGGGCAATAAAGCAAAACAGCAGGGAGATGAAAAGATCCTCCCCTCAGGAGGGGGATCATGACCCAAAGGGAAGAGTGTGCACTCTGAGGCCCATGAGTGGAAGGAAAAGACAGATTGCCCACCACCACCAGGCAGCAGTGAGATGGTGAGAGCTCTCAGCCGAAGTGTGGTTTGAGCTTTAAACCGAGGTCTGCATTTCAGTACAGCCATCAAGGCCTGGCTGCTGCTCTGCTGGGTCAGAACGGAGGCAATTCAATTAGCAAACACCCGTCAGTCCCCCACAGTTAACTGCGTGGGCACGGAGACCCTCATGTGCAAGGCATGTCCTGAAGCCTCTCTCATCCTGCACCGGATTCCCTGTGATTTTTCCCTTTTCTATTTTTAAAAAAATTGTGGTAAAACACACATAACATACAAAGTCCCATCTTAACCATTTTTTAAGTGTACAGCTGAGTGGCACTGAGTATATCTGCACACTTGTGCAACCCCCCCACTCCCACCATCTTCAGAACTTTGTCATCTTCCCAAACTACGACTTCACACCCACTGAACACGGAGTCCCCATCTCCCCCCAGCCCTGGCACCCGCCCTTCTCCCTGTCGCTATGAATTTGATACTCTAGGGGCCTCATGTAGTTAGAAGCACACAGTATCTGTCCTGCTTTCACTTCACTGAACATACTGTCTTTAAGGTTCAACCATGCTACTGCACATGTCAGAACATCCCTGCTTTTTAGGACTGAATACTACTCCATTGTGCGCTGTACTCCATTTTGTTTATCCATTCCCGTGTCAGTGGACGTTGGGCTGCTTCCTACTTTTGGCTATTACGTGAATCATGCTGCTATGGACACTGATGGACAAGTATCTGAGTCCTTTCTTTCAATTCTTTGGATGTTAAACCTAGGAGTGGAATTGCTAGATCACATGGTAATTCTATTTAATTTTTCGAGGAATCCCTATGATTTTCTTTTAAGTCTAGCATGAAGACTTGAAGTTTCAAAGAGCTGGTAGGGTGATAAGAAAAACATTTTATTCATTTTTGTCCTATGATTGTTCACTGGTTCTACTATGAAGATATTCCACTTTTTAGGGGGGTCATGCAAACAATTTTATGACTCACTCTGTCATTTCCACTCCAAGTCAGTCACTGGAGGGTCTGGTGAGACTAAACTGCTCCACTGGTGCAATTCCTGACCACACGTGGAAGGGTGCCACATGCCCGGAACAGGAGGCTCCTTTCCGCTCCGGACGGATGGGCGATCCCTCCCAGCGCCCCCTCTCTCCTGCAGAACTCCAGCATCTCGAACCTGCTCCCGCGTGCCCAGGACCGCTACCTCGACCCTCAGCCTGCCCTCCCTCTCCCAGCCATCCCTCCCCACGGTGCTCTCCTCGGGGCCCTGTTACCCCTGCTCAGTCACTCTTTTCTCAAATTTCTGCTGGTTTCTTCTGTTTCCTGTGCTGGTTCTTGCTCTGCCATAGCTTCATTAGTGGGAAGTTGCCAAAAAAGTGTTCAATTAGAGTCGGTCCCTGGTTCTCTTTGGTGTCAAGTCTCTCTTCCTTAAAGAGTTGATTCCTCTTTGATTTCTGGGGAATTTTCGAATTGACATGACTGCACCTGACTTCTTTCTCAGGCCCGAGGCCTGTGCTTCCAAATGCCTACATCACTGACCCCTCAAAACTGCCGTGTCCCGACGCCGGCTCCTCTTCCCCATTGCACTTGCTTCTTCCTTTCTTCTGTAATTTCATGACCATCCTCCCTATAAACTAGGCTCAAAGCTAGAGGGGCCTCCCCTTCTCTTCTCCTTTGTCCCCCATGAGCCCTGACTCATCTGCCTGGTGACATCTGGACATCCAGTCCTCCGAGCAAGACTTTTGTGCTCCTTCCAAGTGACTCTACGGCAAGTGTCTTCTAAAAAATGCAGCTGATGTCTATTAGAAACCAAGTGCCCACAGCCTAGCCCGAGTGCCTCTCTGCATGACTCTCCCTGGACCAGCTCCCTGCCAGCTGCAAGCTGAGTTTTGGACACACAGCCTCCCAAGCACACAGGACCACACAGGTATTCATGTGTCTCTGGGGCATGACTTGCCCAGCCTGCGCTCTGTGCCTGCCAGTCATTTCAGAGCTGAAATTTGTGCCTCCTGACTGAAGGCCAAAAGTTGAAGGTGGCTTTCACTGAAAGCATTTGAACAGCTGAGTAAAATGTCCTTGCTTTCAAAAGGGAAGCATTCTTCATGTTTTCAGAAGTCACCAAACCTGTTCCTTGTTTTTGAAGAAACAGGGTAACTTGGGCTTTTGCCAGGACGGATCAGTCCATTCTCTTCTCAGGTGTGTTTACTTAGGAGGCAGTGCTGGGTCCAGGCAGGGGTGTATACTAAGCCAGGGTTCAGCCTAATCACTTAGGAAAACTTCTTATTAACTTTGCTGCCCTATAATTTCCATCACTCTTGATGGAAATATGTGACAAGTTAATGTAGTATTACAGGGAAAAGCATGGTGGCTGTATCATTTAAGTACCAAATTTGGGGAAAACATTAGCTGCATAGTAAACTTTAGATTTCTTCCCCAAATTATATAACTTAAATAATAATTTAAAATATTATCACTGCAAAGAGTCTGGATTTTGGTCAATAGCAACGTACCAACACTGGACTCTGTGTTGGCGGATGTGCTTGGTGACGTGAGAGGCCGACATCTGGGGGAGGGGGTGGGGGATGCAGAAACCACTGCCTGACTTTTCTTTAAATCTACAAATATTTCAAAATAAGAAGCTTATATGAAAAATGACCAGCTCCCCCTTTCTATGTGTGGGGCAGAACACTAAGTCCTTTACAGACATCGTCTCATGTAGTTCGGGAACAGCCCTGAGGTAGAGACAACACATCTCACAGATGAGCAAACAAAGCTCTGCCAGGACTGCAGATGGCAAGACACAGGCCTCGGGTGGTGCTGCGGCGGTGAAGGTTGGAGGCAGCCGTCCCACGTTCCCCACACATGCGTGCACACAACACACACACAGACACACGGTCTGTCAGTCAGAACTCCTTTCTTCACCTTCCAGGGACCCATTCTCCTCCCCAAGTAGGTTCACTCACCAGTCCCCTCTTTTGCGCAGGCATCGATGGCCCCGCTAGCCCACGGCAGGACTGGCCAGCAACGCCCCACGCCCACACTGGATGTGGCCCACTCCTCCATGAGGCCTGGCCCTTCTCGCTCTATGAGCTCCCTCCCCTCTGAGACTGCACACCCCAATGGGCAAAGCCTGACCCGTGCCCACTTCCACACCCACCTGCCCATGAGTGCATTCATTCATTCATCTCTCAGAAGAAACAAGACTTAGAACCAGAAAGAATCACAGAAGCTTTCATGTGTCAAAGCTGTTCCTCATCAGCTGCCCCATGAAAGGTATTCATCACAGTCATCTCAAGAAGTGCTTTTAAAATACCTCTCGGTTTCACCCCCTGTTCCGATTCAGGAGAGCCAGATGGGGCCTGGTAATCTGTGGTTTTTCAAAACTCCCCTGCCCACCAACCCCAGGCGACTCTGACGCACTGCCAGGTTTGGGCTTTCACCCAATAAATACCTTCTGGAAACAGCCGACTTCTGCTCGAGAAACCCTGAGGTGGAGGAGCTCTTGCCCCATAAGCCTGCCTCTCTTGGCCGAGCTGCACTTAATATTCAGAAATCCTTTTTTAGTCAGATACAATGTGCCTCTTCGGAAATTCACTCTTTGTTTAGATTTTGTCCCCGGTACAACTAAGAAGACGCTTTCCCCCTTTTTCATTTGACCAGTCTGACGAGAGCCATCATATTTTAAAAGCTCTCTTCCAGACCAAGTACCCATTGTTCCAACAGTTGTTCTGTTCTGTTCTATTTTTGTTTTAATGAAGGGCCTTCTCTTATTATCCCATTTCAAATGGGGAACTCAGAGTCGGGAATAGTATTCAGGAGGAGCTCTGAGCCTTGAAGTTTCGGGGGCAACCACTCTGCATGCTTCCTAAGGAGGCAGTCTAGGGCAGAGGTTCTCAGCCTGGCTGCACATGGGAACCACCTGGGAGACCTTAGGAAATACTGATGCTCAGGTCCTATGTCTCAGAGATTCTGGTGTAACGGGTCTGACAGTGCTGCCCAATTATTAAGACTTTTTTCAAAGGTTCCAGGTAATTTTTAAGCAGCAGCTAGTGATAAAAGCTACACAGACACTGGTTTCTCTCCATGTTATTCTACTGGCACCCACTAAATTCCTTCATGCTCAGCTGTCTTGCCTTGAATCCCTGCCAAGCCAGGTCTTCCTCACCATGCACTTGAGGAGCGGACTAGCTGAACTTCATGGTAGACTTCTGCACTTATTCCTGGTAAATGCTATCAAATTGGTTTGGGTCCATTGTTACAAGGCTATTGATGGTCCTGTCCTAAGGCGCATATTGATTATCTGCTGTATCTCCAGCTCTGCATCTTATACATGCTTCTGGTATCTTCATGTAAAACATGAATAAAATAATAAACCTTTGAAAGACACATGCAGAGATCTCTGGGAAACAAATGGCAGTGGCTGCTTTTTAAGCAACTGGTGAGTCTTTCACAGGTAAAGACCAGATGCTGAAGATTTACGGTTACAGATAAATACAAGAGTATGGCACTTATTCTCTCTGGTGCCAGGAACTAGCCGAAGCCACACACTCGGCTGCCAGGATACTACCAGCTAGTGACATTTCCTATGTGGGATGTCCCTGGTGTTATTTAATTCAACCTTCAGGTGGACTGAAACTGCTACAGTGATACTGGCTCAAGATGCTCTGAGCCTGCAGGAAGATGTAAGACGACATTCTTACATGTCTCACTGGCCAGAAAACAAACTGTTAATTGATCTCTCAGAGTTGTAGGGTCTTTGATTCCATTATGAAAGCATCATTCTGCTTTGTATGAACCACAGGGCAACAAACACGGCAGGATACAGGTGGAAGTTGCCAGGTCAGCTTTGGGAAGGTAAAATAAAGTTCAATTTGTGTCAAAATTTTTTTTGGTTTTAATTTTGAAAGTTGGTATTTCTCTTGCGTTCACAGCACCAACCTAAAGCAAGACCCTGAAGAGGCATTTCCGTCTGTCCCCATTTTCAGGGAGGCTGACTCTGTGTACCTGTTATTTCTTAATTCTGGCTGTACTCTCCTTCCTGGAACATCTCTGTAAATCTCCCACCTCCTTCTACCACAGGAAAGGGAACTGCACATGAATTACCTTAAAAAGCATACAAAGCAGGATGCCTGAGCACATTCACTATACAACATGGGCACAGCTCTGCTAGCCTGTCCAAGTCATGCCGAATCCCATGGTCTGGAATCACCTGGGGCGAGAGCCTCACCCAGGGCCTCCGTCACTAAGTGCCCCCGGCCACTTTAAACCACACTCCCGCCTGGAGTGAGGATACAGGATACAAGGGGCTCCATTTCTGCCAAGAACACTGTAGAAGCCTTTTGCTACCTTCTCTTGGCATTGTTCCAATGCATATTTAGTAGACAGTCAACTCCCCATTTGTCTACACACAACGGCCTTAAAGAGCCCCCTAAGAATTTTCTATAAAAGGTTCTATTTTAGGTAGCAGTACATCAGATTTTGCAGTCTGCGGTATACAGTTTTCCCTGATCGTTTGCACCACCCTCTTCCTCAGATCAATGTTTTATTTGGTATTTAATGGGTAGACTTAATGTTATTTTTAACCAATCTGCTCTTTATAGACTTCTAGGATATTTCCAGTCTTTTAATTCTGCCATGGGTATCTCAGTCATATGTCATTTCAGACATTAAAATGTATCCTTAAGATAAACTCCTAGAAGTGGGGTTCGAGGTCAAAGTGTGTTGTGTGTGGTGCACAGGGCTCTATAGTCTTCAAAGCACTTTTTAAACACCAAAACATAGTACTGAAAACTGCATGAGACGTATAGGTAGGGAACAATGCTACAAAGCGGCACCAGGAACCTATTACCAACACCCCCAAAAGTCCCTCCTCGGCCTCATTCTCTATCACCCTTACCTTCCTTCCAGAAGTAATTAGTAACTTTATTTTGTGAAATTAATGATAAGAAAACATGCATTTTGAAGACTGTAAACCATAGGAAAAAAAATTCAAGATGAGCTCCAAATACGTGTAGAATTTAAGAGAAGATCAACTTAAATTGGCTTGCTTTGATCTCTGCTTATAACTGCTGCTTATAAGGAACATAAAAGTAACATCAGAATGAGAGAGAGAGAGAGAGGAGGAGATAGGAAGAAATATAATTATTAAACATAATTTTTGCACTCACCATAGGGCGAGTCGTTGTTCAATTTCCTTGAGAAAATTTGTATGAAATTTGTGCAAAGGTTCAAAATTCGGGAATATGAGACTTTTCAATGTTTCGGGCATGGAGTCGTCTTTGCTCACTGTGCTCTGAAACCACTGGGGGTAAAAACAGGACACTCTTAGAGGTATAAAAATAGATCATGAATGTCCACAGTTCTTCAGAAGTAACACAGCTTCCGGTCTAGAGAACAAGGGCTTTCTTGCTGGGTTGGCAGCATTTCAGGAGCATCTGGAGCTTCCAGGCCTTACTGCTTCCCCTTTCTTCCATTAGACGGGGTAAGAAGCATCCATCTCTTTACTATTGCTTTCTGAAATTGGTTACCAATAAATTGTTGAAGCTAGGACAAATCCTGGAAATGGACAGCTACTCAAACCAAAATGTCCATTCTGGCCAACCCGTCCATTCTGATTACCCGCTGGGTAATCACTGGTTTATTCCACTGAAAACCCTCCGGTTCAGTCCTTCAGGAACTTTCATCTCTGCTCCTCTGTTAAGATACTAACCACTGGGTGGCCGAACCACAGAGATAAGGCCCCTGCCCTCACACACTGGAGGTGAGGCTGGGCAGGATCCCACAAGACTCCCTGAGCACACGTCCAGAGACACAGAAACCCAAGGGTTCTAACTGGCCCCCCGATGACCAGCTCTTCCCCAGAATCCAGAGGTCATAAAGATATTGGCAATGAATTTGTTTTCAAGACTGAACAGAACTGATAAAATAATGAAAGGCAATCTTCTAGAAGATTTTGCTGACAGAGCTCAATTTATTATCATAGACAAACAGATTTCTATCACCACTGAGGTCTCCCCATACAGAAGCTATGTTTGCTAGTGGGCAAAAGTGAAAAGTTTTCTAATGGTGCATGCAGACAGAAAAACACTTAATTTTCTCCACTTTAGAAACTTTCTTCCTCTGCACTTAAAAACCACAAATATAAAAATTTTTGTAGAGCATATTCTGAATTAAATATACTATTGCCATCAAATTCCTATAATCCAGGACCCAAATCCTTTTAATTGGAGTCAGAGAACCCATCACTTAATTAGATCCAGTTTCTCTCCTAAAGCTGTGTATTAGTTGAGACAAATTATGCAATTAAATGCTTCAGGGGAAATGCTACACATACCGAAGTGATGACTTCGAGATCCTTCAGATATGTTCTCTCAGTGGTAGACACTTCCTTCGCCATGAAGTATGCTTTGTCACTTGGGAATCTCTGCAAAATGCATAAAAAGAAGTAAGACTTCATAATAATGCTGAGTATGAGTCTCTAAGAATGTTGTAGCTAGAGTGATAAACGACTAACGATCTTTTGTTAACTGGTATCCAGGCTCGATAAATTCTTAAGTCTCCTTTTTTGTATAAGAGGAACCAGAATAAGAGAACAGATTTCCATGATGAGAAAATTGTCTAGGAATGTCTCCTTCCACGTAAATAATACCCTCTGTGAAAGGCCTTGAGTGAGTCTGTTAGCCACCACTGAGGACTATTCATTCAAAATTGGGTGTCCAAAAGTCTAATTAATTAGTAAAATACCCAAGTAACATAGTCTTCAAGGAAGTAAACGAAACAGAAACCATAGGGGCCTTTGCCCTGAGGGCTATGGGCCGGCAGTACTGATGTCCATAGGATTATAAGGGCAGCTGATCTAAAGGAACAAGGATGAGGGCAGCTGGTGACACACGGTGACCCAGTCCCCTGGTCAGTGGGCAGGCAGCACCACTCTACAGAGGCCAGCCCTCAGTTTTGCCTTCTTTTTGAACAAGAAGTAAAAGGAATTCCTTATTGCTAGCCATCTGCTTGCTTCCCAGAGGGGCCACCCGATTCTACCCCTGGGGACACACACAAAAGCATTGAAAGTAAGGGCTCAAACATACACTTATACACCCATGTGCCTGTCAGCATTATTAACAAGAGGCAATAGGAGAAAAGGACCCAGCTGTCCATCAATGGATGAATAGATAAGTAAAGTGTGGTCTATCCACACAATGGAATATGACCAACCTTATGAAGGAGGGAAATTCTGATACGTGGATGAACCTTGAGGATATTACACTTAAGTGAAACAGGCCAGTCACAGAAGGACAAATACTGTAAGATTCTACTTATAGGAAGTTCCTAGAAGAGTCAAATTCACAGACAGAGTGCAGAATGGGGCTAGTGGAGGTGGGATGTAGAGTTGGTATTTAACTCAGTTGCAGACAGTGCCATAGTTCTGAAAATGGACAGTGATGTTTTTATATAACAGTGCAAATGTACGTAATGTCACTGGACAGTATGCTTAAAAATGGTTGAAATGGCAAAGTTGATGGTATGTACAGTATTGTAATTGAAAAAAAAAAAGATGATCACGGGCTTGCGCACACAGTCCCCCCACCTTTCTCCGGCCTTCCTCCTCGTCGTCGGTCCGAGGGCACACCTGGTCGTTCAGCAGCGGGCTGACCAAGGGAGAGGCCTGCTTGGTGTCCGGGCTCAGGTTGGGAGACAGGATGACGTTGGTAGGCACAGCTCCTCCCTGTGAGTTGATGGACAGCTCTGAAAGGTGAGGGCTACCGGCCTGGGAGCCTGTTTGAGGATGAGAAGTATTAAAAAAAAAAAAAAAGTAATTCCTCTTGGGACCAGATTTCTACTTACAATGTTCAATTTTTCAAATCTTTAGAACCTCAACTACGACAGCACACCTCACGTGCTTCACTATTTTCTAGCTTTTTTCCTAAGTTGCAGCTGCCTTAATACTAAAGATACCATAGTAGGAATAATTCAATGAAGCCTCAGCTATGGAATGAATGATAAAGTAGAAAACTTTGCTTAGAGAATAATTACAATAGTTCAAAAGCATGACATATCCCCAAAGAGAACTAACTACATTCTCCTAACTACAGCCTTTGCTTCTATGAATTGCTTGAGAAAGACACAATGTCTCTATCACAAGGAGACATGGGAAATGATTAGAAAATAGAGCTACACTAAAAAGAAAGAAAAGCACTGGTGCGCCCAGGACAGACTACATCTTGTGATGATGGGCCACAGCTAAAGACAGGTAAAGCAGCTAACTCCCCATTCTACAAAGAACAGAAGCCAGCTTGGTATACCTGGTGACGTCACTCCGTGTCTCTCACTGTTTAGAAGAGAAACACGAGTATCACACTTACATGCAAAGGTGATCATTTAAAAATGCAAAGCTGGAGGTCATTACATCATCACATTTCCCCTCTGAATCAAAAAAGTGACAGGCAATTATTCCTCTGAAAAGGATACCATATTAAATAATATGAAAACGTATAATTACCCATTCTGAGTCAGCCAAAGGGGATGACGTATACACGAAACTCTGCCAACAGAAATTTGGCCAATATTGAGAGCTCAACCCACTGAAGATAAATGGGATGTTTCAAAATATACTTCCAACCCGAATGTTCTTACCTAACACATTTGTAATTGTAGTGTAGATCTGCTAGAACTAGCATTAGGCTAAACAAAGTTAAAGTAGCCTTCTGTCCTGTTACCATTATAAGGAAAGACAATGTAAATGTTCTTTCCATGTTCCAATATGCAGTTTCAGCTTGTTGCTACTCCACACACAATCAAGGATCTTGGGTAGAAAGGTGAAGTGGTTTCCCCATTTTCTTGACATCTATCCTCTCTCTCTTATTTGAATCCATTTGAAATTACAAGATGGAGCAGCCTAGAAGGGAGCTGATCAAGTAGGGTAGTGAACTTGACCCCAGCATGAATGAACCACAACCAGCCCCCACCCCATCCCAGGTGCGTCAGCTGTATCACCAACACATACATGAAATACCACAAAAACCCTGCCCACTGACTATAGGTCAGTACCATGATCCTTAAAGAACATGATCAGAAAAAGTAAAGAAAAGGCAGATTCAAGAAGTTTACATTTTTTAAACCCTTCCATCAAAATCCTTGCATTCTTAATACATGTCATTGCAATGAAGTCCTGGTATTTGAGAAAGCCACATGCACCCCACACACCACCAAACCCTGTGAAACCCGGAGAAAAAGGCCAGAAATTGCTTCACAAATGTCAATTTTATTGACACTAGTGCACAACTGAATACAACAGTTTTGAAAGAATCGGAACTTGTCAAGTAGAAATAGTGACAACAATTAGAACTGCAAATGTTTTGAGGCGCTACGCTATTCTTTTTTTTAAAAAAATCACAAGAAAAATGTCATTTGCTACAAATTGGAATTAAGAGAAACTCTGGCAGTCTGTTTAGTGAGCAAAACATTTCATGCATTTGTGAGATGCTGTATCAGAGTCACTTTTTCTTTGCCCACCACCATCTGGCAAACCTGGGGGCTTACCTTGGGCTCTCACACTGCGCGCGGTTATCAGGTGAGGCAGTTCTAAGGGAGAATATGCTGGGCCTGGAATGTGCAGTGACGTGGAACAGAAAGCACCCGCCTCATCATTCAAAGAGTTGGAGCCAAGAATAAAAAGCAGTTAGAGGGCCAGCCTGAAGGAGCGGGGGCCGGGGAGACAGTGCCGATTAGCCTCTGGACAGCACCCAGTAGCAGATGAAAATCCAACCACCGTATCGCGAGGCAGAAAATAAGTGCACACACTCTAGGACAATCGCTGCTGCTCTGTGAATCTCCCCCAGGGACACTTCTGTTTGGTAGACAGCTGACAGAAAGGATGAACTGTCAGATTAGGGGTCCAGGAGGGGTCTGCCCTGCCAAGAAGGCAAGGCACCTGTCAAAGAAGACAGCAATCTAGAGAAATCCCCCTGGGCCACATCGGAGGCAGGATTCAGAAGGCGGGACACTAGAAGTGAGTTTCCAACCTGCGTTCCTAGGTAGAGGAGGGGATGGCTCTGGGCCTGCCATGTTCAGTCACCCAGCCTAAAGATGCATGCACTACGCAGACTTGGGGAACGGCTATAATCAGGGTCGCCAAATTCCACTTCTGGAGTGGCTACCTCAGCTGGCTTTGTGCCTACTTGTAGGGCCTAAGAAAGGAAGGTTGGTGGGTATATTGAAACAGTAGGACCAATAAATCAATAAATACCAAGAAGCCTGGTCTAGAAATCGGTCAGCAATTCTCTTTGTTTGATTTTGCTAATCTGAACTGTGTCCATGGAGATAAGCTCCTTTCTTCTCCGTGCAAGAGAATTCCAGGCTTTGAAAATTTATGAGTGGTTCAAACAAAATCATCTAGTTCATTTATCCCTCAGCAATCAATGAAATATGCAGATGAGGGCAATCAGTAGAATTTGGCAGCTTGAGTAGTAGTGAAAATTCTCTTTGGACTTTGAGCCAGATGCTGTGACAGAGGTCTGCACAAACTGGTGTCCAAGCAGGGCAAGCGTGGAGAGCGGTGTCTTAAGCCAATATTTAAGGTTAGGTATTAGAACTACATGTAACGAATTTTCACTGAAGTAGTCCATTTTACAAAAAAGCAAACAAACACGACTGTGTTTTAAGAGAAAATGAGACTGCTGATCTATACACTCTCATCAAGCCTGTTTAAATTATGCAGCCTGTCCTCTGCTTCGTAGGCACGGGCCCTGGGGCAATGAGAAGAAATTGTGATTGACATTCATTGCTACTCAGTGAACTTATTAATGCCTGGGTATTTTTATCATTTTTTTTTTTTCACTCTGACAAATTGACACAAAGTAATTTTTTTCAGCAGTGGGCTCTAGGTAATTTTGGGGGACATTTTGAGAAAGCACATGGACATTAAGGCAGTAAGTGGAAAAGAAGTTTAAAGGGATTAGAGATTAGTTACACCCTGAAAGACTGGGAGCTTCTGATTCTTTACAAAATTATTTTTACAAAATATTTTTACAAAATTATTTTTCCCAGAAATTGCTCTGTGTTTTTTAAAGGTATTCAGTGATATTTCTGGCTAATGAACCTCAAATACTTCACTTCTTCCATCCCCTCCCCACCATTTACCTGTATCAAAAGGGCTGAGTTTATGTCACCCTCATGGACTAGAAATGCTTACTAAGGTGGCTCTCAAGGGAGGCATTTCTGGTAACTGCTTTTAAATTCCTTTTAAATGTACACATTCTCATGGCACAGACAATTATTGAACTTCGAATTAGTACTGCTATATTTATGGAGTTCAATTTATCACCTAGCCCAGAAACTGGCTTAGCCTCTCTTTCTTTGTAATGTGAACTATTCATAATTCTTCTCTCCTGGCTGCTCTGGGGAAGCCTGGCTGCATCACCCAGGCCAGCTCTTCATCAGCGGTGCCAAGGAGCAGGAACAGTCTACGGCCAACAGGCCAATCTCAGACCTGTCCTCCTCTCTCCCTTTTGGGGACTGGGCACAAGCTGCGTGGTAAACATTCACCTCCTCCAATTGTATTAAAGGCCTAAGAACAAAATCACACCAGTCTGCGAAAAAAGAATTTTCGAATCTATTTTTCAAGTAATAAAAATGGCATTTTGAATACTTAGTTGTACCATCCTGTATTTTAAATCCGTAAGTTGGTAACCTCCAGTTTTTTAAATTAGATAGGTGTTATTTTTCCTAAGTGTTTAGAAAACCTGATCATTTAAAAAAGTGATCCACAAGTGTTGAATATTAAAATGTTTGAATGAGAATACTGATTCTATCTCAATTCCTCTTTTCAAATATTTAAAAAATACAATTAAAAAAGCATCTGTGCTGATTCTTCAATAATGCCCCCCCCAATAAAGTTAGTTACTTGGCAAGCTTCTAGACACCACCCATCTATTGTGATTATCTCCTGTTATTTGGTTAAAAAAGGTAGGAGACTTCATGTACCCAGAATATATGCTCTAAAGGCACATGTAGGAAACAATTACAGATGTGGGGTTTCTTCTGTTTTTAAAAAGGCTCTTTTTATATCCATAATCTCCCTCTAAAAGAGAATGCAGTGAACTCTCTCTGCAGATTGTCTGTATCTGAAAGCCAGTTTATCAAAAAAGAAGGTCGGTACTATTTTGAAAAATGGGTAGTCTCCCAAACAGGCAGAATTCACTCTAGTCCCATAGCCAAGCTGGGTCCCGCCTCAGTGAAATTTGTGAAAAGAAGATGATAATGTTTTATTGAAATCACAAGATTCCACAAGAAATACCAGATTAGAGGATTACCAATCACAGTGATGTTTTCCTCTTCTTGGTAATTTGGGTTGTTGAGAATAATGTGCGTGTGCTTCTTAGACTAAAGTCCTTTAAGGAAACTTTTACAAGTAGCTAAACGGTGACTTGGCTGTACATCAATAAGCCATTCAGAAAAGTAACAGTGACACAACTTGCAGAAAAATAAGGACAAATGCTACCAATGGAAACACGTTAGTGAATGTAATCGCATGTTCTTATTCATGGGGAAAAGATAAAGGAGAAGTCTCCTTTGTTTGCACATGGTGGTGGGGGTGGCGGCAGTGTTTGGGCTGGAGAACATGGTGCTCCGTACAGTGAAAAAATACCATCTTGTACTCAGGACAAAGCTTCAGCCATCAGTAGGAAAGAACAGTTACAATGGACAGTTTTTACAGCAAGATACCTGTTAGGACAAGTAAAAGCCTCTTCAGTTTAGATTGACAAGAGATATTAATACCGTGCACACACTGTGACATGAGTTTGGCCTTCCATGCTTAAAGAATCACCAAGCTCACTGTTACCGGAGAAGCCAGCAACCTTCCCGGTGGTACAAATCCATGCTTTTTTTTGAGAAATCGCACTCAGGCCGTGGAGAGAAGCTGAAACCAGAGAGCACCTGTGAGCGCCTACCTTTTGGGGCATATCATCCTGGCCGTGAGAAGCCAACTGAAGCTAAGTGAGGCCTTCTCTCCATTTCCACCGGCCCCCACCCCCCAAATAAAACGAACACACAATTCCCATATAGATAAGAACTATGTAAAGTTCTACTGCCATCTGAGTAGACATTCCCCATCAAAACATGAAGCCAATCCTCCGGTTAGGCGCCCGAGTGTCCCTGCGTAAGCTACTGCCACAGATGCTCTCTGTTTCCATGAGGCCTTTCCCCCAACTACAGTGACCCTCCTCACTTCCCAAGGTCCCTACCCCCATGCACGCACCGTGCAGACTGCAGGCTTGTTAGAAGACGGAATCATCCAAGTCAAGTCTTCTAGCCACCGTCTATTCCCCCAGTGCCTTAGTGACACAGGGTACCACCCAACATGACCCCCCAGCACGCCTCATGGTAAAGCTTGCTGTTTAGTGGGCAGGATCACTGTCTTCTAGAGGAAACAGGCATTCCAAGTACAAATTGGTATTCAGCGGTATAAAAAAAAAAAAAAAGACATCACACAGTGTTCCAACAATGCAGGAACAGAAGGTACACCATGCGTGGAGGATAGACAGAATGTTGCAAAAAAAAAAGCATTTTCTCCTGGCTAGAGACATGCTGATGAAACAGCGCATACAATGGAACAACAGAAAAATGTTTTCTCAAATTTATTAAACAAATGACAAAAATGAGAATGAAGTCCCCAGCCTTTTCTATTTTAAAATTGATTTGGTGTATTAGAAATTTTTAATAAGATATTTTATCTTGAGTGTTAAGTATACACACAGCGAGAATAGAAGGGAATTGGATTAATAATATAGGCCAAGCTTGTGAGATTTGGTTAGTCAGGAGTCCACGGCAACTTTCCAGGCAGCAAGGGGGTGAGTGTCTGGACTGAATCCATCGGCCACTCGGGTGTGTGCGAGAGGTCAGCTGATGCTCTTCTCTACAGAAGGCGACCTGCGGTCCTTCTAGGCATCAGTGCAGGCAGGGCGACGTATGTCTTACTTCTTACAAAGGAACTTTGAGGCCCAGAATAAAGGAGTTGTCAGCCTAGTTATATGAGCCAGAAAGTGCCTGTGAATAATGACAGGCCCATCACCACACCCACTGCAGGCTCCCAAACGCCCCTTCTACGGTTTCCTGTCTGACAGCCAGTTAACAATCCAAATTAACAGCAGATCAGAGGCACTGTCTGCCAATGCCCAGCACCATGACCACCTCCACTTCTTACTTAAAAACAGAGTTAATCACTGTTTGATAGTCTTTACCGAGCGCAAGCATGCACGCACACACGTCCATGCACACATGCCCACACAGGCCTCACTCTGTCCTCAGTGCCCTTGGCTTGTGTTACATTTTGCAGTGATTCCTAAGGATTCTTCAATATTCTGGAATCGCTGCACTGGGCCCCAGCAGCAAGCTCCTGGGCCTTCCAGCCCCATCGCCATGCCGGCATTAACAGCACTAGCCTTCACTTACCCTTTTGTACAGCTCTCAGCTACACATGCAGGTCAGGTGTCCCATGTCAACAGCTGAGTTTTAATCCTCCCTACTTTCAAATGTGAAGCCACCCAGAGCACCCAATCTAGAACCCTTACAGAGAAGTTACAACCAAGCACCAAGGCCAACGAGATGCCGAAGGCTGTTTCTAGACCAAGCCGTGATATCTGTGTCACTCCTCAGTCCCCACAGAAGGACCCTGGACAAGTCAGTCTGTTCTACTTGGAAAGCTTTTAGGAAAAGATTTCCTACTTCTTCCCTTGATTCTACCAGGATGTTTAATTGTTTCACTGGAGAAGAATAAAAAAGTTCCTGGTCCTAGAAGTGTCATCTACGTATTTTGGAGTGATAGTCTCTATAAAATAAATAGCACTTTTTTTTCAAAAACAAGGCTCCACCTACCCCATCCTAAACACATATATGGCACACAAATCAGCATTTGCAACTTTTGGTCATAGGGAAAATGGAAATCTCTAGGTTACTCAAGGAAACAATAAGTAGCTTTTTCAAATATGTGTCCAAACAGGTGGCAAGGCAGCCACTTTTGAACTTTGATGCCTAGAAGGCAAGGCCAACTCACCCACGGATACTTTCTTGCTTTTCATTTATTATTCTTTTTAATAAAGAGAGAACTGCTATCTTAAATTGCAGGCTTATTTGGATCTCAGTCATGGCTTCATTTTAAATACTAGCAACTGGTGTTAGAGGTATGCAGGTGTACCCTAGAGACCCCATTTCCCAGTATTAAGTTTCACTCCACTAAACAGAAACAGATGGAATTAAACTAACAAGGAAAAAGCAGTGCCAGTAAATTCTTCAATGTCGCCAAAGTTTTTAATCACCTACTGCTCCCAGAAGTTTGTTCACGAGTACCTTTTCTTCCATCTGTTCTTAGGGATTTGGCCAACATGGTTGAACATAAAACTCATCAGAGAGCTATGAGCAATGGATTATTTTGAAATGATTACCTTTTTCAGGCTCAAAGAAACTTACTGTATTGCAGGAATTACACAGAAAGGCTCTTCTGCAGTTTGACTTGTCAAATTTGCAGCAGTGAATAGACTCACCCCATGAACCCAGAGGAAGGCCAGCCTTAGAGTCCCTAAGCTCACGACCACCTGAGGAGCAATGTTTAGAGACTACAAGGGAGAAAGATCCAGCCAACAGTCTTCCCTGGGAACGCGACTCTGAGATCTCTTCAGATCCTGCTAGGAAGAGTTGGGGCCTAGGCAAAGAAGACTGACTCAGACAGAAGCAAATAAACTCAAACCTAGTGATGAAGGGACCCTAAATATTTTAATTTAAGGCTGGGCCTACCTGTATCCAATTACTCACTAATCGCTACAATTGCACCAAACCTATTCTGTGCTGAAATATGGAATAAATTGTACATGGAGAAAAGCTGCTTAAAAGCATGTGAATACCGATTACAGATATAAAGAAGGAGCCTTATGCACATTCATCAACAGTTCTACAGAATCTAAAATAATGGTTTAATATTTTCATTTTTCCTTCTTTTAGATACTACGTAACAACACAATCAAAATGATTCCAGGACTAAGATGCAAGTCAAGTTTCTGAGTCCATTGAGGACAGACTGGATTTTGCCTACCTGGTGGGAAGTCTAAGAGGCTCGTGCTATATTTTAGTTTTGCTGGCCTAGCTTCTTAGCACTGCTTGGTTGGAATCTTCAAAGAAGTTCTTGAGAATAAAATCAGAACCATTCATTTTAAGTGCAGGCCACGCACTTAAATCTGTGAGAAATTCCCAAATATGAATCACATATACGGGGAAGAATCTAGCCCACAGACTTCCATTAAATGCGGGTCTAATAAAGTATCGCCAATGGCATACAGATGATTGTTAGAGGATCTGGGGCAATTCATTTTACGTTCTGCAACTCATTCCATGCATTCCTTCATGCTAAAAGAATCTCTTGCATTTTATTTTGCACCCCCCACCCCACCAAACAAGCAGCAACAGAGTCAACCAGGAAGGGGCCTACAATTTACATATTTTGAAATACTATCTAACTTAATGCAAGGAGGCCTTGGTGTAGCCCCTGAGTGGCTGGAAGATACCTGGTTTGTCCTCTACTCAGGGCCTTGAGATACCATTTTGTAAAGCAGCCTTAGCTGAAGCCCCATTCCTTGCTGAATCAGGCCTCTACACTAGCTACTGGCTTAGAAAAACCAGCTGACAGACCTTGGGAAATCCTTTAGACATTAGAATGAGTGCCCAGGTCTCTCATCGCTGCTACCTGTTTTTCACACCCAACCTCAGCCCTGGCTTCCAGCAGTCTTTATGCTTGTGCATGCGTGCTGTATGACACACAGCAAGATTCAGGAAGCCAGGTAACTACGTGGGGACAGAGTCTCACAAAAGCCAGAGGGCATGGAAGGTGGGAGGCTGTTTGCTCTCCCTGACCTCTGTGCAATGACAGGCCATGTCACCTCAGTGAACCGGCTCCACCGGAAGGGCTCAAAGAATGCTTGTTTACTCTCCCACCACTGCTCAGAATCTTTCTTAGGGCAGGGCAAGCTCCCCAGAGGCAACGAGTGAATATTCTCAGCACTTCAGGATTATGTGGCTTTTGAGCAAACTATACCCGCTCCCCACCCAGTTTCATAAGGATCCTTAATCACACCAGGATTGCTGCTTTCATAAATATTAGCTGAGTAGCAGAAATTGAGTTGCTCGGCTGGTACAAAAGTAACCAGAGGAAAGCTCTATGAGCAACCCTAAAAATGGAATATCTTGTCAATATAGAACTGAGTACACTATCATTGTTTGGCTGTTTTTAAAACATAAAAATGACTCCTTTAGCAAAAAAGCATAATGAAATAATTACTGGAGAATGTTTTGCCTTGAAGGTTTATTCTTGATGATTTGCATTATGTGCTGTGTAAGCTAATACCTGTGTAAGCTAAGTAATAATACTACAATAGGTATTGTTCATATTTCATTATCAGACTGCTGTACAATTAGAGGTAAAGAGAAAATTCACTGGGACAAATCACCTTCACAAACAGCCCACAGTATTCCAAGTGTCATTCTGCTCAACTCACATTTGACTACATTTTTGTTGAGCAGACAGACATTTTTTTCTATGTCCAAAGCAGAATCTGCAAAAACCCCACAATATTGAAAAGCAGTTCTCCCTACCTATTAAGGACTGCACTTGCCTAAGTCTACATGATACTTGGTCTCCACATATGATTTTAATTCTTAATCCACACAAGGTTCTCCAAAATTAAAGAACTTAATCAAAAAAGTCCTGATGCAGCAAGATGTCACACAGAGTAAAAAGCTGAAGCCTAGAGATCACGGCTCTGGTTTCAGCCTGGCCGTGTAATCGCCGTATGACTATGTGAAAGTTCAACTTGGTCACAACAAGGTTTCCCGTCCATAAAATGAAGGTTTACCCTCGATGACATCTCAGGTCCCTTCTAGTTTTAAAATTCTGTGACTCTGTTAAAACATACAAATCTAAAGCAAGATATACATAGACTACTTCAATGAACATCTTTCAAACTATCCAATAATCAGTTTGATTCATTAACCATGCACTGAATCAAATGACTAAGAACATCACAAAGAAATTTATATAAAAATGGATTAAGTCTCCAGAATCTTTAAAACCAACTTGTCGACATTCATGTGGACAGATAATCACTTGTGAACCACAGGATCCATCAGTACTTGTATTTGTTACACACTGCTGCCAAATTCTACTCCGTTTTCTAAACAGGCTTAGCTATTTCCTTGTGATAAAGTCACATGATCAGTTCAGCAAGGCCACTGCCACGGTGGCATATCAGGGATATGTCACTGCTACAACTCTTCAATAATTTTGTAGTTACTGAGGATCTAAAAATTTGATCACACAATTCATCTTTTAAAAAAATGTACCAAAGACTGAAAAATACCAAATAAGAGGCATTAAGAAAAAGCTTTCCTTACTCTGCTAGCAAGCCAAAAATTCAGCTAACCCTTTCAACACATTCCATTAGATTCTAGAAGGCAATTGTGTCTAGCTGAGAAGTGATGCAGACCAGTAAGATAAAAATTTCTAGGGTCTGAATCCAGGCATTACTAATTTTTAAAATGTCCTAGGTGATTCCAATGTGCAAACAAGGCCGAAAAACAAGCAAGTTTAAACCAAGACTCTTTGACCTAAAATGCAGGAATGCTGGTACAAGGCACTGACACAGGTGGGCAAGATTTAAAGAGAGATATAACTTCATTATTTACACTTTTCTTTTTTCCTGCAGAGAAACATCTAGAAGCCACTTTCCAAGGGAAGACACTGTTCACAAGAGTGTGAATGTTAAGAATGGATATAAAAACCAATCACGGGCAATGACGCTGGAAAATGGTCCTTCTCTGTGACATGCAATGACTCAAAGGCAGGCATTTATTTTGCTGCCCTGGTGACAACAGTGGCCACTGTGAGGTCTCACCTCCTTGTGCATCATCCTCAGTAGCATTTCTGCATCTCCCTTAAGAGATTCTGACAGCTAGACTTACAGCTTCTTAAAACATAGTTAACAGTTTGACCCACCGATGAAAACTCAAACTAAACCAGCATGCCCATAAATTACAGCTCCACTGCACGACTTAAAATTACATATGAAGTCCAGAAAGGAGTCAGTCACTCTAAATTCTTCCCATGAAAACACTCATCATTCTTGACTAAGATTTCATCAACACTTGATCTCAACTAGAAATCAACTAACATTCGGCCTTGAATTTTGTCAATTCCTCAGTTTATGAGGCACAGAGAAGCAGTCCTCCTTTTAAAGAAGAGGAAAAAAGTAAAACCAACACCTTTCCTGGGTTCTCAGTGATAACTTCAGTCCAACCAACCAATCAGGTCGTGATTCACATATGGAACTGAACATGCACAGAAAATTTCCACATAAATGCAATACACTTCTATGCACATGATCAGATTCATAATAAAGTATTTCTTCCTAGCCTTCACCCAGGAAGACAAGTTCCTGGTAACTTGCCATTATGTCTTGCTATTTGTCTTGTCCACCTTTTCTGGAAAGCAAGCCACTGTGTGAAGTTTTTCTTAAAGATTTTAGAAGTCAGGCAACCCCTATCCAGGCATGTGCCTGTCCAATACTCCCTCCAACAAATGTTGATTAAAAACTAATGTGATCAGGGAATCACCATTGAATCCCTGGGCTCACCACTCCAGGTGCCCAACACTTGCAGACCTTCAGCTGGTCTCCTCACTCATCCCCGTCTTTCTCCTCGGCCACATGCAGGCCACCCAAGGACTTCTTATTCCTGGGCGGGCAGGGGGAGCTCAGCACTGCTGGATTACCAAACACGAGGGGCTGGCCCAAAGGGGGCACCACATCCGAGTCTGAATCGCTGGATTCAGTCCCACTGCTGGTGGAGCCCTCGGTCATCTGCAGGGGTGCCAGCTGCTCCGCCATGCTACTGGCACACACCGACCGCATGACCAGGATCGCAGAGGTGGGACCCACGAGAGGTGCACCATTGGCCAGCGCTCCACCTTCCTGAGCACCCAGGCTGGCCAGCCCTCCCTTCTCAAGACCATCAAGCCCATCCATGGCCTCTGAGGTTGATGCTACCTGGCTAAGGATGAGGGGGTCCGTCTCTGACTTATTGTATCTACTGGGAAGATTCCGTAAGTAGGGCCTTTGCGAGATGGGGGAAGAGTTTTCATAACAAGGACCACAGCTTGGGAGAATATTTTCTCCCACACTTCTCTCTCTGTGCTCATGCCCATTTTCAGAAACATACCCTTGAGACCCAGTTCTGTCCCAACTCATATTTGGACTTGAACTTCTGCTGCTGGGAGACAATGGGGTGGCCACGGGACTGGGACCACCTGAGCCCTTGAACATCTCACTTAACAGAGAGCTATGTCTTGGGAGTCTAGGGCTCCCACTCAAATCAAAGGTTATGTCTGCAGAATCGTCATCAAGGAATTCTCTGGAAGGTGGCCGGGAGTACTTTGCAGAGGGAGGGGAAGCCCTGCACCTAGCCTCTATCTGCCTCTCGTCCCCAGAGAGCAGATACACACCACTGGTCAAATCACCCTCATAATTGTCATTTGTTGCCTGGGACACTGGCTCGCGGGGAAGCCCGCACTCGCTATCTACATCGCTGCAGTCAATGAAAGGTATGGAAGCGCTGCTGCCGTTAGCAGCCCTGGATGCTGGACCTGTGCTTGGCTGCGGGGGCTGGGCTCTATTCTGCTGGGTCCTATCCTTAACGACCTCCTCCTCTTCCTCGGCCGGCGCCTGGACGGCTCCATCCGCCTTCTTGTTACCCGCGGGGCTCTTCTGCAGAGAGGGGCTCCGCGGCCGCCCACACTCCTCGGCGGCAGCTTTCAGTTCCTGTCCTGGCTGGCCGCTCTGGGCCCAGGGGGACTCGGCACCTTCTCCGGGTGTGAGGCTGGCACTCTGCTGGGCCTGCAGGGCGGGGGCCGGGGCAGGGAGAGGGGAGGAGAAAAGGGGGAGGGTCACACCAGCGCCCACCAAAAGGAGGCACCAGTCTCACTTAGTAACATCTCCCCAAGCTGCAGGCAGCCCAAAGGGCGGCCCCCAGAGCGTGGGAGCGGCCGCTGCAGGCGCCCCAGCAGCATCCAGCCGCGCGGTCTCTGCTTTCTAGGCCCCCCAGCCCGACATCGCATGTCCCGAGTTTCTATGGGACAGGAGCATCCCTGTAGCCCACAGGGGGCTTCCCAGGGAGGGCGGCAGCGAGAGGAAGAAAACGCACCACGGACCCAGGAAGGCTAGTTGACACGGATTTCAGACAAATGACAACACGGGTCTTTGCTTATATTTCTAAGTGCAGAATGGACAGGTTAAGGGCTTTTTCTAAAATTCACATGATGAAATGTCTTTCATGTTCTTCCCCAATAGAGTTCTTATTCTCTTGTAGAGAAAACCCTGAAAACACATCCAGCAACTGATTCCAGGGAAAATGAGCCCTTGCCGCCCTCAGAGGAAGAGGGAGTGATAACGTGTCTTGTCGCCAAGTGTGGTCACTGCCCTGCAACGAGAGCCCTGGGAACTTGCCACCCAGGCCTGGGCCAGCCGAAGGCTCTGAACTTGGCACAGAGCAGGAGCTACGCCTACCAGCTGCAAACCAGGTCTTGTTCTTTTCACACAAGCGCACCAGCACCCATTCAGCTGGAGGGTGGGCTCAGCTCTACCGGCTCCTGGGGGTGGTCCCACCCGAGCTGAGGTCGAGCCGACAGAGCAGACTTTGCTGTGGCAAGAGCAGGCAACAGACGCTGGGCAGTCAGCTAAAACAGGCCACACAGTCCCGGGCTTGCTGAGCCCTGAATGGGTGCACAAGCCTGTGTCCACCAGGGGCACACGAGACTCTGCTCTATTAAAAAAAAAAACCCCAAAGGTGAAGGATAAAAACTCAGAAACATACTAGGAACCACAGTATTTAGCAAAGGAAGTTGAGCGGAAAACAGGTCTGGTAGTTTACCACCATTACTGACTTGTTTTGGCACTTCTGGATTCAGCTCTGCAGGCTGCGGATCAAGGTTTCCGATGGAATGAATCTTGCTGTGTTTCCTGAGAGAAATCATGTAAGACAGCTGAAGTTAGATGAGGGTTTTTTTTTTTAAATGAAAAATAACAGCATTAGACCCCTCCTTGATAAGAGGGCACCCAATGAGTTTGTGTAAATGCTCCCTGGAAACAGACTCGTCTTTTCAACTTCGTAGGGTTCAGGGGTTACTGCAACCTTGGTCAAATTCTCAGCAATCCCCTGTGCTCCTCCTGTTAGAGTGGTGCAGCTGGTTAGAAACACTAGTGACTGAGCACCAACTTCCTCATTATGGGTAAGGTCATTGGGAGGGAACAGTTGGCTGGGCCCACGTATGCTCTGAATTGCATTCTATGGACTAACAGTACAAAATCAGTTTGTGTCTTTGGGTAATGATTTTCTAGATCAGTTGTAAAATATAGGCAATTACCACTAATCAGCTCTTTCACAGTGCCGAGTTCAGAGGAGAAGGCCCACCCTGTGAATGAATTTGTGGACTCACAGTAGGAGGGACTGGCCTTCATGTTACTACACCTCTCCTGCATCTTTTCCCTTCCTTAGTCTGCAGGTCTCTTCCTTCCCCAGTGAAAAAGCATTAGAAAAATTTCAGAAACTCAAATGCATGGAACTGTGTAAATATAGAGAGATCAAATTCCAACATACATCCAGCTTTTCTTTAAAATACTCCAAATACACAAAAGCTATGCAGTATCCACTTTCTGAATCAAAGAGAGACCTGGGCCACTACTCATGATTTTCAGAAGATTAACTGTGGATCATCAAGAAAATGATGGGGTTTGTTCCATCTAGATAAGCAGGCAAATAACCTTCAGATCGTTATGTTTCTGGGTACAGGGAGGGAGCAATGACCCCAGATCTGCATCAGGGGAAATACACAAGGATGGTCCCAGCAGCAGGTTGTTTCAGCAAAAGGAAAACAAAACACGAAACAACCTGAATGTTTACCAAGAAAGCTCAAACAGCTAAATAAAATGTAATACTTTGATAATACCATAAGACAGCAGATCTCAAAATCAGGGTAGGGTTTAAAAAGCAAGATGCAGAATTACATACAGTGTAGTATTGCCTATGTAACTGAAGCAGCACATCCCAGAGCAATCATACATACTCTTTTTGGATGCATGAATATGTATGATAGAAGTAACATGAATTTGGCAGCTCTTGCCTCTGGGGAGGGGAAAAGGGAAATAACAAAACCTGTTGGTTAAGGGAGTTTGGCCAGGTCTGTAATAACAGTAGCTACACATAAGAAGAAAAAAACACCCAGAAAGAGGTATATTAAAATGTTAGTAGTACATTCTAAGTAGTGTGAGTATGGGTATTTGTTGTGTTCTTTGTACTTTATTGTAATTTTTAAATGTATTGAAATGAAAAAATATCTATTTTTAAAAACTCCATATACACTAAACAGTCCTTGGCACTTTCATCTTAGCCTGTTGGAGTCTCTGCTTCTCCCCTCTCGGGGTGGAGCACAGTGTGTAATGGCATTGGGCTCCACAGCAGCTGACCAGGGCTCACTTACTAAGAACTGGGCTATTACTCAGCCTCTCTGAGCTGCAGTGTCTTCATCTTTAAAATGGGAATAAATATAGTGCTGACCTCACAGAGCTGGCATGAAGACTTCATGAGTTAATATATGTAAAGAGCTTTGAACAGTGCCCGGCGTGTAGTAAGAGCTATACACATTTGCTAACAACCACCACCACAAATCCTGTTTCTTCTCATGCAAATTTTAATAAGTTTATGGAAATACAGCTGACCTTGAAGAGCACAGGTTTGAACTGTGCAGGGTAGGGGGCTAATGGGTCCACTTATACATGGGTTTTTTCAATTAATACATTGGAAAGTTTTTTTTGGAGATTTGCAACAAGCTGAAAAAAACTCTCTTTCTCTGGCTTGCTTTATCATAAGAATACAATACACATAACACATAAAATATGTGTTAATTGACTGTTGATATTATCAGTAAGGCTTCCAGGCAACAGTAGGCTATTGGTAGTTAAGTTTTGAGGGAAGTCAAAAGTTATACATGGATTTTTGACTCCCCCGGGAGTTGGTACCCCAACCCCTGCATTGTTCAAGGGTCAACTGTGATTCAAGGGTACCTGTGATTGCAGTGCTTTGCCTTGCTGTCCTCTGTTCCTCTTCCATCCCTGCCTTCTGCCACTTTCTCTTTTTCCTCACTTGACCTCTTACTCTATTTTCATCTCATCTTAACCTTGGGGAGTGCCCCCAACCCACAAATGTCCCTGTCTAAGGTCAAACTGGCTGAGGCAGACCATGCAGCGGCAATTCCATAACTCCCAGGTCTGGGTGAAGGGATGTTCAGCTGCCATGCATTTTATCTGGAGAGAGTGACTCCTCTCAAACTGGAAGTAGCATTGAAGTTTCTCTTACCTTTCAAACTGCACTTTCTTATGTCCTCCTTCTTTAACATAGTCGAGAACCTGCTTCTGAGTCCGTCCACTAAAGCAGAGATGACGAGAGGAAAGGGGAGAAGACACCACAGTGTCCTCATTTAAGTAAACATACCACACTCATCACCTTTACATCCCCTCCTTCCATAACTGGGGCATGTTAGGATTTTCTCAGCAAGCAGGAATAAAAGCAATCCGAATAGAACTGTGCTTTTGTGTTCACTTTGTCCCTGATATTTCCCTTATAACATCAGAAAATGTTCAGTTAACTAAACCACTTAATAATTTTGTGGTGGGTTATTGTGCAACCATCCCGAGAATCTACCTACCATGCTTCGTGATGGTAGGGATAATTCTGTTCAGCATATATCCCCAGGGCCTAGAACAGGATTTTACATGCAGTAGACACATATTTGCTGAAAGAATGAGTGAAAAAGTGAACCCATGATGGGCAAGTTGGCATAGCATTCTGTGAAACTACACTAAATGTTAACGAGACATTTTTGCTTCAACAGAGAAGGAAATCCTCTCTGAATTACAGAGTCCCGTTAAAGAGTTGAGTGGCAGGTAGACCACCTCGTGGCTAACTAACCACTGTGTTCAAGCAGAATCCAGCAAGGGTCTGCCTGGTGCCTGCTGGGAAGACTGAGCGAACACCCAGTAGCCATCAGTTCTGGCTGCGCACTTCTACCTTGTCTCTTCACTGGGAAGAACAGCAGCTCCAAAAGGGAGTAGGAAAAGGAAAGTCATGGGAAAAATGTTCACATGGTACATGGAGAGATGTGAGCTGGAATCCTTACCTGAACCGAAACGATGACCCTCGACTAAAGAGAACGGGCTTTGGCTTTGGTTTGGGCTCTTCAAAAAGTCTAAAAAAGGCATGATGTTCCACACAGATTTTCCAGAAAGACTTGCAAAAATCCCGACTGGCCATTAGGAATTCCAAGGTATCCTGGTACGAGCTCTAAAAGGAGAAAAAATCACTTTGGTTTTTATTACTACAGGTGGGTTGAAAAATGAGAAAAGCGACAGAAAAGAAATTTGTTCAATAAATTTCAGCTGTATATTTTATTATAGCATGACTGACTATGAATTCACATACTGAGTAAAATATAGTTATTCCTAATGACAAAATATAGTCAATTTAATCATTTTCTCCCCCCAGAATTCTTTAAAGGAACTAACAGAAAACAGGTATTCCGCAGAAGTCAGTACATTTCTTTTGACAGACTTTGTAAAGCAAATTGTGTTTACTTGGCTTCCATTTCCTTCTTAAAAAACAACAACAAAAAAATCTAAGTACTGAAATTCCTTTTTTGCCTCCTTAAAATAACTGAAACAATTCTTCTTTCTGTTTTCTCCTTCACAGTCCACTTTGAATATTGGTCTTAAGTCTTTTTTCTATCAAAAGTATATGACTCAAGCTTCCAGATGCCCCCTGAGCCATACAGGAAATGAACATTTTTGGTGAGCATAAAAGCGTTACTGAAGGCTGAAATATTTATGTCCCTTGATTCTGGGAAGGGGATATTATACTTTTCTATTTCCAGACTGAAGGCTCCCAACTTAAGTGGCCATACTATGTAAACAAAAGTAACCACAGTCCTTAACATTCCCAGCAGCACCCACTATTTTGGGGATCCTACAGTTCCAGGCATTACCCACTTAAAACAAGCTGTGCAGCAATTCTTCATTTCTAAGCTAGCCTTCTGGAACTCAAAAGAGTATTTTCCCATAGCAAGCAATTTATAATGGGTGCCTGCTTCCCAGGTCAGGTCATAAAAGCCTATTTAATCCATACCGTAGCTCAACTGCAAGCCTAGACTGCCATTTATAATCTTTTTTTTCCATGGGAAAAAACACTCCAAGTTCTGGTTGGAGACACCAGGGATTTCTCATCCACCTCGCCCATTGCCATTTCCAGCAGATGAAGAAAATGCTGCTCTTTCTTCCTTGACCCAGTCCCAATGTAAATGACATCTTTTGGGTTCTGCAGGAAGCAGGGAGGACCTGCTTAGCTTGTGAGAATGTACTGTCAGAGGTTTGGGGTCAAGAGCAGGGACTTGAGGGCTGAAGACTGTTGGCTGTCTAGGCAGGAGCATGCCTGGAATGCAGCACAGTGTCAAATGGGGTCTCAAGGTAGCCCAGAGGCTGGAGATGTGGCAACTGCAAAGCTCAGGTTGTCTGTTGGGAGGGGCTGCCTGTGTCTGCACAGGTGAATCACCATCTCCCCAGCCAGACATTGGGCTGATGTTCTTTGCTGTCTACGGAGATGACAGCTTTTGTTACTGAGCATTCAGATGCCTCTCTCCATGCAGACACTCACACACTGAGCAGCTGCTGGCCACAGTTTCGGCCTGTGCCCTAGAATGGTCCCCCAAGCCCAGGAATCCCAGGGCTTCTCAGCCGCTATCCCTTGGCTCCTGTGAGCCACTTACATTGGCATCTGGGCGGAGCTTGATGAGAAAGCGCTTCCTCTTGAAGCTCAGCTTCCGTACCTTCGCCCAGTTGAAGGCATTGATCTTAGTGAAACCCTAAAAAGAAAGGTATGAGCCGGTGAGCGAGGAAATGCATAATAAGCAACATGGGAGTCGGTTTACTTTGCTTTGAGGAGCTGGAGCGAGCACTGATTTTTTGACTGCTTGGTAAAAATGCCTTCTGCTGAGAATTCACAGGATCTGTGGTTGTGGGGTGATTCTTGCTCCTGAATCATTATTTTTCACTAATTAGATGATTTGGCATTCAAAGTAAGTCTGCCTTCAGGGACAGAAGAGGCTGGCCAAGGAAATGATAGAAAGGAAGATACATAAAAATAAAAACCATGACAACCACCACAATTATTACCAACCATCACTTAGAGAATTCCAGGTACTGTCCCAAGGACTTTACAAACCTTATCTTATCAAACCTTATATAAAACCCAGTGAGATGGATTTATTATCTTCATGTAACACATGTGAAACTACAGCATGAATATATTTTAATTTGTCCAAAATCACAGTTCATGTGGCAGAATGAGATTCTACAGCATGTGCCTTAGCCAGCAGCTATTGTTCATATCCACAGAATCAACACAGCAGGTCAGCAGTCAAAGTCCAGCGTTCACACCTGTCTGGCTCCTGTGCCCATCAGGTTTCCAACAGGATGGGGAGGGGAGGCTGGGCTTGCGGGGTATCCTCTGGGCCGAAGAATGGTCTCCAGGAGGGATTCACACATCCTCATCCCTTATAGTCAGGCAGGTGTTGGAGAAAAAATGGGGAGTTACCAGATACCAGCTGCCATCTGTCCTGTCATCTCTGCTGAAATCAGAATGCTTCTTGAGCCCCTGCATACCAGAGCCATTCATTTAAATTGGTAAGAATGAAGCAATTAGGTACTGGCAAGAAGATTAATTCCAAGATACAGCCTTTGTACATGATTAAATTACCAAGCAATTCTCAATATTTAGATTGTATCAAACATAATCAAAGCAAATTAATTCAATTGTGAGGCATTTCTTTTCCTCTCTCTGATTTTTAGAAATCTTTAAGGGGTTTGATTAAAATTTAACAGTAGTACTGAAAATTGCATTTGGTTTACTATGGTTTTTCTCATCAGATGCTCCTACATTATTTTTGCAGGTCAAAAGCTGTTAGCAGTAACCTGCTTATACCCACTGCTTTCAAACATCGGTTCCCGATATCCCATCTGCAAGCTTACTTCAACTCCTCTTGGGACATGATTCTGTGATAATTAGTGTCCATCGCAAACATCTGATACAGGAACAGAGAATTACTTGGATTACTTTGGTAAAATATGAAGGGGGAAATGTAACCAAACCTGGCTATAAAGGGTTTCAGGTCATGTACATACTTACCCAAAGCCGGGTGAAATGTGACCCTATTTCAGGAAAAAAGGCAGACACTTTCTCCAAACCCATGAGAAACCAAAGCATAGATAACTAACTTTTGTTTAAAAGAAAAGCACAGAGGAAACTTTGGGTGGTGAATATGTTCACTGTCTTGACTTCATTGATGAATTCACAGGATATACACACATAAGAACTTAATCAAAGCACACACTTTAAATATGTGCCTTTTATTGAATGTCAATAATATTGCAGTGAAGCTTTTAAGGAACCATCACTGATCAATAAAACAGTACAGTAACAGTGTGATCAAGAGAATGCTGAAAATCGTGATGTTCTTAAGTCAAACACAGGTAACAATTTAAGCGTATGTATGTTTTGCTACAAAATTACTGCTACGTGGCTTTTATGAATATATGAAACTATTATATCTTAAAAGTACTCATTATACTTTTCTTTTTAAGTTCTATATATACCTTAAGTCACAAATAAGCTGACTTAGGTAAAACCTAAATTAGGTTTAAACAAGAAACCCAAATTAGGAAAAAAAGACACCCACCACCAAAAAACTTGACATAGGTAAAAACAACAACAACAACAACAACAAAACCAGGATGACACGAATATCACATTCAAGTGTGAAGACAGGGTTTATTTTGGGGTCTGAAATCACAATTCCATTATACTGTGTTGTAAAAGCATAGGTCCCCTGAAAGACACAGAAGCTGTAATCCTACGTAGTCAGTAAACACAAACAAATCTGTAACTGTGGATCCCCAGCCACAGCAAGGCTGAATGAAATAGAATCGAAAGTGGAAGGCCTGCAAAGAAAGAGCAGCCCTGAAATGAGGTTAGTTTTCCCCTCATTTTAATGTTCACCATCGGAGGTCTCCCCTTGGCCCACCCAACTCGGAAATTGATCCCTCCATCACCAAGGGAACCGAGCTGTATCCTAAATGCTCTTACCTGAAACACGAGAATCCCCGTGTTGGCCACAGCCAGGTTGATCTTAGTGCCCTCCCTGTCCTTAGCCGGGTGCAACCGGATCCCGTACATCTCCAGCCTACGGGCGATCTCCAGGAGTTGGAAATCTGATTCTGCTGGTGTTTGTCCACTGACAAAACAAAAATGGAGGAGAAAGGCCAGGAGATTTGAATTCCCTGTGTCTATTAGTTTGAGATTAATCAGCTTCTCTTGGGAAATAAAAAGGCATTTCATCACAAACAATGGAACTACCCCATCAGATGACCCCCAGCCTCCCATTCATTATAACCAAAAGTCGAGCAGCTGGGACAAAAGCTCTTTTGCTGGTGTAACACAAACCCCAAAAGTCTACCTCACACTTGCTCAGTTTTGGACTCTCAAAGAGTTTCCTTTAAGGTCATAGACAAGCACAACACCACCATGTTAAAACAGTGTTCAGTCACTTACAATAGGCCTCAATTTGCAAGCAAAGTTCAAGGTGACACTTTCATATTATGACCGGGACTCAAATACCTTCCTTATAAATAACAACAAAAACAGGTGTGGAGAATCCTTTGAAAGTGGTCAAAAAAAAAAAAAAAAAGACAAGAACAAAAAGAACCCCAAATAGAGATGCTACAAAGGTTCTAGATTTTCAAAACATTCTTACATTTTCCCGAGTATATCATGTCTCCTTTCTGATTTGTCAACTGGTGTTATAGTCTGCCTTTTATTGCAAAGCATAGCTGTCCTGAAATCTCAGGCCCACTCCGGTATCCCAGGAAACCAAGTAAGGGCCTAGAACTCAGTCTTGAGTGTGCAACGTGCAATTCTTAGAGTCCAGAGTGAGTGCATCACTCCCGAGAGCTTCTGTGCTTTCTTCCTCAGCTTTTCTGTTTCTCTTCCTAATAGTTTCTCTGTGACTGAATGAGTGTATGAGTGTGGGTGTGTGTGTACCCATGTATGTTGGATGGACAGAGCGAAACAGCTCAAAGGAAGCATGAAGGGAAGCAACCAATGAGAACTTACATGTGGTTATGGTGAAATTCCACGATTTTGTCTTCTAGTGCATCTTGCTGAGGTATGTACTTATTTTTTGCTAAATGCTCTCTGTCTGATGCTTCATCAAAATCCCCAATCTCGGCTACAAAGAAACAAAGAAAAACCAACCACATTATTAATACTTCACAAGTTGTTATATTCCCAGTGGCTTGTTCCCCAGCTAGCAAACCAGAAGCTGGCTCACCCAGCTGGTGGGAATCAAGGGCTAGAAGGCAGAAGATGCAGACGTAAGGACATAGTTAACAAACGTGCCACGTAAGATGATGGTTCCCACTCTTTCTCCTCTCTAACAGTTGGAAAGATAACTTCAGATCATCCATCCTTAGCCTCTATGTTCCTGGTTTGCTTTTTAACTCCCCACCGAACTAGGGGTTGCTTCTGTTCTGAGCAGCAAATTCTAGGTATGTGGATTATGACCTTATGACTTCTAAATAAGAATTACAGAATTTTAGGACTTTACCAAATAAACTTTTGAAACTATTACAATTAATAGTGCCAATCCCAAAATGCTTAACGATGTAGAGAAAAGACAATTATACATAGGTATGAAGGTACATAATCCAATTTGGTAAAAAAAAAATTATGTTTATAAAATTTCTTGTATACTGCTGTCAGAAATGACCGTTCAGATTGCAAATTCTTATAAATTTTTTCATTTACAAGAAACAGGATGCATATTTTTCTCAAGTAATCTCAATGGAGGGCCCTCCCTGCTTTGCTATAATCTGAATCTAAAGGATAGGGCATTAAAATGATAATTTTACCTTAACCACACGACCTCCAGCTCAGTTTATACCATTTTAATAGCTCTGGGACAGCATGCCTTTTTCTTTGTATCATGAAGTCCATGTAACAAGCTTAATAAACAGTAGCCTAATGACCAGAGGCCAGCTGTTTTGAGTAAAAGCAAGTGAACAGTTGCTATGAAACCTTCCTTCACTTTGTCCTGTGAAGCAGCCTGTCACACTCTGGGCAATGTGCCTCCATTAATCATGCAGGATAGGGTCTATATGTTGCTATAAATGGCACTGAGATTATTTGCACTCTGCACAAAACAGCGCCAACATACCTGGCATCAGTTGGGCCACTTGAAGAATCAATCACACTAGCTTCCTGCTGCTGCAAAATCATTAACATTATTTCCTAAGTCTGGTAGATACTCAATAATGCCCACATACAAAAAATATGAAGATAAGCATGGTCCATAGAAACACCTCTTCATATTAGACTAAGGTAATTTCTTCACTTACTAGGATGACACTTTTTGCAAACCTTGTTCACTGGGCACTTACCCAAATGGGATGGGGCTGATTATATGGACTCTACATGTGATGGAAAGTTTTAAATGATATGACAGCACAGGTTTTTTTTATACTCGAGCTTATATATTCTGACCTTTGTCTATATACATAATTACCTTCCTGAAACATGTTTGCACTCCATTTCAAGTAATTCTGCCTTGGCCAAGACCAAAAAAAAAAAAAAATGCCCAGGTGAGTTGTTTGTAAGCCAAATGAACACAATTGAATGTATCCCTTGTCTGGATTAAGAAAGTTAAAATATCTACTTTCAAGCATCACTATGATTCAGTCCATCTGCATGCTGTCTTGGTTTATTGAAGTCTAGAGAACAGAATACAAGAAATGAAATCTTGGACAGTTTTACATCTTCAGGCTAATATGCCATATTCAATGATGAATATTAAATCCAAGAACAGGACAGAACAAGCTTAGTCTACTTGGCCACCATCCATCTAACCTTCTTTGAGTCAGCAGATGTAGTGACAATTTTCAAGGCACTAGTCCTTGAAAATGACAGACAAACACCAGAACACAGAATTCATGGGTTCATATTTGATGGATACATATAGTACATAAAGTTAGGAATGTTTTCTACCCATCGGCATTCCACCCATCAGTGAAACAACACAAAGGCATTACTACTGTTTTTAGTGGATGCGGCTTTTCCCCTTATCCATCAGATCACTGTATTATTTCCGACACAAGTTAAAGCAAACCAACAGAACTTACATTGAACAATGTGTGAGATTAAGAGAGCAGCGCTGGTGTCATTACACATCAGCCGGCCTTGAGCCAGGTCCTGCTTCACCTGCAGAGCAAACAGGTACCTGCGAACACAAACAGAGATGGGTGCCGTATGTGCAGACAGGCGTCACGCGGGCATGGCGGGGAGCTTCCGCGTCAAAGTCAGGCTCACTCCCGGCAGCCTGTCCACGCTGCAAGGATCTAAAGAAAGGTGTATAAACCAAGGAACAGAAAGCCTGGCCAGGCTGGAATGAATTGCTCATGTTACTGACTGCAATGCAAATATTCACACCTCCCTGAGAGGACCAGGAGACATGCTGTAATCTTTTCACACAACGAGTAACACATTAGATTTTATAGGGAGACACCCAGCCATAAAAGCCTAAGATTATAACTTACCACCCTATATAGTTTTGTAGGGTGTAGCAAACATTTAAAATTTTCTCGCCGAACAGTCAGATATACTAAAAAATGGCTTTATGGCTCAGTCAATAACAGTTGTTTATTCTGGTTAGGAAAAGCTTTGCCAAAGGAATTGGAAAGACAAGAGTGTCTTTTTTTGTGGTGTAATAGTCACTTAGCTTCTTCCAAAAGCCTCAGTTACCAGATCTGTAAAAATCAATTTGTCATTTTTAAATTCTTTTCATTATGTTGCAGAACAAAGCAAGTAAACACTTTTGTGAAAGAAAAAAGATTTATACGTCAAAGAAATTAAGTTACAGTGCAATGGGGACATTAATTAGAAAATGTCACCTGAACTCATAAATTCTTAGGAAGGTATGTGTGAGCGATGCCCCCTGCCTAGAAGCAGTGTCGTCTCAGTAACAATCCTTAGCAACCAGATTCTGACTCTCATACAATTCCCACTGCAAGGACACAGATGTAGGTCCTTAGAGAAGTGCTAGACTCCAGGTGTTGGGTAGGGAAAGGTACAAAGTAAGCCTGGAATATCTTGTGATACCAGAAAGCTTTCAGTTATAATTGTAACAATGTATGTTTGTATTAATAAATACAGCAAGAATGTAATAATGTACAAATGTATTAATAAGGCAAAAGAAACATCGTGAAGGGACATCCACTTGCCAAAGTTGTGACCACCTGAGTAGCAACCAGAACAATTAAAGTGAACTGAAGCACATGAATTAATGAAAATTCATGAGTTCATTACAATACTCCAAAATAAGGGAAAACAGGAAAGACTGAAAGTATCACCATTCAAGGATGCTATTAAAGTAATTCTTCATTAGAAAAATAGTAACCCAAAGCAAAAAATTGAGCATGTAAGCTGCCTCTCCAGTAGGAAGGGCATTTCAGGGTATACAAATATTCCAAGTAGATGACCCAAAGTTCTGTAGAAGAATGCCAACTAATAATATAGGAAAAATAGAATTGGAAAAGAAATCCTCATTCCCAACCTCTAAGGAAAATATTGACTCTGGTAAGAATGGTTAATTTGTGTAAAAGTCATTTAGGAGATTGGACATTTGCATAGAGACAAAGTAACAAGATTTGACTCCACAATGAAAACATCAGAATGTCACCACCATAATTCAATGGTCGATCTCAGCATCATTCAGGAGATAGGCACACACATCACGATGAATTCTAGTAAAAAATGTTTAACTTGTATCTGTCAAGCCTTTAGAACTACATTCCAGTTTTCAGGAAATAGAGAGGATAGAGGAATAAGCTGAACAGTAAGTACCGCAGGAAGGAATCAGACAAGCTTGGAAGGAAGGGTATTTTATAGTACAACTGGTCCAGTTTTTTCAAGATGGTATGAAGAAAAAAAATACTAGAAGGGATTCTACTACATTAAAAGCAGTCCAAGGGACACAATGACCAGATGAAGTATGTGGTCTACAGTGAATCTCATTTTAGATGAGCAGATACAGGTGACCTTAGGGGGACGAATTAGGAAACTGCGGCCAGGGTATTAGATGAGATGAGAAGTACATATATATGCATAGAAGAATAGAAGAAAAATAGAAAGGATATCACATTGATGTGTTAACAATGGTAATTTCTGAACAACAGGACAGTATTTTTAACACGTACTCTTGTTTATCTGTATATTCCAACTTTCTATACTGCCCACTTACTATTTTTGTAATAACCAAACGTTATTTTTAACTTAAAAAAGCTTTTAACAAGACCAACCACAGGTTATTTCCCTAACAATTAAATATAATACATGGATAGCTCAGTGACATTCTGTAATGTTAGCAATTTTTCTTTTTTATAAAAGAAAAACTAATCTCCTTTAAATCATTTAGGAAGTTCTATTAATAACTAAAAAACTACAGGGGCAATCAGCAAAACAAAAAACCGAAAAGCCCAAAACAAAAAACACCCACAGATCCATCAGTTGACCCCTAAACCAATCTCCCTGATGCTCAGTCTTGTTCTCGTTTTTTCTCTCTCAAAAGTCAAAGGGAAGAAAAGCAGAGAATAAAAAATGACCAAAACATCTACATACAGGTTTCTATGGGAAGAGGCAGTACAAACCATCTTTTTAGAGTAGGTAGTGATTACTGTCTTTTAAGACCAACACTTAGAGCTACAGGCTTTAAATTCTTATCTCTGTGGTTACTTTTTAACTAAAATTACACTTTAAAAACATCACATTCCAAATATCTTACCATTAACCAGTTCAAAACTGGGACCTGGGTTCACAGAGATGTGTTCAGGGACAGAGCCATGGCCAGAGCTGGGCAAGTGCGGGGCCTGCGGCAAGGGTCTCCGGGGGTCCGTGAGATCGCACTGGGCTCTCACGGAGGGCGGGTGCCATTCTGAAGATGTAGGGAGAACCTGACAGCCCCAAATTATGCGGACGCTTCCTGTTCTGAGGCTCTTGAAATAGGGACCAACCTTCCTGGGTGCAGACTGTGTTGACTTCTCTTAATGACAGCTGCCAGTCGAACACAATGGCTAAAATGCTATCTCTAGAGCTTCAGCTACACCTTTTCACGCTATGAACTGAAGCAATGCCAACCGAACTCACAAGAGCTAAAGGCCAAGTCATACTCAGCAAAAAAAAACCTAAATAAAACGCAGCTGTGAAACACAATGAAAACACAAAGTGCTCAAAATGGAATCCACTCTCCTTGCCGGCAAGGGTGGGCTCTTAGAGAAGGCGGTGGTGATGGCGGCACAACGAGGCCTTTTGCCCCCAGGGAGGCCAGACTTGCAAGTGTCCTCTAACCTCTATGTTAATGCATTTCATTGGCGAGGTGGGGTGGAGGTGGGGTGTGCCTTAATCTTTCTCTCCTTCTTCAATGTAAAGTAACTGACAATTTCTCTGCCAACCTACCGGGAACACTTCTGCAGGCCTCGCACCCCTGCAGGGGCTGACAGGGCCCCTCCCTCTACAGCTACACGAAGGACTCAGGCAGGTAGGAGCTGTATCCCACGGAAGAGAGGCTGTGCAGAGAGGAGTGCCAGAACTCACAGGCACCAGAAGTAACTCAGAGCTCGGCAATAAGAAAACCAAACCGCTCCCTGTTTAACCCCTGCACCTAAGAACCCGTACTTTTCTCCTTCTAGAAGCCTGGGCCATGGTGGCAACAGGACAGAGTTTGACCACTAGTGCAGACTAACAAATAGAAAGGAATTCAGCTTCCTGTTTAACAGTGAAGCGCAACTTCACCTTCTATCTCTGTGACTGGGGGCTGAGAGCTATTCCTGGAGCCACAGGCGCTTCCAGGCTGCAGGCCTGCTTCCGCCAGGCTTGCTCCTATCCACACGTCTGCCGCCTGAAGCTCCGTCCACACCGAGCTGCTCCCCAACCCTCCCTTACCTGCCCTGTGCTACAGAAAGGCGCCTGCACGATCAGTGGTCACCCCATTACCTTTCGGCTCATACAGGAAGGAGGAGTGCTGGGGGATACCCTAGACCCGGGGAGGCCCCCTTCACGTTACACCTTGTGACAAAATGGAAAGCAATGGAGAAACTTCTAAATTTCACATTAGTTTTATTCATCCCTGAGCCAAATAAAGTCTCTCCTCAGAAAGGATTTTTAAAATGTCAGTTAACACTGGGAGCCAGAAAACAAAGACGACAAAAAACCCCAACCTGCCTCATCCAGCTGAGCTCCTGTAACTTGAGGAATTTATCAGATTGGACAGAGCAGCTGGCAAAATACCAAGCCTGCTTGGCTTGATGGGGACCAGCTGCACGGCATTTTAGAACAAGGACCAGAAAGCTAGAAAACTACGCACCCTTGAGACAGCAATTCACAAAAACTGAAAAGGCACAACCCGTCACAAAGTAGATGGGGAGGGAAAAGGAGGATTACGCCGCCAACTTCCTACGCAGAACAGACGCCCAGTGAGGCGCAGGCGGAAAAGGTGTGCTGCTCACCCACAGCTGGACTCACCTTTAGATTTATTCCAATATTCTGAGCTTTGAGCAAATAGCGTTCCATCAGGGGAAAATCAGCCCAGGAAACCGAGATGCAGTAGCCTCGGTCAAGACACTGCGTGAGACTCCACTGTGCAACTCAGCACTGCGGCCCCAGCTGCCTCTCCTCTGAGTGGAATGTTCTAGCAAACTTCACGTAGTTCCTGGAAGGCTGGGGCTTCTGCAATTCCTGGCCACTTGACTGTGTCAGTGGAGGTAAACAATTAGTGGCGGCTCATTCATAAAACATAAAGCCATGGGAAGAGTCTTCACCTTCAGCCTTTCCTGGAACTCCACATCTGTGGACCCAGTGCCCTTCCTGACGCAGCCACGGGTGTCTAGAAGGCATCTCACATGTGGCCTGGCAGAACCGAACTCGTGACTCTCTGCCCCGCCCCAAACCTCTCCTTCCCCGTGGACTTATCACCAGCACCACCCGTCCAGTTGCTCACGTCACAGTCTAAGTCCCCCTCTTCTTCCCTCAGTCCCCAGCCCCAGCCATCACCAGGACTAAGAGACCCCATCTCTGGCACCTCTCCATTTCTGTTCCTGCTGCCTCCTTCGCTGTGTCACTGGCCTGGGCCACAGCACTGGCTCCTTCCCTGGATTCTCTGCTGCCACCCTCCACTGGCACCCACACCACACACACCGGACCTCTGTCCCACCTCACTGCACGTCATCCTCAACATTCCCCAGGCTGGCCTTCGTTTAGGTATTTGAACACCTGGAGCTGGTTCCTGCCTCGGGCACTGCCTAACTGTTCCTTCTAACTGGAAAGCTCTACCTCCAAAGATGACTGACAGATCCTCATAACCTCCTGACAGCAGCAGTCCAGACCAACCACACTGGCATGGTTACCCGGCACCTTCTATCAGCTCATTCTACCTCAGGTACCTAAGGAGCGCTTACCATTATCTGATATTGTTCTTGTTTCCTTAATCATTTAGTCTGTTCCCAGGAGAGTCCAGCTTCTCTTTTCACCACTATATTCCCAGGGCCCAGAACAATGCTTGTACACAGTGTACACTGCTGACTGAATGTCATTCCTTTGATAATGATGGTCAAGCCCCCAAGACACTGTACCCCGTACCGAGAGGAGGAGAAAAATGTCAGAGCCTTGGTCTTAAACAGCTACTATAGCTTGAGAGGCATGTGTGGCAGGAATCTGGCTGGTCCGACCAGGGTCCTATGAGGGAACGTTGAAAGGGAGGCATTTCATCTTCCTGTGCTCCCCCAGTCTCTAATCTCTTCTAGAATACTGTGTGTCTTGCTGCAAATCATAAACTGAGTAGGGACAATGATGTTGATGATGGTGACAGTTACCATTCACAGCATCCCTACCCGGTGGGTTCCAGCCACAATATGTACAATGGTGCTTAACCCTCAGGACAACCCCTGGCCAACGATGTGTTGCATTCACATGGACAGAGGCCCACAGGGAGCAAGAACCGGCCGGTCCCACAGCTACCAAGGGTAGGTCCGACCCAGCGCTCATGCCCCTCCCACTTGGCCACATTTTCAGAGAAACAATCCACAGTTTGTGTCTGCCCACCCATGGCAGCAGCAAAGAGAAGCTCTGAGTTAACATCTTGGCTTCACAGAGGAGAGTCACATCCTAAAACTGTCTTGTGATTGATAAATATAAGAGAAAACATGACAGGAACAGGTAATAACTCCAGTTGACTGCATAGCACAGCTTTTGAGAAACCAGGTTTCAGGGAAAACATGTCTTCCCCCCGTGTCTGTGAGCACAACAGAGCAGGGGTTAAACTGTCAGGCACAGGGCAGAGACCAGGTGAATACATGCTGGGAAAATGTTTACTCAGCCAACTTAGAACATTAACCTCTTCTCCTCAGCACCATTCAGCAATAAACACCATGTCCGAACCACTAACCTTGTGAGTTCTTCTTGGAGTTGTGTGTGGTCAGGTGGAAAGAATTTCACCACAAACTTAACAACAACGTGCTTTGGCCCTAAAAGGTGGGGGTGGGGGACACAAAAGCAGTAAAGTGTTTATTGATTTAAATGCAATTAAAGAAAAATGCAATTTAATTTCAAATGCAATTAAAGAAAAAGACTTTAGAGGGTCTATTACACACCAAATAATGACTCTCATTCCAAGCTGCCTGGAGTACATATACTAACGCCCAAGTCACCTAATAACTGGGTAAATTCACTTACTAGTTCATGTTTACAGACTGCAGGGAGACAGATACCTGTTTTAAGAAAGTAATGTGACAAGGGTATTAATTACACTGAGGTATTCAACTTTTCCTTTGGACACTTAAAATTGTACCCAGGTTTTTAAAAAACAGGTATTTGTCTTAAAAAATGTCCCTATTTGGCTGCTTCAGTCCAAATACAGGCTTGAAATAATTATGAAATTTATGTAATTTATTATGTTTACCTATCTACAGGCTCCAGCTGCCAACGTGTTCATCAAATATGTATCTTGCACCTATCTGCCAGGTGCTCTCCTAAGCTCTGGAGAGAAACCATAAACAAGAGGTGGCCCTGCCCCGTCACGGTCAGCCAAAGCCTTTCTACACGTCTAAAAGCTCATTGATGCGTTCAGACACAGTCTAGAGGGAGATCTGGGAGGGAGTGCACGGGGAGACTGAGAATGAGATGAATATCTTTTCAGAATTGAACCAGAACATTGAGGATTACAACTGTAAATAAAAGAGCTATAGACCTCATGGCACTAATGGGGGAAAAAATAGAACAGAATTTCAAATAGATTATAAAATAATAATTTGTAACCTGAGTTGGACTTTGTTTTGATGTATAAGCTAAACATAAGAGCCTCTTACAGGTTCTGCCACTTGCAATAACAGCAATGAGTTTATATTCTATGAAATGTAAGGCACTACAATGCAATCCAAATTTTAACAACAGCTGTCTGTATAAAAGCAGAGCATGTCTTTTTCTCCTACCTTTCAATATCACAAAAAACTGATGTTGTATTATAATTTCTATGATCACACATTCAAGTTTAGAAAAATCTAAACATGCTGTTTCGTAAGTTGAAAATGATGGCAATATATATACATAATTAGGAGGGGAAGACAGGGCACAGAATACTGGGGCCAGAGAAGCTGGGCTCCTTTTCCCTAATCACTCAAAACATTAACAGAAACCCTCACTTGTCAATTAGGGATCATGAAATAACAGTAACAAAATGGGGAAGCCAAGAAAGATGCACTATTCCCTCTCCACATCGGTCACAGGCAGGGAATTCAGTGAGGTTATTCAGATCCTCAAAACACCTGAAGCTGGAAGATGCTAGCACTAAATGCAAAATGACAGCTTTGTCACCTAGGGCCAGTGACAGCCCACCGGGATGAACAGGAGAAGCCCCTCGCACCCACTCCGCCACCACTGTTGCCCAAAAACAACAGATGCTGTCTTTAGTCTGCATTTGGTAATGTGGTAAAAGGTACATTCCCGCACCAGCAGACTCCATCATGAGTTATTGCAGGGACAAAAGCCCTCAGTCTGGACTATGCTACCTCCACCCATTAGGCCTGGGGCTTCTCTCAGCAACCTGTTCCCCTATCACTTAGGAGCTGGTCAGCCATCCAGTAAATGTTAAACAAACAATGGCTGCTTCAGCATTGATAATTGATCAATTTAAATGACAGAAGAGCAATATCAATTTCAATTACATAAGGGCCATACAGACCCTGTGTGCTTTTTTTTATTACATCCACATAAACTGCTGGAAGCGGCCTGGGGTTTTTTTTCTTAACCAGACATAAAAACAATCGCAGCAGGTATTGTGTGTTTCATGTCAAACTTAAGGGAACACAGTTCCTCAAACTTTTGCCCCGTCTCTGGCTGCAGGGAGGGACCATTTGGGAAGGCTGAGAACACAGTTTGACTCTGAACTTAATCTCAAAGCAGAAAGAGCGGAGAATGGGCCAGAGCAGAGGCATATAAGAAGGGAGAGAAAAAGCAAATGCTCTCTTTCCTTACTTCTCTCCTAGATCTTTCTCCAATACATGGCCTAAATGCAAACCAGACTCCCTTCAATTCTGCTTGCCATTCAGACACACACACACACACACACACACACACACACACACACACACACACACACACACACACACACACACACTTTCTCTCTCTGGCACAGGCTCTAAAGAGGCAGAACAAAAAACCTAGCACAAATTTTATGAATAAATGGCTCCACCTTCCCGTTTCAAAAGGGACAATAAGAAACATGGGCCTAGACAAGCCAAGCTCAATAATCCTGGGGCTTAACAGCATGCTTTACTTGTTAATCAAAACAATATCTGATCTTCCTAGTAAGGTTTTATTTACCAAGTGGTTATATATTAAAATTGCAGAAGATACATTTTAATAGTATGTGGATTAGTGGATGATGAAAAGCAATCACAGGTAAAAAAAAAAAACCTGTCTGTCACTAATGCTTGATGCCACAGGGCAAATGATGATCTAGACAAGGAAAATGTCTGGCTTTACAGTTAACATCACTGTTACACACATAGTATATACTCACTTCTAATCTGCTTGACAATAGGTTTTAAGAGATCCAGCCACACCTACAAAGGAAAAAAGAAGAGACTGAGACATAAATTCTCAAAGGAGTATATTTCGAGACTTCACTTGGAGCTGTTTAAAATCAAAGTATTTTTGCATATTTGAGGGTGTCTACTCTTTTTTTCTCCAGAATGCCATCTTATATCGTCCACCACTTTTACAGAACAGACCCAAATTTGCTAGTATTATCCCTGAGCTTTGAAATCAAAATCTCCCCTAGACTCATATGGTTTTCTAAGAATGTTTCCCCTTTTATTTATACTTTTATCACAGTCAGCTATTCGCAGCTATTCTCAGACTGTATGTCAGGCTATAAGCTGAGTGAAACACGCATGCTCATTAATGAAACAAAATGCACGTGTCTATGTGTGCAGAACAGCACATCTCTGAGGGCAGTGGAAAGGGAATAAGTATTTATAAAATACCACCTCTGCAACAGGCACTATCCATAAACTATTTACTTCTTAAAACAAGGCTAGAAGGATTCCTGTTACCCAGGAGAGAAAGCCAAGACCTTTGCTGGCTCAGTATTTGTCCAGGTCTCTCAGCAGCAGAGGCAGAGCGAGGACTGAAGTCAGGCCCACCCACCTGCCAAGTCCAGACTCGTCACGCACATGCCCCCTTAGCACGCAGTTTGAGTGGCAAGATTAAAAAACAAACACACAAACAAAACAGAAACCAGCTGCCCTTACTAATAAAGCGTAAGTTAACCACATTACCCCATTTCAGACATGCTTTTATTTAAACTTCCATTGAACTTGTAGTCATTAGAAGAGGGTTCTCCTGAAGCTCATATATTGGCATGTATGACAGAAACAAGGCTAGTGAGCTTAATATAAAAGAGGGTTTTATAATTAAGTACAAAAAAGAGAACACCCCCAAATAATGTAAAACCCAACAGCTAATGGGAAAATGTTCAAATTTAGAATAATTTATACTATATAAATTTAGTCAAATTCCATTTCCAGCCTTGAATCTACATTTAGATATGCCTGGTGTACATATGTATTTGTGTTTTATAATTCCCAGAGTTGGTAATGGTGCACGGAAACAGGCATCTCTTACTCTATTGATGGCTGTATCAACTGGTACATTTCAGTTCTATTTATTATTTTATTTCAGAGAATAATTAAGGAATAATTATCTAAAGCCTAAAAGTGTTCCTACACAAATTCTTTCATCCAGTAATTCAACTTTGGGAAATTACACATTTATGCACACAATGATTTATGTACAATGAACGCTAATCACAGCAGTTTTACAATAATGTAAAATAAATAAAACAGTACACATTACCATGCAGGCATTAAAAATGATGTTCTTCTTGAATATTTAAGAATGTGGGAAAATGTGTTTGGAAGGGTAAAGGAAAAGTGGGTAATTTCTTGTCTTCTGCCTTCCTGCCTTCCCCAAATGGCCTTCAAGGAGCCCCAAAGAATTCTCATAATGAAAAAACTAAACAAGATTTTGTGATGAGATTCTCATTTCTGTATTCCCCATTCCCAGCTGCTCTCCTAGAAGAGAGGAAAATGATGGTACTAGTTGGCTTAGGCTCACTGCCGCTGTCAGCCACATGAACTTCAACCTTAAAACGAGAGAGGATAATCTTCAAAACAGCCATTATCATTTGTGCGATACACTGTGTGCCTCCTAAGAATCCTGAAAGATGGGTAAGACAAATGTAGCTCCATTTAATGAGAAAACGGATCCAGAGAATAGATGTCCCAAGTTGGAACGGAAACGCTGTTCTAACTCGCTTACTTGTCCAACTGAAACCTGCCAAGTCTCTCTGCTGGGCTCCGGGAATCCAGCGCCGAGAGAGCCAGGCATGGTCCCTGCGTCAGGAATCTCACAGTCCGTGGGGAAGACAGGCAGGATCCAAACAGCTTCCCAACAAAGGTGAAGAGGCACCTGAGAGAAGCTGAAGGCATCCCAGAGGGCTCCCTGTGCCTGTGATGGAGTCGGACATGGTCACGGAGGAACCTGGGACGTGACAGGAACGTGACATTGTCCAGGGAACTCGGTCCTGAGCACGTGACTGCGCGGAGCTCGGAGGGGAAGAGACGGAGGAACATACGGAGACACACAGAAGCGCTTGCCCAGATGCCCGAAGGGAAAGGAGGCCAGCGCGGCTGCAGAGGCCATGCTGGGGTTCTCGGTCCTGATCCTGAGGGCGACGCAGAGGCGTCGTTAATCAAGAGGCTGCCGCGATCGGATGGGCGCTGCAACAGAAGATGAGTCTGGCGGCGTGGGAACCACCGAGGGGCCAGGACAGATGCGCGGGGACCTGCTGCAATTGTCCGGGCAAGAGGGGATGGTATTTTGGACCAGGAGGGCAGGGGCACATCTGAGACAAATGTACGAGGTGAAGCCCCGTGGGATCTGTCGGCGGCCTGGGTGCGCTGGCTGCGGGAGGAGACTGGGCGGAGCCGCACCGAGATTTCTGCCGGGGGCACCTGGACGGGTGCTGGTGCAGTTCGCAGCCCAGGGAGGCCTGGATGAGGGCCAGGACTGGGGCTCTACACGCTCGATTTGATGAGGTGCCCCTGGACTTCATGAGAAACAGACAGGATGGAAAGGGTGGGGCACACCCGCCCGGGGCTCGGGCAAGACGCTGGGCAGGAGATCGCGCGTTTAGAAGTCACCACCATTCTGCCTCCGCGGAGGATGCAAAGCCTCGCAGAGTCCAGAGGGTGAGACGCATTTTCCCTGGCAACCCCTCCTCCTGGAGCGGCCAGGCGGTGGTGGGGGAGGGTGGGAGGGGAGAAGGGAAGGGGAGCTGTGTCCCAGAGGCCGCGGGAGGTCGATGTTTCCAGAAGGAAGACCACCCAGAACTGCTGAAAGGTCAAATAAGATGAGAACCGGAATATCTGTTGGTCAACTGACTCAGTGGAGGGTCTAGGCTAAAGGAGGCAGCAGGAAACTAGGAGTAAGGAATCAAATAAAGGTATTGTTTATTTGCTTCTTTTTAACAGGAAAGCCTGAGGTGCATTTAAAAAGGGGAGGGATACATACGAGCAGGAAGGAGTAACAGGCGTCCTAAGGGACCTGGGACAAAGCGGGAAGATGGCTCTAAAACTCAGGGCACGGCCTGAGAGAGAAAGAAGGGCTCTTCCACTGGGGGGTAGAGAAAGATAACAACAGATCTAAGGCTACAATTCTGTTTTGAGAAAATAATAAGGCTCCCCTCTGACACCTTGCTTCCCCTGTAAAATCTGAGGGTGGGAGGGCAGGGGTGAGTGGGGAGGACTTGAAGCAGCTATGCTGCAGGGGCAACAGTTCACTGGAGACTTCTGGCAGATTCCCCGGGGCTGCTGAGTGCCCGCTCGGGGCCTGCCATCCTGTGCTCTTTTGGCCTCCATGGAGGCCTCTGGGGAACCATCTCGGAGCTCGCTCACCATCTGCCACAGAGACTGCCTAAACTGTGCAAACTGCTCAGGACAAAACAACTATGTTCTGGCAATGTAGTTGCCAATTTTATGAATTGTTTTAAAACATCTCTCTTCTGTTTCTGGCATTTCTGTGGAAAGCATCAAATACAAGCACCAATTTGAGCCAATTGAGCATGTGGGTTTTGGAACATGTAGGTCTGGGAACATCAGACTGGCTTCCGTTAGGGGGTTTGGTAGAACTCTGCAGCCATCATGCTGCAAGGCTTCGGTCACATCACAGCTGAAGTGGCCTGGGTGAGATCCCAGGGCGGGTTAGAACCTCTCCATTTGCCAGATAGATTGCTATTTGCAAAGCCCACAGAAAAGGTCTTGCATGTGTATGACTTAAACTGCTGTAAATGGATGAGCTAGAAGGGGCAAGAAGGAAAAAGAGGGTTGCTGCTTGACTGGAGTTAAAGGCTTGACGTTTGATATATAAGGAGGGCTACTGGGAAGCATTTGAACTGGACTAGGTCGTCAGACAAATCGCCTGTTCATTCAACCTAGGCAGCACAGAAACAAGTTCCAGATGAGTTAAAAAGACAACAGAAGTGCCCTAATCTTTCTTTCCCTGCCAGCGGCTCTCTGGAGGGCAGCAGTTGTAGTGATCTATCTCTAAGCCGTCCCCCAGCCCTTGAGCCCAGCCACACACCCCTGTGCTCTCCATCCCAGGCTGCTGCTTGCCACCGCTCACCTGCACACCCACATGTCCTGGCTGCAGGGGGATTTGGTGAAAATGAATGGGCTTCGAGAAATGTCATTTCTGTCGGTAGGATTCACCAAATCAAGGTACTTGCCCTGCTGGTATCTGAAGGCCTGTAGTAAGAGTTGGCTAGATCTTCAAAGTAACAGGGTGGCTGGGGCAACAGACATGTATTTCCGGAGGATCCAGGTGTCCCAAATTTGGTTTCTCCAGCGGCCTCTCTCACCAGCTTTTTCACATTTTGCTACATTTAAAAGATATGTTAAAGTGTGACTTTCTTTTAAAAAAACCTATTGGAGGGCAGATGGCCGCCTTCTGGCTGTACCCTCACATGGTCTCCCCCTAGTGTCTTCATGGTATCTCCAAATTTCCTCCTCCTAAAATGATACCAGTTGGATTGCATCGGGCCCACTCTCATGGCCTGGTTTTAACTTAATCGCCTCTTTAAAGGTGCTATTTGAAGTACAGTGGACCTCTGAATATATGGGAGTTGGGGGCTGACACCAATACAGCAGAAAATCCACATAGAACTTTTGACTCCCCTCAGACTTTACTAATAGCTCGCTGTTGACCGGAGCCTTACTGATAATATGGTCAATTAACACATATTGTGTATATGTATTATATTTTGTATTCCTACAATAAAGGATGCTAGAGACTAGAAAGTGCTTTTTTTTTTTTTCAAATTGTCTCAAATCCCCCCAACATTTTCCAATATATTTATTGGGAAAAAAAAAAACCATATATAAATGGACCTGCACAGTTCAGACCCATGTTGTTCAAGGGTCAACTGTCTAGCCATTCTAAGGTACTGGGCATTAGAGCTTCAACATACAAATTTTGCGGGGACACAATTCAGCCATAACACCTATCTCCCACAATTTGGTTTCAACACAGCTTTCCAGCCCCATCTTTCTATTTGCCTTTTTTTTTTTTTTTTTCAGGCAGCCTCCCTATTTTTCTGCAATTCCCTGTGAGTGTGACTTTCCCTTCTGGAATGTGTTCTCTGCACTGAAATATCGTCAGGCAAGAAGAAATGCTTTACTGCCAAGGCGCTGACAAAGGCATTCTCTTCTCTCCCGAAACATCGTTTGCCCCTGTTGTTAGTGAATGGCATTTTAGGCGAACTGTATTGGCAAATAAGCTATTTAAGATATCTTAGAGAGGGTCTTATTATAATTGGCTCAGTTACTTGGTATCAGACAGGGGTCAAGGAAGAGACTATTTCCTGAGCACCTACTGTGTGCCAGGCACTGGCTAGGTGCTTTATACATTCTCAGTTAATATTCGTAACAATGTGGTCATTTTTCACAGGAAGGAAGCCAGGCTCAGAAAGCTTATTTAAGTTATCCAAAGTAACACAGCTGAAATTCAACAACATTTGACTCCAAACCTGTGCTTTTTCTGCAACATAATATGCTGCCCCTCTGAAGGCTAAAGGACTCAATAAAAGCTCAGTTCTCCTTTTCATGTTTGAAACATTCAACAAAAATATTTCATCATCAACATATATAGGAACCAAATAAAATATGTCACAGAAATTCATCCAGGTTTAGGATTAACTGCAACAAATTAGTTCTTTCTGTAGACTGACACCTAGAAGAAATAACTTTTTGTTCGTCATAATCTGAATATAATTGTTCATATTAACCTTAATATTAAATTTACATTTAATTTTTAAAAGATATGTTAAATGTGCCTTCTCTTAAAAAACCTATTAGAAACTTCCAATTCTGATCAAAATGGAGTAACAAGGACTAGATATATCTTCCAACATAAAACCATCAAAAAATGGAAACAATTCCTAAACACAACAGATCTGAGGACTTGGAACATCAGGCAATGAGAAACAGGGATCCCCAAGAGACAAGAAAAGAAAATCATCATCTCTATGGTTACCCTAGCCTCTATCTGAGCAAGTTTACAGGCGGCAGTGCAGGCAGTAAGAGCTTGCAAAATCCATGAGTTGAAAAGATGGGTCTGAGAGTGTAGGGGGCCGAGGTAGCAAGGAAAGCTATCTCCAGAGAGAGCTCAGGAGAGTGGAGAGGGACACCCTTGGGTGGGTAGCTGACCACTGATCAGTGTAATCTTGTGGGGGAAGTACCCAAGATTGGGGGGAAAGAAGTAATGGAATAATCAGAGGTGACAGTGCCTAGTGCTCAGACAGGGCTAGGAATGCTCCTATTCTCACCAGTCTGCCTGGAAGGCCTCATGATTCCCAGTGCTGGGTCGTGTGCTGAAGGGTTATCCTTCAGCAGCAGCAAATAATTAACTTCAGATTGTCTCCTATGCTAGTCCTACATAATGAGTCTTAAAAGCCAGATCTGAAAGGACTAAATTGCTTCCAAATACCTTAATTGCACCCAGAATATTCAATAAAATTTATAGGAATACAAAACTGTCCAGTATTGAACAAGGTAAAATTCACAATAACTGATATCAAATAAAGAAAATCACCAGACTTACAAAGAAGGAGGAAAACGTGACCCATAATTAGACAAGGAAAAAAAAAATCAAATCTGACCTAAAACCAGCAAAAAAATTAGAATTAATAGAAAAGGACACAAAGATAGTTATTACAAATATTATCTATGTTCAAAAGGTTGAGATACGGAAGATATACAAAAGACCCAAATTAAACTCCTAGGATGAAAACTACATTGTGTGGGATCAGAAACACATTGAAAGAGATTAACATGAGATTACACACTGCAGAAGAAATACTAATGAACTTCAAGATCTTGCAATAGAAACAATTCAAAATGAAACACAGAAAAATCACCAATAAGTGAATAGATCATAAGAATTGTACAACAGTTTAAGGCAGCCTATTATACATGGAATCCCAAAGGAGGGAAAATGGCAAGGGAAGGGTAAAGGAGAAGGGAAAGTATCATAAGAAATAATGGCTGCCAAAAGGTCAGAAAGGCGAAAATGGAAAAGTACCACCATCCAGTCTTATGCTCTATGTATGGTGACGTATCATTTAAAGGCAGGCTCTGATAAGTTAAAGATATACGTTATAACCCCCAAAGCAACCATTAAAGTTACAAATCAAAGCGTTATAGCTTGAAGGCCAACAATGAAGGTAAAATGGAATCATGAAAACATTCAGTTAATCAAAAGGAAGGCAGAAAAAAGGAACAAAGAATGGACGAGAAAAACAGCAAATAACAAAATGACCTATTGAAACCATTATCAATAATCACATTAAATGTAAATGGTCTAAACCCTGCCAATAAAAAGCAAGATTATCAGACTGGACAAAAAAGCAAGACCCAACCATATCCTGCCTACAAGAAACGCATTACAAATATAAAGACAAAGAAATTAAGCAGAAAAAGATGGAAAACCGTATGTCACGCTAACGACAATAATAATTTTAAAAACCTAAAGGGGTTATATAAGTATCAAAGTGATCAAAACAAACAATATCACCAGGGATAAAGAAGGCCATTTCTTAATACTAAAGGAGTCAATTAATAAAGAGGATGTAGAAGTCTTAAACATTTATACACGTATTAACAGAACTTCAAAATACATGAAGCAAAAACTAATCAAAGTGCAAGGAGAAAAAGACAAATCCACACTTGTAGTCTGAGGTTTTAATACTTCTCACTAGCCTGGGAAGGGCAATCTCTGTCCAGTCAGCAAGGTCCCAGATGCTAGAGCATCAGGAATATAGAAAATAACAAAATATTGAAGGAGAAGGTCAGTGGCTGCCAAGGATGCAGAGAGGAGGCAGGGATCCTTAGGTGGAGCACAGGGAATTTTCAGGGCAGTGAAACTATTCTTTATGATTCTCTGATGGTGGATACGTTCATTAATACATTTGTCAAAAACTTACAGAAAGTACCTAATGTAAACTTTGGATAATAATAATGTATTAATATTGGCTCATCAATAATTAACATACATTATCACACTAATGCAATATGTTAATAATAGGGGACGTTGTGTGAATGTTCCTAGTATGTGGGACCTCTCTGCACCTTGTGCTCAATTCTTCTGCAAACCTAAAGCTTCTCAAAGTCTTCTAATTAACAGATGAATGAAAGCAAAAACCGTTATTTCCATTTGGCTTAAGAAATGGAACATTACCTATAGTTCTTTTTCCAGTGACCTGTTCTTCACCCAGCCTCTCTGCTCAGGGGGGCTCTGCCTCCTCTGGAACCTGCCGGCAAACACAGCCGCTGTGGGTCAAACCATGGTGCTACCCTGCACGGTGACCGAGTCACTCACAGCCTCACCTCTGCCAGCTCCCCAAACATCCATCTGTCCTGGTTCTGCAACACCCTTCACCCTTTTCCCCTGGCATGTTCTGCACAGAGTCTTTCTGGCCTCAGATGTCCTCAGACCGCCAGGAAGGAGCACGGTCAGGAGTCTGCAAGTAGCATAGATGAAGGAGGTCTGTCCAACCCCAGTTGGGCTGGGAAACCACCAGTGAGGGGTGGCTGCCATCCCAGGTAGTCATGACTTCTGTGACCTCAAGCCCCCGGAAGGCATGCCTGGTGCTAGGAACTGAACAGTGTCCCTCCAAAATTCATATGTCGAAGTTCTAACCCCCAGTGTGACTGTCTCTGCAGACTGGGTCTTTACAAGGTAATGAAGGCTCAGTAAGTCACAGGGGTGGGGCTGTGATCCACTAGGACTGTGGCCTTAGAAGAGGAGGAAGAGCTCTCTCTCTCTCTCTCTCTCTCTCTCTCTCTCTCTCTCTCTCCCTCTCTCTCTGCCAAGTGAGGGCACAATGAGAAGGCGGTCACCTGCAGGCCAGGAAGAGTGACCACCAGCACCCGACCCTGCTGGCACCCTGCCTCAGATTTCAGCCTCCAGCACCAGAGAAAGGAGTGTCTCTAGGTCACGCCGCCCAGCGTATGGTAGAGTGCTAGGGCAACCCGAGCTATGACACCTGCCAGTGGCAAAGCTCTTCCGGCATGGAGAAGAACACAAAATGAACAAAATGATGCCCCTCTTCTTCCTGAGCCTTATAAACATTTAGTTAGAAACTAGAACTGTTTTATTAGGCCACTAAGCAATGGAGCTTTAAGAAAAGGTGGGTGGGCCAGCCTCACTGGTTCTGAGCGAGAATGTAAGCATGAAATACCTTAGATATCTGAGTGCCCACTAGGTGCAGGAATCCTGCTGGACTCATGGCTGTAAAGTATCTGAATTAATCTTCATAAGAGTCATGTAAAACTGTCATTTAGTTATCACATTTTTCCGATAATGTACAAAATCAAAGAAGTTCAGAATCTACCCAGCTTCTAGGTGACAAAGTAAATTTTACACAGAGATTTTACAGGCCATAATGCAGAGCGTGTCCCACTACCTTCAACAGGCCAGAGAGGTAGATCTTACACACCTGTTACTGCCACAGACGTTTATGCAGCCCCCAGAGATGGGGCCACGTGAGCCAGGGCAGCCGCACGTAGCAGAGTGTGCTTGCACCGTCTGAGCCCAGCCTGAGGGTGAATCCTGCTTATAAACCTGGTCACACAGTTCATTGCTAAGTACTGGCAAGTCACTGCTCTGAATTTGCTCACTATAAAATGTGGGTGATAAAATGCCTACCTCGGAGGAATATTATAAAGCACAGATTGGCCAACTAAGGCCCATGGGTCAAGTCCAGCCTACCTCCTGCGTTGGTACAGCCTAAGAGCGAAGATTGGCTTTTACATTTTTAAGCAGTTGAAAAAAACAAAATTGAAAGAAGCAGTATATTTCATGATATGAGAAAACTCTATGAAATACCGATGGGCATAAATAAAGTCTTATTAGAGCACAACTATGCTCGTTTGTTTATAAGCCTCTGGGGCCGCAGTGGCTGGGCTGGGTAGTTGCTTAAGAGATAGTTGGGTCTGCAAAGCCTAACGTTTACCCTCTGGCTCTTTCTGCTGATCCCTGGTGTGAAGAACCAAGAAGATGCACCAGGTTTATAGTAGAGCCCATGGTGCAGAGGAGAAAGAAGTTCAAGGACAGTCAGGTCTCTGAGTTCACCCCCATGGTGAGCTAGTGTCTTTCTGGCCTTTGATCAGCCTTCAGACTCCAGGTACCAATTAGCTGGCATTATTCAGTGCAGGGTCTTGATTTCTAGGATCAATAGCATTGCTGCCACAGAAAGCCCATTCAATCAAAAAAAGAAAAAGCTGATTAAAAGACATCCTGCTCCTGTGGGCAGTCTCAGGGGACGGCTGCCTGGACTCAAGGACCACAGCAGGCCAACAAGCGTGTAAACAGAACCATCAACTCTAGTGACTGACAAGCCAAGGGCACGTCTAATGAAGGGCAGAGCATAACTGATCACTAATTATCACTAGTTCATTTCCAATCTCGAGAAACACATCTTAGATCACAGAAAGCACTCATTCTCCCCTTCACCTTTTACATAATAGAAAAGAAGTCAGGAAGGGCAGAAGGCAAGGCTGGGACGTGAGGTGCCTGAACTTACTGCCTAGAGACAAAGGTTCACAACCCTGTATGCCACAGACCTTGGTGGACAACTAGTTTCCCACACGCTGAGCACAGATAAAAGGGAAAATCCAGTTGTGAAAGCACAGGTTTGGGCATTTTGAGACCAGTGTGCTTCTCTTGGTCTGGGAGCCTCCCAAATGAAGCCCAGCAAAGTAATATTTGCAACAGTAGCATTAAAAGGTAATCATGACAACACACCTGAGATCCCTGCGGCATCATTCACAACCACCAAGGGGTGGAAGCAACTACATGTCCATCAACACATGAATGGATAAATGAAACTGTGGTCTAGCCATACAATGGAACATATTCAGCCTTAAACTGGAAGGAAATCCTATCATCCACTACACCATGCATGAATCATGAAGACATCATATTCATGGAAATAAGCCAAACAGACAAAGACTGCATGATCTCACTGATATGAGGTATGTAATGCAGCCAAACTCATAAGAACAGGCAGTAGAATGGTGGATGCCCAGGACTGGGGGAGGAGGAAAGGGACTTAATGTTTAAGGGTATGAGCTTCAGTTTTGCAGGATGGAAAAGTTCTAGAGATCTGTTGTTGACCAGTCAGTGTGAGTGTAGTTAACACTGCTGTACTGCACATTTAAAAATGGTTAAGGTGGTAAATTTTATGTTATCTGTTTCTGTCCACAATAAAAAGATACTAATGATGAGGATGATAGTTTCTGTAACTAATGCTTTCCGGACATCTTAATATGTCCCAAACACAGGTTCCATGCTGATAGGTATTACACAGTTTACCCTTTCAAAGAGCTCACGAGGTGGGCACTATCACCCCACTCTACCCACGAGCAAACTGGGGCTCACTGAGGCAGCCGCCTGCCCCCATGACCGTGCAGCCAAGAAGCGACGCAGCGACGTGAGGCTGGCTGGCAATCTGCTTGCAGGGCTGCCATCCCCTGCCACAGCCACATGTCACCCGGCTAGAAATCCAAATGTCAACAGAATCTGGGAAGGGGACAAAAACTATCAAGAAATTTTACTGGGAGCAGAGGTGGAAATCCAGCGAGTCTCTCCTGTTCTCCCAGACGAGTGGCTCCTTCTCAGCTCATGTGGTCAAGGCTTGTGCGTGGCGCTTCCGAAACAGTTTGCATCAGCCCGCCTCTCGGCATGTGTTGATCATTATTTTTGCTCCTGTGTGCTTGTTTCATTGCATTTTGGGGGGAAACTTTCATTGAAGTTGTATGTGTATGCTGAAGTTTTACACACAAAGTACACATGTTCTAAGTGTACAGCTCACTCAATCTTTGTAAACTGACCACATCCACAGAACCAACACCAGACTGGGAAAGAGAGCAGGGCCAGACCCCAGACATCCTCCTTACACGCTTTCCCCGTCACATCCACCACCCCACCCAACACCACAGATTATTTTTGTCAAAACAACCCTTTAAAAATGTTATGAAATTAACTCTCATTTTGGCATTCTGTAATTGACACAGAGCAAAATAGAGAGATATGATCAGAATAGAATTGTGACTGGGAACTCAGGCTTGGGTTTAGACACATCTGAGCTTGAGTCTCAGCCCTAACATTTCCTGGCTGTGTGCCTTTGTGGAAATGACTTAACCTCTTTAAGCTTTGGCTTCCTCATAAAAAAAAAGAGCATGTCACAGGCCTTTCTGGAATGAATGAAATACTGTAAACTATGATGCCTTTCACAGTTATTGTCTCCAGAGCAGGCGTTGGTAAACTATGGCTTCCTGTATTACAAATAAAGTTTTACTAGAACTAAGCCACGTCCAATCATTTACATTTTTCCTATGGCTGCCTCTCACTACAAGGGCAGACCTGAGTAGTTGCAGCAGAGGGCCTGTGGCCTGCGAAGCCTACAGACAGTATTTACTATCTGGCCCTTTGCAAAGAAAGTTTGCTGATCCCTGCTTTAGCATGTGGGCCATGTTCACAGTTGTGTCCACAGGGACTAGAAGAGTCTGGCACATGGTGGTGGCTTTTACTGCTATTATGTGTGACAAATAAACACCTCTTTATGCCATCATTACTGGGTTTTTCATATTAGGCAGTTGAACAGATTCCTAAACAGTATTACAAGGAAGCAGTGAAACCATAAAAATCTGATACAACTTGAAAGAAGCCAGTCCTGGAGGTCCCCAGGAAGGGTCTGTGAATTCTAGCACAGATGCATCCACTGTTAACTAGGCACTGCACTTGGGGTCAGGAGAACATGGTTAGATCCCAGCTTCATCATGAGCTGCTTCGTTGACTTGGGTATGGAAAAATTCTCTGAATCTTAGTGCCCTCACTACTTCTTATTTACAGTTTAGAGAAGAACTCCAGCTGGGTCAGAACAGGGCAAGAGTGGAGACAGAAAAGCCACTAGAATCTGCAGTCACTCAGGCAGATCGTTTGAAATCATGAGATGCCATGTTTTCACGTGCTTTGAGAATCATTATTTTAACATAAAGTAAGTTTATGAAGCAATGTTCCATAGAAATTGCTACACTGTACTGTAATTATTCGTTTCCTTATCTCTCTTATTAAGCTGCACACTTCTAATGAATGGAAACCAAAACTACGTCTTGCCATCACTTAATATCATGTGTCTCCTGCAGTATGAAGTATGATGACTAATGCAGTGTAGGCACAAAATAATTATTAGATGGAAAAATGAACACGGAATTAGATGTGACCCATCTGTGGTCATCTGCCACATCAGAAAAAGGACTGGGAGTCAGGGAGGCTTATATTTAATGTAAGCACTAGGAAATGTCAAAGAGCATTTGGAGGTTGGAGTAAGTCAAGAAAATACAACTTGCACCCATTTTCAGGTATGTGATGGACTCTCTCATTCACCCCCTACCTACCTGCCTCCTGTCCGGGCCTTCCTTGCAATGCTTCTTCCTCTGCTCTGACTTTTCCCTCACCTGGTGCTTTCTTTCTCTTCCCTTCCTGTGAGTTCCTCCTACTCTGTTCTTCCCTTACAGGCTGGTGTTTCATTCTTGCTTCCCTTTTTTTTTACTCTCTGTACTCTCACCCAATTTCAGCATTTCAATTAATATGTAAAATAATCATATTCTTGAATCCAAATTTCAGCTCAGATCTTTCATGTGCTCCGGGAGATGCACCTGCTGTTTGTCTGCCCTGGAATGCCCACTGACACCCGAGTCCTCCAGTCAGGGACGGACTCACTGCCTACCTCTTCCTTCATAGACATGGTCTCTCTGAGGCTTTCACGTGATGGGTGCCACTGTCCCCCCAGATGCCAAAGCCAGAAAACCCAGCTGCTCTGAACCCACTCCCCTCATAAGCTCATCCATTCAGTCACATCCCTACCGATCTCCCACCAGATTTCTTGAATCTATCTGCCCCCCTCCAGCCCCGTCCCCCTCCCCAGTGATCCAGCATAGTCTCTTGCCTGAAATACTGCAAGCCCCTAACAGCTTTCCTGACTCCAGGCTTATCCTCTTCCAATCTAGCTACAGTCCTCTTTCTGTATCACAGAGCAGATCGTATCAGTAACAGCTTCCCAAACACATTAGCTTAGCCCAGAACTGTGCTGCCCAACACAACAGCCATGAACTACATGCCTTGGGTCGGAACTGCTGCAACACTCGGCCGTGAGTGCAAAGATGAACGCGCCAGTATGTTCACTGTAGTGTCATCCGTAATAGCAAAAGTCTAGGAACAACCCAAGTATCCCGTCATTTACCACAGAGGCTGTCAATTATGGCGCACCCATTGTGTGGCACAGCATCAAACTGAAAAAGGATGAAGCGGATTCTGTGTGCGGAAAAGGAAGGACTTCCACTCTACGTGAATGGAAATGTGGGGCAAGTTCAGGATATCGCCTCCTCACATTAGTGCAGGTCACAAGTGTGTGTCTGTCTGTACATACATGTAACTTTAATCAGAAGGACACACAAGAAACTGGTAATGGTGGTTCCTGGAGGAAGAAGCAGGGGACTGGGTGAGAGGACAGTCTTCGTTGTATATTGTCTTTGAACTTCGTTGTATATTGTATACAACTTCATTGTATATTGGCTAATCATATGCATGTATTACTTTCAAAAACAGATTAATAAGGGATTTCTGGGCACATTTTTCTTCTATATATTTCTGTATGGCCAAGCGGAGATACCCACTGCTCTCTTATCTCAAGGAGGACTGACAGTGAAACATCAACATTAAGTTGGCATCACCTACCGTGATCTTTTTGTGGTCAGGAAACTCAAGGCCAAAGTAGTCGCCTTCCACGAGGTTGAGGTGGTTGCAGACTGCGTCCAGCAACACTTTCCCTGGGGCTCTTTGCTGAGGACAGAAACGACAGGAGTTACAGCAATAGAAACGAGCTGGAGCTCCTCCCACACGGCCTCTAGATTCCTGAGTCCATGGGTCCTCCATGGCTTGCCACCGGCCCCTGCCACACCACCTGACCACCAGCCCCCACACTCCTGAGAGCCCCTTTCCATGCTGCTCTCACACTCAGACGCTAATCTCCACCATTTTTCTCCCTGCCCCATCCTAGGTACCAACCCCTTTTCAGAAATAGACTGTTTTTTAGAAAGGTTTTTGGCTTATAGAAATTGAGCAGAAGGTACACAGAATTTCCATATACCTCTCCCCACCACACACACCGTGTCCCCTACTATTTATTAGTATCTGGTTGTTACACTTGCTGAGCCACGACTGATATATTATTATCACCCCAAGTCCTTAGTTCACATCAGGGTTCACTCTTGCTGTTGTATATTCTGTGCGTCTTGATGAAGATATAATATCCACCATTACAGGACCACAGAGGCGGGTGTCCCCATCCTGACAACCCATGTGCTCCGCCTACTCAATCCTCACCCAACTCCTCTGAACCCCTGACAACCACTTATCTCTTTACTGCTCCATACTGTTGCTTTTCCCAGGCGGTCATGCAGTTAGAACCATATAGTCTATGGACTTTTCAGCTGGCCTTCTTTCACTTAGCAGCACGCATTAGGTCCTTTCATGCCTTTTCACAGCTTTTTTGTTTACATCTTTTTATTGCTGAACATAGTCCACTGGGTGGATGGAACACAGGCTGTTCACCCATTCACCTTCTGAAGGATATTTTGGTTGCCAAGTTTTGGCAATTATGAATAAAACTGCTATAAATTTGTGTGCAGGTTTTGTGTGGACACACATTGTCAACTCATGACCCCAATGCCCTTTCTGTAGTGGTTTGAACCCTGTCTGTTCCTTTCTCCTCCACAAGTACAGCAGAATTCATGGCTTTCTTCTCTAGGTTCTCATAGCATTTTGTGCAGACTCTCCTCTGGACTACGCATAACTGAAATCTACATAATTTCACTAACTCCTGCATCCACAATGCCTAAAGACCAAATAATATTGTTGAAATGAATGAACAAACGAATAGAAGTTACTCACTCCTCAGTATAACATACTGCTAAGCATATAGGAATCTGCCTTCCCAGTTAAATTCCGGGCTCCTTTTCACTTCATGTTCTTATTGCCTAGCAAAGCACCTGGCGCTCGGTTAAGGTCTGCTGAGTATGCATTTTCCACCCACTGACTCCACAGGGAAAGGAGGTGTAAGAACCCAGTTTCCACCCCCAACACTTAGGATCACATGCTTTGGGTTCTCTTCACTGTCCTGTGGATTCCTAATGACCCACTTGTAAAATGAATCCAATTCCATCATACAGATCAAACGCTCAAGAAAAATATGGTCATCTACAGCTGCCGCTTTTATACGTCCCTTCCCCTTTCCCTTTGAGGAGGGCAGAGCGCTACCATGCCCGGAGACTGACAGGAGAGCTACAGCCTGACACGCACAGGGCCGGCGTGTCCATCGGCCTGCTCCTGCACCACCTCGCCAGCCCTCAAAGATGCATCAGTGGCCACAGATAAAGCATCCTTTCCCTAAACTGATGCCACTTTGTGTTGTTCTCGTATCCCTCAATCAAATCCAGAAGATATTCACAGCTACCGAAAGGTGTGCAGTATTCTCCATGGGTAACACCAAACTCACCAGGCCCTAGACCTTGACTGCCTGGTCCAAGGCAGACTCATTCCACTTGCACTGATGGCAGGAGTAATGTGGAGCTGCAGGTAAAACACATTCTTCTCTGGCAAGCACACCCCCTGCCATGCACACATATGCCTGCATTTATCTAGTGGACATCAGAGCCACCTATATTACCAGTCACCAATCTCACTTTCCGCCTCTTTGGTACTGCAGTCTTCCCTAATCAGTCACGCTGAGGGCACTCAGGACTTCATCAGCCTGGCAGGGTAGGGGGTGGGGGTGGGGTCCTGGGTTCAAGATCTCACACCTGCCTCCAAAGAGCTACACAAATACCTTATGTACAGCTACGCATTCCAGGCCTTCCTCTCAGCTCAGTAAATATGTAGACAGTAATAAAAATGGGCCAGGGGCTAAAAAGTTGTGGAAGAATTCCTATATCCTAGGATTTTTTTTTAAAGGAAAGACAGTATGAACGTTTTACAGTACTTTCTCAGAATTCTCCACTTCTCCTATTTGTTACAGAATGAACCACCAATTATCTGACCAGCTAGTAAACACATTTCACAAAGAATTCCTGGAACTAAAAGAATTTGATAACTTCATCTAGATTTACAGAGTCTGGGAAATGAGACTTTACAACTCAACATTGAAAGTCTAAACAAGTAATAAAATCAATACACAATGGGCACAGTCATGGACACGATGTTCAACTAAGCACTTTATGGAACACATGGAGGAGGGGTGGAGTTACTGTCTGAATCAGATCCTTCACTGAGTCAGCTGAGATTTCTGTGAACGTATCAAACATACCTTGGTAATAAGAAGAGGCTGGAAATAGATGCTTGAAATCTAGCTAATAAGTAATATAAATCTGGTCTCAATTCTTTAAATTTTCCTAGAATTTTATTAATTTGGACAAACCTTTTATGCAAAAAGACTTTTCTATGGTACCAACATTTTGGTACAGGGAGAAGTCAACTTAGAGTCTGAATGGTATTAAAGCTCCTAAAAGTCATCTCTAAATCCACAAAGCAGTATATGAATTCCCCTGTGAATGCTGGTTACATGCAGGGATATAAGGAAAGCCAGAAGGTAACATCACCAGAAAGCATTTATAAGAGTTTATATGTAGCCATTACATGATCATTTCAGGGGTAAGTGGACCTCTGAATTAAGCATACCATCAACCACAGCCTGAAATATTTCCCAACAACATGATACCCAAGTCCCGGGAACATAGTAGGCTCTCTTTCAGGAGCTGAGTAGAGCTGTCTGGGTGTATCCATGCACCCAGAGCTAAATTCTGCTTTGGAGAAAGCATCTCCAAGCAGGGAGGGACCAAAGTTTCATCTGATTCTTTAAGAAAAATTATCCCTTCTCTTCCTCCCATAGTAGATTTACTCTCTCCGTCTGCAACATCATTCATTTCTCTACATTTGACTCCAGTGATCATTTTTGAAGTTCCCACTAAAAGGAATTCTATTTGAAAGCATATCACCGTGTAAAATGGATAGTGGGATGGTTACCCCACACTGTGAATGTACTCTAAATTATATACTTAAAAATGGCTAAAATGGTAAATTTTCTGTTATATATATTTCACCACAATTTTTTAAAAAAGACAAAGAAACTTGATAGGGTTCACATTATAAACTGGAGAGGGTGATGCCGACAGAATCTGTTTAAACTATTTTTAAGAATAACAAAATAAAAAATTCATTTTCTTTACATTAGATCTTAGGCATAGAGGGGTAGGTCCAGTCTAAATCGAATGTCCATGAAGGCCGTATCACACAGGGAGAATGAATGAGCAGCCATGTGCGGGCACAAAATGTTTGCTAATATTTCAGCACACAGAGTTCTTGAACGAGTCTGGCAAAAAAGGCATGAAATGAACATTGTTGGAAGGCATCACAAATCTGCATTTGGGGGCAGGCTTTGCACAGGAGCTGGTGATGGGGTTCAAATCTACAAACCCAATAGCCTGTTATTGCTAAAACAGACCAGTAAATAAATCCGTGAAGTCTGTATGGGGGGAAAAGGTGGCAATGTCATAAATTAAGCTTGCCGAACACAGAGAAGAGACCCTGAGAAACATTCATTTGTCAAGGTATGTTCTCAAACAGTAACTTTCTTAAAGACACACACACTTTTATTTAAGAATGCACAAGCTATTACATGAGGAAAGGAAACCAAGTTATTTAGACATCATTTGAAAACCTTTATATGCTAGTAATGGTTTAATATGAAAGGGATCTTATAACAAATAAAAAATTTTAATTGACTTATTGACTTGGTGTTTGTAGTTGGCATAAGGGGACAGACCTCTAAGACCACCTCAGCCTCTGAGAAACTGCCAGTCAAACTGACCCCACCCACTGCCAGTCTTGATCAAAATATTTTGAGTCTTAATCAAAATATTTTATAGAAACAAAACTAAATGGTAATATTTTATTTTGGAGAACAAATCAGCAACTAGTAAAACTACATAATCACATTTTTATCACTTTTTTCTCATATGCTACTTTTAATTATGCTCCAAAAGGCCTATGAGTTTTCATCTAGTGCGCAAATAAGTTGGCTTATTTAAGACTGTGTGTCTCCACTGACTTCTCCATTTTGAATGAGCTTTTCATGGAATCCTATAAAATTAAATTTTAAGAGGAGGTTTACATTCTTGGGGAATGTCTGGCAACTAAGCACTGAATAATAAATAGTATGGATGTTCACATATAGCTTCAAGCTATTAAAAACTGTGAATCAAAGTTGCTTTAGTTTATTGTAGCTTTAAAATGTATATGGCTTCAGGTTATTTCTATTCCATAAAGTTTTATGCAGGAGCATTTCTCTTCCTCCTTTAAAAGAACACAGACACAATTCTTTCTGGGATGGGGAATTATTTTCTTCCTTCTTCTCGTGTCCTCAAAGGGTCTGAATAAATGATCTGCTCTATTTGATACAAGCTAAGGTTCTGCCTTTCTGGAATAAATCACAGACAGAAAGCTGTAAAGATAATGTCTGACTGGATTTACAAAATTTGCATCTGCTGAGGTTTCAGAGAGCTGTCTCTGCAAGTGTTTTCTTTTTTCTGGTTTGGGATTAATGTAATCATGACACCCAGGGCATGGTCCTAACCAGCAGAGGGGAATGGCTTTTCTCAAAGGCTCGGGCCCCCTTTCTCCTACCATCAATACCTATTAGAATATTGTTCAAAGTTGTAAAAGCCCCTAACCTGCAGCACAGCTGATCTTAGGGCATTATCACACTGCAGATTTCCTTGTGGCCTTCTGGTAGTTTTTGACCGGTTGAGCAGAAGTATTAATGCCTAGGAGGGCTTGAGCTGGGGGAACAGTTATCAAGTAAGTAGCCACATGCAGGCACTGTTCTAATTACTGAAGAAACAGAAATCAATATGACAAATGACTCTGAGGTGGGGACTGCAGACAAATAACCAGCTAAATTTAAACATATGGTTAAGTGCTATGTGAGGGAGAGGGAGGAAGGGAGGAGGTGATGAGGGCGCCTCTGGTGGCTGTTCTTTCAAGAACACTAAACGTATCGGATCAGGGATTCACCCTTATGGCTTCATTTGGCCCTAATTACTTCCTTATATATCTAACACAGTCACGCTGGGACTTAGGGATTTAACAAAGGCATTAGGGATGGTGGGGTGGGGGGCACAATGCAGTCCACAGGTGTTGCAAAAGGACTGGAAATATTACCTACCCACCCCCAGGACTGATGTGAGAATTAAATAAAACAATGACTACAACATCATTAAGGTCTGGCACCTAACACAAGTTCTCTAATATTGTTGCTGCTACTGTGGTAGGGATATTCATTTATAGAATTAATGGCAGGTTAATGGGCTGACATGGAGAAGGAACATTTCCCAACCCCAAAGGCGTGTTTCTGCAATGTGATGGGCCATGTCCCCAAGGGCGGAGGCCACACCCAGGGCCTTGCTCACCCTGCCCTAGAATTCTGCTGGAGGTGACTCGGAGCAGCACTTCTCCTTTAAATGCCCACTGATCACCTGCAGACCTTGTTCAGACATAGATGATGATTCCAGAGGGCCGGGAGGAGGCCCGAGCATCTGCATTTCTAACAAGCTTCCAGGGACGTTGCCCCTGATGAAAGACGCTGCTTCAGGGGCAAGGTGCCCATCATGCCAGTGGGCCCGTGGATGTCCCGTGGAGCCTCGACAGGCCGGACTGGCTGGCTCTGGCCTCTCTCGTTTTGTTTTCTCTTTGGGGTTAACATCAAGCTTGAGAATCATAGCAAAAAATACCTAACCCACTGTTATATGGGCTAAATTGCTTCCTTCAAAAAGATACATTGAAGTCCTAACTCCCACGACCTGTGAATGTGACCTAATTTGGAAACAGGGTCTTTGAAGATGTAATCAAGTTAAGACGGGTCGTTCGGGTGAGCTCTAACCCAAATGACTGGTGTCCTTGTAAGAAGATGGTGTAAAGAGAGATACACAGAGACGCCACGTGCTCACAGAGGCAGAGTCTGGAGTGAAGTGTCTGTGAGGACGGACGGCCCCCACTGGGGGCTGGAGGACGCAGGGAAAGATTCTACTGGGAGCCTGGGAGGCAGTGTGGCCCTGATGACACCTTGATTTTGGACTTTTAGCCTCCAGAACTGTGAGAGAATAAATTTCTTCGGGCTTGGGCCACCAGTTAGTTACAACTGCCCCAGCAAACTCACAGAGCCACCTTCCACGGTGCTGTCACCCATCTCTCAGCCACAGGGGGGCAGAGATACTGCAGTCATGTCCAGCACTGCCCCTTTCACATAAAGAGATTACTGCAAAATAACCCAGTAAGGGGGTTTGAGGTAACATAAAAACTCTGGCCTTCAAAATTTCTCTAACTTGATAATTAGTTATGCTCAGCGAGTAGCAGACTGTAAGAAGCAATTAATGTTTTCTGTTGTTACAAGGTGTGCTCTTTGTACTGTTTGCTCTAGATTTGAATGGTGTTCTACAGTTGAAGCTCTTTTTGCAAAATATTCTCCCTTTTGAGGCCCTTCCACCCTGTGAGGTAGGAGGGACAGGATCCAGGCTCAGAAGTCACCCAGACTACACACCTTCCCAACACACGTTCCCACCATCCCAGCTGTCTGTCCAGGGCTTCCCCTTCTTGCTTCTCTGCACATAGTCAGGAGCTGTCAATGAAGCAGGAGTTCAAGAGTATAATTTGAGAGATTCCACAGGCACCCACCTATCTGCCTGTAAGTGCATGTTTTCCTTAGAAATTTTAGCACAAGGCCACAGGCAGACTAGGCTTAACATAAACAATGGAAATTCGTCAGGCTTGTGGCCAAATATGGCAGACTGAATACATGCAGCTTATCTCCACTCTACTCAGAAGCCCTGCTTAAAATCACAGTGAAAGAATAAAAAAGGGATAAAATCAAGAAAACAGAAAATGAGAGAAGAGGCAGCAGGTGAGAGATTTTCCCAAAACTCTAGGATAGATGAGAAAGCTGAACTCTAATTACAGAGGAGAGAGAGAGTCGGCAATAGGAAGCAGTCAGATCGTGCTCTACTTCCCAGAAGGTCAGAAATGGGAGAGGCCAGTTTTTCTGGGAGTAAAGAACTTTGTAAAACACTGTAATTTGTATCCCCATATAGCTAAGAGTTTTAACTAAAAAAAAAAAACAAAAAAACCCCAGAGGTTATAAAAAGGACTATTTGGATAACAAGAAAGAGCTCTTAGATATAAAAAAAATTCACGACAGAAAAAAAAAATGTCACTAGGAGTTTAAAGCTACCGTTGCTAACTCCTAGAAACTAGCTCAGATGACAAAGAGCTGACAATGAAGAGAGGATGGAAGATGTTCAGAGGCTCAGTTCGAGAGTTTCAACAGCTGAATAATGTGATTCTAGATGGAAAGGCCCAAGAGGAAAGGAAATGATGCAACGACACTAAGAGAATGTTCCAGAACCAACAGGTGTAACTTTCTGGATTGATGAGAGCCAGAGGTACTTCACAGAATGAACGAGCAACATCCAGTTCAAGGCAAATTACTGGGTAATTCTGGAATACGGGATGAAGGGAAGATTGTAAAAGCTATGGGAGAGAAAAGCAAAGGCTAGTGAGTCAGAACGGCACAGCACACTGGGAGCCGGAATGGGGCCCCCTCTCGTTTTCCCTTATGGGACATCAGTAACATTGTCCATGTGACCTGGAAATGAAACTGGAGGTCAGATGCAGCTGCCCTGGGGGCTCTCCTGTGGGCAGAGGGACCAATGCATCTGCATGCCTGCCACTTATCCAAGGTGTCCTACCACCCAGGGCCACTCCCGGCGGGAGGACATGGAGTTGTCAAGGTCATGCTCACTGCGGAGCTGGGAACCAAATCCAACTCCAGAGAATCTGCTCCTAACTATTAAGCCTCAAAGTCTATTTCCCCTCTTACCTCTTACAAGACTTCACACCTGTCATTTTGATGATCCAAAAGGTCCTGGAGAAAAGTTGCTGATAGAAGCAAGGGAGGAGGCTCATGCTTTACAAATGCTGTAACTTGAGGCACCAGAGCCGGTGCGTAGGACACACAGTACGGCACACGTAGTCAGTGCAAGCACAGCACGACACAGCCGCTGCAAGCTGGCGTGAGTCCACAAGCCAGTCGTGACCTGCTGCTGCGAAGGCATGGCTCTTCAGTCACCACAGGCGGACAGCTGAATGTGGGAGATGTTTCTCATGCCGTCTCTCTGGTCTTGGGTGACTTAGAGAGGCAGTGTAATATAACTATGAGGGCTGCAGACTCTGGAGAGTTCTGCCTCCTTGCAAATCCCACATTTCTACTCCATGGCAGTGTGACCTTGGACGATTACTCTTCTGGCCTCAGTTACCCCTTCTGTAGAACGTATGTAATGATGGAACCACTACATAGGGTTGTGGTGAGGGCTGTATTACTTAGCATACACCAAGCTCTTAGGAGCGTACCCAGGACTCACTGAGCTCTGCTGGGTATTAGCTACGGGAAGGAAAGAGGAAGAAGATGACTCAAAAGCCAAGGAGCAGAGCTGGGGGAGCCTCCGCAACCGACTGTGACCCCCATCACTGGGAAACGCCAGCCGGGGCAAGAACAGGAACTACAACTTTAAAACCAAGGCCTGGGAAGCCAGGACAAAGCTTTCATTCTGGGAGAGTGTAGCTAAATGTTTAGGCCTGCCCAGCTACCCCTCCACAAATGCCCTGATTCTTCCTCCCTGCTGGCTCCCGGGGTGGCCACGCTGTCTGCGGGGACACACTGTGCTCCTTGTTCCCTGCTGCACGGAGCCCCGGCGTTCGGAGCGCTCATTAAACTTCGGATTGGATTTCAGAGTCCCTACTCCGGGCCCAGAAGAGAAAGGGCCCTTTCAGCTCCTTGGCTGTAATCTAGCTACCTTCTAACCGCAGCGTCATGGGCACGGCACGCCCCTCTTGCCTTCATGCCAGGACTCCGCGGCGCAAGCGCACGCCTGCGGTGGAGGCTTCCTATCGCTTTCTTGCAAACCTGTAATGCAGCCAGCAAAGGAAGAAAAACGTTTATGGAGAATTTGGGTCTTCCTAAGTGCTGGCCCAGTCTGCTTTTGACTTTGAGCAATTCATTGTCTTCTGATCACTTTGAGGAGACAGATAAATTCCAAAATCCACCCAAATAAGAAAATCTTGCTTGACATTTTGTTACTTTAAATATCCACTGGGCAGGGAATATCACACAAATAATGAATAAGGTTACCATACCAAATTATAACCGCTGAAGGAGACCATTATACTCTTTCCAGCAATAGAAAAATGCTTGCATTTTCCTTACATCTGTTTAGTTGGCACTTTTCTCCTTGGGCTCAGGGGTCTAATTAAGCCTCAAAAGTACATTCAGCTCACTGAGCCTGAACTTTCTGAAAATACACCTGATATCATGCACTCGGCCTCCAAAATTATTATTTCAAAGGAAAATGGAAAGTAGTTATTTCATTGAATTTAACTTAATGTTTTAACAAAAGGTGAAGACTTTGTAAAGCAAAACCACCAAATAATATATGCGATTCTCAGTTCTCACCTTTATGTGCAGTTCTCCCACTATTGCCTTTTCCCCAAGAATGCAACTCCAAGAACATTAAATGAAAGAAAAAATACTTTAAATATTTATAGACACTCTCAACAGAAAACATTTTTTAATGTTTTTCCATTAGTTGGTCAGGAGCATGGGAACGTTTTCTCATCCTTAGCAGGGATTTTGAAATTATTTTTATGCATAAGGCCCTTAAATTAAAAATATCTAAGTGTGAAAATGCAGCCTTCAGGACCCTTTAAGAATTCTTGGTGCTGGAGTCCCCAGAAAACCTCCCAGATTAATGCTGCTTTTCATGTACTTTTCAGGTTTGATGTTTAGTTAACCATGGAACGACTCGGGCCGGTGCCAGCTCTAGGTTTCTCTATCTCCAAGGAGGTGAGAGTTCTAATCACAGGGTTAGTTACTTCCTTTGAAAAACTGGAAAGCTCTGATTGACGTAAGCAGATGCTGCAGATTTAGGAAAAAGAAATTTACAAATAGGTATATAACAAAAGTACAAAAAGTACAGAAAGTAGACAGAAAATAGAAGGGTGGTTTCCCAGGGGCTGGGGGTGGCGTGAGGATGGGGAATTCTTAATGGGTACAGCATTCAGATTGAGGAGATGAAGAGGATTCTAGTGATACGTGCACAACAACGTGAATGGACTTAATGCTGCTGAACTTACACTTAAAAATGCTTAAGGCGGTAATTTTTTGTATTGAAGTATAATGGATGTAAAAATGAACCGTTATGCTTCATTTTTAATTGAAACTTTTTCCAAGTTATTGCCAACTTTAAGTAGCCATGAAAACTCCCTCCTGAGGAGTTTTTATGTGATTTGATATTTTTATATATTAGAAATGATCCCGATGGTAAGTTTAATCACCACCTCTCACCACACAAGTTATTACAATATTACTGACTAAATTCCCCATGTGGTGTATTACATCCCCATGACTTATTTATAACTGAAAGTCTGTACCTTTTAATCCCCTTCATCTATTTTGGTAAATTTTATGTTACATATATTTTACCATGATAAAATATATGGAAAAAGACTTGCAAATACAGTCTATTGAAGGGACTAGAAAACTTAGTGGGGGGAGAACTAGAAAAAGTTAAGCACTATAAAGGTATTTACATTATAAGGAAACAGGGAGGGAAGCCGAACTGTCAGCATTTCCAGTGGATGAAGCTGTTACTATCAGGTGTGTGTGCAGTGACATCTGGAAGCAGGAACAGCACAGGGCTGGGGAGACAGAGTCCTAGAATCACTGGGTCATGACTTCATGCCTGGCTCATCACTTACCAGCTGTGCTGCCCAGGCAAGTTACGTGGCTTCCCTGGACATTGTTTCCCATGTGAACAGTGGAATAATGACAGCCTTGCAGAGGTTAGCTGTGAGAATTAAATGAGGTAAATACACATGAAATGCTGAGCACCAGTGCCTGCATTTAGCAGATACTCAATAAACCAAAGTTAACTGTTACGCTTCATTTTTAGTTGAAACTTTTCCCAAGTTATTGCCAACTTTAAGTAGCCATGAAAACTCCCTCAGGGAGTTTTTATGTCTCACTACACTTTAACCACTGTAAAATAAAACTTATGCTTTCTCTTATATTCCAGTATCTTCTGAGAAGGAACTAAGTAATGAGATAATGGACATAAAGGGAAGGGGGAGGGGTGGGAAACAGTCTGTATGATCTATAAACTCAAAAACCATTAAAAAGCAGAAAAATTCTATGTGTTCACTGTTGATGATAATCTCTTCCCACCAGCTACTGGCTAGAGTAAGACAAAATATAAACACATTCTGGGTGCACAAAGGGGCACAAATTTCTCAATCACCATATAAGCTGGTCGCAGGGACAGTACTACAGCATGGAGAATAAAGTCACTGATTCTGTAGCATCTTCCTGTATTGACAAACAGTAAGCACACTGGAGGGGGTAAGGATTTAATAATATGGGTAACTGTTGAACCACTGTGTTGTGTATTTGAAACCAATATGATTGTGTATCATTGATACTTCACTTAAAATTTTAAAAAGTTTTTTTAAATTATAAATGTGAAATTAGATAAAGATGTGAATACATATTTATAATGTCAAGTTACATCGAACTACAAATTTTTAAAAAGAAAAAATATATAAACATAGATCCCAGACTTAAAAAGAAACTGACAGATACAGTACACAGCAAAAGTACAGAAAGCACATCACGGAATACTGACAGTCTACTAGCAGGACGAAAGGAACCTGAGTTAAACACACTTTTCCTTTTAATTCAAGTATCAGATGAGCAGCTCCGTGGATGTTAATAAACCACAGTGCTGACAAACAAAATCAGTCTGCCTGGTTTACATCAAGATTCTTTAAGTTCTTACAAACTTAAGAGACAAGAATGATGATCAACAGTCAGGATCTAATTAAGGAACTAATTCAAAAACAGCAATGATTCCAAGGGGACTGTGAACATCAGGTTCACCTGGGAACTTCAGAGCATCCACACCCACTAACCCCATACTCACTAGTCTCACATACGTGGAGAGTTTGGGGAAGGATCCCGTAGGGATTCTCACTCATGCACACGCACGCACACACACTCACACACACATTCATGGCACTCAAGGTAAACCATGCAGCTGACCTTTTACGACATTCTTTTCAAATTCACCTGTTTGAATACCTCAATGAAAATTTTTCCATGACAATTTCTGTGTATTTCTTTGCTGTATTTGACCTCTGTACTTAATGATTACCATCTGACTTATCACATAAATAATTTCCAAATTAGTTTCTCAAGTTAGTTCTATCAGGAACACCTTCTACTAAATCAGATGTACCACTCCCTTGCTCAGGACTCAGAGTAAAAGGCAGAGTTCTTACTATGGAAAACAAGGTTCCAGGGGACTTGCTCTACCCCTGCCACCTGTCTGAACTCCCATCCAACTCTCTTGCCCTCATCACCAACTGCTCCAGCCTTCCAGACTGCTAGCCATTCTCTGAGCGTATCAGTCACATACCACCTCAGTACCTTTGCATGGCCGCTCCTGCTGCCTGCAATGCTCTCTCCTCAGAAATCTTCGTGGATACTTCCCTCAAATTTTTGCACAAATGTTAGGTTCTCAATAGGGCTGACCCAAACCACCCTACTTAAAACTAATTTGCCCCCACACCTCCATCTCTCTTTCTGCTCTATTTCTTTTCACTTATCACTCACTAGCTAGCTTCCAAAACAACATATTTACTTATAATGTTTCTTATTATATGGCTGTTCTGTTCTTCCCTGCTAGAATGCATGCTCTGCTGGCACATGGATCTTTGTTCATTAAAACAGCATGATACACAGCAGGTGCTCATAAAGATCTGCTGAATGGGTGAATGAATAATTTTAATATTATAATTCTCATGGAGGGACGATAACAGCACAGTCTTTAAGAAAAACAACTCTAAGCTGAGGTCTAGATTCTAAAAACAACTTGAGAATGTGTTTTTATTTCAAGAAGTTGTTGCTCAAAGAGTTGACATCTTCCAAAAGCCATAAAAGGAAACCACACATGAAAGGCTGACCATAGAGAAAGCATTAAAAGGAAAATGAGAAAATAAAGGATGACATTCTAGTGATCAGGAAACATGTCAAACTGGGCGGTAATACACAACAAAACTAGCCCGGTGACAGTCACACATGGACAGAAACAACCACAGGAAGCCTGGGCACAGTGAAACTGCCACATCACCAATATAAGTGGCCACATGGCCCCCCTGCCTTACCCCTCAGATGGCTTTTAAAAATGTATAAACTAGACATTTGAAATTGTGTTTCTTTTAAATGTTGTTCAAAGAACACACCACTGTGCTGTTACTGACACAATGCTTTTGGAGAATCTGGATCTGTGGTTCCCTTTTGAACTGGTTCTCTAACTCTTAAGTGATCATTTCAAAATTTGGTAAAGAGAAGATGGGTGCTTTGGATGGAGCACATTCTACAGTCAATTCATACTGGTCTTCAGTTTCTTTGGCTTGATGTAAGGCCTTGTGATAAAAACTTATTTTAAAAGTACAGCATCCCAACAATCAGCATTTTAGTGTCACTTCACCTTGATGTAGTATGACCACTGCTCAAAGGCACTGCTCGAAAAATGGAAGGCAAGTGTAAGCTAGCTAATTAGAAGCAGGAGTCTCGATTACATCTTTTAAAAGAAAATCCTGCCCAGGTGTAGTTTAGTAACATGGGCAGCCTCCAGTGCCTTAATAACACTTAACAGAAGACTAAGCACTGAGAGAAAAGCTGTATTTGAAAACATAGTCTAAAAGAAAAAAAAAAGGCAAGCAGTAAGACTATCTTTAAAAACAGTCCTTTTATGATTTAATAGAATTCAAAACATTCACCGGCAGTGTGAACGTGCAGCAAAGGCCACACACAACTGAAAAACCGGGTGTGTTCCTCTTGTTGAAGGGTTTGGGTTGTTCAGAGTGGTAACATTTACCAGTAGCATGTACTCATTAAATGCACTTTGTCCGAATTTATACACAACTACGTTAGCGCTTAAATCAAATCAAATTACAATTCCAGAGGACAATAAGCATGTTTCTGAAACAGATTCTGTCTGTTTACAGTTAAATACACTCTGACAGACGAAATAGAGTTCGCAGGTTCTCCTAAAAAGTGGACAGACTCAATTCTGGCTGAGAGAGGCAGGAAAAAGACCTAGTTTTTAAAGCGTGGATTGGCCCATCAACATCTCAGTTCTTAGTTAATCATGCAAGATGTCTTCAACATATTTTAAACAGTGATACCATCCTGCCAAAAGAAACACTAGTTACAGTTCCATATACCGAGGGGTATGTGCTGGCACTGGATTGTACAAAGCCACTGTGAAAGTCACGCATTGTTCTCTCCTCCTTCACGGTTTGATTAGGTCAACATGTACTAAAGCAGGAGAGAAGACACAGGAAGGAATTTTGGGAAAGAACGTGGAAGACAAATCCACAGGAAAAGGAGCAGAATGGAGGTTAGGTGCGGCTGTCATTTCCAGGGGACCGAGTTTCAGACACACAGGCCGAGAAGGTTCTGGAGGTCTGTTTTACAACCATGTGAATATACTTAACCGTACTGGATCGTACACTCATAAATGGGTAAGATGGTGAATGTGTAAAAAGAGAAGAAAGCAAGGGAGACCAAACCCTCCAGTCTGAGCCTATGAGAAAGCACCTTTCCTTAGCGATACCACAGGCCAGGCTGGTTTATTAACGGCATGAACGGAAATGCAAAGCGAAGGCAGCAACGGGGACAGGCAGCACACAGCACTCCTATGTTTGGTTTTCATTCATTTCTCAAAGCAGTCATCTGATGGATGGTCCAGTGGAAAATTTTCAAAAGCATTTATTAGATCATTACCAGCATCGTTTTAACTCAATTATGCCTCCCAGCTTGTGAGGCAAACCTAGGAAGAACCATGATAAAACAAGCTTTGTTTTCTCTACTGAAATGCCCTGTGGCTGTTTCGGGGCATTAGGAACACAGGGCAGCTTTCAGAGCCTGGTGGTTTCAGTTTTTTTCTTTTTCTTTTTCTTTTTTAAACATAGGATATAACTCTAACCAACATGCTGTGCTTTACCAACTCCTCAGCCACAAATTCTTAGGGTATGACAGCCCTGTCCAGACCAAACTGGAAGAGCTACAAATAGGAAGCTAAATATTCTTGAGAAATCTTCTGAGTAGGTGTTCAAGAAGGGGCTTCTCATATATAAATGCCTTGCAACACAATGTTAATCTTGAGTTAAGGAATCCAATTTTGAGTTCACAGATACCAGATGGATTAGCAAAACAAGTAGGACCAGCATTTGTCTGGATTTGTTTGTAACCCTCCACGCAGAAGCAAGCATCAGCTCACCAAAGAAACAACTGGAAGCATGCTGATAAGGCTGTTTACTCCCCATATGACCAGCCTAACCTATATTAAATCAGCAAGCCATTGAGGCAGGTAGGAGCCTCCATTTTTAGGAACATTATAAGGATACCCACATACCAGGAATAGTACTAAGAGATAGAGAGCTGGTAACAAAGGTTAACAGTTTTATTAATTTTAAATCTGTAATAAATTGACTATAAAAATGGATCCCATATTGTCATAAGAAAATTAAATATATACTCCTACAGTACTGTTTTCAGTACTAATGAAAAGGTGGCTGTTGAAATATAGGAAAGAATTTCAATTTCAACATCAAATGCATAATCTCAGCACCCTCAGTACAACAGACTTAACATTTATGTCTTTCTACAATTTACTGTTGAAACCTAAGCCCCAGGGTGACTGTACGGGGAGGTGGGTGCTGTGAGGTGATTAGGTCTTGAAGGTGGAGCCCTCATGAATGAATTATAAGGATTAGTGCCCTCAAAAGAGTGATCCCCAAGAGCTCTCTTGTCCCATCCACTATGTGGGGACACACCGAGAGGGCAGCCACCTATGCACCAGGGCTCTGTTCTCTCCAGCCACAGTCTGCAGCACCTTGACCGGAAGGCTTAAGGGAACTGTGAGAGATACACTGTCGTTGTTTATAAGCCACCCAGCACGTGGGTTCTGCCACAGCAGCCCTAGCCGACAAATACCCCTGGGGACTACGTCAGAACAAACAGTACATCGGGAAGAAGAAAAATGGCAGGGGAACTTCACCCATTTTATCTGGAATCCGACCACCCATGCAGAACGCGTCTGCTGTCCTTCTGCAGAGAGGTAACCGCTGAAACAGGGAGAGATGTTCGTAAACACAGGTAAGGAAAACCGGATTAGCAGGTAGGAGAAAAAGGAGCCGGCAAAGAATAGGTAACATTAGAAAAAGTTAACAACATGTAGTTCCTCTCTTCCTAAGAATAGCAGAAGGAGAGCAAACCTGGACCATTTAAATGACCAGAACTGTGGACACAGTTGACTCCAAGCTCAAGGGCGGCCAGTACTGTGGCTGATGATGGAGAGCAGCGTGTTGTTTCAGTTGCTAGGAAAGGACAGAGCCAGGGCTCAAAACACCAAGGAAAGTAGGAAAAAAATGGGAAAGCAGAGTTTTAGCTTAGAGAGAATGAATTTTTCAAATAAAAATATTCAACAGCACAACAGTTTGGAAAGGAATGAGCCGCCACCTCCAACAAGGTTTAAATATAAATGGGTTGACAGAGAAGATGCTGGCTCTAGGGAGAATGCTGCTCCTTCCCGCCTCGTGGCGCTTTCTTCTTCCCAGATCCCAGATGCTGCCTTCTCCCAGTTTATCTTCCATTTCTTTTCTTACTCCTAGGTAGGCCCAGAGATGGACTGCTTTTTTAAAACATAGTATGATGCAGAGCATTCTGTATCTAGATAAGCTTTCAGGTGCCATCAAACACACAATAAAACAATGTTATCACCACTACTTAAAGGACACTTGGAGAAGTTTGCCACTTTTTGCTAAGAGACTGTGATCCAGTGGGGAAATGGAAAAGCACTTGAACAACACGGTACAAGCAACTTAGGGGTGAAACAGACCTAGAGATTAACAGTGACCTACATGCATGTGAGGGCTATGTGCATGCACCCACAAATTATTTGCACAGCCAGATTTACAGATGGCCTAGTGATCTGCATCTTGAATGAAGATTTTTTTTTTTTGGCAGATGGCAGCTGGCTTCATACTGCAGCTGTTACAGGCTGTCTGTCCAGGTGAGAACACTCTGCTGATTCTTCACCCAGCACGACCCAGATCTTTCCATGCCTTCTTCCACGTACTACCTACCCCACCGCCCCCCCCACCAACACACACACACAATAAAACAATGTTATCACCACTACTTGAAGGACACTTGGAGAAGTTTGCCACTTTTTGAAAAACAATTCTACAAAAGGTTAGTTACATCTGTTTAAATTCTATCTACAAGAGGTGGCAGAATTGAAACCACATGATATTGAAGAGTTATCTACAGATTAGTAGGATTAGTTATAAAGAGAGAGAAGGAGGGGGGTACCTACAGTTTGGTTTCCCATAAACTGAGGCCAGTTTGGGTTCAGAGGGAAAGGACACTACCAGCTGAATTGTTTTTATGGAAATAAATCCCTTCTACTTTTTCCCGTTTTAAGAAAAATGTACTGCAATTCCTCTCAGTCATTTTAGTCAACACCAAAAAGAAGTCACTTTAAGTTTCTATTTCTAGTATGATGAGCTCTTCAAGGCATTTCTCATTATTGTTTTGGCTGCTCCCAAATACTAAGTCTAATGAGGTATCTTGCTATTCTATATTGCATAATGTGAGGCTGAATGCAAGGTATATACCTTCAACATAATAGAAGCAAGTAGATGTTACTCTTTTTAAGCATTTCACTGTCACAAAAAAGACAAATACTATACATACTGTGATTACATTCATGAGGCACCCAGAAGAGTCAATCTCATAGAAGCAGAAAGTGAAATGGTGGTTGCCAAGGACAGATGGTAGAAGAATGGGGGTTGTTAAATGGGTCCAGAGTTTTAGTTTTGCAAGAAGAAAAAGTTGTAGAGATTGGCTGTACAATAACGTGAATATACTTAACACTGAACTTCAAAATGGTTAAGGTGGTGAATTTTACATTACATGTAATTTACCACAATTTTAAAAAATCTTAAAAGGATATGATGACACAAACAGATAATACCAAGTATCAGTGAGGTTGTGCAGCAATTAGAACAGCTGGGATTACATTGGTGCCACCACTTTGGAAAACCTCTGGGCAGTTTCTAAGCTGAATGTTATGCACAGACCCAGCAACGCCATAAACATGCAACAGAAATTCACCAAAACACATGTAATAGCCCTGTTAGAAACAATCCAAATATCTGTTATTCAGCAGAATGAATAATCAGTTACGGTGTTCATTCCAGCAATGAGAATGAATATACCACTGCCACAGTAACAGGATGGATGAATCTCTAGAACACAATGCGACACAAATGAAAGAATTCACACACCAGAATACCTATCTGATCCCACTGATGAGGAACCCACTTGGCATACTAACCTATGGTACTAAATATTCAGGATGGCAGCTATTTGGGGGGAGGCAGTGATCAGGAGAGGTCACCAGGGGGAACTTTGGTAGGGTTGAAAATCCATCACTTGATCTGGCAAGTGATGGGCAACTGAAACCTGAGAGTGTTCACCTTGTGATTTGGGCATATCTCTGTGTATTATAATGTTTTTCAAACGTTATCATTGTAATTTGTAAGAATTCATTTATTTTCATGACTGACCCCTAACTTTATGCTCCTGGAATTGGGCAAATGTCTAAGCCCTGGGTTATTACCCTTTTAGTCCGGTTTCTGGAGCATTACCATGGAACAGTTTTGAATAGTAACAGCCCCACTGCCCTTACAAACTGAGACAGATGTTCGGGATAGACACGGAAATCTGATTCTGTCCCGTAGGAGGTTACCCTCTAGTCCACAGCTGCTCCTTGCTGCCCTTTTCTTCCTTCCACTGTTGAGTCTGGGAGGAGGAGACGGGACTAAAACCTAAGGGGCTAATGCTCCGTGGGTTTCTGCCAAGATCACCCCCAGGTGGGGGAAGAGTGAGCACCAGATAGCAAAGTGGCTGCTCATCCTAAGCCATGTTAGGAAAGTCTATTTCCCGGTAAGAGGGGTGGCGAAAAGTGGATAAAATGGTGGAACCACCCCCACCCCCCCAGTACCCTCCTGCTACTCAAGTATGTTTCTCAGCATGCAGAAATGATAAAACCATGTGCTACAAGGATTTCTAGACAAAGAAAAAACACAGGATTGGCATATCTGCCATCACAAAAGGAAATACTGTAACATCATGAAGTTTCAATATAGTGCTGTTTAATGATTATTCCCTAATAATAATTGCCACTGCATAGCAAGCAACTATTATTTGTTTTTTTATTGATATGAACGTTCCTGATAAGTATGTATCAATCAGGCTGGGAAATCATCAGTTCCCACTGATTCCCAACAAAGGTCATGAATTGCTTTAACAGTATCTACTTCACATTCACTATCCAATTAGTCTAAGAAATTTCAATCACTTTGTTAATGTCTCAAAAAAGAGAATTAGGCCTGGCCAATAAACAGAACCCTGCAATGCCCTCCATGATACTTAGGAAAGCAGCTAAGAGACATGGAGGTCAAGAGGTCAGTGAGTCTTTGCTGGATTTTTGAAAGGCAGAGACACAGCGCCCTAAGGACGCCTCTTGCTCATCAGGGCCTGATGCTTCCAGGCCTTTGTACTGCCCCACAGGGAAGAAGGAAAGGAGTGTGGAAGGAGTTGGTTGTGAAGGCACAGGCTGTGGTAGATGCTCAGAAACACATGCCAGGTGTGGTCAACACATCTGAGCACAGAAAACAGACCAGTGAGTGCTTCATTTTGTTTTCTGATGATGGTAAACAACTTTTTTTCCTTTGAAGACATTAGAAAAAGAGCTCTGTAAAGGCAACATATCAAAAAGTAGACTCTTCCCAGAAGGCATCAAATCATTATTGTATTAGACTACTCAGACTCAATGAATCACAAATTTCAGCTTGGTGGCAATCTGCAGACAGTTATAAATTAAATGTGAAAACTGAATACCAAGGTCACCCACTACAAAATAAATCTTACATAAGGTACAGCAAGAACTGTACTTTCCTTGTCCCTATTGCCAAAATACACAAGGCAGGATTAGATGTGGCAAGATTTCCTCAAGAAAGTGGGATTTCCTTGATGAAAGACTAGGAGATAAGGTATGAGAGCAACTTGAGCTAATTTTCTTTCCAAGCCACAAATTAAAACACAAAGAAGATCAAGAGCCACCTAGAATTGAGAAAACATCTTCAAAATCAGCAAAATGAAATAAAGGATTGCTTTAGCCCTTAAACCATAGAGCAAATTTTCCTAGTACACTGAATATATTAATAAAGCAACACAGCTCCGACTTATGTGCAATTCTTTGGACATAGTTCAGCTGTGGTGCAGCTCAGAACATACATTAGTTATAAATATAAAGATGACTAAATTCTATTCTGGTTCTTGAGTATTTAATTGCTCTGGAATTAACTTCTTTAAAGGCTAAAAAATAAAAAACAAAAACCTTGACACTCAACAGGAAGACAAAATTATGGGGCTTTGCAAATATTCTCTGAAATATTCTAGAAAAGGAGAGACTTTTGTTCCCTTCTACTGAATAAACTTAACTGTAAATAGTAAGACTCTTAAGTTTTTTTTGTTAACTATACAGCAGCAAAATAAACCAGACTTAATTTTTTTTGTGTAAAGACCTGTTTTCCTAATCTCTAATAACCAAAGATGTGCCAGTTAGAAAAATCTTAAAAGACAGTGTCTTGCCAATGGGTTTCAGTCCTGGGCAAGTTCCCTATGGATTCAAGGTGACTGAAGAAATGACAGTAAAATGTTCTTGGGGTGAAAGGGTTATACCCAACTTTATTCGCACAGTAGCAGGTCAATCACTAAAATCCCATCCACACAGAGCAAGTCTGTGTGCAGCAAGCCGGTCTCTGCCTCTGGGCCTCTCTGCCCACACAGCTATCCTCTGGGCCTCTGTCCTAGGCGCTGCCACCACTCCAGCCTCTGCTCTGCTCTCCTGCAGCCTTGCGGCCCTGCCACTGTGTCACCCAGAGCGCTGGGCAGAGCTCTTTACATAGAGTCAATAACAACATATTGCCCACATGTGTGCAGTGAGCTAGCCGACCAGGGCCAGGTGAGAATCCTGGGCACAGGAACCTTCACTTTATCCACAGACAGCCTCCAAGAATTTTCCTTTAAAATGGAGCAATCCTGAAAAAAACATATAAACCTATACATCAAAAGTATATGTTTTCATGTGTTAGGAAGAGGCTAAAAAATATTTAAAAGGCATAAATTCAACTTTTATTATTGATACAATGATAATACTGGAAGTCTCAGATGGGGAAAAAAAGACCATCTTAATACCTACATCTTCAAGGCCAGCAGGAAACTCAGCAAGAAAAAGAAAAAACTCATGTATCAATGAATTTAGTATGGAGACTATTTTAATCATATTTTAAATAACGTCAAGTGCCTACCTGGCACACCCGCTTAAACATACTGATGAAAACTGCAAAAGCAAATCTATAACCTTTTCTAAAATACATGTATGCAACTGCTCCGAACCCCCAACCAAACATCAGCCCCCTCTCAAAGGTCTTAAAAGAATATACTGATCATCTGATTGCTTATAAGCAACAAATGCTTTCCTTCACCACAGATGATTACAAATGAAATAATATGTCCATTTCTGTAACACAGCTCTGGTTGTTGCTGACATCAGTGTGTGCGGTATGTACGGTGTGGCTGTGTGTGTGCATGTTTTCAGTTGACTGTGGTTGACTGCCTCTTGCTAAGATGGTTACCACCATGAATGAAACTAAAACTTGTCCACTGCACCGAACAATTCCTCAGTTGAGCTGTGATCCTTGCATAATTCCCAGGCAACAGCCTCTACCCAGTCAGTGTCTACTTACATGCTCCTCATGAGTTTCCCATCTGTTTCCACTAAGGGGCACCTAAGCAACGTCCTGCTCGTGGGCACATGGCATTCCACCACCTCCAGCCACCGAGCACTGACAAGTGAGGAGGAGGACGATGCAGCCCCTCGTCTGTTGCCAAGGAGGGTGGAGGGCAGTCCAGACTGCAGTATCCAAGGGGCATGTGGGCCTGGGCCAGTGGCAGGCTGACACTCCATCTGGAAGTTGCTGCATGTCCCAGAAGATTCTCCACATTGGCAGTATTTTGCATGAAGGGCCTTTCAGGTGTGGCTGACTGCTTGCTCCACGCTGTGCCGGGCACTTTCCAAACATCCAATTTCACCTCCATAGAAAAGCTACAAGGGAGTGGTGGACGAGAAAGCAAGGGACAGGGAAGGCAGGCTGCCCTGGGTTTCACAGCTATTAAAACACATTTTTAAGATTAAAGTTCAGGTTTGCTGACTCCAAAACCTTGGCTGGGTAGGAGGAAAAATCTAGTTCCCTCCAGGGAATATTCGTATCAAACCTTCCTCTGTTCCATAAGATTTCCACATAGCAATACTCAAATAAGCTATGGTTTTCTTTTAATAACTGAGAAGTTAAAATATGAAGGTTATTTGAGGCAAGGAGGTTTTCCTTAACTGATTTCTTAGAAGAGGCAGCCATTTATTATTCATGGTTAATTTTTCCCGTCTTCTATCTCCACCTCAAATTGACATGTCTCCTCTGCAACAGCATCATGTCATTTTCTTCCCTGGAATCTTCTGAGTATTGCTGGTGTAGCCATACGTCCAACCCATCTGTCACCTAGAGAGCATGACACCGCGACAGCCTTGGATGATGAATCAGGTGGTGACTTCCGTTCTTGCCCCAAAGCTGCTTCCATTCTTGGAACCTTTCTTCAGAGTAAGTGTAAGTTTAACTTACACTCAGGTTAACGCTTTGATGCATAACTCAGGTTTGTTTTCAGTCACCTGGGCTCAATAGCTTTAATAAGTGAACCCCCTGGCCAGGACTTAGGTGTGTTTCTTGATGACTCTACAGAAAGAAATAGGATCCTCAGTTCAGGGCATCGGGGGGAGCAAGCCAACAGGTGCTGAATCATCAGAAGTGGGGGTCCTCTCTTCCACGCACAGCTCTCCCTGGCTTTCTGGACAAGCAGGACAAGAGGGTTTGTCTGCATCGGATCAACAGCCACAGGCACACTCACCCATCACAGCTTTAAACAATGTACAAGGAGCCGGTCAAAGGTGACAATCGCAGTTCCCTTCCAGGGCTCAAAGGACTCCAATTCCCGAGTCACAGACATCGAGAGGCATCTCTGGGGGGCACCTGCCTATTCCCCAACTGGAGTCTCTCTCAGGAGTACACGTCAGCTCCAGTTTTGCATTTAGATCCCCGAGCCTCCTACCGAGGATGCAGAGGAGGCGGAGAGCTAACACAGCACCCTGAACAGCATCGGCGCTGGCTGGGACTGGACTTGGTTCGGCAGCTCCTCTCCGCCTGCAGAGCTGGTGGCTGCTCAGAAAGGGGACACGAAGAGTGGTGCCTGCATCTCTTCGAAGGTCATGGCCACAGAAGCTCTGAATAAATGACTGCTTTAAGACAGCTTCTTTTACAGATCAAATTCCAACAAACCCAGGGGTTTATCTGACGGTCTAAGGTGTCACGATACCAAGAAAGCAAGTTGAATCTGCCCACTCTTAGCTGACATAAAACCACCTTAGCATCGCACTGCACGTTGTGCCCTCAGTGCTGGGTATGAAAGCAGTGACAGGACACAATACTCGTTCCCCTGCCTACTTCCTCCTCATCTGCTACAGGTAATATAAAAACTCTAGCAAAACTATGATCAGATAAACATCTGGCAACATAAGGTGCATGTCCAGATCGTCTGATGGGGCGTGTGCGGGAGGGTGTGAGTGTGGACAGAGGAGCCCTGAGTGCACCTGGGCCAATCTCAGAGCCTTTACGGGAATGTGGAGCTACAACTGAGAAAATGGCTTTGCGTCTCTCCTTTGAAAGGGCCTCTGGTTTTGGGCTCAGGTCCGAGAATGGGCATCTTCCACCTGCCACAAGGCCTGGAGGAGCCAGGAATGCACAGCTACACATAGAGGGACTAATGCAGGCCCACGATGGACAGAGACAGTGTGTCTGACCCCCAGACCAGGTTTGGATAACATCACAATCCTCACCACACTCCCGCTCAAGGGTCTGAAATGCTCCTGTAGCCCAAGAATTTCTATTTTCTGCTTAAGTCACCTTGAAATGGTCCTTTGTTCATAACCTAAGGCATCCTAAGTAATTCAGAAATACACTTTCAACTTCTCCAACTTACTTCAAGAAAAGAACATCTTTTTCCCCCCAGTATCACTGGATACCCAATGAATATAGTTATCCAGGTTTCAAGAATAAAAACTAGTCTTGGATTTATATTAACAATATTCTAAAATATTTTTGCCCTTGAGGACATTATGCTAAGTGGAATGAGCCAGGCGGAGAAAGACAAATACTGCACGGTATCACATATCATGTGGAATCTTAAAAAAAAAGTCAGACTCATAGAAACAGAGTTCAAATGCGGTTTCCAGGTGCTGGGGTAGTGGGGGAAACAGGAAGAGGTTGGTCAGAGGGTGTAAACTTTCAGCTGTTAAGATGAGTAAGGTCTGAGGATCTAAAGTAAACATGGTGACTACATTTGATGACACTGTATTGTATACAACTGAAATTTGCTAATAGAGGTTAAATGTTCTCATACACACAAGAAAAGATATAAATGATGACTGTTAATGAGCTAGATGGGGGGCGTCCTTTCACAAATATGTATGTGCATCAAGTCACCATGATGTACACTTTAAAATCTTAAAACTTTACGTCATTATACCTCAATAAAACTTTAGTTTTAAAAACATTCTGGAATAGTGGATTATAACACATTATTTGAGAAAAATAAAAATAATCTGATCCTGCCAAGTTATTCTTGAGTTGAGAGTTGTTGGGTTTTTTTAAACATGCTCTACTGTGGGATTATATATAAACTGGGGGGTAGCAGGGGTGTAGAGAGTAGGAAAATAAGTGAAGACTGTGAACTTAATCTCGATTTTCTGTAATAAATTGCACTTTTCCAAGTATTATACTATTGTTTAAAAACTGAACTCCAAAGGATGCAACATAGCTCCAACTGAAGACATATGCATTTTATGTATTGCACAGTCACATACGTGCAACACACACACTTTGCATAACCAGTGATCACAGGCAAGTGTGGTAACCCCTTCTCCTGGAGGCAGGACAGGTGGCTTTGCAGGAGCAGGGCTGGCAGTGAATGAACAGGAAGGTGGGCAGCTTGCGGGGACAGTGTGGCAGTTCCGTACGAGCCCAGTGTCACCAGCTCGCCCGCATGGCCTGGGAGAACGCAAGGCCGGACAGGGAAAGTGTCAGGAAGCCCAGGAAAGCAATAGCCTCCTTCAAAGCAGATGCCAGGGATACCCAGGGTGGTCTGGCCTTCCACACTGTCTCCCACCCTGCATCTCATCTCCTCTCTGGTTATGCAAGATGACAGCTTTTACAGACTGAATTTATTTCCTTTCGAAATTCCTATGTTGAGGCCTGAACCCCCAGTGTAGCTGAGTTTGGGGTAAGGCAGTAAATAAGTTCAGTGAGTCAGAATGGGGAGGCCCTGATGCAAGAGGTTCAGCATCCTCGTAAAAGGAGGCCCCAAGGACACGGGAGAAGGTGCCATCTGCGTGCAGGAGAGATCTCAGTGGGCGCGCTCGGTCAGCACCTAGACCCTGCACTTGCCAGCCTCACTGTGCTGTTTCAGCTGCCCAGTCTGTGGCATTCTGCTCTGTCGGCCTGAGCTGACCAGGACGGCACCTTATCCCAAAGACAGAGGATATCAACTAGAAACGCCAATTCCACCTTTACTGTCTTTGAACTAAACAACCACCTTCGTAGCTGACAGGGGCCTTAGAATACAAAGAAGAGGAAAACAAATTTTCACTTCCAAATACATTTACAGGAGGCGATGCCTCCAGCTGGAAGCAAGGGTGCAGACCGTTCACAATAGGGTTTCATTCTTAAGTCTCTCTTGCCCTCTGGTAGCAGCAGATTCTCTTGGGCTCAGCTTTGGTTAAAATAAGAACTCACCTTCCCAGAGGTGACAGTGAGACTAGGGAGTGGGAGCCAGAAGAGACAGAAGCTTCCCTGCGGGGAAGCACAGCTGTGGGGTCCTTACCTCTGAGAACGGCATGGTATTTGCTGAAGGCAAGCCCTGTACACACCCACAGGCTTTTCTGCTACAAAAACTGCAGTGCTGGGGTTATTTCTAGAATGAGCCTTACAAGTTTTCCTCCATAGGTTTACCAGTCTACCAAGAACATGTAACGAAAATAGGAGGGAAAGGGCACATTTACTGCCTTTCCATCTGGCTGCTGCCAAGCAGAGTTGATTCTTTACAATGAATTCTCTACTACTGACACGTGCTCTAATGTCAGGCCTAATTTTATCTCTGACCACATCACATCTGTGGCCACCCAAATGCCACCTCAGGGACAAGACCTATTTCATCTACATCTCCCAATAAATAATACAACCATCAGGTACAATTATAAACATGCTTGAATGTGGTCCTCTAGGCTCAGCTAATTAATGAAATCAGATATTATGAAATCATTTACTAATGAAATTTTAGCTGTGTTAATGGATGGTTTTGCACTGAAACAAACTGTCACTGAAAGGTGCTTTAGTGGGCAAAGAAATGAGGGTGAGGCAAATCTGGCTTTGGACGCCCCAAAAGTGGACTCCGAAGAGAGAAATGTGACTGTGCCAACACGGGGTTTCTCAGGGGCAGCTGCTCCCTCTGGGGCAATGATCTGGTGTGTATGGTGGTGGGATGGGGGCTCTAGGCCCTGTGCCGAGAGGGGGCCGCAGCACCAGGAGCTTTGGGGTGGGGTGCTACAGCTCTGAGTACAGGGTCTGCCACATGTGAGCTGTGTGACCTTGGGCCAATTCCTCAGCCTCTCTTGGCTTCATTTCCTCATCTGTAAAATTGGTAAATGACAAAAGCACCTACCTAGCAGGTTCTCATGAAGATTAAATAGGGGCTCATTGCAAGGAGCCATGGTTAGGTGTTGATGGTAGTCAATGGAGTTATGGCTGTTCTTCCAGAAAGTTCACCTGCTTAGGAACAGGATGACAGCCTGAGGCCAGGCAGAAGGGGCTGTGGGGGTGTGGGGCAGCTGGTCCCAGCCAAGGGGCAGGCCTCTCTTCTGCGAGGGAATCCAATCCAAAGTGCTGGAAGGAAATTACAACAAAGCCTTGCCCTATAAACTAGACCAAAGTCAAGCGGCCCACGGATGGCCTCTGGTCACCCCGGGGCACAGCACAGTCTCAGGTGTAGGACCTGTGACAAGGAGGAGCAGATATGCTACTGATTCTCTTGCCTTGGTCCAGGAGCACAGTGGAGTCTGCAGCAGCGAGCTGAGCTGGTGAGCAGGGGCTGCATGCGGTCCACAAAACCCGTGCCAGGCTACGTGCCCCAAGCAGGTGACGTGGGGCTATTGCCTAAGCCTGGAGCGGTCACCTTTCCATTATTCAGCCACCCCAATGGGACCTTTATCTAATTCACACAAGTGTGCCAAACCGCCTGCACCTTCCTGAGACAGAGGGATTGACACACACAGTGAATGAGAGAGCAGACTCCAGTCAAACACTGATGCAGCCAGGAGGCCAATCACGGCCCACAATACAAGCCAACGGAACCCGTCTCTGCCTACTGACTTCCCCACGGTCCCCAGGCCCTTACATAACATAGAGTTTATTTTTGTAGTTGGAAAAGGGCTGGCTGTACTATCTGTAGGAGGGATAGGCCTGAATTTGTTGAATATCTGAAACTATTTAAGATTATTAATGATAATGAGATGCTGGAAAATGTAAAGTTCTAAGAGCTATTTTATTTGAAGATAATAATTATGACTCGGACTTAAAACCAAAATCAGCTTGACATTTCTTACTCCCTGTCTGCTTATCTGAACTGGAATGCAGAAAACCATCAGTGAATTCTCCTAATTGTAGTGACTCAAACATTAAGACTGACCTTTATATCTTTGCTTCTCCACAATGTTGCAGGATGAAGGAAGAGAGCAAGTGGACGCGTATTCCTGAACACCTATAACCTGCCTGTGTTCGTCTTGGTCTCCCAAACACAGCCCAACCCCTCTCGAGCACGTAGTCTTCTGTAAGACGATGCATTCTCACATTTACCCCCCATTCTCCTCCAGCAGTGGGGAACCAATGGGCTCAGGTAAGTAACTTGAGTGGTGAAGGTCATGGGCTGGAATCAGACATGCACTTGACCCTATATGTCAGTCGTATTAATAGGACATCTTTGCTTAAACATTTCATCCTTAATTTGCAATCAACTGATACTATGGAACCATCTGCAAAGGCCCACGGAAGCTGTCCATGGGCCGCTTGCCTGCAGTGCCAGCCCCAGCTTCTGCTCCACACGGCTCTGGTACCCCCGGCCTTCTCACCCCAGAGCTGTAAGTCACCTGCCGCCTCCCATCTGAGTCCCTGGGAAAGAAAACATTTCTCTTGATAACATACAAATACAACATATAGATGGTCTGCTGCTCTCCCCTGATCCGGTCATCCTCCCCAGAGATGGTTCTGTGCCCCAAGAAATGCCACCCTCTGTTTGAGATTTCATTGAAGAACTGCTGCTGTCACGTCAAACGACATAGGATTCCCCACAGCATTCTTTTCCTTTCTTTTTAGAGCCGTCTTGAAGTTGTAAATTTAATAACAACACTCTGGAGAGCGGAATACCACTTAGCCAGCACTGTCCCTTACATTATATTGATGCTCAGGTTTGTTGATGGGAAGAATAGGAAGGAACTATCATCTATTGAGCACCTAATGAATACTGTGAATTGCAACAGGTACATAACACACATTACCTTGTATAACCCTAATAGTACCTGTGAGGTAGGAACTATTTGGGGAAATTCCTGAAATTCTTTTTTTTTAATTAAGATATCATTGATATACATTCTTATGAAGGTTTCACATGCAAAACATTGTGGTTACTACATTCACTCATATTACCAAGTCTCCCCCACACCCCATTGCAGTCACTGTCCATTAGTGTAGTAAGATGCTACAGAGTCACTACTTGTCTTCTCTGTGATACACTGTCTTTCCGGTGACCCCCCGCACACACACCATGTGTGCCAATCATAATGCCCCTTAATTCCTTTCTCCCTCCCTCTCCAACTACCCTCTCCCACCCCTCCCTTTTGGTAACTGTTAGTTCTTTCTTGGAGTCTGTGAGTCTGCTGCTGTTTTGTTCCTTCAATATTGCTTCGTTGTTATACCCCACAAATGAGGGAAATCATTTGTTACTTATCTTTCTCCGCCTGGCTTATTTCACTGAGCATAATACCCTCTAGCTCCATCCATGTTGTTGCAAATGGTAGGATTTGTTTTCTTCTTATGGCTGAATAATATTCCATTGTGTATATGTACCACATCTTCTTTATCCATTCATCTACTGATGGACACTTAGGTTGCTTCCATTTCTTGGCTATTGTAAATTGTGCTGCGATAAACAAAGGGGTGCATCTGTCTTTTTTAATCTGAGTCTTGTTTTCTTTGGGTAAATTCCTAGCATTGGAATGACCGGGTCAAACGGTATTTTTATTTTTAGTTTTTTGAGGAACCTCCATATTGCTTTTGACAATGGTTGAACTAATTTACATTCCCACCAGCAGTGCAGGAGGGTTCCCCTTTCTCCGCATCCTCTCCAGCATTTGTTGTTACTAGTCTTTCGGATGTTGGCCATACTAACTGGCGTGGAGTGATATCTCATTGTGGTTTTAATTTTTATTTCCCTGATAATTAGCAATGTGGAGCATCTTTTCATATGCCTGTTGGCCATCTGAATTTCTTCTTGGAGAAGTGTCTGTTCAGATCCTCTGTCTATTTTTGAATAGGGTTATTTGTATCTTGAGTGTTGAGGTGTGTGAGTTCTTCATATATTTTGGATGTTAACCCCTTGTCAGATATGTCATTTACAAATATATTCTCCCATACTGTAGGATACCTTTTTGTTCTACTGATGGTGTCCTTTGCTGTACAGAAACTTTTTAGTTTGATGTAGTCCCATTTGTTTATTTTTGCTTTTGTTTCCCTTGCCTGAGGAGATGTGTTGAGAAAAAAGTTGCTCATGTTTATATTCAAAAGATTTTTGCCTACTTTTTCTTCTAAGAGTTTTATGGTTTCATGACTTACATTCAGGTCTTTGATCCATTTTGAGTTTACTTTTGCGTATGGGGTTAGACAATAATCCAGTTTCATTCTCTTGCATGTAGCTGTCCAGTTTTGCCAACACCAGTTGTTGAAGAGGCTGTCATTTTCCCATTGTATATCCATGGCTCCTTTATCATATGTTAATTGACCATATATGTGTGGGTTTATATCTGGGCTCTCTAATCTGTTCCATTGGCCTATGGGTCTGTTCTTGTGTCAGTACCAAATTGTCTTGATTACCGTGGCTTTGTAGTAGAGCTTGAAGTTGGGAAGTGAGATCCCCCCTGCTTTATTCTTCCTTCTCAGGATTGCTTTGGCTATTCAGGGTCTTTTGTGGTTCCATATGAATTTTTAGAACTATTGATTCTAGTTTGTTGAAGAATGCCGTTGGTATTTTGATAGAGATTGCATTGAATCTGTAGATTGCTTTAGGCAGGATGGCCATTATGACAAAATTAATTCTTCCTATCCATAGCACAGGGTACATTTCCATTTATTGGTGTCTTCCTTAGTTTCTCTCCTGAGTGTCTTGTAGTTTTTAGGGTACAGGTCTTTTACCTCCTTGGTTAGGTTTATTCCTAGGTATTTTATTCTTTTTGATGCAATTGTAAATAGAGTTGTTTTCCTGATTTCTCTTTCTGCTAGTTCGTTAGTATATAGGAATGCAACAGACTTCTGTGAATTGATTTTGTATCCTGCAACTTTGCTTAATTCAGTTATTAGTTCTAGTAGTTGTGGGGTGGATTCTTTAGGGTGTTTTATGTACAGTATCATGTTATCTGCAAACAGTGACAGTTTAACTTCTTCCTTACCAATGTGGATGCCTTTTATTTCTTTGTGTTGTCTGATTACCATGGCTAGGACCTCCAGAATTATATTGAATACAAGTGGGGAGAGTGGGTATCCTTGTCTTGTGCTTGATCTTAAAGAAAAGCTTTCAGAGTAACCAGAATGTTTTTCATGTGGAACCTTCATAAGGGTGTATATCAGTGATATCTTAAAAAAAAAAAAAAGAATGGCTTCAAATTCCTCAGTATACTGTGCTCTGGGCCCCTTCAAGGTGGGCATGCCTAGACGTACACACAGCTGTACATAGTGGGGTTTGCTTCATCTTGAATCCTGAATTACTGATATTCATATTTATTCTAGTCCTAGGAGAAAGAAGGATTTAAGCAGTGGAATTTAGGAAATGCCACTAACTGGGTGATCCTGGGGAGGCACAGAGATGATCTGCCTACTTGAGGAAACGGGCCCAGTTCCAGGTCAGTCAGGGCTGCTGTGGCCCCAAGAGGAAAACTGGGAAAGGGGTGCCAAGCATGCTGCATTGTAGAAATAACATTAGTCCTCTGATTCTCTGTACTCCAGCAATAATATCTAAAATTTAAGGTTACTATGGAAATATAGGTAATCTACTAAGTGAAGTAAAAAAGCTGATTATAAGGAGTACATTTAAAGAATGGTCGCCTTTGCCTAAAACCAGACATAAATGCATATAAATACAGAAAAGGATCTGAAAGATGGTAATACATCAACGTTTACGGGGATTGTTTCTGAAGACTAGAATTAAGGGTGAGGAACGTGGTTTCTCCTCTTTGTTTCCCTCATTCTCTAATTACGCGACAGTAAACAGGAGTGGCTTCCCGAGGGGAATGAAGTGTGAGTTTTTGTCTCCTACTTGAAACTCAAGCTTGCCTGGTGAGGTAAGGGGCTGCCACAGAGGCTGCGTCCCCGCCCCAACAGTGCCTGTGCCATTTTCTGCCTTCCTCTTAACCTTTCAAGCACCTGCTTTTTCCCTTGCTCTGCCAGGTGTCACAGCCTCCTTGCGTTTCCTCCACCTAGGATTCCTCTGTGAACATCTGCCCGTCGCTGCTTGACTTCTACCTCACCCTCTTGCGGTCTATAGTTTGTCTCTGACCCAGATGTCTAGTAGAAATACGGTGTGAGCCATACATGGAGTTCAAATTTTTCTAACAGCGATAGGTTTAAAAAGTAGAACAACAAAGAAAGACCTGACAAAATTAATCTTGACATATTTTATTTAATCCAATATATCTAAAATATTCTTAATGGATAATCAATATATTAACACTGAGTTATTTTATATTCTTTTTTTTTTTTTTGGTACTGTGTCTCTGAAATCAAGTGTGTATTTCACACTTACAGCACATCTCAGTTCGGCCACATTTCAAATGGCCCAGTAGGCATCCTGTGGCTAGTCTGAATGCATTAGTCTGGACTGTAACCCCTCATCTACCTTTATCTACCACCCTGCCTCCACGATTCACTCACTGTACCATCTAAGAGGGCATCAGATTTGTCAGCCCCTCCAAGTCATACCGCTCAACTACTGGCTCAACACAGAACATACCAGCAACTTGGGTGTCTAGGCAAAACACTACACAACAGTAGTAGTCTTGAAATCTATTCAATGACTAAATATCCACACTGTACAATGAATACAGACATGACAGTTATTGTCATCAAGATCTCTACACAATTCTTTGGGAGAAGCCATGTAAACAAAGCAAAATGTGTAAACTTAAGGAATGTATATGCAATGGAACCACAGGGGGAGAAATGTTATGACAAACGCTGGGAGACAAACCTGTCCAAGGACAGGAAGCCTGTGCAAAGGCAGGGAAGCATGAACTTGCAGTGTCTTTCCCCAAAACGACATGCAGCATGTACAAAAGGGGGAAAATAAGGCAGGAAGTGGGAGCAGGGTCCGGTCATAAAAGATCTTGTCCGCGCTGCTACGTTATTTGAACTTTATCCTGTGAGGAATGAAAAATCACTGAGAGGTGCTTTGCACGAGCGTAACATCAAACATGGGATTTAGAAACACTAGCAGGGGGTACGGGAATGGCGCATGAGGGAGACAAAATAGCAAGGAAAACAGCCTCATCATTCCTAGTTAGCTGCTGCAAAGGACTGAACAGAGCACCAGCAACAGAGATAAATGACCAGAAACAGTTGCGAGAAACATTTGGTTACAAGGAGGAGCAATGGGACCTGTGGCTGGACGCAGCCTTGAAGAAATGAGCACACAGATGAAAAGACTCAGCCATTGCTCCGCCTGTGGGTGTCTGGTGTGGAGATCTCTCAGACGGGAGGCCTGTGGTGTGAGAGAAGAGGGGAGTCAGGACTGAATCTCGGGACATCACACTGCTAGGCATGTCGGGTGGGAGGAGCCAGCCAATGAGACGGAGAATAAGAGGTCAGAGGTTAGGAGAGTCTGGGGGACAGACACTGGTAGCCCTGGGAAAGGAGGAGGTTTCAGTGGGCGAGGACACTGCTCCTCATTAGGAATTATTTCTATAAATTCCATCAGTACCATGATCTGTGTGAGGCATTCCAATTCAATTTCAACTAATTTTTGTAAAATTCCTATCCTAATTCAAAAACCAACTCTTTTATATTAGCTAGAAGTGCCTTTTAAAGAAGAATCAATTTTATAAGTAAAACCCTCTTTCTCTGCTTTTTCCAGCTTTCTAATCTGTTGAACTACAACTGATAAAGAATTAAACTGTAGACTAAAACCAATGAGCTAGCACATTAGTCATATGAGGTCCGACTAGACCCTGTCCATCTTTTGTAGAGTTTACCTCCACAACGAACTAGTTGTGTGACTAGGTTAGTCTCAGAGCTTCTCTGAGCTTTGCATTATTTCTTCCCCCCACATTCCCAACTAATTTCCCCCTTTCCCACATTTTTAAGAATACAGGCAGTCTTCGCTTTGCATGGCTGATATGCACCAAGTTCATGTACGATGGTTTGGTGGAATCACACGGGTCTCCCAAAAACACAGTTCATACTTCAGTTATCCTGGCACCTGTGTGCGCCAGTACATCATGCACAGCCTCACTGCTGGATCCTCAGGCCATGAACACTCGGTAAAGGACAGGCGGGTGCCCACTACGACCGGTGACCTACTACGACCAGCACTTGTCCTTCAGGTGCCGGGTTGCGCCAGTGATGACTCAGACCCCTCAGGCAGCAGAGCGTGGAGCCAGGCTGCCGCCTCCTCTCCCAGCAACGAACCCATGTGCCATTGCATCAAAGTGGGTAACTGACAGAGGGAACTGAAGACAGAAGTGCAGCGAAGAAGTGAAAATTACATGCAAGCTAAAGGGTGAACCGAACATAAACAGAGACATGGAATAAAGTCAGGAATGTCAACATGGCCAAAGAAACCCAGAGAAGGTGCACTGGTGGGCGCACATGGGGAGAGCGGTGTGAGGAAAAGGACAAAGGCGACCCAGAGGGGGTAAGGCTGGCGAGAGAGCTTCACGCTGACAGCATTCACGGAGATGCTCCATGACATGAGGATACAATGCTGGAAGCTGATCCATGTGACAACTACATGGGCACAGAAAACATGCTCACTCTGTGTCAAAATCTGTGACAACTACTGCTCAGAGGATGCTTAAGTTTAAAAATTCTCAAAGGTTTCTGAGGTTTAATGTACATTGTACTACATAAATATTCGCTTTCATATCTTCTTCATTTCCTTATGCATTTGTAACAGACGGAGAGTTTTCAGTGTTCTGACCAAATTTTTTAAAGGTCATGGAACAATCCTAATTTTAAAATCTGGGTCTGTCACTAGCTCTGAGGCTTTGGTCAACACTGAAGCCCACGTTTCCTCTTCTATGAAATGGGGTTCCAACCACTTCCATGCAGGCCTTGGGGAAGCTGACAGTGAAGCTGACAGTGACATGGTGACATGTTTACAGTGACATGGTGACAAGGTGCTACGCTGCTTGGCACATGTTAAGTGCCCCAATGCTGGCCAATAATAGGATTACACTTTCCTCCTGTAAATACAAATCATCCACAATATTTGTGCGTGAAGAAAAGCTTTTTCACTAGAGGAGAAAAAAGACATATTTAAAAATTCTTCCTGAGTACTTGTCTTCCTTTAATTACAAAGGACAGTGAACTTTTACTTCTCCCTCTCGCTAAAAAACATTATGGTCATGCCTACTAGTTCACTACTCCATCAAAAGAATATAGTCTGGCTACTGAGAGGCAAGGTTTAAGGAAACTGAGATAAGATGAGAGGGCATTTCTTTGTGGCACATGTTTTATTTTTGAAGGTTAAATTGGAGGACAGTAATACTACGTTCCAACTGGCTGACTGCGAAGCAAATACGTTGACGTGCTATGCATGAATTTATGGCAGGTCAGATGAGATCATGACTTGTTAATACGGGGAAAACGGACAGGGAGGGGTGAACACTGAGAGATAAATGCCAGGCCTTTTGCTCTGCAAGGTGAACATCAGCATCAGAAATCACTTTGCAGGCCATGGGTTTGCTCTGAGAAGGTGCTGCCATTTAACATCAGGGCGCCCATTGGTTGGAAAGAAGCTTTCACTACTGCCTGTCCCAAGCCCATCACACAGGGCTGCTTCCTGGGTGTCTCTGGGCTTCGGGCCCTCCAGCACCCCACGCCCTCCTCCCTGCGAGCCTGGAGCTGCCTCAGGGCAGGAACTCTGTATCTGGATTCCTTCACCTAGCATAATGTGTTCTGAGGTTCACACCTACTGAGCTTGCCCCAGGAAGGTAAAACTTCATTGATGCTCCTTTATAATCAAGATGCTCCTTTATAATCAAGAGAGCGCCTCCGAGGGAAATCAAACACTCCCCTGGGCCACCTGGTCCCCTCCAGACGTGCAGCAGGTTACCACAGGGCCACCCCAACTGGGTTCCTGTCTGGGGAGCTCCCCACACTGGGGCCTGTCCGACACCTCTCATTTACCCAAGTGGAGCTTATTTCACTCACCTCAACTCTCCACCATCCTTGACCCCGAAGCAACCACAGCAGTAGGTCAGACTATGCCTGGCTGCACCCTGGTCCTGACGGGTAGGTAGCAACCAGGCTACCCCGCCCCCTCACTCTCTCCATGAGGATGTATCCACCACTGAGAAGTAAGTGTTAGATGTTCACCCTATTGAGGTCTTGAAGAAGAGGTTCTTCTTTATTCTTCATCATACTTTCACCCTATCTGTCTGAAAAACAGGGAAAAGGCTGGCGCCTGTCTGCGCATGCCCACAAAGATGAGGCCTGGCAAGATACATCTGTCTGCAGTCGGGGACAAGTGGCTCACAGGAAGCAAAAGAGACCATCTTTGGCCATTCGTGACTCCTGTGGGTAAAAGGGTGTGTGCAGGGAGAGAGAATGCAGCAGCTAGCAGGTAGGGGCAGGGGTGTGAGATATAAATCAGTTTCTTGATAGAGGTAAAATGACCAGCAATAACTGGCCCCTGGTGCTCAAAGTATACAGACATGGTAGAAAGGAACTTCTTGAGGTGCACTCACCCTGTGGTTCTGGAGGTCTGACTATCGCTTTCCATCACAGAGCAGAGGAACAGACAGCTAACTGGCTGGGCCCTGCTTCTGTGCCAGAATGTGGCAGCTGAACCCAAACACGGCAAGTTCTTTTTTTATTCCTGCCTCTCTGCAAGGGAGTTCAGGATGTGTACAGAGAGGGTCAAAATAGAGAGGTGTCCGGCTTTCTCAAGGAAGAGAATGTTTGTCTGGGAATCAATGGCTACAGCCCGCCTGATCTGTTTTGTTTGTGAAATCCGGTCACCCTAATTAATGAGGTTGCTCTGGGCAACCTCCTGCCCTGGCCCTGACTTTTGCTCAGAGGACAGTTTTCAGTTCCTGCTTCTTAAAGAGCTCCGAGCCATATGCCACTGAGTACATGCGCATTTAAATAAACAAACAATACAAACATTTGCTCCTTAAGGTAAGTATTCCTCTGTGTTTTCAATGGACCACCATTTCTTGGCTTGCTTCCCCACACCTCAAAACAGCTGACCAGAAGGTTTAGACAATCACATTTATCTTGTTGAAATGCCTCTTCTTCAGGTATTAGCCCCAGAAGACTAAATGATACACTATATCCTAGAAAACTCTAAGCTTTTAACAATCCAAGTTCCAGGAATGCACTGGAAATATGGAAAAGTAAACAAATGCTAAGTTTCTAAGTCACCGCCAGGAAAACTCTAAATGAGAGAGGAACATGAGCCACACATCTTAACGGTGGCTGAGAAACTGACACCTCATGTGCTGGATGACTTCAGGCTTCTCACACTTCCCAGTAGCCCTGTACAATGGAGGCTCTGTTTCCTTTCTCGGGACCCATCAGACTTATCCCAGAAGCAAGCTTCTCCATGTCTGCACCGAGAAGTCCCAGTTGGGAAATGCACACTCCAAGTGACACACAGACCCGAGAGAACCCTGCAGCCCAGTGGAGAGAAAGGAAGCGCACTGGGGCAGCCAGGGGCCTGGTCGCAGAGCCTCCCGGGGCTTCCTCCACAGGGGACTTCCTCGACCTTGGCACCCCCAACGTTCTGGGTGGATAATTCTTTACTGTGGGGGGCTGCCCTGTGAATTAAAGGACGGTTAGCAACCTCCCTGGCCAGGGTCCACTAGATGCCATTAGAAAGCAATCTGAACCATTCTCTCAGACATTGCCAATTGGCCCCCAAATAAGGACCACTGGTCTAGGCCAGCTGCAGAATCATCAATGGCAGGGTTGGAGAGACCTGGGAGGTCCCCGAGCCCAGGACCCTATCATTTAGGAGGAGTTAATAGGGTCCCTTAAAGGGTAACTCTCCACAGTCCCTGGACCCTGAGTTAGTGGCAGCACAGGAGCCACAAGCCATGGAACCTGGGCAGGCCGACATTTTTGGAGAAGTCCTTTTCTTAAAGAAGCAACTGAATATTAAGAGCATCACACATATTCGAAGCAACTACTTGGTAAATAAAGTGGTATTAATAAAGTTCTGTCCTATTTAAAAAAAGAAAGGACAGAAGGAACAAGATGAATAGGCACTGGGACAAGAGAAGTGGCTTCCCAGCTGCTGAGATGGCAGGTCCGATGAGGCCAGCAGGCAGAACGCATGATAGCTTACATTTATAGAATACATTTTGTATGTCTATAAAGTTACGATTTAAAATACTTTATAAAATTTCCCTTGGATATCAACGTACTCAGAATCTAACACACACACATCAGGCATCTGCCCGGCTCCCTTCACTGCCAAAGAACAACTGATTAAGAACAAGGTAATCATGTTGTAGTTTGGTTACTTACCACCAAGTCTGGAGAGGCCCAGACCCCAGGAAACATCCCCCCAGGTGACTTCCGGGAACGCCTGGTATCATCACCTGGGCCGGTGAGGGCAGGGCTGCCTGCCCGCCCCTCACTCCAGCACCTGCCCACCGAGGACCTACTGCCTCTGTGCCTTAATAAATATCTTGATCGGATACAGGGCTGTCAGAGAAGGGGCCGCGGTCCAATCGGAGTTTGCTGGGATTCTTGATATAGCGCAGGGAGCTAGGAGTTCATCAGCAAGCCCTTAAAAGATTGTTTAGGGCTATTCGAAAGTGAGATTAGAACAAAAGGGGGGAAAATTCAATGCTCCTGTAGCATTTTAGTCCCAGCCGATTAGCACTATAGATGAAGCAGTAGATAATCTGGGGAGCAGAAAACAAGCAAAAACATATAAACAAAGAACTATTTAAAAATAAAGAGCCAGAATCAAATGTGCTGATTATTAAAATAGCAGTGATTTCAGCACACCTTCTTTTTGTGTACCTGCAGTCATGTTTTATGGCCATACCGCTCTACCAAACAACTTTTCGTTACTATTTATTTTCTTAAACTCTCCAACAGAGTAATTGAAAAATTACATCTCTTGGTGAGGCAGCTCATAGAAAGGAAAAAAAGGACAGGAAGGAAGGAGGCATCTTCTGTGCAGGGTTCTTGCAATTTGTGCATTCAGGTTTCCAAGTTGATGACTAGAGTGAAGACTTTAATGTAGTTCTTTCAAGCCCAGACCATATCCTTATAAACAGATTTTCTCCTGTAGCAAGTACGCCGCTACCCAGAAGCATAACTCTAAACACAATGCTTGAGGTTCGTGAATCTTCTGTGGAATAGGCAAGGAAAGAAAGCAATTGAAGGCATAAGGACAAAGCCCTTGCTCAGTAGCAGGCCATATATTTATACCCTTTACCTGCTGGGATCCATCTTTTAAATGGAGTTGGCCAGAGCATGCTTTTGTGTCTCTTGGCTGGTAACTGTTTAATTCTCTGTGTGTGGCAGAGATGGTGTGAAGAGAAAAGCCTGCTTTCAGGAAAGGTCAATATTAATACGGTATGTTATACAAAGAATAACAGACACCAAAATTTTATAAAATAGTCAACTACATGTGGTAGTATTTCTTTTCCTTCTCTTTATTTAGCTCCTTTCTTTTTACTTCTCTTTCAATTTTATTTTTTAAAGGCAGGAATGGGTGTTACTTTCTTACTTAGAATCAAAATCAATTGATGTTTTTTTAAAAAAATAAAATGTGATCAGAATCTCATGAAGTGGTGAGCTGTGGGGACTGTAATGCCTAGGCCTGCTCACGGCACTTCCAACTACAGCCTGCTTTCTCATCCCGTCCCTCCAGCCAGGGCAGGAAGCAGGCCGCCTCTGCATTTGGCAGCCCACTCTACTTACAACGTGGCAGGCTCATTGAGCACAAACTCTGAAAACCCTTACACAGGCACACAGCTTAGTATGTGACCACATCAATTCCTACAGCCTGCTCATTGTTAAGTTCCTTTATATTTCAGCATTATAGCAGGAAACACCCCAGTCATTCACCAGCAAGTGCCGCTCCCTTCATGCGCAGCCCTACATTAGGACACAAACCAAGTGGCAGGAAAGGCAGTTTCTTCACTGCGCTCTAAGCTCCTAGAAAGCAGAGGCTGCGTTGAACTCCTCTGGATGGTGCTTAGTTCCCATAAGCAGAGAATGAATAAATGTCTGATGAAGAAAAGACTCCACATGAAAGGTCAACAGCATAAACACACAGATCAAAATAAAGCAAGGAGTTTACTGGCTTCCTGGGAACCGCTGGCAGAACTAACACAAAATAATTGAAGCCACAGGTAAGTCAAAAAGAGTTAAGCGGAGTGCCCTGCTGAATCCTCACCAAATCTTTCATGCAAGCTGATGATACAAAAAGAAACATAAAGGACAGCTCCTTAGCAGGTTACATCTACACTTCAGGAGTTGTTTCCTCTGTGCTGGTCTGTTAAATTTGACAAGTATGTCCTGAGCCCCATCTCTGTGCGCATAGGGACCATCCCAGTGCAGTCCTCGTGCTGCCATTTGGGGACTATCACAAGTGTCTAAACATGAGTCACAGTGTCCTCACTTTTCCTCAGGAAAATGGAGATCACCGAGCCTTCGGAATGCTGGCATGAAGGCTGAAAGTGAACCTGTATGCAAAATGGCTAGCATGTGGCAGGTGCTCAAAAATGTAAGGCGCACACAGGGCCACCGTGGACCGCAGCTCTGGGGCGCGGTACCGTCACAGCCCCGCTCAGCCTCACACAGAGGTCCTGGATCACTCTTTTTCTTAACATCTGGCTTTGGGATTCCTTTCATTTTCCACCTCTCTGCCTGTCCTCCTCGGAAATGTCAAGGTCAAAATGCAGATGTATAGGCCAATGGCAAACAAAATATACAAGAATGGACAATTTAGAAATGAACTGGCTTCTGGGGGAGATCTACTTCTGTCTCAGAAAAAGACAAGGAACACTCAAGATCCATCTCTTAACTCCTAGACCTGACTGACAACTTCAAAGAAACATAAAACCACCCTTATCCTCTCATTCCTCTTGGAAGGGAGGGTCCACAGGGCCCTTTCGAGAATTTGATGAAAGAAAAAGGCCTCCTTCCCCAAAACACTTACACCCAAATTTTGCTTACATTTCAGACAATTCCTGAACACACACCTTCACCTTCCTCTACAGCAGGACTAAGAGAATCAGGCGCACCTTATGATATAAACAGGGAATAAGCTGACTTTTCAAAAAATTATTATACATACAGATGGCTGCAGTCCCAATAATTCTCTCTCTCTAGGTCATGTTAAAATTCCAAAGAACAAAATATCATGAGGAGCACCCAGGAAGTTTGTTAAGCCAGTCTCTGGTCCAAAATGCCTACTGCTTCACCAAATTATTACACCATTATGTCATCTCCATTGCACATCTGCAGCATAATTGCTTCACAAAAACACGCTCAGAGATAGCCTTGAGAGATTTAAGTTCATGTAATAAAAGTTCACGGGCAGCGTGGTTATCTGGACAAAGTTCTGGAGTTACAGAGATGCTGCCCAAGGCGAGCACGTCATCTGATTGCCTCTGATCGATCAGCTGCGCTGCTCTTTGCAGTGGACTGTGCGTAGAGCTACCCCACACCCTGTCTTGCCTGAAGAGGGCTGGGCAACCCAGAGGACACCCAGACTGTCTGCTAAACAATAAACAAAGCATGGTGTGGAGCAAGCAGAGCTTACTATGGCCAGTATTCTCATCTGACCCCGGTGAGCTTGCTCACCACACACGTGGGCAATACCCTGTTATTGACTCTCTCTCTCTCTATATATAAAGAGATCCACCCAGTGCTCTGGGCTGCAGGGCTGCAGGAGAGCAGAGACTGGAGTGGTGGCAGCGCTGAGGATAGAGACTGGGATGGCCATGGGGGCAGAGAGGCCCAGAGGCAGAGACCAGCCTGCTGCATGCAGACTCGCTCTGAGTGGACAGGATTCTAAATGATTGACCTGCCACCGTGGGAATCAAGTTGCGAGTAACCCTTGCACCCCAAGAACGTTCCACTGTCACTCCTCAGTCTCACTGAATCCATAGCAAATGTGCCCGGGGCTGAAACCCATTGGCAAGACTCATAGCCCCCCACCTTCTGACTTGAGGGAGAGCAGTCTACAAGAAGGTAATAAATGAATATTCATTTGCTGTCATTTAAAGATCAAAATCAATAATCACAAACCACTTCGTATTTGTACAATGCTTCAGTTTACAAGCACTTGAACACAGCTCAGAAGGCAAGGGAGATGTTATTGCCCACCTAGTCAGTCATTAGCAGACGCTGTTTGAACACGAATCTTGCTGGGTGGGTATGGAGGAGTGCAGAGGGGTGCTCCCATCTTCCAGGGGCCAGGAAAATGTAGAAGAATGCCAAATCTGCCTTGGGGAAGGAAGGGGGTTTTCGCAAGGAAAGGAGTGTGCAATCTGATTGTTGGAGCAAAGTAATTTTGTGCACAGAACTGGACTTGGAAGCTGCTGGGGAAATAGCATTCAAAGCAGAGAGAAGAGTGTGTGCAAACATGACCTGGAGAGGTAAGAAAGGGCTTGTTCGGATGGCAAGGTGGGCCTGGAGTCATGGGGGATGAGGCTGGAAAAGCAGATGGGTCAAGTCAAGGCAGGTCTTACCTGCAGCGGACAAATGGGGGTTTACAGATAATGAAGTTGAAGAGACAGATCTGTTAGAGCAGTTCTTAAACCACACCGAGAAGCTTTAGAAAAAAAAATGTACTAAAAGAAATGGAGCACGATGATTTAAATGAATGTTTAGAAGCGGGAAATAATAAATGTTAATGTTTGGTGCATGATTAAAAAAAATGTACGGATGTTTGAGTCCTACCCACAAAGACTCTAATTCAATTAGCCTGTTGTGGGATCTGGACATCAGCATCCTTTTTAAAAAGCTCCCAGGTGAGATTATTTGTGCAGCTGGCAGACAAGCACTGGGCTAGAGGTTAAGCAGCCCTCTAAGGTCACCCCAAGATCAGGGCTCATTCTTGGGCTTTGAATTGCAGCAATTATTTCCCTTTAAATTTTGTCTGTCAATTTTAAGAATGAAAAAAAAAAAACAGGTGGAGAAAAAAGGGGCTCAGGACAACACATACACACACACACCCAGTATTCCAGATACAGCTCTTCATTATAGCATAAAGAATTTTAGCAACTGTTAATTTGATATGCAAAGTGTCCTAAATGATATGGGTGTTAAAAAAACCCAAGCTGACCTTTGCTTCTGCTTTATGTGTTTAGGCTGGGTAGGAAAAAGTCCTGAAACTCTCTTTATTACTAAGCCAGTCTTTAAGATCATGATGCTTGGTCGAAGATCAACAAGTCAAATAAGCTTCATAAACCCAGCGAGCAAGTACAGTGGGAGAGAAGGGGCGACCTGGGAGACGGCGATCACCTGAAGAGTCTCAGTGCTTTCAAAGGTCACCTCACCGGCAAATCCGGAGTTACCAGCAGAACAGGTGAAGTGACCCAGCGACCTTCTGTCAATCTAAAATGGCTGGGCTCCCAGGTAGCAAGGTCGGCACACCTGGGTCATGTCTACTGTCCCTACGTCCTTCCCATGCGCAAGGACACCAGTAATGGTGTTTGCCTGCTGACCTTCAACACGCTGCTCCTTCGGCAATAAAACCAGAAATCGATTTTTGATTCCTGTGCTGTAATTTAACACAACTTAAAAAAGAATCCCCACTAAGGCTACTTTGAAATTTTAACAATTTATGCCAGGCAAGAAGCCCAAAACATCGATTTCAATCATTTAAACAAACAATAGAGCCTTTTAGGTAAGTAGACTTGGGTTTGAAAAGGATATTTAGCAACATACATTTTTGGGGAAGAATGAAATGCTTCTCACCTGCCAGAAGAGAAAGAAGAAACAAGAAAAAAACTCAGTCTCCAAACAGCCTTTGGTATTCACCTTTGAACATACTCTCTCCAAAAGTAATAATACCACAAGTTTACCTTCATGCCAAAGGCTGGGTTGTGTCTATTTCCTTATGACTTTCTCCACAATGACTCACACAGAAAAGTGGTGAGGGCATTGGTTTCACCTCTCAAGTTCGTTTTCTTTTTAATTAATAGGAAGTGCATGACATGATACAAATAAAGTTTATAAAAAATGCTGAAGTAATATTTATCGATATTTGTTGGATGCTTTATAAGCAAGGGTTGACTCTCCCAGGCCACCTGATAATCTGCCCTCTTTAAGGTTAGTTGCTTTGAAAGTTAGTTGCTTTACTGGTGGGTTAGGAAAAGTAAAGGGAGCGGTGCTTCCCACAGCTCTCAGTGAGAAAGAGGGCCGGGGGGTCAGAAGAGAGTGAAGGGGAGTAGCCCCAGGGCCAAAATGATACCCTTGAATGTAAGTGTTTATTTCTGGCCTTTCAGGAAAGGACAGATGATCAGCTTGTAGAGAAAAAGCAAACCTGGGGGAAATGGCTCGACTGTACAGAAATTTCATAAGATGGATTTCTCCTTGTATGAACACACTTACTGTACAAAGAATAAAGGCCAACTAGACCAGCATATCTTGAGGGACCATCACATTTACATCGCAGTCTAGAAAACATCTGGAAACCCTGCCATGATCAAAAGATTTGCTGACAATAGTGAACACAAGCAAAAAAATCTGGGTAAGGAAAATTACCCTGTGGGCCCCCACACTCTGGCTGCTCTGTCACGTGGCCAGAAGGCTGCACATCCCCCCCGGCCAGCCAGAGAACCTCCCCCCTGGCCCATGCTGGCCTGCTAAATCCTTGCTGGGCCTCCCCCGCAGGCTCCTCCATCACTGTTTGTCATTGCAACATCCCCGGCTTCATTTCGACACACATTCCTGATAAGCTGTGAACTTAGAAATTTCAATTACTTATGCTGACTACATTTCAAGTGTTGACTGTTTCCATGTGCCACTTGCTTCCAAACCTCTCCATGGGGGGGAATGCGTCACACACCTGGAAGTTCTCCCATGGGCCCTGGGGCCACCTAAGGCAGGCAGTCTGGGTCCCCAGAGAAGGGTCACATTTCCTTAATGGTCTCAATTTGGAAGTCACCCTTCCTTCTGTCAGAGGCCTGCAGTTACCTCCTGGTGTGTCTGCAGTGAGGGGCAGCCCCACTAGGAGGAATGTTGCCCACTCCCGGCACCCCCACTTCAGCCCTGTTCCCACAGGCCCAGTCTGCTTAGTAAATATTTATCCAGCATGCCTGGCCTCAGCAGAAGCACAATAACCATCCTTTGCCTGCTCTTTATGCTAGAAAAGAAAACAACAGACTCTACTTAAACATAGCTGATAAATAGGGCAATAATATGTCAGAAATCCACAATCGAGTTAAGACAGGATCCCTCCACTTCCTTAGCTTTCATTGAGAATCAGATAACATGTTACATGTAGGGCTTCAAAAATTCCCCCTACCGCCGCTTCTGTCTCCTTCCCTGTATCTTAAGATCTCGTGGATTTAAAATACTACATTACTTTTTTACTGAAACAAGTCATATTTCTATTTAAGTGTCCTGGAAAGAAGTGAGCATGTTAGCTTCCCAACCAGTTTTACATGCAGGAAAAAGGTCCAAACTGAAGGATGGGGGAGTAAGCCCCAGGCCTCACCACCGAGCTGACCCCATTTTAGAACAAGATTTTCTTCCAACCTCTGAGTACTTTCCTATCCTCAGGGCTGATGGCAATGAGTGAAACGTATGATAATTTATCACAGATGGTTCTTAATTTGTATTCTAGACCAGCACTGTCCAATTCAATGTTCTGTGATGAAGGAAATGTTCCCCATCTAAGCTAATAGAGCAGCCATGAGCCACCTCTGGCTAATGAGCCCTTGAAAGTGGCTAGTGCAACTGTATTTTTAATTAGATTTCATTTAAATTTCAGCAAATGTGGCCAGTGACTACCTTATTGGATGGTGCACCTCCAGGCCATGAGATACATTTATTATTTTATTTTGACTAACATGCTGTGGCAAAACATTTTCCCCTGCAGCTTCCCCCAACCCCATTCATTTTTAACCAGCACTTACTAGCATCTTCTATCACTTAGAGTCCCCACTCCCCTAATTTAAGAAAATTTTAAGAGCTGGTTTAATGGAAAAATATGAGGCAGATTTAAAAACTTCAGGTTTCTAGCTAAAAATATTGACATTGTATATTGAATTCAGTGAGTTTCCCTTCCTCCACCTGTGTAATAAATGGTTACTTTAAAAATTATCTGCAGTGTACAAGGTATGCCGACCCGGCTGGGTGCTTCCGCAGCTACGCTCTAAGGGCACACACGGGACTTTATTAAGGAGAAGGAAATGTCAACAGAAAAGGCGTGACAAGGCAGGAGACCTGCATTGTGCTTCCTACTCTTGGAAAAGCCTTTTCAGTGTCCACCCACCCAAGTTTAGTTTCCTCTCCAAAGAGGTTCTTGCAAAGAACATAGAAGCTATTGTTCCCCGCAACAACTCTTCTCAAATAGAGCTTTGTCTCAATGCTTGCAAAGACAATCGCTCTCCGAGAAAATGCTGCCGAATAACTGGGTCAGACTGTGTCAACGTGGTGTGTTTACGCAGACTGTTTCCTGAATGACCGACGGAGGTGGCCGGGTCACTCAGCACCAAAGATCTGAGACCTGGCGGCAGTGCCAGTCACCCCACCTAAGTGGGAGAAAGCAAAAGGTGGTGATTCTGGGGCAGAGGGTGAGTGTAGCTGGCTTGTGAGAGGGCGGGGAAAATTATGCTCGGCATTGGGACACAGACCCTTGCTGAGTGTGATGACCACTTAGGCTGGTGTGGAAATGCCCACTGGCAGAAACCTGCCCACAGTGAGAGTCGCTCTCCCAGCCTGGAACCCACCCACATAAGCTGCCCCGAACACAGTCTGCTGTATGGTCAGGGAACCCTACCCGTGATGGGAAGCCAGGCCACTTCACAGACCCAAATAACCTGGAAAACAAGGCAACTGTAGTATTTACTCATACTTTCAGAGATACACATCCTTTCAAGTCTCAAGTTCCTCTTGTATAGAGCAAAGAAAATAAGTAAAATTCAGGGGCTGACACTCCTGTCCACGTGTTCGCTCCGTGGCCCTCCTCTTCTCAAAGCGACAACTCCATTTCACCAGATGTTCACAACCCTTGAAGTCATCCTCGCCTGCACTTTCTCTCACACCCATTATCAAATACTTAGCAAATCCTCTACCTGCAAAGTACACCTGGGACCCCATCAGTAACTGCCACCACTGGTCTCCTGTGTGACCAGAGCAGATTTCTAACTGGCCTCCTAGCCCAGCCTCTGCCATCCGGCCAACTCAGCAGCAGAGGTGGTCCTTGTGCAAGGTCAGGTCAGATCATGTCACTCAGAATAAAATCTAAATTCCTTCTCTTAGCCTACCAGACACCTTATTTCTCTGGGCACCTCACCCCTAGCCATTCCATCTTTCACTCATTCGATTCCAGATCCCGTGGTTGCCTTGCTGGATCTGATCCTCAAATACATCAAACACACTCCTACCTCAGGGCCTTTGCACTTTCTCATCCCTCCCTCTGAAATGACTTTCACCCCAGAATGTAAGACTTGTCCCCTTGCTTCCTGTTGGTCTCTGCTAAACGTCACTTTATAACAGAGGCTTCCTATAATATATGGGCACACGTATGCCCAGATGCATACCACTGCCACTACATGCTCTCTCCTTTCTTTCTTGTTTTTCTTGGTACTTAGTACCACCTAGCACATGATAGATTTAGTTCCATGGAAGCAAGGGTACTGCCTGTCTTTCTGGCTCACTGCTATATCCCCAAAGCTTACCTAGCACACAGTAGATGCTCAATAGATACCTGTGGGTTTTCTTTGTGAATATTTGGGTTGGTTCTTTACAAAGCAGAGTTCTCTCAAGATGAAATTCAAGTTAGCATGTAAGTATCATGAGGAAAATTCAGTAAGTTATAAACCATAAAATTACAATTTGATTTACACAAAGCAAATGAAGTTAAGACAATATAGTTTGTGCAATCGGCTCTGGACTCAAAATGAGGTTTACTGATTCCTCACCTAGTCTTCCTCTGAGGTAGTCCCTGGGATTCTCTCAAGGGGAGGATGCACCTGCCCCTCTAGGCGGCTCTGGTCAAAGGTGGGACTTGGCTCCCCCTCAGCCGTATACAATAAGGGAATCTTCCCCTCCACAAAGTAAGGTTTGGTGGCCCTTCACGTCCCCTCCCCCTTAAGAGAAATGTCCCCTACACACGTCTACAGCAAAGGGGTGTGCAGCAAGGTGTGAAAACGAACATGTATGTATCAAACACTTACTTTGTGTCAGGAACTCTACCCAACAAACACTGAATTCCCTTCCTCTCTGTCACACACGAAGGGGCGGGCCCTCTTCCAGGCCTTTGCCACCCCTGGGAGGCTGCGAGCTCCCTGAAGACAGCAGCTTGTCCTTTACATTCAGCTGTTCACAGCCAGCACCTCACTCGGGCCCCATAACACTGTGGAGGCTCAAAGAAATGTCTGCTGAGCAATCAGATAGCAGGCCAGCGATGGGGCCTCTGCCCACTAGGAACCGTCCCCAAGAAGCCCCAGGTGAGACGGGCTCTGTGGCACATTTGCTGTCACTCAGGACGTAATTACTTTAACTCTTTAGAGAACACTGACCATAAGTTTTTCCCATTTATTGCCAGGACAGAAGTACATCTCTCATTGATGGTTCCCATGCTCTTTCTGCATGGGCTAATTTTAATTCCATCTCACTGGGTCTCTTCAGTAATAGATGCTGACAGTCCCAGATGCCAGGCTCTCACAGGAGCACCTGCTTATCCCCTCAGGATTAAACTAAACACCTTAACTCCAGGACAGTAGGTCTTCCTCTATAGACTTTTGCCGAAGATAAAGCACACGGCACAGTCCAGTCCGACAGCCACACAGAAATCTCTGTACTCAGAGCATCTATCTGTCTGGATGGTGACTGCGGTGAGAGCAGGGACCTTATTCGTTGACCCAGGTGATGGCCTCACATATGGAACACACATAGTAAAAGCTCAATAAAAGCTTGAAGAATGTCAGTAGATGGGGTACGTACTGACCAAATGAAAATTAATAGTTAACCAAACATTTTACAGATTGTTTATTACATGAGGATGGCCGAAATAAGTGCTTTTCAATTATCACTGGCAACAGACTTTTTTGTTTTGGGCATTATACTATGGTGTTTCAGGAGTTCACATTAAATATATGACCTTAGACACCATCCGTGTGGCCAGATTTGCACTCACCAGGAATGAAATTGCTTTCATCTTAATGGATAATCTGCTGCTGGGTTCTCCACGCTCCCTTGATTCTTGGCACAGGACTAATACAGCATAAAAGTGCATTCTAATGGTCTGTGGGATCAATCCGAGCAGTAGCTGACAGCTGATACTGAATATTTGAGTATACAGGATGACGAACACTGAGTTATAAAATAAAATATCCCACTGAGTCAAATTGCTCATATGCAGACAAAGGCACTCAGATAGCAGTTCCTACAATGCCCAGAAATAGAATTCATACCATATGACAGACCCAATTAAGACATTTGAGAGCTTGGTAAAAATAAATAATTATGTAACAGAAAACAAGCAGTGACAACTTAGAATCAGAAAATTTAAATGCAACAGGGGCCAACATCTCGCCCAACACAGAAATCTCACTCCTCCGACCTCCGACAGGGGTTTACAAATCTGCCTGGACACGCGTGGAAACCAGTTGTTATGCACTGCATCACAAAGTGATTCCACCTGGAGGCACCTCTCACCCTTAGGCTTACTGAACATCTCTCATATGCCAAATAACCTGTTAGAGTCTAAGGATAAAATGATGGAGAACATTTCTGCCCCCAAAGATCTTAGAATCCACTGGAAGAGAAAATAAAAAACTGTGCAGGTGCAATGGCCAGTGATGGAGCAGAGAATGGGGGCACAGAGGAGAAATATCAGGTGTAACGAGTCAGTAAAGGCTCTGCACACAGGTCAGGAGTTTGGATTTCATCCCCAAGATGATGGAAAAGCACTGAAGCATGCTGTGCTCAGATACGCATAAACGTAGTTTTAACATTGCTAGTCGTTCTAGATTTTGCTACTAACCAGTTGAATGTCAATCCTTCCCTATAAACCTTAAGCTCCAGGAGGGCAGGGATCCAGTCTGTTTTGTTCATCAATGTGTTCCCAATATCTAGTAGAGTGCTTGGGACTGAGCAGGTAGTGAGCAGACAGTGAATGGATTGAATTTAATCAATCAATCAATCAAGACCAATGAGTAGTCTCTGGGGGGTGGATTGAAAGGGTTAATTAAGAGAGACAGGAAGACCACCCAGTCACAGGATTCCTCTAAGCCTGGTTAGGGGAGAAATCACAAGCGCCTCAAAGGTGTGGTCTGGGAGGCTGGGTGGAAGGGACGGTGAGGTCAGTGGTTTTAAGAAATTCAAGTGCAAGGTAACAGGGACAGCAAAGGGAGAGCAAATTCAGTTTCAGACACACTGAGCTGCAGTATCCGGAATCTAAGGAGCAGCAAAGGGGAGCTATCAAGTCATGCACAAGTCTGCTTACACAAGAGGTGTGGCCTGAATAAAGACAGGTGGCCACTGAAGGGCCACAGACAGGGCCATGAGGCCACGGGTGAGGACACAGCCTGGAGAGGGGCTTCAATCTAGATGTCATAAAAACTGGGCTGGTTTTATGCCAAATAATGACGCCTTTCAAGCTCATTATTATAACCACAAAAGATCGCTGCAAAGAAACAACTGATCTCATTGAGCTATTTGCTATAAGCATTTCATTTTCAGATCGCTAATAGGAGAAGCATGAACTAGATTATCTCCATAAAGGAAGACCACAGTTTGAATGCAGGCTGTTGGGTTGAAATGCTGTTGAGAATAAATATACATAACAAAATTACCCCTCGTCAGATGTAAAAAGAATTGCTGATGACTCTTTCCTTAAAACCAGGATCCACTTAGGTTTTGCATTTCTGCAGGAACAAGGGAGGAGATTATAGGAAAGAAAATGAGTGTGTTTTAAGGCCTAGCGCGTACCTGGCTCTCTCAGACTGAGAGTGACATCACTAAGCAGCCATGCATCTTTCCCACAGCCTCTTTGAGATGAAGAAAAAACACTCAGAAAATTCTGAATGAAATAAAATGAACAGCTGATCCAGTAGAAAAGGAGACATGGCTATAGGAAAATGCCAGGTTTCATTACCAGAGAATTTGAATTAACTGGTTTAATTCCAATTATGTTAACTCCTTGCAAGATAGTCTTCCTGTTTGGGGGGTCAGTGGTGGGGTAGGGGGATCTCTTCTATATTAGAACTAATTAAGGAAAAATTTTGAAATGTGTATACATGCTGCATTTTTTTCTCCTTCAAAATAAAACAGCTTTCTGCATTCGGATAAGGGGAAATTTATGCTGCTATGATCTAGATTACGGACTTCACTGAATGGAACAGTGTCACTGAAAACAGCGGACTGATGTTTGACTTGGTAGCTCCCCTTTGCCGTTCCTTAGACACCAGATACCCTAGCTCAGTACATCTATATTTTAGATACTAAAATAATAACACTGGCACATTTTTTAAATGTACCAACATGGAGGCAGCCGTAAAAATCTTTTGTTCTGGAATCAGATCCCAAGCCAGACCACAATGTTTGACAGATCCCCATTTGGCTTTCAGGCCCAGGCGAGCTCCTCTCTGCTCTAGGAACAAAATGTTCCCATCTATCCAGCAGGGAATGAGTACTCTGAACATTACCGAGACGGGTGCCTTAGATCACGAAGAGTCCACTGCCAGCAGTGGGGATGAAAGGGCAACTCCGGTGCCTGGTTTTAATCTCATGCTTATTCAAATTACCCTGATGTACACAGAGAGCCTCTGAATATAAAAATTAACCATCTCAACTTATTATGAGACCAAACTTCACTTGCAAATATAACCAGGAAAAGACATCGAAGAAGACATCAGCAATCCAGATAAACAACTGGGACTCATAATTATGAAAAGTCTAGGAACCCCCAGTATAATCAGGAGAACAATGGCAATCTGTTAATTAACCAATTATTGAGGCTGTAAAAAGCTATCAGTACTTTTTTTCCAGGTGTCCTGGTGTCTGCTGAAGCCAGCTTAGTCACTTAGTTCTTGCAACTCAATTTCTAACTCTCAGGTTGGTGTGAGCATTTCTCATGGAATCAGCTTCACTGCCTAGGCACTGGGAGGTGATGGCAAGGCTGGGGCAAGGAGTAGATAGGGAAAGTCATGACGTATGTGTCATTTCTCACTTTTTAAGACATTTGTACACTGAGGGGAGGTGGTGGCAAGGGTTATCCAAGCGCTGACTGAAAGAGCTTTCTGCAGTGAGGATGTTCTGGATACATTTGCACTGTTCAACATGGTAGACACTAGCTATGTGACCTTGAAACATGGCTGGTGTGATGGAGAAACATTATAACTGTATTCAAATTTAAATAGCCACATGTAGCTAGTGGCTAACATATTGCACAGTTTAGACTCAGAACACAGACCCATATTCATCAGCTACCCAGCCAAAAATGAAATTCTAATCTTGAAAATTTTAGGCCTTGTTTTATTAAGGAAAGTGTACATTGCTAGATGTAAATTTGCAAAACATAATATTTTGCAAATATGCAAAAACCCATTACTTGGGGTACTCTGTCCTTTGAACAAGCTAATTAATTAATCTTCATCTTCAGAGATACAGAGACTAAGCATAACTTGATGAATTTTCAGTTAAGATACATTACACAAAAACACAAGTCTTGTTTTTTTTCTTCAAAGTAAGAGTGAATTTCAAAAAAATAGTGGACTGGCTAATAAATCAAAATGTATTAGAAAAAAAAATTTTTTTAAGATAAAAAAAGACAAGGATGCCCCACTCTCACCACTTTTATTCAACATAGTTCTGGAGGTCCTAGTCATGGCAGTCAAACAACAAGAAGAAATAAAAGGCATCCAGACTGGTAAGGAAGAAGTTAAACTGTCACTGTTTGCATATGACATGAACATTACATGTAGAAAATCTAGAGAATCCACCACCAAAAACTTCTGGAATTCAGAAAAGTTGCAGGATACAAAATCAATACACAGAAATCGGCTGCACTCCTATATACTAACAATGAAGTAGAAGAAAGAGAAAGCAGGAAAACAACTCCATTTACAATTGCATCAAAAAGAATAAAATACCTAGGAATAAACCTAACCAAGGTGAAAGACCTATACTCTGAAAACCACAAGACACTCATGAGAGAAATCAAAGACACCAGTAAATGGAAATACATCCTGTGCTCGTGGACAGGAAGAATTAATATTGTCAAAATGGCCATCCTACCTAAATCAATCTACAGATTCAATTCAATCTCTATCAAAATATTGACAGCATTCTTCAACAAACTAGAACAAATAGTTCTAAAATTCATATGGAACCACGAAAGATCCCAAATAGCCAAAGCAATCCTGAGAAGGAAGAATAAAGCCAGAGGGATTACATTCCCTGACTTCAAGTGCTACTACAAAGCCACAGTAATCAAGACAATTTGGTAATGGCACAAGAACAGACCCATAGATCAATGGAACAGAATAGAGAGCCCAGATATAAACCCACACATATATGGACAATTAATATATGATAAAGGAGACATAGATATATAATGGGGAAAAGACAGCCTCTTAGACAAATGGTGTTGGCAAAACTGGACAGCTTCATGAAACCATAAAACTCATAGAAGAAAACAGACAAAAATCTCTTGAATATAAGCATGAGCAGCTTCTTTGTGAACACATCTCCTTGGGCAAGGGAAACAAAAGCAAAAATAAACAAATGGGACTACATCAAGCTGAAAAGCTTCTGCCCAGCAAAGGACACCATCAGCAGAACAAGAAGGCATCCTACAGTGTGGGAGAATATATTCATAAATGACATGTCCAATAAGGGGTTAACATCCAAGATATATAAAGAACTCACATGCCTCAATACCCAAAAAACCAGAGAACCCAATTGAAAAATGGGCAGAGGATATGAAAAGACACACTTCTCCAAAGAAGAAATTCAGATGGCCAATAGGCACATGAAAAGATGCTCCACATTGCTAATTATCAGGGAAATGAAAATTAAAACCACAATGAGATACCACCTCACACCAGTTAGGATGGTCAACATTGAAAAGGCAAGGAACAAACTCTGGCAAGGATGTGGAGAAAGGGGAGCCCTCCTACACTGCTGGTGGGAATGTAATTTAGTTCAACCATTGTGGAAAGCAATATGGAGGTTCCTCAAAAAACTAAAAATAAAAATACCATTTCACCCAGGAATTCTACTCCTAGGAATTTACCTGGAGAAAACAAGATCCCTGATTCAAAAACACATATGCACCCCTGTGTTTACCACAGCACTATTTACAATAGCCAAGATATGGAAGCAACCTAAGTGTCCATCAGTAGATGAATGGATAAAGAAGATGTGGTACATATACACAATGGAATACTATTCAATCATAAAAAGAAAACAAATCCTACCATTTGCAACAACACAGATGAAGCTAGAGGGTATTATGCTCAGTGAAATAAGCCAGGTGGAGAAAGACAAGTACCAAATGACTTCACTCATTTGTGGAGAATAACAACAAAACAAAACTGAAGGAACAAAACAGCAGCAGACTCAGAGACTCAAAGACAGGACTAGCGGTTACCAAAGGGGAGGGGTCAGGGAGGGTGGGTGGGGAGGGAAGGAGAAGGGGATTAAGGGGCATTATGATTGGCACACACAATATAGGTAAGTCACAGGGAAGACAGTAGCACAGAGAAGACAAATAGTGACTCTATAGCATCTTACTACACTGTTGGGACAGTAACTGCAATGGGGTAAGGGGGACTTGATAATATGGGTGAATGTTGAAACCACAATGTTGCTCATGTGAAACCTTCATAAGATTGTATATTAATGATACTTTAATAAAAGAAAACTAAAAAAAGATTTTTAAAAAGGCAAAAAATCCAAAATAACTTCTTAGAATCCCATAAGGAATCTCCGGCTTGGCTACTGTTGCACCAAATGACTTGGGTTCCGTCCAGGTGGTGGCCTCTATCCCGCCTCCCTAAGGCCCTCTGGGTGATCACAGCGATACCTCTGGAAGAACCCGCACCTCTGTTGGTTCCCTGGGCATCACTGGGCCTGACACTTTCCAGAAGGAGTGCTTGCCGCACTCCACCGTTCTAATGAGCTTGAGGGTAGGTCAAAACTTCAAGTAATTTCAGTCTTTGACATTAATTTTACATAAACAACTTCTTCTCAAACTTCCCTTTGGTTTACTCCTTGGAATGGATAAAGACGTCCTCATTTTCCTTATGAAATTTTCAAACAAAGTCAAATTACAGGAAAGGTGTTTTCACCAAAGCATATACACAGATGACAGCATTTATGCACAGTGATGCTGTTTAATCAAGCCAAAATGATCGTTTCTGAAGTACAGAAAGATTCTCAGTGGCACACAGTCTTTAATTACACACACATGTGCATACTTATAAACATAATTTTAGTAAAATGCATCTCCTATGATAGCAAATACAATGACATCTCCTATTTACAGCACTGTCAAAAAATAAAGCATTCAACAGAATTTTCTAGGATTTCCCTTTCAAGATCAAACCTTCTTTAATCCTCTTTGACAGTCATAATGTAAATTCATTACAGGGATGATAGTGCAGCACGGCGAATACAGTCAATGATTCTGTAACATCTTCCTAGGTTGATAGACAGTAACCACTCGAGGGGGTGAGGAATTAATAGTATGGGTAACTGTTGAATCACATGTAGTATATTTGAAGCCAATATAAGATTATATATCAACAATACTTTAATAAAAAAAGTCACTTCTAAATATGTTCATATTTCCTTGAGTTCTTTAACAGAGAGAATTAAGTTTTAGGCTTTTTACTGAATATCATTATTACTATTCTGACTACAGTACTGCAAGTCTCTGTGCCTTAGCTACTCTATTTCTTCAAAGCCAGAGCATCAGCTATCAATTCTCACAGCTCGTCCAAACTCCTGGTTTATAGTTTCCAATTTCCTATGTACTAAGAACAATAATTAAGCCTATATAGGTTAACTGAGTTAATCATGCTTTGAAGGTGGACTAGCGAGTAAAGTCCACGGCTGCTGGGCAGAGGATTTCTGCCAAGCAAAGCATTCAGAAGTTCAGGTCCCACCCTCCCTCCCACCCCAGCCCCCGTTAAAATTTTACATGTGCTAAAAGAAGTTGAGGAGGCCAGAAACATGCCCTCCAAAGAAAACTTAAAGTCCAAATTTCAATTAATATAAAACTAACTGGTGAATTTATTATTCACCTTCAGAATTAAGTTTACTAGATAACTGCTGTAATAATCAGAGACAGGCTCTAAGTGAGTGTGTTAATAGCTGGACATGGACATTGCATTTTTGTAAAAAACAAATATATGACTGGAGTCAGTGGAATTGAGCAATTAGTAAAGAAGCCTGAGGAATGAAGTCCAGATAGCTGGATTTTCTGTAAAAATTCAGTAACTCATCAAACTTTAGATTTAAAGTAGCATCACAAACAGAAACCACCCACGGTCTGTGTTTAATGAGGAACTTGTTCATTTGCTGAACACAGCCACCGATTACAGGCTGTGAGCTCAGTGTCCTGCAGGTACTGTGTGGCATCACAGATGCAACACGGAAACAGACGGGCACACCAGAGGGCTAGGGGTACACAGGAAGGGCACCTACCAGCCTGGATGGACAAGGAGGGCTTCCTGTAAGAAGCAGCATCTCCACCAGCACACAGATGGAGCCTCGGATGACCAGGGCCAGGTGAGATGTGGGAAGGTGTACATACATCATGCACGTGCCCCGGCTGGGAGCTGGCGACCCAGCAGTGATTTAGGATAGTTATGGTGGCAGTCTGGTGGCTGGGGTGGGGAACTTGTGGAGCAGTTTCCTTATGGAGGCCATTGACAGGGGTCTGATGGAAGTACTGGAGGTGGGGCAGCGCCTTGATCAGGAGGGGGAAGAGGAAGTTGAGGCAAGACGTGTGCAGAAAGAAAGGTGCAGATGCATAAAGGGCAGAGAATCAGGGGATGGGGCATCATGTGACAGTAGTAACAACCCCCCGACCCCACAGAAGGCATCGGAGCAGGCCTCTGAGGACATGGGCAGGGCAAGACCCCAAGACCACACAAGGACCAGGTCTGCACTGTGAACTGTACCTCTGAGACAGGGACCGTGGGTGTAGTCAGAGTAGGGTGACGGCCTCCGGAAAAAGCAAGGCAGGATATTTGCAGTCAGAGCAGTGTAACTACATGCAAGGAAATCCCCTACCAAAAACTCTGTTTTAAACATTAAGCTCTAGAGTCATTCTTCAGTGAGATCAGTTAATATTCGCCAGATAAAGAAGAGTAGCACATGTTTTTATTATGCTAACCATTTATAATCATGTGTAAGATTCACCTTCGCATGCTAAAAGGCCCAGGCCTATGTGCTATCTTTCCTCCTTCAGATCTGATGAGGTGATCTGCAAACTGGGCAACTAATTTAGGATGCAGGCCCAGCCATAAACAACACAGTAAAAGGCAAGAAGGATTCTACCTTAAAGATAAGATTGCATTTTAATACCCAAGAAGTTAAGACGTTAGACATTCTTAACTTACTCTTTAGCAAACAATACCTCAGCCCACCTTGTTTAATATGCTCCCAGACCAAGATGCTGGTATCTCAGGGAGAAACCATCAGAGCAGGAAGTTGCTTGTGTTAAGTTAATTCTAAATATTCAGGGACCACTTAATAAGTCCACACCCCTAAGCTTTTTTCATGTTCCCCCAAATCCTCAACTGCCTATAAAACCCCTAGACAACGCACCATCTGGGCCTCCTGGTGTGAGCTGGGAGCTCTGTCCTTTCACTTTATCTCTAAATAAAAGCGTGCACCTTGCTCTCCTACCTTGAGTGTTTGTGAAGCTCATTCTTTGGCTTCGTGAGCAAGAACCCTGGCATCACCTCCACCTGCAGAGCTGCGTCCTCTGGCCCAGGTCCTTTCTCAAGGTCACTCATTCTCACCCAAGCCTCTCTACGAGCACCAGTACTGAAGCAGGGATGCGGGAGACAAGCCATCCACGGGATGGGAGGCCTCCAACATCGGACAGCTGTCACCCTGCTCCACAGCTCGGCCAAACCTCTTCTCATGCTGTCAACAGGCCTCCAGACCCACACTGCTCACTTGGTAGTCACCAACCACATGTGGTAATTACAGTTTAAATTAATGAAAATGAAATAAAATTAGAAATCCAGCTCCTCAATCAAGAGCCACCATTTTAAGTGGCTACCAAAAGTGGTACACAGGACATAACCATCACCACAGAAGCTGTCAGAGCTGCCATAAACAAGCACTGGAATTTGTTTCTAAAAGCATTTGCAAGGGTTGAACGAACTTAATATTAATAAAAAGACATTTAACTTCATCACTGATTATTTCAGTGGTCTCAGTGAAGAGAATCAATATAGGAAACAAGCAAACATCACTTTGACATTGTCTTGGATATGTAAAATATTCAAAGAACTGTTAATTGAAGCAATAAATTTCAAATGCCAGAAGAGTTACCAGAATTTTTTCTGTTGTATATACATATACTTATTATTTATTATTATGCTGTCTGTGTGGATAAATAACATTAAAATGATGAGAAAAACACCACAGCCTAAACAGAAGAGGCATCAAAAAAGTCTTTAAAAACATTCACAATTCAAATTTTCAAATTTATGACATATTTCATGAGAGCAAGAGATAGAAAACTAGAGTTGAGGAATTGCTAAAAGTTGCATTTAGGATCTGTTAAATCTAGCAAGTCGTGTGAGCCTTTTATGCAGGTTTATTGACAGATATTAGCAGTTATGCCAATAAATATGTACTCTTAACTATTCAAATAGCCATACCAGTGAGGTTGGGCAGTGTTTGATTAAAGCACGGGGCCTCAAGCTATCTGCACACCCAGGTCACCTGGAGGGGTCACGCCCACATGCATGCACACAGGCGCCAGTCCCAGACCATGCCAGTCAGAGTGGGTTGGGGGTGGGAAGGAGAGCAAGCCTGGAGGACAGGCCAGTATGCAGACAAGGTTGGAAACAATGAGTATGGATTAGACTAAGGTCGGGAGTCATCTCTGTTCACTATTAAAATCTCACTGTGGACCTCTGGGAGAAGACATAGCACTCTGTAATGTCACCACAGGAGTTTCCTTAAGCTTAATTTCAAACAACATCCTACTCACTGGACTTCACCCTGGCTGCACTTTAGAATCACCTGGAAGCTTCTTAGAAAAAAATACTAATGCCTGGATCTCCCACCTAACTGAATCAGAATCTCTGATGGCAGAACTTGGGCATGGGTGTATTTTTACAAGATCCCCAGGTGATGCTAGAAGGCATCTAGGATTGAGAATCCCTGAGCCAGATGAGCCCAGTGTCTTGTTCCTTGGGAAACGGAAACAGCAGCCATGTGCCCAAAATAAGCCTGAGGAAACGAGGCTCACGCCACCGAATCTGTCTAGTGTTTGGCCACTAGCACACGATTTATCCCCAGGGCTGTAGCCAGAAGATGCTCTCTGCAAGCCTTCCCTCCGCCCAGGCACCATCACCTCCCGCCCTCCTCACAGCGCCTGGGCAGTGATTGGCACTTGGGCACTGATTGTTGAGCAAATAGAACCAGTCTATGTGGCTAGGGATAATCTTTCTATAAATGATGAGTAAATTAAAATGCCTCTTTCTAGAGAAAAGCCAAGAGTGCAGATATGGTGTGGGACCATACCCTGATTTGATTTGACAAAATAAATATCTGTATTTATAATATTGAGGCTTTTATATCAATGAGCTTTTGCCATCAAAACAAAATATCAGAAAATCTTAAAATTAAGAACAGAACAGCAAATAATCCTACATGTGAACAGCTACTGGAATTCTCCATCTCACTCCCAGTTACACGCACCTTGCTAGAAATACACCCAATGTGGGTCCCGGGGGCTGTGGTGGAAGTAGTGGACAGGGTCTGGGAGGTGTCAATCAGGTCTCAGGAAAGACAAAGGATATGCTAAATCCTATTTAATTACATTAGGAAATCTAACCACTGTTCAAACCACTGCACTCTTGATAGGAAAACTCCATCTTTAGAACTTTTAAATGCCAGAAAGTCAATTTATTTTAGTTCTTTGTCAACAAACATCCAGCTGTAAAAACAACGCAAAGGCAATTTTAAAACAAGGAACAAATTATCTGTATTCCTATTACCCTAACATGACCATGTATAAATTTATTTAGGTCTATTTTGTTTCTGGGCACAATGTCCTCATATACCTTTTGTAATCAAAGCTTACATACAATCTCATATTCTGCTTTTTCTCAGTTACTGCTATGCTGAAATTCATGAATCGATGGTTGGATAAAATAGGCAGAGAAGAACACAGTACCCAAGGAGGAATTCTTGTTCTACAACACGGGTTACAAATCCTGGATACCCCAGGCGAAAATCATCAGGCTCGAATGCTTCTAAATGTCTTTTTTTTTAGAGATTCTGAAGCACCCAATCATTCAGAAACTGACCTTGTCCTTGGCATTCTGGAACCTCATTCCATCAACTATGTTAATAAAGAGAAGGCTGAACACAGAGGGCTAGCCTCCAGTTATGCTTAACGACATGGTGACCAGCACGGAGCCACGAGCACTGGCCGGACCTGCCATCCTGGGAGCCTCTCAGAATGTCACACAGGGCTGTCAACCCCACACAAAGCAGAGCTGCCCACAGGCCTTAGGAAAAGCAACACGGAGGCCAGCACACATCTGACTCCTGACCATCCATCACATTCCCCAGCACCTTGTTAGTTTCACATGCAGATTGTAACACTTGGGGCTTCTCAATGAAAACACTTGGAAAATGCATTAAGAAATCCACGCAGGAAAGAGTCTTTATGTTTCTTAACTATGTGTAAACATTACGCAAATCACACTGCCTGCGGACCCAGAAAGTGAGCAGGAGGTCAGATGTCAGCCATTCATCAGTCTAGGACTTTATTCTCTTCCCAGGTCTGAAACCGTTCAGCCACCAATGCCAGCCACTCACCGGGAAGTGGGGCATTTTATACTAACTAATTGTCACAATAGTTCAGCTCAGTCTTATAAAAAAGGCAAGCAGTGGGAAGCAGGGTGGGGATTTCCTTTCAAAACCTAAAAATGTTATGAATTACTCTATCCTGAAATGTGTCAGGTTTTACCTTCAGGGAAACAATTAAATCCATGAAATGTTTCTGATTTGGGGATATTTTTACATATACCAGATTATCACCCAACCTCAACCATGATGAACTCGTGGCCAATCCTCTTTCATTTTATATCCCTAATGACACCCACCCACATCCATTTTATGTGGAAACAAACTCCAAACATCATTGACTGCATGCATAAATAGTTCAGTGTGTTAAGTCTATATTTGAATGACAAGAACCTGAACTCACTTGTTAGTGTTGTTTATAAAATCCAGTGACACTGGAGACAAAGTTAAGGTGTTATTACAGAAGCATATGTAGAAAACTAAAGCCAAACCCTGGCCTCAGACCTCACAGCTATGGTGTTACTCTGGGAAGATATTTGCTAGATGAATGCTTCTGTGGTTCATGAGCTAATTTACTGATTCACTCGAGGAGAGCATGATGAATACAGTGTTATGTGGCTAAAGTTTGCTTTTCAATGAAATGATAGTAGTCAGGAACTAACAAATCCTGTTATTGCCCAGTTTCTACTATCTGACTAAACTGAAACCTCAAAAGAGAAATGAATTGATTCAAATATCAAATTTACCTGATGTGCAGACAAAATTCTAACGTTTTCAAGCACGTTTTTGTTTCTACTTATTTGAATGGCAGTGGTACCTTTTTTCTGACATATGAGGTTCTGGGTGGCAAGAAGATGGGACCTGATTGGTAAGAAATTTGCTGGCACGTAAAGTTTGGACTAAAACCCTTCAATGGGACCATCCAAGGCCCTTCTGATTATATGAACTGGGACAGAGGGGAGGCGAAAGAGGGAGGGAGAAAGAAGGGAAGAATTTTAAAAAGAAGAGTCTCTATGATATGATTTTTTTAAAACAAAGCAAAAAAATTTTCAGACAAGCTCCTCCCCTAAAAGGAAACTGAATAAATAATGGTCCCTTTCCATCAGTCTCTTCTCCCGATGGGGAGGGGAGACCCCTATAGTCGGTTAGGAGCCCACGAAACTGCATTTTCAACAATGTGTTTTCTAGACCAGGCACACTGGTGTGCACCACAGAAAACAGCAGGCCATACGCCTGAATATACTGGGGACATCGCATGTCTTTATTTATCATTTTTCAAAAATTTTATTTTTTTCCTATAGAGATGACACCCACAAAATGACCAAGCCTCCTAAGGGATGCCACATGGATAAAGACAAAGTGTGATGAGGAAAAAATCCCAAACAAAAAAGCAAGCGCGTGCATGCATTAGCAGACATAGTGTTCCCACTGAAGTCTGCCTCCTGGGACCAAGGTTAACAGCCACACTTTTTTTTTCTGTCTCTAGCCAGGTAAACCATAGGTTTTGCCACTTTTTAAACAAAGAGACTGATCTAAGTGGCTAAAACCTGTCACTAGACTACATCATTCTCAAATTCCCTTTTGGAGTAGAAAGAAGATGGGCTTTGCTAGGATTCAGGCCTAGTTCAATCCCTGTTTGGCTGGTCCCTCTACTATTTGACCTCAGACTCCTTCCTGGAAGTCAGAAACGACTTTCACAAAGCTTCATCCGTGCAGTCTCTGAATTTCTATTCCCCGACACACAAAATACATTTGCTACCTCACAGGAGCTACATAACAACAAACTTTACAATGTTATTCAATATTACTTAGCAAATGCTTATCAGATGCCTATTGGGTCAACACTGCTGTAGGCAAAAAACCAGGCTAAGTCCTCGCTTTCACGTGGCTCACGCTCCAGGGTGGCCAGCGTCCTTCTATGGCTACAAAACTCAGCGTATTTGTTCCTGGCACCCCCTCACGGTCAGCCAGGGTCTTCTCTATGCCCCTGTGGATTCATTCTAGGCTCAGTCCTTATAATCCTCATTCGTTATCTTTGAAATATGAGCTGGTAAGAGCTCAAACCCAAGAGCAGCAGTCGCGGCACCGCGCCATCCTGCCATCGCAGCGGCGAACATGGCTAACCTTGTCCAGTGCCTCTGACCCTGAACTCCAACTCCAGCTCCTTCCGGGCAGCCACTGCCAACTGACAAGAAGCTGGCAAAACTGTAGCCTGTGAGGGGAAGCTCTTCCCACATATCTGTACTTTAATACCAGGCCCCTGAAGACTTAAACATAAAGACCCCTTAAGCTCCCAAACACAAAGGAAGGTCCAGAAAGAACATGAAAGGAAAACTGAAGAACACGCGTTTCATGACTTGGTCCCCAACTGAAGATTTCCTCTCTTATCTTTAAGTCAAAATTTTTTCTCTAGAATAACTGTTGGGCTCTTTTACTAGAGTGCAAAGGGGGCTTAGTGGTATTTTTAAAATAATATACATTCATTAGTGTTAGATAAGATAGACTCTAGAGCAAACTGTTGAGTGGAGCGCTCAGCACCTACACAGAGTGGTTCTTCCATTGGTCTCATCTGCGCTGAAAACCTGTGGGCACTTGAGTAACTATTCGTGGAATGTCTAATTTCATCCAAACTCTAGGTTTCTTGAGGGCAGATTCTATTTTGTTTCATGAAACGGAGGACAAACTCTATTTCATGAGGGTCTATTTTGTTGAGTGTTGTTTCTCCAACAACTAGCACAGTATCTAAACCACGGCAGACTCTCAAATATTTATGAAAGAAATAGTTTCTCCACTTCCTTGAATGATTTTAAGTAGGTTTCCAAGTTGTCATTCTGACTTGGGAAATTATTGTGACATCAGCAAAATTGAGAGTAATATTCATGAAAGAAGAGTTTGAACAACTTCAATCTGTCTTCATAATTCATGATTTCTGATTCACAGGAAAACAGTGTGAAGCTATGAGGAAACTGTGGCTCATAATTATTCACAAAGAGAGTAGCTTCCTAGATGTGTACACTGGCCTTCTGGTCTCAGGCCATTGCTTTCTGCAGGTCATCACACTATCTCCATACACTGCCTTAAACGAATATCTAATAAAAAAAGAAAAAGAAAAATTAAAACACATATACACTCAGTTTGTTTTTGAGCTGCCCTAATTCTCAGACTCAGAAAACTGTTCTCATCCCATGAGAAAGGTGGCTATATGACTGATAGATTATGACAATATTCATAATCCCTCGTCATTCCCCAGCAGGTTTAGTTAAGCCACCATGAAGCTGGTATCTGTGAACTCATCAGTTTACATGTACACAGCTGTTAACAAGAAGGACCTCTCAGTACTGTCCAGTATCTGAAAAGGGAGGGTCGTCGTCATGCTGAACATTTAGCAAAATGGATTTAAAGAAATACTCGGCATCACAAATCACCAATTGTTTAAAAACCAAGACCCAACAAAGGCCATGCACACATATTTTCAAAACCAGATGTGCAACCTAGTATCGTCCACATGAAGATCTGGGCCAGACTACAGCAACTCTTGCAAAATAGGAACAGAACACAATTTACCAGATTCACAGGTTATTGAAGATGTGCTAATAGCTCAATCTCCATAGAGACCTGTGACAGACCCAGACCAAGGGGGAAGGATTATGGTTTATTACCTTTTCCTAGTGGTCAAATGGAACATGTGCCACTGCAAACTAATTAAATTTATTAATCACTGGGAATAGTGATTATGAATTTCCCCTTCTATAAAATTACCTACTCTCAAATAATTTCAATTAGATGCAGTATAGCTGGATCTGTTGTGAGTCTTAAATAAATAACACCCGACTTTTATTCTTACCTGAATCCATTACCTGAAAATTCTTTATGGACTCCCCACTCACTGATGCAATATGATCCAAGTAATCTATTTAGGGGAAAATTTTTTTTAAACTAAATATTCTCTTTCCCCTACCTTCCCTTAACAAACAGCAACAAAGCAAAGAATCAGTCATTGAAAATTTAAATACCGTGCTGGCCCATGAGAGGGGCTAGGTTTCTGCCCCAGATCACCTCACCGTCCCAAGGGTTTAAAATCGGGTTTCATGGGACTGCGGTTACATGAATACCCTTAGAGTTTGGAGATGCACTGTAGAGTAAGTGGGGAGGCTTTCCAAAGACTCATCAAGCTATATGCTTGTCATTTGTGTAGTTTTTTGTACCTATGTTACATACGTCAATTAAAAGTTTAAAGGAAGAGTGAAAGGTGTCAATGTCTCTAATTTGTTTTTAGAAGATTTCAACAAATAAGCAGATAAATAGGTAGGACGCATGAGCAAACTGCTAAATACGAGAATATGTAGGCATATATGGCTCTACTTTCCTGTATGGCTTGAAAGTCTCACAATAAAAAAAATTTACTTGCATTTCCTATGTGTTCACACAAATAGACTTAGTCATTTACAGGAATCACTTGCAGGCAGCAGGGCCTCTGACAAGAGGAACAATAAGCCTGCAAGTCACACCTGTTTTAGTCGGAAACAGGAGGGAAAAAGGGGGAGAGAGAAAGAAGAGTAACTGACATCCAAGAGGACTGTCCAAATCAAGACCAGAAAGAGCAGCAGAGTCGCTAGGGAAGGGAAGAGTGGTCCTCGGGCACTTTGGAGTGAGACGGGCAAGTCCACACTGATCTTGGCTTTATAGAAGTAGAAGCTCTCATGGGGGAATACCTGTGTCTGAGCCTGTGGCTCTTGATTTGAGTCCCTGTCCTGACGCTTCCATATTCTGAAGCCTGCAAATTCCTCTGAACCTCATTTGCCAAAAGCAGAGACCGCCACCTGCTCCGTTTACGGTAAAGAGCTGCTGTGAAGCGCCAGGTGCAGACAGCGCGTGGCTCCAGAAACACCAGTCACTGGAATCCTCTTGAGAGGCTGCCCATCTTTAACACATGATTTTAATGCATGGAGAGAGCTTTCGAATTCAAGCTCATTTTCTTCTACATTAAAAGAATCTATTACGATTTTATGGTTTACATTTGGGTTATCCATGTGCCTACTACATCTCTCTTCACGGATAATTAAAGAAAGAGTAAAAAAGTGGTAGTTTGTTACACTGGCCTGCAAGGACCATTAGACTTGCCAATGAATAAGACTCATGTCAATGGGATTGATTGATTCAGACAAAGGGGGAGACAGGCTTATCATGGGTCAGGAGGTACATTTTAGCACAGTATGAAGCTAGTAAGTCAGCAGTAGTTATTAAATACTACAGATCCATAATAATGCCATATATACAGGGCCCCTTAAATCAATTATAAGAAAAGATAAACAGAACTTGTAGTCAACTGGACTTGTTTTGGGATTAGCAAACATTTCTGTAAAGGGTCAGGTGGTACATATTTAAGAGTCTGTGGTCCATATGGTCTCACTCTGTCCAGCATGACAGCTGCCATAGACAACATGTAAATGAATGGGCAGTGCTGTATTTCAATAAAACTTTATTTATGAACACCGGAATGTGAATTTCATATCATTTTTCACATGCCACAAAATATTCTTTTCACATTTTCAACAATTTTAAAATGTAAATGAGTACAGACTTTGGTTTTGCAAAATGAAAATGTTCTGGAGATTGGTTGCCCAACCATGTGAATATAATTAACACTTCTTAACTGTATACTTAAAATGGTTAACATGGTAAATTTTATGGTATGTGTATTTTACCGCAGACATTATTTTAAGTTAAAGAAAAAAAAAAGGAAAACCATTCCTACCTAGTGGGCCGGATTTGGCCTATGAGCTATAGTTTGCCGGCCCCTGATGTAATCTCATGTCTCAATTTCATTTTGCAATAGGATGTGAAATGTACCGCTGGTTAGCCAGAAATGCCTAGCAAACAGCAGTCAGAAATCACTAGATTCGGGCTTCCGTCACAGGCGGTGGTTACCCAGAGGGGCTGCAGTGCTTGGTGGGAGGGCACAGACTGTGGGTGGATCCCTGCCACAGTTCTGCTGACCTCGCCTGAGAGTGCGACCTGCGCAGCACATCCCTTCAGCCTGGGAACAGGAATCCTTCCCCACAGGGAAAAGCTGGATCTGAGGAAGGGTCCACGGGGGCCCTCAGCAGCCATCTGCCAGGCCCTTTATGATGCTTGTCGAATGTCCCAGCGTGAGGACAGCTGGCCACAGCAGAACACTGGGACAAAAGCCAGGTCCAGGTCTGACCTACGGAGTCTGGCCGAGGCAGTGAGATGAGGTACATGAAGAGCAATTACATCATCACCGGATTACGCGCTGTATTTACAAATCCCACACTTCCCACCTCCGCACCAGTAACCAGATGGAGGTATAGGCACCAAGTGTTCTCAGAGCAGAGGCCATGGGGCAGGAAGGCAGGCCCCAAGGACAGCTGCGGTGGGTCTGGCCTGTGACGTCACAGAACCAGAGGGCTCGGTCAGAGTGTGGGGGGTGCTTGAGAAAAACACAGCAGCTCCTGTTTCAGAATGAGCCTGTGGCTAAAACTATTTATGCAAAAATCCGTTTTCTTCTATGATATTAGTTTGTTGAATGCCTAGGTAAAATAGTGACTCCTCTCTCGGTGCCTCTGTGCCACCCTTTTGTAGTTTTCAATGATGGGTTCTATTAACAAGCAAACAATCAATCAATCTGGGGGTTGCTTTTATTCTTCAATCTACATGTAGTACATGCAAATTCTAGAATCTGGTTTGAAATCTGTGGCTTCAGAAAACATTCCAAAGGTGGCTGTTTCAAAGAGTGACTCACGCCTGAGCCGGTCTCTCTCTGGCCCCAGCCACGTCAATGCGTGAGCGCCAGGTTAGTGTTCCAGCTTCATTACTAAGAGCTGATGTTAATTTGGTGTGGAAGCGCTGGTGCTGGGCGCTGGTGCCTTGTCTACATGATTTCCTTCAAAGGACAAAGTCAGTGTTATTATTCCCATTTTACAGGAAGAACAGTAAGGCCCACAGAGCAATATGTGCCCAAGACCACTCAGCTAGTTAAGTGGCTGAACTGGGATTGGAGGCCAGAACTTTGACACCAAAATTAATGCTTCCCTTTTCTGTCTCACGGCCTCTGAGACAGATTAAACAGGAAAGGGATCAAATTATGTGAAAATCATTGCTAAAGTGAGCTGGAAAGCCATTTTCAACAGAATACTAACCCCTTGGCTACCTATTCTCATTGGTTCTGATTCTCCTTGTCTATAAAGGAATGTGTTGGCACAAATGGCATCTATTAATATAATGCCCCTCGACACCAATTTTGCCCTCATTAGTCGTCACCCTACGGGAAAAAAAATGGGAAAAAGCACTTAAATTCATTTGGCTGTTTTTAGCTTATTTATTCTGTCACACAGAATGATAGACATGACTCTTGGGAATCAAGGGGTTATTTTGGCAGGGCAGAGAACTTTTTAACATGCCACAGAGAAAATCGACAGGTCGCAGCATCCCGTCTGATGTGTGGCTTTACACATGGAGTTAACGTATACATCTGTCTCCACCATCAGACTGTGAGTCCTGAGATGCACCCCTCCACCTCCCGCCAACCTCCACAAGATCCAGGGCCTGGGGCAGAATGGAAGCCCAGTGGACATATGTTGTTGGAAGTATGGATGAAATAAACACTAACCCAAAAGATCACATTCTATTGTCCAGCATAACACCTGGATAAGCCCAAGGATTCAAAACAGTTCAGATTTGTTCAAAGTGCCTGCCTTCAATCCAGTTCATCTTCAAAAATACTTCCTGAGCACCTGGTATGTGCCAGGCCTGTGTTTAGCACCTATAATGTTAATTCAGACCAGCATTTTGCCTTTAATGGGCTAAGGCTGGCAGGTACAGTACTCTGTAACCAAGTACTAACAACACTCTTTGTAAGACTCTTTGTGAGGCTCAAGGACAAATCATATCTTAGATACAGAGGTGCAGACTTCCCAAATGAGACAGTGTCTGAGCAAGGTTTGTTAAGGGGAACAGTTTTCAAGTTGGGGGAAGGGCGAGAGGGAGAGCATAAAAGGCACTGCAGAAGGCGAAAACAGCACGTGCAAAGGCCCTGTCCCAGTGCACAGGGTAATTTATTTGGAGAAGCAGAGATGGACTTTTTTCGCTGGAGGTAAAACATGAGGGAAAGATGGAGTGCATTTTGCCCAAGTGCACAAATGCCAAGGGCATTTCCCCAGGTGCTCCCTGAATGACTCATGGGAGATGAGACAGGTGGTGTTTCATTTTGTTGACTAGGAAACCAGCGACTGGCAGACCAGGGGCTCTGGGAGTTGGGCAGATGCCTGTCCTGTGCTCTGCAGACCCTCCCATCCAGGGCTTGGGCCTCAGTGAATGGTGACTTCTTGAAGGATCAAGGGAGGTGATTTCCCCAAAGCCACCAGAGAATCAGTGTTCAAGGCTAAGTTAGGATCAAGGGTGCACCAATGTTTACACCAAAGGTCACTTTCTTCCCAAACCAGGTAGAGATAACAAACAAAAAAGCTGGGGGAAAAACCTGAAAAGAAATGGGGAAAGGAAAACCCCTTGGAATGATAGATGTCACAGTATAGAAGGCTCAGATTCATAATCAAGCATGAGATCAATTCTAAGATAAATATCCGGTGATGCCTGCAGATTATTTTTGCTTATGGAGGTGCCATGATTTTACTCAATCTCATACTGCTGGACATCTAAGAGGCTAGGTTTTTGCACACAGAACTATTTCTTAGAAGAAATTCCTTCAAAGAACCATCACCCATCAAAAGTGTATGTATTAAAGTCATGTACTTTTATACAGAATCATGAGAGATTTTTTGTTCAGTATTTTATGACTTTTGAGTGGGCACAGATTTTAAGGATAGTTTTTAAAATCAAGCCAAGTACAAAAAGAGTAACCATATATCCACCATCCAAAAATGACAGTATTTTGCCACATTTGGTTCAGTTTTTTTAATAACAGAAATAAAACATTATGGATAAAATTATTCCATTCCACCTTCCTATCTAAAGAACCAATCACAATCAGGTATTTTGTGTATCTTTTGAAACAATATTTTACACACACATACATACCCCAACACTTACAGAAATACAGAGAACTCTGTATGTATGATTTTTTTTGTTATTGATATATAATCTTTTACTGGTTTCAAGTATACAACACAGTGATTCATTAGTTACCCATATTATTAAATCCTCACCCCAACTAGTGCAGTTACTATCTGTCAACATAGTTACTATGTGTCAACATAGGAAGATGTTACAGAATCACTGGCTATATTCTCCATGCTGTACTACTATCCCTGTGACCAACTTATATTATAACTGAGAATTTTTGTGCCCCTTTATTCCCCTCAGCCTCCCCACCCATCCTAACCCCTCCCCCGTGGTAACCACCAGTCACTTCTCAGTGTCTGAGTCTACTGCTATTTTGTTCTTTTTGTTTTGTTTTTACATTCCACAAATAAGTGAAATCATAAGCAATCTCTTTCTCTGCCTCGCTTATTTCACTTAGGATAATACCCTCTGTGTCCCTCCATGTTGTTGCAGGATGTCTTTCTTTCTACGGCTGAATAATATTTCATTGTGTATATGTACCACATCTTCTTTATCCATTCATCTATTGATGGATGTTTCAGTTGCTTCCATGTCTTGGCTATTGTAAATAATGTAGCAATAAACATAGGGGTTCATATATCTTTTCAAATCAGGGATTCTGTTTTCTTCGGGTAAATTCCTAGAAGTGGAATTACTGGGTCGTATGGTATTTCTGTTTTTAGTTTTTGGAGGAACCTCCATATTGCTTTCCACAGTGGCTGCACAAGCTCACATTTCCACCAACAGTGTAGGAGGTTCCCTTTTCCCCACAACTTCGCTGACACTTGTTATTTCTTGTCTTTTGGACAGTGGCCATTCTGACTGGTGTGAGGTGACATCTCATTGTGGTTTTGATTCCTATGGCCCTGATGATTAGTGATGTGGAACATCTTTTCATGTGCCTGTTGGCCATCTGTATGTCTTCTTTGGAAAAATGTGTATTAAGGTCCTCTGCCCATTTTTTAGTTGGGCTATTTAAAAAAATTTTTTATTGAATTGTAGGAGTTCTTTGTTATTTTGGATGTTTGTATGTTACTGGATATATCATTTATGAATATATTCTCCCATACTGCATGTAGGTGGCCTTTTTGTTTTATTGATGGTTTCCTTTGCTGTACAGAAATAAATATAAAATAAACAATAATTTTGCACCACTCATTATGTTTTTGAGATTGATCTGTTGATTTTTATAACCAGTCTATTTCTTTAATCCTAGCATAGTATTGATTTTACTATACCATCTCCTATTTACCTACCCTGTTTACGGATATTTAAGTCATCTCCAATTTTTCCCTAGAAAATCCATTCAATAACTGTCCTTGTATTTGTCTTCTTGGAGACGGTCAGAGAGTCTCTCTGGATATAAACATTGTAAATAAAAGTAATGTCTAAGATGGAACTGTGTTAGTTAGGTAATATGGTAAAACTGGCTGAGAGTAATAAGAAGACTTGGTTAACGCCTCTCATTAAGAAAGTCACAGCCTATCAATGTTTGTACTACGCCACCAGTAATAACGTGGCTTCTCCAAAAAAATATCCAATATCGCCTCACCCTAATGAACACTAATTAAATGATTTGGTAAATTCACTTTGGGTATGATAGTTTACTGGCTCTATTCTCATTTCAATTTTGCTTGAAAAAGATGCCGATTAAAATTCATGGGCAATTAACACCACCAAAATGACATTTGAACAAATTGATCCAACACTGGTAATGCGACCAGATTATCTCCAATGAATACAAAACACACGAATTCTATGAACATATGCCTGGAGTGGCTAGTTTCCAGTAACATCTAATTCAATCTTTTCATTTCTATTTTAACTGGACATCTTTGCCAGTGTCCTCAATGAGCTCAGCTTTCCATAATCGTAAATGGAAAAATACTTGATTACCTAACCCAACACAGAGGGAAATCATATTTGTAAGCTGCCCTCCAGCTCTGGAGTGTCCCCAGAACAAGCCAAGTACCTCGTACATCACACGTTCAGGGCCTGGAGGAGGAGAAATAGCTGGCAAGTAACAGTAATGTATTAACCTGTAGGAAGGAAACCAGCAGGAGGGCTGTTGAAGGGACCATCCACACGGAGAAATACAAACCATGTGTTGCTTTTCTTCCTCATCCTCCAAAGGCACGTGATGTATCAAAAAGACAGAATCTATATTACAAACTCTGACACTTTTACAAACTTCAATAAATGCTCTCCTACACCACCGAAGCTCCTTCCCACACATGATTTTCCACCCGTCCCCATTCCATTTAAAGCAAAAAGCAAAGCTCACAGCAAAACAGGACAGAGTCACACAGATTTATGGAAGCTGATGTAAATCTACGACGAGGAATGTTGTCCGGTCAAAGGAGAGAGGAGGGGACCGTGAGGGTATAGAACAAAAGGCTGCATTCAATGGAGGTGAAGGCTGATAGACACCAGGATTTCTCTCTTGAAAGGCAGGAATTTTCCCCCCAGGGATGAGCTAGTCCGCAGTAAATCCCCACGCCCGACTGCAGTCACCCACAGGTGAGGGCCAGGCATCTCTCTCCCCTCAGGCCTCACCTATCAAACAAAGGCATGAGGCCACACAGTCAACACCCTGAGGCAGCAGCATCGGGTCCCATGGGGAGGCAATCTCAAAATCCCCTCACCCCCTGAGGAGTGCCATGCCTGTCCATCTTGAGTCTAAGATGCCCTCAGAAACACCCCCACAGCACAGGCCTTAAATGGGAACCTAAGTCTCTAATCCTGCAGGCCTTTCCAGAGCCTTCCCCTCCTGCCTGGGCTGACTGATTAACATTGAGGGCCTGGACTCTCTCTGGCCAGCGGGGCTCTGAGATTGCACCCGGCCCTGTGCATCCTGACAGTGGCCTCATTTAACACTGTTCTTGGCCTGGTAAACCTGGCAAGTAGCAGATGAGAAGTGATTTTCAAACACTGGTCAGCTTCTTGGCAGAACAGGGTGATTACAGCCAGAATGCCGTTTACGTGTTAAAACTCACTGCCTTGGGAGGAGGGGAAAAGCAATTCTAGCTGAAGATCGGGGATTCTGAGATCAAGGGCCTAAAAGACAGGGGGAGAAGAAGGGAGGCTGGTACTTTTAATAAAACAGGCACTCGTGGGGGAGTCTGAGGTTTGCCCTCACGGTTGCGTTTTCCCAGAGCTGAGCTGGGTTACGATGCAGACCTCTGAGTACCATGACCCAGATTTTTCAGATGCTCCCAGAATTCACCTGGGAGGCGGTGAATATCTGCAGTGGCTACACTCAACAAGGATGAAAGTGGCTATGCTGGGTGATCTTTGTATTTTTTTTATTGGAATAAACTGAAGAGGAACAAAGAAACATTTTAAATAAAGCAGCATTTCACCAGTCAACAGGCAGAAGTCTAATGATTAAGAGCTCTTGAATATAAGATAAGCTTTATGTATTCCGCACAATTAGATGAACAATGAGTTAACTAAATATACAAAAAATAAGAATATATTATATGCCTTTTCTATGGTGTCCAGAATCACTGGGGGCAACAAGTTAGTATCCAAATCATAAAAAAGGAATAAGGAAGCAAGCCTTGTACTTTTCATTCACAACTCGCATTAGGAGCACAGAAATCCTTTTCAGGGGCAGAAGAGATCAGCAATTTACTAAAAGTTAAGAAGAGTCCTTCCCTTGCAGTGGGCAATGAGGTGCTCAGAATAAGCAGAGAGTGTAGTAAAAATTGTATTATGAAGCCTGGTGAGTGTTTTTTGTTTGTTTTTTTTGCATTTGCCCAATGTAAGGATTAGTTGTTCTAGAATTTTCCTTGATATGGGCTGCCCATCTAGCAGATGCGAGAGTTTACATGCTTAATATAGTCTAGAGGATTAAAAGCAAGTAAGAACCTTGAAGAATCAATCATTCCAATTCCCTTGTTTTATGAACATCAGAACTGAAGCCCAGAGGTATCTGTCCACAAAGTTACACAGACACACACACACACACCACTACCACCCCCTTTCCAGGTATTTTTAAATGTCACATTTCTATGGCTCCTGGAATATTCCCCCAGCCATCTCTCCCTCCCCCTCCATCCAACAGGAATCTCTGGTCTGAAACCAGCCAAGCCCCAGGTGACTTCTACCACAAAGCTCTCCCTCCTTGCTTTTTCTCTGCAGGGTGCAAGAGATCAAGTTTTCAAAAAGTCATCTCAGAATAAGAATTTTTAAAATGTAACCCTGCAATTTTTGTAATCAAATACTGTGAAACTTGGTGGAGAGGGTGGTCTGAGCCGCCAGGGGCCAGCAAACCTTGGGATGCACACCTCTGGCTCCTCGTGCTCAGTCTGGGGGAGGCCCAGCGCCACGCAGGTGGGCAGGAGGAGCCGCACAGAAGCCCCTCCCCAAGTCAGTTTCTAAGGTTCACTGAAGACTCACAAATGCATGATTTAAAAAAAACAAACCAAACAAAGCAGAAATCAGGAACATTTTAAATTATTGAATTAATTACCAAATGAAGTCACATATATTCATACAAGGAATCCTACCAGATGGCAGCATTCCTGGGTTGCTGATCTAGAATTTGCCACTTCATCACGAGGACAGAAAGGAGACACCTGGCAGAGAAAGAGTCTCTGCAGTCAGGCAGTGACGGCCCTTGTTTTTCTTCTTCCCTTACCATCTTTGCAACTACTCAGGTTTTTCCCTTCGACCTGTACTTTTGGAAACTTTATCTTCTCAAATTAAATGATAGTTGTTGAAGGTGTCAAATTAGTAAGCATCACGCTGAGTGGTCTAATGTGTTCTCAAGATGTATTGATGCATCTTGACATGAAATCACACTGGTTAAGTGAGTTTAGACACTCAACTACTACCAGAATTTTTTTAAAAGCAAAACAGAGTGACACTGGGAGGACTGCACAACGTGCTCTTATCAGGTCCTACTCTTTAGCTAAATGATGAAGCAAACTTCGGCATCTGATAGAAGCAACATTTTGGCTTGGATATGTCCACAGTGGGCACACATCAGTATGGATTCTACTTCTTAAAAGATGTAAACAGATACACAAAGAGCGGGCAGAAGGCAGAACAGGAAAGGGTAATGGAAAACAAAGAGGAAAAGATAAAGTGTATTTTTGACATGATTTCACTGGGTCAGTAAGAAAGATCAGCAAATCCTCTCACACTCTCCCCTACCCCTTTATAAAATCCTACCATGTTCCAAAGCTTCCAGAACAATTTCTGTTGTATCAGATTCCTGACACGGACAAGGCCGGGTGTTCTAAATACACAGATGATTCCATCTTCAAAAAGGCGGCTTGAGGAAGTTGAGAATAAACAAACATGTACTTTTTAATCAAAAAGTACTTTTTAATCAAAAAGTTTCCCTTTGTATTCAATGATGTTAAAGAATTTTGTGTAAGTATTTCAGCTGTGATAATGGTACAGTAATTGAGATCAAAACTGATCTTTTATGAGATACATACTAAACATGAGTATAACTGAGAACAGATGTTTCCCTCAGAGAGCAAAACGCTCTGTTGGTGAGTGGTGCCCACACATACATTTTAAAAATTATTCTTCATCATCCTTTTTATTACTACATTTCCTGTTTTAAAAATGTGTGGCAGAATTACATAAAATATACCATTTTTAAGTGTACAGTTCAGGGCCTTAAGCACATGCCCACTGTTACGTGACCACTCTCATTATCCATCTCCACAACTTTTTTCATCTTGCAAAACCATACCCGTGCACCACTGAACACCACCTCCCCACGCCCGTGTCCCTCCGGTCCTGGGCAACCACCCTTCTACTTTCTGCCTCAGCCGCACATACGTTTTACAGCACTCCCTTAGTTTCATGAATCCAGAAGTAATAACATAATACAAAAAAAAAAAACTCCCTCAAATTTCAAATATTTGCTTCTTAAAATAGGGTTATACCATGTATTCAGTTTTATTTGCAATAAAAATACTTATCAACGTTTTACTAGTTATGTAGAATTCTTTGTAGGAACAATAATGTAAGTGGACTTAGGGTTTTTATCATTAACATCATTTTCATGAACATCTTTTGACAGGCTTTTTATTTCCCTTAGCTCTGTGAGAAGTACTTCCTAGAAGTGAAAGAGCTGGGGCAAAGCCATGCACATTTTTAAGATTTTTGACCAGCTGCCAAAATGCCCACCAAAAGAGTTGTTTTAAGTTCCAGTGATGCTTCTAATATTCTTATAGTCTTTTCTGGATTTGGGGGTGGGGAGAGAGCCCAGATATTGCTCAAACAATGACCTACAGTTCCCACTAAACATTCTTACTACTCACCCTTTTCTCATAGTTATAACTCACCTCTCTCACGTGATCTACAAAGGTCACAAATAGCCATGAGCTAGGAATCAGATTCTCTGAAGGAGACTTTTTTTAATCGAAAAAGTTAAAGATACGGTATGACCCTTTACTAACTCTGAAAGAAATCTGCTATGTTGAAAGTCTGTGAAAGAAGCAGTCAACAAAATACATATTTCTATTTTATTATTAATGTTTTAAAATCGACCCACAAAAGCAAACTCAAAGAGGGCCCTATTTCGTAATATTTTAAGTTATTTGCAAATCACTGTATTTTATGATTACAGAGCAACCATTTATAAGAAAATTGCAAAATCAAGAAGATTTTCTACATTTTATGTCTTGCTCACTAATTTTTGGAAGGGCCAAAGGGGGCTGAAAAAGGGACCCCTCATTTTTGTTTCGCCCTACACACTCAAAAATCTCATTTCTCAAATGAAGCTAAAATGCTCTGGTTTTAGAAATTCACTGTTTCAAAAATTTATTCTAGAAATAATATTTTCTTCCTTTGCTTTCCAATGCAAAACAATCTTTAAAAAATGAGAGAATGCTGTAAAAGAAACTTCGTACTAAATGTGCCTTTTGCTTTGCCCCAGCTGTGGCCCGGCCGGCTGCTCTTCTCTACAGAGTGGTTCCTGAAAATCCTGTGGTTACTTTTCCCGTTTCCCCAGTGCCGTCCTTCATGCTAACACATGTTTTCATTTACAGCATTATGGGTGTTCTCTAGACAGGCAGTCTGTTGAAAAGAAATTTATCCCAGCAGTGAGCTAAGATCCTGAGTCCTCAGCCATTTCTGGGGTGTTCATGGTAAGGCTATTTCTGCTAAGGCTGATGTGAACATGTGAACAAGCTGACAAGGGCTCAACTATGATGCATTTGGCTTCTCTGGCTTAAATCTTATTCTGCATTTAGAGCAACACAGGCAGAAAACATTTCTTGTTAATAGATTCGGTACAATTTACAACAGACTAAATCCTTACAATAGTTCTGTGTTTGTATCACCACACATAATACCGACTTTTTACTGAGCACCTACTCAGTAAACTGTCCCATCATTTCACATGTGCTGTCAGTCACTCTTGCCAACACCAAAGCAAACACTCCTTTCCATGTACTGAGACTCACCGGAGTCATCTGCTCAGAACTGGTTGTTAACAGGGGAGCTGAGGCTCAAACACTCCACTCTCACTCCAAACCTGAAACGCTCAGACGACACAAACAGCAATGGTGGCACATGTGTGTGTGCTTCATTACATGATGGCTATTTGGAGCCAAAGGGAAAGGCACGGTGTTTCTCGAGGGTGCCCACACATTACCAACTGCCCACTCATACACCATCGCTCAGCCCAGAAACTCGGCGGTCCCCAGAACACAGATAATTGGATGATCATGTGGACAAGACATATAGAGAATGTTGTTTTCAAAGATGCTCATAATGATCTTACAAGCCCCATTTTGTGTTATGAAGAATGAGGCAAACAACCAATTTGTCCCAAATCCTGTATCCAAAGCGGGCATATGAACACACCAATGGACTCTGACCTCAAATCCAGAAACGCCACCTCGAGCCAGTGCTGTGTTCATTACAGCAAACCAAACCTCACCAACCACACAGCCCAGTTTATGTGACATTTGCTGTGAGCTGGTGTAGGGCTGTGAGGTCAAAAGGGTCAGAGCAGCGCACACGGGGGGGTTTGAGGCTGAGCTCAGCGTGGACTCGAGGCGTGACCCTGGGCAAAAGCGGCAACATCAGCAGTCCACACCGACCGGGTCCACTGTGAGCCACGTATCCTGACCCCGGGCCCTCCCTCCTTCAGTCCTCGTTTTATGAAGGGTCGAACTCCGGTCACAGTTAAAAAGGGGCAGAAGCAGGATTTGAATCCAGTTTTTGTCTAACATCAGAGTCCTCAATACGGATCTCAGCTTGTTCACTGATCAACCCGATGGGCATGCAGCTCACAGGGTGGCCAAGGCCAGTTCTTGAGGCAGCATCCCCACAACACCCAGCAGCGGGCCCAGCCCCCGGGAGCCGCCCCTGCTTCACCACCACCCCCAGGCCACAGAGGCCACTGCCAGTGACGCTTAACAACATTCCTGAATACTTCAACTTATATTCCTCTCCCTAAGCACCCTTTGCAAAGATAAGAAACTTTACATTTTTTCCTTGCTGAACAAACTTGGCTTGAAAACGGCTCTTGCTGCAGCCTGAATCAACATCCAGCTATTAATTCATCGCACTCCATACTCACAGCGTCAGTGCCAACCTCTGGAATCCTACCTACGCATAACCGAGTAGCTGGCTTTATTTTGAGAAAAGCTACTTAAAAATCTCAGGGGTCCACGCTTGCCAAAATCAAGTTGAAAAATGTCGGTGTCAAACAATTTGGAAGTGCCTTAAAAATAGTTCTCTGAGAATCAGAGGCAGTTCTATTTTCCTCTGAAGGATAAATTATCACCAGGGCTCGGCGTGTGGTGCCTTGAACATTGGGGTGGGGGTGGGGAAGCTAATGGATAACCTTCTTTAAGGCCAGCACGGGACGCTGCCTTTAACGCTGACTGGCACACCGCTTCAGGCCCGCGGAAGGTACAGGCAGCTGAGCGGGTTGGTGAGACAGATGAAGGGTGGTGAGTGCAAGGCAGAGAGACGGCTGGTATTTTCGGAGGGCGAGTTCCACAGCAGCCTGTGAAGGCAGGAGACCTGAACACTGAACACACTGCAGCACCCAGGGTTCTCTGGACTGCCTGCGGGGCACCCCTGGCTTGTCTTCTGGTTCATGTCAATGTAAGGGACAGAGACGTCACTGTGTGTATGTGTGCATGCCTGAGTGCTGGGGGTGGTCCGGAGAATTTCCCCCTACTGAACACCCTATGCTTTGGGAAATGCTGTCTTCTAGGAAATCCATCCAGGTAATGAACTCTACCTAGAGTCAAGTAAAGACTGTCTGGATACCTACCTACCGGATAAGGGCCACATGTGAGGTCCCAAGTCCTGCACTGATGTTCTATTAGCCTTGTGTCTATCACACTGGAGAATCAACAAGTTTGGACAGACCACAATTACATTCCAGCAAGTATTTTGAAAAGTTCATCTGACAATACAATACAGTCACTCCAAATGCCAATCTCTGATTATTGACACTGTTTAAAAAATATATATAATGAGCCAGCACAATCTAGTATCTTGTCCTGTTTGATTAGGGACCTTATCAGATCGCATAATGCAATGTGTAAATTTGAGGCCCCCAGCCAAGGGCTTTCCAGTAAACTGAAGCAAGAACACATCTGTATCTCTTGAATAAAACCATCGTGAGAGTGCCCAGTGGCCTAGCTGACAGAATCCAGGACAAGGAGGGAGGAGCTGTAAATGCTGGTCCCACTTTGGCTTCCATGAGCTGAACGCCCCTGGGCAAAGCACTTACTGTTTGGGCCTCACTTCCCTCAAGCTTAAGCGGGCACGTGGGACTGTCTCCCAGGTCCAGCGGCCACCCACCGCAGCTCAAATTCCACAAACAAATTTTGAAATTACCTACCTTTCTTTTTATGATCATTCAAATACACGTTTAGGCAACTTCATCATAAATGAGAAAACTGTTATTTTTGTAAGAGTGAACATTTTTATTTATTCATTTAATCTGCAAACAGCTCTTAAGTCTCTGTCACGTGCCAAGTGCCATGCCAGAGGCCAGGAACAGAGAGAAGGCTGGAACTCACACAATCCATCTCCTCAGTGTCAGGTGGGATACAGGCTCTGAACAAGTAGTTTAAAAACAAAACACACTATTGTTCAGTCATACACGTGTGTGCGAAACTATAAAGAAAAGGAAATGATTAACATAAAACTCAGGCTGTGATTACTTCTGCAGGGATGGAAGAGCAAAGGGGAAGTGTTTTTTAACTTGGATGATCATGTTATTATTCATTAAACTATACTTACACACTTTCTAGCCTTTTTTGCAAATATACCATATTTCATAATCTGAAGTTTTAACATATTACATAAGAAAAAACCAAATCACGTACAAACCCAAAGACTGGGTATAGAAGATTTCTGTTTAATCCAAACCATTTAAAACATATAGGGCTTCAGATTTTAGCCTAATAGTTTTGATGTGACTTGAGATGACATTTTAAAGAACGACAAACTCGGCTTTTTGTTCTAATCCTCCATTTTGTCTTCAAAGTACCAAAGTTTTACCAATTAAGTCAACGGACAGCCCCAATTCTGGGGGTGTTCAGGAATCACTGATACATCTCATCAAATAAATTTACACTAATATATTATTTAATCCATACAAAAATCACACCCTGTTTCCCTTTTATGAAAGGCACATCCCTACCTGAGGCTCAAAGACTTGAGAAGTTGTAAACATCAAAAATTAGGTTTCCAACAAGGTCAACAACCTAACCTCTACTTAATTTTGAAGGCTTCCAAAAGAAATCCGGGGAAGGAGCGTCAAACATCACACATGTCACTGAAAGGACAGAGGTGGGTGGAGCACCAGGGTGCTCAGTTCCCGCTGGGATTTCTTTTTTTTTTTTTTTTACCACCACCCCAGGACACCGCCAGTAAGAAACAGTACTGCCTCCTGAATCCTGTGCCTTTTTTCTTCTACAGCGCTCAAAGGCAGATGCACGCAGAGCCCCCTGTGGTCTTTCTTTCGCAGACATTCATCTGGTTGCACTCCTGCCTCCCCAAGATGAAGTCCTGAGCGGCATCCATCAGCTCAAGAGCCACACCGATTATGCGGCATCAAAGGCCCACCACTGGGTGGGGAGCGTGCTGGGCAACACAGACGTCTCCTCCTAAAATATGTCATCCCAAGGAAAAAGTAAGACCGGACAGAACCAAAAGTTATTTTTAATGCTGTATTCCTTGAGCAAAAATACAGAAGACCTCTTCCCTAAAAAAAGGGGTCAGAGACTAACCCTCACATTGAGAAAACGGTTTTGTATTACAAATGTTTAAGTTCTTAGCATGTCTAGTAAAAGAAGTACCGCACCACCAAAAACCTCATTTTCCTGAGAAGTCCCTAATGTATTAACAAGGAACTATTATGCTTGCCCATTTCCAAAGGTGAAGTCGCAACAGTAAAATAGTGTAGTCAAAGCATCACCTGATCTGTGCTACTTACCAAAAAGAAAAATACCTGGAAATTCGTATTTCTCTGATTAAATATTATATGAAAATTCTAACACAAAAAGCAGATACTGCTTAACTTGGGTGTTCATTTGAAATACAGTTTATTCTCATTCTTTGGCTCTAGTTATGTCCTGTAAAGTTACTGGTGAATTAGCGAATACTGAGCCACTGTTCTTAGGGGAAGTACAGTGCTAGGTTCCTACAAGCCTCCATTCACAGCATTTTCAACAACTGATAAGGCATAGCTTATTTTACATGTTTCTGTTTAAAGACACCTTATTGAACACCTACTGTCGATTCACTAACACTGAATTCATGGCCAAGGGCACTATCACTCATGCCTAAACTAAGCCCATCTAACACATGCACCTTCTCTCTAAGGCACATCATTTTTACTTACCAACACCAGACAACACTTCAGCTCTACACCCCAGGGCCATTCTGAACAGTGAAATCACCAATAAAAAGCACAGGAATGTGGAAAATGTGACACTACAAAGACCACCAGAAGGACATTTGTTTACACTGAGAGCTGAAACAAGAAGGCAGAGTGTCACCGTGCTTCACCCTCAGCTGAGAAGGTGCACATTGGGCAACACAAATTTCACCACACTGTGCATGTCCACGAATGATGGTAAAAGCTCTGCAAGTAGTGATTTGGGGTTACAAACAAATTCAGGGGCGGAAATGAATTCACATATATTGGTATCTGTGAAAAATGAGAGCTGATAGTTCATCAAGCAGTAATGACTCGGCACATCACAATTTTAAATATTAACATCTAACAGGGCTTTACAAGTTTTTGTTAAGTAAAAAAATATACCAGACATTTCTTTTCCTGACACTATTCCATCCTATAAAGAACAACCTATTACTTCTGCAGCCGTAACAAAATACTATCTTGAGAGAGTCGTATGTCCTAAGTGAGCCATCGCATACTGTCTGCTCTTCAGATTATTCTCTCCACATTACTCTGTTCTTACTCACATCTACTATTGAGTCTCTTTCTTTCCACCCACAGTAGAAAGAGCTCACAGATTGTTTCAAACAAAACTGGTTTGTTATTCTTCTAGATACTTTATATAATCTATACTTCAAGCTAAATGTTAGACAGATGTGAAAATGGTGCATTTCCTCCCTTACAATAGCTGTTCATGGGGTTGGGTGTGTCCAATCTGCCTATTTGGAGAAACTGGTGCAAGGAATCTTCCTCTGGGACCCTGCAGACCGCGGGCTGATCCTGAGGTTAGGTGCTGTGTTCTGCTTGGAGGGGATGCTTCTGGTCTTAGTGTTGGAAATCTGTGAGTCTTCAGAGAATTGGTTTGTTCTTAACCTGCAAACGTCAGGCCAAGTACCTGATGTGTATTGCTCTTCACAAGGATCGCAGGAAAGCTCATGGGCGCATGGGTGGCTCACCTTAAGGACTCGTTCACTGTGTGAACTAGCTTCATTCTTGGGTCTAGTTTGTACCTTGCCTTTGTTCTCCTTTTGCTTTTTTCTTTTAGTCAATTTCCAGTTTCCATTACCTACACTCTCTTTGCAACTACCTTTAATCCTTTGTAAAGTTGGGTGGGGAGTAATCTGACCTTTGTGCTGCCTTCCTAACCTCTCAGAGAGGTGTCTCTGCTGCCTGAGGTTCCGGCAGGACCCTGGGCTTACCTCCTGCACCCCCTCCTTTTTCCTGCCCTCACCCTCCTTAGTTCAGATTGCTCTTGGTGTTTCCCATGCCCGCCCATCCTCCCTGTATGCTTCACACTGCAGGGCTGTGAGTCACAAAAGCCCACACCAGTCACACGGAGGGTTGGGGTGTCCATGTTAGACACTGACCTCGTCAGGTAGGGCCTAGTGTGACCTCTGAAAGAGCAGCTAAGGCAATCACATGTGGGAGCCAGAGCACGTCCAACCTTGTCAGCCAGGTGTGTGGGAGGTTGCACATCACCAACAGGCCACACACCTTGGGTGTGACACCATTAGCAGACAGAGCACATACTCTTCCAGGTGTGTAAAGGAAAGGCTGTCCTTAGGAAGGTGGGTGCATAGGACACAAGGAACCCCAGGACTCAGTTCTAGGCAGTACACAGGCAGGATACATGGGTTCATTGAACAGCTGGATTCCTTAACTTAGTTAACAATTAATGTTCCATTTCAGTGCTCTGGTCTAGGAAAACATGGACAAAGCCTCTGTTCACTAAAGTGCTGCATTCTTAAGTGATGTCATTCTGTCTGTTTGCAATTTAAGTACCTGGTTAAAATTAAACTTTTCTAAATGCCCCCTTATACAGCACTGTTTCTGTGACTAAGGACTTTGAGCTTTTAAAATTATCCCCAGGAAAGAGGAGGGAGGGAATAGCCTATGTAAACACACACACATACATACATACATACACACACAGACCCTTAGTTTTGCGAATTACCTAATGAGAAAAATTAGTCACCTTTCCTGGACAGAATATAACCTAATGTTGTAAAAGTTACAAACGTGCAAAGGATAAGCTTATTTTCCTAATCTTTTCCCGATCTATCCATGACAAGTAAGAGTTTATTTCAAAAATTATAGGGGACATAGCTCTGTATTTTCTGTTTTACTTGAAATTGTTATTGCCAGGTAATCATGCAAAACCTTTGTAATTACAAAAACAAGCTTTTCTTTTAAAGAACTGTTCTTTTAACCCCATAAGATTTCTCAAATATTAAGAAAGAAGTACACATCTGCTATTCTAACTAGTTCAGGCCTAATTATCCACATTACTCTGGGAAGGAAAGCTAGAAAGTTTTCAGTTTACACAAGTAGAAAATGTCCCACATGTTACTCTAATCATCTCTTTCAATTAAAGCAATCGCTTCATATTTAGGTACTAATGGCTTTGTCATAGTAAACACTGAATTAAACGCCGGAGTTGAAAACTAACTGTTCCCATGTGAACATCCTATAAAATGTTTATCAGGAAATTGATAAGACAAACATGAATTAAAGTAGGTATTTTGTTTTATTAGTCTTTCTGAAAGGCTTTATAATTAATTATCTATTATTTGAATTTTTAAAAATTCTGCAAAAATTACTGCAGAATTCTCAGAACGCAGTAATATGGTAAATGAAGTGCTCCTGTTAAATTCCAAACCTTTCAGGAGTTGAACTGCAGCAGTTCCAATTAACATTTTAAAACTAATGAATCTAATTAAGAGACCACTTGGGAAAGGGAGGTAATTTTTAACTTCAGCAGTAGCAATAAACCAAACTCCTCTCTTTGGTCTAATGTGTGGTTGGAAGAGAAGTGAATCTTTCTTAGTATCAAAGAAGCCACAGTAGAAAGGTCCTGTAGCTCCCCTTTAAGAGGTACCAAATCGGGGAAAGAGAACCCAGCCCCCAGGAGACTCAGGTATGAGGAGGTCGCCTGGCTCTACGGTGGCCTCACTACCTGCCAGCCCATCTCCACCTCTGCCTACCGTGCAGAAAAATCACTTTTATTTGGCACTTGAATGTTTACTGCATTTTAAGATAACTAGCCATTGCCAATCATCTTCTTTTAACGAAATAATGAAACAGGACTTTAAGGCTTAACTCAATTGAGTTTAAGAAGCTCTTCAGTGAATGCTACCCCTAAAACTCTTACTTCAAGACCAATTTATGTCAGAAATAGAGCCTTTTGTGTCGTTGAGTGAAAATGCAATCCTCTCCAAACTTTTCCATTTTGTGCAAACGGTGGTTAAGTGCTTGGCTTCTGAGGGTCACAGAACTGATCCTAAGGATCAGGTGCTTGGAGGAGGAGATGTGGCACAGTATCCGTGGAAGACAAGATGGCAAATGCTACTTCTCTTGAAATGGCATTTGCTGGAAAATCTAAACTGCCAGCAAACAGCTGGCCACGAAGTTGGGCACTTCCATCATAAATTTTGTACCCAATTCTATTTCACTTTAAAGTTACATAAAACCCTCTAGTATTTATGTGACTATATTTAATTAATAAAAGCCATCCCTGAAATATTAATCAAGTTCAAATTCACCCAAAAGAACTTGTTCATTGACAGTCTTTTCAAGAGACTGTTAAAAAAAAAAAAAAAGATTCTAGAAATCAGGGATTCAAGGGGAGGGGCACCTGATAGCTTCTTCTGTAATGACTTAGTAATAGGACTCTAAGTTTCATTTACTTAAAGAAGTCGATTTTAGAATTCATTGAAATCCAACGTATGTGTGCAGGAGCGCAGAAGTAAAAATAAAATCCTCTCTAAAAATGCCAACAGTAAAATTTCAGGTTCAGTATTCATTGCCAAAATACCTGGTGGTACATACTGAGACATCTTTTATCAAGATGAAAAAAACAGAATTATCTAAAAGGGCAATGCAAGTTAATACAGATTCTTTTTAATGAACAACAGAGTATCTCTTCATGCCCAGCTTTTCACCTTACAGAACTGAATCATGTGTTGAGGAAGACACTGCCTAAAACCCAAGTTCTTCCCACAGAAAATAAACTTTAAAGATCGATGTAGAAGCTTAGACTTAATGAAATTCATAGGCAACAAACATACACATATTAAAATCAATCTGAATCTCTGAAATATATTTATGTAATCAGAGATAAAATTAGCCTTTCAGAAGCTTTCATGCATTATAAAACATTTTCCAGTAGTTTTTACTATGATTTTATTTTTTATCTTTGAAAAAAACAAAGATGATGCTATTGTATATGCAAATATATATTTTGCATTTCCACTACCTTTGAGTAGGAATAAAGTCTACTCTCTAAATATATAATGTATATATACATACTCATATATGATATACAGACACACATTGAACGTACATTCATTAAGTCCAGATTTTTTAAATCCTCTGGAATATGAAAAATGACCCTTCTGAAAGTAAGTTTCTCATTCAACTAGTCAATGTATTACTCCAGACAAAAGCATCTAGAAAACCAGTTTCAATGCAGATAGTAGACACCAATTTTCTCTGTTGCCTTAGAAGAGGGGAGACTGCTCAAAATATTTATGTATTAAAGAAATATGTGTCTTTAATAAATCTAAAACATAACTTTTAGGGTCATCTATGCAAAACGGGGTCACATTTAATACAAAATGACTTTAAACAGAGCCTGTCGATGCAAGATGTATTGCTATACTCTCACATAAAATGGAAAAATAAACAAGCTGTGCGGCAAAGAACAAAACAGAGGCTTGCGTTTTAGTGCAGCTAAATATGTCCCCCAGTGCTGTGCAGTGCAGTGAAGTCCATCAAACACAGCTTGCTGGGGTGCAAGGGCCTCTCCCACCGCTCTGCACTTCCACGCCAGGCACTGTCCAAAGGGTCGCCTGGCCCACTCCAGCACATGGGGCCCCTCTCGGAAGCCCTCTGGGCTCCTTCCCGCCAGCACTCACACTGGGGGCTCTGGAACTCTGCCCGCTTGGTCCAGGCCTCTCTCAAACCTCCCCTTCGAGCTTATCAGCGGCAAAAAGCTACTGATGCTCAGCCCCGCCCGGCTCTTCTCACTGCCCGATTTCACATGCCCTCAGTGCTCCTCGATTTAGTTTACCCCACTGTCTAGTCATTTACGTTTGTCCATGTTTTATACTGTAACTATTTGTCAACTGTTACATGTGCATTTGGATTAGACCCTTTGCTAGGCAGAGTTCCTGGCCCCTAATTTCTTTCAATTACTTCATCTGTCAGATTCCTGCCACAGCATCTGGGACAATAGCCTGTGACTCACAGTAAGTCCAGGGAGAAAACTCAACGCCTGATTTAAAGGAATACTGAGTTTCATTCTGCCTGTCCCTACTCCCCCTTCCCCCTATCACTTGACTAAAATTCTCACTATGAATGAGGAGGTACTGAACAACTTTACAAAAGCAACTTTCACACTCTGGGGTAATACATGTCATTACGGTCATTTTGTGTTTAAAATTATCATTTGCTATCCAATCGAGAGTAACTTCATCATACAGTGAGGGTTTCAGAGCCATAGGCTAATTATAATGACCTCATTTGACCACCACTCAACTTCTCTTCCAAGCCTTCTTATCAAATGACTTCTTTCCTTTTTAGCTCAGCTCTAATATTTTCATTTCATTTTACACCAAAGACCCGGAATATCCATTAACAGAAGATTTGGTGAAATTAGTCATAATTTTGTTAACCTGTCAGTCACAGAAATACCCAAAACAGCCACTCCCTTTTTATTTGCTTGCCCACCCCCCTCAGAGTTCCTACATCTTTGTTTTCTCAAAACAGCTGTAAGAAGGGTAACAAATTCATGTTTCAAAAAATAAGAAACACCCACTGTTTTCTCTTGCTCTGCCTCAGAACACCCCTCAAGCGATCCCTGGAGAGATGGTCACGCTGAAGCTAAGGCAGCCTGACTCCCCCCATACCGTGCTGACCCTTCCACGGCCTTGGACCTGACACTTCATTCATAGTCTCATGTTCGATTTTTAGAGGAGGCCGCACAAACGTGCCCAGCCTTGTTATTAAACTCATGCTTTAACCGCCACAAAGTACCAGGCCCTGAACAAAGCATCTCATTGCCCTAAACCAACAGCACCCTGCTTCCTAGGGGAGACCCTCCCCACCCAGGGTCGCATGAGATGAAGCCGAGAGGACTTCCTTCTGCTTCTCCTAATGTCCCTGACTTGGCCAACTTCCCTCCCTGGAATGATCTCGCCCTGTTTTTCTCGTAAGTCTCCTCCTGATAAGGTCCCCTATCCAGTGTGACTTTGGGCTCAGCCCTCTGGAATGGAGACGGCGGCCCCTGGCTCACACTTCTCTTCTCTTCCCTGGAAAAGCTCTAGCCCAGCAGACAAGCACCACCACCACGTGCGCGGGACTCCAAATACACTGTCTAGCCTGGGGCTGCACAGGCAGCCGCACACCTTCCCCCGACATTTCATCTCCATCCAGCTTTGCTCTCCTGTAGCAGCTCCCTGAGCCACACTCTCCAGCCAGTACCATCGGCAGCCAGTGGCCCAGCCAGCAATCTGAGAGTCCTCCTCTCCCCTGCACCACCCCGCCCCATCTGGGCCCCTGGAAAGGTCTGCTGTGCTCAGACCTGCTGCTCCCCTGGCCAGCAGGGGCTCCTGCAAGAATTCCTAAACATCAATGCCGAACCTTGACCTCTGCCCTTTCCGTGCTGGAGGATTACCTCCTTTCCCCAAGCCACTTAAAATTATACCAGAGTAATCATTTAGAATAAATAAAAATGCTGGTGAAAATATAAACATCATCAATGCACTACTTCAAGAAAGTAAAGATATTCAGATCCAGAGAGCTTGAACAACAAAGCAATAAACGGGGCTATGGAGGCAACTGTTATCCTGGGAGTGTGCACTCAACCTAGGGAACCGGAGACTCCAGCTGCTATGATAAAGATAAGGAAGAGGATACCCACGGCTTGTTCAGAGCAGGGGCCAAACAGGAGACGTCCCATAAAGCTGGCACATATCCTTTGGCGTCCTTTCTTGACATGGTAAATATTTTAAGTGTTTCAATGTATTGAATTCTGGTGTTATCTTCCCATAACTAAAGGAAGACTTCAAAAATAAGCTGAATATAGTCTGAAGATATATCCATAGGGAAATACAACTTTTCATAAGGATTAAAAGATCAAGTCCATACCCCTAATCTGTCTTTCCCAGACAAGAAGTTGGGTGCTTTATCCCCCCTAAAAAAAACAAAAGCAAAGCATGCTTACTGTTAACTGCTGTGCAACCCCAAGCACTATTTTAGAAATGCATATAGAAGATGTTGGCAATGTACATGCATTTTTCTCTCTCAATTTAGTAACTCTTTGACCAGGTATAATAGGACTAGATTTATGACCCTATATGGTTTTAATTAAAATGTTTTTTGAAGCATATTTCTTTTCCTTAAGTCTTCACACAGGTGGCACTTTGATGGAAATCTTGACATCTTAGGGAAGTCAGTTTTTCCTGGCTACAAATTAAGGGTTTTTTGGGGAAAAAAAAACATGCCATAGGATTGAGGGTTATGGTTAAGTAAACTTTGATTATGCTTTGTCCTTCAGTTATACAGTGAGTTCATTAATTATTTTTAAGGCTTTTGTGAAGTTAGTCCAAAAGGGCCACCTGTTAAATGACTGCATTTTTATGAAACATGCTAGAACGGGCAAATCTAGAGAGAGGGAAAGTAGGTTAGTGGCTGCCAGGGGCCGGGAGACAAGGGGCAGCCAGGAGTGACAGCTCGTAGGTACGGGGTGTCCTGGGGTGTGCCAACGTTCAGGAATTGGCTGTGCTGATAGCAGCACGACTCTCTAAGGACACTAAAGCCCACAGAATTAGATACGCCTTAATTGAGAGAACTGTATGGTTGTGACTTGTATGAAACAGTTTTTACAATAAGCGTGGTTGGTGGCCAGGGATTTGGGGGAGCGGAAAATGGGAGCTGTTGAACAAGAACAGTTGTAGTTCTTACAATGAAACAGTTGAGGAGCTCAGCTGCACAACAGCGTGAACATAACTAACACTGCTAAACAGCGCACTCGAAAATGGTTAGGATGGTACATTTTGTCATGTGGGGTTTTTTTCCTGCTACAACTGGAAATTTTAAAAATTAACTGGGTGGGAGTGGGCTGGAAAAACACACCACCTGATTTAGAGCTGCTTCCCAGCTGGGGCACAGGGAGGGCACTGCCAAGCTGCCTTCCAGGACGGGCAGAGGCAGCTGCCCCCCCTCTCTCCAGCACCGGTTCAGCTCCCTTTACCACATCCCAAGGAGTTCTTTCATATTAGAAATAGCAGGCATAATCAAAAGGTTACACACCAATGACTTTAGCAGAATTTCTCCTCAGATGATGCCTCTCAAGTCATTTGTGGCCTTTTTAGGTCTTCTAATTTACATGAGAACATTACCCTGGATTCCACGGGGCTGATAGCCTGCACAGTGCAATGAGGTTCTCATGCCTATAAATGTGGCTCAGGGGCACTGGACGGGGAGGACCAGAGAAAGTTCTTGTAAATTGACGCTGAAATTCAGGGGTTTGAAATTCTGAGTAGCTTCACTACATGGCTGAGCAAGCCCAAAGGCAGAGAGCACGGATATGGGCTTGGGGTAGAATGAGTCCATGTGTCCCCAGCCCTTGCCAGCAGTGGGGTCTTGAGCAAGTTCCTTAACCCCTGGGCACCGGAATGGGAATGATGATGCACTTCCCTCTCGGAGAGCCTAGACAGAGCAGGACAGGCAAACCTCGTTTTATTTCTCTTTGCTTTTTTGCACTTTGAAGATTTTTTTTTTAAACACAAATTGAAGGTCTGTGGCAATGCTACTAAACAGGTTTTCAGTGTAGACAAAACAGCTGTACATTCAAATAAGTTGCAGTCAAGAATTTTCATAGCTAGAGAGGAGAAGTCAATGCCTGGCTTCAAAGCTTGAAAGGACAGGCTGACTCTCTTGTTAGGAGCTAATGCAGCTGGTGACTTTAAGTTGAAACTGATGCTCATTTACCATTCCAAAAAATCCTAGGGCTCCTAAGAATTATGCTATATCTGTCCTCTATAATGTCCTCTAAAATGGAACAACAAAGCCTGGATGAATCCACAACAAAGCCTGAATGACACCACATCTGTTCACAACATGCTTTACTGCGTATTTCAAGCCTACTGTTGAGACTTACTGCTCAGCCAACAAAATTCCTTTCAAAGTATTATTGTTCATTGAAAATGCCTATAGTCACCCAAGAAGTCTGATGGAGATCTACAAGACTCATGTTGTTTTCATGACTGCTAACAAAATATCCACTCTGCAGACCACGGACCAAGAAGGCATTTTGACTTGCAAGTCTTATTAAGAAATACATTTCATAAGTCTTTATGAAGCTGTCATAAATAGTGATTCCTTTGGTAGATCTGGGGAAAATTAAATTGAGAACCTTCTGGAAAGGAGTCACCATTCCAGATGCCACTAAGAACACTCATGATTCATGGGAAGCACTCAAAATATCAATATGATCAGTAGTTTGGAAGAAGTTGATTCCATCCCTCATAGACATCTTGAACCTGGGAGGTTCAAGACTTCAGGGGAGGAAGTAACTGCAGATGGGTGGGAAACGGCACGAGAGAACTAGAATTAGAAGTGGAACCCGAAGATGTGACTGACTGCTGCAATCTCAGGATAAAACTTAACAAATGAGGAATTGCTCCTTATGGATGAGCGAAGATAGTGGTTTCTTGAGATGGAAACTATTCCTGGTAAGGATGCCATGATTATCTAAATAATAAAAAAGGATTTAGGATATTACATAAACTTAGTAGATGGAGAAGCCACAGGACGGACTCCAGTTTTGAAAGAAGTTCTACAGTGAGTAGAAGTTCTCCTGTGGGTCAAACAGCATCACATGCTACAGAGAAATTGTCAGTGCAAGAAAGAGTCAATCAAGGCCACAAACTTCACTGTTGTCCTATCTTAAGAAACTGCCACAGTCACCCAGCCTTTAGCAACCACCCTGGTCAGCAGCCATCAGCACCGAAGCCGGAACCCTTACCAGGAAAAAGATTACAACTCACTGAAAGTTCAGATGATGGCTGGCATTTTTTAGCAGTGAGATATTTTTAAACTAAAGTACCTGTGTTTTTTTAATACATAATGCTACTGCATGCTTAATAGACTACAGTATAGTGTAAACATAGCTTTTATGTACTGGGAAACCAAAAATTTCATTTGACTCGCTTTATTGTGCTACTATTATGGTGGTCAGGAACCAAACACACAGTATCTCCAAAGTGTGCTTGTACGCAGCTCTGTAGGTGCAAGCTGCTCTTGTTATTATTATTAAGCAGTATGCTATTTTTAAAAATATTATTCTGTTCATATATTGTACCAGTCTGTTTAGGTTGCCATACCAAAATATCATAGATTTATATGCCATCATAAAATATCGTGTATTTCTCCCAGTGCTGGAGGCTGAAGGTCAAGATCAAGGCTGCAGCAGATCCAGTTCCCGGTGAGAGCTCCCTTCCCGGCTTGCAGACAGCGGCCCTGTTGCTATGTCCCCAGGTGGCAGGGGCTGGAGGTGGGGGATCTCTGGTATCTCCTCTTACAAAGGCACTAATCCTGTCAGATCAAGGGCTTCACCCCTGAGACCTCATTCAACCCTAATTACTTTCCTACTTCAAATGCAGCCACACTGGGGGTTAGAGCTTTAACAGAAATTTGGGGGGAGATATGATTTAGTCCATTGCATATATCAAGAACGATGAACTACAAAACGTGTGTTTTGTACAACACGATAGTCACAAAACAGTCTGGTGTATGGTTACACATTTTAGGCAAACTTTAACCACCTGGTTACAGGACATACACAAATCCAGGGATGTAGGAACAAGGACCCTCTAGGCCCTTTGTACCTTATGAGGGTCTAATTCACAATTTGTTTATTCTTGCTCTATACATGTATCTAACAACCACTGCCATCTTATTTCCCAAGTAATAGATTAGAAGTAGCAAATTAGAGGCTCAGGAAAAAATGCCTCTAGGTTCAAGGATATAGAACAGGAAGGAAAAACCAGCAGTTTGTCAGATATTTTTTCAAACACCGATCCATCACGTCGAAAATACCAGTGTAATTTTCATTTTTTATTTATTCAACATGTTTAGGTACCTGTTAGGGGTCGAACTGTGACCCCTCTAATATTCCTATGTTGAACTTCTAACCCCTACGACCCCAGAATGTGACCTCACTTGGAAACAGTCATTACAGATGTAATTAGTTAAGATACGGTCATACTGAAGTAGGGTGGGCCCTAATACCAATGTGATTGGGGCCCTTATAAAAAGGGGAAATATGGACACATATGTGCACGCTGGGAGGAGGTCATGTGAAGACTCGAGTTATGCTGCCACAAGCCCAGGAACTACCAGAAGCTGGGAGAGAGGCCTGGGGCAGAGCCTTCCCTAGGGCCTTCCGAGAGACAGGGCCCCATGGACACCTTGATCTCAGACTTCCAGCCTCCAGAACAGTAAGTTCCTATTGTTTAAGCCCCCCAGGCTGTAGTACTTCGTTACAGCAGCCCTGCCCTAGCAAACTAATCCAACACCTGTGATCCACACATGTGCCAAAGGGGTGGGAAATAACACAACCAAACACAGACCTGGTTCCCAGAGGAGCCTGGCCGTTAAAAAAAAAAATACTGAAATGATACCCAGCAGTGGGGAGTTCATTTAGGGGGTTCCTATAAACCAACATATTCTGAGAATATAGTCTCCAATATGTGTTTCAGAACACTGCCTTGGAAATAGTCTGAATGATTTTCTGTACATGATTATGATTATGTATTACATAATATGTGGTTATGTACATATGTAACAGCATGGTTACAGGGAAATGAAATCACTTTCTAAACCAATCAGTATAAATTAAAGTTTTTTATACTTACATGAAATGGCTCACAAACCCTTCTAAATGCTAGCCACCAGACAGATCTCCCTTTCCCACTCCTAAACCAAGATCCAATCTCCCCAGAATGTGACTGCCGTCAAAGTCAAGAGAGACCCAAACCTGTATACCTACTTCAAGGGCCCGGAAAGAAACCTAGGTAGCTATGCTTGTCCTCTAAAACAACAATTTCTTTTGATTGATATTATTACAGTTGAAAGATATCACTACCCTTACCTTAGGAAAGATGGTGTTACAAAGCCAACGTTTTCAGAAAATATTGAAGTAAAACAGTTGTTATTTTTTTAGAGTATTTTGGCACATATGAAAAGATGGGCTTGGTGGAACTTTCAGGGTCAATCTGCTATCTCCAAATGAGGCTATTTGTTGCAGATATACTTTCAAAGACAAGTTAAGCATTTGACTGTGAACATATTCCGGCTTTGCAGATGTTACAGGTAAGAATACTCATATTATTCTTTGGGGAGAAAGGCAGAATTAGAAGATTCCATTTGTCTCCATCATCATCACATATCACACTGCACACGATGCCGAGACTTGGCACCTACAACACCCACTCTCCCTGGAGCCCTGAAGCACACTGTGTGCAGTCACGCACGGTGGGTGAGGGGCTGCAGTAGGGAATGCGAGGGGCAGGGAGTTGGCTTGGTCTTCCACCTACAGTGAGCCCACCTTCCTTCCACTGACTTCCTTTGTTTTGGACAATAGAAAAAGAGCCACACCCCAGAAAAGTAAAAAAAAAGAAGAAAGGTTAAAGAAACATGACTAATTTGGAGCAAATTCCAGAGAAAGCCATTCCTCATGTACCTGACAAAGAATATGCTCAGCTCATAAAGCAGAATGTAGGCACAGAGGTGGGAAGGGGCCTGGGGATGCCCTGTCAAACAGGCCTTACAGTCAAATCAAGTGGGGATAACGTCTCCCAGCACCCAAGTTAGCAGACATGGAAGGAACTTGTTTTGCGCACCTCTGGCCTCTGTATTGGGGATTGCTCCTCCAGAACCCTGAGATGGGGCACTGCCATCCTGAAAAGGTCCAGGAACAAGGGACCAGCAGGCAGATGGGGACAGGGTTGCCAAGGCCTGTGATCTTATGGGGGCACTGGTAGCTTTGTTGCTGAGACCACGTGGAGCATGTTATCTTAGTCCCGTGTAGAAATGCACCAAAGACTCTGAGAACCAGAGATCAGACCACAGCCCCTCTTCCGTCTATCAAACTGAAAAGCATGTTCTAAATTGTCTCTCCTTCCTCATCCCTCCCTCTTAGGTAACATTCCTTTGCATATCTACAAGGGGTCTGAGTTTCACTAATAACGTGTAACTGAAAATACAAATGCTAAGTAAATAGGACTTACACATTTTTAAATATGTCACAAAATGAGTCTGCGTATGTGTATATAACAATACTTTTAAGAGTGTCTTCATCTCTCTGAGTACTGGAATTAAGAAATAAATACCATCAGACACATTCTCATGGTGGCCAATTCCAGCCCCTCCACTCCCCCCAGCTCTCCCCATCCCCTCCCCCACCAAGTAAGTAAGCTCTTCATAAGGCAGCACAATTGTAAATGTGTCCAGTAAGATATTTTAGTGCAAATAAATGGACATACATGAATTCTCCCTTTCCTTTAATCGAAAGCCCAGTCTGGAACTAGGTAAAGTAGGTTGTTAGAATTTTCAATCAGGCCAAGCAAAGGCCATTCTAGAGAACATATAAGTCTATTATGTAAATAAAGGTCATAGAAAGTGAACTATGTTCTGACTACAAAAAGCTCTGGTCCACTGTGTTAGGAGGAAGGGAAAAAATGCCAGGATACCTGAGGGGAGGGGAGGAGACAATGTTAGTTCTTAAAGTCAAAAAGAGCTTCAATTCTCAAATCTATCTATTTGATGGGCTCCAAGGTTGAGCTGTAATTTTGCAATTAGTAATGGGAGTTCAGTAATTACAGGACCACGTACCAACTTCAGTTCCTCCGAGTGTCTATAGCACATGCAATGAATTGTTTTACTGACATTAAAAGTGGTGTTTATGAACAATTTATAACACAAGGGAGTAATTATTAAAGATATAATCAGATTAGGCCAAAGCAATGTGTCCTAGCTAAAAATCAGCCTGGATGTGGGTGTGTAGATGGTCAAATTAGGTGGATACTGGTGCATCTCTGGCAGGAAAAGCAAATGAAATGAATGCATCAATGACTAGGTATATGTTACTCACCTTTCTCCTTAAGACCTCAGAGGTTTCTATGTAATCCAAAGGCAACATAGCTTCCCAAATGTTTTCCTAATGTTTTATTTATTTTTACACTTAGAGTTAGAGCTTTAACCCATTTGAAAGTTTTCCTGGTATCCAGTATAAGGCGAAAAAGTTAAATTTCCTTCCAGATGCATAGCCAAGGAAGCCGGCACCACTTATTAAAGACACCATTCTTTTCCCATGTAATTTAAATGCCTTTTATCATATATAATTTCCCCTCCCCCCCACACAGAGTACTCGGACTTGATTCTATTTCTGTGCCAGTACCTACTGTTTTAATTATAGTGGCTCTAAAATTTTCACATCTGAAAAAGCAGGGAGGGCCCTTTTTACATATTTCAGAAATGTCTTTGTGCGTCTCACATTTATTCTCCCACCTGAACTTAATCAGTGGGCCAGGCCCCCACCCCCACCCCCACAATAGCAGTGCTCGGACTGCAAGAGTATAAAATGCGTAAATGCCATGGCAGAGAACTAGTGCTTGATGACACTGCCTTCCATTCAGGTGTGTGCTGTAATCCTCCACTATGTAGATCTTGTTTTAAGTTATTCCATAAGGTTTTACAGTTTACTTCCTTGTTTCTCTTAAATTTGTGTCTAATTATTTTTATTCTTGGTCACAACTTGGAACTCTCTCCCATCTCTAAGGGGCATTTCTAAGGAAGAACATAAGCTATTGGTTTCTATGTATTTCTTGTGCTTAGGCATCGAAATTCACTTAATTCTGAAAGTAGTTAAAAGATTATCCTGGGTTCTTAATTGTATGTCAACCTTTGAAAACCAGTAATTTCTCTTCTTCCCCAACCTTTACAATTTCTTACTGTATGAATCAAAACCTTTAATAAAAGTGATGAGAGAGGGCAACACCTATTTGGCTGATTTTAATGGGAACGGCTTTAGTATTTATTTCACCATTTAAATGAACGGGCTGGATTTTGATATTCAGTCTTTATCATATGTAACTATCTACTCTTACTTTTTAAATTATGGGTAAAAATAACTATAGACATCTTTAACATTTAATGACATTCTTTATTTTTCTGAAAGATTCCCTAATGGCAAACCATCCTTGAATTCATGGAATAAACCTTGGTCATTCTGACATTGAAAAAATACCACACCTGGTTTTAATTTATTAATTATGCTTTACTTATAATTGCTGCTTCTAGATTCATTAGTAAAATTGACCTATCCTTTCCTTTTCCTCATTATCTATGGTAGGTTTTGTAGTTATATCATATTATATATTTTTAATAGCATAGGAAGTATTTGTTCTTTGAACCTGAATGTAAAACTACCTAGGTCTGGTGCTTTTTTTAGCAGATGAGCTTAGTGAACTGACAACTTGGTTACAGATGTCAGCTTCTACCTGATGGGGGAAGAAATCCTGAGTCAGACGCAGACATATGCCTACATACCGTTGATGATGGGAGATGACAGCTTTCTCCAACTTTCCAATTTCTGACTTGAACAGGAAATTTGAAGTAGAGTCCTTGTGGAATTGGCAGTCGGAACCTTCCTGAGATAAGCAGGGAACTTGGAGAGGAAAATCTAAGTAACATCTGAGATCTCAGCACCAGCAGAAGATACCAAAGGAGTTAACACCATAAAAAGTCAGAATCCCATGTCATTCCTCCACCACAATTTCCTTACCGTGGTTCCCTATGCAGGGACTTTGGCCGGCCTCTCCCTCCACCCCTCACTTGGCCCTTCCCTGGATGGAGTTTTACCTCCCAGATGGGTGACTCAGGGAAAGCAGTTGGGTCTTCTGGGCTCAGCCCCTTGCCCTGTCCTGTCAGTTCCTTCTACTGGAAGACAGCACATGTTCCGGACAGCCCTCACTGCGGAGGAGCCCATGGGTTCCCCCCACCCTGTGTACCAGTGCCTGCACGGTGAGTCTGTCTAACTCAGAGCATGTTATCAGCCTGGCTGCCCAGCACCCAGGCTTAGTATCTATAAGCAATAGGGCTGATATTGTGATCTGATGTGAGAAGCACGCCTTTTTCTCAGTTGAGTCTAAACTTAGGAGAGGACGTTATTTATTAACACCACCCCCTTTTAAATCTAAACCCCCCCTTTATTTCTACATAAACTCTATATAAACAAAAATGTAAGACAACCTGAATGGGGTGCTTTGGCAATGCCCTCAGTCATCTAAGCCTTGCTAAGAAAAGCCAAACCACTGGGCCAGGCAGTTAAACCCACTGCTCATTTAGAACCAAAAAACCTGCAGGCATCAGGCCTAGAAGGCCAAGCAAGCCTGCAAACAGAGGCCTTTCAACCTCCGAGCCTCCTAAATCACAACAAACACTGCCAACAGCCCTGTAGGGTACTCACTTGATCGTCTGTTGATAGGGAAACCGTCATGGACTTTTGGGAAAATCACAATATTATCAAAGACATCGCTCACTCTCAAGTTTCAAAGTGTGGCATTCTCACTAGAAACACAATTTGTAAGTATGAATTACATGCCTTTTTCATTAGGCACATTGGTGCCAATGTATGCAATCTACCCTCACAGCATGGAAATCTGAAAACTATTTCTGACAAACATTTTTTCCCCACAAACCCTAGCACTTCTCCAAATATCAGTAAATAAAATCTGAAGTTACCACATAACAAACCATGGTTGGCAACAAAGAAGCCTTAAATGGGAAAGCAATCCTATAGGAAAGTAAGAAGCCCCTAAAGAGTCAGTCATTACTTAAGCAAAAAAGTGAGTGAAAGGGTGAAGGTTAAATATTTTATTCTCTACAAGATAAATATTACAGTCCCTTTACGAATCCTTAGACTGCAATAGAAATGAATTACAAAAGAGTATCTCAATGGGAAAAGATACATGTCACCCTATAAACTGCTTTATTGCTCCTGGTCTCCTCTGCTGACTGCCAGTAAGCTTGTCCAGGGTTTTATTTTTCTGCTCTCACCTTTCTATCCCTCCCTGGCCCAGATCTTACAACTTTATTCCGTGTCTTCTGTCCAACTATCAGCTTGACCCAGGAGGCATTTTGGGGGGTCATCCTTGCTCCACAAGCCCACCCCAGTGAACTGCTAAATCATTCCTGTCAGTCACACGGCTGCCGACAAGCTAGAGGTAATTTATAGGTGGGCGCCTCCCTCCGCTACCTTAGGTTCTTGAGACACCCTCCGCCCATTATGAACAGCACGTCGCCAAAGGTGGACAGAATGAGAAACAACCAGTATGTATGTACATTATGTTCTGTTTCATAAAAAGATATTCTAAAATACAAATGAAGTGATTGTCAGGCTCACAACTACTCGTGTCCACGCTACAATGACACTTCAAAAGCCCCCTTTCTTTACTTCCATCAGCCAAAATAATTTTCTGTTGCTTACAACCCAAAGGCTCTTAACTGAGAAGATACAGAAAACAATTGTATGGAAATACCATAAAATAGTAGTACCTCGTCTGGCTGGATGATTTTTTTAAGCTCTATGCATTTTCCCAGTTTCCTATAATGAACACAGATTGCTATGGGGTAAGTATTAAGGGACCTGAAAGGTTTTAGGGTTAATTTCTTTTGAAGACCAGCTGTTTCTCTGGTTCTCACTAAAACTCATAATCTGCTCAAAGATGCCAAAACCGCTAATGGTCACAGTAATCATGTTAACATACAGTTATTAAAATGAGCTATTATGACAACTTCATGGACAATGACTATGTTTTCAGCGTTGCCCAAATTTCTTTTTTGGAGGCTGGGAAGAGTGTACTCAGTTCTCTGAGAGCAAGTAAGAGACAATAACTCATTTCTCCCATAGCCCCGAGGCTCTTGGGTATGACCAGTGACCATCATGCAACCTGCTAGGAAATGTCACTGTACCGTCACAACTTGGCTTTTAGAATGCTTTCTTTCTAAATAATCTTTGAAACATTCCTATACTAAAATACATACTCAATCTACTTTTTCTTTTTCCACTTCTCTAACATGTAATGGGTAATACAGTAGATATAAATGAGGCCCAATTACTCAGGTGAGGTATTTTTCCACCAAGGTTGCTGACATCTCCCTTTCAGTTTTTATTAGATGCTATGACCTTATCCCCTAAGAAGAAAACTTCTCTGAGATTATGCTACATGTCCCATGGCTGCTCTAAGTTAATAATAATCAGAGGCCTCAAGCTGTGAATAGAATATAAGAGAAAAGGATTTCATAATGGGAAAATTTACCCAAATGCTATACTTTGGGGACATGAATTTAAAATTTTTGGTAAAAAAAATTCTTGGGTACAGGTTTCTAAATTCTATAACACAAATGGAATCAATACCATTCATCTTCACTGTCAGATAAACCTCTGCAAAGGAGGAGAAAATGTGGGCAGAAGCGCAAAGAATAGAAAAATTTATCATTTGCAGGGAATTAATTAGAACAAGGTCCAAATTAAATAGAACAATGCCTGGAATGTCAGACTTTACTCAAAAACAGTATATAACTGCAGCTCTGCCTGCCAAGTGCAGCAAGGAGATACTACTTAGCTTGCTTACGTGAAGCTCTGTTTTATGCAATATTAAAAAGATTCAGTTTTTGAAGTTACGAGAATCTCATCCAACTCGTGAATTCACATAGAAACTGTTGGAAAATAATAAATATAGGACACCTTTGGTAACTTCAGTAACATTCGGAAATTTCGTCTTTGCAAAGTACTCTTGACCATTAGATAACCTAAGACCCAACAAATAATGCAGCGGAGGTGAACTGACTTTTAGAATAAAGTCCCCGTCCCACGAGTGGATCAATGAACAGAAAAGGTCTATCAACCATTTACTCCTTGTATGTGCAGGAAACACACTAGCTGCTGCGAAGCCCAGTCCCAGCCTCAAAGGATTTTATCATCTTTCTGGGAAGCAAGAGCCATAAAATGATAACTAATGGCCCATAAACAGGAGATACACGCCAACACCAAGCGGTGCCACGAATGTCAGTGCAACTTAAACGTTGCCTTGGATGTTTTCAAAGCATCTCCAGCCGTCATCTGCAGAGCTAAGGTCACAGTACTTGAGAGCTAGGGTTTTGGTTTATTTGAATGAAGTTTTTCCCTCCAAGTCTCTTCCCCACAGCTGAGTTATTTCCATATTCCCTGACACCTGTCTGGTGCTGCCAGGATTCAACTGAAGTACTAGGCAATGGACATGGAAGTTTAGACTACTGTTCTCAAGAGCTGAAATCAGGTGTGGCTATTTTAAGTAGTTTCCTCTTTTTATTTTTTAATTTTATATTATGGTTTAAAAACCCACACAACCCAAAATTTCCTAGGTTAACAGCTTTTCAGTATATAGTTCAGTAGTGCTAAGTACATTCACATAGGCGTCCCGAGCTTTTTCATCTTGCGAAGCTAGAACCATACTCCCATTAAACGACTCTCCATTTCCCTCTCTCCCAACCCCTGGCAACCACCATTCTACTTTCTGTCTATGCATTTGACTACTCTTGGTACCTTATGGAAGTGGACGTCATACAGTATTTGTCTTTTTGTGACTAGCTTATTTTGTTTAACATAACGTCCTCAAGATTCATCTATGTTACAGCATTTGACAGAATTTCCTTCAAGAGTGGATAATATCCCATAGGACGTATATATCATGTTACCCATTCATCCATCAGCCCACATTTGGGCTGCATCCCCCTCCTGGTTATTGTGAATAATGCTGTAATGAACATAGGTGCACAAACTCTCTCCAAGATCCTGCTTTCAGTAATTTTGACTAAATACCCAGAAGTGGAATTGCTGGATCCTACAGTAATTCTATGCTGAATTTTTTTTGAGGCACTGTCATATTTCCATAGTGACTGCCATTTCACACTCCCACCCATGGGGCACAAGATACTCAATTCCTCCACATCCTTACCAACACTTGTTATATTCTGTTTTTTGATAGCAGCTGTCCTAATGGATGCAAGGTGATATCTCACTGTGGTTTTGATTTGCATTTCTCTGATGATTAGTAACCCTCTTTGGCCTTAGTGTTTGATGACTGAGAGAATGCTGGGACAGCCGTGAAGCTTATTTTTTCAACCTAGACTAATACATCAAAGGAATGGATACTTGCCAGAACCAGAGTGAGTGATGTTAGAAACACAACAAGATGATGTTGGAAAGTACTACACAGTGTCTTTCAAGCTAGCATTTTTCCATTACTGATTCACTGAAAAATGCTGGGGGAGGGCGGAAAATTACTCAAAACCAACACACTCCTACAGCTCACTTGATTGAAACAGCCAAGATTTCTCATCTAATATGGCTGCCTATACTACAGGTCTGTTTTAACTAAGCATTAGTGTGACTTAAGAGAGTTCTGGGTGATGAAGATCTTTTCCACTTACTGGAAAAACACCCCATTCTACAATGTGCTCCATAGCAACCGGATGAGAAAACCAGGTTCATAAGCTGCACAGCTAGAAGTTCAAGCAGCAAAAGGCTGGACCACTTTTCAAATGATGTTTCATTAAGAAGACCAACAATAAAAGCTACTATATAACATGAGTTGTATTGTGACTCCCCAAAATTCCTATGTTGAAGTGCTAACCCCCCAGTGCCCAGTGACCTTATTTGGAAATAGGGTCTCTGCAGATGACCAAGATAAGGTGGGGTCATTAGGGCTGGCCTTAAACCAATTTATATTGTGGCCTTATAAAGGGAGAAACTAGGAGACAGACACACACACACACACTGAACACCACCATGTGAAAATAAAGGCAGAGATTGGCAGAGATGCATCTACAAGAACACTTATACTCATCTACAAAGAACTAAGCAAGGATTGCCAGCAAGCCACCGGGTTCTAGGCAAGAGGCCTGAAAAGAATCTCCCTCACAGCCTCAGAATGAGCCAACCCTGCCGACTTCCAGCCTCCAGAACGGAGAGAAAATACATTTCCGCTGTTAAGCTGCCCATCTGTGGTACGATCTCAAAGCAGTCCTAGGAAGCTGATCCCTGACATCTCAGCAAATGTCCAATTGAGTCGTTAAGTGATAGAGTAGCCCAGAAAATGGGCTACAACTCAAGTGTCACCTCAATGCCACAGCAGAAAGTGTGGCCAGGAAGACTCAGAAACTCACTGACTGCCCCAAGGGTTTATGTGGGTACAGGGCACAGAGAAAAGCAATTGTCTTCATCTAGTACTTTATGTACCACCAAACAATGACCCAAAGCAAAACCAACTCCCCAGGCCCCTTGCCAAGCACTTTTAGAGCCAGACAGAAGGCAAAAATAAGTTTGGAAGCTAAGCAATACAACTTGTGCCCACATAAAACTTCTCCCTCTACATAGCCCAGGGCTGGCAGGACGCCGAATGGCTGCTGGCAGTGTCCCGGTTTCTGCTGAACCAGTTTTCTGGAAAAAAGTAGAACTTTATTTTCTAAGATGACCATGTATCTTTCAGGAGCTTTAAAGGCAGGCAGTGGTGGGTATGAACGAATAGCCCACCTCAGAGAGATCACCCTGGGAATGGAAAGGAGAGACTACCTTTGCCAGGAGGGGCTCAGAGAGCTCACAGCAAACAGAGACTTTGCCTGGAATGAAGGGTGCCTCCTTAGAAGTGAATGACGGGTGAGGGCTTACCAGACCAGGAGAGCTCTGAGCAGGGCCTGGCATGAGTTCACCCCCTCTCCCCCTCCACCATGCGAATGGCAGAGACCGCTGACTGGCCCTGTGGAAACTACCTGGACACAGCAAGCAGTAAAATGCAGCTGAAACCCAGTTAACACACTGTGGGTAAAACTGCAATATTTCCAGAATCTCTCACCGGGGTCGTTAGTCCATCTCCATATCACCAGGTGTCTCTAAGTATGGAGATATGGAGAGAAGTAGTCGTCTCCATATCAACAGGTGCTTACAAGGGAAGGGGTAAGCGGTGAGCGTGCTCCAGAACAGGAGAGGCTTTTCTCCTGGTTTTCTTCCCAGCCAGGAAGGGGAAAGACACGGGCAAGCCAGAGTAGCAGCTTCTTGTAAGCAATAAATGGGTTTCTCCCACTTTACTTTTCCCTTTGACTGATTTTGGCTTCAAAGGTTTGTTTGTCCCAGACCACATTTTCCATCCCCCTCCTCCAGAGTTACACCCGGGAAGAGTCCTCCTCAGCACTGTAACAGGGAACCAGACGTCACTTAACAGCTCTAACTGTGTCATCTTGGTACTGAGAACCAACGTTACATCAGCTAAGGGTGAGAAGATGGCTAACAGGAGTATCACAGTTTGAACTCATGTCCCCGGTATTTGCTACAACTTCCATGCAGCCCTGCCTGGCTTTCATTGTTCTTACCTGGATTTTACTGGTAAAATCATGTACAAATTACATAAAAGCATGTCGAGAATCACAGGATTTGGGGTGAATGAAAGGTGTTTGTGGGTGCCTGCAGGACAGGGCTTAAGGACGGAGGGGTCGGTGGTAAAGAGGAACCCTCCGCCCAAGACTGCAGGGATGGAAGTGAAGGCAGAGGAGAGAGAGAAGCATGTTTTAGGAGGGAACTTGAGAAGCCACTCCTGGGGGCCCAGGTGTTCTCTGTGAGGTAGACATCTTGGTCATCTCCTCAGAGAGTGAGGCTCTTTGCCCATGGCTCCTGCCCGCAGCCTCTGCTGCCCACTCACCTCGGCCTCCTCATTCGTGGGCTCCCAGATCGGATCGGCAACAGGAGACACCAACAGGGGCCAGTAGTCAGGAAGGAGGTGGGCATTCATCACCCCGCCTTGGCTAGCGCCCTCCTGGCCCTGCTGTGGCCTGGCAATGGCCGCCCCTCCTGCATGGCCACGGCATGACCAGCTTGAGAGCCAGGCCCTCCTCCTGCCCCTTCAGACTAAGGCTAAGGACAGTAACCGTGTGTGGGGCCGTCGGAGTAAGAGCTGACATGTAGGGACTGGAAGGCGTGCAGCAGCCACCCCGGGACACAGGAGGGCAGAGAGCATGGCCCTGGAAGAGCAGCCGGGGAGCCCCGAGAAGCAGGCAAGATCAGAGGCAGTGAACGCACTGCTCTGGTGTAACTTCCCAAAAGCCCTTCCCTGGCTGGTAGGAGAAGCCGCAGAGAAGGAGCTCTGGCTGCTGCCAGTGTCACAGCAAGGCAAGGGAGACCCGCAGTGCTGGCAGAGGACGGGCATCCTCAACAGAGCACAGGGATTTGAGCAGAGCGCAGGCATCAGTGGGGGCCAAGGGAGTGGGGGTCACTACCAGGCTGAAGGACACATGTAACGGGAGGGACAAGATGAGGCAGACCAGCTTGGATTGAGAAAACCAACTCCGTGCAGCCCCAGAAAAACATCCCGAACATCATGGTGTGGATTTCATGGAAGTGTCACCCAATATTTATTACCGGACATCACAACCAAGTGTACCTGTCCCGAGAAGCTCAGTCACACAGGCCTTTTATTTCTTGTTTCTGCTGTTACCAGTGAAGGGACACATACTTAAAATAGGGAATTGAGGAACAGTTTATATATCAGATGGAGTCTTACACACAATGAGCTTTAACTGTGCCCTTTTCAAAAAAATATCAAAAAGGAAATCTTTCTACAGAATGTGCAGTGAGAACAAAGACTAAAGTATGTCATTTCTAAAACGTGTTTTTAAGCCGTCTTGATGCTTAGGGTGAAATATATGTTCTTTACCCTTCCTTTTACTATGTTAAATATGCTTTTGTTCTGGGTTGAGCTGGGTCTCCCCCCACCACACCCCATTCACATGTTGGAAGCTCTAACCCCCCAGTACTTGAGAAGGCGACCTTATTTGGAAATAGGGTCTTTACAGAGGTAATCAATTCACATGAGGTGTTTAAGATAAGCCTACTCCTGTATAACTGGTGTGCTTATAAAAGGGGGAAATTTGGAAACAGAGCCCCACCCAGGGAGAATACTGAGTAAAGATGAGGCAGAGATTGAGCCCTCCATCAACCAGGCAGGGAACCCCAGAGACGGCCCGCGGCTGGGGGGCAGGACACAGATTCTCAGAAGGAGCCCATCCTGATCTCAGACTCCAGAACTGTGAGAATAAATTTGTTGTTGAAGCTGCCCTATTGTGGTCCTGTGTTACAGTGGTCCTAGGAACCTAATACAGATTTTAACCTTAAAAAAGTATAGTTTTGATACCCTAATAATTCAGCAAATGCCCTTGGTTTTGCTTTTCAATGTTCTAGATGTTCAGCCTTATCTCTAGATCCAAGAACTGAGCATTTGAGGTCTGTCTGCTGACAGAAACACATTCTGACAAACGACCCCTGGGAGATTACATTACAGACAAATTCACCTTATAATTCACCTCATAAACAAACTGCAACAAAATTAAACAAGAAGCTGATGAAAGCAATCACCCCATTTCTTTCTAATGATTTTGAGCAGAGTCCTTTGAAGACACTGGATTTAAATGCTTTCCCAGCCTGGCTTTCACTTGCGTGTGGCAAGCTGGACAGAGTAGCTTCTGGATGACAAGGAAACTGAACTGCAAAGAGAAGATACAATTTTCCTAACAGAGATGGAAACCAAGCAGTCAACCTCCATTTGATACTTCCAGTTTGTACAATTTACATAATCACCGTGAATCTTGGAGGTTCACTTAGAGAACCACATTCTTCTTTGTGATTAAAAATAAGACAGTGCCTTTTATTAGCAACATTAGTAACGCTCCTTTCACGTCAAATGAAGGAAGACATTATTTCTAGTACAACAGTCGCCATAGATGGGCGTGTGGCAGTTGATTTCCTAGTCCTCTGTGACAGCACCGAGCCACCCAGGCTGTGAACCTAAGGACTGTCTGTGTTCTCCCACCCTCTGGGTGCTCCTGATCCAACATGCTGCCAGCCAAGTCCTGTCACTTCTACCTCCTCAACTTCTCCTGTGTCAGTCAGCTCCCAGGCACTCGACTGGGGACCCTCATTAGCTGCCACTACGTGAATACGGCAATCAAGGCCTCTGGAGACGGGGTATTCTCCCTGCAGGCTCAGCCCTGTTCAATCCATCCCGGCCACTTAGGGCACCTACCACTGCATCTGTCTCGGGGACCAGCCCTCCCTAAGGGCTCCTCCTTCTGAGCAGGGAGGTGCTGGGCAGGGACCCAGCCGCTTCTCCCAGTTCTATGACCTCAAACAAGTCCCATATGACCTATGACCTCACCCAGGTCATCACACCTACCTCATAGGGTCACGGATCTACCATAAATGAGATAATGTGAGTACAGACTTAGCACAATGTCAGGCACACAGCGAGGGATTTTTAAAAGGGTAGTCATTATTTTTATTTATTTTCTTATCACCTTGTCTCACATGTCCATAAACATTTAGGGAATCATGTTTCCAAGATCACATTCCATAAAATAACACCACAGCCACAAATTCCCTTGTGGGTATCTAGTGTCACTTCCTATTCATATGAATGAGGAAAGAGAAACCTATCAGGCTCTTGGTTCCGGTTATAAAGTATTAAAGACTTTGAGAATTGCTCTTTTACACAATCATTTTATCTACAGAAAGATCTCAGATTGATTAAACCATTCCTTATCTTTCTTGGGAGCTAAAATTATTACATCCAACTCAAACATTCAAAGTGACAGAAGACAACAACCGAGTAAATCATAAAAAAACAGATGACTTAAAAATCGGTCTAATTTGCTTGTTAACATGTTTCACATAAACATTCAAACACAGCATTGTCTAGCCAGCTAAGCACCCCCATCAAATGGGCCCTGCAGAGCCCACACTGTGCAGACCTGTCCCTACAAGGTCATGAAATCCTACGTCCACCTTGAAATCCTATATCCAGTCTGTGCTGGAAGGATGCAAGGCTCTCCTTGGAAAATCCTCGTTCTAGGAAAATGGAGAAGCTTTGGACTATGCATGCAAATGGAGGAGAACAAAAGTTCAGCAAAACCAAAATGTACCTAAAATATTTCAGCTAAAAAAAAACGCCCCTCAGTTTCAAAGCTAACCAAACTAAGGCTCAGAGACACTGCAGGTACATCAAAAATGTAAATGTGCTTGTCAGAAATCACAGCTGTGCAAGGGGCTCCGCCGTCTTACAGACTTCTGAAAGCCACCTGGGATACATCTCTATTTTAGGAAAGACTCACCCCTCACTTGCCAAAGAAAGCTCAAGTCTAACGGGAGATCATGCAGAAAGTGGGGGGAAAAGAGAGGAATTGTTCCACTTGACACAAGTATGCTATTTTTTTTATCTTAAAGTGCTTTCATTTTCCATTTCAGCTACCGTACAGCTCTGCAGTGAAAGCACAGTCTCAGTTCTGCTAAAGAACGATGAAGAAAAGCTAAGCATGAAAGGAAGGGGAAAAAACTAACTTTTATGAGAACGTCTTATGCATCTAGGATGCTGCACACTGTTTTTACAAAAGGCATTTCATCCGGGCTGCATCTCAGCCCCATGAGCAGGTATTCTCCATACTCAGAGACAAAGAAGTAGGTTAAGAATGGTTGTCTACTCACACAGAGCCACACAGCAAGTAAGAGATGAAGCCAGGAGCCACAGTCTGGATTTTCTCCTTCAGTCACTCTGTTTCTTATATGGAAAAAATTTATTACCTCCATTTAAAAGAAGGAGAAAAATCAGCTTCTCAAGCTTCCTATGTTTTCTCAGAATACTGGTCCATTTATGTGTCAGACATGGACATTCTCAATTACAGTTTATTCTTTTTATTTATTAGGTTCTATGGAGAGATTCCTTTTTCCGGAAGAAAATAGCAAACAGCTGTCAGAGAATTCCTGCACAGTCATGTCAGAGCTATAGAGGTGACTTTGATCACATGCATCCACAGTCAAGTTGAAAGGGGTGTACACACACACACACACACGTTCTGGGCAACATTTAAATTCTACTCTTTGCTTCTAAGGAGCTAGAAAGGAAGGCTAACAGTATTTAGCTGAAATGATTTATGAAAAAAATGTTAATCTATTAAAATAGTCTTTAAATGTAACCTCATGAGGCTAGACCCAGACAGAACCATTTATCACTCCAGTTAAATAAAACACAGAAAAGACTATGCAGAGTGGACACAAATACTATTTCAGAAACTTTGCTAATAAAGGAGCCAAAAACAACACTGATAAGGACAAAGAAACATGGACTTATTTTTAAAGCTCCGAGGGAACATGTGAGATCCCTTCCCCTCCTTCTGGTGCAAACGGCAGCTGCTTAAGAGGGAGTTAATGCAGCTCTGGACATACCGTGCGCCTTCTGGTCTGAAATGGCCAACTACATTTTATACAGCTCTCCCCCCTTCCTTCCTTCCTCTTCCCTTCTGCACCCTTTCATTTCAAAAGGTAGAAAATGAAATAAATGCTTTATTATTTAAGGACTGATGCCGAAGTAGGTCTCAGACACAACAGAGGCAATTCTGACCCAGTAAAAAATCTCTGCAGTCTCTTTTATTATGACATGCAAACCACTTTTCTTAAAAATCTGATGTCTTTTCTGTTTAACAATCTTGTTTATTTCCTAATGTGTTGTCTAGAAAATATTTGATTTCCCAGTCTTCTCTCTCTTGTTGTCAAGTGGCATATAGTTTTGCCCAATTTATGTAACCCCCCCAATACACACCATTAAATCCTGACACAGCCTGACGCACCATAAGCAGCATATCACATGTCAGCACTGTAGACTCACGCACCCTCTTACTCTCTCTTTTAGCACTTACTAGGTACACAGTGATGACTGAATCTGGTCAAGTTTTGGGGGCTTTCTAGTAATTTTTAAGATTAAAAATCCTTTTTCTCAAAGAGTTTCCCATCTGCCTAGGGAATTAACAAATACTAATCATGAAAAGTTAAAACAATTCATCAATAAAGATGTCAATACATGGCCATGACTTCCAAACAAGGGAGAGAAAAAGCCTTTTGCGTCAGGTAGACCCAACATTTCATTTTGCCCATCAGCAAACTGAGTCTCCGCAGGGACAGAAAGGAGCTAATTAGGGAGAGGGTTGAGATGAGAGCCCGCAATTCAAAGTCCAATGAGCAGTACAGACGCCCAGTGCTGTAAGGAGCCAGGGCCCCCAGCAGGAGCCCCGGGGTGGCTGTGGTGGGGGACTGCATTGGGCAGGGAGGTGGGCACTGCTGAGACTTCCGAAGGGGATGAGTGGGAGCAGCTTGGTGGGGGAGGACGTGTGACCTGCCCTTGGGAGCGGGGGATGGGGGGAAAGTCTGAGAGGACCCACTGGGGCAGGACACTGGAAGCAGTGGAGGCAGTGGCTCGGTGCAGGGAGGTCAGGGGTCAGAAGCCTGGTGCCAGGCCCTGTCCTGCCTTGGTGCGGTGCAGACGTGAGGCCGCGACTAAAAGCTCATCCCTGGGTCCCCTCACCTCAACAGGAAGACAGCACCAGCCACCTCTCACGACTGGAGTTGGGTGACCGACTGGGCAGGGGAGGTCGGTTACACGGGTCAGTGTGTGCTGCGTCCAGGCCCTAATCAGGGTGGGGTCCAGTGACACGGGCTCAGGAAGGGCCCTGCCCCCTCAGGGCTCACATTCCACCTGGGGGAGGCCAACAAATAGAAGTTTCTGGCCTGCGATGCTAATACAGCTGATAAAACGCTGAGGACAGCGGGGAGAAAGGTTCCCCCAGCAGCCGACCCTCTATCCGCAGGCAGCTGGGTGCCATAAAAGCTTGTGAGGAAAGCGACAAGCCACAAACCCAAGAAAGGCACGAGGACCGTTTCCAGGGAGGCGATGGTCGACGTGAGCTCTTCCTGGCACAACTAACCTGTGGCGTTGCTCCCGAAAGGCCGCGCCGCAGTCAGCCACATGCACCAGGCCACCCCTGCCAGGTTAACAAAGGCCAGGCGTCTGGTCACCTGTGTTGTCCTTCCCAAGCGTTTGTATTGTGAGCGGTCAGGGCTGCTCAGAAGCAGCAAAAAATGGCTTCTTTTCTATCTTTTGCTCTTCTGGATTCTTCCTGAAGTGACCTTGCTAATGAAAACACATACACTGAATAAACACTTGGGGAAGAAGCCATCTGCTTCTTCCTACAGACGTCAGTAGGAGCCGTGCTTGTTTACCAACAGGGTTATGAGGACAGGGCACAGAAGTCCCCTGCAGGGACCTTAAGGAGGGATGGATGGTCCTGGCAGGGGACAAGTGTCATTAACCCTTTCAGATCCACAAGAATCACTTCCTTTTATAATCTCTGGTTGGGAGAGAAGCATATAATATAAATCCCAGGGTGAGGCTTATTTGCACAGCATTTCCCACACAATGATAACATGCCATGTTAAAATTTACTATAAATACTGCCTTGAACTTTGCACTCTATAGAGGGAATACTTGAGATTGTCCAAGTTCAAGAGCAAAGATGGTGGTGGAGGAAGTAGCTACAGCAGTGTGGAAAAGGCCAGCGCTCCCTGCCGAGGCCTTTCAAAAGCTTAAACTCTTAAATAATTTTTTAAAGACTATAAACAATTATAGAGACACCACAGGGACTATGGCTTGGTTACCTGTATCAGAAAGTGTCTGGGGAATTTGCATTTAAAATGATGAGTTTGCCTACATTCTACTCTAAAACAAAAGGAAAAAGAAAAGGCCCAGGAAATTCAGTCCCCAAAGGAAAGAAGAATGTCCTGCAAATGGGAAACTGCAATGACTTCTGGCCGTGGGACCTGCACATCTGTTGTCGCAAATGTGAGTGAGCAACGAGAATTCATTCTCTTGGGGCACCCAATCAAGGGAGGGCTCAGCTGTGGGCGAGGGGGACACTTCCAGGGTCATACACCCAGCCCTGATAAGTTCACAGTGAAAGAATCTGGAGCTAAAGTGTAAAGCAGCTATGGGGAGCGGGGTCTCCTGCAATCCCGCGTCACTGTGCTCCAATCCTGAGCACTGTGAATGAGTCACCATGGCCAGCCCGATGCCTCCCAGCTGCTTCTTTTCCCAAAGAACACAAGGTAGCAATTAGAATCAGCTCCGTCAATAGAGATGCTGATATCGGCCTTTCTACAGGCAGTCATGGAAAACATCTGTTACCCATTGGTTGGGAAGGAATATTCAAAGTAGAAAAATAAAAATAAAATATGAATGGATGAGGCATGTGAAAAAACTAACATCTACTTGTAAAATAAACTCATCCTAACATTCAGCCAGCAAACATTTAATGAGCACCTACTGCATGCCAGGCACTGTGCTAGGTGCTGGGAATGAGACAGCAGTAAGATAACATTACTGCTTTAAAGAGCAGTGAAGAGGCTGGTGCACATTAGCGCCACTAATCATACTTGTATTCAGCTCTTAGTCTGTGCCAAAAGTTTTTCCAAACATTTTACTTGTATCGACTCTCTTTTATGCTCATAATCATACAAGGTAGGGTTTATTAACAACCGCATTTTACAGGGGAGAAAATGGAGATACGGAAAGGTACCTTGTCCAAAGTGATCAGTGAGTCAGTAGCAGAGGCTGGGATTTGATCCCAGGCAGATCAACTCCACCCTGATTAAGTATATGAGGAAAGAGGTCTGCAGGAGGATAGAAAAAGCCCAGCCACTTCCTCAAGGTGTTAGTGTCTGGGTAAAACTGATAGGGCCTTTAAGGGTGCACAGGAGTTTATCAGGGAGGGAATGAGAAAAGATCCTTCTAGACAAAGGGACTACTAATGCAAAGCATAGACGTCAGAAATTAGCAAATAGAATAATTTTGGAAGATGAAAACACACTTCTATTCCTACTTCGTAGGCAGGAAGTGCCTACACAGTTCCCAGCTAAACAGGTGCTAGGAAGAGAGTCTGGCTTCTTTTGATTTAAGGACACTGAGACGCTGCAATGGAACAGCACACGTGCCCCCCAGCAGTCTGTGCACACAACAGTAACACCTGTAGCTCCTCAGTCCAAACCACACTCAGGAGCACCATTTACTAGGATGTGTTGCACAGACCTGGGCTCAGAAGTCCTTAACAGCATCAGTAGAAACACTGAAACTAAGTACCTCGCCAAACCAGTCTGGCAAAGAGAAAAAACTGCGGGGAGGAGGGAGGAGGTGCCTGTTCCGGAGGGCCTCATTCTAACAGGCTGGCAGGTGCACTCCTTGATTTATTTTTATATTCCAGCAGATTAGCAACAGCCTTGATCGCCAGAACACAAAGACATTCCCAAGTCTTTGAAAGACACGATTTCCACAAGAAAATTGGAAGGATACAAAGGTTGTTTGCAATGTGCAATAATCGGCAGTCTCAAACATAGCTATTCTGAGGTTTATCATTCCCTGAGACACTTAATGGTAATTCACACTCTCTGAACACTATTCTCTGAAATGAATATAATTTAGTGAATCATATCACATAAATGATTGAATGATGGGTTACAGGCATTAATGCCAACTATTAAATTTCAGTCCCTCTGGCCAAAAACAAAAGACAGATCGTATCCACTTCAAAAACAGGTTATGTTCACAAAATTTGTTTATAAGTTGGCTGTTTGGAATTTAAGAGCTTTCTTCTTCTCCCACGAACAATGATAGAACACAGGGAACTAAAGCTGGAGTGTGCTACCGGGTCTACAGCCCCTGGTCCATGCAAGGAATGACGATTCTAAAGTAGGTGCAGTCTGGGTTCCAGAAGCTAGACACACGTCTACTCTCCCTGCCTTGGGAAGAAGAAACCCTCCGTCAGCACCTAACTGGCTGCTGCTCCCTAACCTCTAGCAGGAAGAGGAGGGGTTTGGGGGGAAAGGATGCAGCTGGGTCCCTGATGGAAACAGCAGAACCAGGGGGCGGGTGGGGGAGGGCCTAAGTGAGCTCTCCCACCAACCAAGGCTGCTGGTTCCTTCTTTGTCTGGCTCCCAGAACCCCCCTTTCCCGACCCAGGGATGGCAGGCCTCTTCCATTTCGGGGCTGTCATACTGTGGGCCTGGACTGGGATTTTTCTCCACCCCCGCACCTCCACCCTCAAAGACAGTCAGCTCTCTCCTGACAGGAAAACATGAAGATGGCTCTTTGATGTTTTTTCCAGGATTTTTTTTACCTGTCGTCTAGAGGTGGCATGTGCATGTGCATACACACCACATGCACAAGCACCCAGGTACCGTGTGCGGAATGCCTATAATAAGCCAACCAAACTGAGATCCCTCCACAAGATCACAGTTCCCTCCAATTCACACATTTATGTATATAAATACATATGTACACAAGTGTCACACATACATTTGTATATGGAAAGATAGCAAAACTCAAGCACACACCCATTGATATCACTATATAGGCAATACATGAATAAATCTAGAAACCGGACAGCTCAGACCCCGTGATGGGGGCGGGGAGGCCAGTTTCGGACACATAGCCTCTCCTCCTGCCACCTCACGGCCCTGGAACACAGGAACGAGAATAACGTCCCCCACACCAAAGGCTGCCTGGGCGCCTGAGTTCACAGACACAACCCCAACTTACTGGGACTTCAAATGCCTCCTGGGTATCGTCCAGCATCTGGATTTTGATGGACATGAGTTTTCCTCCTGATGGTGTTGGGGGCGGTTTCTGTCCATGCTCCAAGGTACTGATCCCCGAATTCTCCGGGGCCCCCAGTCGCGATCCTGGAGTTGGCCTCTGCTCTATTTCTCCCATGATGGAGGCAGATTATTTAGAATCTGCAGGAAGCCATGAGAAAGAAAAACACATCAGAAGAGGAGACTCATTTAAAGCACCTGAGCCACACCTGCCATCGTCTCTCCGGCATCGTGGGGCTCCCCCGACTCACACCAGGGTAGGACTCACACGGGGTGAGGCTCAGCACATTTGCTGACAATGGCATCTTCAACAAATCAAGGCATGGGAACATTTGTGCATATTTCATTCTTTTGCATATTTTTACATATTTTCCTCTCTCCTGGTTTTACAGTCAGCTCTTAATTATTCATACCATAGATTCAGTTGTATTCAACTTATTATTCAGTGTCTGCAATGAGCTAGGCACTACTTTTTACACATTTCAAGTTTGGTGGGATGATAAAAAACAGTGCCTAAGCCGTATCATTAGCATTCACTCATAACCTTTAATGGATACACTAATGTACTAAGTAATATGGGTATTAGAAAGCTAAACAGGTAGAATACACATGTGGCTCTCGAGTTTATCATCTGTTGAGGAACCTCAACATATACTCACACAAACATAAGGGTGTAAGATGGGGTCGCTCCTCTCAATTTCTTCTGCTTGTTTTGATTATAATTACCTAATTCATTTCTTTCCTGCCAACCCCTCCACCCCACCAATTGTTCTCCTCCCGAGAAATCATTCTAGATGTTATAGTATGGACAAAGTTATTTTCCTAAAAACAAAACACAATCACCTTTACAAACAGACCTCACTTCTCCCACGCCGTCCCCACGCTGTCCCCACTCCCCTCCTGCTGCCCGTCTGGCTCCACATCTTCACATGTATGACTTTCTCTGGCTGCATACTTTGCATTCCTTCCTTCTCCATCTGGAAACTTCTACCATAACATTAAAACTCAGCTCAACTCTCACACCCTCAACACCTGGACAGAGCTCAGGTACTGCTGCCCGCTCTGTGCTCATGCCCCCGTCAAGCCTCAGTGTGGCGGCCAAGCCCACGCCCGTTTGCCTTACTACTTCCCCAAAGTCATCGCAACCACCCCCCAGCAGGAACCAAATCTTGAATATGCTGTGGCTCTCAGCACCTGCCTAGGCACAGTCCCAGGTATAAAGTGGAGTCTAATAATGGCTGCTTGGTGACTGGACTTGGTGACTGATACTACAGCCATATATTAAGTGTCACAAGAGCACAGAGGAATAAGATTTCAGCGTGAGATGGAGTCATTTTCAAAAGGGAAAGGGGACCTTCCACCATGGAGAAGATAGGAACTGAAATCAAATCATCGCAGTCCCCAGTGTGGGTAAGGTGGAAGGAGGCGGAAACACATAAGCAGTAAGGCATTCCCGGGAAGTACGGCAGCACCAGCAAAGCTGTGCGGCAGGAACAGGATGGCGTATGGGTGGACGAGGGCGAACCAGTGCTGGACAGCCCAAATACCCTTGAACAACTGGGCAGAACTGTGCTATACAGCAACTCAAGTGCCTAGCTGAGAAACGGTCTGCACCCTGCAGAGCAGAGAGCCACTGCATAGAGTAATAACTAAACCAAAGTAGAATTTTAGAAAAATGAATGTCAGGATGATCTGGGCTGGGGGTGTCCAGTTACAAAGCCACTGCACCAACTCATGCCTGAGGGGCTTTCTTGGATGGCGGTGATGAAAAGTAAGGTGATGCTATGAAACCCACTTTCCTGGAAAAGTTAACCAGGTGGTGTCAATGGTTAGCTACTGAGAGGAGGAAATAACAGCATAACAATGACCAGAACGTTTTAAGTCAGGGGAGAGTGTGGGGGCAGCATCTAAGGTCAGGTACCCTAGGGGCAGCCTGAGGCTGGGGCTCTCACAGCTGGATGTGGGCCACGGGCTCGGCCCCACTCCCTGCAGGAGTGAAAGCCCCGGCAGAAGTGTAGGCAGTGCATGCTGGGAGTGGGAGGGGGACCAAAGAGGGATAAGGAACAGACGTGCTGAGTCGTGGGGGTGTTACAGGCCGAACTGTGTCCCCCAAGTTCTTACCTTGAAGCCCTAACACCCAGTATCTTAGAATACAACTTTTTGGAGAAAGGGTCTTAAAAGAGGTAATTAAGTTACAATAAGGCCATTAAGATGGGCTGTAATCCAATCTGACCAGTGCCTTGTTAAGAGGTGTAATTTTAGACACAGAGAGACACCAGGGATGTGCAGGCACAGAGGAAAGGCTATGTGCGGACAGCGGAGAAGGCAGCCGTCTGCAAGCAAGGAGAGAGGCCACTCCTGCTAGCACCGTGCTCTGCGTCTCCAGCCTCCACACCTCTGCCATTGAAGCCCTCGCCACCCCCCACTGCCACCGCCACCACCTGTGCTTTGTTAGGGCAGCCCTGGCAAACAGCGGTCAATGGAGAGGATGGGAAAGAGGCCTGCAAAGCACGAGCCTGTGGGCACTTAGTGACAAAGAAAGCCACAGGAGGGGCACCAGGGGTCACCGGTATTGTGAGGTGGGGAGCCAAGGGCTGTGCCTTACTCACAGGGGTGAAAACAAGTCGCCTTTCAGCTCTCTCCTCCTTCGGGAAGTCCAATTCATAAATCTTATTTTGTAGGCTCTTGGCCCAACTCATGCTCATCCTTCTGACGAGTTGGGTTTCCAGAAGTTTCCCACAAAATTCCATATGAAAACCCCTCCCTTCCTCTCAGCAAAACCCCTACATTCTCCCTGTGACACAGACAGCTAGCCAGCAGACCAGAAGCCATGGAGTCACCTCACCCACCTGGGGCTCCAACCCACACGGCAAGGGTCTGATCGCAGCCCACCTACAGCTTACTTCTCCCACACTCAATTTCCCACCAAGTTTCCACCAAAGCCTTCAGAGACCGTTATTGGTTCCCATGCAATCAGTCCTTTAAGATGGGGTCTGTGACGAGGCAACGCTGGGTCAGGACCAGGCTTTCTGAGAACCACTCCTTCTTTTTTGAATGCCCATCTTTGATTTCACAGGCCTGTTATACAAGTGCCTTTCTAGTCACTGCCCCAAATAAGCTTTTCATAAGAACATGATTCTAATCTGATGAGCTGTGTGATCTGTGCTTGGCTTAATTCATCTATCAGTCTTGAGAGGTGGGACAAGACCTCGTACAACATTTACAGTGCCTGACCTCCAAGTGGAAAACAGATCACCAGTACAGCCAACGAATCAACTGTGGGTACATCTAATTAATTATAAGTCAGTTGTATTTAAAATAATCTTCACAAACCAGGCAAAACTACTTCCCTGTATCTTTTCTATTCATCATCTCCTGGTTAAAAAAAATGCAACGTCCAGAGGAAACAACCCACTGGCCCAGTTTGCCTTCCACTTCCCAGCCTCCTCTTTGCACTTGTTTCCACTCTGCTGTTGGTCCCTTCCTGCCCCTAGAACCATCCTCACTGCCCACTGCTGAGCCTCTCCACTACAGGCCCCCAGCGTGGACAGGTCCTGCCCTGGTCACTTGTGCTGGACCCAGCCATTCTGCCTACTACCACTCTGATTCCAGGAGATACGGGTCTGACTGTGGCTTGGATCCCCATCAGAGAGCTGGTGGCAGAGAGGAAGGGCCTACTATCCCATGTCACCCCACCTCAAAGCTACCAGGGCCCCTCCTACAAATGCACCTTTTCTGGTCCTCCCTAAGCAAAGCATAAGGCCCCGCATCTGCTCCCTGTGGCCCAAGAGTCCTAGATGAATATATATTGTAATTTTTAGCACACTGGCATTTAAAAATTAAATTAGTGTTAATAAATATTTGGTACTTTAATTTCATTTTTCTTTAGTCCTTGAATGACTTCACCACCTATATTATTTCTACTTCTGGTTACTGACATTTCAACAATGTAGTCACACTTTCCATTTTCTTACTTGCTTGCAGACTGTTGCTGTACATGGAAAGTACTGTTTAATTCAAATAGAAATCCAGCCAAGAGTTCTGAGTTGAGCATCCTAAGAACATCAAGGGAATATCTGAGGAATGCTAGCAAGTCATAAATGGGAGCCACAATTGATGCCTTGGTATCCAAACTGGGGAGTTCGGTGACACAACATGCCTTCCAGGTGAATAAGTCTAAGGGCCCCAAGGCCTCGGGTTTATAAACACCCACGCTCTACTCTGACTTTGCCTCTCTGAGTCCCTCTGGCTTCTGAATTCCTTAAGGAACAAAGTAAAGGAAATGAGTCTCTCTTTCCTTGTGATACATTATTGCTAACCTGATCAATCCAGACCTAAAAGTGAAAAAGCTGTGAAACTGTATTCCTTAGATCTATGTGAAAAGTTAGTTAAAAGGAAAATAACTACAACAAAAAAACAAATAAAATTTGTAACTGGCAGAGAAAAGATTAAAGACTAGAGCTGTCTTGTCAGAGGACCCTGGCTTAAAGATTTCCTCTTGGAATTCACCCAAAAGCAATAAGGAGCACACACACGCAAATGCAAACTCCATCGTCCCTGAGGAAACAAAGCCATCTGCGGCTCCAAACCACAAGATGTGAGAAGGAACTGCCAAGTGGCGGTGAAGGTCAGACAGAGGAGGAGGAAAATGCTGGGGAGGCTGACAGCGCCTGCAGAGCCACGTTCCCCAAATAAGTAGAACATCCTTAGCAACAGACCCAGCAATACTTTCCGGGGACAAGGGGAACAAATGTGCAAGACAGCACTCGGCGCTTGCCCGGGCGCCAGCATGGAAACCACATAGGTGAGCCATGTCAGCAGGACGCCGCCTGCCACTAAGGCAGAGAGTAAGAGGCACCCACGGGAACACCACACACACCCCTCGGGTCACAAGGATTCCTACTGGGGTGGGACATGGTGTGGAGTCCTGCAAGTAGCTAGTTCATAAAGAACTCACCTAATAACCCAAAAAAACCTTTACAAAGATGCTGCAAGAAGAAAAAAGAAAATGAGATGAAAAATTAGAATTTTGCCCAACCATATGGCTATCCATTAACAAAACAATGGAATAACTGACTTTATAAACAAAAGCATAAGGGGATTTACAAGAGTTTGGGAAGCTATGGGAAAATACGAGAGAGAAGGACAGCATGAGGACAGACCTCAGGGAAAGCAGATGGATAAAAATATCACTGCTATAGCACAAATATTTGTGTCACCCCCCAAATCCTTATGCTGAAACCTAATCCCCAGTGCAGTGGTATCAGGAGGTGGCGCCTTTGGGGTGGGCTTAGATGGCGACGGTGGAGCCCCACGATAGGATTAGTGCCCTTATGAAATGGGCCCCCGAGGGCACTCTCATCCCTTCCCACGTGAGGACAGAGAGAAGTCAGCCGCTTATGAAGCAGGCACCTTCACCCTGGACTCCCCAGTCTCCAGAACCAAGAGAAATAAATGTCTGTTTATAAGCCACCCATCTACGGTGCTTTGTTACAGCAGCCCTCACACACTAAGAAAGTCACAGAAATAGAAGTAGCTAAAAGGAAATGTGCAATGGTGAAAACGTGAGGGTCTTGGGGGTAAAGACTGAGAAAAGCAAGCAAAAGAATTAAAACTTCTAAATGATATGGACAACAAACAGAGGAGAGCCAACACACCCACAATTGGTGTCCCTGAAGAAAAAAATAGTGGAAGGAAAAATAATTTTAGGTGTAATTCAGGAAAACATTCAATAAAAGATGTTCTCCATAATAAACAAACATATATTCCAGAAACAACAAGATGATCCTATATCACCAATATTCCAAAGTTAAGAACAAATCACTTGGGTACTTAGGCAAAAAGTTCCCCAAAAATATGACAAAAGTTCAGACTCATCCACAGCAATAGTCAATGTTTAAATTTCAAAATGTCCTCAAAGGAATAAAAGGAATCAAAAATTTAAACCCAGCCCAACATTCATTCACATATAAGAGCCAAACATTTGAAATAGTCAAGAACTCAGAAAACTGTTACCCAAGCCCTTCCAGAAGAAACTACTAAAAGGATAAACTTCAACAAAAGACGAGGTGAAAATTAGTGATGAAACAATGAAAAACAATTATTGGTAGACTTTAAATCTATTTATACCATAAGAGGAAGACTAAAATAACCATAATAGCTGCAGAATATTATAACTCCTGACAATATAGAAATAACATAACTAAAAAATTAGCAGGGGAAGGAGTCGAGATGGTGAGAGGTACTGTAAATTAACTGTTAGCACATGTTTTAAAACTTATTAAAAACAGAGCTCAAATCTCCAAAGATATACAAATGGTTAATAAGCACATGAAAAGATGTTCAAGATTGTTACTCCTTAGAAAATGCAAATGACATCCACAACAATCTAATATTTCACACCCACTATAATGCACAGTAAGAAGTGTTATGGAGAAACGTGAAAAAGCTGAAATTTGCATACATTGATGGTGGCAGGTGGGAACACAAAAAGGGGCAGATACTCTGGAGAATGTTTTCACACTTTCTTAAAAATTTCTTTAAAAAATCATAAATCTAACATATAATCCTGTGACCAGGTTCTCTGAATGACCCAGTGATTCCACTCCTAGGCAGGTATCTCCCTGAGACAGCTCAAAACAAATCCACACAAAGACAAGTATGTATGCAGATGTTCACATCTAAAAAAGAGCCCAGTGGAAATAATACAAATGGTCCTCAACCAGTGAATGGATAAACAAAATGTGGTATATCCATTCAAGGGACTACTATTCATCAATAAAAAGAAGTGAAATCCTGATACACGCAACAAGCATGAGCCTCAAAAGCATTCTGGTAAGTGAAAGAAGCCAGATGCAAAAGACTACACAGCATAGGACCCTATTTACATGCAATATCCAGAAAAGGCAAATCTAGAGACTGGGTTTCCTGGGGCTGGGGATAGCTGCAGAACTAACAGCAAAGGGCCTGAGGGATGGAGACCTTTTGGGGGCGATGGCGATGTTCTGAAACTAGACTATGGTGGAGGTCACACACTCTGAATTTAATAAAACTGTCTAATCGTATACTTAAGGCAGGTCAAAGTTATAAGTATCTTAATAAATGGTCTACAAAATGTGTATGTTACACACACACACACGCGCACACACACACACACACACACACACACACACACACACAGAGTCTTGTGCAGCCCTTGGTTAAGCAGAGGAGCTCTTACTTGGAACTTGCTTTCCACAGGACGTTTTTTTTGGACCTTTAATATTTTTTTCCCCTATACACATATTACCTGTTCAGAAAGACAATTTTTTACATTTCCTCTACTAAAAGGACATAACCCTGCTGGCTATGCAATCACAGTGAAGAAGGGTGACAATTCTCAATCAGAACAGGCTGACAAAGAGGAACACTTTTGTCAAGAGTTTTTTGTTCTAGTTTTAGATATATGCCACTTGAAAAACTCTGGGTTAAGAAATGTTCATAGAAAGGTGTTATTCATACAAGAAACCTAAAAGGTAGATTTGTAGGTGCTCCAGAGCTGTGTTCTAGAGCCCCCAAAGCACTTCCAGGTGCCCCACTCTGGAGGGAGGGGATGCACACTGCCACTTTGTGGGGACAAAAATCGGCTCAGTCAGGCACCCAGCAGCGCAAAGGGTAGGTGATCCCTGCCAGCTCCGTTCATTCTGACTCTGCCCTTAGGAGCTGGAAACCGCTGGTGACAAAGGTGTCCTGTGCTCCAGTCCTGGGAGGAGCCACAGGCCAGGAGGCAGCCCAGAGGCAGCAAGGGAGGAGACACCCCAGAAAGGCTGGCAGTCGGGCGCTCCTCAAGAGCACACCAGCCAAGTTTGACTTTTCACAGGAATTCAGATAAGGGGTTTTGAGAAAGTACAAAAAACAGTATCTGTGGATAAACTGGCTAATTTCAAAAAAGTCTGTGAGAAAGAAACTGCAGATCAGCTGTTTTACATCAACCAGACACTTCAAACAGGCCACAGATTGTCCAGCCTGGGTGACGGTCTGGGAGGAGACCAGGACATGAACTGTATACAGGGGGCCCCATTTCACCAGCAAAGGAGAAGAGATCTAAACCAAAGAAACTAAAGCAAGATAATTCTTCCATGTTTTTCCTCTCCAAACCCTAGTAAAAAAATTTTTTTTTAAATTAAATTTTAAAAAGGCTATCTTAAATACCCCTAACCCCTGCAAGGTACTCCAAGGAAAACTCAAGAGAAATTTCCTCATTTCATGGAAGTTTTTTCAAAAGTCTAGTTTTAACCATACCCCTTTTCTACTCACAAACCTGAGTCTAATCAATACCAAGTTAAATGTGAAAATTCCCCACCAGGCATTTCAACAATCTGTGTAGATTTCTCGCCTTGTAAATAAACTGTTTTCCAATCCAACTGGACTCCACTGTTCCGCACACCCACATTTTGCTAGTGCAATGCTCTTGCTGTCTGTGTCTCCTTCCTGAACTTCGGTCTTTACCCAGCTCCAATGTCACCTCCTCCAGAAAGCCTCCTGTAATCTACTCTTTCAGGGGGAAAAAACTTCACCTCATTCTCCCAGGGGTTTTGCTTGTATGTGGCTTATATTTCACTTGCTTTTCAGGCCTTTCTCCCCCTCTCTGTATTGCCACCTGATTACAGGTCCAGAGGGGCAGGAAGGGGCCTGGCAGCCTTACCTGGAGCATGACACGCTCGTCTTGTCTTAGCGCAAACCACCCTGACTCTGAGACTGTGAGAACTGCGGGCATCAGGTCTCCACTCTAAATGCTGTTTCCTAGCCTAGAAAACCTACTGCAGGCCTTAAAACATGGTTGCTTATCAGCAGCAGCAGCATTTGGGACTTATTAGAAATGCAAATTCTGCCTCGGCACAGGCCTGCTGAATGGGAACTGGGGGTGGGTCTCCTTGAGGATGACTTTAAGTACGCAAATCCACCAGACAACAAACAGAGCACACATTTGGTTAAATTTCACCAAAGAAACATCTCTCTACCACGTTCACTTGGGCACCAGATGAAAGCAGAGCCTGATGTTTCCAACAGCTCTTAAGAAAAAGTGGCATTTCTTTTCCAATCACATTTTAATTTAAACTCCAACCTTACTTTAAGAATGATTGAAGACAGTACGACAATATTTTTGCTTGCATTTTCACTGATTTGGCAGCACATGTTCCCTTCATTAAACAGACAGGTGAAGACAAAAACCCCTAGGACGGAGGTGCAGGTAAAGGGTGTTGGAAAAAGAAGACTCTTTTATGCCAGTTGAAATAAAGCAGGAAACCAGAAAAAAAAAAGGTCCTCAATTATTGAGTTTAGTGATGTCAATTTCTCAATGATTCTTAAGAGAACAAATCAAACTTAACTCCCCTTCATCCCACCTGTAAGTAAAAGGCCAGGTAAATAAAATGTCAAGAGAAAGGTGGTCCCGTTGAAGGCACAAAACCAGCTTGTAGGCACCCCCATCCCACCCACAGGGATGCTGCAAGCACACTCCACTTCACACCCATCATCCTCACTAAAGGGAGGCCTCTCTCTCCGTCTCCAACTGACACTGGCCAGCCTCACCTAGCCTGTAATGAAGGGGCAGGATATTAGTAAATTTGCTTAGGCAACGTCTTTGAAAACAACAGACTGTTTAATGTCTACTACCATACAAGTGTCACATTAATTGGAATCATCACCACTAACAAGAACTTACAAGGACCGATTATGTTTCAACAACTGCACTTACCCTTCTGTGGGACCTGAAGCAGGAACCCAGCATTATATGGTGTGTCTTTCTGGGAGGTATTATCCATCAGGCACAGAGGACAGGCACTCAGAGATCACTGTTAAAGACAACATGTTGACCTCTGACAATAGGTATTATTACCATGAATTTAAGAAGCTACAGAAACAGAATGGCATCTTGCTGGGGTGTCACTGGTCCTTCAGAAAGAGCTGACAGATTTCAGTAGCCCTGAGGGCAGGTGGAAAGGTGTGGATGAGACACATTCTTGCTGGAGTTTATCCAGGAAGGCTGCCATGTGCCAGGAGCTTTGCCCATGTGGCTACAAAGTAACAGAGACAACAGTGAAAAAATGAGAATGGTAGGTGGGAATCACAGGCCAGGGTGTAGGAGAGTCATCTCATGGGTCAGAATGAGACACCTTTTGAGGACAAGGTAGAACCATGCAGTTTTAAGAAAAATTTGACAGTGAGGTGTTGGCCCGTTTAGGACCCCAGTCAGTTAGGAAACATCTGTGCTACTCCAGGCAAGAAACACCAGTGGTGACAAGAGTAGAGAGCAAGGAGGCATGTTTTAAGAATACTTTGACATTACAAATCTGTACAAGTTGATGCCAAATTAGATGTGAGGGAAGAAGATGGAATTGTGGGCAAACCCGGAATTTCAAGGCAAGTGAGAGACGGATCAAGGAGGTGCGGAGAGGCCCCGGTCGTGGTGGGGGAAGGGGCTGCCAGGCACGGAGGCAGGATGTGCAGCAATATTCTAATGGCCAGTGCCCCCGTGTTCCTCAGCCACACTCTGCCTCAGCCCCTTGCTACCCCCGAATGCTTTCTCAAAAGTCCCACTCTAGTAAACTGAGCACGGGGGCCTGAGGTCCAGGGAGAGGACATGACACGCCACCCACATCCAAGCTGGGTGTGTCACTGTGGCAGTGACCGGGCGGGGCCCCGGAGAGGCTGGAAGCAGCACAGAAAGAAACAAGAGATGGTGGCCCAGAGGGCACGCCAAACCAACGGGCAGAGGGAGCAGGACTTGGAGGCATCACAGGACCTCGGAGCCGGAGGGACTCCGGGAGAGCTTCTGGACCTCCTCCCCACTGGTGGATGCATTCCGTGTTTGTAAAAGGCCGAGCCTGAAAATCCATTCTCAGACCACGGCAGGAAGCCACGGAGGCAAGAGCACGCAGACCCAGAGGCTGAACCACGGGGTGCCGCGTGCTGTCGGGGAGGCAAGGAAGCAAGGGTTAAGAAGAGGTCATTCGTGAGATTTGGCGAGATCAGGCAGTCACTGGGAGGAGGAGAGAATGTGTCTGTTGAGAAATGAAGGCAGAAGCCAGACTGATTATTAGGAGTGCAGACTGCAAAAATATTAGTCTACACTAATCGTTTTTTAATGGACTTATTTTTTAGAGCAGTTTTATGTTTCCAAGAAAATACCGAGAGTTCCTAAATACCCTCTCTACCACACACAGTTTTCCTATTATTAACATCTTGCATCAGGTGATACATTTGTTACCACTGATGGACCAATACTGACACATTATTGTCAACTCAAGTCCAACTCAAGTTTACCTTAGGGCTCTGCAGGGTCTGACAAATGCAAAATGTCATGCACCCACCACTACACTATCACACAGAATAGTTTCACTGCCCTAAAAATCTGCTCTCCATCTATTCATCGCTGCTCTCCTTCTCCATCCTGTCCTCTGACATCCATGGATTCTTTTTTACTGTCTATAGTTTTGCCTTTTCCAGAAAGTCATATGGTTGGACTCCGACAAGACGTAGCCTTCTTAGACTGGCTCCTTTCACTTCACTCAGCAACATGCATTTAATGTTCCTTGTGTTTTCATGGCTGGATAGCTCGTTTCTTTTTATTGCTGAATAATGTTTCATTGTTTGGCCGTACCCCCCTTTGTTTATCCCTTCACCTAGTGAAGCACATTGTGGTTGCTTCTAGTTGGGGCTATTCTGAAATGCTTCCAAGTTCCAGGAATGGGAGAGTGTAGATGTTACATCCAAAGGTACTGGCTCAGCGAGGTCAGAACTGCCAGGCAGACCTGCAGCTTCGTGAGCAGGCTCGCAGTCAAGCCTACACCTGGGCACGTAACTTAGCTTATCTCAGAGGTGCTACGAGACAGCTCTCCTCCTCTACTTCAGGAGAAAATGACAGGACTTAATAAATAACTAAAGATGTTTCTGGAATGTAAAAAAAAACCAAAAAAGGCAAAAAGGCCCTAGGTATTTTCTGTAATAAACTCTAAAACCTCATCATTAAATAAGGAAGTTGTTAATAAAATGTTAACCCCTACTCCATCTTTGTCTGCTGAGGTTTCAAACACTCTGAAAGTGATGCTTAAATAAAATGCCAAAATTTAAACATGGCCTGCATCTTGTGTAACATTCTGACATCTATCCGGGAGTAAGTAATGGCATTATTTCATACCACTTTAAGGAAAAAGACAGCATTTCCTAAAGCTCACCAAATCCAATGAATCATAAATGGCAGGGCTTCCCTTCAGGGTGTGAAAAGGAAAGCAATTTCTATAAGCCATTAAGGAGCAGACTGTTAAATTCTCTCATGGTTTCAATATTATTCAAGAAATAAACTAGGCAGTATTATCACAGACCAAATGATACAATAAAATCTGACAGAAGTGTAAAGGGTATCCCAAACACCTCCCCGAGGATTATTAATTAAAATAGTGAAATGTCAAGGGGCAAAAAAAAGGGTACTTAATAAAAAAAGTAAAACCTCTTATGAAAAAAGGAGAAGTTTAAATGTCAGCCTGGTTAATAAATAAGGCATTTAATTAAATAATGTCCACTAAAAAAACTGACAATATGAATAGCATATTTTTTGCTGTGGACTGCTGAAAGAGAAGGGAAAAGATTTTTGCCTATATCATTTAGTCCATCCTAATTTTTTAGGTTTTTGAGTGTATTGTGAAATTAACATACCTTTCCTAGATTTTAGGCTTCTCATTCATGGAATGTGGGGGAAAAAAGTAATGATTATTTTAATTTAACCAATACTTTGGTAGTACTTTCTAGAACAGAGGAGTCACTATTCTATGAACTTTATAAATATTTATTTAGTCCTCACAACTGCCATTAGGTGGATATTACTGACCCCTTTTACAGAAGAGGAAACCAAGGCAGAAAGGATGAAGTCAACTTTCCCACGGTTATTCAGTTAAAAAGGTGGCAGATGCAGGACCAGACCACAGACAGGCTGTCTTCACCACCCTGTCACAGGCCCTCCTGGACAAGTCACCTTGAAAACTGTCACCCTAATATTCAGTAACCTTATGACTCAGTCATTTTAGATAAAATCACACAGTCTCCCCTGAACCTCTTACCTTTTCCAGCCCAGAGGTACCATTCAGCTACTGGGCCAGTCACCCATTTAAGCTACTAAGGATGTCAAAGGGGAAAATCCACCAAATAATCAAAATGCTCACTGAATTCTTACTATACCTATAAAGAATACGAGGTACTGTCTTAATGGTTCTAAATCAGGAATTTTTTTAATGTCTTAAAATCCTTCTCACTTCTATGAGCAAGGATTTTTCGCAGACATCTATTCTCGCAATGGATCAGAGGATTCACAGAACACGTGTGCATTTATTTAGTTCTTAAAACTAAAGATACTCAGGCCAAAGCAAAGCAGTTGAAAACTGCCGAACTTCAAGAGGGAGAGGCACACATGGTAAACTGTGCCGACAAAGTCAAATGCAGATAGCCCTTCCTCTCCCACAGCCGACGTTCGGTTCCCACGTGACGCACGGCTTGATTAAAACAGACAGCTACAAAGCCAGCACAGAATTCATCCATGGCCACGTGTCATAAAATAGAAATTTAATTTACTCCTCAATCCCACTTCACCTTCCGGCCTAAAAGATAGTCATGTGTGAAATAAGGCACCAAAGCACAGACCTTCTGTAAATGCTGAGAAATACAAGTTCTTCACTCAAGTAATTTCCCTTTCGAAGTGCTTGTACCTAATTCCAGGTGCCGCTCATGAAGCATGATTTGCATGACTGCATTTACTACATACAACTTCTACACAACCATCATAGGGCGAAGGTACCTACAGAAGAAGGTTTTACTTCCTTTAAAAAAATGTTTTTAAGTCACTAAGAATATTTTAACATTGAAAATATAAGTAAATGGCATTCTAGCACTGAAGTCCCACTAAAAGGATAATGTATCTCTATACCAATAAAAGAAAAATGAACACTCTTTATCTAAAGAATTCTGAAACTGACAAGAGAATATAAAAATAAATAAACCAAGAGTAAGTAAAAATTAAACAACAGAAAAGTACAGCATCTGTTACAGAAAACATGAAAGGACCAAATAGAGGAAAACTCAGAAAGCAATTCTGAAATTTTCATCTCCCCCAAGCCTATATAAATAAATAAGCCTGGGAAAATTTCCCGAAGTTCCACAGATAAACAATCCTTAAGAAAACAAGCAAAATGTTATATCCCCAGTCTCATTTTTTTTTAGCCCAAGCAAAACAAGAACATTTTAAAAGAAAGCTATACACAAAAATTCTTAATACTACCTAACAGAAAACACATAAAAAGATTATCTATTCTAAGTAAGACTTAAACTGGGAATTCTGAGATGGACTAACCCATAGAAAACTATCTACTTAATTCATTTTCCCCAAAAACAACAGTATCAACCACAGAGTAACTTCTAGATCTCAACAAAGGCACTCAGAATGGAACATATATACTTTCTTAATATTCTTATATATATGAGTGCCAAAAAGCAAGTGGTAGCATATATACCAAAATAGGTTCTCTTTGGGTGGAGAGATTATAAATGATCTTTATTTTTCTTCTTTTGAGAAGGTCCAAAAGTCAACATGACATGCACCCCCGTCAGAGCCAAGCCCTCTCCAGGACAAATGGCGGGAGCCCTTCTCAGCTGAGGGAACGGCAGACATGTGAGCCTGTGCGGAACATTCAGAAGAGCTGCCCAGACACCCTCCGGAGCAGGTGACAGAGATCCACAGGGATACCCATCACTGCCAGGCGAGAGAGCGGGGCCCTGAGGAGGACAAGAACCCAGGCCAAGCCGGGGGATATGTGGCTGCCCATCTGCAGGAGCCTCCTTGAACACAAGACCCAGAGTTTGGGTAAAAGAAAAGACAAATGTAAGCCCCAACTCCATTGTGCTGGGGAATCTAACATCTATTTCATGTCTTGAACTTGTCACCATTTTGAACTGAAAAGTGAGCCTACATATATGTCATTCCCAGGGCCCTATATCCAGAATTCAGACATTTAAAACTTAGTGTCAGTACATGTCAACAAGGAGCAGAGCGGTGGTCTCTCCTCTCAAACCCTTATCCCTCAGGCATTCTCAGCTTCCAATGTCCACTTTTGCTTCAGCTAAATAAATCATGAGGGAAGGCAATGTGTATCACGCATTTCATGTTAATCAAGCTGCCTCTGAGCGGCCATCCTACAAAGGGCAACCATGCAGAGCCCCATTCCTGATCAATAGGAGTTTATTTATATGTGCCCCCAGATAATTGAACTTCAACTGTGGTTTACAAGTTTCAAAGTTGAAAATCCTTAAACTTCCATGTTTTTATGACCATTATAAAAATCAGCATTCCATGATCAGCTATTTTAATTCTATTAAACTTAAATTGTGATTAACAGTTATCTTGATGAATCCTGATAAGCAATTATGTCTAATTATTTATTTAAAGAAGACATGGGTAAATTGACAGAAAATCCTGTTAGTGTTCAGAAGGAACCAATATGTTAGCTATGACAGCTTTCTTTAAATGAATATGTATTTTTCTGCAATACAGAAATCCATGGAGAATATTTACAGAGCATGACAAAATAACAGAAAATCCATCTAGAAAATAAGCAGGCAGTGAAACTAACAAACATATTAATTTTCCGTAGTTCCAGAATTAGAAATGCACTGCTAAGAGACAATTGTCAAAATGGATTGTTATAAATAACAGAACTTGAGAAAGGAAGAAATGATCACGAGAAGTTAAAAAGGCTTCATTAAGAACAAATCAGGATGCAGTCACTTCTGTCTGTCTTTGAGAGATTTTTACTCTGGGAAATCAGATTGTTAGAGCTATAGTATAGTTAGACTTCAGCAAGGTATTTGTAAGAAATATTCATGACAAGCTTGTGCATTATATGGCAATAAGAGCTGGATGATAGTAAAGTTGACCGCTACTGAACAATGAACCCAAAATTTTTTAATAATTTAAAAAATATCTTCCTAGACTCTTGAGTCCCAGAAAAGGCCCCAGACATGTGACTTACCAGAGAACTTTTATGAATTGCTTCAACGAAGGTCTTAATGGCATGCAAATCATATTTATGGATAATAAAGCACTAACACAGAGAACTGACGGGAGGATATTTAATAGGAATGTACGAAATGCCTGTGTTACTTCTCTTCACAGTGTATGATACCACCACTCTGACACATCACTCTGATTAAAAAGTTGGGGGCTGCTTCTGCTTGACACACTTTTTCTATGGGAGGACATAAACAAATGTAAGAATGGCCTGGTTTTCGGATGACTCCACAACCATAACTATCAGAAGACAAGGGTTAGCTATTTCACATCTTACTGTGAAAGATTGCTGAGCCCTGAATGATCCATCCACCCCATCCATCCATCCGTATCCATCCACAACTTGCTGCTTAGGTAAGGGACTGCAGAAACACAGACAGCTCATAAAATCTATTTGCTTGAAAAAATATCCACTGAAAATTAGAGCAACAGGATCCTTCCGTATTAGTTATATGGGGAAAAGTTTCTGGCTTCCTTACTTTCCTTGTGAGTTTAAAACGTCTTTGTACAATCAACGGTTTTCCTTAAAATGCAAAAGAAGAATTTTTGAAGGTTTTTTTTTTGAGATTAGAATAACAAGTGAAACTCCATGTTACATTGCTGATGCTAATAGAAATGTGATATGCTACTTCCAAAAACCAACATGCAGCAATAGCATTAACACTGTACATTCCCTATACTTTGCCATTAGGGGGGATTTATCTTTGGGAAATCATTCTGAAGAATGAAGAGACTAATATAAGCACAAACGTGTGCTTTGTGGCCTTATTTAATGTCAACTCAAAATAGACAAAAGAATGGTTAACCAAGCTGTGGTACACATGCTGCCTCAAGTAGCACACACTCAAAAATTGTAAATATTAAGACTATGCAGCATAAAAAACTCAACTTATTTTTATCTTTTATTATTTTTTTATTAAGGTATCACTGACATAAACTCTTATGAAGGTTTCACATGAAAAACATTGTGGTTACTACATTCACTCATATTACCAAGTAACCCCCCATACCTTGCTGAAGTCACTGCCCATCAGTGTAGTAAGATGCCACAGAGTCACTACTTGTTTTCTCTGAGCTACACTGTCTTCCTTGTGAACCCCCAACACACAATGTGTACTAATCACAATTCCCCTCAATCCCCTTCTCCCTCCCTTTCCACCCACCTTCCCCACACCCTCCCCCTTTGGAAATCGCTAGTCCCTTCTTGGAGTCTGTGAGTCTCCTGCTGTTTGAGGGAAATCTTTTGGTATTTGTCTTTCTCTGCCTGACTTATTTCATGGGGCATAATACCCTCTAGCTCCATCCGTGTTGTTGTAAATATTAGGATTTGTTTCTTTCTTATGGCCGAATAGTATTCCATTGTGTATAAGTACCACATCTTCTTTATCCATTCATCTACTGATGGACACTTAGGTTGCTTCCATATCTTGGCTTTGTAAATACTGCTGTGATAAATAAAGGGGTGCATATATTTTTTTGAATCTAGAAGTTTGTTTTCTTTGGGTAAATTCCTAGGAGTGGAGTTTTCGGGTCAAATGGTATTATTATTTTTAGTATTCTGAGGAACCTCCATATTGCTTTCCACAATGACTGAACTAGTTTACATTTCTACAAGCAGTGTAGGAGGGTTCCCCTTTCTCTGCATCCTTGCCAGCGTATGTTGTTCCTAGTCTTTTCTATGTTGGTATCCTAAATGGTGTAAGGTGATATCTCATTGTGGTTTTAAATTTGTATTTCCCTGATAATTAGCGATGTGAAGCATCTTTTCATGTGCCTGTTGGCCATCTGAATTTCTTTTTGGAGAAGTGTCTGTTCAGATCCTCCGCCTATTTTTGAATAGGGTTATTTGCATTTTGAGTGTTATGGTATGAGAGTTCTTTATGTATTTTGGATGTTAACCCCTTGTCAGATATGTCATTTACAAATACATTATCCCATACTGTAGGATACCTTTTTGTTCTACTTAAGGTGTCCTTTGCTATACAGAAGCTTTTTAGTTTGATGTAGTCCCATTTGTTCATTTTTGCTTTTGTTTCCTTTGCCTGATGAGATGCGTTCATGAAGAAGTTGCTCATGTATATATTCAAGAGATTTTCCACCTAAGTTTTCTTCTAAGAGCTTTATGGTTTCACGACTTATATTCAGGTCTTTATCCATTTCAAATTTACTTTTGTGTACGGAGTTAGACAATAATCCAGTTTCATTCTCTTATATGTAGCTGTCCATTTTTGCCAATACCAGTTGTTGAAGAGGCTGTCATTTCCCCATTGTATATCCATGGCTCCGTTGTCATATATTAATTGACCACTTATGATTGGGTTTACATCTGGGTTCTCTAGTCCATTCCACTGCTCTATGGGTCTGTTCTTGTGACAGTACCAAATTGTCTTGATTACTGTGAGTTTGTAGTAGAGATTGAAGTCAGGGAGTGTAATCCCTGCAGCTTTATTCTTCCTTCTCAAGATTGCTTTGGCTATTGTGGTTCCATGTGAATTTTAGAACGATTTGCTCTAGTTCATTGAAGAATGCCATTGGTATTTTGAAAGGGATTGCATTGAATCTGTAGATTGCTTTAGGCAGGATGGCCATTTTGACAACACTAATTCTTCCTATCCATGAGCATGTGATGTATTTCCATTTATTGGTATCTTCTTTAATTTCTCTCATGAGTGTCTTTTAGTTTTCAGGGTATAGGTCTTTCACTTCCTTGGTTAGGTTTATTCCTAGGTATTTTATTCTTTTTAATGCAATTGTGAATGTAATTGTTTTTCTGATTTCTCTTTCTGCTAGTTCATCATTAGTGTACAGGAATGCAACAGATTTCTGGGTATTAATTTTGTATCCTGCAACTTTGCTGAATTCTGATATTAGTTCTAGAAGTTGTGGGTGAATTCTTTAGGATTTTTAATGTACAATATCATGTCATCTGACAGTGACATGGTAACAATGTCTTTACCAATCTGGATGCCTTTTATTTCTTTGTGTTGTCTGATTGCCATGGCTAGTTCCTCCACTACTATGTTGAATAAAAGTGGGGAGAGTGGGCATCCCTGTCTTGTTCCCGATCTTAGAGGAAAAGCTTTCAGCTTCTTGCTGTTAAGTATGATGTTGGCTGTGGGTTTGTTGTCATATATGGCCTTTATTATGTTGAGGTACTTGCCCTCTATACCCATTTTGTTGAGCCTTTTTATCATGAATGTATGTTGAATTTTGTCAAATGCTTTTTCAGGATCTGTGAAGATGATCATGTGGTTTTTCTTCTTTTTGTTGATGTCGTGGATGATGTTGATGCATTTGTAAATGTTGTACCATCCTTGCATCCCTGAGATGAATCTTACTTGATCATGATGGGTGATCTTTTTTATGTATTTTTTAATTTGGTTTGCTAATATTTTTTTGAGTATTTTTGCATCTATGTTCATCAGGGATAGTGGTCTGTAATTTTCTTTTTTGTGTGTTGTCTTTGCCTGGTTTTGGTATTAGGGTGATGCTGGCCTCACAGAATGAGTTTGGAAGTATTCCCTCCTCTTCTACTTTTTGGAAAACTTTAAGGAGAATGGGTATTAGGTCTTTACTAAATGTTTGATAAAATTCAGTGTTGAAACTCTCTGGTCCAGGGTTTTGTTCTTGGGTAATTTTTTGATTACCTATTCAATTTCATTGGTAGTAATTGGTCTGTTCAGATTTTTGGTTTCTTTCTGGGTCAGCCTTGGAAGATTGTATTTTTCTAGGAAGTTGTCCATTTCTTCTAGTTAACCAGTTTGTTAGCATGTAATTTTTCATAGTATTCTCTAATAATTCTTTTTATTTCTGTGGTGTCCATAGTGATTTTTCCTTTCTCATTTCTGATTCTGTTTATGTGTGTAGACTCTTTTTTTCTTGATATGTCTGGTTAGGGGTTTATTTATTTGGTTTATTTTCTCAAAGAACCAGCTCCTGCTTTCATTGATCCTTACTATTGTTTTATTCTACTGGATTTTATTTCTGCTCTAAACTTTATTATGTCCCTCCTTCTACTGACTTTGGGCCTCATTTGTTCTTCTTTCCCAGTTCCATTAATTTTGAATTTAGGCCGTTCATATGGGATTGTTCTTTCCTGCGGTAGGCCTGTATTGCAATATACTTCCCTCTCGGCACAGCCTTTGCTGCGTCCCACAGATTTTGTGGTGTTGAGTAGTTGCCATTTGTCTCCATATTTTGCTTGATGTCTGTTTTTATTTGGTCATTGGTCTGTTGATTATTTAGGAGCATGTTGTTAAGCCTCCATGTGTTTGTGGGCTTTCTTGTATCCTTTGCATAATTTATTTCTAGTTTCATACCTTTGTCATCTGCAAGTTGGTTGGTACAATTTCAGTATTTTTTAATTTACTGAGGCTCTTTTTCTGGCTGAGTATATGATGTCTTCTTGAAACTGTTTCATGTGCACTTGAGAAGAATGTGCATCCTGCTGCTTTTCAGTAGTGTTCTGTAGATGTCTGTTAGGTCCATCTGTTCTAATCTGTTGTTCAGTGCCTGTCTCCTTGCTTATTTTCTGTCTGGTTGATCTGTCCTTTGGAGTTAGTGGTGTGTTGAAGTCTCCTAGAATGAATGCATTGCATTCCATTTCCCCCTTTAATTCTATTAGTATTTGTTTCACATATGTAAGTGCTCCTGTGTTGGGTGCATAGATATTTATAATTGTTATATCCTCTTGTTGGACTGAGCCCTTTATCATTATGTAATGTTCTTCTCTGTCTCATTACTTTCTTTCTATTGAAGTCTATTTTGTCTTATACAAGTACTGCAACTCCTGCTTTTTTCTCCCTATTTGTTGCATGAAATATCTTTTTCCATCACTTCACTCATAGTCTATGTATGTGTTTGGGTTTGAAGTGAGTTTCTTGTTGGCAGCATATAGATGGGTCTTTTTTTATCCATTCAGTGAAGCTATGTCTTTTGATTGGTACATTCAGACCATTTACATTTAGGGTGATTATCGATAGGTATGTACTTATTGCCATTGCAGGCTTTAGATTCGTGGTTACCAAAGGTTCAAAGGTAATACCCTTAATATTTAACAGTCTAATTTAACTCACTTAGTATGCTATTACAAACACAATCTAAGGGGGTTTTTTTCCTCCTTTTTCTTCCCTCTCCATTCTTTATATATTAGGTATCATATTCTGTACTGTTTATCCCTTGACTGACTTTGAGGATGGTTGATTTGACTTTGCATCTGCTTAGTAATTAATTCATCTACTTTCTTTACTGTGGTTTTATTTCCTCTAGTGACAGCTATTTAGCCTTAGGAACACTTCCATCTGTAGCAGTCCCTCCAAAATACATTGTAGAGATCATTTGTGGGAGATACATTCTCTCAGCTTTTGCTTATCTGGAAATTTTTTATTCCCTCCTTCAAATTTAAATGATAATATTGCCGGGTAGAGTTATTGGTTTGAGGCCCTTCTGCTTTATTGCATTAAATATATCATGACACTCCCTTGTGGCCTGTAAGGTTTCTGTTGAGAAGTCTGATGATAGCCTAATGGGCTTTCCTTCTTATGTGATCTTTTTCGTCTCTCTGACTGCTTTTAATACCCTGTCTTTATCCTTGACCTTTGCCACTTTAATAATGTCTTGGTGGTGTCTTCCTTGGGTCCCTTCTGTTAGGAGATCTGTGCACCTCCATGGCCTGAAAGACTCCTTCCCAAGATTGGGGAATTTTTCAGCAATTACCTCCACAAAGACACTCTGTATCCCCTTTTTCTCTCTTCTTCTTCTGGTACCCCTGTAATGCTAATATTGTTCTTTTTGGATTGATCACACAGTTCTCTTAATATTCTTTCATTCCTAGAAATCCTTTTTTCTCTTGGTACCTCAGCTTCTTTGTATTCCTGTTCTCTAATTTTTATTTCATTTACTGTCTCCTCTAATCTTCTTTTATATCCCTCTATTATATGTTTCATTTCAGATACTGTATTCTTCAACGTTTGTATCTCATTCCTGAATTACTCCCTGAGTTCTTGAATATTTTTCTCTTGCTCCATGAGCATGTTTATGATTTTTATTTTGAAATCTCTTTCAAGATTGATCAGTTCAATTTCACTTGCCCTCTTTCTGGTGTTCGTGTGATTTTGGTTTGAACCAGCTTCCTTTGACATTTCATATTTGTAGTTGGCGCCCTCTAGTGCCCAAAGCTCTACTCTCTGGAGCTGCTCAGCCCCTGGAGCGATGGCAGCAGTCTCAGGTAAGCGGCACTGGTGCCTGTTGGCAGGGAAGAGGTGTTTCCAGCTTCCTGGCTGCATGCCTATTTCTACTGACAAGGCCAGTGGGCCAAGAGTGCAAGGAGAAGCTTCTATGCTTTGCACTTGTAGCTGCCATAGGCAGTACCACCCTATGGCTGGCCTGGAGCAATCGTGGGGGCAGCCAGTTTGTGAGCCAGCCAGGATGAAGTCACAGCAGGCTGCAAATTGTGGTGGGAGGCCTCAAAGCTGACAGGGGGATGGAGTCTGAAGCTCCTGAAAGTTCTCAACCTGCTGGGCAGAGTGTACCTGGACAATTTTGTCCACCTGTCCTTTCTCCTGAACAGTAAGCTCTGTGCAATCCTTGCCCCTTTAGCAGCCCTCTTGCAGTTAGAAAGTCTCTCAGACAGCCTGCCTTTCTTTTGTCCCAGAGCAGCCAGATGTGGATCCATTTTCCACAAGCAGCTGGAATCTCAGTCTTTCCAAGTATTCTGCCTATCTTCACTTTCCAAGCACACTAATCTCCAGAGCACCATGTAATGCAGGTTTGGGCTCCCAGAGCGTATCTCCAGAGCCAGGAGTTCAGCAGTCCCAGGCCTCCATTTCTCTTCCTTCCTCCGGGGAGCTGGGATAGGGGAAGGGCTTGAATCCCTCCAGATCACAGCTTTGGTACTTTATCCTTTTGCTTGAGGTCTGCTGGTTTCCCCAGGTGCAGACAAGCCTGCTGGAGCCTTCTTTCCTGATGCTCTTTTGAGGATTTGATGTATTTACTATATTTTTATATTATATGTGGTTTTCGGAGGAGGTTTCTGTGTCACCTCTCATGCCTCAATTTGTTATTTTTGCTAAAGCTAAAAAGAAAAACACAAAATTGCTTCTGCACAATTACAGATGCCAAAGACAGGGTCTGGATGCCAGATGCAATGAATTTAACTTATTGTGGTTTCAGGATTTTGGGTCATCTTTCTCCTTCTTTAACTGAGAGGGTGGTTTTTCTGCTTCACTGCAGGAGGGTATAAAAAGAAATTACTAAAAATAAAGAAGAACAGTCACCTTTCAGGAAATAATTACATTTGTAAAAGGTTATAAGGGTGGGATCCTAATCCGATAGGATGGGTGGCCTTTTAAGAAGAGGTAGGCAATTTCACCTCCCCATGCACACACACCAAGGACAGACCACGTGAGGACAGCAGGAGAAGAGGGCTGTCTGCAAGGCTGGAGGAAAGTTCACCAGCAATCAAATTCGCCAGCACCTTGATTCTGGCCTTCCCAGCTTCCAGAACTTTGAGAAATACATTTTCAGTCATTTAAGGCATTCAGTCTATGGTATATTGTTATGGCCACCTGAGCTGATTAATAAGATACCATAGTTTATAGATCTTGAAATACCATACTACATTTATTAGCTACCAATTACCTGGCTGGGAAGGAAAAGGAATCTGTAAAATTCCGATCAGTCAGACTTGATTTTGTTTCTAAGTTTTGGAGAAAGAAAAGGAAAAAGGTACAAAAAAAACTTCTACAGAGGTTTTGAGGTAGGATCTTCTTTGAACACTGTTGTATAATGAATGTATCTCTAGAAAGAAGAGCCTAAGAGAAAGGAAATTTTTCCAAGTTTTACTATTAAGATGGTAAAGAGGTAAACATAAAGGAGAATCCATTATTAAAGTTTTGCACAGTAATTATTCATATATCAGTGCAAAATATCCTTGCAGAAAGGAGATCATTGTAAAATATTTTTAAAAGAAAATAACAAAGGAGTGGAGATTGCTTCAATCATACTACCACTGCAGACACCTAGGCATTGCTAAGCAACAAGTCTTCAGTAGATCAGCTAAACAAAGAGAAAATATAAAGGTTTTAACAGACAGGTGTCAAAAAAACCAAAGGGGAAGGGACACAGTTATAACAGGCAAAAGACAGAAGATAATGGGCAAATCTTGGTCACTACAGAAATATAAAGGAAATATTATATAATATAAAAACAGAGAACTTAAATGAGAAAGAAAAAAATATCAAGCTTTTCAACAAGAATCACCCAAAAGGTTTCTATTGACAGAAATCACAAATCTCGGCTCTTATTCATGAACTTGTGATAATACACTACATTTGAACTTTCTCCTGGGAAACTGAAAATAAAAATTTGTAATATATTTATTACATTAGCCCTCAAACTAGTTTTTTAATTAAAAATTCAACTATGCCCAATCTAAGAAGTCTTTGTAATATGCATAGCAATAATAGGTAAATATTGCCAGGGTTGAACATGTATTTCATTTTAATATTACATTTGGTAGGTTAGGGAATTTCTATCCTTATAATTTACATAATCTGGTGAATTAATTTATCATTTATTCAACTTCTTTTCATACTGCTCATTATAATATCAGGTTTCATAATGGAATCTTTTACTATCACATGATAAAGAGCAGTGCTGTCCCCCTGTGACAATAAACAAAGTATGGCAAAAATGAATACATATCCTCTGTGGACTTGGCCTAAAGCAGCCCACAGTAATCTAGGCAGGCGCTGAACAATTACTTAAGAATGTATTAAAAAGTAGAGCATTTAAATATCACTTGTGTTTTTCTTATACTGTTTCATGATTACAAGAAGGAAAAAAAAGAAAATACTTATTTCTGACTGGTGTCCTTCTCAGGAAGCCTTCTCAAGAGCCTTCTCAAGAAGCCTTCTCAGCTGTCCAATCTACTCAACCCTTCAGAAGGCACGAGTGCATGCACTCGGCCACCCTGTCGCCTAACCCTGCCTCCCAGTTAGCAAGCGCATCTCCCTCAGACAGCACCCATTAGCCTTCCTAGCCCTGGCCACTCACTAGGAGCATCACAGGAAGTGACCCAGCATCCTAAAATAGGCAGAAGAGGAAGTGCCCTCTCCACTGCCACCTGGACAGAGATGCTGGGAAGCCAATGGAAATCTGACACCTGCAGTGCTGGCAACCACCCGGGACTCATTCAGTTTACAGCCAACCTGGCCTCTCAGCATCCTCGGCCAGGAGGCCAGGGCTTTTCCCCACCTCACATAAGGTCAGTGTCACTTAAAGACTCCATCTGGGCTCCAAGAAGGGGTTAGTGGTTACCAAAGGGAAGAGGTAGGGGAGGGTGGGTGGGGAGGGAGGGTGAAGGGGATGAAGGAGTATTATGATTAGCACACATAATGTAGAGGGGTCACAGAGAAGGCAGTGTAGCACAGAGAAGACAAACACTGACTTTATAGCATCTTATTACACTGATGGACAGTGACTGCAATGGGCTGTGGGGTGGGGACTTGATTAATATGCGTGTATGCTGTAACCACAATGTTGCTCATGTGAAACCTCCATAAGACTGTATATCAATGATACCTTAACAACAAATAAATAAATACATAAATAAATAAAACTCTGTAATCTGCACACACACAAAAAGAATCCATCTGGGCCCATTTTTACATTTTGGATATCCAGGACAGGCACTCCTGTTTATACCCAAACAGGTCCGAGGGAGGGCCATTCGGGGACTCATCTCTGGAAAGGGGAGGGTGGTTCTTCACTGTCCTCATGGTCACAATTTTGTTTCTTGGGAAGAACTTTAGAGCTTGAACAATATTTGCTCTCACAGCTTGAAATAACCACTTTTGAACACTTTTTCCATCTGGGATTTTTATTTTATTTTTCCAAAGTCAAAACTCATTGTCTTAATGATTTGATTTCTAAAGTATGGTCAACATATATATGTTATATTTAATAAGTAAAGATAAATATGTAAATAAAGGCACAAAGGTGATGGACGAAACTGAACAAAACTCTGGCCAGAGACATGACATCAACAGGAGGAAATGGGAAAAAGAACTAGCTTTCTATTTCCCTATCAGATCGTTCCACTAGATTATTTCAACAGCCAAATGGCTTTTGCAAATATAGTCTCCAACTCCACATGGTAATCCATCCATCCAACTGCCCAGATTCAAATTCAACTCAACTACAACTGTGTTACCCTCCTACTGAAAAGCCTTTCATAGCTCTGTATGACCTACAAAACTGAAGAAATTATTTGGCCTGACATCCAAGATCCCTTCCCCAACTTAGTCTTCTAAACTATTCCCTACTTCTCCTTGGGCCACCTAACCCCCTTTCCTTACCTCTGCCCAGATTATTCTCTGAATCTCTACCTGGCAACACTTTGCTCTTTTATCAAAGATTATCACAAATGCCACATCCTCCATGAAATTTTTCCTGCTCTTCCCCATTTGAGCACTCAGAGCATATTGTGTTTCTCTTCTGGCACTTTTCATATTATGCTTTATGCTATGATAATATCTTTACATTTAATTGGACAATCACATCACACTTTAGGCACTCAAACATACGATGTGTTGAAAGAACACCATTGCAAAAGATAAAGCTCATGGAAAGACAAACCAGCTGCCTGGAAATGGGTACAATCAACAAGAATGCAATCATTCTGGAAAGTTACATTACTTTCCAGGTCAAAAAATGATGAATGAGCTTTATGAACTGGTATGGCAATACCTCAAAAAATTCGACACAGAATTAACACAGTATGTCTGACGCAGCAATTCCACTTTTGGGTTTATGTCCATCAGTAATGAAAGCAGGAATTGGAACAGACACTTGTACACCCAAGTGTCCACCAACAGATGAGTGGATAAAGAAAATGTGGTGTACTCATGCAATGAACTGTTATTCAGCCTTTAAAAAGATAGAATTCTGACACATACCACTTGCATGAACCTTGAAGACAGTAATGCGGAATGAAATAAGCTGGACACAAAGGGAAAGTATTGTATGATTCCTCTTACATGAGGTACCTAGAAGAGGCAAATTCAGAGAAAGAAAGTAAAATGTGGTTGCCAGGGGCTGGGGGACAGGTAACAGGGAGTCTTTAATTGATACACAGTCTCCGTTGGGGAACATGAAAAAGTTCTGGAAATAGATGGTGGTGATGGCTGTACAACATACAAGTGAACTTAATTAAAAGCCCTTGAACCATAAGTTTAAAAATGATTAAAATGGTAAATTTTATGTCACATTTATTTTAGCAGCACAACCAAAGAGGATGAATGAATACACATGTCAGAGAATCAGAATCACCTGGGATATACTAAAAGGGTCCTGAAGGAATATATGCCAGGAATGGTGTCCACCAAGAAAGGTACCATTGTATCCTGAATGCCCAGAAAGTGTATAATAAGGAGAAGTGTACTTGTCATTCCTCAAGTTTTCTATCGGTAGTCTGATCATATTGAACCCTAAACAGAAAAGTAAGCCACCCCAGAATAAAACTCTAGAGCAAAACAGCACCTGAGCCAACGGGGTTAACCCCAATGCCCGAATGCTTTCCTTTCTTGTCCTGTCAAGAACTCTTTCCAGTAGGGTCCTGGCACCAATCTGCACCAGCTCATGAGAGCTACTGTTAAACTGTCAGGAGTATTTACTAGTTGTTAAAGACATTATTAAAAACTAAATTACGTAAAGTTACACCATTAAATCACACTAAAATAAAAAGTAATCATCACTTCCCAGTTATTTTTCCGACATTTTTACTATTATCTATACTCAGGGTGATTTTTGCCTACTGTACCTATAAAGTGACAACATAATAGAACAGCATTCTACTGCTAATTCTGTATTCAATGATGTCACATTGGTAGCCTGAAATAGGTGATGGTGGGAATATTTACACCATGGAAATCAATGAATGCTGTGAACCAGAGTGTTGTTTTTGATTTTGTCTCTACAAGAGAGCTGTTTGTTAAACTGGTTCTTCCTCATTCAAAGTACTTCAGTAAAACTATGTCCCTTAACAAACAGTCACAAGCTTAAAGATGATCAACTACTGGTATAAGCCCAAAACATATCAATATGGATTTTACTTCAATCCACAAAAGGAGAGTTGGTAGGGTGACTGAAACAGTCTTCTAGAAAGGGGAGTTTCCCACAAGTGCTTGGAGATTATCACGAGACACTTTAAAGGATGCAGAGCCCATTACCGCCACCCACAGTCACCACAGGCAAGAATAGAATGGATTTTAAAAATGTGAAAAACAACATTTTGGTGTTTTTTTTCCTTCAAATATTTTTAATGCACAGGTTTTAAACAGGAAAAAGAGGATCACACTACATAGTTTTATATACCACTTTTAAATTTGAATATAATGTAAATAATTTTCCAGTTTTTAAATAATCCCCCACATCCTTACTGTTACATATAACTTCAGAATGACACATTAAGATACTTGTTAACACTGAAGGAAGATTATTCTCAAGCTGAAAGGAATAGCAGAATGGGTAAAAAGACAGCGGATGCCACAACCATGAGTAGATGTTTTACAATGGCTCCCCAGCGCAGCCTTCCAGCCCTTTATAGCTCCCACATATCAGTTTTTTAGCAAATAGCTCAGACTCATTTAAATATGAGTAATCACAGAGTAGAGACACCAGCAAAGGCAGATAATAACATGCATTGTAAAAATAGTCAGCAGAAGTGGCAATATTAGGAAAATGCAGGGCCCCTTGCTCAAAAATTAAGAATTTCAAGACAGTGACAGCAGAGTACTAAACCAGGTAGGGGGCCCTATATGAATGCATGAGTTGCAGGTCCATGAAGTTGGCCATGAAAATCAACAAAAGTAACAGGCTGAGCTCAGAATAAATTATTCTCCATTATCTCAAAAATACTAAGAATAAAATGGTCTCTCTAAAAAAAGGGGGCTCAAAGACTACACACAATGTTTCCATGAATTGATTATCATAAATCTAAGGAATTTTAAATGGCTTGATTGAGCAGAAGAAATGAAGTAGGAAAAAAATTACAGAATGGAAGGCACATAACTGCAATAATAAAAGAAAAAGCACCTGAAAACATAGAGACACAGAAAGTAAACATGAGGCAATTACTCAAAATTAAATGGAAAGAAACAAAGGTACATAAATGACTACAAGAACAGATGCCAGATCTGGAAAACAAGGGGGACAGAACACAGCAACTACAGTTCTTCTAAAGTGATGACTATTCAAAATATGTGCAAAAATATTAAAAGATCTAATAGAGGAAAACTTTCCAATGCAAATATAGACTTTACAGATATTATTGTAGAGAAAATCCCAGGCAAACAACCAATGCCCAGGCAGACTGGTAAAGCTCTGAACTCCAAAAAGAATGAAAGAATCCTATGGGTAGCTCTGGTGGAAAAAAGCTAGTCATGTGTAAGAAAGAAAAACATTAACCTGGCCTCAGCTTTCTCCTCCAGAAATATCCTATGTGAAAAAAGAATGGAGAGCAATGTTTGAAATTGCAAGGGCAAGAAAGTGCAACCCAAGAACTTGATACTCAGCCAAATTATCCTTAAAATATAAAGGCAAGCAACAGCCATTCTCAAGCAATGAACAACTCGGAGAACACAGTTCTCCTTTAAATAAAATGATCTTCTTTAAATAAAAAGAAATCCAACCAACCAAGAATGAATCAGAAAAATTTTTTAAGACCTCAGGAACAGCAAAATCACAATAAGAAGACTGGTGCTAAGTACTGAATCAATTAAAAAAAAAAGGACTAAGTAAAAGAGCTATGGGAACTGTGACATTAGAGCACAATATAAATGTTATAATCATTTATATTATGATGCTCATAATTGATAAAAATTGTAGCTAAGTGGAGGAGAGGTGGCATAAGGTCAGTGCTAATGTTCTTACCTTTCAAAGGAGGAGTATGTCTCAATTTGAAACTATAAGAAATTATCCCAATTTCTAAATATTTTAATCATCTTTTCTGATAAATTTTATTTCTAAAAGATACTTCTAATTTCTCTCATGATGAAGAAGTCAGCTATTCTTCAGTCTCATTACAATTTCTTTCTTTTCTTTAATTCAGTCAGTATTATTGGTAAGATCCCATCCATCCTGACTTTGCCTGTGACAAGGTCTAGATGTAATTCACTAAATGTTAATACAATTTCTGAGTGGTGAGTTTTAGGATGCTTTATAAAAAAATTTTCTTCTTTGTACCTTTTTGTATTCTTTGAATTTTTATGTGTAATGAGAATATATCATTTCCCCCAAAACAAGTCATTTTTTAACAAGAAGAAAATGTTATTACTGCCTAAGAAACTGATTTTATTGGTTTTGCTCTTCTCCATTTCTGCCATCCAGGCAAAAATCTACACTTAAGTGTATTTACTTCCTATTATTCCTATAATCTCCATTTTACAGGGGATGAAACTAAACTCTAAAGTGGTTAAGTACTCTGTTCAAGGCCACCCACTGAGGCAGGCAGCATGGCACATGGGCTCACAGAATTATTGGAGTCAATTTGGCTCACTTCAATTTTTTTTTTTTCCACTCAATAGGCATGTCTGTGCCTACAGTGGCAGGAGACGTGATCTGCAATGAAATGGGTATGCTCATTAATGTCTGGTGGATTCAGAAAGCGGTACAACTCTTTCAGAAAGCAAGCTGAAAAGATTTATTCCAGAGTCTTAAAAATGCTTACATATTGTAAATACAGTCATCCTATTTTTTGGAACTCTAACCTTACCAAACAATCACAAACACAAGAAAATGTATATAGATATTAAATGGAGGATTATTTATCCTAACAAAAATTTAACAACACAGTGTCTATCTTACAACAGAGGACTGGCAAAATACAGTCGACTCATACCCTTGATCACTATGCAGGCATTAAAACACACATTATGAAGGTACACTAAGTGCCAAGGGAAAAGTCCTCACCAAGTGAAGAGAACCACTGTAGCATTCCTAGTTAAACCTGGCACACTAAACTTAGGCATTCATTACTATCCCCTCTCCAAATCCCACTTCAATAATAATTAAAAAGGCACTGTCCCTCAAAAGGATCAGAAAAAGAGACAGCAGGGAAACAATAATGCCAGTAATACTTGAGAAGGAAGTGAACTGAAGAGTATTAGTTGACTTAGAAGAAAGGAGAAAGAAACCTCAGCCGCAGAGGGAGATGGCAAGAAGCACGCCAATCTTAAGACACAACTCTGGGAGGCCCAAGAATTACAGGTGTCAGGTACCACTGAAAATGGAGGGCAGACAGGGGAAGCCTAGCTGAGATGGGGAAAATGTCCCACTCCCTGCACCCCCGTGGAGTCACAGGGAAGACAGTGTAGCACAGAGAAGACAAATAGTGAATCTGTGGCATCTTACTACACTGATGGACAGTGACTGCATTGGGGTATGGGTGGGGATTTGATAACATGGGTAAATGTAGTAACCACATTGTTTTTTCAAGTGAAACCTTCGTAAGAGTGTATATCAATAATACCTTACTAAAAAGAAAAAAACAATTTGGTACTGGCACAAGAACAGACCCATAGATCATTGGAACAGAAATGAGAGCCCAGATATAAACCCAAGCATATATGGTCAATTAATATACAATAAAAGGAGCCATGGATATACAGTGGGGAAATGACAGCCTGTTCAATAGCTGGTGTTGGCAAAACTGGACAGCTACATTCCAGGGAATGAAACTGGATTATTTTCTAACTCCATACACAAAAGTAAACTCAAAATGGATCAAAGACCTGAATGTAAGTCATGAAACCATAAAACTCTTAGAAGAAAATAAAGGCAAAAATCTCTTGAATATAAACATGAGCAACTTTTGCCTCGGGCAAGGGAAACAAAACAAAAATGAACACCTGGGACTATATCAAACTAAAAAGCTTCTGTACAGCAAAAGGCACCATCAGCAGGACAAAAAGGCACCCTATGGTATGGCAGAATATATTCGTAAGCAACATATCCGACAAGGAGTTAACACCAATAATATATAAAGAATTCCCCCGCCTCAACACCTAGAAAGCAAATAACCCAATTAAAAAATGGGCGGACGATGTAAACAGATACTTCTCGAAAGAAGAATTTCCGATAACCAGAAGGTGGCAGAAGGTGGACATTTTCCTTCTGTGGAGGCTGAACCTGGGGGTCCCTGAAGAAAAAGATGGGTTCCAACCCAATCACACAAATGAGAGGCCCACCATGTACAGCCTTATGGATTCCAATCAGCTTTTAAGGGACTCATTCTTACATATAAACAAAGATAACCAGATATTTTAGGAAGGCTTCCAAAAATATCCCATGGAAGAAGAAACAAACCAAACAACTGAAGAAACAACAACAAGAACAAGAATCACCATCCTGAGAACTGATAAATGATGGATGGTTGTTCACACTGTGAACTCACTCATCTCACTGGCCCCCACTGGGGATGCTCTGGGGCCCAGGGACGGAAGTTCACACCGCTTCTCCCTCACCCCACGGCAGTGGTGTCCGCAGGAAACTTTAGGTGAGTGAGTGGCCTCTCTTCTTGATGCTAGTAAGGAGAGAGATAAAGCCAAAATCTGAAAAGAAATCAAGAAATTCCATATACCACTTTAAGGTACCTCTCTCTTCAGTGATTAATAATTATAAATCAATCTATATTATATGAACAAATTTTTTCAAACCTTGTTAAAGTTTAACAAACATAAACACAAGAAAAAAGAGTTAAGACATTTGAAAATGATAACCTCTAGTTATTAGGAGTTAGTGTGTGGAAGGGAAAGGAACAGATGATTTTCATTATAAAATGTTTAAAATTTTTAAAAATATGTACAGTTGACCCTTGAACAACATGGGGTTGAGAGACACCAGCTTCCCTGAGCAGAAGAAAATCCACATATTACTTTTGACTCCCCCAAAACTTAACTACTAATAGCTTAAAACTTAACTACTACTGTTGACTAAAATCCTTACTAATAATAGTGAATCAACACATTTTGTATATTGTTTTAATACTGTATGCTTTCAATAAAGCTAGAAAATGTTTTTTCAAATTACCAAAATCTCAAAAATTTGATATATTTATTGAAAAAGTCTATATATAAGTGAACCCATGCAGTTCAAATCCATGTTGTTCAAGGGTCGTTTGTGTTTCTTCTATTAAAAAATTAAAGGAGACTGAAAAATTGTATGTGCAGTGTGATATGACACTCCATTTAATAAAGAACTAGATGGAAAGGATACTGAAAAGAATGTATATAAAACTGTTAATACTGGTTAACTTTAAGGGATGGGATTAAAGATGGTTTTTTTCCTTGTATTTCTTTGTGTGCAAGTTTTATTTCTGCAATGAGCATGTATTACTTTTAAATATTTAAGAAGCACATGTTTTCTAAGATAACCACCACTGCAGGGGGATGATTCCACCAAGGGAAGCCTTATTGGAATGTGCTGGAAAATGAGTGTTGGTGAGAGTTCAGCAGCAAATGAAGTTGAGTCAAGGAATCCATCCATCTCAGAGTGAGGAAATGGGTCCAGAGAAGGAAAGGTTTGGGAATGAAATTTTTTTAGCAGTTTTGTTCTTTCAGATGGGAAAGACTTAAATTTTGTTCAAAGACTAGAAGAAGCCTGCTGAAGAAGATTAAAGAGGTAACAGAGCTCCAGTAATTCTGAGTATATTTCCATCTTTCATTTATGATGGCAAGTTGTTTCTCTCCCAAGACGAACAGAAACATACCTACACTGAATTTCTTGCAAGGAACTATGTTCTATATTAGGCAAATTTTCATAGGACCATCTCATATCTCAACTTGGACTGTGAATTCCTTGAAGACAGAGCCATGTCTTAAACTTCTGGTGTTTGAATGGCCAACAAGGGCCTCAATAAGACTGGTCAGTCGGCAAATAGTTAATTAAATCAAGCTATCCAATAGTCTGCAACCCAGGCCCCAGCTAGAGGGAGCGCTTCCACAAAACCTTCAACCCGACTTTACCCACGAACCACTCCCACCCGCCCCCACGGCCCAGGGGCCAGTCAGAGGCAGGGTAGTGGCTAAGAGCACAGATGTGGTGGCCAACCTGGCTCTACCCACCAACCAGCTGTGCTGACTCTGGGCATGGTGCTTGGCATCTGTACCTCAGTATCCTCATAGGTAGTGGTAGCTACCCTCAGTTTTGAGAACACAAATTAATATATATAAAGTGCTTAGAACATGCTTGACATAGTATGTGCTTGAAACATGTTGGTTATTATTATTCAAAGAGGAAAAATGGCAATGGGTAGGAGACTAGGAAGAGTTCTAGCGCCCCATAAAATTGGGTCACTTCACGGCTTCCTCCAAGCCAAAGGCAAAGCACAGCGCTTCTGTATGCCGACTCACAGGGCCCGCCCCCCAAACCCCTCAGCCTCTGTCAGTTTGGTCAAAGGCTTATTTTATTCACTTTCAAGCCTTCCAAAAACATTTGGACTCTGCACAAGAGAAGAAATATGAAACCTAAGGGCAGCAATAAGCAGAAACTCAAAACTTCTGCTCCAGGGTTCTCCTTGCAACTCTCCCTAGAGTTTCTGCCACTATACTTCACGTTTTAGAACTTCTGGAACATATTTAGACTCAGCTACACCCCGCGAACTTCCTCAAGTGCTTCAAGTCATCAGCCTTGGAGAACATTCTAAATACACACTAAAAATGCACATACTTCACCCCACTTTAAAATACAGAATTTACAAAATTAAAGCAGAAAGACAATCACTGTATAAAGCAGTTGCTAAATGTGGGAGTTTGGTTTACCAGTGTACAGTTGGTAAACAAAGTTGGTAACATTTTGATCAATTTCCTTCCAGTCTTTGTAAATTTTTCATACATGAAATAAACATCCCGGAGGTGGAAAGGAGAGGAAAGCAAGCCGGGACTCTGGGGAATCCACACATTCACTGGCAGGGAGTCCGTGCCAACCAACAGCTATGGCGGATCCCTGGCGTTAGCTCGAAGAACTGCACAGGGATGTGAGTGCTCCCCGTCAGTGCCACCTCACAGGGCACATGGGCATAAATGAACAGAGCAGTGTGGGGACAGCTGGCCTTTAGCCAGGACAGCGGTCACCCTATTCCCTCTGGATTGGGGGCCCCCTTCTCTAGTGTTCCACCACCTCCCTCCCACCCAACCCCACTCCCTTGGTCAAGACAGCATGACTGCCAGTCTGCGTTAAAAGGTAACAACTACCCCTATTTCCTTTTCATTCATTAAAGGCACAGGTAATGAATGGTCAATAAGTCCTGATCAGCGTGAGATTGCATGTTGTCACACCCCGGTGAGGAAGATCTGGCCCTACCCAACAACACTTTGACGTTTTTGTTAATTTGCAGGGACTTAATGAGGTGGCCCCCCACCCACTCCTGCCTGGCTCCTGGGATTCGGAAATCCTGCCTCCCAGGCCGGCCTCCCAGGGTTGCAAACCCCTCAGGATTTCAAAGACTCCAGGTTCTAAGGCAAAACCCAGAGCCAACGAAAATCAAAACCTGGAGAAATTTTATTCAGGTTGACTGATGTCCTAAAACACATAAAATCCCTTCTAAAGAATTTTCCCAAGTAACCTCTGAAATTTGAGCGAATGGTGAAACAATTTGCCACTGACTTTCTCCTTATGCCAAATGCCCATAAAAATTCCTTTCCTGCTTTGCAAGGACAGAGCTCTCAAGAACAAATGGCCTAATTAAACGTGAGACTTCCTGGCTTACAGCTATGCAGAAGCTAAAATGCAATGACATGATGCTGAATTTGGATGCTGTATGCCAAGCTGATGTAGTGAACGGGGTTTGCTTTTTCTAATGTGCCTTTCCGACACTAGAGCTAAAAACGTGAGAATGACAGGCATCCTTAACTGCTTTTATTTATGAAGCATCCGGAATGCATATTTTCCCACTCATCTACCGCACATTTCCCAGAATGTGATTATGCAGCATGATGAATGCATCTTTCCAGCACAATCTGTGGGCCTGCCTTCGCTGCTGGGGTGCAGCCGGTGCAGCACAATAGACAGGATTTGTTGTCTCTCACTCCGGCTTTCAGAAATGTTCTAAATTATCCCATCCTCTTGCTGGGCTTTAAAACCCTCCTGATTTTGCACAGATGTTCAAGAAGAAAGAATTTTTTTTTCCTCTAAATGAATGTCAAGGGCCTGGTGAAATACTGTACAAAGAAATGGAAAAGTCAGCACTGTGTTGAAAAGCTGCCTATTAGTTCACTTCCTTCTTCCTCTAGCTTCTCCTCTTCCAAAAAATAAGTATGGAAACTACCACACTTGCCCAAGATCAGAAAAAAACAGGAAGTGGGCAGGTTATGGACATACAGGTGATTTTTCTCTGCTCCTTTCATGCCGAACTTCAAGGCACAAGTTAGTTTTACGAGTATTTTAAGGTGCTTTGCCTGAGGTGGCCCTGTGACTCTCATTCTTTTGGCTACAACCCCTGGGGAGGTGAGGTCATGGGGAAATTCCAAGGGGGTCACGTAACTAACTGCTCATGGCAGTGGTAAAGCAGCCGCTTGAGACCAGTCCCACCCCCAGGACCCCCTATTTTCAGTCTTGTTTATTATTCCAGCCTCTCCTTCCTTCCTTCCCATTGCTTCATCTCCGTGGCCACAAGCCCTCCTTAGGCAGGCAAAGTGAAATCAGTAGCATGGGATTTGCTGGGTTTCTCTCAGAAATGTCTCATTCCTGGCTCATCAGAAGCAGTATTCTTACTTTCCCACCCCACCCAACTGAAGAGCCCAACGCAGAGGCGGCACGGCAGGATTTCCACGGCCCAAGTAGTCAGTGACATCTTCTCTTTGTTCCATCCAGAAGAGAAATGCTCAAGTGGTGTGAGACTGGCAAACACCCACAGAGAGAGTGAAAACATCTGTGGTCAAGAGACTTAAAAAAGAACAAAACAAAAATACAATAACAAACCGCTCAGCCCGAATTTGACTTTCTGTGTGACAGGGAGAAAAATGACAGAAAATGTGAAGCGTGAGTATGCTGACCCACGCATGGGCACGGGTATGTCTGAAAGGCAAAGCGCTCATATTAACAAATCCTATAAATCCCCTCAGGCTAACTGATAAATATCGGATCGAATTGGCACCTTTAGAAAATGAAAATTGTGCGTAATTTTTAAAAAACAGTTGAGGTCTGGTATTATTACTGCTTTGACGGTAAATATTTTTATCATTTTATGGTGTACCTTGGCAAAATAAAATAAACTTTCAGTTGAACATGAGAAACGACATGCCTTTATCTCCCAGAAGAAATCCTATCAAAATGATAGTCAGTATAGTTTTTTTCAAAGGACAAAATAATATAGCATCAGAGAAGAGAGTAGACAAGATAATCAACTGAGTCTTGGGTGACAGGAAGCAGCGGCAGTACCTGATGATTGCACCCTGAGGGATGCTGAGAGGGGTCCTGACAAACAGGCCAGTTCCCTCCCAGAGCCCCTGGGGGTGGAGGGGGAGGGGTAAGGGACTGGGTGGACCAGAGGCTGCAAGTCACACACAGAGGACAGACCCTGGGGCTCCAGGCCCTCCCCCCATCTACCCCAATCACCACCAAAGGGCTGATTAGCCAAAGAAACTGACCCAGGGAGATCAGAAACTCACTTAACACCAGGCAAAGTGACTCAGATCACATCAGAGTGATGTGATTCAGGGCTCAAAACACAGCAAAAGACAAAGGAATTAAGGAAAAGTCTACTTACTACCCCACAGGATCCTGAGTCCCTTTCTCCACCCTGCTTCCAGAATCCTCATAGCTTATCCCAGGCTTATCCAGGCAAGGCTGGTAGAATTACTCTCTGGAGAATCTGAATGAACATGGACATTTAAGGGTTTCCTCCAACAAGTTGCTGCTTCACCACGTTAAAGAAAAATCAATAGTCAACAAGCCCTGTCAACATGCACAGAGAGATTCAGATCTGATTTGTGTACCTTCCTCTTAATACCTGCTCTTAAATAGAGAGCGGAGGACCAGCAACCCTTCAAGGAAAGCCTAAGAAATTAAATTCCAAAAGGACCAAACACAAAGGAGGAAAAACACCTTCTGAAACCACAGTGATTACAAGCAGCAAAAGGGGATTTTTCTTAATCTAGAATTATAATCCCCAGACAGAATATCACATCTCAAAATACTGGGAGAGAGTCTAACTCCATACACAAAAGTAAATTCAAAATGGATCAAAGACCTGAATGTAAGTCATGAAACCATAAAACTCCTAGAAAAAAATATATGCAAAAATCTCTTGGACATAAACATTAGCGGCTTCTTCATGAACATATCTCCCCAGGCAAGGAAAACAAAAGCAAAAATGAACAAGTGGGACTATATCAAGCTGACAAGCTTCTGTACAGCAAAGGACACTATCAATAGAACAAAAAGGTACCCTACAGTGTGGGAGAATATATTCGTAAATGACAGATCCGATAAAGGCTTGACATCCAAAATATATAAAGAGCTCATGCACCTGAACAAACAAAAAGCAAATAATCCAATTAAAAAATGGGTAGAGAAGCTGAACAGACACTTCTCCAAAGAAGAAATTCAGATGGCCAACAGACACATGAAAAGATGCTCCACATCGCTTGTCATCAGAGAAATGCAAATTAAAACCACAAAGAGATATCACCTCACACCAGTAAGGATCACTGCCATCCAAAGAGGTTGTGGAGAAAGGGGAACCCTCCTACACTGCTGGTGGGAATGTAAATTAGTTCAAACATTGTGGAAAGCAGTATGGAGGTTCCTCAAAAAGCTCAAAATAGAAATACCATTTGACCCAGGAATTCCACTTCTAGGAATCTACCCCAGGAATGCAGCACTCCACTTTGAAAAAGACAGATGCACCCCTATGTTTATCATTGCAGTATTTACAATAGCCAAGAAATGGAAGCAACCTAAGTGTCCATCAGTAGATGAATGGATAAAGAAGATGTGGTAAATATACACAATGGAATATATTCAGCCATAAGAAGAAAACAAATCCTACCATTTGCAACAACATGGATGGAGCTAGAGGGTATTATGCTCAGTGAAATAAGCCAGGTGGAAGACAAGTACTAAATGCTTTCACTCAGATGTGGAATATAAGAACAAAGGAAAAACTGAAGGAACAAAACAGCAGCAGAATCAAAGAACCCAAGGAGGGACTAACAGTTACCAAAGGGAAAGGGACTGGGGAGAATGGGAGGGTAGGGAGGGATAAGGGCAGGGAAGAAGGAAGGGGGAATTACAATTAGCATGTATAAGGTGGGGGGTGGGGGAAAGGGGAGGGCTGTGCAACACAGAGAAGACAAGTAGTGATTCTACAACATCTTACTACGCTGATGGACAGTGACTGTAATGGGGTTTCTGGGGGGGACTTGGTGTAGGGGAGAGCCTAGTAAACATAATGTTTTTCATGTAATTGTAGATTAATGATAACAAAATAAAAATAATAATAAAAAATAAAATACCAGGAGAGAGGCTATGAAAAAAGGCCAACAGCTCTTGGAAATTAATAATACAGATGACTGACATTTTTGTGTTACAGTTAGTTGAAAGGTTAATGTGAGGAAATTTCATAAAAAGGGGAGCAAAAAATAAATAGATGGAAATATCTAAAGAACAGTGAATGTTCTAAAAGGCCTAATACTCAAATAATAGGAATTATAAGAATTAAATAATTTTTCTTAAGTCAAGAAATGTCCAGACTGATAGACAAGGGTCTCCAGACTGAAAAGAAAAACAAATTGCCCAGCAGAAGTAATTCAAAAAAGACCCACTGAAATATATGCCAAAATATGTATAGCTTCAAAATATAAGAAATGAAAGATTGTATAATGTCTCCAAGAGAAAAAGAGTAACTCATAACTCACCTACAAAGGATAATGGAACAATGTCCAGAAAATTTCAAGGGTAATATTCTCAATTTTTAATTTCATGTGTAATAAAATTATTGAACAAATCTAAGCATATATTAAAGACATTTTTACATGTAAAGAGCCAAAGAAATTTGGCTCCCTTTCACCTTTCTGAGAAAGCTACTAGAGTATGTATTCTATCAAGACAATGGAGTAAACCATGAAACTAGAGGACACAGAATACAAAAAAAACTTGAGAACAGGAAAGGAAGAGTAAAGGAAAATCCCTGGATGATGGGTACGTATTATGCCTAGAGTTCAACCTATCCAGACAAGAGTTGGAGGCTGGGGATGTCGTGAACAGCGGTACATTAGGGGGAACTGAATGGTTTTATGATATGTTGTAGCATTTGGTAAAAGTTAGTTGAAAGAATTTTAACAGGTCTATTGAAGTTATCTAAGAAATTAGCTGTGGGTACATAGAAAGTCAAGCAAATTTTGAAGACATGAATTATCTCAAGGTAAAACAAACTTTTTGAAGAAAACAATCCTGGACAGCATGTGGCTCAGCAGTGCACACTGCAGAGGGTAATAATGTCCACACCATGGAGTGAGTTAGCCGAACACTGTGCTTAACCACCTTGGGAGGGAGAAGGTGGAGAAACTGGGGTGACAGAGGGGTACAGAGCACTAAGTCACTGTCCATGGCAGGTGGTACAGAGACCAGAGAGTTTTTACTACTTCTTAAACAGCCGTTTATCTCATCATCCTGTTTTCAGGTCTTCCACCAGCCCACAAGGTTTCCTCACACCGAGGGAAGGGCTCCACCAAAAGGAGGGAGAAAAATGGGGAAGCAGAAAGACACAGGCTCTGGGAGACATATTTCTGGAACAGAAGCAAAGGGGACTGCCAGGATAATGTCAGAGAGTTGCCCAGCCAGATATGCTACAACAGGGATGAGGCGATGGGATGCCAAGGGTAACAGTGGGGGGATCGAAGGATGCTGACCAGGACAGATGGAAACCCAGCCCAGAGGAGCAGCTCAGGAGAATTCCAGACCAACCTCCATGAGGACGAAACAGAGAAGATGTGACACCTGATGAACTTATACTTAGAGGGATTTAAGCAAGAGGTGAGTTTTGGAATGCATTACTTAAAAGTACAAGGAAAAATGAAGCAAAGGAGAAGCTAGATAATTATTAACACCAGGGAGAGTAAAACTGGGCAAAAAAGGAAAAACAGCCTGTGGTATAAACATGAGCCACACGACTAACAGCATGGCTCAGCTGCCAAAAATCATTACAACAGCATTGTTACCAAATACTTGTTTTTGGGAGTTCATTTTTCCATTCTTAAATAGCTATGTACCATTACCACTGATTATTATTAGAAAAAAATTAAATTGGCTCCTTCTTACTCTTTTAACCAACATAAATTTAAAGAAATAAACCATACAGTTTCAGAATATATGAGATTTTTTTTTTTTAATGCTCTCGGACTAAGGAGGATCTCTCTAAATGTAACCTAGATCCCAGATGCACAGAAGACTGATAAAGTACAAAGCCAAAAAGGAAATAACAAAGTAGGACAATGCATTTAAAACACATTTGACAAAGAGCTGATTTTCTCCATATGCAAACAGAGTTCTAAAAACCAATAAGAAAAATATTTTCAATCTAACAGAAAAATAGGCAAAAGACAGGAACAGGATAGATAGCCAAGGAAATCCAAATGTCTTGTCAACATTGGAAGATGTGTCCAACTGTAACTAGTAATTTTAAAAATGCAAAATGATAATTAAGAAAACCTGGCATCTCTGCTCAGATTGGGAAAAGTGAAAACATTTGATAGCACTGCAGCTCCTCTCTGTAGAGGCAGTTAAGCACCATGATTAACATGGAACTCTGGATCCAGACTGCCTGTGTTCAAATCCTACCTCACCATTGACTGGACGTACCCCTTGGGCAGGTTATATCACCTCTCTTGCCTCAGTTTCCTTATCTGTAAAACTGTGACAATGATGGTACTACTGTGGGGTTCTCTGAGGATAAACAAGTGAATATTTGTAAAGCACTAGAAATAGCTCCTAGCACAAAGCAAGGACTATAGAAGAGTAAAACAAATGAACAAATGGGTATAAACTCTTGGAAGGCAATATGGCAATTCCTATCTATATTAAAAACAAATATACCCTCTGGCCACATATCCCACTTCTAGGATCTATATACTCACACACAGACATCAAGAATTTATATTTCGGACATACTCTGCAGATATACTCATGGAGACAATCAGGAATTCTCACTGCAGCAGTGTTTATAACACAGTATCTGAAACAACCTAAATGTCTGACAACAGGGAAAGGTTACAGATAACTGAAGGACCCCCTATAAAGTGGCTGTAACTTACCAATAAAAATGAGGCAGTTCTGTATATACTAACATGGAACAATCTTCAGGGAATATTAAGTGAAGAGAACAAGATACAACACAGGATACAGTATATATGACCAACTATGTAAAAAAATATGTCTGGGCATAAAATATTTCTGGGATTTTCTTTTCAATGTTGGGAGATTATCATATAAAGGACCAGGTTTGATTTAATAGGTAAAAATCATGAATGATTCTTTTCAAAGTGTTGAAAAAGTCTCTTCTCCTAAAGAGAATTAACTTTCTCCAGGTAACTTCATTTTCACTATTTCCTTAGCAAGGCTTTTCCCCAAAGCATTCTGTTAAAACAAATTTCAGCCTGACAAAGTTCAAACTGCTGAGAACTCTCATTCGGTGGGATTTAAAACCAAGGCAGGTTGGTAAATGCAGAGCAGCTTGCTCACAATATCTAGTAATTATTCAATAGTTGCAATGTGTGTTAAAACACTTTGTCAAAAAAATGTTTCTTTTCTTTCAAACTAAGTACAATATGACAAATCACAGTACAATGTAAATTTTTTTTAAAAGACATCACAAACTCAAAAACAGATTGAAAGGTAGAATTTTTAATCAAACTAAACTTCACAATACCTTGTAGATGAATGATAGGATGAGAGAGAGCATCACATTCTCTCGGACAATCCTAATGGTTGAACCTCCTGGCCTGCCAGACTGGCTCCATTTAAGAGGGACAAAGACTTCCCTCTGCACAAAATGTACACTAAACAACTGCAATGAAAAATGCTACAATCGACAGAACTCTCCACATAAAAGAAGCAGGATACACATTCTTCTCAAGTATACACGGAACATTTTCCAGAACAGGCCACATACTAGGCCACAAAAAGAGCCTCATTAAATTCAAAGACTGAAATTCTACCAATCAACTTCTCAGATCACAATGGTATAAAACTAGGAAAAAATTGTACAAAGAAAGCAAAAAGGCTCACAAACACATGGAGGCTTAACAACATGCTCCTAAATAATTAATGGATCAATGACCAAATTAAAACAGAGATCAAGCAATATATGAAGACAAATGAAAACAACAGCACAATGCCCCAACTTCTGTGGGACGCAGTAAAGGCAGTTCTAAGAGGGAAATATACAGCAATCCAGGCCTATATAAAGAAAGAAGAGCAATCCCGAATGAATACTTTAAAGTCACAATTATTGAAATTGGAAAAAGAAGAACAAATGAACCTCAAAGTCAGCAGACGGAGGGACATAATAAAGATAAGAGAAGAAATAAATAAAATTGAGAAGAATAAAACAATAGAAAAAATTAATAAAACCAAGAGCTCCTTCTTTAAGAAAATAAACAAAACAGATAAACCCCAAGCCAGACTTATTAAGAAAAAAAGAGAATCTATACACATAAGCAGAATCAGAAATGAAAAAGGAAAAATCATGACGGACACCACAGAAATACAAAGAATTGTGAGAGAGTACTATGAAAATCTACATGCTCACAAACTGGATAACCTAGAAGAAATGGACAACTTTCTAGAAAAATATAACCTTCCAAGACTGACCTAGGAAGAAACAGAAAATCTAAACAGACCAATTACCAGCAAACAAATTGAAGCGGTAATCAAAAAACTACCCAAGAACAAAACCTCTGGACCAGATGGACTTACCGCCAAATTTTATCAGACATATAAAGAAGACATAATACACATTCTCCTTAAAGTTTTCCAAAAAATAGAAGAGGAGGGAATACTTCCAAACACATTCTATGAAGCCAGCATCACTCTAATACCAAAACCAGGCAAAGACACCACAAAAAAAGAAAATTACAGACCAATATCCCTGATAAACATAGAAGCAAAAACACTCATAAAAATATTAGCAAACCAAATTCAAAAATACATCAAGAGAATCATACACCATGATCAAGTGAGATTCATCCCAGGGATGTAAGGATGGTACAACATTTGAAAATCTATCAACATCATCCACTACATCAACAAAAAGAAGGACAAAAACTACACAATCACTTCCACAGATGCTGAAAAAGCATTCGACAAAATTCAACATCCATTCATGATAAAAACTCTCAACAAAATGTGTATAGAGGGCAAGTACCTCAAAATAATAAAGGTGATATATGACAAACGCACAGCCAACATCATACTTAAAAGCAAGAAGCTGAAATCTTTTCCATTAACATCGGGAACAAGACAAGGATGCCCACTCTCCTGGCTTTTATTCAACAAAGTACTGGAGGTCCTAGCCATGGCAAACAACACAAAGAAACAAAGGGCATACAGATGGGTAAGGAAGAAGTCAAACTGTCACTGTTTGCAGATGATATGATATTGTACATAAAAAATCCTAAAGTATCCACTCCAAAACTACTAGAACTAATATCTGAATTCAACAAAGTTGCAGGATACAAAATTAATAGACATAAATCTGTTCCATTCCTATACACTAACAATGAACCAGCAGAAAGAGAAATCAGGAAAACAATTCCATTCACAATTGCATCAAAAAGAATAAAATACCTAGGAATAAACCTAACCAAGGAAGCAAAAGACCTATACCCTGAAAATTACAAGTCACTCCTAAGACAAATTAAAGAAGATTCTAATAAATGGAAATTCATCCCATGCTCACAGCTAAGAATTAATATGATTAAAATGGCCATCCTGCCTAAAGCAATCTACAGATTCAATGCAATCCCTATCAAAATACCAACAGCATTCTTCAATGAACTGGAACAAATATTTCTAAAATTCATGTGCAAACATAAAAGACCCTGAATAGCCAAAGCAATCCAGAGAAGGAAGAATAAAGCAGGGGGGATCTCACTTCCCAACTTCAAGCTCTACTACAAAGCCACAGTAATCAAGGCAGTTTGGTACCAGCACAAGAACAGACTAATAGACCAGTGGAACAGAATAGAAAGCCCAGATATTAATCCAAGCATGTATGGTCAATTAATATACAATAAAGGAGCCATGGATATACAATGGGGAAATAGCCTCTTCAACAGCTGGTGTTGGCAAAACTGGACAGCTACATGTAGGAGAATGAAACTGAATTACTGCCTAACTCCATACACAAAAGTAAACTGTAAACGTTGTCATGAAACCATAAAACTCTTAGAAGAAAATATAGGCAAGACACTCTTAAATATAAACATGAGCAACTTCTTCATGAACATATCTCCATAGGCAAGGGAAACAAAAGCAAAAATGAATTAAGTGGGACCATATCAAAGTAAAAAGCTTCTGTACAGCAAAGGACACCATCAGTAGAACAAAAAGGCATCCTACAGTATGGGAGAATATATTCATAAATGACATATCTGGTAAGGGGCTGACATCCAAAATATACAAAGAGCTCAAGCACCTCAACAAACAAAAAGCAAATAACCCAATTTAAAAATGGGCAGAGAAGCTGAACAGACACTTCTCCAAAGAAGAAATTCAGCTGGCCAAAAGGCACATGAAAAGATGCTCCACATCACTAGTCATCAGAGAAATGCAAATTAAAACCACAATGAGATATCACCTCACACCAGTAAGGATGGCCACCATCCAAAAGACAATCAACAACAAATGTTGGTGAGGATGTGGAGAAAGGGGAACCCTCCTACACTGCTAGTGGGAATGTAAACTAGTTCAACCTTTGTGGAAAGCAGTATGGAGGTTCCTCAAAAATGTCAAAAAAAAATGTCAAAACAGAAATACCATTTGACCCAGGAATTCCACTTCTAGGAATTTACCCTAAGAATGCAGCAGTCCAGTTTGAAAAAGACATATGCACCCCTATGTTTATCGCAGCACAATTTACAATAGCCAAGAAATGGAAGCAACCTAAGTGTCCATCATTAGATGAATGGATAAGGAAGATGTGGTACATATACACAATGGAATATTATTCAGCCACAAGAAGAAAACAAATCCTATTTGCAACAACATGGATGGAGATAGAGGGTATTATGCTCAGTGAAATAAGCCAGGTAGAGAAAGACAAGTACCAAATGCTTTCACTCCTCTGCAAAGAAAAAACTGAAGGAATGAAACAGCAACAGACTCACAGAACCCAAGAATGGACTAACAGTTACCAAAGGGAAAGGGACTTGGGAAGATGGGTGAGAAAGGAGGGATAAGGGGAAAAAGGGGCATTATGATTAGCACACATAATGTAGGGGGAGGCATGGGGAAGGCAGTATAGCAACCACAATGTTGTTCATGTAAGTGCATATTAATACCAAAAATAAGTAAATAAAATAAAATTATAAAGAAAAACGCTACAGAATTCTTAAACACAAATCTAAGCTCTCTGAAAGATTAATAGCACCTCTGTGGGATTCATACCAGTAGGTAAAAAGGCATATAAAAGTGAAGCCACAGATGTGTCGCTCTGCTGTGTCATGAAACACAAATCAAAAGCATCCAGAGATGTAATTAGGAAGAATCAGGAGACTTTAGCTTAAACTCACCAAGAGAACCCCAGACTTTCTGGCTCTGTCAGTCTCAAATTAAAATGCCTTTTTCCACATTCTCAAACAGTCCCCAAAATGCTGCCCAGTGGATGTCGGGAAAACAGAGCCCAGATGTTCTCCCAGCCTCCGTATGGCTAAAACACAAGGCCTTCCCTCACTACTGACCGAGGCAGACGACAAACGCACCAACAGGAACAGAGGCAGAATACCCGCATGCCAGCTTCCTGAGCTCTCCCTCTGTCCCCCCAACAACCTCAAACGCTGTTGCTACACTGTTCACTAAAGGAAGGCTGCTTCCTACGGTCAGCGCCAACAGCGTAACTCAGAGTCAAGCAATCCAGCAGTTCATTCAGAACTCAGCTAATGCGGGGTAATCAGAAATATTAGAAGAGCCCATCTTGGGTTTAATATATTGGCCTCTAATGTAGGATATCAAGGCCCCCAAGTAACTTTTTTTTCCCTCTAAATGGGTATTGGTTTTTAAGATCTCAAACCTCCTGCTTTGCAAGGCACCTCAGCTATTCATACAACATCTTTAAAGACTCTCTACCATTATCAGAGGCTACCCAGGCCTGTGCCTGAGAGGTGGAAAGGAAGCCCAGAACTGAAAGGACACATACTCTAAAGCAGACTGTGTCTGCCGGCCAGGGTGACACATACACATAGATGAGCCATCGATTTGTGGCTGTGAATTCAAGGCTTCTGCAGACCATGCCAGGCCCAACAACTGGTGACAAGAGGAGCTCAGGTTGGAGAGATCGGGGGAATTTTACTGAGATGCCCCAAGGGGGGCCTCATTTTCCGTCATTCAAGAAAGACTTGATGGCCACTAACAATGGGCTGTGGCCTGTGCTGGGTAGTAGTTACAAACAAGTGAACAAAATAAACCAGTGTTTACAGGTTCACAAGGGAAGAGTGCTCTTACCCAGCACCTCGCTGAGGAGGCAGGCAAGCCCCCAGTTCTCACCCACCCCTCCCCTGGAAATCCTGCACCACTTTGCAACCCCCAAGCTGGCAGGCAGGTATGCCCCACAGGAGTATTAAATGCCAGAGCATTCATCAGGATAGGTGTTGCCTTTAACACTCAAGACTGTTCTGGAAACACTCCTGCTACAGTTCCACTCATGGCAAAGGCTAAACACTTCTAATAATAAGTAGATCCCAAACCCCTCCCCCTCAAATGCCACTGAGCAAAAAAAAATACAGGGTTAAAACAAAGAGGGGCAGAGTCTTCATAGCCCCTAAATCCATCTAAGCACATTCTGGGAAATCTCCACACAATAAATATTCGAAGAGCAAGTCGTCTGGGGACCTCCCCCTTCCCACTGTAAGTTCAGCTGCATTCCCCTGAGGAAAGGTCAACAGGAAATGACCTCACAAAACCTTTGACCTTCATCACATTAATTTAAGGATTACAAAAGATGGGGAAGGGGAACTCACAAAACATATGTACAACATATTATAAATTTGAAAAAAAAATTGTAAAAAATCTAAAAATTAAGGGAAATGCTGGCTCTTGATAATGAAGGAGGCAGTGAGGGGGTTAGAGAGCAGGGGTACAAGGGAACCCTCTGTTCTTTCTGCTCCATTTTGCGGGGAACCTAAAACAGCTATAAAACATGAAGTATTTCTTTAAAATTAAGGGAAAGAAAACTATATAAGGCAAATATGAAGAAAAAAGAGTGTGGACAGTGTGGGTGTGTTGTCAGACTAATTTTATTCACTTTTCAAAGTCCTACGATGACCCTATTATTTAAGCAATAAAAAGATACACACGCACACACAAGAAAGAAGGGTTATTTTTAAATGTTTTGTTAAAAAAAATTGAGTGAACAGCCAATTCCCATATGAAATATATCAGGCTACCTTGGGATTTGGTGAGGTACACCCAAGCCATGCCGGGCAAATGCAGGGAGACACAGCCAGTCGTCATTTCGTGACTCCTTATTAAGTGGCTTCAACTTAAAATGCAGAACTCCTTCCCACCACAGAGCCTAAACATCAGCACCCAGCCACAAAACAGCAGCCCCAGCGACGCCAAAAGGCCTTCACCAGGCCCGGGCTCCAGGGTCTCTAAGCTGAGCTGCTCCCGGTGCCCACTGTGCCAACAGCGTGACTATTGGGGCAGGATAGTACCTTGAAGGCTGTCGCCAACCAAGTAAGTCTTAAAGACTGACTCATCCCCCAAAATGCCTTCAATGAAAAAAAAAATGTACTATGATGCTGAAAAGGATGATAAAATGCTCTACTGGCTGATGAGACTCCCTCCATTCTGACTCCAGAACTGCTGCTACTGGGGAACAGGGTGAGGGGGTGAGGACCTGCCTTGGATGCAGAATCTAATGGGGGTGGGGGTGATAGGGCTGCAAAAATACTTCGAAATTATGATGATTGTTTTTAATGAATATTTTAAAAAATAAAAAGCAATAAAAAATTCACAATGACCAAGGTAACACAATTTTATAATTTATTTTATATTCTTTATTTTTATTTTTATTTGTAGGTATGATTAATCTGTTATATGATGAACATTGTTTACTAGACTCGCCCCATCACCAAGTCCCCCCACAAACCCCATTACAAGTCACTGTCCATCAGCATAGTAAGATGCTGTAGAATCACTACTTGTCTTCAGTGTTGCACAGCTCTCTCCGTGCGCCCCGCCACATTATACATGCTAATCGTAATACCCGATTTCTTCCCCCCCACCCCTTGTCCCTCCCTTCCAGCCCATCTCCCCCAGTCCCTTTCCCTTTGGTAACTGTTAGTCCGTTCTTGAGTTCTGTGTTTCTGCTGTGGTTTTGTTCCTTCAGTTTTTTCTTTGTTCTTATACTCCACATATGTCTGAAATCATTTGGTATTTCTCCTTCTCTGACTGGCTTATTTCACTGACAATAAAACCCTCTAGTTCCATCCATGTTGTTGTAAATGGTAGGATTTGTTTTCTTCTTATGGCTGAATAATACTCCATTGTGTATATGTACCACATCTTCTTTATCCATTCATCTAATGATGGACACTTAGGTTGCTTCCATTTCTTGGCTATTGTAAGTAGTGCTGCAATAAACATAGGGGTGCATCTGTCTTTTTCAAAATGGAGTGCTGCATTCTTAAGGTAAATTCCTAGAAGTGGAATTCCTGGATCAAACAGCATTTCTATTTTGACATTTTTTTTTTGACATTTTTGAGGAACCTCCATACTGCTCTCCACAGTGGTTGAACTAGTTTACATTCCCACCAGCAGTGTAAGAGGGATCCCGTTTCCCCACAACCTTGCCAACATTTGTTGCTGTTTCTCTTTTGGATGGTAGCAATCCTTACTGGTGTGAGGTGATATCTCATTGTGGTTTTAATTTGCATTTCTCTGATGACTAGCAATGTGGAGCATCTTTTCATGCATCTGTTGGCCATCTGCATTTGGCCATCTGAATTTCTCCTTTGTAGAAGTGTGTTCAGCTCCTCTGCCTGTTTTTTAATTGGATTATTTGCTTTTTGTTTATTGAGGTGCGTGAGCTCTTTGTATATTTTGGATGTCAACCCTTTATCGAATCTGTCATTTATGAATATATTCTCCCATACTGTAGGATGCCCTTTTGTTCTATTGATGGTGTCCTTTGCTGTACAGAAGCTTATCAGCTTGATATAGTCCCACTTGTTCATTTTTGCCTTTGTTTCTCTTGCCCAGGGAGGTATGTTCATGAAGAAGTCGCTCATGTTTATGTCAAAGAGATTTTTGCGTATGTTTTTTTCTAGGAGTTTTATGGTTTCATGACTTACATTCAGGTCTTTGATCCATTTCAAATTTACTTTTGTGTATGGGGTTAGACATTGATCCAGTTTCATTCTCTTACATGTAGCTGTGCAGTTTTACCAGCACCATCTGTTGAAGAGACTGTCATTTCCCCATTGTATGTCCAAGGCTCCTTTATCATATATTAATTGACCATATATGTTTGGGTTAATGTCTGGAGTCTCTATTCTGTTCCACTGGTCTGTAGCTCTCTTCTTGTGCCAGTACCAAATTGTCTTCATTACTGTGGCTTTGTAGTAGAGCTTAAAGTTGGGGAGCGAGATCCCCCCCACCACTTTATTCTTCCTTCTCAGGATTGCTTTGGCTATTTGGAGTCTTTAGTGGTTCCATATGAATTTTTGAACTATTTGCTCCAGTTTGTTGAAGAATGCTGTTGGCAATTTGATAGGGACTGCATCGAATCTGTATATTGCTTTGGGCAGGATGGCCATTTTGACGATATTAATTCTTCCTAGCCAAGAGCATGGGATGAGTTTCCATTTGTTAGTGTCCTCTTTAACTTCTCTTAAGAGTGTCTTGTAGTTTTCATGGTATAGGTCTTTCACTTCCTTGGTTAGCTTTATTCCTAGGTATTTTATTCTTCTTGATGCAATTGTGAATGGAGTTGTTTTCCTGATTTCTCTTTCTGTTAATTCATTGTTAGTGTATAGGAGAGCCACAGATTTCTGTGTATTAATTTTGTAACCTACAACTTTGCTGAATTCCGATATCAGTTCTAGTAGTTTTGGAGTGCAGTCTTAAGGGTTTTTTATGTACAATATCATGTCATCTGCAAATAGTGACAATTTGACTTCTTTACCAATCTGGATTCCTTGTATTTCTTTGTTTTGTCTAATTGCCATGGTTAGGACCTCCAGTACTATGTTGAATAACAGTGGGGAGAGTGGGCATCCCTGTCTTGGTCCTGATCTCAGAGGAAAAGCTTTCAGCCTCTCGCTGTTCAGTATGATGTTAGCTGTGGGTTTATCATATATGGCCTTTATTATGTTGAGGTACCTGCCCTCTATACCCATTTTGTTGAGGGTTTTTATCATGAATGGATGTTAAATTTTGTCAAATGCTTTTTCAGCGTCTATGGCAATGATCATGTGGTTTTTGTCCTTTTTGTTTATGTGGTGGATGCTGTTGATGAATTTTCTAATGTTATACCATCCTTGCATCACTGAGATTAATTCCCCTTGGTCATGGTGTATGATCCTCTTGACATATTTTTGAATTCAGTTTGCTAATATTTTGTTGTGTATTTTTGCATCTATGTTCATCAGGGATATTGGTCTGTAATTTTCTTTTTTGGTGGGTTCTTTGCCTGGTTTTGGTGTTAGAGTGATGCTGGCTTCATAGAATGTGTTTGGAAGTATTCCCTCCTCTTCTATTTTTTGGAAAACTTTTTGAAGAATGGGTATTATGTCTTCTCTATATGTCTGATAAAATTCAACAGTGAATCCATCGGGACCAGGGGTTTTGTTCTTGGGTTATTTTTTTATTACTGCTTCAATTTCTTTGCTGGTAATTGGTCTGTTTAGATTTTCTGTTTCTTCCTTGGTCAGTCTTGGAAGGTTGTATTTTTTCTAGGAAGTTGTCCATTTCTTCTAGGTTTTGCAGCTTGTTAGCATATAGATTTTCATAGTATTCTCTCATAACTTTTTGTATTTCTGTGGGGTCCATGATGATTTTTCCTTTCTCATTTCTGATTCTGTTGATATGTGTAGATTCTCTTTTTCTCTTCATAAGTCTTGCTAGGGGTTTATCTGTTTTGCTTATTTTCTCAAAGAACCAGCTCTTGGTTTCATTAATTTTTTCTATTATTTTATTGTTCTCAATTTTATTTATTTCTTCTCTGATCTTTATTATGTCCCTCCTTCTGCTGACTTTGGGCTTCATTTGTTCTTCTTTTTCCAATTTCAATAACTGGGACTTTAAACTATTCATTTGGGAATGTTCTTCCTACTTTACATAGGCCTGGATTGCTATGTACTCTCCTCTTAGAACTGCCTTCACTCGTCCCATAGAAGTTGGGGCTTTATGCTGTCAGTGTCATTTGTCTCCATATATTGCTCGATCTCTGTTTTAATTTGGTGATTGATCCATTGGTTATTTAGAAGCATGTTGTTAACCCTCCACGTGTTTGTGAGCCTTTTTGTTTTATTTGTACAATTAATTTCTAGTTTTATGCCTTCGTGGTCTGAGAAGTTTGTTGGTAGGATTTCAATCTTTTTGAATTTACTGAGGCTCTTTTTGTGGCCTAGTATGTGATCTATTCTAGAGAATGTTCCATGTGCACTTGAGAAGAATATGTATCCTGGAGCTTTTGGGTGTAGGGTTCTGTAGATGACTGTTAAGTCCATCTGTTCTAGTGTATTGTTCAGTGCCTCTGTGTCCTTACTTATTTTCTGTCCAGTGGGTCTGTCCTTTGCAGTGAGTGGTGTGTAAGTCTCCTAAAACAAATGCATTGCATTCTATTTCCTACTTTAATTCTGTTAGTATTTGTTTCACATATGTCAGTGCTCCTGTATTGGGTGCATATGTATTTATAATGGTTATATCCTCTTGTTGGGCTGACCCCTTTAGCAGTATATAATGTCCTTATTTATCTCTTGTTACTTTCTTTGTTTTGAAGTCTACTTTGTCTGATACCAGTACTGCTACACCTGCTTTTTTCTCCCTATTGTTTGCATGAAATATATTTTTCCATCCCTTGATTTTAGGTCTGTGTATGTCTTTGGGTTTTAGGTGAGTCTTTTGTAAGCAGCATATAGATGGGTCTTGCTTTTTTATCCATTCTGTTACTCTGTGTCTTTTGAGTGGTGCATTCAGTCCATTTACATTTAGGGTGATTATTGAGAAATATGTACTTATTGCCATTGCAGGCTTTAGATTCATGGTTACCAAAGGTTCAAGGTTAGCTTCTTTACTATCTGTCTAACTTAACTCACTTATATTGTAAGCACAGTCTGATGATTCTTTCCCTCCCTTCTTATTTCTCCTCCTCCAATCTCTATATGTTAGGTGTTTTATTGCCTTTCATTAGTATTTGGTTTGTCTGCTTTCTTTGCCATGATTTTATTTTCTCTGGTGACATCTATTTAGCCTTAGGAGTGCTTCCATCTAGAGCAGTCCCTCTAAAATACCCTGTAGAGGTACTTCATGGGAGGCAAATTCCCTCAACTTTTGCTTGTCTGGGAATTGTTTAATCCCTCCTTCATATTTAAATAATAATCATGCTGGATACAGTATCCTTGGTTCAAGGCCCTTCTGTTTCACTGCACTAAATATATCATGCCATTCTATTCTGGCCTGTAAGGTTTCTGTTGAGAAGTCTGATAATAGCCTGATGGGTTTTCCTTTGTAGGTGACCTTTTTTCTCTCTCTGGCTGCCTTTAATAGTCTGTCCTTGTCTTTGATCTTTGCCATTTTAATTATTATATGTCTTGGTGTTATCCTCCTTGGGTCCCTTGGGCCTCCATGGTCTGAGAGACTATTTCCTCCCCCTGTTTGGGGAAGTTTTCAGCAATTATTTCTTCAAAAACACTTTCTATCCCTTTTTCTCTCTTCTTCTTCTTCTGGTACCCCTATGATGTGAATATTATTCCATTTGGATTCAACACCCAGTTCTCTTAATATTCTTTCATTCCTAGGGATCCTTTTATCTCTCTCTGTGTCAGCTTCTCTGCATTCCTGCTCTCTGATTTCTATTCCATTAACGGCCTCCAGTCTGCTCTTAAGTCCTTCCAGAGATTGTCTTACTTCTGTTGTCTCCCTCTGTACTTGCTCCTTTAGCTCTTGCATATTTCTCTGCAGATCCTTCAGCATGGTTATGACCTTTATTTTGAATTCTTTTTCAGGGAGACTGGTTAAGTCTATCTCCCCAGGCCCTCTCTCGGGGGTTTTCTGGGTAATTTTGGACAGGACCAAATTCTTCTGCCTTTTCATGGTGATAGAGGCAGCTGTAGGTGGTAACACACGTGTGTCAGCTGGGAGAACAAAGTCCTTTCCTGCTTGCTGGATGTCTTGCCCTTCTGCGCTGCCTGTGTCGGTTACCCGCACTCCTGGAGCAGCCTCTGAGTTAATCCCCTAGGCTACTGTGGATGGGGTCTCCGTCACAGTAGCGCAGAGCCCTGTGGGGAGTGGCAGGTGCACCAGATGTGCTCTCCTGCAAAAGCGGCGCCCCCGCCCGGCAGCTGTGTGCTGGCTACTGCCTTTGGGTCTGGCCCGGGTGGCTGTGCGCCGGGCTGAGATTCTGGGGGCTGCTGGGGTCGCGGCTACTCCTGGGCCACTCCTCCACTGGCTCTCACAGGCCACTTCCAGGCCCCTCTGGTGCCACCACCGCCAGTGCATGCGGGCCTCTCCTGGGCTGCTCAGTCGCCTCCACCTTGGGCTCACGTGGGCCGCTCCCGGGTCTCTCTGGTGCCACTGCTGCCAGCGCGCGTGGCTGCTCTCCTGCTACTGGGCCAGTGTATTGGGGTCCGCACCAGTTGGGAGAATGACTGGCAGGCTGATTAGCGCCGTGAGGGGCTTCAGAGCTGCACTGCCGCCCAGGGGTTAGGCCGCTTAGAGTTCCCCAGGATTCCCAGGTGCTGGGCTGAGTGTGCCAGGATGATTTTGTCCAGCTGTGAGGCTCCTGTCCCTTGAAGGCTTGCAAAAACCACTCGCTTTTCTTTTGTCCCAGGGGCACCGGTTGCAGGGAGCCGCTCGCAGGTTTTGCTTTTCCATTTCTCTAATATCCACACCGTGTACTGTGTTTCTGCACTCCCGGTGCGGACTACCAGAGCTGGTTGTTTAGCAGTCCTTGGCCTTCACTCCCTCCCCGCTCCAACTCCTCTCTTCCCGCCGGGGACCTGGGGTGGGGGAGCGCTCGGTTCCCAGTGGGCCACGGCTTGTATCTTACCCCCTTCGTGTGATGCTGAGTTCTCGCAGATGTAGACGTAGCCTGGCTGTTGTACTGTATCCACTGGTGTCCCTTTTAGGAATAGTTGTATTTGCTGTATTTTCAAAAATGTATGTTTTGGCGAGGATATTTAAGCTGAACTACTCACGCCGCCATCTTGGCTCCTCCTTGGTAACACAATTTTTAAATAAAGCCAGGATGTGACCCTGGGCTTGCAGGCTCCCTCTCACCTCCCCTTAGCTCGGGCTCAGGAATACCTGCACTACAAGAAGATCCCAAACTGAGGCACTGACGTGTGGATTCCAGGAAAACCTGATTTCACTTATTAGCTGTGTGACCTTGGGCACATTATCCAATAATCTAAGTCTCAGTTTCCCCTTCTGTAAAATGGATAGAACACCTTCCTCCCTGAATAAACGAGCCAGCAGACATGAACGCAGAGAGCCAGGCACACTGTCTAATGCAGCATGGACCTGGCCGGCCAGCCAGCGCCACACCATGCACCCCACCTCCAAGGGGGAGGCAGAAGTGGCTCTCGATGTGCTGTGCACCCTTCCAGCTCGCTCAGCAGACTTCCGAGCAATTTTCTGGGGGTAGCCTTGACGGCTTATTTGGTTTTGCCTACTAGCACCCTAAGAGCAGACTTTCCCCAGTGGCTCTTCAGTCTCCAGACTGAAGACCACTGCCGGCCTGACCTGGGCCGGGAGCCGAGTGAGCAGGGAGCAAGGGTCAGCACGACGCCTGCCTGGCCAACTCCTCGGGCTGCTGGTGCCCAAAGAACACGGCATGGCCACAAGGCAAAACCACCCGTGTTCTCGGAACATTCCTTCCTACAACAAAGCATGACCATTTTTAAACAGAAGGAGTTGAACCGTCAGGACATTTCTTATCCCCTGCAGTCCTTGCTGATTCACCTACGAGCCTGGGGGAGGCAATGTGCCCCATCACTGCCTCCATGAAATAGGCGTTGAACCTTACCACCGACTCTGGACCTGGCAACAGCTGACTTTTGGATTTATTTATGTAACCTCGGAATCACTATTTTCAAATGGTCCCTAGAGTCTGAGTTCATGCTTATGAATTATTCTACCTCTAAAACAAAAGCATTCTGCTGACTGGGGCCACAGACCTCCAGCAACCTTGAACTTCTAAACCACAGATAACAAAATACCTTCCAATCATCATCTTGCCTACAAGTCCACCCCTCAACCCAAGTGTCAAGAGCATCCATATTCCTTTGTTATGTGCATTGGAAACACTAGGAAGAAGAAAATGATCTACAAGAAGATGTTTTAATAATAAAGCAGGGAAAGATTTGCAATGCTTAAAGTATGCCTCACATCACTATTTATATATGTGGGCTGACTAGGCTTAATCTGCAGAAAAAATCTTTAAAAGTTTTCTTTTTCTTTCATCTATGAAAAATAGTTTTTCTCATTTTAAACAACATGGCTGGCTAATTATAAAAGCAATAAAAATTCATTATGGGAAATTTAGAAAACACAGAGAAGTTGAAAGGAAAAAGATTAAAGCCACTCACATTAGTCCTAGCCAAAGAAAAACCATGCAAAGTAAAATTCTTCTCAATGCACACAAATATGTACCTTAAATAGAATTTTACATATATGTGCTCATCTGTTAAATAGCAAACTGAGTATAATCACAAAAGAAGAGGTAGGTGGACCCCTCCCCAACCCGACCAGACACAAGAGAGTCATTGAATGGCATCAGAAATCACCGCAGACCCTCATCCTTCTGCAGAAGGCCACGGGGGACTACATTTTACAAAGAAAAAAAAAGACCTGTGTCAAAGTTTACCTCCTAAGAGAGACAAACTTCAACAAGTATTTACTGAGCACCTACTGTGTTCCACGCACTTTGCCAGGCATTGGGAAGGCCGAGTGTAAAATACTTAAGTAGAAGCAGCTCTCAACAAGTGGGGAAAGCCCTGAGCTTCTTTCCTGTCTTTGCTGATTATAAGCTGTGTGATCTTCAACAAGTCACTTAATTTCTCTGTGCCTCTTTTCTCTTATAAAGTGGAGATTAAAAATCAGGGAGGTTGGGATGACTAAATGAGTTTGTATTATTCCGTAGGTGTTAATAACCTCCATTTTTTTTAACTATAAGAGGAAACTGGGGCTCAGAAATAAGCTGACTTGCTGTAGACCACTCAACTTCTGAGTGGCAGGGCTGGGATTTGAACCCAGGTCCTGCAGACCCTATGGCAGCCAGCTTCCAAGATGGCAAGATGGCCCCCAATGATCCCTGCCTCCTGGCATCCACACCTTTGTGTAGCCCCCTCTCCCTGAATTCACAGCTAGCCTGTGTGACCAAGAATGCTGTGGAAGTGACAGGGTATGACTGCCAGGCCTAGGTCTGAGAAGTCATGACACTTTCTACCTGGGCCTCCTCATCAGTCACTCACTGTAGCTACCATGCAGTGGGAACACTCAGGCATCCTGACCCGGGAGCCTATGGGGTCCCCTGGAAGCAGATCCTACAGCCTGAGCTGACATCTCTACCGCAAACATCCAAGCCAGAACTGCCCGTCTAAGCCACTCCCAAAGTCCTGACCCACAGAAACGTCAAAAGACACTAAAGACTTACTACTGTTTTAAGTCACTCAATTTGGGTGTAATCTGCCATGCAGCAAGTGAAAACGAATACATGCCCTGAAGCCTATGTTCTTTTCTCCATTTCCAAACTGACTTTCAGTTGCTTCTGTAATGTCATCTTTTAATTATTATCACTGTACATTCACATAGGAAATTAACCAAACATATATTGATAACCAGCCTATAACTCCCCAGATCTCTGAGGTAAGCCCTAATGGATGGACATCTTACATCTATTTCTTGCCAGCACAGTCACATTCTGGGACTTCTATATGCACAGTGTTCTTTTTGATCTACCCCTTCAAAAAACAGGTAGCTAACAGAGTTCATTAAGCCCCTGCTAGACAGATCAGGAAACTACTGGTCACGTGTTCGGTTAAGACCCTTTGAAAGGTGTTTTCTCTGCATGTTGTGTTTAAAACAAGAAATTAACCATGATGAGATACCACACACCCCTAGTAAAATAGCTAAAATTAAAAGGGTTGACCATACCAAGTGCTGGTGAGGATTCCACTTCTGGGAATTGCCCGTGAGAAACCAGAACTGTGACCGTATCAAAACCTGCACGTGGAAGCCCACAGCGGCTGTGCAGCCACTGTATTCCTCACTGCCCCAAACTGGAAACAATGCCCGTGTCCTTCAACAGGCAAAGGGCCAAATACCCTGCGGTGTGTCCACAGCGCAGTACTGTTCAGTAGAAGCCTGAGAGATGAGTGATGCAACAACCAGGGAGAATTCCAGCCGTCACACTGTGACATCATGAGAGGTCACATGCTCCATGGCTCCAATTAGATGTCCTTCTGGAAAAGACTGAATGATAGCGACAGAGCAAAGATCAATGCTAACAGGGGTCTGGGCCTACAGAAAACATGGGGACTTTTTTGAGCTGATGGACCTGTTCTGTATCCTGACCACACTAATCGCTGCATGCAGCAAATCATATAGAACTGTACACACAAAAAAGCAGTTTTACTCCATATTAATTTTTTTTAATGCACATATACTTCCTTCTGAGGCAATCCCCATTCCTTTTTGCCCTCACTTAAGTCACCTGCCGAGCCTAGAGCCCTCTTGATTTCCAAATCTTTATGAAACGCTGATCACAAGGACTTTTATGAGTGTTACTTAGAATCCACGATATGTATCTCAGGAGTCTACCTTCTTTCAAAGAATTACCATTTGTTATTCTCCTCTACAGCTAAGGCCAAATCTGCTGTATGTCCCCACAAACATTCTTCCCTGGGAGCAAAAGATCATTTAGGAGAAGAAAGATATAACTGCACAAGTTCTAATATCTGGCAGGAGAATGCGACGCTCCATGGCGGTGGGGTTGTCGCCTAAGCCACAGGTGATCAGCTGTATCTGTCCCCAAAGCATCTGTCTGGTGGCCTCTGGGGAATACGAGCCCCCCACTTTTAGGCGCTCTAAAAGTTCAAAGTAAGACGTTTTACTCTCGTGTGAAGACAGTAAGAATTCAATGAGTTGTGATTTTCCAGCTGCCTGTGATCCTATGACAAGCCTTTCATTAATCCATTGAGGAAAGGCTCTTTTTTAAGCATCCAGAAAATATAAGAGATGAGACATGGCCCCTGACCTCTAATCCTGGTGAAAAGGCAAAGCTCCCATGAGGGCGAGACTAACCCCGTCAGATATCATAAGCGTGGGTCCCGGCCCAGAGCCCCCTGCATTGCCCCTCGGACTGGGGGAGCCCCAGGGGCTTCTGTGCACGTCATCACCGAAGGTGTGCCAATGGAACTTAGAACCAGATGTTGTTCAAATTGGGAATTTGAAAAATGGGCAACACTTGGATGTGTCACAAATGGTCTTCTGGGGACTGGGAAGGGCTGAGAGGAGCCAACACCACAGCTTACTAAGTGCTTCTGAACACAGGAGGGAAGAGGAGCGTAAGAATTCCTCACCAGTTAGACGGAAATAAGGCAGCATGCACATCCATTGCAGCCTACCTGGAGGGCTCCTGGCCCCACACTGAGCCTCTCTCAACCTCCAGCTTAGGCCAGTTATGCTATGAACTCACCCTGAGCGGCTCTCCTGTCCCCCTTCTCCTGCTCCAGAAGGCGTACTCAGTAGAAGCCAGGGGAGTGTCACTAAGGGGATAATGGATAACGAGTGACAGATAACTATGACACCCATCACAATGGGCTGTTAGGTCAGAGCCGCTGCTCTCGGCACACAGACATCAGCCTTTGTGTGTCGGTGAACTTGCTGAGCTCCGGCACAAACCTGGAGGTGGCGCACAGAGCTTCCCTGTATCTTCTGCCTTTCCTCTCTCTGCTGGTCACTCTCTGAGGAAGTGTTTCTCCCCCTTATTTTTGCCTCTCGAGACCATCCATCTGGAAAGGCTACTGTTGTCTGGGCACAATCTGCCCCTCCTCCCCACTGACAGCCCCCCACCAGAGCTGTCACTCATCTGGCCTAAGTAAGAGTCCTTCCCTAAGAGGTGGGGATGGGGGTTTAAACGCCACTTGGCCATTCCAGATCACAGCAAGAGTCATATGAACACTTCTTACAGGGGAACTGGAAATGCTTGAAGCTGTGAAGAATTACCAGGATGACAGCTTGGACTTTAAGGCAGAGGCCATGGGTGCTCTGCCACCTGCAATGTGCAGGGCAGCCCCTCACCTCTGCCCCACCCTGAACTGCCCAGCTCAAATGCCCAGGGAGAGGTTACCCAGAGATGAAGCCAATGCCCGGCAGAAAGCAGAGCACGGACACTGCCAGGGAAACCCCCCAGGGCTGGGCACCTTGGACCAGGTCTCTGTTCCTGAGACAGCTCCATGCCTGCCCTTTTGGGGTTGGTATTGACAACTAAGAAATTCCCCTATTCCACTTCCTATAGTTCAAGCTGGGCGTCTGTTCCTCGCAACAAAAGACTTAGAGACTGACCCTCCTTCTGTATACGTACCCACAGATGGTCACAGCAACAAAATGCCACAGGCCAAAACAAACAACTGATAAACAGCAACGTTAGATATGTAACATAGGACCACACAGTGGAATTACAAAACCACTCAGCATTTTCATTTCAAAGAGAGCATGGAAAACACTTAGACAATGCAAAGGGTGAAAAATGGCTTCTAAATGTATATGCATCATTCTCCCAATTCTAAAAAAAATATGTATGTTTAGGTAAAAATACTGGGCATATATCAAATATGCCAGAAGTCAAACAGAAATAAACCAAAATTTTAATTTTCTAAGTCTTTGATTGGCAGGATTACAAGTGACTTTTACTTTCTGTTTTATACATGAATAGTTTGACCATCCTGTTACAATAAACATGCTACAAAGTGAACACTAAAATAAACAAACAGAAACATACTTGTTTATACTTGCTCAACTCCATTGCCACTTCCTCCAGCACAATCCAATGTCTTAGTAACCTGAACACTGCCACCGTTACTATACCTTTCACATAGCTCTTGTCATAGTCCACATGCTACTCAATAATCTAGATATTTCTCTCATCCCATCTGGATGCTACACTCTGAGAATAGGGACTGAGCCCTACTTTTGTGGCATTAATGGCAACTAGTATATTCAACATAATGTTTAATAAATACCTGTTGACTTGATAGGCCCTTACAGAAACTGAAGTAAAAATAAAATAGTGAATATGCAAAATGCCCTGGTCAGTTGGCCATCGTGATAGTGGGGGTAGGGAGGACATCAATCAGATATCTTTTTTTTTGGTATCATTAATCTACAATTACATAAAGAACATTATGTTTACTAGTCTCACCCCTTCACCAAGTCTCCCCCACATACCCCTTCACAGTCACTGTCCATCCATGTAGTAAGATGCTGTAAAATCACTACTTGTCTTCTCGGTGCTGCACAGCCCTTCCCATGCGCCCCCCCCCGACATTATACATACTAATCGTAATGCCCCCATTCCCCCCCCCCACTTGTCCCTCCCTTCCTACCCATCCTCCCCAGTCCCTTTCCCCTTGGTAACAGTTTGTCCATTCATGGGTTCTGTGATTCTGCTGCTGTTTTGTTCCTTCAGTTTTTCTTTGTTCTTATACTCCACATATGAGTGAAATCATTTCGTACTTGTCTTTCTCTGCCTGGCTTATTTCACTGAGCGTAATACCCTCTAGCTCCATCCATGTTGTTGCAAATGGTAGGATTTGTTTTCTTCTTATGGATGAATAATATTCCGTTGTGTATATTTACCACATCTTCTTTATCCATTCATCTACTGATGGACATTTAGGTTACTTCCATTTCCTGGCTATTGTAAATAGTGCTGAGATAAACATAGGGGTGCATCTGTCTTTTACAAACTGGACTGCTGCATTCTTAGGGTAAATTCCTAGAAGTGGAATTCCTGAGTCAAATGGTATTTCTATTTTAAGCATTTTGAGGAACGTCCATACTGCTTTCCACAATGGTTGAACTAATTTACAACCCCACCAACAGTGTAGGAGGGTTCCCCTTTCTCCACAACCTCGCCAACATTTGTTGTTGTTTGTCTTTTGGATGGTGGCGATCCTTACTGGTGTGAGGTGATATCTCATTGTGGTTTTAATTTGCATTTCTATGATGACAAGCAATGTGGAGCATCTTTTCATGTGCCTGTTGGCCATCTGAATTTCTTCTTTAGAGAACTGTCTATTCAGCTACTCTGCCCATTTGTTAATTGGATTATTTGCTTCTTCTTTCTTGAAGTGTGTGAGCTCATTATATACTTTGGATGTCAACCCTTTACCGGATCTGTCATTTATGAATATATTCACCCATACTGTAGGATACCTTTTTGTTCTATTGATGGTGTCCTTTGCTGTACAGAAGCTTGTCAGCTTGATATAGTCCCACTTGTTCATTTTTGCTTTTGTTTCCCTTGCCCGGGGAGATATGTTCATGAAGAAGTCGCTCATGTTTATGTCAAAGAGATTATTGTGTATATTTTTTTCTATGAGTTTTATGGTTTCATAACTTACATTCAGGTCTTTGATCCATTTCAAATTTACTTTTGTGTATGGGGTTAGACAGTGATCCAGTTTCATTCTCTTACGTGTAGCTGTCCATTTTTGCCAGCACCATCTGTTGAAGAGACTGTCATTTCCCCATTGTATGTCCAAGGCTCCTTTATCGTATATTAATTCACCATATATGTTTGGGTTAATATCTGGAGTCTCTATTCTGTTCCACTGGTCTGTGGCTCTGTTCTTGTGCCAGTAACAAACTGTCTTGATAACTGTGGCTTTGTAGTAGAGGTTGAAGTTGGGGAGCGAGATCCCCCCCCACTTTATTCTTCCTTCTCAGGATTGCTTTGGCTATTTGGGGTCTTTGGTGGTTCCATATGAATTTTTGAACTATTTGTTCCAGTTCATTGAAGAATGCTGTTGGTAATTTGATAGGGATTGCATCGAATCTGTATATTGCTTTGGGCAGGATGGCCATTTTGATTATATTAATTCTTCCTAGCCAGGAGCATGGGTTGAGTTTCCATTTGTAAGTGACCTCTTTAATTTCTCTTAAGAGTGTCTTGTAGTTTTCACAGTATAGGTCTTTCACTTCCTTGGTTAGGTTTATTCCTAGGTATTTTATTCTTTTTGATACAATTGTGAATGGAATTGTTTACCTGACTTCTCTTTCTATTAGTTCATTGTTAGTGTATAGGAAAGCCACAGATTTCTGTGTGTTAATTTTGTATCCTGTAACTTTGCTGAATTCTGATATTAGTTCTAGTAGCTTTGGAGTGGAGTCTTTAGGGTTTTTTATGTACAATATCATGTCATCTGCAAATAGTGACAGTTTAACTTCTTCTTTACCAATCTGGATGCCTTGTATTTCTTTGTTTTGTCTAATTGCCATGGCTAGGACCTCCAGTACTATGTTGAATAACAGTGGGGAGAGTGAGCATCCCTGTCTTGTTCCTGATCTCAGAGGAAAAGCTTTCAGCCTCTTGCTGTTCAGTATGATGTTAGCTGTGGGTTTATCATATATGGCCTTTATTATGTTGAGGTACTTGCCCTCTATACCCATTTTGTTGAGAGTTTTTATCATGAATGGATGTTGAATTTTGTCAAAAGCTTTTTCAGCATCTGTGGAGATGATCATGTGGTTTTTGTCCTTTTTGTTGATGTGGTGGATGATGTTGATGGATTTTCGAATGTTGTACCACCCTTGCATCCCTGGAATGAATCCCACTTGGTCATGGTGTATGATCCTTTGATGTATTTTTGAATTCGGTTTGCTAATATTTTGTTGAGTATTTTTGCATCTACATTCAGCAGGGATATTGGTCTGTAGTTTTCTTTTTTGGTGGGGTCTTTGCCTGGTTTTGGTATTAGGGTGATGTTGGCTTCATAGAATGAGTTTGGGAGTATTCCCTCCTCTTCTTTTTTTGGAACACTTTAAGGAGAATGGGTATTATGTCTTCTCTGTATGTCTGATAAAATTCCCAGGTAAATCGATCTGGCCCAGCGGTTTTGTTCTTGGGTAGTTTTTTGATTACCGCTTCAATTTCATTGCTGGTAATTGGTCTGTTTAGATTTTCTGTTTCTTTCTGGGTCAGTCTTGGAAGGTTGTATTTTTCTAGGAAGTTGTCCATTTCTCCTAGGTTTTCCAGCTTGTTAGCATATAGGTTTTCATAGTATTCTCTAATTATTCTTTATATTTCTGCAGGGTCCACAGTGATTTTTCCTTTCTCATTTCTGATTCTGTTTATCTGTGTTGATTCTCTTTTTCTCTTGATAAGTCTGGCTAGAGGCTTATCTGTTTTGTTTATTTTCTCGAAGAGCCAGCTCTTGGTTTCATTGATTTTTTTCTATTGTTTTATTCTTCTCAATTTTATTTATTTCTTCTTTGATCTTTATTATTTCCCTCCATCTGCTGACCTTAGGCCTCATTTGTTCTTCTTTTTCCAATTTTGATAATTGTGACATTAGACTATTCATTCGGGATTGTTCTTCCTTCTTTAAATATGCCTGGATTGCTATACACTTTCCTCCTAAGACTGCTTTCGCTGCGTCCCACAGAAGTTGGGGCTTTGTGTTGTTGTAATTTGTTTCCATATATTGCTTGATCTCTATTTTAATTTGGTCATTGACCCACTGGTTATTTAGGAGCATGTTGTTAAGCCTCCATGTCTTTGTGAGCCTTTTTTCTTTCTTTGTACAATTTATTTCTAGTTTTATACCTTTGTGGTCTGAAAAGTTGGTTGGTAGGATTTCAATTTTTTTAATTTACTGAGGCTCTTTTTGTGGCCTAGTATGTGGTCTATTCTGGAGAATGTTCCATGTGCACTTGAGAAGAATGTGTATCCTGCTCCTTTAGGAGGTAGAGTTCTGTAGATGTCTGTTAGGTCCATCTGTTCTAGTGTGTTGTTCGGTGCCTCTGTGTCCTTACTTATTTTCTGTCCGGTGGATCTGTCCTTTGGAGTGAGTGGTGTGTTGAAGTCTCCCAAAATCAATGCATTGCATTCTATTTCCTCCTTTAATTCTGTTAGTATTTGTTTCACATATGTTGGTGCTCCTGTACTGGGTGCATATATATTTATAATGGTTATATCCTCTTTGGATTTAGCCCTTTATCATTATGTAATGTCCTTCTTTATCTCTTGTTACTTTCTTTGTTTTGAAGTCTATTTTGTCTGATACTAGTACTGCACCACCTGCTTTTTTCCTCCCTGTGGTTTGCATGAAATATCTTTTTCCATCCCTTGACTTTTAGTCTGTGCTTGTCTTTGGTTTTGAGGTGAGTCTCTTGTAAGCAGCATATGGATGGGTCTTGCTTTTTTATCCATTCTATTACTCTGTGTCTTTTGATTGGTGCATTCAGTCCATTTACATTTAGGATGATTATTGAAAGATATGTACTTACTGCCATTGCAGGCTTTAAGTTTGTGGTTACCAAAGGTTCAAGGTTAGCTTCTTTACTACCTTACTGTCTAACTTAACTCGCTTATTGAGCTATTATAAACACTGTCTGATGGTTCTTTATTTCTCTCCCTTCTTAGCCCTCCTCCTCCATTCTTCCTATGTTGGGTGTTTAGTTCTGTGCTCTTTTTAGGAGTGCTCCCATCTAGAGCAGTCCCTCTAAAATACCCTGTAGAGGTGGTTTGTGGGAGGCAAATTTCCTCAACTTTTGCTTGTCTGGGAATTGTTTCATCCCTCGTTCATATTTGAATGATAATCGTGCTGGATACAGTATCCTTGGTTCAAGGCCCTTCTGTTTCATTGCATTACATATATCATGCCATTCTCTTCTGGCCTGCAAGGTTTCTGTTGAGAAGTCTGATGATAGCCTGATGGGTTTTCCTTTGGAGGTGACTGTTTTTCTCTCTCTGGCTGCCTTTATTACTCTGTCCTTGTCCTTGATCTTTGCCATTTTAATTGTTATGTGTCTTGGTGTTGTCCTCTTTGGGTCCCTTCTGTTGGGAGTTCTGTGTGCTTCCATAGTCTGAGCAACTATTTCCTCCCCCAGTTTGGGGAAGTTTTCAGCAATTATTTCTCCAAAGACACTTTCTATCCTTTTTTCTCTCTCTTCTTCTTCTGGTACCCCTAATGCGGATATTGTTCCTTTTGGATTGGTCACACAGTTCTCTTAATATTGTTTCCTTACTGGAGATCCTTTTATCTCTCTCTGCATCAGCTTCTATGCGTTCCTGTTCTCTGGTTTCTATTCCATTAATGGCCTCTTGCATCCCGTCTATTCTGCTTTTAAGTCCTTCCAGAGATCGTCTTACTTCTGTCGTCTCCCTCTGTACTTGCTCCTTTAGCTCTTGCATATTTCTCTGCAGATCCATCAGCATGTTTATGATTTTTATTCTGAATTCTTTTTCAGGGAGACTGGGCAGGTCTATCTCCACAGGTCCTCTCTCAGGGGTTGTCTGGACTATTTTGGACTGGACTAAATTCTTCTTCCTTTTCATGATGATAGCGGTGGCTGTAGGCAGGTTGCAGGTGTGTCAGCTGGGAGAATAAAGTCCTTTCCTGGTTGCTGGACACCTTGCCCTTCTCCGCTGCCTGTGTCAGTTACCCGCAGTCCTGGAGGAGCCACCGGACGATTCCCCTAAGCTGCTGTGAGCAGGGCGTCAGAGCAGCGCAGGGCCCCGCGGGGAGTGGCTGGCACGCCGGGTGCGCTCCCCCGTAAAAGTGGCACCCCTGCCGGGCAGCTGTGTACCAGCAGCAGCCTTTGGGTCTGGTCCCGGCGGTTGTGCATCAGGCTGGGATTCTGGGTGGCTACTGGGGGTGCGGCTGCTCCTGGGCTGCTCCTCCACCGCCGCCGCCAGCTCCCACGGGCCACTACCAGGCCAGTCTGGTACCGTCAGTGCACGAAGGCCCTCCCAGTCCCCTCTGGCGCCACCGCCTTTGGCGCACGCTGCCATTCTCCCACTACTGGGCCGGTGTGTTGGGGTCTGTGCCAGTTGGGGGAACGACTGGCAGGCTGCTTATTGCCATGAGGGGCTTCAGAGCTGCACTGCCGCCTAGGGGGTTAGGGCGCCTAAAGATCCCCGGGTTTCCCAGCTGCTGGCTAAGTGTGCTGGGATGACTTCGGCCAGCTGTGGGGTCCCTGTCTCTTTAAGACTTGCAGAAAGCACTCACTTTTCTTTTGTCTCAGGGGTGCCAGTTGTGGGGACCTGCCCGCAGGTTTTGCTGTTCCATTTCTCTAATATCCAGCACCTGGTGCACCATTTGTCTGCGCTCCGGGTGTGGATTTCTAGAGCTGGTTGTTTAGCAGTCCTGGGCTTTCTCTCCCTCCCCGTTCCGACTCCTTTCTTCCCACCGGGTTTTGGGGTGGGGGAGTGTTTGGATCCCACCTGGCTGCGGCTTGTATCTTACCCCCTTCGTGTGATGCTGGGTTCTCGCAGATGTAGATGTATCCTGGCTCTTGTACTGCATCCACTGGTATCTCTTTTAGGAACAGTTGTATTTACTGTATTTTCATAAATATATATGTTTTTGGGAGGAGATTTCCACTGAACTACTCACGCCGCCATCTTGGCTCCACCCAGATATCTTTTTAAAAGTTATAGATAAGAATTACTATTGTTCTATATTTGGCAACTTGTCTACCTGGATATTTTATGTTACATTTATTTGGACAGATTAATTTTAAGGTTATTATGAAATCATTTAACTTGCCTTTATAGGCTCACAAATAATGTCATCTTTTAATTTGGAAAACCTTTGGTTTACCCAAATCCTGACATTTCCAAACAGCTCACTCCATTAATAACACTGGCTCCCAATAAGATCTGATGCCAGAGAACTAAAAGCTCTGGTAGGATTACAAAGGAAGATATTAATCTCTGATTAATAATGTCCTCACAGATCACCTAAGCAATATTAAAAGTGCAGACAAATGCCACTCTAAATTGACAGAAATGGCAGGCACTGCCACCATTCTTTCTTAAAGAAATGAAATATGACTCTCAAGTATGTCCTGTAATCCAAACTGCCAAATGGTCAATTCCAAGCAAACATCTTGTAAGGCCACTTAAGACAAAAGGTAAATTCATGTAAACTTAGCCACAGGATTTGCACACATTATCAAATACCTAAAATAGCTCACCTCTCAGTGATCTGATATGATCACTAAGTCACTTTCCACATAAAGAACAGGTAGAAACATGTTTCCTCAAAGGTAATGTTAAATGGCAAATGAAAGAAAGTATCAGTCAAGACACTCTGGATGGCAACCACAGAATTAGAAAGTAAGTAAATTTATTGTTCACTGCAATGAGTCCAAATCTGCATTATTTAATATATGAAACATACTACTGTTGAGTGCACTGAGCTCCAGGTGCAGGAAGGTCAGTAACTCCTGCAGCGACTCTGGTTCCACCCTCCAGCTCTTGCGTTCATCCCAAGGTTAATGACAACATGGCTGCTGTGGTTCCAGACATCACGTTCAGTCTAGTCTTTGGGTCTCTTTACAAGCATAGAAACATTCCCCAGAACCCCCTTCAAAGACTCCCCAGATGTCAGAGGCTCCTGGGAGGATTTTGCTTAATGACAAAAAGAGCTGGAGGCAGCCTGTGTGATTCCAGACCTGACAACACCAAATGCGTAAGAGTATGAAGCTTGGAGCTGCTGCAACCATTAGCCGTAATAGCTAATTAGGCTGCAGCAGTCTAATTAACCACTAGGCAAAAAGCCCGAGGACACAAAGCTCCATACTGAGGATGGTAGGGTGGAAGGACAGGAAGAACCTGGGTCCTTGATACTGTGATCAGAGACACCAAACTGGGGCCCTTTCTTCTTATTACTTGAGGCAACTAAAAGCCTGATGGCTTACACTGCTATTCATCAGTCAGACACTGCACCACTTGAAGATAAATGCACACTTAAAGGTTCCCTTGAGGTTCTAGGGGGAAAGCACCAATAACTTGCCCAACCCCTCAAAGGCAGATGATGTAGAGGGCAGATGCCTGTATCCCAACTCTCTGTTACCTTTGACATCATCCTCTAACTTACACATTCTAAAATGTCATAGGATTGTCATTCACAAATTTTAATTCATATCAACCCGTATTCATTTACTTTACATGGGCAGAAAAAACGAAATCAGAAAAATGCACTTTCTAACCTGACAATGATTGTTACCTGGTTTGGAAAAATGAGAAGAATATACAGATAATAAGATCAATTTTGGCAGGAGTTACAGGAAGTAAAGTCCTTCCATAGCCACCTACATATACCACTCTGACCTCTTTTTGGAATGGCACATCTTGCTTTGACCAAGAGCTCCACTTTTGTACTGATTTCAGAAATATTTCTTTCCCATAATCCTTCTGTGTGTTAAAGAACACAACTCAATTTTCAATTTTAGAAATCTATGTATCACAATCTTAAACACCTGTTTCCCCAGATTTTCAAATTAAGCAGGTTTTCTTTTTCAAGTCTATGTATTTTCAACTCAGTTTTAATCACGAAAGAACAAAACCATTCCCACATCCTCCAGTAAAGGGAGTCTGACCTCTTGAACAGAGCAATACTAGTCTATGCCTTGCAAAAATGTGGTTTTTTCCCAAAGTTGAATAAATTACCTGACCCTTTCATAATTTTGATAATTAGACCATGTACAGGGCTTTCCTAATAACTTTTTGCTCTTCAAAAAATGCTGTTAATAAAAAGGAAAGGTTAAAAAAATAGACTGGTAACAATATTCACAACGCAAAAGTCTTAACAGGGAACTTGTATCCAGGATATATAAAGAACTTCTACAACTGTAAAACAAGATGACATTAAGTAGGTGCAGTTACTGAATGTCAATTATACTCAAAAGCTATATAAAACATAAGACAAAAAAAATTTAGAAGACGAAAGATTTAACAGACACTTCACCAAAGAAGACACAAATGGCCAACAAGTACATGAAAAGCTATCCTTAAGCATCGGGGAAATATAAAATTAAGCCACAGGGAATACCACTACACATCCACCAGGATGGCTAAAATAAAAAAGAACAACAATTTCCAGCGTCACTGAAGATTACCGTAACTGGGATGCTTATGTATCACCGGTGGAAATGTAAAATGGCACACACGCTTTGGAAAATAGCACTTTCTGACAAAGCAGACACTTACCATAAGACCCAGGCAATGAAAATGAAACACGTCCACACAAAGCCTTGTTCACAAATGTTCACAGCAGCTTTATTCCTGAGAGTCCACGGACACAACTAGCATGGCCGAAAGGGAATGGATAAACTGTAGCACATCCCGACATGGAAATACTACTGAGCAATACAAAGGAATACACTGATGGGAGGACAGAGGGGGAGGAGGAGGAAAAGAAGAAAAGAAATTATCCGTAGACAGAGTGAAACTGCAGACCTCAAAAGGGTCTAAGAGCAGCCGGAGAGAACAGACCAGACTATTTACAGACAACAAGGAGCCTTACAGCTGACTCTACAGCTACGGCGCAACCACAAAGACCATGGATTAATGCAGGAACATCATCCCCAATTGCACATTCAGGTAATTTGTCATTCCACAACAAAGATAATTAAAGGCAAATAAAAACTTAGGTTACCACCAACAGATGCTCACTAATGGAACTTCTGAAAAACACCTCAGGAAAAAGGAAAATTATCCCAGCTAGTTTATCAGGCAAGTTTTAGTTTCTTCTTCATGCTTTTATTGTCTGATTTTTCCAGTGAGCCTGTGTCTTCTCACAATATTACCCAGCTTTAAAGGTTAAACTGTTAAATTAGAACAAAACAGAAACAAAATCAAATATCAAATTCCCAAAACAACCACCTACCAGTGCTAAAACCAAATTTCGCTTAAAAACCTTAAAGGCTAACTTGAACGGACATCAAACAGTAGGTTTACTTAGTCACTCAGCAAGTATTTGTCAAAGGTTTGCTATGTGCCAGGCACCATACCAGATCTTGAAGACGGAAAAAAAAAAAATGAAAGTCATCATTATCTGGATTTACAACCCTGCCCTTCTAGAAGACCTCTGTGGGAAACCAGAAGTCTACACACGGGGTGGGTACTCTCTAGGTAAGGAATATTATCATAATAGAGAGTTAAAGGTAATCTAGTTTGGCCTGTGGCTCTTTTGTTTGAAAATGTATGCACAAATATGACAGTTTTGCATATGAAATGAATCCAGAGAACTCCCTAGTTAATTTAATTGCCAATCTTGCAAGTTTGTCTCATTTCCATCCCACATTAAAATAAGAACACTGCCCTTCTGAGTTGAGATCAAAGGCAGCACAGAGCATATACTGGGTTTTAGTCACATTGTACCTTTAGTCACACTGATGGCCCCTGGCTTATTTCACATGTATGAAAAGCTTAGAGCACCATATTTAATATGTATCAATTGCTCACTTTTGCTCAAAGTATCCACTTAGCAAAACGTTTTTAATTGACTAAAATCAGGACAAGGGCAGCCTATAAAAATCCTGTTTCTCCACTTAAAAACATTTTGTGGTGGCTTCCTGATTAAAAACAAAGGCTGCATTTGGCATATAAAGACTGCCAAAATCCATGTTTCAGGTAATTTGAATGAAAACCATAGGGGCGCTGATCTTCCCCAACAGGTGGAAGTAGTTAAGGCAGTAACTGGGCAGAAACAGAGGGCCCTTGGACTCTGAGGAGATGAGAGCGCAGCAGAAACTCACTCTAACCATTAAAAAGCAAGAGAAATAAGTTGAGAGCCATCCTTGCAATCCAAAGCCACAAACAATAAAGAAAGCAGCGGCCGCAGGCCCTAAGAGCGTGCCCTCTCCCACCACCAGGCACTGGAAACCAACACCTGGAGTAGCTGGGCATCCAAAGAGGAAGGACTGGAGCAACTGTCACTAGGGGGGCACACGGGCCTCTCTCTCAACTGCAGCACCTTCAGTGAGAGGGGAGAGTGCATTTCTCAAAAAGTACTAGGCAGTTCTCTGCAAAAAGCAAGGCAAAGGAGCTTGTTGAAAATGCCCCATTCACCATGCTATCAAATCATTAGCCAAGTCCCTGCAACTCCATAAAACTTCTTCCCCATCCTCTGGGAAAGTCACAATGACATCCTTCCCAACGAGTGTTCACCACGCAAAAACCAGGCTCCTGCTTTTTCTCCAGTGTTCTCTAACCTCCTCTAGGATGCAAAAGGGTTTCTTTTTTTATCACAGGCACCCTCATTATAAAGTATATACCCTTTTTCAAATGAATTAAACTCATCTATGGTCAATGAATATTAGAGGATGAATACCACCTTTTAAAAAACTAACCCTTTTGATATGGCCTTTAATTCTTATCTTTCTAAAGACCATTTCCTTGTACAGTTTCTTTCGTGGAAAGCAAAGCAAAAACATTCACCCAGGTTCCTTGTATTCTCAAGATAATCATGAAATAATTGCAATACACTAGAAGAAAATTGTCCAGATTTTAAAACCTCCTTTTGGTAAATTTGGTTACAGAGCAGCATTAGAATTCTATTACGACACAGGAATTAAATCACTGTATAAATTCCAGGTAGAGACTATCAATGTGAAAAGGGGCACTGGAAATCTAACTCCAGTTACACCCCCCAGGACAGAGCTCCTTAAATGAAAAAAACCACACCCCAGCTCAGGTCGGCGAGCTACAGAATCTGTGACCCTATGGGGCAGAGCTACATCATCACCAAGTTATGTGAAGTTTCTGGCCCACCTGTAAGAAACATGAGATTGTGGAAAGCACTGGGCTAGGAAGACATCAATTCACTGTCTTGACCAATACACTTCGCCCAGTAAGCCAGCCACTGGCCAATTACATGTCTTTATTTTACCCAGAAGCAGATCTATTAGCCAGACATTCTAAAAACACAAATGTTTTTTTGTGCCTGGTATAACTCCAACACTGGTGCCTTGCTGCAGAACGATGCTGCAGGAATATAAAGTGAGCATGTGGATACTGACCCCACATGTGAAAAGCACATGGTCAGAAACTGTCATACCCAGAAGACCCCTCTGGAAGGGTGGAGGGTAAACCTCCAGCCAGATGGCTGTGGAATGAGGAAGGCCAAAGATGGGAGCCTTTGGAAGGGCCCGCCTGATCCGAACAATGGGGACAATTTTTAAGGCAGCTCCCCGAAAAGCTCTCAGGACCCAAAAGGCCTTTCTTCTTCCTCTCTTGTTTAGACTGAATAAGAAATGCAAGACAATGCTGGAGGATGTACTGAAATGGGCTTGGCGCGTCACCACGTGCAAAGCACCTTAAACATAACCCAAGGCTAGGCTAGGCTAGGCTAGGCTAGGCTAGGCTAGGCTGGGTTTGCCCTCCCAGGACACTGCTGGTGGGGCCACAAAAGCCTTTGCTCCGGGGAACTGGGAAACAGGAGAGGGCCGGGCTGAGCAAGTCAAACCTGGGGAACTAACAAGAAAGGCATTAACAACGACAATAAAATGAAACAGCCAGAGGCCACCATGGTACTCCATAAGGCTCAGAGCCAGGCTGAGCCCGCTAAACTGTTCCAGATGGGAGACGATCTCTCCACGTCTCAAGAAGCTGATCTGCTACCAGGGCCCTCGTTGCTTTGTGAGCCTCACCGTTCCCTTTTCGGGGGGCTCCTGCACAGACCCCAAGGGCAACAGGGCTCCAACTGCCAGGAACAAAATTCAGACTGGTTCCGGCAACTCCTGTTTATCCCCCGTCTCGTATAACACAGTCTCTCCCCTCCCCACCCCACCCCACCCCACTCCCAAGGGTCTGGCCAGATCACACAGCTAAAGTTTCCGGAACTTAAATCGTAAAACCACAATCAGGAGTTGTTTTGAAATGCTCACCACAAAAATCTGTGTCCCTTGCTTTAAAAGAAAAGAAAAAAAAAAAAACTTTGCTTTCTATAAGGACTGTCGATAGAGACAAATCTAACTTAAGCAGAGGGTGTGTTCTTCTTTGTCACCCACTGGGGTCTCGCGTCGCGTGGGCGAGCCCCAGGCACCCGGCTGCGCTGCGGCGCCCGCGCCGGCGGCCACGTCCCCGGTCCGCGACCCGCCTCCGGGGCCGAGATTGCGGCCAGAGGTCCGGAAGGTCCGGCGCTGTCACCGGGCCGGGTGGGATGGGAGGGAGCGGGGGGAAGGGCGCCGCGAGGTGGGGACGGCGAGCGGAATCCCGCAGCCCGAGTGCGCAGAGGGGACCGAGGGTGCAGAGCGCGCGGAGCCCCGAGGCCCCCCCAGTCCTGCCATTGTTGCCGGAACTGCCCCGGGTCCGGCGGCGACTCTCCCGCCTTTTAGGGGAAGCCTGCTCCCCCGCCTCCCGCGGGCAGGACCCCGCGAGCCGCGCCCCCGGGCGGTCGGCTCGGCGCTCCGACTCGCACAAGTTGCCGCCCGCCCGCCCGCCGCGGTCATTGTTCACCGCGCGCCTCCTACCTCCACGGCGCCCACGGCTCCGGCTTCCACTCCCGGCCTCCGGGCTCGGCGGCTCGGGCCCCGGCTGCGGAGGGCGCGGCGGCTCCGGGCTGCGCGTGCGGCGAGGGGCGCTCGGCTATTAATTCCCGCAGGCGGCGGCGGCGCGGGAGCGCGAGCGGGGCTGGCGGTGGCCGGCCGAGGTCCGAGCCATCAGAGGTGGCGCGGGGCGGAGGGGAGGGCGGAGCAGGCGGGGTGGGTGGGGAGCGGGCTCAGGGTCGCCATGGCCGCCTCGACGCCGGGCCGAGCGCGGCTCGCGCAGGGAGGAGCGGCGCAGAGCGGAGGGCGGCCG